>NC_086110.1:35313542-36594542 GCF_963921235.1 Mobula hypostoma | reverse complement strand
AGTTAAGAATGTCACCAATGGAATAAATACTCTGTTTCAGTCAGAAACAATCACTTTGGAATCAGCAGCTCAAAAACTGAGTTTATGGTGGAAATAATAAAACTTAACGTTAATCTGAGGAAAATTCTGATTAGCCAATATAGGATATCGGACATGCATTTCTGATCATCAGGAATAGTGGAAGGCTCAGTAAACATGATAATGATGTTGGTCTGGATGTTCTTAAAATGACTCTATGAATTGAATGATATCATTTGTTGCAGCTTGTAGACATGAAATAAAAAGAGGCTCAGGGGTACAAGAATTACAAGTGCTGAATGGGGAAGAGAAGACATAGCAGGTCTGGTACAAGTGAAAGCAAATGAGTACAGAGCACCCAGAGGGACAAGTAAGCACATAGATGTAGAGGATGAGGGGCACGTAGAATTTTAAAAGTTGAAAAGAATGGAGACTTTTTGTTTACATGTATCACAGTTGTATGGGATACCAATTGTAACTTTGATTGGAGCCAGTTAGGTACTGTGAAGAGGTAATATGATTAAAGCTTACACCACGATCACCATTAGTAATTTCAATGTCCTCCACAGCAGGTCCTGAGTGTGCGATGTAAAGTGTCTGGACGGTAAATATCTAGAGAGGTTTGAAGAGACTGAGCAAAAGATCTAGAGATCCAGAATTGTGTGCGTGTGTGCAGATGTGGCTCCAAACGTGTCTAAGAGGGTCTGTTAAAATACACACCCAACCACGCCAGATTCCAGGGTTTAGATGATCTAACTCTCCAGAATATGGATAGCCGGCATGGCCCGTTTAAAGATTCAGGACCATCTCGCTAATTGGCAATCATATTTTGGGCAACAAGAATTAAGTATTTCAAGAGCACCTGAACTAAGTAAGCCCTGCTAATGATTTTGTCTAGTGTTTATTTTGTGCTCAGTTCTTGATCCAGTTTGATACTGTGTCTCAAACCTAGCCTTGATACTGCGGCATTTGGGTCTAAACCTTCCTTGTCAAGCACTTTCATCACAGTACGATTGAGCTAGCATGGACCCAGCGGGGTATCAGAGTCTTTTGTCTGCTGTGACCAACCACAGCGAAAGGATTTCCAGACAGAGCCTGGAGATACATAACCTCCAGGTAGCCTTTGGTAAACTCTTACAAAGAGGTAGCCTGGGTCACTTCAGAGAGAAAGTTGATCTCACTAGAGAGCCAACACATCTTCCAACCCTCGAAGATTCAATGCTGACCCGGGTTCTTGCTGTGGATTATTCATCCAGTGCTCATTAGTGCTTGAACTCCAGCCATACCGGTTCCCTTTGGAGCGTGGAAAGGTAGTGTCACCTGGTACAGATATGGCCCAAGTGTGGAGTGAGAGACATTGATGTGGGTTGATAGTTCACAGACTTTAATGCAAACAGTGTTAAAGGGAAAAGAAAACAATAAATGCCAGGCCAAAACCGTTAACTAAAACTCTCAAATGGAAAACGAAGCCTACACTGCAGCTGTAAAGAAACACTAAATATAAAAGGAATACTGCTAATCTTCAGAGTTAGTTGATTCAACAATCCAATTTCTCAGGCAAGGCTGAATGCAAACAGGCAGCGAAGCGTTGCTGTGCTGTGTCCAAGTCTCGACAACACTACAACGGAATGAATGAAGTTAAATACTATCACAATGAAATAATTAGCTGACTTGTGCATATTCATGACCGCAATTGCCATATCTGCTGCACTGCCGAATCCGTGGTTGTGACAGGTAGCCTTCATTATCATTTTTCTGACTGGAAGAGCCCTGGCCTGGGCCATTACGCATTGGGAACGCAAGTCAGAGATTTGCTCTGATTCAGAGGAGTTTATGGCCACCATGAGGAAGGTGTTGCGTCACTCCGCTGGAGCCAGCCAAGCCTTGGACTGCCTGATGAAGATTCAGCAGGGTGGACGGTCAGTGACTGGCTACGTGATCAAATTTCGGACTTTGGCCCGAGAGAGTGGCTGGAACAGGGAGGTCTTGGCCACTCCGTACCGCCAAGGAGTCTGAGATAAACTGAAGAATGCTCTCAGCTTGGGAGAGCCAGCAGAGAACTTGGATGTTCTGGTTGATCAGTCCATTCATCTCAATAATCACCCGGCACAGCAAAAGTGGGACTACGTCAGGACGTTGAAGAGAGCAGCTCCGAGCCCAGTCCCAATGCATCGCACTTCCACTCACCGAGTTCCACTCACACAAGAGATGGTTGTTGACTTCAGGAGGACACGGAGCGACCACTCTCCGCTGAACATCGACGGCTCCTCCGTAGAGATTGTTAAGAGCACCAAATTTCTTGGTGTTCACCTGGCGGAGAATCTCACCTGGTCCCTCAACACCAGCTTCATAGCAGAGAAAGCCCAGTAGCGTCTCTACTTTCTGCGAAGGCTGACAAAAGTCCATTTCCCACCCCTCATCCTCACCACATTCTACAGAGGTTGTATTGAGAGCATCCTGAGCAGCTGCATCATGGCCTGGTTCGGAAATTGCACCATCTCGGATCGCAAGACCCTGCAGCGGATAGTGAGGTCAGCAGAGAAGATCATTGGGGTCTCTCTTCCCGCCATTAGAGACATTTACACCACACGCTGCATCCGTAAAGCAAACAGCATTATGAAGGACCCCACGCACCCCTCATATAAACTCTTCTCCCTCCTGCCATCTGGCAAAAGGCACAAAGTATTCGGGCTCTCATGACCAGACTATGCAACAGTTTCTTCCCCCAAGTCATCAGTCTCCTCAATACCCAGAGCCTGGACTGACACCAACCTACTGCTCTCTACTGAGCCTATTGTCTTGTTTATTATTTATTGTAATGCCTGCACTGTTTTGCACACTTTATACAGTCCTAGGTAGGTCTGTAGTCTAGTGTAGTTTTGTGTTGTTTTACGCAGTTCAGTGTAGTTTTTGTATTGTTCATGTAGCACCATGGTCCTGAAAAACATTGTCTCGTTTTTACTGTGTACTGTACCAGCAGTTATAGTCAAAATGACAATAAAAAGTGACTTGACTTGACAACCTCGGACCATGACAAGCCCAACTCTGCTCAAGATCCTGCTGGGCCCATGCAGAATCAGCTGCACAGGACTCTCCAATGATGAGAGGTCCCGGCATCAGAGTCACGGTTTTATTGCAGGGAAGCAGGTCACCTGCGAGCTGAGTGTCCCAGGCTGCAACCATCGGGAGAACTGTTAAGACCATCTGGTGTCAGAGGAACTGTGACACCAGCAGCCACAACCCCAACCTCATGGATTTTGGCGTCACGCTGAGGGTGAAGATCTCCTGGGGTATGAAACAACGAGAGGTGGTTCTGTTTCTGGACTCTGAGGCCGCTGGGATTTTCCTAGTGTTGGGGATCGTCCATTGGCTCAACGTACCGCTGTAGGTGTTGAGTTAGCCCATGCCAGCAACTGCCCTGGACATCCGTTTGCTCAGTTCCAGGCAGATTCAGCAGCAGACATTGGTCTTGCTGATGAGGATAAAGAGTTATGCAGAGATCATTAGTTTCTATATCACTGAGTCTCCTCACAGACCTCTGAATCTCAGGCACCCTTGGCTGTCCCAGCATAACCCTCCCGTGAACTGGAAGGAAGCGAGGATCATCACATGGTCCAGTAACTGCAAGAAGGTATGTTTTCGCTTTGATGTTCGGACCGCCAGCCTCTTCTGAGACTAGCGGCCGATGCGGAGCAGACTTCTGTTCAGGGTAACCTGGAGCCTTCAGGAAACCAGTCCTGCCTTCAAGGGCAGACAAGTTGGCTGCAACCATTAGACCCGTGTGAGTTCTGACCCTGTCCAGTCAGTGGTTCGCTGGAAATAGATCTCTGGTTCAGGAGCAAGTCAGGGAGGCATCCAAGCAGTTTGGATCTTCAGCAGCTAAGCTAAAGGGCTCCAGTTGCCAGATCCTGTCTAAGGGGAAGATTCCAAAATGAAGACCCTTGGAGCAAAGTCCCAGGAGCACAAAGACCATTTGTTGCACCTTGCTGCCCATGTCTGAGGATACAGACAAGGAATTGAACTGTGTTTTCACTAAAGACTCTACCTAAGGAGCCTCAGGAGTCATCCTCAGAGGAAGGTTCTAGGTTAACTGCAGCACTCAAGCCGGTAGAAATCCTTTCCATCTACAAGGATTTGGAAGACATCTTCATCAAGTGAAAGGGCTTGACTCTTCCACTGCAGGGTTGATTATACGCGCTCTCAGACCTGGAGAGAAGCACTATGGAGGAGTATATAAAGGAGGCTCTTGCCCTGGGATTCACCTCTCCAACCAGTGCGAGGTTCTTCTTCATACAGATACAGGATGGGAGCCTGCGGCCATGCTTTATTATAGGTTTCAATAGATACATTTAATGTCAGAGAAATGCACACAATACTCATCCTGAAATTCTTCTTCTTTGCAAACATCCATGAAAACAGAGGATTGTCCCAAAGAATGAATAACAGTTAAATGTTAAAACCCTAAACCTCCCCAGCTCCCCCCTCCAACACATAAGTAGCAGAAAAGCAACGACCCCCCCTCCCCCACCAGCAAAAAAGCATCGGTGCCCTCCACCGAGCACTCAAGCGTGCAGCAAAGCACCAATGAAGGCATAGACTTGCAGTACCCCAAAACCACTTGTTCACCCAGTAATTCGACATACCACAGGCTCTCCCTCTCTCCCTAATAAGGGAAAAAGAGGTTTCCCTGTTTCACAGTGAGAGGGGAGACATAACAAAGCAACTCACTGATCTATGGTGTTAAAAGTCTGTTGCGTCGCTTCTTTCGAACTCTGTGCCAGAAGAACTCAGGTCCCTGGGCACTCAGCCAGTAGCCAGCTCGCTGCTTTCGATCGTCCGTCTCCTACAACACATCAGGCGACAGCGGCACTAGCCTTGAATCCACCCATCTCCAGAGCCACGAAAATCCAGCACCCTGAAGGTGTGCTAGTCTTCCAGGCCACATCCTTGGCATATCGAAAAGCGGCCAGTCATGAGGCCCCCAGAGTTGGACCCACTTCCGCAAAGAACCAAAGTCAGCATTTAACTCCAGGTCAGGGTCTTGAAAAGAACCTTGAAAAAGTAAAAAAGGATACCAAAGATAGAAAAAGAGCTGTTTCCGAAGATGCAAGAAAAGGAGCCACTGTTAGGCGCCATCGTCCTCTTAAGCTAATGGTCAAGAATCGTTACCCTCTTCCACTCATGAAACTGCATTCGAGGTTCTCCAAGGGGCAAGAGTATTCTCGAAGCTAGATTTACGGCGTGCGTATACTCTGTTTGGCATTAAGGAGGGTGCGAATGGAAGATGGAATTCAACACACTGACAGGGCACTATTGAGTACCTGGTCATACCCTTCAGTCTTGTGGACGCGCCAGCGGTTTTCCAGGCCTTTATAAACAACGTGCTCGGGGATGTCCTCCATAAGTACTACTTGGATGACATTCTAATGTTCTCAAAGTCCATAAAGGAGTACATCGCTCACATCAGAGATAACCTAAAGAAGCTTCTTGATCATGAACTTTGCATAAAGCTGAAAAAGTACGAAATTCATGTAACCACCATTTCATTTTTGTGTTTCATCATCTCTAATGGCAATCTCAAGATGGACCCCAGTAAGACTCAGACAGCCGGAGATTAGCACAAGTCCAACAATTCCTGGGATTTGCCAACATTTATTGAAAGTTCAGCTCAGTGGTGGCCCCACCAACAACACTAACCAAGAGATACATGGGTCATTTTGTTTGAGCCACCAAAGTGGAGGCCGCTTTCTCAGAGCTCAAACAGTGGTTCACAACAGCTCCCATTTCAGTTGGACCTAACCCGGACCTTCCCTTCATCATGGAGGTGGACGCCTCGGACATCGGAGTAGGTGCAGTGACAATAATCTGCACACTTGTGTGGTCTTTTCCAGATGGTTATCTCCGGCAGAGGGGAACAATGACATTGAAAATAGAGAGCTGCTCCTGGTCAATTTGTCTGTGGAGGAATGGCTTGATGAGGCCAGGAATCCTTTCATCAGATGGAGAGCCTTATATTCAGGAGGCCAGGAGACTGAATTCCAGGCAGAGCAAGTGATCTCTTTAACAATTTTAATTTTATCCCGACTTATTGACCGGGGTCAAAGAACCAGAAGACAGATGTCTTGTCCCATCAGTTCGACAGATCTGAAAGAGAAGAACACCCTTGTCTCAGCCAAGGTGTTAGCGCCAATTCATTTGGGAATTGACACATTTGCATGCAAGACCCAGGAACAAGAAGCGATTCCTCAGAATGGCCCTCCAAGTCAGCTGTTTGCTCCTAGCCCCATCTCAGGATCTTCAATGGGGACATGTATCAAGGTTGACATCTCACCCTTGGATTGCCCAGATGCTTGAGCTCATTAAGAAGATATTGGTGGCCTGGAATGGAGAGAGAGGACTGTCAATATGTGAAGGCATGTGAGGTGTGTGCCAGGAACATTGAGCCCTGCACCCAACCTCAAATGTTCCTTCACTCTCTTCCTGTTCCAGAAAGACCATGGGTGCCCAAGGGGAAGACCATTATCATGGTAATTGTGAACCATTTTTTGAAGGCCTGCAAATTCATCGCCTTGGACAGACTATTATCTGCAGCTATCCCTCTCCAGTACTATGGTAAAGGAGATAGAATTGTGATTGCTACCTCCAAAATGCTCTCCACTGAGAGATCTGACACCTAACCAGGTTTATTTCCCAAAACCAGATCAAGTACAGCTTCTCCTCTTGTAGGCTTATCTACATACTGTGTCAGGAAATTAAAATTTCCCACCACGACAACCCTGTTATTATTACACCTTTCTAGAATCTGCCTCCCTATTTGCTCCTCAATGTCACTGTTACTATTGGGTGGTCTATAAAAAACACTCAGTAGAGTTATTGACCCCCTTCCTGTTTCTAACTGCCACCCACAGAGACTCACTAGACAATCCCTCCATGACTTCCTCCTTTTCTGCAGCCGTGACACTATCTCTGAACAACAGTGCCACGCCCCACCTCTTTTGCCTCCCTCCCTGTCCTTTCTGAAACATCTAAAGCCTGGCACTCTAAGTTACCATTTCTGTCCCTGAGCCATCAAAGTCTCTGTAATTGCTACAACATCATAGCTCCAAGTACTGAGCCACGCTCTAAGCTCATCTGCTTTGTTCATGATGCTTCTTGCATTGAAAAAGACTCATCTCAAACCATCAGTCTGAGCGCGTCCCTTCTCTATCACCTGCCTATCCTCCCTCACACACTGTCTCCAAGCTTTCTCTATTTGTGAGCCAACTGCCCCTTCCTCCATCTCTTCAGTTCAGTTCCCAACCCCCAGCAATTCTAGTTTAAACTCTCCCCAATAGCCTTAGCTAATTCCCTACCAGGATATTGGTTCCCCACGGATTCAAGTGCAACCAGTCCTTTTTGTACCGGTCACACCTGCCCCAAAAGAGGTCCCAATGATCCAGAAATCTGAATCTCTGCTCGCTGCTCCAATCTCTCAGCCACACATTTGTCCTCCACCTCATTCTATTCCTATACTCACTGTTGTGTGGCACAGGCAGTAGTTCTGAGATTACTACCTTTGAGTCCTGCTTCGCAACTTCATTCCTAACTCCCTGTGGTCTGTTTTCGGGACTTGTTCCCTTTTCCTACCTATGTTGTTGGTACCAATATGTACTACAACCTCCGGCTGTTCACCTTCCCACTTCAGGATATCGTGGACGCAATCAGAAACATCCCAGACCCTGGCACGTGGGAGCAAACTACCATCCGTGTTTCTTTCCTGCATCCACAGAATCGCCTGTCTGACCCCCTAACTATAGAGTCCCCTATTACTGCTGCCTTCTTCCTTTCTCTATCCTTCTGATCCATAGGGCCAGACTCTGGACCAGAGGCGTAGCCACTGTTGCTTCTCCCAGGTAGGCCTCCCCAGCAACCAAGTCTTCAGGATCCATGGATTTCTGGTAGACATTATATTGGATCATGGTCCGCAATTCATACCACATTTTTGGAGGTCATTCTGCAAGATGATTGGGGCAACAACATGTCTTTTCTCTGCATTTCACCCACAGTCCAACGGCCCGACAGAGGAGGTAAACCAAGATTTAAATGTCGCCTAAGATGCCTGGCCTCTGAAAGCCTGGATGAGCAGTGTGACATTGATGTGGGAAGAGGTCACTCACAACAGTTTATGGCATTCTGTGCATGTAATGCTCCCTTTTGAATGCCAATTTGGGTATTCTCCGCCACTCTTCTCTGAGCAGGAGGCTGAGGCTGCGGTTCGGACACTGAAGATCAAGTCCGATGCTGCAAGGAGAAATGAACTAGGGCAAGAGAGATTTTGTTAGCTTCTACCCGGAAGGCTGAAATGAAGGACAACTGCAAGAAAAGACAGGGACCAGTCTTGAGGCCTGGGCAACAGGTCTGGCTGCCGACTTAGGAATTGCCTTCCTGAGTGCAGTCCAGGAAACTGGCACTGAAGCTCATTGGATTCTTCAAGATTCTCAGGAAAGTAAACCCAGTGGCTCACCTTGCAGCTCCCAAGACCCTCAAGATCAATCCCCCTTTTCACATTTCCAAACTAAAATCTATGAACACCGGCCCTTTAGCCCCACCGCCACCCTGGTTTGTCGACGGGGAACAGGTCTGCAGCGTGAGAGGAATTCACAAACTGTTCAGGGTATTCTGCAATTCCTTGTTGACTGTGAAGGATTCGGACCTGAGGAACGGTGCTGGGTCCCTAAAAGAGACATCTTGGATCTAGCTCTCATCCGTGACTACAAGCATTGTCTCTCCAAGCAGCTAGGGCCATCAGGAATTGGCTATAGGGGAGGGGTCCTATGTTACCACACGCACCCAACCAAGCCAGCCTCTGGGGTCTAGACGCTCTAACTCTCCAGAATATGGATAGCTAGCAGGGACCCTTTGAAGAATCAGAACCATACCACTAATTGGCAATCATGTTTTAGGCACCAAGGATTAAGTAGTGAAAAAGCACCTGAACTGACTTTCAGTACTTAATTGTAAGCCCTACTAGTGATGGCATCTGGCATTTGTTTCATGCTCAGTTCTCGATCCTGTTTGGTATCATGTCTCAATCCTAGCCTAAGATACTCCAGCCTTTGGGTCTAAACTATCCTCATCAAGGACTCTTGTCACAGGGTCTGGGTACACGTGTACATACATGAGTAACTACATTGGTCAGTGTGGCAGTGTGTTGAGGCAGATATCTATGTGAGAGATTGTATCTGTGTTTGTTTTTTTAATTCAAATTTTTATTCTTATCTATTCTTATTTTACAAAGCAGCACAGCGTATCACAGAGCAGATACAGTACAGCATATTTACACAGCCATTCCATGACAGGAAAACAAATAAAACTTAGAACCTAATTTAAGTATCTGTGTTTGTGTGAGAATATGAATTTGGCATGAATGTCTGTGTTTTTCTATTGGGGATGGTGCTTTTGTGTGTGTGTGTGTGTGTGTGTATCTTTGAGAGTGTACGTATGCTTGTAAGTAAGTGTCTGTGAGTGATTTCAATTATTTGTCGACTGGTTCCAAATGTGAGTAAGTGTATGTAAGGGGTTTCTTCTTTTATGTTACTGCATAGGTTCATCAAAATGGCTTCTTTGTTATGTTATAATTAAAATGGCTTCTTTGTTATGTTAAATGCTGAGAAAGTTCTCTCGCTGCAGCTCGTTTGGGTTATACTACTGATAAGTGAACGAATGAACCAATGGGTGTCCATATTATTCTTTTTTGGGCTGATATTCTGTCTCATATGGCTGGGAAACGATGTTTTTGGCGGGCTTTTGGAGGAGAGACCGGGAGTAAGATGGATATGCTGGAAGAGCTCTGGTCGATCACTTTGGGTGATCCTGAGCGGCGAGTCGAGGGGGTCAGAGTGGATCGCAGGGTGAAGAGAGAAGACCCCAAGTATTTGAACTCCAACTGTGTGCACGAAGAAATTGGACTTTGATAAGTCTGGCGCCTTTTTCTTTTCCTTTTATATTGTATCTCTATTAATCTCATAGTCCTAGTAAGATTTATAAAGTGTAATCTGTAAAATGTACATTGTGCGCTGTCTGATGATTGATGTTTGAGGTCGAATCAGCTGGCATTTCACAGCAACCGATGCAACTGGGAGACACGGTTGGGCGGTGGATGGGGTTTCCCCTGGATAAATAAGGGCCGATATAGCTGAGCGTTACTTGTATATGGGATGGGTTGGATGTGTAGGTGACAGTCGGTTTGTTATTGTATAGGTGTGTGTAGCTAAGCGTGTGTGTGGATGAGAATGTTTTTTTGAGAAATGGGTGTGTATATGACTGTGGATGCCCTCAGTAGTCGGTAATAATGTGTTGTTGATCTGTAAGTGTCAAGGCTAGTTGTGCATGTGGCTGACTGACTCAGTATGTACATTATGTGGGCCGTAGTTGAGTTGGGTGTGTATGGATGTCTAGCTGGGTATCAGGTGACTGTGCACATGTGTCTGAGTTGCATATGTAGGTGAGTGTGTGTGCTGATTGGCTCCGTCACTTTAATGTCTCCTTCTTGGCCAGCCAGCCAAAAGAGCAGTTGTAGTAATGTTGTCACACTTTGGAGATAGATCCTGTAAGTGCTGAGACCAGGAACATTGCAGCCCAGAAATTCAATCATCTGAGTTACTCCCTCATTTTGAGAGAAGGGGCCTGTAGTCTTCCATGGATTATGAACTAATTGGGCTGATTGACAAAATATTTACTTCAAGGTCATGCAGGAATGGAATTTCTGTTATTACTCACCCCTCACATACAAGCATCCACTCATCCTCACATACACAGCCCTCACACCCGCCCCCACCCTCACTCTCACACAGAGACACACCCACTCACACACACATCTGCTCATCCTCATATAAACTCAGTGGCTACTTTATTGGGTACAGCAGTGGCCAAAAAAAATAGTGGAACCTGGTGTGATCTTCTGCTGCTGTAAGCCATTCTCTTCAATGTTTAACATGCTGTACATTTGCAAGGTGCTCTCCTGCACACCACTGATGTAGCATGTGCTTCTTCGGGATACTATCACTGTCAAGTCAGCTTGAACCAGTCTGGCCATTCTACTCTGACCTCTCTCATTAGCAAGCCATTTTCAGCCGCAGAACTGCCACTCAATGGATGTTATTTTTGCTCCGTTTCCTGTAACTTCTGGAGACTGTAGTGCATGAAAATCCCTGCAGATCAACAGTTTCTGAGATACTCAAACCACCTCATCTGGCGCTAACAATCATTCCATAGTCAAAGTCATCTTATCACATTTTTTCCCCATCTGATAATTGGTCTGAACAACAACTGGAAGTCTTGATCATATCTGCATGCTTTTGTGCATTGAGTTGCTGCTACTTGCATTAATGAACAGGCGTACCTAATAAAGTGACCACTGAGTGTACATCTACTCAGACACACACACACACCTCACATCCACATCATCATATTAACACATATGAGAATCTGTGCACAGACAATATCACAGGGAATACAGCAAAAACTGACAATAATTTATTTTTTAATCTTTTGATTCTCCATTGGAAGAACTCCGTTCACCCTGCTGTCAATTGAGATAGAAGCATCTTCAAATGAACCAGCCCCTAGAGAATACACATTTGGATGCAGAATTAATGAAAACATCATCAGTGACAGAGGAAGCTTTCTCAGGTTTTTATTGCATTTCTAAATGTTGTTTGCTGTAAGGGAAATAGGTTTATTAAAGTCAAATAAATCTTCTTTAGAGATGAAAAGCTTGAGTTATAAATTTCATATACACTTGCATATTACTTGGATGTTTGACTCACACTTCATCTAATTTTCTGATGAAATGAAATAGATACACTTCAAAGGAGACACAATGGACTATACTTTGGTAATACAGATATTCACCTTTACTTACGGTTTTACATCAAGGTATTGTGTTTGCAATACTCAGAGCCTGAACACAATAAATAGTTTCATTTTTATTTAAATAACTTTAAAGGAGTCAATATCAAACCACTGTCCCTGTGTGCCATTTCATCACATATAAATTATGTGAGTGAAGTCAAAGCAAAGCTTTCATATGATGAAACATTATCAGTTTGAACTTGAGTTTGAAATTATTCACTCAATTAGAAATGGCTCCTTACAAGGCAGTAGTGTGAATTATTTCAATTTAATACCAGCATGTTGAATGTTTGTCCTTTCCTTTTATCTGCCATGGTCTTTTACTATTCATTCAAAGCATGGTATTCTCATTGCTATATTTTCACTTAATTAAGTTATGCATAATTATCTAAACATATCTAAAAATGGTTGTTTGAAATTGCTGTAGTTTTATATGCAATTAAATAATGTATTAAATCAAATTGATATAGTTTCAAGAATGTTTTTGTACAGTTTTATTGTTGATAATATGCAGTAGTTCAAGTAACATTGAATGGTGTTAAGTGGGGAAGCATATTATACAGGATTACCTCACATATTGTAAATGAAAATATACCTTCCATCTATCAACACTGCATATTTTGTGGATGGTAAGTATTGACAATGCAGATGATGGCATGATTAATGGCATTTAATCTAGAATTTACTTACCTTTGCAATTTATACAATTAACATTCATGAACTACGTAAAACTGTTTTTACATTATTTTCTGGCAGGTTCATGTTCACGGTAATTTTTTAAATGACTCATGCACTAAAATATTAATAACCAGCTTTTGTACTTATTTTCATAAGCAATCTAATTTCATGAGTTTTTACAAGTATTTTGTTTTTTTCCCAAGATTCTGTCTATATTTTTTCTGTCACTGCTCTAATTCTTCTTCCTATTTTATAGACAATTTCTACAACCTGACACCATTGTTTTATTTCAGTGGGTGCAGATAATTTTTCAACAAAGAGCCATTGATCTTTCAAGCAGTATTAAAGCTTCTGCAAGTCATTCATTTATTAAATGAGAATTTACTGTGGGAACAACACTGATTATTAAAATTTTTGCAGGAAACCTGTGGCCCAGAAAATAGTCAAAACGAATTAAACAGTGACTAGAAATGCAGAATCTTTTACATCATGTGACTTTGATATACTATCTTTCATGAGAATTACTTTATAAAATATTAATAGAGTGTGTCAGCTGTGACAGCATGAAAAGAATGTAACTCTGGGGAATAAAAGACAAAGACTTCTGTAATAAAAATAAAGACAGCTATTATACCATGATTCTAAGTGGACCAAAAATGGAATCTAGAGCCGATGTCTGTACCATCAAATATCTACTGCATATGCATCAGCACCAGGCACTGGGTGCAAGAGCTTTCGAGAAGAAAGAGGATAATGACAACAAGATTATGCTACAAGGGAGCATTGTATTATAGTTTCTCATTGGTACCTGTGACAGCTCTGGTAAAGGTTAACAGACTCATACAGGTCTGTGTATCATGAGCTGCCAGTTTAAATAAAGGCAGTCAATAAGAAAATGCTGTATCCCTTACTGTAAACTAAAGGTAGTTGGAATCTAGTTCTGACTGTTGCTATCAAAGTCTTCATAATCATAAAACACCTGATTGTTCTACAAACACCAGTTTACCCTTTTTGCCCAGCAGGACGTTTCGTATTATTTGTTGACATTTCTGGTATTGTGCAAAAGTCTTCATCACATATATATATAGCTAGAGTGCCAAAGAATTTTACACAGTACTGTATGTTAGTTAAAATATGAAGGTGGCTGGGAAACAGAAATAAGAGAACTTAGTTTTGTACCAGCTCAATAGTATTAGTGTTATTTGGCACCTGGAAAGTTATAATATTCAGTACTATGCAAGAGTCTTAGGCACACTTATATAACCAGAGTGCTTAACACTTTTGCACAGTACTGTAAGAACAAGAGAATGCATCAGACAATAAGGATCATTTACATAAGAATATAGATGACATTAGTAGAAAAAGGTTTAATTGTGCCATCACCAAGGCAAGAATATCCTTTACTTTAGTAAGGATATAGCGATATCCTCGATATCCTGAATTGGGAAGGAGAACATCCGGAGGTTGTGGTACATATTGGTACCAACAACATAGGTAGGAAAAGGGAGGAGGTCCTGAAAACAGACTACAGGGAGTTAGGAAGGATGTTGAGAAGCAGGTCCTCTTGGGATTACTGCCTGTGCCATGTGACAGTGAGTATAGGAATAGAATGAGGTGGAGGATAAATGTGTGGCTGAGGGATTGGAGCAAGGGGCACGGATTTGGATTTCTGGATCATTGGGACCTCTTTTGGGGCAGGTGTGACCTATACAAAAAGGATGGGTTGCACTTCAATCCGAGGGGGACCAATATCCTTGTGGGAAGGTTTGCTACAGCTGTTGGGATGAGTTTAATCTAGAATTGCTGGGGTGCAGGAACCAAACTGAAGAGATGGAGGAAGAGGCGGCTGGCTTACAAATTGATAAAGCTTGTAGACGGTGCGAGAGGGAGGATAGGTAGGTGATAGAGAAGGGATACGCTCAGATTAAAATGTGTCTATTTTAATACAAAGAGTATTATGAACAAAGAGGATAAGCTTAGGGCGTGGATCAATACTTGGAGCTATGATATTGTGATCATTACAAAGACTTAGATGGCTAGGGGCAGGAATGGTTACTTAGAGTGCCAGGTTTTAGATGTTTCAGAAAGGACAGGGAGGGAGGCAAAAGAGATGGGGTGTGACACTGCTGATCGGATATAGTGTCACGGCTGCAGAAAAGGAGAAAGTCATGGAGGGATTGTCTACTGAGTCTCTGTGGGTGGAAGTTAGAAACAGGAAGGGGTCAATAACTCTACTGAGTGCTTTTTATAGATCACCCAATAGTAACAGGGACATTGAGGAGCAGATAGGGAGACAGTTTCTGGAAAGGTGTAATAATAACAGGGTTGTCTTGGTGGGAGATTTTAATTTCCCAAATATTGATTTGCATCTCCCTAGAGCAAGGGGGTTAGATGGGGTGGAGTTTGTTAGGTGTGTTCAGGAAGGTTTCCTGACACAATATGTTGATAAGCCTACAGGAAAAGAGGGTCTACTTGATCTGGTACTGGGAAGTAAACCTGGTTACATAGAAACATAGAAACATAGAAAATAGGTGCAGGAGTAGGCCATTTGGCCCTTCGAGCCTGCACCACCATTTATTATGATCATGGCTGATCATCCAACTCAGAACCCTGCACCAGCCTTCCCTCCATACCCCCTGATCCCCATAGCCACAAGGGCATATCTAACTCCCTGTTAAATATAGCCAATGAACTGGCCTCAACTGTTTCCTGTGGCAGAGAATTCCACAGATTCACCACTCTCTGTGTGAAGAAGTTTTCCTAATCTTGGTTCTAAAAGGCTTCCCCTTTATCCTTCAACTGTGACCCCTCGTTCTGGACTTCCCCAACATTGGGAACAATCTTCCTGCATTTAGCCTGTCCAATCCCTTTAGGATTTTATACGTTTCAATCAGATCCCCCCTCAATCTTCTAAATTCCAACGAGTATAAGCCTAGTCGATCCAGTCTTTCATCATATGAAAGTCCTGCCATCCCAGGAATCAATCTGGTGAACCTTCTTTGTACTCCCTCTATGGTAAGAATGTCTTTCCTCAGATTAGGGGACCAAAACTGCACACAATACTCCAGGTGTGGTCTCACCAAGGCCTTGTACAACTGCAGTAGTACCTCCCTGCTCCTGTACTCGAATCCTCTTGCTATGAATGCCAGCATACCATTTGCCTTTTTCACCGCCTGCTGTACCTGCATGCCCACTTTCAATGACTGGTTTATAATGACACCTAGGTCTCGTTGCACCTCCCTTTTCCTAATCGGCCACCATTCAGATAATAATCTGTCTATTCAGTGGGTTAAAGGGTCTGGGTTTCTGCCAATTCTGCCTACTCCCGCTTTGCACTAAAATGGACTTAGCTAAAGATTAACTTTATTTGTTGTAACACCATAGAAACTATGATCCAACAAAACACCCAGTGAAATGCATTGTTTGGGTTACAAACACAGCCCAGGGTTATGCTGATGGCAGCCCATAAGTGTCACCGTGCTTCCAGCACCAACATAATATGCTCTTAACTTACTAACTCTAACCTATATGTCTTTGGAACGTGGGTGGAGGGGGGGAAGAAAGAGAACCCATTGTACGCTTTCCCAACGTTTGTGGGAGAACGTACAGACAATGGCGAGAAATGAACCCCCAATCTTCCTATCACTGGCACTGTAAAGTGTTACGCTAACCACAATGCTACCATGCCAACACTATTATTGTTCCAATTGTATTTATTATCATTACATTTTTATTACTATCTTAGCAACAATTGTGTGTAATTTATGTCGATGTTTTTCTCGTGAATGCTGCCTATCTGACACTCTGCCTGTGATGCTGCTGCAGGTCAGTTTTCCAGTGCATCTGTGCAGACATGGACTTGTGTAGATGACAACAAACTGGAGTTTGAGTTTAATTTGATCCATCTACAAATCCGACAGCAGTATACGTGCACCTTCAACAGAAGGACTGCAGTAATATTTCACGTAGCCTGTGAATGAATAATTATAACAAAGAGTTTCCCATTGGAAACTGCAATCCATCCTTCCCCTTTCAATCCTGATGGATTCTCAGCCTATTTCCAGCAATTTATTTCTGCTCTTCTGTCTGATCTCAGGGGAAACTGAAGCACTTTTTCCTCTCAATACCAGACAATGGCACCAACATGTCTTACGTGTCAGGTCTCTCAGTGGAGAGCATTTTGGAGATAGTGATCACAATTCTATCTCCTTTACCATAACATTGGAGAGGGATAGGAACAGACAAGTTAGGAAAGAGTTTAATTGGAGTAAGGGGAAACATGAAGCTAGCAGGCAGGAACTTGGAAGCATAAATTGGGAGCAGATGTTCTCAGGGAAATATACAGCAGAAATGTGGCAAATGTTCCAGGGATACTTGCTTGGCGTTCTGCATAGGTACGTTCCAATGAGGCAGGGAAAGGGCAATAGGGTACAGGAACCATGGTATACAAAGGCTATTGTAAATCTAGTCAAGAAGAAAAGAAAAACTTATGAAAGTTTCAAAAAACTAGGTAATGATAGAAAATCTTGAAGATTATAAGGCTAGCAGGAAGGAGCTTAAGAATGAAATTAGGAAAGCCAGAAAGGGGCCATGAGAAGGCATTGGCAGACTGGATTAAGGAAAACCCCAAGGCATTCTACAAGTATGGTGAAGAGCAAGAGGATAAGACATGAGAATAGGATGAATCAAGTGTGATCGTGGAAAAGTGTGTATGGAACTGGACGAGAAAGCCGAGGTATTCACCTTGCTTCAGTATTCACTACAGAAAAGGATCTTGGCAATTGTAACAATGACTTTCAGTGGACTGAAAAACTTGAGCATGTAGACATTAAAAAAGAGGATGTGCTGGAGCTTTTGGAAAGCATCGTTGGATAAGTCACCAGGACCAGATGGGATGTACCACAGGCTGTATTGTGCTGTAAGCTTTCTATGTTTCTATAATAATATGGATTACTCCAAATGTTGTCTCAGTCAAATACTCTAAGTTGTAACTAGACTTCCTTACTCTTCTACTCCAACTCCTTTATGTAAAATAAACCAGAAAGCATTGTCTTCTTCATTACATGCCACATTGGTATGCTGATTTTTGTTGCTTCTGAAACCTGAAACCCTGTAGTTACTATGAAGACATAATATGAAGAAATTGTATTTGACCACCTACAATACAATGCAGAATCACAACTTTTTAACCTGCTGAAAATTGTTCTGAAGAGCTATCACAAATATCAAAAGGGGAACGAGCTGAAGACTTGTTTTTTCGGGCTTAAGTATGAGTGGGGTGTCAGACTTGGTCACTGATCAAAGAACAAGCTGAATTTGTAATTGATTATGGATAATTGGGGTTTTACATCAAAGAAGGAATATCTCTCATCCATAAACACAAGTGGAAGGACAACCTGTTCAGTCACCAGCAGTTGTTGGCAGGTAATTCACTAAGAAAGGTACTGTAGTCAAAGGAAGAGTGGCCAGGTCACAAGTCTTGGCTTTATGGATTAACTTTGGATTAACCCACGAGACTGCTTAGCTCATGGCATGGAGGAACAGAGAAGTAGGAAAGATTTCTTCATCCCAGCTATTCCATTAAAGTCATTGTAATCCCTCAACATCCAGTAAAAGTATCTCACCACAGAACAAAGCATTCTGGCCTCCTGGCATTTATTAAAATCCCTTGTCAGGAGTTCTGCGCAGCTGCGATCACTCAAACACCAGCCATTATAAGTGAAGATAATTGAGGGAAAGAACAGCTCTTGTACTTCAACATGACAATTTATCTCCACTGTTGTTATGTCTTTCTGTTACCACATGTCTATCCATGTAACTGCACACATTACCCTCAACAACATGAGCCTTTATTTTATGTGATTCTCCTTTATGTGCTGTCTCATTAAATATCTTTCAGAAATCCAAATTCAACACATTCATTGGCTCACCTTGCCTGTCAATTGCATCCTCAAAATATCCAATTAAATGTATTAGACATAATTCCCTTTCATAAACCAGGTTGATTCCACATAATAATGTTTTACTTCATGGTATGCTCTTTTGTAATTTTCTTAATAACTGATTCCATTATTTTGCCAGCATTCAGTAGATTATATTTGCTGTTGTCCATATCTGGAATCAAAGGAAGTTTGGAAGATCACTACCAATGCAATACAACCTCTGCAAGTAACTTGATTGAACTATTGGATCCATATATTCAGGTTTAGAAGAATTGCCATCATTTAATACTAACAGTTTGCAAAGTATGTTTTCTCAAATTATCTTAAAATATGAATGAGTCACTCTCTCTTGCTCATGTGTTATCAACTAATTTTGATTTACTTTTCCTATCTTCTACTGTGAAGACATAAAAAAAGAACACCTGTTAGCTCTGTCTTTTCTTAATTTTCTAATTTCATAACTACCTAAGATTTTAGGACCATCCCTCCAGTGCTAGACTCCCCAATGCTATGGCAGAGAACACCCTTTGTTGAAATTTCCCTTCTTTTACATTAATGACATTCAAGGAGGATCCTGCATCTCATTAGATCAGGAGTACGAACTGCAAACCTGAAGAAGAAAGGGAACTAGAGCCTACAAGACACAGTTTCCTGCTGGGATTCGATGAGTTTTAATGGCATACTGGGACACCCAGTTATATATTGGGATTTTTCTGACTGTATGCATAATTTCTGTGAATTAGGGGGCTTTCTGGAATAGTTATTGTTACAAGAAAAATTTAGCTATGAATCTATGCTCAAAGAATATGAATTAATCTAAAGACACCCTGTGGAAATATAAACAATTCATAAACAGTTCAGTAGATAACTGATAATTTCCCATTGATGATGTAAACTATATTTGGCAAAGAGCAATCTGAGATTTGAATAGCTGACTGAAATATACAGATCTGCATATAAAACAAATGATCAAACAGTCATATATGCATGGACTTTTATTTTGATTGTGTAATATTTTGTCTGTTTTTTTTAATGCATGGTACATGGTGCATAACTACAGAAAATTAAGAGTACAAGTGGTTTGAGTCTTATTGTGTGTTCCATCGGAATGGTTCTTCCCACCCCAAAGTGAAATACAGTGACCACATCCTTTAAAAAGTAGTCTTCTTCAGCTGTCCATCGATTTTTGATGATGACTGAGGCCTGGGCAAGGTTGTATGGAAGACCAGCAGTTGCCCACGCTGCAAGTCTCCCCTCTCCACGGTAATGACGTTGTCCAAGGGAGGGGCACTAGGACCCATGCAGCTTGGTGCCAGTGTTGTCGCAGATCAATGTATGGTTAAGTGCCTTGCTCAAGGACACAACATGCTGCCTCAGGTGAGGCTTGAACTAGCGACCTTCAGATTACTAGACTGACACCTTAACCACTTGGCCACGCACCACACTTTAGAAGTAGTACAGATGAAATGTAAGATTTTTCATCATCATTTGCATTCACTGTAATTATTCAGTTATAAGAGGAGAAAGAGTGAAAAAGGGCCTAAGGGACAATTTCTCCATACAGAGGGGGATGTGTATATGGAACAAGCTACCAGACTACATTGTTGAGACAGGAAAAAGAACACTTAAAAGACATTTGGATAAGTATCTACATAGGAAAGGTATAGAGGGATATACAGGCAAATATGTGGTTACAGTAACCAAGTATGAATTTTACATGCAATAGCTTTGGTTCATGCTATGCAGGTAGAAGCAGTTTTCTCAGTCACTGATTGATAGGTAGGCTCTGTATACAACTGTATTCTGTTGCTTGATAGTCTTCTGGCATTCCTTCCTTTATCCTACACAGCTGGAACCATGATGTTATGGTGCTTTGTATTTGCAGTACCTCACTTTTTATATTATTTCTGTTTTTCACTATTTTAATCTAATTATTTAATATACATATATACTAACTGTAATTGATATACTTATTTATTTTTTCTTTCTATATTATATATTGCATTGAACCAATGCTGCTAAGTTAACAAATTTCACGACACATGCCAGTGATAAGAAACCTGTGTCACATACCTCGTGACTTGAATAAAGAACCAGCAGAAATAGAAACCACTTTGGAGTCTCGTATTGCTATAAACTACCAATATTTATTAGTAACTACGCAATACACTAATATAAATGTAGATAAATCAAACAGGTTAGCAATGATTATATATAAAAGTAAGTGTGGAATATATATGTATGAAAAAACCAAGCTTCTTTAAGTCTAGGGGTAAAAAGATATAGTCTTACGATGTTGAGTAAAGTTCAGTTCAGTTCAGTTCAGTTCATGGTATTTAGTTGAGTAGTGATGGAGAGAGACAGAGAGAGAGAGAGTCAGTTGAGTCTTCAGGTGAGCTGATGCTGTCGATCTTCTCGTCGTCCTCCAAAATCCTTTACAAGTCACCGACTGTGACTTTAAACAGGGGGACCAGTCTTCTGTGGTGGAGCTATCACCCAGACGAGGGTGGACACATAGACAACTCCCCACCAGTCAACCCCTTCTCCTCAAACTGGAATAGCAATTTGGATCGATCCACCTGATCGATCCTCCAAAACTCACTTTCTCTGCGGGCACAACAATGCTCATTCAGTGTCCAGATCATGTGTCCGAGGTCTGTATCATCTGACCTCCCATTTATTTCACAGGCTGAGCATCACCTGTCATTCAAAGAGTCCCTCCCTCCTTTGTCTGTAAAGGAGTGCACAAGCAGACAACAAGTCCTTGAAGAAATATCAACTATGTGTTGAAAATCATAACATCGAGTGTCCATTAATTAACACTGCCTTCGGTCACCATAGCAACTTACGAGCTGCTTGGTGCTGTCTCCAACTCCAAACTCAGTAAAAATCCAAAGTTACTTCCAATGCCTTAAAGTGACAGTCCAACTGTTAATCTTCGTCTCTCTCTCTCTCCTTTCCAAACAAACCATCAACAATGAATGTCTCTCTCTGTCTCTCTTCAAACAGTTAACAGGGGCACTCCTGGATCCCCTCACACTCCCCTTCCTCAAGGGAAAAAAAATTGTCGCAGACGATTTTTTTAAAATGTCCATCACAGGGTTTTAAACAAGACAGGGAAAAACATCAGATGACGAAGCAAAAATGGTTACAGTTTTCAACTTGACATCTGGATAACTAATCAGCTATAACATTGTCAGTACCTTTTACATGCTTGATTTTTAAGTCACCTTCCTGCAATACTAGACTCCAATTTAACAACCAACTATTCTTATCCTTCATCTTAGTTAGAAACAGCAACGGATTATAACCCATGTAAACCACAAGTGGTCTCTGCGCAACAGAAAGGTTTTGAGGTCTCTGATCATAGGCCTCAAAATGTTGTAAAGCCAGAATAAGTGCTAGTAATTCCTTTTCAACAGTTGAATAATTTTTCTGGTGTACATTAAAATTCTTTGAGAAATAAGCTACTGGATGTTCAATGTCATTCACTCCCTTCTGTAACAGTACTGCCCCAGCAGCTTCATCACCAACACCTGTTGTTATAGAAAATGGCTTTGAAAAATCAGGTGCTTTGAGCACAGGATGATAACACAGGATGGTTCTCAGACGTTCAATGCCTCCTGGCAATGGTCACTCCATGCAAATCTTTCACTCTTCCCTAGGAGTTTAGTTAGGGGGAGAGTAATGTCAGCAAAGTTCTTACAGAATTTTCCATCATACCCAACCATCCCAAAAAACCTTCTCAAAGCTTTCTTGTCGGTCAGAACAGGAACTTCAGCAATAGCTTGAACCTTGGCCTGTACAGAAGCCAGCTGGCCTTGGCCCACCACATAACCCAGATACGTGACTGTGGCACGGCCAAATTCACTTTTAGCAAGGTTCACCGTAAGATTGGCCTTGGAAAGTCTGTTAAACCGTTTTTCTACAGCTGCAATATGTTCTTCCCAAGTGTCATTCCAGACCACTAGGTCATTGATATGAACTCCGGTGCTTTCTAACCCTCCAATCACAGAATTGATCATTATTTGAAATGTTTCTAGAGGATTTTTCATCCTGAAGTGTAAAACATTTTATTCATACAGTCTAGATGGTCTCACAAATGTTGATATCTCTTTAACCCTCTCTGTTAAAGGAACACCCCGGTATCCTTTTAACAAGTCAATCTTAATAAGGTATTTAGCCTTCCCCACTCTATCAATACAGTCATCCATTCTCTTTCCTTGTTCTTTCCTGTTTCTAATTTCTTCTTCAACCCTTTTACTTTTCCCAAAGTTCGCTCTGTGAAGATGCCATTTCATAGGCTGAGCTAAATTCATAATGATGTCATACATTGCACCTGTGTACCATTTCAGAACACCAGTTAGTCCTTTTACTTGTTTTTCCGGCTTTGGGTCCAACTGGTGGACCTTATCAGTAATATTTTCCAAAACAATGGAATTCTGACATCTTGGTGAGTCTAGATTCAGTGGGAAAACATGTTTTTCCATTCCATTATCAGATTTCACGATTCCATTTTGTACTCCAACAATTCTCCCAGCCGCAATTTCAGTAAACAAGTGTCTTATTTTGACTCGACCATTTTGTAAACTTTCCTTAGCAAAGTCACAAAGCTTACTAAATCCCTTCCAAAGTTCTCTGAGTAGGGTCAAAGGTCCTTTTGGCCTATAACTGAACACAGGTTCCAACAAATTACCCTTCACTGCCTTCTGAATCGAATCTCCACCAATAAGTAAAAGGAGGGGAACCCCCTCGTTCTAAATTTCCTCACTTCTCACACAATGACGTCCACCTAAAGGCATACTGTAAGCCATGTTCAAAATTACAGCCTTGTAACCTTTCAAAACCACCACGTGACGTACAGGCACTGTGGCTGGTCTCCACCTCCTCATCAACATCCCATCTTTAAGGAAACATCCCAATGACTCTCTCTGAACCTCCTTTCCTGCGAGAGCCATTTCCCTTAAATCCACCATTCCAGAATCTCGCTTCTGTTCCTCGATATGTTCCTTTCTCAACAAAGACAAACCTTTCTTATACACCTTACCCTTATCAATTGTACTACCCTCTAAGTCCAGCTGAAATCTGGAAGGTAAAAATGTCTCTGACACATCATAATTTAAACCTTTGGTCTTGCTATCATAGGTCTCAATAGCAACTTTGCTCATTAGCTGAATTGCTGAAACACTCTTATCTTGGACAGCTGTCAACATGCCTCCATGGTTTACCAAATTCAGTACCATCATTAGGCTGATCAGAATCATGTATGCATTATGAAAGAGACCAAATAAACTACCCATCTCATTACGACCTATACTTCGACTTGTATCCATGGCAACTTCCACTCCACAACAATTTTTCCTCCTCTCAATGATATCACTCTGAATAACAGCATGACTTTGCAGGTGCTTACTTCCAAATGTCCAAACAAAATCCAACAAACTAGCGCATCCTGTCTCAGCAGGCCTTTGTCCTGCAAGCAGGGTCAAAGGTCGGGCAACCAATCCAACCTTTTCCAGCACTTTATCCAAAAGTCCAGGAACAGCACTTTTGCTATTATTTCCAACAACACTGACCTCACCAGGTTCCACAACATAACCAACTTTTAAAACACAATCTGATACAAATGACTGAGAATCCTCACATTCCACTGGTACCAAGGTTAACCCCTTACTCTCTGAACCAAATCCATCTGACACAAAAGGACTGCATTCCTTTCCAACCAAGTCAGACACCTCAGACCTTAACTGAGTTTCAACATAAGGTTCAGAATCCTGTGAACTCACAGGTACTTCAACAACCTGAACACTTTCAATCGGAACAACTGCCTCTTCAGGGCTGTCATCACTTGTCCCAGTTTCAAATTCAAGGTAATCTCAAACCTCCCAGCTACTCTCTGGCAAACTCTCATCTGGAGTAAACACAACCTCGTGGGTTAAAACTTCTTCGTCTGCTTTCTCAACAGACCCCTGCAGGGTAGGGGCATCCTCTGCCACTGGATATGCCCTTACCTCATCAGGAACATAACTTTTAAATTCATCACACAAAACAAGCCCTTCCGAGCTGTAAAAATCATCAGGGTCTGACACTAAACCTCTTTGCTGCAACCTCTCCCTTTTAAACTGTCTCTGACTTCCTGCCACGTGATCTTCACGTTGCCATTTCTCCCTCTCGAGCAGTCTCTGTCTTTCCGCCTCTTCTCTCTGTCTTGCTGCTTCTTTAGCCTCTCTCTCGAGCTGTTTTAATTTCAGTTCGTGCTCCCTGTTTACTATTTCCAATAGAAGCTGAAGCTCATCCTCAGTAGGTTCACCTTCCACGAACAGCTCTAACGCCTCCTCATCAAATGTTCCCTTATCTATATAATATTCAACTATTTTCCTTTGAATTTCTACCCTACTCACACCCTTCTTTACCTCAATTCTCAATTCTTTAGCAATGTCCCGCAACTCATACTTTTTAGCAAACTTCAAACTCACCAGGTCTGGTGATTTCAGAAAGTCTCTAACACCTATTTCTGCTGTTTTTCCACACAACCAAATCAACAGTCCAAATCAAAAGGGATTTTCCCCAAATCAATTCAAACCTGCCTCCCGACCAATTTGTTCATATCGTGGATGCAGGCCCCAATTTATGTCACGTACCTCGTGACGGGAATAAAGAGCCAGCAGAAATAGAAACTACTTTGGAGTCTGGTATTGCTATAAACTACTAATATTTATTAGTAACTACGCAATACAGTAATATAAATGTAGATAAATCAAACAGGTTAGCAATAATTATATATAAAAGTAAGTATGGAATATATATGTATGAAAAAACCAAGCTTCTTTAAGTCTAGGGGTAAAAAGATACAGTCTTACGATGTTGAGTAAAGTTTAGTTCAATTCGTGGTATTTAGTTGAGTAGTGATGGAGAGAGAGAGAGAGACAGAGAGTGAGTTGAGTCTTCAGGTGAGCTGATGCTGTCGATCTTCTCGTCGTCCTCCAAAATCCTTTACAAGTCACCGACTGTGACTTTAACCAGGGGACCGGTCTTCTGTGGTGGAGCTATCACCCAGGCGAGGGTGGACGCATAGACAACTCCCCACCAGTCAACCCCTTCTCCTCAAACTGGAATAGCAATTTGGATCGATCCGCCTGATCGATCCTCCAAAACTCATTTTCTCTGCGGGCACAACAATGCTCATTCAGTGTCCAGATCATGTGTCGGAGGTCTGTATCATCTGACCTCCCATTTATTTCACAGGCTGAGCATCACCTGTCATTCAAAGAGTCCTTCCCTCCTTTGTCTGTAAAGGAGTGCACAAGCAGGCAACAAGTCCTTGAAGAAATATCAACAATGTGTTGAAAATCATAACATCGAGTGTCCATTAATTAACACTGCCTTCAGTCACCATAGCAACTTACGAGCTGCTCGGTGCTGTCTCCAACTCCAAACTCAGTAAAAATCCAAAGTTACTTCCAATGCCTTAAAGTGACAGCCCAACTGTTAATCTTCGTCTCTCTCTCTCTCCTTTCCAAACAAACCATCAATGATGAATGTCTCTCTCTGTCTCTCTTCAAACAGTTAATAGGGGCACTCCTGGATCCCCTCACACCTGATTCTGAATAAAGCACCCATAAAAGTTGCTAGTGAACGCAGCAGGCCAGGCAGCGTCTCTAGGAAGAGGTACAGTCGACGTTTCGGGCCGAGACCCTTCGTCAGGACTAACTGAAAGAAGAGCTAGTAAGAGATTTGAAAGTGGGAGGGGGAGGGGGAGACCTATCTCTTCTTTCAGTTAGTCCTGACGAAGGGTCTCGGCCCGAAATGTTGACTGTACCGCTTCCTAGAGATGCTGCCTGGCCTGCTGCGTTCACCAGCAACTTTTATGTGTGTTGCTTGAAATTCCAGCATCTGCCGATTTCCTCGTGTCTGATTAAAACACCTTTAAAGAAGACTTAAATTCATAAACGAAATCATTACTTTCAACAATTATTCCTTAATAAACCATATGAAGAGTCATAACAAATAAACACAAAGAAAAAAAAAGCAAAATGTTTTAAATACTTCAAAATCTGCAGTACTTCAGAGCTCTAGAAATTTAAAGAACTGCAGGAAATCTAAGTAAAAGAAAATGCTGATTCAACAGGTCAGGCACCTCATGGGAAGAGAAGAGAGCTACCATTTTAATTCAAAGACCTTAGAGCACATTTGCCTTTGCCAATTCTATCACAACTTTCATTTGCATTTGTTTGTAAAGTTGATAGCATTGTTACAGGAACTGCCACTAAGTTGGTGCAGCAAATGAATTGCTTTATATTCTGAGGAGCTGCAAATAGGTGCAAGAAATGTACTCTTAAATTCAGATTTTTTTTAGAATTCCTTTTACTTTTAATGCAGTTATGAGCATTGTTTAAATAATTTACCACTGACAAAGTTACACACAAAAGTAGGAAATCTAGAAGGTTGCTAACTCTTGTATAAATCAGCCATGATGGAATGGTGGAGCACACTCGATGAGTCAAATGGCCTAATTCTGCTCCTATATCATATAGTTTTATGGTATTTTACAATATTAAATCAGGTACTATCTGATAAAATCTTAATCTATCAGTGTTCATGCTCCTGAACTTTACATTACCCTTTTAAATTATTTAGGTTCCTAGTGTTAGGATCTAGAATGCCCACTGATTATTTAGATCCACTAAATTATCTTATGGTTGAATCATTTGCATTTCTAGCTTAAATACGATTTAGGTTTGTTTTTGAGAAGATTCCAGTTTTGCAATAGCTTAATATCGTCAAAGATAATCTGTAAAATTGAAAACTATGCACTCAGTGGCTACTTTATCAGGTACACATTACACCTGCTCACTAATGCAGATATCTATTTAGCCAATCATGTGGCCTTAACTCATATGGTCAAGAGGGTAATTTTTTGTTAAGAAAAAAACACATCAGAATGGGGAATAAGTGTGATCTAAGTGACTTTGGCCATTAAATGATTGTTTGTGCCAGATGGAGTTGTTTGAGTATATCAGAAACTGTTGATCTCCTGGGATTTTCGCACAAAACAGATTATTTATAGAGAATGGTGTAAAAAAGACAAAAAAAAATCCAGTGGATAGCATTTCTGTGGGTGAAAACTCCTTGATAATGAGGTTAGAGGAGATTGGCCAGACTGGTTCAAGTTAACAGAAAAGTGACAGTAACTCAAATAACCACAGATTACAGTACTGGTGTGCAGAAGATCATCTCTAAGTGCACAACAGGTAGAACTTTAAAGTATATGGGACACAGCAGCAGAAGACCATCAACATACACATAGTAGCCACATTATTAGGTATAGGAGGTATCTATTAATGTGGCCGCTGAATATATATGAAACGAAAGAATTGATTCCTAGTTACACAAGGAGGAACTCACTGGTTCTTGAGCCAGTCTTGATTAGGGAATAAGAGGTGGAGAGGGTCAGTACTTTAAATTACCTCACATTTACATTTCATAGGCTATCTCCTGGGACCAGCACGTAAGTGCCATTAAAAAGAAGGCATGGAAGTGCCTCTACTTTCTTACAAGTTTGCAAAGATTTGGCATGTCATCTAAAACTTTGACAAGCCTCTGTAGATGCACAGTGGAGAATATGTTGACTGGTTGCATCTCAGCCAGGGATGGAAACACCAAAACGCAAGAACGTTGTCTACATGGAGTTCTGCAAGGCATTTGACAAGGTCCTACATTTGGAGGTTGTTCAAGAAGGTTCAGTCACTTGGGATTCCAGATGAGATGAAATTGGATTAGATATTGGCTTTGTGGGAGAAGCCTGAGAGTCAAAGTAGGTGGTTGCCTCTCTGACTGGAGGTTTGTGACTAGTGGGGTGACACAGGGATCGGTGCTGGGTCCATTGATGTTTGTCATCTATATCAATGAACTGGATGATAACGTGGTAAACTAGATGAGTAGATTTGCGAATGACACCAAGGTCGGGTCAATTGTGGACAGCAAGGAACTCTATTAAAACTTGCAGCAGGATCTAACCAGCTGGAAAAAATGGAACGAAAAATGACAGATGGAATTTAATGCAGACAAGTGTAAGGTGTTGCAGTTTGGGAGGACCAACCATGGTAGGTCTTAGTAGGGCACTGAAGAGTGCAGTAGGAAAAAGGAATCTGGGAATACAGGTTCTTAATTCATTGAAAGTGGTGTCACAGGTAGATGATGTTGCAAAGAAAGCTTTTGGCATATTGGCCTTCATAAATTAAAGTATTGAGTACAGGAGTTGGGATGATAATAATAATAATAATAATAATAACTTTATTGATCCTGAGTGGGAAATTCTTTCATTACAGCAGCAAAATTAAAAAAAACACTTTGCAGTGTGCAGACTTAACTAATGATAAAATGCAGAATAAAAATATACCCAATAATAATGTACCAATGTGCAATAATATGAAATAACAATGTACAAAATAATAAAGCAGAGACTATTGTATTATACATCAAAGTTGCTGGTGAACGCAGCAGGCCAAGCAGCATCTATAGGAAGAGGTGCAGTCGACGTTTCAGGCCGAGACCCTTTGTCAGGACTAACTGAAGGAAGAGTGAGTGAGTAAGGAAATCCCTTCAGTTAGTCCTGACGAAGGGTCTCGGCCTGAAACGTCGACTGCACCTCTTCCTATAGATGCTGCTTGGCCTGCTGCGTTCACCAGCAACTTTGATGTATGTTGCTTGAATTTCCAGCATCTGCAGAATTCCTGTTGTTTGACTATTGTATTATGATGTGTATTCTCCTGTCGCGCAGGGGTGAACTGTTGAAACTGTTGGGATGTTATGCTGAAGTTGTACAAGATCCTAATTTGGAGTAGTGTGTGCATTTTTAGTAACCTACCTACAGAAAGATGTAAAAATGGATTGAAAGAGTACAGGGAAAATATACAAGGATGTTGCAAAGACTGGAAGGCCTGAGTTATAAGGAAAGATTGAAAAGGTTAGAACTTTATTCCCTAGAACTTAGAAGACTGGGGGAAAATTTCATAAAGGTATACAAAACTACGAGGGGAAGAGATATGGTATATGCAAGCAATTTTCCGCTAACATTGGGTAAGACTACAACTAGAGGTCATGGGTTAAGGGTGAATGGTAACATAGTCATAGTCATAGTCATACTTTATTGATCCCGGGGGAAACTAGTTTTCGTTACAGTTGCACCGTAAATAATAAATAGTAATAGAACCATAAATAGTTAAATAGTAATATGTAAATTATGTCAGTAAATTATGAAATAAGTCCAGGACCAGCCTATTGGCTCAGGGTGTCTGACCCTCCAAGGGAGGAGTTGTAGAGTTTGATGGCCACAGGCAGGAATGACTTCCTATGACGCTCTGTGTTGCATCTCAGTGGAATGAGTCTCTGGCTGAATGTACTCCTGTGCCCAACCAGTACATTATGTAGTGGATGGGGGACATTGACCAAGATGGCATGCAATGTCTCCCATCCACTACATAATGTACTGGGTGGGCACAGGAGTACATTCAGCCAGAGCAACTGTAACAGGCTGCATGCACGACCTTAACATGTTTAAGGAACAAGCTGCCAGCACAAGTGGTCCATGCAATTTTGATTTCAACATTTAAGAGCAGTTTGGATAGGTACATGGGTGGGAGGGGCATGGAGGGCTATGGCCTGGGTGAAGGCCAAAGGGACTAGGCTATTTAAATGGTTCAGCATGGACTACATAGGCCAAAGGTCCTGTTTCTATGCTGTCATTTTCTATGACTCCATGACCCTAATGGAAAAGTCTACACAAAATTAGTGGATATAGCCCAGTCCATCATAGGAAAAGATCTCCCAACCATTGAGCACATCTTCAAGGAGGGCTCCCACATGAAAGCAGCATCCATGATCAAAGCCCCTCACCATCCAGGCCATGCTCTCTTCTTGCTGCAGTCATCAGGAAGGAGGTACTAGAACCTTAGGTCCCATACCACCAAGTATGGGAACTGTTATTACTCTTCAACCATCAACCTCCTGAACCAGCATGGGTAACTTCACTCATCTCACTACTGAACTGATTCTACAACCTATAGATTCACTTTCAAGGATATTACAACTTGTGTTCTCGATGTTCTTTATTTACTTTTTTTTCAGTATTTGCACAGTTTGTCGTCTTTAGACAATAGACAATAGGTACAGGAGTAGGCCATTCGGCCCTTCGAGCCAGCACCGCCATTCACTGTGATCATGGCTGATCATCCACTATCAGTATCCAGTTCCTGCCTTATCCCCATAACCTTTGATTCTGCTATCTTTAAGAGCTCTATCCATCTCTTTCTTGAAAGCATCCAGAGACTTGGCCTCCACAGCCTTCTGGGGCAGAGCATTCCATATAACCACCACTCTCTGGGTGAAAAAAGTTTTTCCTCAACTCCGTTCTAAATGGCCTACCCCTAATTCTTAAACTGTGGCCTCTGGTTCTGGACTCACCCATCAGCGGGAACATGCTTCCTGCTTGCAGCGTGTCCAATCCCTTAATAATCTTATATGTTTCAATAAGATCCCCTCTCAGCCTTCTAAATTCCAGAGTTTACAAGCCCAGTCGCTCCAATCTTTCGACATATGACAGTCCTGCCATCCCGGGAATTAACCTTGTGAACCTACGCTGCACTCCCTCAATAGCAAGAATGTTCTTCCTCAAATTTGGAGACTAAAACTGCACACAGTACTCCAGGTGTGGTCTCACCAGGGCCCTGTACAGCTGCAGAAGGACCTCTTTGTTCTTATACTCAATTCCCCTTGTTATGAAGCCATGTCTTTCTCACATTGCTAGTCAGTCAGTCTTTGTTTCTGTGTAGTTTTTCATTGATTCCATTTTATTTCTTTATTCTACAGCGAATGCCTGCAATAAAATGAATTTCAGGGTAGTATGTGGTGACAGATACGTACTTTGATAATAAATTTACTTTGAACTTTGAAAATCTGCAATAGTAATTTGTTAAGTCAAAAAACAAAATGAATAGCTGAATTAAGTCTTTGATTTTCAGAATTTCCCAGAAAGAAAAGAACAAATCTATTTGGAATTCAGGTTTACATTTTCTCCTGAAATAGTTGAATATATCGCTGAAGAATGATATGGATATTTTACCATCCATACCAATTTATAATGACAGAACCATTTCCTATGAAATGAAATGCAAATAAAATATAGATTATCACCTCTGATATTCTCTGTTTCTCAATAGGGTAAGGACAATATCTTTTCTTCCAGAGGCTTATTTCATTTGTCTTATAGCTTGGATTGCTTCCCTCCTGAAAACAAATAAATACGCAGTAATTTGAAATTAAAATGCAGTGTAAATAAAGATAAAATTAAATATAAAGCTTAAATTTACCCGGAAGACAGATAGATTAAAGTGACAATCAGCGAAGCACTCCATATCCAAGTGGCTGGAGAACAAAAATGTTTGAAACTTTTAGTGTTCGAAGAGTGACTATGTGTTATAAATTCTGATTGATGGTTGATCTTGAGACCTGGCATAATCCCAATGTAAAATACAGTGTGTATGATGAACTGAGCAATTTGATAGTTAGACCATTGGAATTTAACATATATGTGCTTATTATTGTACTGTGATTATTGCCTCATAAATGGATTCATGTTAATTGATCATCAAAGACAAAGGTTATCATATGAGATGAGCATAAGTGTGGCCAAGACAAGGGAATTGTATGGCCCTTGACCCAATTTCTTGAATTCTGATAGCAGAATTCCTGCTGAAATAAATTTATGAAATTATTCTCTTCTTGAAATAATGGCTTTATAAATATGCTAGTTAATACCACGAGTGTGCTTTTCAATAAAGTCATTTGGTAGATCTGGAAGTCCTGTTATGGTTGCAGACATTAGGCAAAGCATATGGTTGACCAAGGCTTGCTGTAGTTGAGGATTGAATGGTACAAAAAGTTTGCAAAAGTTTGTCTTCATACCTCAAACAGTGACTGTTCAATATATGTAAATATTTATTGAGCTCTTCTTACAAATTTAGCACAATGACCATTCTCTTCTTTTGTGCTATTCAGGAATGTCACTCGCTCAGCCATCTGCCAATATCAACCATTCTGTGGTGTTGAACAATCACACTGTGTCATTGCAAATGAAACCACCAAGCACTACCTCCAATAATATTTAGATATTTTAGATCAAAGGAGTGCTTAATACAAAGAGACACCTGCCTGTAGAAAACTGATAGAAGACTGGTAGGTTAAATGTGCTAACTCACAGTGGAGTCCCAGAGGACTCATATGAGAACCACAATAAAGAAGCATTGATAGCAAGCAATGGATGATCCAGATGGATGTAGAAACTAAGGCTTGTTTTTCTCCTGTGTGACAGGATGCAAATGGTATCAATTGCCTGGGGGGAGTCCATGTTCAGCTTTTTGTAGGATCTTAGATAAAGCTACGAGTATGTAACTTCATGCCTGCAAGCCTTCCCCCAATGATGTTCACGTGATGTAGTGTTCAGACCTGATTTGACACATATACACTGTCAATTTATGTTTACTAGCAATTTATGATTGCTTTTGTAAAATGAACTGCTGAGGTAGTTGAGGTTATCCAGCCGATTTAAATCTTCAGTGCCTCCATTCCTTTCACTGCTAAGGATCAAAGTATGGCCACCTGCTCTGGGAAGCAACATACTGTGTCACAATGCTCACGGTGGCAAAAGCAACAGCGCTTATCTCTGGGCCCTCAGGTAATAGATTGCTCTCAACTCAATGCTTCACTCAGATAGCATGGCAACACAGTCATTGAGTCTGCTGTGATTGAGAGAGCCATAGTCATTATATTTAATGCATCTGGATATGTTGACAAATCCTCTTGAGAGGAGCTGTGTATAATTAAGCTGTCTCTGCGGTGTTTTCATTAACCCAGAACCATCAAGACAGACATGCCATTACAGACACAATTTTTCTGAAATTAAAAAAATTCATCATTCCTTCTTTGCAATTCTCTTCCCTGACACAGGGTGTTCATGGAATGCTGTAGCTCTCTGTGGGAGATGGTTACCATTCGTCGACAGCCTTGTGTAAGTTTACGTCAAATTAGACCATCACAAAGGATTAAATGTTTCAGCAGTGACTATGGGTGAGATCTACAGTAGCTGAAATGCAAATATGTACACAGTCTTTCCCCAAGAGACGGGCAATCAAGAGCTTAAGAACCTAGATTTAAGATGAGAAGAAACAGATTTAATCATAAACTGAGGGGGATATTGTTTCATACAGAGGGTGGTACATATATTACACATACATGTCATATAGACAGCACAGTCGCATTTGGGCAACAGTCAGCATAATATTATTACAACGTCAGTGACCTGAGTTCAAATCCATCGCTTTTAGTAAGAAATTTCTACATTCTCTCTGTGACCATGCGGGTTTCCTTTGGGAGCTCTGGTTTCCTCCCACATCCCAAAGCCCTATTGGTTAATTGCTCACATGAGTGTAATTGGGTAACACAAACTTGTTGGGCCAGAAGGTCATTTTACTATGCTATAGCTCTCTAAATATAAGGAACGAGCAGCCAGAGGAGTCAGGTACAATAAGAATGTTTAAAAGATACTTGTTCAGCTGCAGGGATACAAAGGTTTATAGGAATATGTGTCAAACGTGTGCAATAGGACTAGCATAGATGTCACCTTGTTCAACATGGATGAGTGAGGTTGAACGCCCTGTTTCTGTCCTGCTTTACTCGACGTCACTATATGCACTGGCAGGCATGCCAAAGCCAAGTACAATTGGATTTTGTGATCTACTCAGAAAAACATTGACTTTCAATCAAGCAGCACTTGAGATCACAACACCGTGTGATCCAGTCTGTAGAGATGAGAATATCTAACAAAAAAATTACACGATTACTATTTACAGTGTGCATCCGGGGTGAAAGAAGTACAATTGTCTCAATAAGATCAATCACTCAAAAGCTACAACAAAAGATATGGAGATGAACAAGTGTTGGAGGTGATTGTTTCTTGCTTCCTTACTTGTTTGGATGGAACCACCTTTGAATTTGAGCTAATCAGTAAGGTTAAATTAAAAGACAATAGTTACGTGAGGTAATGATGATTTTATATCTTACAGCCATACTCCGTCGAAGCGTGGTATTTTTGCGCAAGGATGCACAAGGTAAATGACATTTAATTATGCCGAATGATGCTATTAAACATAAGCAATTAACAAAAACATTTTCACTCATTTATATTCCTCTTACTTATTCTTGCTCCTAATTTTAAGTTAACATGCCTTTAACTATTTCTAAAATATTTTATCTAATTGTAGATTGATTAAGGATTAAGCTGCTAGATTTCTAATTCTTTTACTTACAACATGAAAATGTTACACGTATTTCACAATGCTAAAAAAGAAATAACATTCCAGAAAACACTGCAGATATTTTGTGTAGAACTGTAGAACATGCTTATCGAAAGATCCTGCCAATTTGGTGTGGCAAGAGCAAGATCTGTGCGGGAACCATTGAAGCGATCAAGTCATGTTGCGTGTGAGTTTCACTTGGACTAATAAATAGAAGAGAGGTTGAAGTGGAGTGGCTATTGTGGGAGCAGCCATTGTTGGAGAGGACAGTGTAAGAGTGGAGAACTGAGGCTTTGCACAAGAGGCTTCGGTGAGAGGAGTAGTAGGGCAAAGTGCCAGAGGGCATTTTGGAATAGCCATTAAATGAGTGGGTGATTGTAGGAGTCTGAGGTCTGAGGCTTTGCTCGAGAGGCTTCGGCAAAGAAGCTCAGGGGAATAGCAGGTAAGAACAGGGAAGAATTTTTAAAAATAGTAGTTAACTAAAAATATACTAAATTACAACAAATTAAATTGTCTTCCTTTGCCTATTAGTGCCTAGCAAAAGTAGTGAGAAGGATCCCAGGTCAGAGGCATGAATCTCATGAAAGTTTTGGGAGATTTGAGAGACCTCCAATCTTGCTGATTGCTACATCTGGATGCAGCTCCTTACAGACTGTGCTAGGGAACTGGAGCTGGATGACCTACAACCCATTCAGGTAATGAAGAGGTGATAAATAGGAGCTACAGTCGCAGGAGATACAGTGGATAACAGGGTGACTGTCAGGAGGAAGAAAGAGAATAGTGGAGCGTACAAAGTACCCCAGTGGCTGTTCTCCTGAATAACCAGTACACCGTTTTGCATACTGATGGAGGGAACAACCTAACTGGCGTCAGCTGCAGCAACCAGCACTCTGGCACTGAGTTGGTTCTGTGGCTCAGAGGGGAAGTGGGGAGAACAGACAGCAGTGGTGATAGGGGATTCAATTGTTAGGGGAACAGACAGTGGGTCTCTGAAGGAGACTCCAAAATGGTATGTGTCCTCCCAGGTGTCAGGTCAGGGATGGCCCCACACCGGTCAGGGGAAGAATAGGATGATTTTGCAGATTAATTTGTGGCTAACAAATTAGTATTGGCAGCAGGGCTAGAGGTTTATGGATCATTAGGATCTCTTCTGGGGAAGGTAGGACCTGTACAAAAGGGATGCACTACACCTGAACCTGTAGGGGACCAATATCCCTACAGGCAGTTTTGCTGAAGCTATCAACAAAAGTCTTACTAGAACCCATATACATCACATCCAGTGCTCTGTCTTCATCAGTTTACTTTGTCACTTCCTTAAAGAATTCAATCAGGCTCCTAAGGCATGTCCTGCCCCTCACAAATCTATGTTGACTACCCATAATCAGGCTATGCTTCTCTGAATGCTCATAAACCCTGTCTCTAAGAATCCTCTGGAATAGTTTGCCCAGCAGCATAGGAAGACTCATGGGTTTATAACTCCCATTGTTATCTTGTTTACCTTTCTTGAACAAAGGAATAATATTTGTCATGCTCCAATTGTCTTGTACTACTCCTGTAGCCAGTGAGGATGCAAAGATCATCACAAAGATGCAGCAATCTCTTCCCTCACTTCCTGTAGTAACCTGGGTTATACCTCATCTGGCCCAAGAACTTATCTACTCTAATGTTTCCCTTGAAACTTGGAAGACATCGTCTTTCTAAATATTGACATGTTCCAGCATATCCAGCCTGTTTTATGCTGACCTCACATTTGTCAAGGTCCCTGTCACTGGTAAATACTGGAGAAAAGTACCTATTAAGGAACTCTACTATCTCCTCTGACTCCAGGCACATTTCTTCCTTTATCCCAGATCGATCTTACCCTCACTCTAGACATCTTCCTGTTCTTCATGTATTTGTAGAACGCCTTGGGATTTTCCAGAATCTAGCCCACCAAGACCTTTCCATGGCCCCTTCTAGCTGTCCTATGTCCATACTTAAGTTCCATCTTGACTACCCTGTAATGCTCTAGAGCCTTGCTTCCAAACCATAAGTATGCTTCGTTGATTCTATCCCAGATCAGCAATACCACGCTCTCACCTTTTTGAATCAATCAACTAAAAGAAGATGGAATTGAAAGATAACAACAGAAAACCTTTTTGGTTTGTTTTGTAGATCCCTCATGTTATTTACGGAACTAAATCTCCTCCCCAGTCCTATTGGGTCTGTGCTTGATTCCTAAGTCAAATAGTCAAGTATGTCAATTAGTGTTAGGGAAGGTAGCAGGAACTATTGCCATTACCACTTTCACATTCTGTGAAAGAAAGAGAAGGGATAAATTCTATTGCCATCCCCTAGATGCAATAATGTCAGAAAACAGCAGCAACAGGTAATATAAATCAGAAGGCTAAATGTTCAATACACGAGTCATCTGTTTATCGAGCTGCTATAATAAATACTGTTTGCATATTTTTAATTTATTTATTCACAAATGTGAATGCCACTAACAATGGAGCATTTGTTTTCCAATGCCCCTAAACAGATAAGGTGTTTAGGAATTGACTGAATTGGGAGTCTGAAGTCAAGTCTGGGCCAGATCAGATTAGAAAGGACAAATTTCCTTCCCAGAAAGACATGGTGAACTAGTTGGGTTTTTACAACAATCCCGTCATTCAATGCAAAATGTTATTAAGAAAAGTTTTATTTTATAATTCCAGATTCATTAAATTGCTGGAATTTAAAGTCTACTGCTGCAGTGGTGGGATTCAAGCATGTCTCTGCAGTTCATCAGGTAACTTTATCATTGGGCTGTACTTGGGTAAAAATGCAATTTTTTGTGGTATAGAGAACAAAGTTATTAAAACTCTGATGTACAGGGCTATAAAAGTTAATGTCTCTAATGTCTCAGTCTACTGTAAGAGGCCATTTTGGGGATTGTGATGCAATATTGCCCTCTTACAGCAAACTGAAAGAAGATGATATTTATCCATATTTAAAATGGACATGTTTGAGGTAATTTTGAATCCAGTACATCATGTTCAATTTTTGTTATTATTAATCAATCCAGATGAAAACTCAACTGAACTCTGAACTGTCCTGAGATCCTGGTAGTTTCTTTATGTTTTGTTGGTTACCCACGTCCTTCAGCTTCATGTCACCTGATCCATGCAAATCCTACTCTGCAGTGTTGTTTGAGAGATTGATAGTTTGTGAGAAAACAGTTATTGGAAAACTCAGAGTTCCACTGCTTCCAAAAGCACCAGGAATTAAAAAATCCTGATAAATGCAGGTCTTGATGTAAATATCTTAAGCTAAAAAGAAGCCTCAATGGATTCCACATGCTAGAAACTTTTGGATGGAAAAATACCAATTATGCTAATGAAGTGAATAAGAAATGATATATAGCGACATGAGCTTTTTATACAACCTTCAACCATTTAGAAGATTAGTCATCCATTCAGGGCTGATTTTAATCATAACTGCAATTATCTAAGCAGGAAGGATGTAGCTTGCTAACATGTCATTGGAAACTGACTGCTTTGTTAATATATTCCAGGCTTAAAATTGACAGATCCCACTCGTCTGCAGCAATATGTCGGAAGATAAATTACCATGTTACAATACTAACACAAACTGATGCCAAAAGTAACAAACATTAATCCTTTTCAAATATGGTAGATTTGTTAAATTAGAAGAGCATTACCAAATCAAACCAAGATTATTCCTGTACTTGTTTGAAGAAGATATAGCCATAAAAACATTGACTGTTGAAACATATTAGTTAGAATTTTTAAAGGAAAGGTATAAAGGAAAAATAAATATGTGACTTTATTCAGGTAATGAAATACAATTTTGTGAAAATTATGAGTTAATTGCATGTTGTGCTTTCCAATAGTTGTGTAATCAGATTATTGCCTCAATCCTAATCCTTCTCCCTCTCTCTTCTGATGCACCTCCCACTCCTCCACTTCTCTCATCCTTAGGATCAGGGATAACTTATTACCACTCTTTTTTTCTAAGGTGGTTAATAAATCCTAGACTCCTCCACAACTGGAACAGGAAGTGGTTGAAGAGGATGCTAGATGGCCATCTTGTGAGATTGTGCCCTCCGTCCTCTGCTTCTGCAGGGTTTCTGTGCTCTCCTCGTCTACTGCCCCAAGGTTGTTAACATCATCTTCAAATGTGCCTTCTCCATTCTGAACAGTAATGGGCCAGAAGTTGCAAGCAAGAGCATATCCATGAATCTTTTTCTCCATCTGTCTCGTAATGACCCATGATAGAGTGTTTGTTCCAGGAGTCTGGCATTGACTAGTTATGGCTTCAATGCCAGAGCAGGATTTCCAATCTGCAGTATCCATCTACATCTCTCCAACTGCCCCCACTTGCAATTACCTACCTACACCGTAGCAACAACTTACAGTGGCCAATTAATGTGCCAATCCAAATGTCTCTCAGAGAGGAAACAGGTTCACCTGGAGGAAACTCAAATGATTATAGGGAGAGCATGCAAACTCCACACAAAGAGCACCTGAACTTCCGACACTGTGAAGCAGTGCTCTACAGGTTATATCAACACCACCTAGCAATTACAGCCAATAGGCTTTCTGCTCGATATCAAATGCTCTGCAACTGTAATCTCTCCCTTTATTTCTTCCCTTTTTCACAAATTGCAGTTGAGTTGCGAACCAATATTCTGAACATTTTTTGGGTGACACTGCAAATCATGTTCTTTTGCGGCCACCATTTCCATTACCTTGATAATATAAAATACATTTTATCCACTGAACAGCTGCCTCTTGAACTCCACAAACCTTGCAATTCTGTCCTTATATTCAATCATCATTATGGCACCAGTCTATTGATCAGAGCATACAGAAACAGCATGAATTCCTCAGTCACTGCGCCGCAGTGAAACGTGCCAGCTACAACAGTTGGATCATTTTTATTACTTGTTCATCAAATAGCCCTCTACACACTAGGTAATAATTTTCCAAATACCACACAAGTATCAGTACAAGGGTATACATGGGTCCTGGTGCCTTGAGGTTACCATAAATCTATAGATATACTGCAATATTTTGGTCTAATGTACTACAATAGGGAAATAAAATTAAATAGAATATTCAAGTTCCCTTCTGTTGGCTTCAATAACTTTCTCCCAGCACCAAAGTATATGCACTTCCTGCTGTGCTTTTGATTCGTTTTGGAATAAGTTTGTGCCACCACCAATAGTTTACAAAGTGCTTTTCCCCCTCCCATAACAGCTTGGAAATCCAGCCACATCAGCCTCTTGTCTACCAAATGTGATTTTAATCTCCTAACTGTGACTGGCCGGAAGCGCGTATAACTTTGAGAGTGGCACAGTAGCCAGCTGATAGAATTGCTCCCTCACGGATCCGGCTATGAGATAAGATGGGCTCTTGACCTCACAATCTTGCATCTTGTTGTTTACTTGCACCGCACCTTCTTTGTCGTCATTATACTTTATTCTGTTATTGTTTAAACTTGTTTTACCACAATGCACTGTGTAAATGATTTGAGTTGCATGAACAGTATGCAAGACAAGCTCTTCACTGTATCTCAGTACGTGACAGTAACAAAACAAATCCAATTCCAATTCCAGTCAAGTCCAACCTCCGGTGCTGTCTGTGTGGAGTTTGCAAGCTTCTCATCAGTTTCTTCTGTATACTCCGATTTCCTTACACACCTCAAATATGTGTGGATTGCATGGCTAGCTGATCGTGGTTAAGTTTCCTTAGTGTGGATACGGCTGGTAAAACCTAGAGGTAGCTGATTGAAATGGGGGAGGACAGTAAAGTGGGATTGGAGTAAATGGATGGGGTCTGATGGTAGATGCAGACTCAGTGGGCTAAAGGGCCATGTTGGTGCTGATCTACTTAATAACTCTGCTTCCATTTGCAAGTTCTCTAGCACCCATACTGGATAAGCAAATGTGCTGGCTGCTGGACTCCAAATCAGCAACATTTAACGTGATAATATAAGACCATAAAACCAGAAGATACAAGAGCAGAATTAGGCCATTCAACCCATTGAATCTGCTCTGTCATTCCATCATGACTGATTTTATTTTCATGCTGAACCCCATATTCCTGCCTTCTCCCTGTAACCTTTGACACCCTGACTAATAAAGAACTTGTAAAACTCTGTTTTAAATATGCCCAATAACTACATAGCTGCCCGTAGCAATGAATTCCACAGATTTACTACACTCTGGCTAAATAAATTTCTTCTCATCTCTCTTCAAAATAGATATTCCTGTATGCTGGGGCTGTACCCTCTGGGTTTAGACTCCCTCACTATAGGAAACAACCTCTCCACATCCACTCTATCAAGGCCTTTAAATATTCAATAGGTTTCAGTGAGATCCGCCCCCCCTCATTCTACTGAACTCCAGCAATTCCAGACCCAAAGCCATCGAACACTCCACATAGAATGCAATAACCTTTTCATTCCCGGCTCATTCTTGTGAATCTTCTCTGGACCCTCCCCAATGCCCGCACATCTTCTCTTAGATAAGGGGCCCAAAACTGCTCACAATACTCCAAGTGCAGTCTGACCAATATCTTATTACATCCTTGCTTTTATATTCTTGTTTTCTTGAAATGAATGCTAACATTGCATTTGACTTCCTTACCACTGACTTAATCGACCATATAGCCTTTAGGGAATCCAGCACAAATACTCCCAGGTCCCTTTGAAACTCTGAATTTAGAATTTTCACCACATTTAGAAAACAGTCATGCTTTTATTCCTTCTACCAAAGGCCATGGCCATAAACTTCTTTACAATATATTCCATTTGCCACTTCTTTGCCCATTCTTCCAAACAGTCTCAACCATTCTGCAGACTCCCTGCTTCCTCAGCATTATCTGACCCTCAACTATTTTCATATCATCTGCAAACTTGGCCACAAAACCATGAACTCTATCATCCAAATCATTAACAGTATGACATGAAGAGAAACAGTCCCAACACCAACACCTATGGAAAACCACGAGTCAGTAGCAGCCAGTCAGAAAAGCCCAACTTTATTCCCACTCTTTGCCACTTGCCAGTCAACCAAACTTCTGTCTTTACAATAATACCATGGTCTCTTATTTTGTTAAGCAGCCTCATGTGTGCTCCCATCCTGTCAAAGGCCTTCTGAAAATCCCAGTACAGGTGTCCGCCGCTTTTCGAACGTTCGCTTTACGAAACCTTGCTGTTATGAAAGACCTACATTAGTTCCCTGTTTTCGCTAACAGAAGGTGTTTTCACTGTTACGAAAAAAGGCAGCGCGTGATAAAAAGCAGTGCGCACCCCAAGCAGCCGCTCCTCCCCCAGATTCGTAACTGCATTCTAGCCGGAATTGCTTAAACACGTGCCTGTGAGCACTCGTTAGCAAGATGAGTTCTAAGGTATCCAAGAAGCCTAAAAGAGCTCGTAAGGGTGTTACACTTAGCTTAAAACTAGACATAATTAAGCGTTTTGATCATGGTGAACGAAGTAAGGACAAAGTAAGTTTAGCTTGTGGAAGTTGACGGAGATGATGTTGAAGAGGTTTTGGCATCCCATGACCAAGAACTGATAGATGAAGAGCTGATGCAATTGGAAGAGGAAAGGATAACAATCGAAACCAAATGCAGTAGAGAACGGACCGAAAGTGAAGTCGTCCAGGAACTGAACATGATGCAACTGCGTGAGATTTTCCCTGCAATGATAACGTACGACCTTAATCTTGAAAGTGTACATCGGTTTAGGGCATATTTGCAAGATGGTTTGAGTGCTTACAAAGAACTGTATGATAAAAAAATGCGTGAGACTAGCAGTCAAGCAAGCCTTCAGCAGACAATGAACCTCGACCTTCGACATTGAGGCAGGCAGATATAGAAGAAGATGACCTGCCTGCCCTGATCAACGATGAGATGACACGCCAGTGTCCCACCACCCCAACCCCGGGGCCGCTGAGAATGCAGCGGTAGCCGGGATGCACACAGAACATCTTTAAGAAAAAAGCCGAAATAAACAAGCTATTAATTAGGTGCTGCCCGGCACGTAAATGTCGGCCCAGATCAGGGGCGATTGCCGATTGCATCGCCTCGGATCTGGGCCGATATTTACATGCTGGACGGCACCTAATTAATTAGCTTGTTTATTTCAGCTTTTTTCTTAAAGATGTGCTGGATGTGTCCTGGCTACCGTTGGAGCACTGCATGCTTCGCAGATCGGTATTGGTCGGTGGCCCAGAGGGTAGGGGCCACTGCACCACCCTAACCTCCAATGACTCAGCCTAACACACCATCATCAGTGTGCTCGATGTCTTCCTGATTCCCGTAAGTGAAACTACACTGTACATACATTATTTCTACTTTATATAGGCTGTATATTTTTATGTGTTATTTGGTATGATTTGGCAGCTTCATAGCTTAAAGGTTACTGGAGAGAGTGTTTCTGCCGAGAGTGCTTCCGTGAGATTTTCGCTACTGAGAACAGTGCAGAAATGATTGTAGAGAAGTATTTCTACTTTATATAGGCTGTGTATTTATCATATCATTCCTGCTTTTACTATATGTTACTGTTATTTTAGGTTTTATGTGTTATTTGGCATGATTTGCTAGGTTATTTTTGGGTCTGTGAACATTCACAGATTTTTCCCATATAAATAAATGGTAATTGCTTCTTCACTTTATGGCCTTCCAGCTTACGAACCATTTCATAGGAACGCTCTACCTTTGGATGGCGGGAGAAACCTGTATACAACATCCACTGATTCTCCTTTGTCTATCATGTGACTTTGGCCTATTTTATCCATATGCCTCTAAGTACACCAGGACCTCATCCTTAACAGTGGACTTCAACATCATCCCAATCACTGAAGTCAGACTAACTGGTCTGTAATTTTCTTTCTTCTGCCTCCTTCCTTTTTTAAAGAGTGGAGTGACATTTGCAATTTTCCAATCCTCTGGAACCATTCCACAACCTATTGATTCTTGAAAACCCTGAGCTGTAGTCCATCTGGTCCAGGTAACTTATCTGCTCTACCTTCAGACTTTTCAGCACCTTAATAATAGCAACTATATGCACTTCTGCCCCTCGACACTCTTGAATTTCTGGCACACTGCTCGTGTCTTCCACTGTGATGCAAAATATTATTAAGTTTGTCTGCCATTTCTTTGACCCCATTATTAACTCTCCAGCATCATTTTCCAGCAATTCGATATCCACTCTTGTCTCTCTTATACTCTTGTTATAATCTGCAAAAACTTTATGTAACTACTTTCATAGTATTGGCTAGCTTAACTTCATATTTCATCTTTTCTCTCCCTACAGTTTTTTAGTTGTCTTCTGTTGGCTCTTAAAAGTTTTCTGGTCTTCTAAATTCCCACTAATTTTTGCCATGTTATATGCCTCCTCTTTTGTTTGTCAGCCACGGTTGCATCATCCTACCTTTAGAATACTTCTTCATCTTTGGATTGTATCTATTCCACGCCTTCCAAATTTCTCCCAGAAACTCCAGCCACTGCTGTTCTGCCGTCATCCCTGCCAGTGTCCCCTATCAATCAACTTCGGCCAGCTCATCCCTCATGCCTCTCTGATTCCCTTTCTTCCCCTGTAATACTGATACATCTGACTTTAGCTTTTCACTTTCCAGGGTGAAATCTATCATATTACGTTCACTGCCTGCTAAAGGCTCCTTTACCTTAAGCTCCTTAATCAAATCTGAAGCATTATACAACACCCAACCCAGACTTGGCTTTCTCCTAGTGGGCTCAACCACAAGCTGCTCTAAAATATTATTTTGTAGGCATTATACAAATTCCCTCTTTTGGGATCTAGCACCAACCTGACTTTCCCAATCTTCCTGCATATTGAAATTCTCCCATAACTATTGTAACATTGAGCTTTTAATATGCCTTTTCTATCACCTGTTGAAATTTGTATCCCACATCCTGGCTGTTGTCCATAGGCATGTATCTAACTCCCATCAGGGTCTTTTTACCCTTGAAGTTTCTTAACTCTACCCACAAGGATTCTACATTTTCCAATCCTATGTTACCACTTTCTAAGGACTTGATTTCATTTTTTACCCACAGAGCTACTCCACTCCCTCTGCTATCCTTGGATGTTTAGTTCCCAACTTCTTTCAGCCACAACTCAGCAATGCACACAACATCTAACTGTGCTATAAGGTCATCTAGCAACTTTTGAAAATAAAGTCACAATCAGTAAAATGACTCAGGAAGCAAGTTGTTTAGTAGCTTTAAGACCAGTTCACCTGAAAATGTTTAAAAAATTGTGTGAAAACTTAGGCAAAGAGCACACCAATCTCCTGCTACATACAGAAATCCGGTGGCTTAGCAGAGGAAGAGTCCTCAACAGGGTGTTTGAGCTGAAAGGTGAATTGCAGGAGTACATTCAAGAAAATAGTAGGCCAAATTTTGCTGAGTGCTTTGAAGATGAAGAATGACAACAAAAAACTAATCTACTTAAAAGACATTTTTCATCACCTGAGCCAGTTGAACAAGTCTCTGCGAGGCCCTGGAGAAAATGTTTTGACTTCAAGTGACAAGATTTTTAGATTTGAAGGGAAACTGAATCATTAGAAAAACCATGCTACAAAAGGAAATCTTAAAATGTTTCCACTGCTGCTTGGACTTGAGAGTGAGGAAGGATCAGAAAGTCTTGAGTCTTATTGAAAACCACCGGGAAGAACTATAGAACAAAAGTTGAAAAGTATTTTTCATCCCTTTCAACACAAGTGTATGACTGGGAGAGGAACCCTTTCTCTGAATCTCTGAGTACTTGACTGTGACAGAAGAGGAAGAACTTTGTGAGCTTCAGTCTGATCATGCATATTAGGTGAAATTTATTGACCTGCCTGTGGACAAGTTCTGGATTCTGTGAAAGAAGCCATTCATAGGAAAGCAATGAACATTTTGCTGCAGTTTTCAACTTCTTACATGTGTGAGCAAGATTTTTCTTGTTTAACAAGCATCAGGAGCAAAGATAGAAATCATCCCATTTCAGTTGAAGGTGAAATTCATATGTACTTATCTCAAGTTCAATCCAGAATTGAGAAATGTAATATGTTTGCCTTATAAGTTTTTAAAATTTATGAAAGGGAAAGATAGTTAAGCTGAGCTAAGCTTACCTATATGTTTTTTTTTCAAGAAAGGTTAGCTAACAGTTCATTCTCTAAAAAGAGCATTGACAACTATTTTTGGATTATTATATCTACAACTTACTGATCACACTGATGTACTGTGAGCTCTAGATATAATAATTTTATGCAGGGGTTCCCTGAGAACTGAAAATTATTTCAAGGAGGTTCCGGTGCTGTCATCGTCCAGAATGGCAGCTTAAATCAATAGCTCCTCCGGAAAAACGCATATAATGCCCCGTTAATCCATCAAATATAAGATCTTTTGAAAATATCTGAATTGATAAGGGGGGCAAGAATGGAGATAAACAAAGCATCACTGCAAAGCCTATGGATGAGAGAGGCGCAATGCGTCGCTCTCCTACCCGAACATGTGCTTGCGAGGCTGACGATGGGCCTCGTTCAGTCGAAGTGGCAAATATGATAAAAATTCTGGAAGAGATACGGTGATTCCAAAAAGATATAAAACAGCAACTCAATGATATCAAGTCAGAGCTCGCCAACGTCAATCAAAAAATAGTGGTGGCAGAGTCTTGAATTGAGAAGGTGGAAGATCGCATGCAAAACGTGGAATGGATACTAAGTAAGACGATAAAAATATTAAATCAACAAGAAAGTAAACTGATTGTCCAGAAGGGAAGATCACAACAGAAAAACATCAGGATACACAATGTTCCCAAAGGAGCGGAGGGTTTGTCTTTGATGGAGTTTGTAAGAAAGTTGCTGCAGGGCGCGCTAGAGATTCCCTGCGCTATGGAGCTTGAAATTGAGAAGGTGCATCATGCACTCGTCCCAAGGCCTACTGGAGACAGAGAAGATAACCACGCTCAATAGTAATTAGGTTCCTTTGGTACAATACCAAGGCAGAGATTCTACCAAGGGCCTGGGGTAAGAAGAGGGTGTTTTTGGATGGGAAATTAATATATTTCGATCAAGGTTATCCTCCAGTGGTCCTGCAGAAACATAAAGAATGCTCTGCAGTAAAGCGAATATTAAAGCAAGAAAAGATTAGATTCCAAACTCCGTACCCTGCTAAACTGCGGGTGTTTTAAGAGGATGGTATGCAACTGTATCTGACAGTGGAAGAGGCGACTACAGACATGAGGAACAGAGGGCTGCCCGTCAGCATGATCAAACTGAGCGAAAGCCTGGCTGAGAAGTTATCCCGATCTGCTTGAGAAATAATAAGAGAATCGAGGAAGCAGGGGGCGGGAGGAGGGCGAAAGAACATCAGGAAGAGACTGAGTTTTCCGAAGACAGCCCTCACCCCCTCCAGAAGAACCTTAAGGTTTGGCTAACTTTAAAAGTGTTGATAAGATAAACGTAAGCAAAAATAGACGGTGCTACACCTATTTCAAGAAATACTTACTATAATGTGGATTTTATATTACTCAATTTTTTTATTCATTCATTCACTCCTTTTTCCCCACCTAAATAAGAATATATATGGGAGGAATACACAGGGAAATCTTTTCTGTATAATTGACATAGAACTGTTAACACGATGAAATCTGCAGATGCTGGAATTTCAAGCAACACACATAAAAATTGCTGGTGAATGCAGCAGGCCAGGCAGCAGCTATAGGAAGAGGTACAGTTGATGTTTCGGGCCGAGACCCTTCGTCAGGACTAACTGAAAGAAGAGAAAATAAGAGATTTGAATGTGGGAGGGGGAGGAGGAGATCCGAAATGATAGGAGAAGACAGGAGGGGAAGGGATGGAGCCAAGAGCTAGAAAGTTGATTGGCAGAAGGGATATGAGAGGATCATGGGATGGGAGGCCTAGGGAGAAAGAAAGAGGGAGGGGGGAAGCCCAGATGATGGGCAAGGAGTATAGTGAGAAGGACAGAGGAAGAAAAAGGAGAGAGAGAAAAAAAAATTAATAATAATAAATAAATAACGGATGAGGTACGAAAGGCAGGTGGGGCATTAACGGAAGTTAGAGAAGTCAATGTTCATGCCATCAGGTTGGAGGTTACCCAGACAGAATATAAGATGTTGTTTCTCCATGAATGAAAATGTAAACAAAAAAATCTACTTACAGCCTTCAGATCACCCCATTGAAGCCTTTATAAACCAAAGCCTGAACTCCCCACTTTAACACTGGCCGACTCACACAATGGCCACACTGTTTAAACCTAGCTTCCTTCTATTGGCCCTTGCCAAGTGCCTAATTATGCACAATCCAATGTCTCCTTGGTAACTGTGTCCTACAGAATTATATACATAAATCATATAAATATAATTACGCATAAATTATAATGTACCTTACAAGACCAATTTTCAATTGGCCCAGTACATTGATTACCATGTGATATACTTACTCACAGAGCACAACAGGCAGAATAACCTTCACACTCAGAGTAATAGTGTGCACAACACAGAAACAAACCTTTTGGCCTACAATAGGTTTCAATAGGTACACTTAATGTCAGAGAAATGTATACAATATACGTTCTGAAATTCTTTTTCTTCACAAACATCCACAAAAAAGAGAGGAATGCCCCAAAGAATTGTTAGAACCCCAAAGCGCCCCCTCGGCTCCCCACTCCCACTCATAAGCATCAGCAAGGCAATGACTCCCTCCCACCCCTGACCAGCAAAAAAACATCAGCACCCTACACCAAGCACACAAGCATCGATAAAGGCACAGACTTGCAATACCCCGAAAACTACTCATTCACTCAGTAATTTGACATACCACAGGCTCTCTCTCTCCCTCATAAGGGAAAAAAGAGGTGTCCCCATTTTACAGCAAGTGGGGAGACATAAAAACAACTTGTTGATTTATGACGTTAGAAGTCTGTTGCATTGCTTTTTCCAAACTTTGTGCCCAGAGAGTCGTCACCAAAAAGGTGCAGCTCTCTGGACACACAACCACCGGCAGCTGCTTCTGGTATTCCATGTTCTCCCGCAATGGTTCAGTCAGGGGCACTGGCCCACATCAGCACGTCCCCAGAGCCACGAAAATCCGGAACCCCGAAGGTGCGCTTGCCTTCCCACCCGCATCCTTGGGATATCAAAACGCGGCAGTCGTGAGGCCTTGAGAGCGGGTCCCATTTCCGTAAAGAATCGAAGTCAACGTGTAACCCCAGGTCAGGGTCTTCAAACGAGGCTTGAAAAGGGAAAAAAGAAGAGATACCAAAGATAGAAATTGATCTGTTTCTGAAGATGCAAGCAAAGGAGTTGCCATTAGCACCATCTTGACTTTGCCCTGCCTCTTAAAAATTGTCACATATTTATCTATACAGATCCCAATTATCATCAGATGTCCCTATTACACCTCGTTAATTCAATTAATTGTTCAAATGCCTCTTAAGTGTTTTCAGAGAACCTGTCTCCATCATCCCCCTGCCCCAACCCCACTCGCCACCCCTCAGCAGTGTACTCCAGGTTCCAACTGAGTGAGAAAATATTCTGATCCAAATCCTCTTTAAACTTCATACTATTTATCCTATGACTATGCCGAGATGCCAATGCTATAGGGAAAGATCTCTTTCTCTTCTGAGATTTTTTCTTTCTCTCATTCTTCGTTGCTTTTACATGGATCAGTAACAAAAGCACCAACGTCTGAATGTAATGTTGTTGCCACTGAACAGAAAGGCTGTGTGTGACAGCCATAACACACTTTGTATATGATAATCATTCAGATTCTGGGCTTTTCAAAATGTTGCATAGCCAAGGAAGATTAAAATTGGCTGGTGGTCCTTCAACTTCCATTATATTTGTTATTCCATATTAAATGTCTTGTAGATCATGCTTCTGCGAAACTACACTTACTTCAATATTAATAACTTGAAAAGTATTCCACAGAAACTTTACATGACAACTTATTTTTATCACATTTCTATTTTTATGGGCTTTCTTAACACTTTCTTCATACTGTATGTCCACGATATAATAATATAATCTTCTTGTTCATTTTTGGAAATATGACTTGAGGACAAAGAAGGAAACAGAAAAGAATCAGTGACCGATGACTGATTTGTCTAACAATATTCAGAACAATCTTTATCATCACTTGTTGATTTATCCACTTAGAGATTTTCCACTTCACTGATGCAATACATTATTTGATGTTACCAGTTACAAAATTTGTAATGTGTTGCTTATATCAAAGTCAAAGCTGTTGTAAAATCAAAAGAAAGGGCATACAACAAAGCAAAAATTAGTGGGAAGACAGAGGATTGGAAAATTTTTAAAAACCTACAGAGTGCAACTAAAAAAATCATTAGAAGGGAAAAGATGAAATATGAAAGCAAGCTAGCAAATAATATCAAAGTGGATAGTAGAAGTTTTTTCAAGTATGTTAAAGATAAAAGAGAAATGAGAGTGGATATAGGACTGCTAGAAAATGAGGCAGGCGAAATAATAACGGGGGATGAGGAGATGGCAGATGAACTAAGTGAGCATTTAGCATCAGTCTTCACTGTGGAAGACACTAGCAGTATGCCTGATGTTGTCGTATGTGAAGGAAGAGAAGTGGGTGCCATCTCTGTTACAAGAGAGAAGGTGCTCAAAAAGCTGAAAGACCAAAAGGTACATAAGTCACCCAGACCAGAGGAACTGCACACTAAGGTTCTGAAAGAGCTGATGTTAGAGATTGTGGTGGCATTAGAAATGATCTTTAAAAAATCGTTGGACACTGGCATGGTGCCAGAGAACCAGAAAATTGCAAATGTCACTCCACTCTTTAAGAAAGGAGGAAGGCAGCAGAAAGGAAATTATAGACCAGTTAGCCTGACCTCAGTGGTTGGGAAGATGTTGGTGTTAATTGTTAAGGTTGAGGTGATGGAGTACTTACTGACACTGGATAAGATAGTACAAAGTCAGCATGGTTTCCTTCAGGGAAACTCCTGCCTGACAAACCTGTTGGAATTCTTTGAGGAGATTACAAGTAGGATAGACAAGGGGAATGTTGTATATTTGGACTTTCAGAAGGCACTTGACAGGGTGCCACACATGAGGCAGCTTACCAAATTAAGAGCCCATGGTATTACAGGAAAGTTACTAACATGGCTAGAGCATTGGCTGATTGGTAGGAAGGAGTGAGAATAAAAGGATTCTTTTTTGGTTGGCTGCTAGTGACTAGTAGTGTTCCACAGAGGTCAGTGTTGTGACCACTTCTTTTTATGATTAACATGATGGAATAGATGGCTTTGTTTCCAAGTTCGCAGATGATACGAAGATTGGTGGAGGGGCAGGTAGTGTTGAGGAAACAGATAGGATGCAGAAGGCCTTAGACAGATTAGGAGAATGGGCAAGAAAGTGGCAAATGAAATACAATGTTGGAAAATGCATGGTCATGCACTTTGGTAGTAGAAATAAATGTGTGGACTTTCTTCTAAGTGAAAAAAAAATCTGGGAATCTGAGATGCAGAGGGACTTGGGAGTCCTTGTGCAGAACACCCTGAACTTTACAGGTTGAGTCGGTGGTGAGGAAGGCAAATGCTATGTTAGCATTCATTTCAAGAGGTCTAGAATACAAGAGCAGGGATGTGATGCTGAGGCTTTATAAGGCACTGGTGAGGCCTCACCTTGAGTATTGTGAACAGTTTTGGGCCCCTCATCTTAGAAAAGATGTGCTGGCATTGGAGAGGGTCCAGAGCAGGTTCACAAGTATAATTCCAGGAATGAAAGGCTTATCATACGAGGAATATTTGATAGCTCTAGGCCTGTACATGCTGGAAATCAGAAGGATGAGGGGGGATCTCATTGAAGCCTTTTGAATGTTGAAAGGCCTAAAGACAGAGTAGATGTGGAGAGGATGTTTCCCATGGTGGGAGAGTCTAGGACAAGAGAGCACAGCTTCAGGATCGAGGGGAGCCCTTTCAAAACACAGATGTGGAGAAATTTCTTTTACCAAAGGGTAGTGAATTTGTGGAATTTGTTGTCATGTGCAGCTGTGGAGTCCAGGTGGTTGGGTGTATTTAAGGCAGAGATTGATAGGATTTTGATTGGATATGGCATCAAAGGTTACGGGGAGAAGCACAGTAACTGGGATTGAGGAGGAGAAAGAAAAAGGGATCAGCCATGATTGAATGGCGGAGCAGACTCGATGGGCCAGATGGCCTAATTCTGTTCCTATGTTTTCCTGGATACCCAGGTGCGACTCGAGAAGCAGCATTACTCTCAATAGATATGATTAAATATTCCTGTTTCAGCCTGATACAGCTAAAAAAAAGCACAACTGCTTCCAAGGTCAGTACAGTCAACAAAGATGTGTTAATGCATTTAAACAAACTATCACTGCTTGAAACTAATGGAAACAACACCAATTGTGGTTGGAAGCGCTCACATATTATACCACGGAGGAACCGTGGGTGCAGAACTGGGTTATAAGTGCATTTGAGGAAACGAGGTTTTAATCTGACTATTTTATTGGCAAATGTGCAGTCTCTGGTGAATAAAATCAATGATCTCAGAGCCAAGGTGCTGAATTAGAGGGAGATCAGGACCATGTGTGCCCTTTGTTTCACAGAATCCTTGTTAACCCCTTCCGTACCAGATTCAGCGATTCAGATTGATGGGTTACTATACACCATCAGGATACATCTCTAGATCTCTCAAAAGCAGAGATGGAGGAGTATGCCTCATGATCAACTCTTCTTGGTGCACAAATATATTAGTGCTGTCCCAATTCTGCTCACCAGACCTGGAATATCTAGCAGTTAAGTGCCGTCCTTTTTACGTACCACAGGAGTTATCTCGGGTCACTTTGGTAGCAGTATACACTCCACCTCAGGCCAATGTCGATCGGGCTTTAGATAATCTGAGCAATGGGATCAACATGCACGAAACAGCACACCCTAATGCCTTCACCGTCATTTTGGGAGATTTTAACCAGGCCAGTCAGAAAGAATCACCAAGCAAAGAATCTACAGATCACTTGCAATACCAGAGGAAACAACACACTGGACTATTGCTACACCACCATCAAGGATGCCTACCGTGCTATTCCATGCCCTCACTTTGGGAAATCTGACCACCTGGCAGTACTGCTACTCCCTGAGTATAGACAGAGACTGAAGACTGCAGCACCAGCAGTGAGGACCAAGAGGGTATGGACAAGGGAAGCACAGGAGCGCCTACAGGACTGCTTTGAATCGGTGGACTGGATGGTATTCAGGGATTCATCTTCGAATCAGTATAAGTATGCTGCAGTTGTTACCGACTTCATTAAAACCTGTGCGGATGAGTGTGTGCCCACAAAGACTTACTGTACATTCCCAAACAAAAGCCGTGGATGAACCAGAAGGTACGCCGTTTGCTGAAGTCTAGATCTGTGGCATTCAAGTCTGGCGATCCAGCCCTGTACCAGAAAACCAGGTATGATTTGCGGAGGGCTATTTCAAGGGCATACAGACAATTTTGAACATGGTTGGAGGTAACATCGGATGCACAGCAACTCAGCAGGGTTTGTAAGACATTACTTCCTACAGAGAGAAACCCGAGAGTATGAATGGCAGCGATGCTTCACTACCAGATGAACTCAATGCCTTCTATGCCTGTTTTGAAAGGGAGAAAACAGCTACAGCTGTGATGATCCCTGCTGCACCTGATGATCCTGTGATCTCTGTCTCAAAGACTGATGTTAGGGTCTCTCACAAGGAGGAACGTCCAGATGGAGTACCTGGTAAGGCTCTGAAAACCTGCCAGCCAACTGGTGGGAAGATTCAAGGACATTTTCAACCTCTCACTGATATGGGGCGGAAGTTCCCACTTGCTTCAAAAAGGCAATAATTATACCAGTGCCTAAGAAGAATAACGTGAGTTTCCTTAATGACTATCACCCAGTAGCGCTCACATCAACAGCGATGAAATGCTTTGAGAGGTTGCTCATGACTAGACTGAACTCCTGCCTCAGCAAGGACTGGGACCCATTGCAATTTGCCTTTTGCCACAATAGGTCAATGGCAGACGCAATCTCAATGGCTCTCCACATGGCTTTAGACCACATAGACAACACGAACACCTAGGTCAGAATGCTGTTCATTGACTATAGCTCAGCATTTAATACCATCATTCCCACAATCCTGATTGAGAAGTTGCAGAACCTGGGCCTCTGTACCTCTGTCTGCAATTGAATCCTTGAATTCCTAACTGGAAGGCCACAATCTGTGTGGACTGGTGATAACATATCCTCTTCACTGACGATCAACACTGGTCACCTCAGGGGTGTGTGCTTAGCCCACTGCTCTGCTTTCTATATACAGTACACATGACTTTGTGGCTAGGCATAGCTCAAATACCATCTCTAAATTCACTGACGATACAACCATTGTTGGTGGAATCTCAGGTGGTGACGAGACGGCGTACAGGAGTGAGATATGCCAACTAGTGGAGTGATGCCACAGCAACAATCTGGCACTCAACGTCAGGAAGAAGAAAGAGATGATTGTGGACTTCAAGAACGGTAAGACGAAGGACCACATACCAATCCTCATAGAGAGATCAGAAGTGGAGAGAGTGAGCAGTTTCAAGTTCCTGGGTGTCAAGATCTCTGAGGATCTAACCTGGTCCCAATATATCAATATAGTTATAAAGAAGGCAAGACAGTGGCTATACTTCATTAGGAGTTTGAAGAGGTTTGGCATGCCAACAAATACACTCAAAAACTTCTGTAGATGTACCATCGAGGCATTCTGACAGGCTGCATCACTGTCTGGTATAGAGGGGGGAGGGGCACAAACGCACAGGGTCGAAAGAAGCTGCAGTGGGTAGTAAATCTAGTCAGCTCCATCTTGCGTAGTAGCTTACAAAGTACCCAGGACATCTTCAGGGAGTGGTGTCTGAGAAAGGCAGCGTCCATTATTAAGAACCTCCAGCACCCAGGGCATGCCCTTTTCTCACTGTTACCATCAGGTAGGAGGTACAGAAGCCTGAAGGCACACACTTAGCAATTCAGGAACAGCTTCTTCCCCTCTGTCATCCGATTCCTAAATGGACATTGAACACTTGGACACTCGTTCATTATTTTTTAATATACAGTATTTCTGTTTTTTGCATATTTTTTAATCCATTCAATAAGTGTATAATGTAATTGATTTACTTATTTATTTATTATTATTTTTATTTTTTTTTCTCTTCTATATTATGTATTGCATTGAACTGCTGCTGCTAAGGTAACAAATTTCACATCACATGCCGGTGATAATAAACCTGAATCTGAATCTGATTCTGTATTATGGTCTTAAGGTCTTATGCTCATTCCTGTTTTTATTCAACTTGGAATTTCCTGAAAACTGGTGTGAGACAGTAACACAATGGCAGTCTGTAGCACGAAATGTTTACATTCTAATTTTTTATGATACCAGTGACTTAGTTCAATAATAATTTCACAGAAGTTCCTCTGAAACCTTCAACTGTTCATTTACAAATCTCCCTGTTTAAAAATCAAGCTGAAAAGAAAGTGAAAACAGAAAATGCAGGGAAAAATCAATGTGCCATTCAGCATCTGGAGAGGAGAAGTATAATTGGCATAAAGACCATAAGACCATAAGGTATAGGAGCAGAATCAGGCCATTTGGCCAAAGAGTCTGCTCTGCTATTTCATCATGGCTGTTCCAATCTTCCTCTCATCCCCAATCTCCTGCCTTCTCCCCCGTATCCCTTTATTCCCTGACCAATCAAGAACCTATCAACCTGTGCCTTAAATATACCCAATGACTTGGCCTTCACAGCTGCCAGTAGCAAAGAATTCCACAGCTTCACCACTCTCTGACTAAAGAAATTCCTCCACATCTCCATTCTAAAGGGACGGCCCTCTATTCTAAATCTGTGTCCTCTGGTCTTAGACTCTCCCATACGAAACATCTTCTCCACATTAGCTCTATCAAGGCCTTTCATTGTTCAATATGTTTCAATGTGTCTCCCCTCATTCTTCTGAATTCTAGTGAACACAGGCCCAGAGCTGTCACACACTCTTCATATCAAAAGACATTCAAACTGGAAATCATTTTTGTGAACCTCCTTTGAACCTTCTCCAGTTTCAGCACATCTTGTCTAAGATAAGGAGCTCAAAACTGCTCACAATACTCCAAGTGAGGCCAGTATGTTGTAAATTCTCAACATTACATCCTTGCTTTTATATTCAAGTCCTCTTTAAGTGAATGCTAATAATGCGTTTGCTATTGTTACGAACCCACATGTTTCTTTTACTGTGGACTGTCACTTCAAGGGCGCCTAAATGAGGCAGGACTATGATGCTGTTCACTGACTGATTTGCAGCTTGTTTAACTTTAAAACAAGGACACAGACAGTCACGGTTAGAAGTCAGTCGAGAGAGAGAGAGAGAGAGAAACTGAGAAGCTGGTAGCTTCAGCTTGTAGCAGCTGAGGCTTGGAACTCTCTGATACCCACAAGGGTGGGTTAAACATCGGCACGGAGTGCATAACAGAATGTGTGTCTGTCACTTCGTATAATCCAAAGGAGTGGATTTAGGAATGTCCTGTGGGACCACTCGAAGTTAACCCTTGCCTGGGTATGTTATGTGGCAATCACTTGAAGATGACACTTCTGCGACAGGTCACTTTGGTGATATATCTAAGTGGACTTTGGATCGATTCAGCGGACAAGGCCTTCGATGATGATACTTTCATTTACCTGGGGAATTCGACGTAACCACCTTTTCTCTACATTTCACCCTGGATTACAAATATCTCTTTCCTATCACTTATTCCGTGGATGACTGAACTTTCCCTACTTTACCATCTTAAGACTTTAAGCTTTACTTCCCCAAGCTTAACTTAGTTTGGGAGCTATATTACACATGTATACGCATAACGCTGTTAACGTTTGTTTATCTTGGTTAACTTACGATATTATAAGTAGATACTAATAAAGACAGTGATTTTAACATTAAAACCTGACTCTGTGTGAAATCTCTTGCTGCTGGTTTATTTCTAATCATTACAGTTCGTAACACATCCTCATCACAAGTTCAATCTGCAAATTAACCTTTAGGGAATTCCGCGAAGGACTTCCAATTCACCTTGCAAGTCAGTTTTTTGTATTTCCTATCCATTTAGAAAATAGTCTACCCTTTCATTTCTTCTACCAAAATGCATGACCATACACTTCCTGACACTGTATTCCACCTGCCACTTCTTTGCCTATTCTCCTAATTGGTCTAAGTCCTTCTGTAGACACTCTACTTCCTCAAAATTACCTCCTCCTTCACCTATCTTCATATTGTCTGCAAACCTTGGAACAAAACTATCAATTTCATCATCCAAATGATTGACATGTAACAATAAAAAAATGGATCCCAACACAGAACTCTGGAACACCACAATACACTGGTAGCCAACCAGAAAAGGCTCCCTTTATTCCCACTCCTTGCTGCCTGCCAATCAGCCATTGCTTTATCCATGTTAGAATCTTTCCTGTGAAACCATGGGCTTGTAGCTTGTTAAGTAGCCTCATGTGTAGCACCTTGTCAAAGGCCTTTTGAAAATCCAAATACACATCAACCGATTCTCCTCTGTCTACCCTGCTTGTTATTTCTTCAAAGAATTACAACAGATTTGTCAGGCAAGATTTTTCTTGAGGCAAACATGCTGGCTACAACCTATTTAATCTTGTTCCTCCAAGTACACTGAGACCTCATCCTTAATAATCAACTCCAACATCTTCCCAACCACTGAGGTCAGGCTAACTGACCTACAGTTTCCTTCCTGCTACCTCTCCTTTCTTGAAGAATGGAGTGGCATTTGCAATTTTCCAGTTTCCCAGAACCACTCCAGAATCTAGTGATTGTTGGAAGGTCATTACTAATTTCTCCATAATCCCTTCAGCCACCTCTTTCAGAACACTGGGGTGTACGCCATCTGATCCTTATCTACCTTCAGACCTTTCAGTTTCCCAAGAACCTGCTCTCTAGTAATGGTAATTTAACACACTTAAAGATCCCTAACACCTGGAGCTTCCACCATACTGCTAGTGTCTTCCACAGTGAAGACTGATATAAAATTCTTATTCAGTTTGTCTGCCTTTTCCTTCTCCCCCATTAGTACCTCTCCAGCATTGTTTTCCAGCAGTCTGGTATCCAGTCACGCCTCTCTTTAACACTCTATGTATCTGAAGAAACTTTTGGTATCCTCTTAAATATTATTGGCTGGCTTACTTTCACATTCCATCTTTACCTTCTTTATTACTTTTTTATTTGCCCTCTGTTGGTTTTTAAAACTTCCCACTAATCTTTGCTCTATTATATGCCCTTTCTTTGGCTTTTATGTTGGCTTTGACTTCTTTTGTTAGCCATGGTTGTGTCATCTTTCCTTTAGAATACTTCTTCCCCTTGGGATGTATATATCCTGTGCCTTCCGAATTGCTTCCAGAAATTCCAGTCATTGCTGCTCTGCCATCATCCCTGCCAGTGTTCTTTTCCAATCAATTCTGGCCAGCTCCTCTCACATGCCTCTGTAATTCCCTTTACTCCACTGTAATACTGATACATCTGACTGTAGCTTCTCCCTCTCAAATTTCAGGGATCTCTAACCAATTTCAGTTAATTGTACAACATCCAGTCCCGAATAGCTGATCCCCTAGTGGGCTCTACCACAAGCTGGTCTAAAAAGCGTAGATAAGCATAGGTTGCTCTGGTAGGCATTCCACAAATTCCAACTCTTGAGATCTCCCCATGTTTATTGTAACATTGATCTTTTGACATGCATTTCTTTCTCCCATCGTTACTACTGTTTAGAGACTGTATGTAACTCCCATCAAGATCTCTTTACGTTTGCAGTTTTGTTAGCTCTACTCACAACAATTCTAGGCCTTCCAATCCTCTTTGTAATGAATGCATTTCATTTTTTAGCAACAGTGCCACACCAACCCCTCTGCCAAACCGCCTGTCCTTTGGACACAATGTATATCCCTGGACTTTAAGCTCCCAGATATAATCTTCTTTCAGCCAAGTTTCAGTAATGCCCACAATGTCATACACACCAATCTGTAACTGTGCTACGAGTTCATCTGTTTTATTCTGTATACTGCATGCATTCAAATATAACACTTTCAGTCCTGTATTCATTACTCTTTTGGATTTTGTCCCCCTTTTATCTGCAGTTCATCCCACTGACTGCAATTTTGTCCTATCATCAGCCTTTCCTTGCTAACAGTCTCACTACACACTGCCTCTGTTTGTAAACCAACTACCCCATCCTCAGTATTATCACTCTGGTTCCCATCTGTTTGATAAACTTACTGGAGCTCTTTGAGGATATAATGAGTGCAGTGGATCGAGGGGAACAGATAGATGTTACCTACTTGGATTTCCAGAAGGTGCCGCATAAACAATTTATCCATAAGATAAGGATGCATAGAGTTGGGGATGATGCATTAGCATGCATAGAGGATTGGTTAACTAATAGAAAGCAGAGAGTTGGGACACAGGGGTGTTACTCTGTTTGGCAATCAGTGGTGAGCAGTGTGCCACAAGGGTTGGTGCTGGGCCCACAACTGGTCACGATATACATTAATGATCTGGAAGAGGGGACCGAGTGTAGTGTATCTAAATTTGCTGATGATACTAAATTGAGTGGAAAAGCAAATTGTGCAGAAGATGCGGAGAGTCTGCAGAGAGATATAGATAGGTTAAGTGAGTGGGCAAGGGTCTGGCAGATGGAGTACAATGATGGTAAATGCTAGGTCATCCATTTTGAAAGGAAAAATGGAAGAACAGATTATTATTTAAATAGTGAAAAACTGCAGCATGCTGCTGTACAGAGGGACCTGGGAGTGCTTGTGCATGAATCATAAAAGGTCGGTTTGCAGGTGCAGCAGGCTATCAAGAAGGTAAATGGAATGTTGGTCTTCATTGCTAGAGAGATTGAATTTAAGAGCAGGGAGGTTATACTGCAACTGTACAGGTTACTGGTGAGGCTGCACCTGGTCTCCTTACTTGAAGAAAGCTATGCTTGCTTTGGAGGTAGTACAGAGGAGGCTCACCAGATTGATTCCAGAGATGAGGGTGTTTTACTATGAGGAGAGATTGAGTCGCCTGGGACTGTATTCACTGGGATTCAGAAGAATGAGAGAAGGTCTTATTGAAACATATAAACTTATGAAAGGGAGAAATAAGATAGAGGGAGGAAAGTTGTTTCCACTGGGAGGTGAGACTAGAACTAGTGGACATAGCCCCAAAATTTGGAGGAGTAGATTTAAAATGGAGATGAGGAGGAACTGCTTTTCACAGAATCTGTGGAATTCTCTGCCCAATGAAGCAGTGGTGGCTACCTCAGTAAATATATTTAAGACAGGGTTGGATAGATTTTTGCATAGGGGGAATTAAGGGTTATGGGGAAAAGGCGGGTAGGTGGAGATGAGTCCAGATTCGACAGGCCAAATGGTCTACTCCTGCTCCTATTTCTTATGTTCTTATCCCCCTGCCAAATTAGTTTAAAAGAAACATCAAAGATTGCCAGAATTTACCAGTTTCAAATGTACTGTGATGCTCGTGGCGGGGGAAGGGGCGTGGTCAACAGCCTGCCCCCGCATTTCTAATGACCAGTACTGTTTATTGTTCTTGCGTTAAAATGCTTTTGTGGGATTATGGTGGGAAGTTCCAGGTCATTTACTGTTACATTTTAGCTTGGGTTATCCAGTTATTTGCTTGCATATTTGTGGGTCATCGTAACTGTAACCGCAGTGTGTGATGGTTACTTCCCCCATCTGTATGAGACAGGTTGGGTTCACGCTCCAGGTCATAGTGCCCAGTCTGTTTTGTGTTGTGACAAAAGAACCAGTTATCAGAAGATTGATGCCGATAAGAGGACAATGGGGGAACATGCAAGGTGCTAATAAGAGAGAGACTAGAAGATTACCAAAAGGAGACATGGTTCCGAGTATTGTCAGAGACCGGTGGCTTTGAACCCTGAACTGTTTGAAGTTTGATGGACAGGCGATACCCCAGCAGGGGGATAAAAAGGGACAGGTTCGCTAAGGCAAGAGACACACGACTCCACGAGGTAACGAGACCCTGAAAACAGTATGCCCCCACAAGTTGGTGGAAGTTTTGGAGGTCTGACGCGGGACCAGCCATAGACGCACAGGGTAGAAAGGTACGGGTCGGCGGGAACCCGGTGTGTGTGTCCGCCCTTGCCTGGGTGCCGGGTTCACCGCAGAAGAACGATCGTATCTGGAACGGAGGAGTCACAGTCGGTGACCTCAGAAGACATTAAAAAGGGCTCGTCCGAAAGCTAGCTGCGAGGAATATTGAAGGTCTGTTTGGAAACCGATTTGCATATTCATTCGTTCTGTCTCTCTTTCTCTCTCCCCAAAGGCACGACGGCGATTACTGCGAACTGAATTGAACTGAACTCTGTGTCACTTGATGACTGATCGTTTTACCCCTAGACTGCGATAGAGCTTGATCGATCCTATTATCCTAGTTCTGTGTACATGAATTGTTGCATTTATATCCTTTTGATTAAAGTACTGTGTTGCTTATTTCTTTAATAAAACTTTCTTAGTTCCAATAATCCAGACTCCAACTAAGAAGTCCATTTCTGCAGGTTTGGCAACCCAGTTACGGGGTACGTAACAGTGTCAATCACAATAAAATCATTGTTGAGTTCAAAGAGCTTCCTCGTCTATCATTATGGACCAAATGCTCGCCACAGTACTATAAATTTATACCTACTATTATAGATACCGAAGGTTCCAAAATTACTGATGTTGACGTGAAAGACTATTTTTTTAAGCAATTTACTTTTATTTCTCCTTATTCCTGTATGTTCAAATGGACTATTAGGGTATTGGAATGATTTTTATATAATATTGAAAATCTTCCAGAACCACTTTTATTTAAACATGCTGCACTGATGTTCAGGCCAAAACATTTATTTTTCCTGAGTAATTTGCTCTGAATGTGCAACAATGAAATACACAATAGATCCTAGATTTTCACAGGTAATATACTCAGGATTTAGTTTTAGTTTTAGTTTTAGATTTAGTTTTCAAAAAACTTCCGTTATTGTAGGACTTTCTGGTGCTAAGAAATTTTAACAATTAGTAACAAACCTTATGATTTGTTTTTAACATCTCAAAAGAAAGAGGAAGAAGAATCATGTGTACACAAACAGGAGTTTGATAGCTTTGTCCACCGTATTGCTGCATTCTAGGCCTCAATTAGTCTTTGCCATTCATGGGTATCAGAGCAAGGGATGGCAACATTGAATAGACTTTGACAGCAAAGAGATACAGAAACCAGAAGCAGCAGCAGTAGGAGAGTAAGGCTGTGATGGACAGTAATGATATACAGCAACTGTATAGGATAGAGAGTATTTCATAGTCCCAATAAAACAAACTCATCAATCTCCAGGCGATATTAAAAATGTTCAAAGTTATTCATTACCTTACATGCTTACTAGGAAAGCAAAACAGAAAACTGATTTCCCGGTTTGATTATTCAGCATCTATTCAGTTACATGCAAAAACCATGGGTTTGAACAAATGCTCGAGTCAGTCAACCTCAATTCATAACAAGTTGCATTAATCTTGATGCAGGTTGCTAGGTGATGCATTTCATTCCATAAAGAAAAGGAGACTAAAGTAAGCCTCTCTCAAACCCATGACTCTTGCTCAGACCTAAAACAGCAAAGTATGCTTCATTGGAGATATCTTTACAATTGTCTGTTTTCTGTCTTCTTGGGTGAAGAGAGTGATGGTGCAAGGAAAACAAAATGTAGTTACATTCTTTAAAAAAAAGAACACATTCTCTGATATAATATATACATATGCAAAATTTCTTATAGGTTATTCTCTTAGAAAAGGTAACTACTATGCAACTGTGCAATTAGAATAAAACGTGAGAGGGATAGTTCTAACACAAACTTGAGGAAATCTGCAGATGCTGGGATTTCAAGCAACACACATAAAAATTGTCTAGCCTGCTGCATTCACCAGTAATTTTTATGAGTGATAGTTCTAACATATGTTTGACTGTAACTCATGCTGATTTGAGTGTGTTTCTATGTTGCATTGACTGTTCTATTTATAAATTATTATAAATTACTATGATTGCTCATTTAGACAGCGACATAATGTAAAGATTTTAATTATTCATGTACGTGAAGAATGTAAGAAATAAAGTATGACAATAAACAAAATAATAAAGTCAAATACATCTCAATTCAAATATGTAACATTGCTCTCTAGATACACATCGAGATATACTAGATATGACTGGAGAGCTATATATATTTTGTATATTTGTGCGTGGAATGGGTTGGCGGCAGGGGAGGTGAAAACGATAGGGTGTTTTAAGAGACTCCTGGATGGATATATGGAGCTTAGAAAAACAGAGGGCTATGGGTAAGCCTAGGTAGTTCTAAGGTAAGGACATGTTCGGTACAGTTTTGTGGGCCGAAGGGCCTGTATTGAGCTGTAGGTTTTCTATGTTATGTTTCTATATGTAATGTTAGCAATGTGTCCTCACTGTAGATCAAGCAAGCATCACTTGAGCAAACTTGTCTAAAATAGCAGTTTATCGTTAAAGCTACCAGTGCTACTTTCAAAAAATGAACAGGACTTTTCTCATATAAATGTAAATTTTGTCTGTATAGCAATTTCTGATAAAACATTGCTGTTCATATCAGGAGAGAAAGGTTTCAGTGAGAATCCATTGCTGAACATTTAAGTGGAAAGTGTTATTTGTCCAAATTAATAGTTAACACTTCATTTTTCTTCACAGTGGCCAATTGGCCTTATTTAAAAATGTTGTGTTTAAACACACAACCCATGAAATCTTGCAGATTGAGGCATTTTGCATCTTCACATGCAGAAGCAAATTTTGGAATTTTACCGGCTACTCAGATTGGCATTATACTCTATGTCTTACAGCACCTGACAATTCTGTTCAACTGTTGAGTGAGTTTCAGAGAGGAACATATGTTGAAAAATGATAAATATGTCCTACATTAAAACAGGCTCTAATTTAAGTCTCCGGTGTGATGAGGCATCAGTAACGCTCCAATAACTTGGTTCAAAGTCATTGGGATTTTACTGAATGAATGTTTTGCTGTTGAATAGATTGTGCATCAGAATTAAGTTATCTGGCAACACTGTATGTATCAATTATTGTAATGGCATGTTTTGGTCTCAACAGAATGGGCTAAGGATTGGCTGTGATTCTGTAATTCTATGATTCCATAATTGTGTACTGCAGGTAGGAGTTAAAACTCTAATTTACAAATGAGTAAGGAAATGAGACAAAGGTCAGATATGCAAAATACAACAAATAGTGATGAGGAAACCGGTGAGTTGAAGATTAACCTCTCAAACTGGGACTAAGCTCCAAATCATGACAGACTGATTGGATGAGTGCTTTATCTTCTGCCTTTGCAATGTGAGTTTGGATACTCTCTGTGCAGTATCCTGTGGAATATGACGACACCTTAAAAATAACAGATGGCTGACAAAGGGAGTAGAAAAATCCTACAATAATGCAGCTGAAATAATATATAACACAAAATTTGTACAATATCATTTCTAATAAGTCAAGTTTTCTAGTTCTTAAGAAGTATGCAAGTTTGAGGCTGATGACCTAAGGTTATAGGTCCAAGAACTGTTTCCTTGCTGACTACAGATGTCACTTCAGACCATGTGAACTAACTTGGCCTTTGCTCTTGATATCCCAGGTTGCTATACTCGGGGTGCGTGTGTGCACCTCACTAATTGCCGCAGATGTTCCTTAGGACAGCAGTATCAAGGAGCCATTAGACCATAACTTATAGGAATAAAATTAGGCTATTCAACCCACTAAGTCTGTTCCACCATTTGATCATGGCTGATTTTTATATTCCTCTCAACCCCATCCTCAAACCTTCTCCCCATAACATTTAGTCCTGACGAAGGGTCTCGGCCTGAAGCGTCGACTGCGCCTCTTCCTATAGATGCTGCTTGGCCTGCTGCGTTCACCAGCAACTTTGATGTGTGTTGTCCCCATAACATTTGATGCCCTTACGAATCAAGAGCCTATAAACTTCCACTTTAAAGGTATCCAAAGACTTGGCTTCCACAGATTCATTACCCTCTGGCTAAAGAAATTCCTCCATGTTTCTGTTGTAAAAAGGGAAGTCCTATAATTCCTAAGCTTTGCTCTCTGGTTCTTGACACTCCTATTAATGGAAAAATCCTTTCTACGTTGACTCTATCTAGGCCTTTCAATATTTGGTTAGTTTCAATGAGATACCACTCATTTTTCTAAACTCCAGCAACTACAGGACAAAAGCAATCAAATATTCCTTAGATGTTAAACCTTTCATACCCAGGGTCATTCATCTGAACCACCTCTTGACCCTCTCTAATGCCAGCACATTCTTTCTTAGATATGGGGTCCAAAACTGCTCACAGTACTTCAAATCTGATCTGACCAATGCCTTACAATGCATCAACATTATATCTTTGCTATTATATTCTAATCTTCCCAAAGTGAGCGCTAACTTTGCATTTGCCTTCCTTACACCTGACTCAATCTGCAAGTTATTCTTTAGGGAATCCTGCACGAGGACTCCCAAGTCCTCTTGAAGTTCCAATTGCTAATTCTCTCCACACTTGGGAAATTACCTATACCTGTATTCCTTCTACCAAAATGCATGATGATGCACCGTATTCCATCTGACACTTTACCCATTTATCAAATCTGTCTAAGTCCTGCTGCAGACTCCCTGTTTCCTCAACACTACCTGCTCTTCCATCTATCCTTGTACCAAACACAACAAATTCTGTCTTCCAGGTCATTAACATTTAATGAGAAAAATAGCGGACTCAACACCAACTACTGCAGAACATCATGAGTCACTGACAACCAACCCGAAAAGTCCTGTGCCAGGGCAGAAATCTTATTCCATCTGCCACTATACATCAGGGGAAATATATCTTCTTATCAACAAAAAGACCTGACTAAAATTGGGTAAACCTACACGGCCAGAATTCAGTCAAAATCACTGCGAGGCCATTATTAGAAACAATTGCAGAGCAACTTCAGGTGTGTGGTTAAATGGAACCTTGATTGTAAACTCAAATGTAAGTTTGCAAACACTACTATTGTAGGGCAACTCAAAGGTGGTGATGCGTCATATACGAGGCAGATTGAGTCAGTCCTCATTAGAGAATTGGAAATGGGAGGGACAGCAACTTCAAATACCTTTGCATTACCATATCAGAGGCTCTGTCCTGGGGCCAGCACATGTTATAAGACACTCCCAACCACGTCAGGATTTAGAGGCTTTAACTCCCCAGAGTATGGATAGTAATTGCAGCTGCTTTAAGGGTTCAGTATGATCCTGCTAATTGGTAATCATGTTTTGAGTGCCAAGAATTAAGTATTTAAGGAACACCTGAACAGAGGTTCAGTGCTCAATTGTAAGTCCTACCAGTGATTTCACCTAGCATTTATTTTGTACTCAGTTTTCAATCCAGTTGGAATCCGTGTCTTGCTCCATGCTTTCAATATTCCAGCGTTTGGGTCCAAGCCATCCTCACCAAGGACATAATTGGCATCACAAATAAAACATGTCTGTTCCTCTAGTTTCTTAAAAATTTGTGCAGGTTTGGCATATCATCTAAAACTCTAACAAACCTCTGTAGATACACAGTGGAGAATATCCTGACTAGTCGCATCCTGGCTTTGTATAGAAACAACAGTGCCCAGGAATGGAAAAGTCTCCAAAAAGTAGTGGGCACAGCTTAGTCAATCACAGACAAACCCCTCCCACCTTTGAGCACATTTACAAGGAGTGCTGCCACAGGAAAGCAACATCCATCATCAAGAATATCCAACATCTAGACCATGCTCTCTTCTCACTACACCATTGGGCGGGAGGTACAGGAGCCAAAGGTCCCACGCTGCCACGTTCAGGAACAGTTCATTACTCTACAACCATCAGTCTCCTGCACCAGCATGGATAGCTTCAATCACCTTAATGCTGAACTGATTCTACATCCTATAGACTAATTTTGAAGGACTCTACAACTCATGTGTTATCATATTTTTTTTATTATTTGCATGATTTGTTTTCTTTTGTACATTGGTTGTTCATCATGTCATCTGTTATGTATTATGTATTTTCTGGGGTGTATGGGGTGTCAGGGAGGGGTAGCACCTCTGGTGGGGGAACATGTCACGTCCTTTTCAGGGCGGTTAGTCCACCTTTGGTCCCCACCTGGCACTCAGCTCTCTCCTGTGGCTCCCCGTAGCTATTTGCATGCGACAGCGGCCACACCCCGGGCAACGGCTTCGACAAGCCGGCTAAACCAGGTGAGGGTAGCCGATGGGTCTCAAACCCTCGGTGAGATAGGGAGTTGTCTATCCCAGCATGTGAAGACAGACTCCGGCGGATTGAGCGGATGAGACCAATGGAAGGTCCAACGGTCAAGAAGGCGGTCTCTGCAAGTGTCGTGGAACGTGTAGAGCAGGACAAGACACAGAAGACGTCCTGCTCATCCACTGCACCTAGTCCCATCTCCAGCCATCTAGACTCTGTCTTGCCACTAGATCCAGATGGGAATTGGGAAGACAGAGTGAGGCTGATGCTGCGCAACTCTCCCTCACTTAAATCCAAATCACGCGCTAGTCTTGCCACCATCATAATGGTGTCGAGGTCTTCATCGACGTCAACGATGGACGAACAACCAACCATGTATTTTTTCATAAATTTATTGTAATTCTTCGTTTTCGTTTTCCTGTAAGTGCCTGCATGAAAATGGATCTCGAGGTAGTATATGGCCACATAAACATACTTCGATAACAGATTTACAATGAACGTTGAACGTTGAACCTTGAGTTTTAGTTCTGATGAAGGGTCACTAATCGATAATGTAACGTTTGTTGTATTCTTCACAGGTACTGCCTGACTATATTTTTATTTCAGATTTCCACATCTGTACGTCTAACTTTCGGCTTATTAATTTTATATTTATAATGATTTTTGGATCCAAATCTTTAAGCCATTTTGGTCCCTTATTTTGGTTTATTTTCTGAAGACACCCAGCTTTATTCAGTAGTTTAAGGTTCTAATCCATGGATTAAAATGCCTCAGCCTTACATTGCACTTTAAGTTGTTAAAAATGAATGTTCATTTTGTTTGTTCTTTAAATAGTAAGATGTTTTTACAAACAAACTCTTAAAATATACATTTGGAAATAAATCGTATACTGTTTTAAGTTTTATTTTGTTTGATAATCATTACCATTAAAACACTAGAAAGAGTTTAGATACAATTAGAATGCCTAGTAAAAGTCCTTAGTAATTGATGCAGGAAAGAGCATAAGAACAATTGTCAGACATAAGGAAGATCACTGGTTTTCTGATTAGTTCAGTGTTCTGGATATAGATTATGCAAAACCGGTAGACAAACTGAGAAATTTAAAATAATGAGATCACTTTAGGAGAAAAAAATATTATCATGTGTTGAGCAGGGCTGAATATTTAGATATGTACATTATGTATCATCAACTTTGTGTAGAATATTAAATTGCTTAAATGAAGGAATATAGTTCAGATTGGAAAGCTATAAGAATGCTAATCAGTCCAGCAAAGAAAGCAATGTGAAAGAACTAATTGTTGTTACATTAATTATATCAAGGTTGGTCGGTTAAATGAACACTGTAAATTCCCCTAAGTGGGATGGGAAAGTGGGGAGAATAGGTTACAGGGAAAATTAGTATTGGCATGAAATTGTTCTATGAACCTATATGAATGAGATGGGCTGACTGATGTCTTTCTGTGTTGTGAAGAAATGTGGTAATGCAAATTATCATTCTAGTATCTGAACAAAAATAAGTATTCTATCTGTAGTGGTGGTAGACGGGTCATATTCTGCATGGAGGTCGGTCACCAGTGGAGTGCCTCAGAGATCTGTTCTGGGACCCTTACTCTTCGTGAATTTTATAATTGACCTGGATGAGGAAGTGGATGGATGGATTAGTAAGTCTGCTGATGACACAAAGGTTGGGGGTGTTGTGGATAGTGTGGAGGGCTGTCAGAGGTTACAGTGGGACATTGATAGGAAGCAAAACTGGGCTGAGAAGTGGCTGATGGAGTTCAACCCAGATAAGTGTGAGGTGGTCCATTTTGGTTCATCAAATATGATGGCAGAATATAGTATTAATGGTAAGACTCTTGGCAGTGTGGAGGATCAGAGGGATCTTGTGGTCCGAGTCCATTGGACCCTCGAAGCAGCTGCACAATTTCACTCTGTGATTAAGAAGGCATACAGTGTATTGGCCTTCATCAATCGTGCAATTGAATTTAGGAGCCAAGGGGTAATGTTGCAGCTATATAGGACCCTGGTCAGACCACACTTGGGATACTGTGCTCAGTTCTGGTCGCCTCACTTTAGGAAGGATGTAGAAACTATAGAAAGGGTGCAGAGGAGATTTACAAGGATGTTGCCTGGATTGGGGATCATGACTTTTGAGAATAGGTTGAGGGAACTCGGCCTTTTCTCTTTGGAGCGATGGAGGATGAGAGGTGACCCATCAGAGGTGTATAAGATGATGAGAGGCATTGATCGTGTGGATAGTCAGAGGCTTTTTCCCAGGGCTGAAATGGTTGCCACAAGAGGACACAGATTTAAGGTGCTGGGGAGTAGGTACAGAGGAGAAGTCAGGGGTAAGTTTTTTACTCAGAGAGTGGTGAGAGTGTGGAATGGGCTGCCGGCAACAGTGGTGGAGGCGGATACTTTTAAGAGACTTTTGGATAGGTACATGGAGCTTAGAAAAGTAGAGGGCTATGGGTAAGCCTTTGAGAGTTGAACTCTGGGTGTGTGTTGAGGTTTCAATTGGTTGGTTTGCTGAGGAGCAACATTGAGAAAGCATTGGGCAGATGACAGCAGAAAGCTGTCTGTGAGGAGAAGTGTGATTGTTGATACAGGATCAAACTTTGTTTCTTGAGACAGTCTGTAAGGAGATTAGGAAGGGAAGAAACAAGATCTGTTGATGAGGAAGCAGGTTAAGAAATGAATTTTTCCTTGGCCAATCTTATAAGGCTATTCAACAAAGATTCTCATTGGTTTCCAAAGATAAAGCCTCTTTTAATGGCATTTGATGCACTCAAAAATCAGTCCCCAACAGCAAAAATCTGTCCTTTGGCAGCTGAAAACTATGGGCAGCTTGTTACTGAGAGAGTAATGAGACAATATTTTGACTTACAACAGTCCTGTCTTGCCCATTTCATTATGGAAAAAAACATTACAGACATCCCATTCTGTGGATGATAAATCAGCAGACAAATGTGAAATCAAGTTACAGAAACATAGAACATTATTGCACATTAAATTAACGCTTACAAGAATTAATACAAATAAGAATTTCATGCCCGAGTTTTCTTTTCTATGTAGGGATAAATATAGAATATGCATAACAAACTACATTCAAAATCTTGTCAGGTAAAATAACCCACAAAGTTACTTTAATTCAATAGAAGAGCTGCCAATAAATGTGACAAAAATTCTACATATAATTTTACAGCAGTCTACAAGTAACATGGGCATGATTGGAGCAATATTACCAACAGCATGACCTTGAGAAGAAATGTTGATTCTTGTTAGAGGTTGCTTTTTTAGCTTGACAGAGGCACAACATGAAGGCCTGATTTTGAAAGGAAAATGCATAGAAAAATTGGATTTTTTATAGCTCTGAGTGAATGGTTTGACCTGCTGAGTGATCACTGTGCTAGCACTGTTTAGTATGTGAAAAAAACGTGTTATTTGGCCCAGCTGGTTGCTTTTCTATCAATCTAGTTTTTAAACTCTATGGTTCATGGTAACAACTACGATCCACTAACAGTATTTCAAATCTTTCAACATTTAATTCTTTCCTAGCAGAGTTCAATCTTGAAAAACATTAAACTTCATACAGTTCCTTTCGCAACCAGAAGGAACAACGTCTTGCATTTTTATAACTCCTAAAACATAGTTAAAGATCCCCTAATAATACCATAAGGACACAAAAAGTAGTATTAACTCTTCGAACCTGCTCCACCATTTATCAAAAACATTATTGATAACCTTTGTAATGCCTTTGTTCTGCACTACTCTTGACTCCCTTACTATCCAGAAATCGATCTACCTTTGTATATCTTGAATAAGCCCAATAAGCATATCTACAGGATGGAGACTTCCAAGGGTTCACTACTCTTTACTAGAAGAAATATCTCCTCACCTTGTTTCTAAGTGCCATTCTCCTTATTCTAAATTTGAGATAATTCCTCAGTTAGAGGAAACTTTCCATCACTATCCAGACAGTGGAAACCTGTAAGTTTTAAAGAGACTTCCCCTTATACTTCTGAATCTTAGACAACAGAAGCCCAGTTTACTTCATAATGCCTCATATGGCAAACCTGCAATAATTAGAACTAGTCCTTTGAATCTTTGCTGGACTTCCTTCATGTTAAGTATATCCATTCTCAGGTAAGCAGGTCAAAATTACACAATACGCTGCGTTCAGTCCCTCCAAGGCCCCTGTAACTGTAGTGAGACATCGTTATTCCCATACTCAGATGTAAATAGAGCATTTGCCTTCATAACTATTTGGTGGCTTATGTACAAGATCTCTTTGAACACCAAAAGTCCCAATCTACTTCTATTAAACAAAAACTTGGCTTCTCTATTTTCAGTACCAAAGTGGAAGAGTTCACTATGTATATCAACTGCCATTTTCCTGTCTGCTCAATCAACTCGTGTACGTTCCCTTGAATCCTCCTTATTTCCTCTTCCCTGCTCACAATCCCGATGAAACATGACTAATTAAAACTGACAAACTACATTGATATTGAAATATATTAGAGAATACCATGTCCGAAAGCTTGGAGAAAAAGATTAAGATTGGTATTAAGGAATACCTTAAAGGTGTGAGACAGGTAGAGTGAATGATGGGAATCTTGAGCTTAAGGCTGAAGCAGACTGAAATAGTTGTAAATGGCAGAGAAAGAACAAAACAAACTGTGGAGACAGGGCGATGTTTTGAGTCAAGACACTGCACCAGAGCACTTAGGAATGAGACTCTGTACCAGATGCTCTCTGACCCATTAAGTTCCTCCTGCAGTTTGTATTGTGCTTCAGATTACAACCTCTGCGATGTTTTGTGTCTTCCTTGTAATTGGGAATTTGTATCATGGAAAACAGAGGGATTAGAAAGGTTTGTAGGTTTATCAGGATAAAAATGCACGTGTTCATGGAAGGATTTGAATACCCAAAAAGACTGGGAGTGGAGACTTGTGAATCAAGTGGCAATATAGCTCAACAAGCACAGGGAATAGGTTGAACTTGTCTTATTGTGAGAAAAGATATAGACAGTGGAGTTTGGGATGAGCTCAAGTTTATGTAGAGTAGGATATGAGATGCTGGCATGGGCAGCAGTGAAATAATATCAAAGCATGAATGAGAGGTTTAGAAGCAGGTAATTTTACAGCAGACTGCAGCTTGAAAAAATCCATGTAAATATGCACAATGACCATTTCATTGAAGAATAATTAGTTCATTGTATTATATGACCTTTAAATTTGAAAGTTTCGTATTTTTAGATCATTTTAAACATTAAAATGTTGAAGATACAGTTTATATTACACCAAAGTAGTGGCAGTTGAATTAATGATAACAAGGCAATAAATCTAAAGCATTTCCCGCTGGAATCTCCACACCCATTAAAATCACCAGCTTCATTTGAAGTGCCAAACCTCTGTATAATTATGTGATATAATTAATGTCCCTTAAAATGGCAAAGATAAGATCAAAATACAGTGATGGACAAGCAACCAGATGGTAGTTGATGTTAACCAAGGAAAGGAGTCCTGACAATTTTTTTAAAATCAGTAGACACAAAGTGCTGCTTGGGAAGAAAAAAGAATCAAAATTTACATTTAGTAATTGGCAGAAACACTGCTAATAATGTATTTTTTTTAAATATTAGCCACAGTACACATCTGTAGTGTGTGCAGTTACAGTTAGGAAAAGTCCAGACTCCAGCTGGCTGATCAAAGACCCAGACCACCGATGCTGGATATTGTATTAGGGTCATGGAGAAGTACAGCACATAAACAGGCTCTTCCGCCCTTCTAGTTCTTGTTGAAACCATTTAAACTGCCTACTCCCATCAACCTGCATCAGGACCATAGCCCTCCATACCCCTACCATCCATGTACTTACCCAAACTGCTCTAAAACGTTGGAATCAATCTCACATGCACCAGTTCTGCTGTCAGCTCATTCCACACTCTCACAACTCTCTGAGGGAAGTTTCCCCTCATGTGCCTCTTAAATTTCTCACCCTTCGCTCTTATCCCATAACCTCTGGTTATATTCCCACCCAACCTCAGTGGAAAAAGCCTGCTTGCACTTACCCTATCTATACCCCTCATCATTTTGTATACCTCTATCAAATATCCTCTCAATCTTCTACTTTCTAAAGAATACAGTCCTAACTTATTCAATCTTTCCTTATAACTCAGGTCCTCCAGACCTGGGAACATCCTTGTAAATTTTCTCTGTACCCTTTCAACCTTGTTTACATCTTTCCCAGAGGGAGGTGACCAAAACTGCACACAATATTCCAAATTAGGCCTCAGCAACTTCTTATACAACTTCAACATAACCATCACATCTCCTGTACTCAATACATTTCAGTACTTAATACTCATACAGTAGAAAATTATTTTAAATATTTTGTGCTTTCCATTCTGTTTTATGAGCTTTATCAGAATTAAAAGAACCATGCTGGAGGATATGCTGGTTTGAGCCCAAAAGATTTGTATAACCTCAAACATTGATATGGAAAATAAGTGTTATCCCTGTAGATAAGGAGATGTTTTTCTCGATTCTTCACATTTCATAAAGAGGGGGAATTCCAGGATGAGCAGATTGAACAGTTTGCTATGCACTGTTTGGGATGCCAACACATCCAGAAGAAATGTGTCCAGAGCTATCAGAATCACTTGCTGCAGTCCCAGAGTCAGCTCCTACAACCACCATGGAGGAGACCTCAGAACGTGAGATTGGTTCACAGGTGCAAATCTTATATATAAGATGACTAGAGAGCAGTGCGTTACATACTTGAGTTGAGAAGCATTCTATATTGAGTTGGAGTTTATAGCTAAGCAAGGAAGAGTGTTGTGTATTTAATATTTCAGTAATATTTGAGAAACATTGTAAATTGATTGATTAAGCATTCTTTGTTATTACATAATTCATTACAAGTTATATGTAAAAGTATGTGAATGGCATATGTTATTATGCCACCATGCCACATGTATGTGTTTTGCTCAGATAAAAAACAAATGCTAAGACATGCATCTCCTAGTTTCTCATTTTTCTTCTAATCAATTCTCTGCTTTGGAAGTTACAAAATATATTGAACTCTGTCAAATATATGTCAGAAATTTGGATTAGAACCAACAATTCTTCCTGGAGACCAGAACAAGCCCTCTACTGCCATGGTATTTCACTCTATAAGTCCGGTACCTTAGACTACACAGCTATCTTGGCATCCTAAAGTCCATTCTTTTGCAGTTTTCTTCTACAGAATCTAGCTTCAAATACTGTAAATCTGACAAGTAAACACTTGTCCCCAATCATCAGAGTAGTGACATTATTTTTTCTTTGAGGTAAAGTTGATTTTAAAAACTGCCCTGATGCAGTAATGGTAGACAATGAACTGGCTAGTCATTAACTGTTTAATTATACCCAGAGATTACATTTTAGAAGTACATATTTGGCACTGAGAGGGTGACAGGTCATGAAAGGTATTAAATAAGTGTAAGTTCTTGTAATTTGCTGCCACAACCCAATGACTTCGTTTTGGAGAAGAAGAGCAAGAGTAGTTTTGTTATTTTGCTTTCTGTGGTTGTGAAAGAAAAAAAAAACAATGACATCAAGAAAGGTGAAAAAGAAGGCAAATTTGTCTCAGTTCTGGTAGAGGAGAATGGACATTGATCCTGTTTATGTTTAGAGGAGTTCTCCTGGTACCAAGGAAGGCTCAGGAGTGACATCTGAAACTGTTGGATCAGTAGGTGAATGCTGTCATTGAACTTGCATGCAATGGTTCAGTACCTAGGGAAAGCAGATTCACCTCACAGTAGGGTTTTATGCATGAACTACAAAGAAATCTCTGACTGAAATGTTTATAGCTTTATGGTAGCTCAAGTTTCTACTACAGAAATTCAGATGGCCTCAGTCCTTAGATGACCTTTTGATGGTATCCCACTCTTCTGCACTCTTCTCTCTGACAGGCCCTGGCCTTCCCTGAGCATTCGGGCCATTTTCTTTGACCAGCAGCCCCAGTGTATTCCTCCATTATTCACAAAGGTGATAAAACAGTACTAGAAGCAAAAAAGGTACAAATTCAAAGCTCTATTGTTCTGAATTGTAAAAAAAAGGCTTACAAATTAACCAGCAGCTAAAAAAAAGTGGAGACTGATTTAGCATAGAAGCAGTATATTTTTACTCTGCAATAAGAAACCACATTTCATGGGGGACTGTTATTTTATACCTATAATGTGGGATTTTAGTTGCAATCAATAAACATCTTGCATCTGGTAAATTTGGTCCTTTATGCGTGTTTGATGCATTGCATATAAAGTAACAAGATCTAATACCCTGAATCATTAACTCTATTTTTCTTCCCACAAGTGCTATCTGTGCTCCACTGATACTGTGGAGTTTCACCAGTATTTTCTATTTTTGTGTTATATTTCCAATACCTGCTGTTTTTAGATTTTCATTAGGAAAACCTGGTTATGTAAAAAAATATTGCCATCGAGGGAGATTTTAATTGGGCAAGCATTACTACGAAGTATTTGAAAATACCAATGGAAATGTCTAATACATTAGCTTAAATATTTTACATTTTCTTCCATAATACAGCTTATAAGGAACTGGAAATTCCTAATCATTAGAGAGTTGACAAATCTAACAGGGAAAAGGTAGACCTAGAAATTCTTTAGTGCTGGAGATGTAGCAAGAAATTAGCAGTATACAGAGGTACAGTGCCACCTTTTGTGTGTTTATGCCACCTAGCAGTAAAACTTTGCACCTCAGGTCAAATGCAGTGGGATGGACAATGGGCTTGAGTTGGAAAATAAATTATCTATGATCGCATATCAGAGCAAACACATTGGGCTGAATGGCCTAATTCTGCTCCTATATCTTATGGTCTTATGGTCACTGTGTACAACAAAAGGGCCATAATTGCACAAAAATGCTTCTTCGTAATTATTGGGATTTAGACTTTCAATCATTTTGTGCACGTGAAAAATTTCTAGTCTGTTGCAATTCACTTCATAAGGTAAGAATTGCAGATATCTAAAATGACAGAAGATTGCCTATGCTTTTGCAGAAATATTATTATACCAATGACTGTGAAGCAAAATAATTCTTGGTTTGGCCTCTGGTTGAACATATTGATCTAAACTATACAGAATAATGTTAATGTATTTCATTTTACCTCAGTTATTTTCTATAAGCATATTCCATATAAATTGCAAATATAACAGCTCACAAAAAGACCCAAATTCACACTGCTTCTTTTTGCCTTAATTTCCAAAGCTGGCATTCACACCGCTCTATCCGTAGATAAAAAAATTATATTTTGAAACTCCTGTGGTAAGCTTCAACTCCCCAAACAATTACCTGGAGGTTGATGACATAAAGTAAGTTATCAGACTTCTTACCATTTCATTGATTTAGGAATGAATTTGAAGCCGGTTTCTTAGACTGTGACTGTCAGCACCAAATCTCAATTATCTACATATCAGTTTATCTCCTGAAGTTCTTTTAATCTCAAAAAAAACAATTAGTAACAACTAAATTATTCTGAAAATCAAATATCCCCAGTGAGTTTAAAGGGGGCACAGGAAGTTTAATGGGAGATATGACAGAGGATCTGATGATTTTAAAGTGAGCTTGGTCAGTTAAAAAAAAAGTACAGGAAATGGGGCCCTCATTAGTTTATTGGGACCACATTAAATTTGACCCTGGTGAGCCAAACAACAAACCATTAGGATTTCTAAACAATTGGACAACGGACTATTGAAATTTTTATTTCGTATTGTGCAGAAAATTGTAAGGATAAAGGGGCATCACTGAAAAATACTGATTTCCTGTACATCTGAGTTAGAAATAGACAGAAGAATGAAATGGGACCTCTCCTGCAATTGAAACAGATATACTTGCACAAGCGTTTATTCTTATTAAGCACACAGATGAAAATGATCATGACAAGACTGGTCTGGATCTATCCAAAGTGACAGAAATTAGGCACAAAAGCCAAGAGCAGATCTTTTGATGAGGTCACACTGAGCAGATGAATGTGGAGATAAAGCCTTCGATTTCAGAGGCTCAAATTGCTGCTCCAGTGAACTCCGAATCAGAGAGCGTGGTAAGAGGTTCTTTTGGCCAGCAGAGATTTGCTTAGTTATTTTTCAAGCCCACAGATGCAAAGGTTTTACAATCACACAGATTTTCTAAAATTTGATGCATTTGCTTTAAAAATAACTTTCTTTAATATTGTTTCAAGTCTCCCACATTAATCAATTTCTTTCCCTTGACCTTTGTTATTAACTTACTCCCATCTTTACCCAGACATACTCCAATCTTTTATTTCCAACATGATCTTCCACTTTCTTCAAACCAAAGGTGTAGCCATGGGCCAGCTATACCTACCTTTTTGTCTGCTACATGGAACAATCTATGTTCCAAGCCCACAGCAGTATCACTCCCCAACTTTTCCTGCGCTACGTCGACGACTGCATTGTTGCAACTTCCTGCACCCATGCTGAGCTCGTCGACTTCATCAACTTTGCCTCCATCTTCCACCCTACCCTCAAATTTACCTGGTCTATTGCCGACACCTCCCTCTCCTTTCTCAATCTCCCTGTCTCTATCTCAGGAGACAGCTTATCTACTGATATCTTTCACAAACCCACTGATTCTCACAGCTGCCTGGGTTATACTTCTTCCAACTCTGTTAATTGTAAAAATGCCATCCCCTTCTCTCAGTTCCTTTGTCTCCACCACATCTGCTCTCAGGATGGGGCTTTTCATTCCAGAACTAATAAAATTCCCATTTCCCTCTTTCACCTTATCTCCTTACCTCCTCATCACCTCCCTCTGGTGCTCTTCCCCATTCCCGTTCTTCCATGGACTCCTACCCTCTCCTATCAGATCCCCACATCTCCAGCCCTTTATCTCTTTCACCAATCAACTTTGTAACTCTTTACTTCACCACTCCCCCACTCCTGGTTTCACCTATCACCTACCATCTTGTACTTCTTCCTCCCCTCCCCCCACGTTCTTGCTCTGACTGCTCATCATTCTCTCCAGTCCTGATGAAGGGTCTCAGCAAGAAACGTTGACTTTTTATTCTTTCCATCGATGCTGCCTGGCCCGCTGAGTTCCTCCAGCATTTGTGTGTGTTGCTTGGATTTCCAGCATCTGCAAATTTTCTCTTGTTAATGATTTTCCAATGCATCACTGCCTTCTTATCGCAACGCCGTTCGTGAATTAATTCAATCATGTTTCCACTCTATCTTGACTTTAATTACAAAAAGGGTTTGAATACAGGAAGCTTGTGTTTAATGAAGTATGTTGTGAGAGACAGATGAGAGGCTATTTCTGAAAAGAGATATCATAGCCATCATTTTCCAGCCATTCTTGTATAGCCATTCAGTATTTCAAGTGAATGATGATTCTATCAAAATATATCTAGGTAGTCTGAAGGCCATAAAGTAGATAATAAATACAAGAACAAACAAGAGAACATTTGCAGATGCTGGGTCTTGGCCTAAAATGTCAACTGTTCCTTTTTCCATAGATGCTGCTTGGCCTGTGGAGTTCCTCCAGCGTTTTGTGTGTGTTACTAAATCCAAAACATAGAACAGTACAGCACAGTACAGGCCCATCGGCCCACAATGTTGCGCTGACCCTTAAACCCTGTCTCCCATATAACCCCCCACCTTAAATTCCGCCATATATCTGTCCAGTAGTCTCTTAAATTTCACCAGTGTATCTGCCTCCACCACTGACTCAGGCAGGGCATTCCACGCACCAACCACACTCTGAATAAAAAACCTTCCTCTAATATCCCCCTTGAACTTTCCACCCCTTACCTTAAAGCCATGTCCTCTCGTATTGAGCAGTGGTGCCCTGGGGAAGAGGCACTGGCTGTCCACTCTATCTATTCCTCTTAATATCTTGTATACCTCTATCATGTCTCCTCTCATCCTCCTTCTCTACAGAGAGTAAAGCCCTAGCTCCCTTAATCTCTGATCATAATGCATACTCTCTAAACCAGGCAGCATCCTGGTAAATCTCCTCTGTAGCCTTTCCAATACTTCCACATCCTTCCTATAGTGAGGCGACCAGAACTGGACACAGTACTCCAAGTGTGGCCTAACCAGAGCTTTATAGAGCTGCATCATTACCCCGTGACTCTTAAACTCTATCCCTCAACTTATGAAAGCTAACACTCCATAAGCTTTCTTAACTACCCTATCTACCTGTGAGGCAACTTTCAGAGATCTATGGACATGTACCCCCAGATCCCTCTGCTCCTCCACACTACCAAGTATCCTGCCATTTACTTATTGTACTCTGCCTTGGAGTTTGTCCTTCCAAAGTGTACCACCTCACACTTCTCCGGGTTGAACTCCATCTGCCACTTCTCAGCCCACTTCTGCATCTTATCAATGTCTCTCTGCAATCTTCGACAATCTTATCTTCAATTCTAGTTCAATAATACTATTCATCTCAGCCACTGCTATTCATAATCAGCTAAAGTCAATAAGATAATCCAAAGTAGCAGATCCAATAAAACACAGATGAATATTCATTTCTTGTCACTACCTTGACTTTTCTAATTTATTTATCTATTTTTGATGTTGATTTCAAGGTAAGTGCAATGCAGGATAAAGAATGCAGACAATATATATTAAAAAGAAACAAGTCTATGGCCTAAATTGTCTCTGTTAAATGACTTTGTTCTCAAAAGTAATTGAATCTTAATGACATTCTGTTTCTTTTGCACTAATGACTCCAGAGGTATTAGCATCTAATAAATCCACAGGAGCTTGTCATGGATTCTAATTTTTCCATTGAAATACTGATAGGTCTTAGAAAGGTTAATAACCATTTTAAAGTGCAACTTTATTCTGAATAAACCAAAGTAAAGATACTAAACAATTAAAATTTTATTTGCAGCAAAGAAACAGATAAGGAGAAATATAACCCTACTGGATTAATTCTCCCAGTTTTATACAACATTCTGAAACGCTATTCACAGTCTTCTTTTAAAACTCCTTTATTCTATTCCATTTGAGAAGGCGACCATGAAGCTCTCTGGGATATTTTGATAATTTAAATACAAAAAGAAAATGAAAACTGCTGTAAATATTAGGCAGTGCATTCTGTGTGGAGAATAACATCTAGTGTTTCAGATTAAAGACTTTTAAGCGGAAATGTCTGATTTCTTTCATACATCATAGTTTTTTTAGCATTTGTATATAAATAAAAGTTAATGTTGCATGTTATATTGAGTTCACGGAATTATCTATGACCGTATAAAACATTATTCTGCAGTATATTTCAAAATGGCAAAATCATAAACAATTCAGTAAATTCAAAGTTCACCATTTTTCTAAGAGGACTGATAAAATTTGACAAATTACCCTGCAAAATGCTAGCAAATTCTTAAGTTCGGTTTGTGGAATCAAGGTGCCTTCCCTTTTATATCCTATCTCTGATTATACTGACATATTTTTGGAAGTGTCCATCTTAGTTCTACCCTTCCTTTATCATGTCATGACAATGCAGATTTGCTTTCATCATTTCAAAATGACAAAAGTCACTCTTCATTCTCTGAGGAACCAGGGTCAGGCAAGTTAGAGGAATGTGTCACTTCCTCTGGACCATTAAACATGATATTTCTGTTCAATAAATCAAACCCCAGCATCTCAGAGATAGAGAGTCATGTTGAAACACCTGTAACTGGCAGGAGTTGAACCATGGATCAGTGCATAATAGCAGAGATAATGGTCCCCTTTATTATATCCTAAGGCTATCCAATGCCATGCTACTGTTGCCTATAGATGGATTGCTTCCATCAAAAACACTTGTTATGGTCAATCGGTTTCTCCCTTCTGCTGTGGTAGTCTGTAATCTCAGAAAATTGCACAGATCGGATACTGCCTGGAATGATTCTGAGAGGATAAATTTTAAAAGAGCATTGGCCTTTACTTCTGCAGGGTTTCATTGTGGAGGTGTAGCTGGAGTTCTGTCGGCAAAGAGTGACAGTGCTCTATCATCACTACATTGTTAAACCATAGTCTCACGATGCATTGCTCCTCTAAGTACTGGAGGTCTCTCTGTTCACTCTTCCCCTCCATTTTTCAGTCTTCTGGCAAGTCTCGATGTTCACCAGCCCCCCTCTCTATGCTACAGACCAAGCGGCAAAGGTCTCCATTGATGCGTCCCTGGAGAAAAACCTAATGAAGGTTTATTGGGATTAGTTCAGCAAAATGCACATTGCCTTGTTCAAACCTCCTTTCCCTGGGGATGATATTCCCCAGGGATTTACTTCACCTCCCGGAGAGCTAGTGTGGTTTCAGAGCCAACAGGAGCATCACCGACATGGTATTTGTTCTCAGGCAGCTCCAAGAGAAATGTAGGGAACAGAACAAGGGATTGTACGTGACGTTTGTCGACCTTACCAAAGCATTCGATACTGTGAGCAGGGAAGGTCTGTGGCAAATCATGGAATGACTGGGATGCCCCCCAAAATTCCTCAGCATGGTCATCCAGCTACATGAAAGTCAGCATGGCCAAGTCAGACACAACAATGACCTCTCAGAACCCTTCCCAATAGGCAACGGAGTAAAGCAAGGCTGCGTCCTTGCGCCGACTCTCTTCACCATCTTCTTCAGCATGATGCTCAAAAGGGCCACAGAAAACCTTGATAACGAGGATGGTGTCTACATCCAATACCGCACTGATGGCAGCCTGTTCAACCTGAGGCGACTACAATCCCACGCCAAGACATTGGAGCAACTCATCCGAGAGCTACTCTTCACTGACAATCCTGCCCTTGTTGCCCACACAGAGACAGCCCTGCAACATATAACATCCTGCTTCGCAGAGGCTGCTGAGCTCTTTGGACTGGAAGTCAGCTTGAGGAAGACAGGTCTCCATCAGCCCGCACCTCAGGAAGATTACCACCCTCCCCGCATCACCATCAGTGAGGTAGAGCTGAAGACAGTCCACCAGTTCAGCTACCTGGGGTGCACCATCTCATCAGATGCCAAGATCGACAAAGAGATTGACAACAGACTGGCAAAGGCAAACAGTGCATTCGGCAGGCTGTACAAAAGAGTCTGGCACAATAAGCATTTGAAGAAAGGCACAAAGATCAGCGTGTACAGAGCCGTTGTACTGACCACCCTCCTGTACGGCTCCGAGTCGTGGGTCACCTACCGTCACCACCTACGACTCCTTGAGCGTTTCCACCAGCGCTGTCACCGCACCATCCTCAACATCCACTGGAGTGACTTCATCACCAACATCGAAGTCCTCGAACAGGCGGAGGTCACCAGCATCGAGGCCATGCTGCTGAAGATGCAGCTGCGCTGGGCAGGGCACGTCTCCAGGATGGAGGATCATCGCCTGCCCAAGATTGTGTTGTACGGCGAACTCTCCACTGGCCACCGTGACAGAGGGGCACCGAAGAAGAGGTAAAAGGACTCTCTGAAGAAATCCTTGGTGCCTGTCACATTGACCATTGCCAGTGGTCTAATCTATCCTCCAATCGCGAGGCCTGGTGACATACTATTCACCAGTCTGTCTCCTCCTTCGAGAACGCACGCAGGGCTGGCATTGAGGACAAAAGGAGAAGGAGGAAGAACCATGACACAGCAGCACCAAGCCCAGAACAGAATTTCCCTTGCAGCCGCTGTGGCCGGACCTGTCTGTCCCGTATTGGCCTCGTCAGCCACCAGCGAGCCTGCAGCAGATGTGGGCGGCCCCCTTCCTAAATCTTCATTCACGAAGCCAAGCCATAATGACTGCACCCATTGCTCTGCCATCAAATGTGACCTGCGTTGCTTTAGGCTGCTCAGAAAATGTGAACCACAGGAGATAGGAGCAGAATTAGCCTATCTGGCCCATTGAGATTTTTCTGCCATTCCATCATGGTTGATTTATTATCCCTGTCAGCACCATTCTCCTGCCTTCTTCCCATAACCTTTGATGCCCTGACTAATCAAGAGTCTATTGACTTCTGCTTTAAATACACCCAATAACTTGGCCTCCACAGCTGTCTGTGGCAATGAATTCCACAGATTCACTGCCCCCCTGGCTAAAGAAATTCCTCCTCATCTCTGTTATGAATGGATTTCCCACTAATCTGAGGCTGTACACTCTGGTTCTAGACTCCTCTGCTATACGAAACATCCTCTCAACATCTACTCTATCTCAACATTTTAATGTTCGATAGGTTTCAATGAGATCCCTTCTCATTCTTCTAAACACCAGTGAACGCAACCCAATAGCTATCAAATGCTCCTCATTCACGTAATCATTTCCGTGAACCTCCCCTGGACTCTCTCCAATGCCAGAGCATCTTTCCTTCAATAAGGGGCCCAAACCTGCTCACAGTACTCCAAGTGTGTTCTGACCAATGCCTTAAAAAGCCTCCGCATTATATCATTGCTTACGTATTCTAGTCCACTAGAAATGAATGCTAACATTGCACTTGCCTTCCTTACCATTGACCTGCAAGTTAACCTTTGGGAAGTCCTCATGAGGATTCCCAAGATTCTTTGCACAAATGATTTTTGAATTTTCTCCCCATTTAGAAAGTAGTCTTTGCCATAATTCCTTCTACCAAAGTTCATGACCATGCACTTCCCTGCACTATATTCCATCTACCGCCTCATTGCCCATTCACCCAACCTGACACAGTATTTGCTGACAGATGACTGAACCCAGGTACGAAAGAATGACAGACTCCGATGTTGATTGGAGTACTGCACAGACGCAACAGAAACATCCCCAGGCAGGTCCGGCAAAGAGCTTTAAAAACCCAGTCTCTATAAAAGAGAGGTACCATATAGTGGAGCAGTCATCATGGGAGTCGTCATCATCAGAGTAGTCTGTGGAAGACTAGTAAGGCTTTAGGTCAACAGGGTTTCAGGGAGAACAGGCAGTGGCAAGGTAAGTAGGTAAGTCCATTCCTTTTTTCTTATTTAAATCTTGAGAGAAGAAGGGGTATGTCTACAGAGCAAGTGTTCTGTTCTGGATGTCAGATATGGGATTTGCACGAGACTTTCAGCCTCCCCAGTGGCCACACCTGCACCAGGTGCATCGCGATGCAGCTCCTCAGGGACCATGTTACAGAACTGGGGCTGCAGCTCAATGACCTTCAGCTTGATAGAGAATTGAAGCAGTGATAGACAGGAGCTACAGGGAGGTAGTCGCCCCCGAGGCTACAGAAGATAGATAAATGGGTGACTGTCAGGATAGGGAAGGGAGGACATCAGATAGTGGAGAGCACCCTGTGGCTGTCCCCCTAAACAATAAGTACTCCATTTGGACTTACCCGGGGGATGCAACAGCGGTCATGCCTCTGGCACTGAGTCTGGCTCTGTAGCTCAGAGGGGTAGGGAACTGAAGAGGAAGGCAGCAGTAATAGGGGACTCTATAGTTAGGGAGACAGATAGGCGATTCTGTGGTCATGAAAAGAAACACGAATAGTAGTTTGCCTCCCAGGTGCCAGGGTCTGCGGTGTAGCTGAACATATCCACAATATCCTGAAAAGGGAGAGTGAGCAGCCAGAAGTCACGGTACATACTGATACCAATGACATAGGTAGAAAAAAGGAGGAGGTCCTGAAAAAATAATACAGGGATCGAGGTAGGAAGCTGAGAAGCAGGACCTCAAGGCTGGTAATCTTGGGACTGCTGCCTGTGCCATGTGACAGTGAGGATAAGAATAGAATGAGGTGGCAGACAAATGCATGCTGAAGAATTAGAGCAGGGGCAGAGATTCAGATTTCTGGATAATTGGGACCTCTTTTGGGGCAGGTAGGACCCGTACAAAAGGGATAGGTTGCATCTGAATCTGAGGGGGAACAATATTCTTGCAGGCAGGTTTACTAGTGCTGTTGTGAGTGTTTTAAACTAATATAGCAGGGGGATGGGAACAAGCATGATAGAGCTGAGGATGAGCCGGCTGGATCTAACATGAATGTCAGGAAGAACAAACCAATGATTGGATACATATGCAGACAGAGCAAAAGGTTAAATTGTAACACAGAGGCAAAATTCAGAAGGGCAAAGAATGCAGGATCGAAGGTGTTGCACTTAAATTCCTGTTACATTCAGAATAAGGTGGACAAACTCATGGCGCAATTAGAGATTGGTGAGTAGGACATTGTGGGCATCACAGAGTCATGGCTGAAGGAAGGCCATTGTTGGGAGCTTAAAACCAAAGGATGTACTTTGTATTGAAAGTACAGGCAGGAAAGCATAGGCAGCGGTGTGGCTTTGTTGGTAAGAGATAGAATTACATCTTCAGAAAGAGGTGACATAGGGTCAGGGAATGTTGAATCTTTGTGGGTGGAGTTAAGAAACTACAAGGATTAGAAAAAAACATCATGGGAATCATAAATAGACCTCCAAATAGCAGCCAAAATGTGGGGTTGTGATTGCAAAGGGAGCTGGAAAAGGCATGTAATATGGGTAATCTCACAACTGTAATGGGGGACTTCAATATGCAAGGGGTTTGCAAAAATCAAGATAGTGTTGGATCGCAAGAGAGGGAATTTGTTGAATGCCTACAAGATGGCATTTTAGAGCAGCTTATGTTTGAGCCTACTCATGGAAAGGGTATCCTAGAAAGATAGAAACATAGAAAACCTACAGCACAATACATGCCCTTCAGCCCACAAAGCTGTACTAGATATGTCCTTACCTTAGAAATTACCTAGGGTTACCAATAGCCCTCTATTATTCTAAGCTCCATGTACCTATCCAGCAGTCTCTTAAAAGACCCTATTGTATCCGCCTCCACCACCGTGGCTGGCAGCCCATTCCACGCACTCACCACTCTCTATGTAAAAAAACTTAGCCCTGACATCTCCTCTATACCTACTTCCAAGCACCTTAAAACTGTGTCCTCTCATGCTAGCCATCTCAGCCCTGGGAAAAAACCTCTGACTATCCACACGATCAATGCCTCTCATCATCTTGTACACCTCTATCAGGTCACCGCTCATCCTCTGTCGCTCTAAGGAGAAAAGGCCGAGTTCACTCAACCTATTCTCATTAGGCGTGATCCCCAATCCAGGCAACATCCTTGTAAATCTCCTCTGCACCCTTTCTATGGCTTCCACATCCTTCTTGTAGTGAGGTGACCAGAACTGAGTACAGTACTCCAAGTGGGGTCTGACCAGGGTCCTATATAGCTGCAACATTACCTCTCGGCTCCTTAACTCAATCCCACAATTGATGAAGGCCATATGTCTTCTTAATCACAGAGTCAACCTGCGTAGCAGCTTTGAGTGTCCTATGGACTTGGACCCCAAGAGTCCTCTGATCCTCCACACTGCCAAGAGTCTTGCCATTAATGCTATATTTTTCCATATTTGACCTACCAAAATGAACCACCTCATACTTATCTGGGTTGAACTCCATCTGCCACTTCCCAGCCCAGTTTTGCATCCTATCAATGTCCCGTTGTAACCTCTGACGGCGCTCCACACTACCCACAACACCCCCAACCTTTGTGACATCAGCAAATTTACTAACCCATCCCTCCACTTCCTCATCGAGGTTATTTATGAAAACAGATCCCTGAGGAACACCACTGGTCACCGAACTCCATACAGAATATGACCTGTCTACAACAACTATTTGCCTTCTGTGGGCAAGCCAGTTCTGGATCCACAAAGTAATGTCCCCTTGGATCGCATGCCTCCTTACTTTCTCAATAAGCCTTGCATGGGGTACCTTATCAAATGCGTTGCTGAAATCCATATACACTACATCTACTGCTCTACCTTCGTAAATGTGTTTAGTCATATCCTCAAAAAATTCAGTCAGACTCATAAGGCACGACCTGTCTTTCACAAAGCCATGCTGACTATCCCTAATCATATTATGTCTCTCCTAATGTTCATAGATCCTGCCTCTCAGGATCTTCTCCATCAACTTACCAACCACTAAAGTTAGACTCACTGGTCTATAATTTCCTGGGCTATCTCTACTCATTTTCTTGAATAAGGGAACAACATCCACAACCCTCCAATCCTCCGGAACCTCTCCCATCCCCAATGATGATGCAAGGATCATCGCCAGAGGCTCAGCAATATCCTCGCTCGCCTCCCACAGTAGCCTGGGGTACATCTTGTCCTGTCCCGATAACTTATCCAACTTGATGCTTCTCAAAAGCTCCAGAACATCCTCTTCCTTAATATCTACATGCTCAAGCTTTTCAGTCCACTGCAAGTCATCCCTACAATCACCAAGATCCTTTTCCGTAGTGAATGCTGAAGCAAAGTATTCAGTAAGTACCTCTGCTATCTCTTCCGGTTCCATACACACTTTTCCACTGTCACACTTGATTGGTCCTGTTCTCTCATGTCTTATCCTCTTGCTCTTCACATAATTGTAGAATGCCTTGTTTTCCTTAATCCTGTCCACCAAGGCTTTCTCATGGCCCCTTCTGACTCTCCTAATTTCATTCTTAAGCTCCTTCCTGCTAGCCTCATCATCTTCTAGATCTCTATCATTACCTAGTTTTTTTGAACCTTTCATAAGCTCTTCTTTTCTTCTTGACTAGGTTTACAGCAGCCTTTGTACACCACGGTTCCTGTAGCTTACCATCCTTACCATCTTATATTCAGTGTTGGATAATTACCCAGATCTTATTAGGGAGCTTAATGTAAAGGAACCCTTAGGAAGCAGTGATCATAATCTGAATTGATACAGTACTGCAATTTGAGAAGGACAAGCACAAGTCCCATGTATCAGTATTGCAATGAAATAAAGGGAATTACAGAGGCATGAGAGAGGAGCTTGTCGAAGTTGATTGGAGGGAGATACTGGCAGGGATGACAGCAGAGCAGTGATGTCTGAAGTTTCAGGGAATAGTTCACAAGGTACAGGATAGATATGTCCCACAGAGGAAGACATTCTCAAATGTCAGGGGTAGGCAACATTGGCTAACAAGGAAAGTTAAGGACTGCTTAAAAGCCAAGGAAAGGGCATATAAGGTAGCAAAAGTAAATGGGAGTTGGATGATTGGGAAGCTTTTAACATCTAACAAAAGACAGCTAAAAAAGCTGAAGGAAAAAGATGAAATATGAAGGCAAACTAGCCAAAAAATATGAAACAGGATACAAAGGTGTTTTTCAGTTGTATAAAGAGTAGAAGGGTGGTGAGAGTTGATATTGGACCACTGGAAAATGATGCTGTTAAGATAGTAATAGGGTAAAGAAATAGCAGATGAACTTAAACGGGCAGACTATTATTTAAATGGGGAAAGAATTCAAACTTCTGAGATGCAACGGGACTTGGGAGTCCTCGTACAGGATTCCCTTAAAGTTAACCTCCAGGTTGAGTCGGTAGTGAAGAAGGCGAATGCAATGTTGGCATACATTTCTAGTGGAATAGAGTATAGGAGCAGGGATGTGATGTTGAGGCTCTATAAGGCGCTGGTGAGACCTCACTTGGAGTACTGTGGGCAGTTTTGGTCTCCTTATTTAAGGAAGGATGTGCTGACGTTTGAGAGGGTACAGAGAAGATTCACGAGAATGATTCCGGGAATGAGAGGGTTAACATATGAGGAACGTTTGTCTGCTCTTGGACTGTATTCCTTGGAGTTTAGAAGAATGAGGGGAGACCTCATAGAAACATTTCGAATGTTAAAAGGCATGGACAGAGTGGATGTGGCAAAGTTGTTTCCCATGATGGGGGAGTCTAGTACGAGAGAGCATGACTTCAGGATTGAAGGGCGCCCTTTCAGAACAGAAATGTGAAGAAATTTTTTTAGTCAGAGGGTGGTGAATCTATGGAATTTGTTGCCACGGGCAGCAGTGGAGGCCAAGTCATTGGGTGTATTTAAGGCAGAGATTGATATCTGAGTAGCCAGGGCATCAAAGGTTATGGTGAGAAGGCGGGGCAGTGGGACTAAATAGGATAAAATGGATCAGCTCATGATAAAATGGCAGAGCAGACTCGATGGGCCGAATGGCCTACTTCTGCTCCTTTGTCTTATGGTCTTATGGTCTTAATGGGTACCTTGTATCTGCCTTCACTGTGGAAGACACTAGCGGTGTGCCAGAGATCCATGAGTGGCAGGAAGCAGGAGTGAGTGCCATTGTTATTACAATGGAAAAGATGCTGGGCAAACTGAAAGGTCTGAATGTGTATAAGTCACTTGGACCAGATGGACTACATCTCAGAGTCCTGAGAGACATTGCTGAAGAGATAGCAGATGCATTGGTCACAATCTTTCAAGAATGACTTGATTCTGGCATGGTGCCGGAGGACTGGAAGATTGCAAATGTCACTCCACTCTTTAAGAAGGGAAGCAGGCAAAAGAAAGGAAATTCTAGGGCAGTTAGCCTAACCTCAGTGGTTGGGGAAGTGTTGGAATCTATTATTAAGGATGAGGTTTCTGGGTACTTGGAGATTAATGATAAAATAAGTCAAAGTCAGCATGGTTTCTGTAAAGGAAAATCTTGACTGTCAAACCTGTAAGAGTTCTGTGAGGAAGTAACAAGCAGGTAGACAAAGGAGAGGCAGTGGGTGTCATTTACTTGGATTTTCAGAAGGCATTTAATAAGGTGCCACACATGAGGCTGCTTAATATGATAAAATCCTATGGCGTTACAGGAAAGATACTGGCATGGATAGAGGAATGGCTAACAGGCAGGAGGCAGCAAGTGGGAATAAAAGGGGCCTTCTCTGTTTGGCTGCCGATGACTAGTGGTGTTCCTTAGGGGTCAGTATTGGGACCACTACTTTTCACATTGTTTGGCAGTGATTTGGATAATGGAATTGATGGCTTTGTGGCAAAGTTTGTGGATGATATGAAGGTAGGTGGAGGAGTAGGTGGTGCTGAGAAAGCAATGCTATTGCAGCAGGACTTAGACAAATTGGAAGAATGGGCAAAAAAATGGCAGATGGAATACAGTGTTGGAAAATGTATGATAATGTATTTTGGTAAAAGGAACAATAGTGTGCAGACTAGTATCTAAATGGGGAGAAGGTTCAAACATCAGAGCTACAGAGGGACTACTGACTCCTAGAAAGTTAATTTACAGGTTGACTCTGTGGTAAACAATGTTGGCATTTATTTTAAGGGGAATAGAACATAAAAGCATGGAGATACTGCTGGTCCTCTAATCCTTTATAAAACACTAGAGTGACCGCACTTGGAATATTGTCAACAACTTTTGGGCCCATATTTCAGAAAGGATGTGTTGTCATTGGAAAGAGTCCAGAAGAGATGCATGAGGATGATTCCAGGAATAAAATGTTTAACATCTGAGGAGCATTTGGCAACTTTGGGCCATTTCTCACTGGAATTTAGAAGAATGCTGGGGATCTCATTAAAATCTATCAGATGTTGAAAGGACTAGATAGGGTGGATGTGGAGAGGTTGTTTCCTCTGTTGGGGGTGTCCAGAACTAGAGGGCACAGCTTCAAAACTGAGGGGTGATCTTTTAGAACAGAGATAAGGAGGAACGTTTTTAGCCAGAGAGTAGTGAATCTGTGAAGTACTCTGCCAAAGACTGCAGTGGAGGCCAAGTCCATGCGTTTATTAAGGTAGAAGTTGATAGTTTTTTAATCAATCAGGGAATCAAAGGACATGGTGAAAAGGCAGGTGTATGGGGTTGAGTGGGATCCGGGATCAGCCAAGATGAAATGCCGGAGCAGACTCGATGGGCTGAATGGCCTGATTCCGCTCCTATGTCTTATGGTCTTATGTAGAGACAGAAACGATAGCTTATTTGTGAGAAATTCAACTGAACATTGCTGGATTGATGGAGAAACACTGCGAGGCGGATTGTTCTTGAAATACAGGGACTCTGCAATAAGTGTTAATCAGAAGTCCACTTTCAGTAACTACTATATGCGCAAACCCTGTGCCAGTCAAAATAAATGACAAGTTTAAACGGAAAGCACAAGGGCTTAACGACTCTAGATAAGACAACAATTAACAAATACGTACAAGTGCACAGGCGGGCAGGGGTCATGACAGTACCTCCCTCCCTAAGGTCGGCATCTGATGGCTCTGGGAGCGGGGGGCTGGTAAACTTGAGACAGACCTGATGCTCTTGAGATGGAGCTGGTAAACTCAAAACAGACCTGACGCTCTCAAGGCTGGTAAACTTGGGAAAGTTGCATATAACTCCAAAGCATTGCATAAAACTTGGGGACCTAGAATCAAACCCGAGAACATGAAATCAAACTCGGGAACGTGGAATAGTCCTTGGGACCCTGGATGGCCAATGGGAGACCCAGAAAATCTTCATGATCTTGAAAGTAGACTAGAGAAGCTCAGGATGAGCACTGGGGAAACTCGGAACGCAGCCCTGGGAAACTCGGAAGTATCCTCGGGACAAGCACTGTGAACAGAATGACCCCTTGCCTCCAGCCGACTGATGTCCAAGCTTGTTGTTGAAACCCACGGGGTCCTTCTTTCACGGTGTGCGCTGACAGGCGACTGAACCCAGGTACGGAGGAACAACAGACTCCTATGTAGAGAATGAAACAAGAGTTTATTAATAGAAATACCAACTATTGTAATTCAATCGTGTTTTTACTGAGTGACATAATGAGACCAAATTTTCTCAAAACACATACAAGTGATAAGCACTCATCTGGAATCCCCTTTAAATAACCGGGCAATTTGCAATTGCCAATTAACCTATCAATGCATATGTCTTTGCAAAGAGACCAATATAGCCCAGACAGAATCTATGAACTCCACACAGACAGCATCCGAGGTGAGCATTGAACACAGGTTGTAGCGGCTTCAAGGTAGCAGGCCTACCAGTTGTGTCACTTTATCACCGATATGAATAAGAATTGTGATTGAAAATTCCTGCTTTTCAAGCAGAATATAGCTCCAATAAAGCTCAAATAGAACAAAGCCCATGATCAGCACCCCATCTATCACTGTTAACAATTCATGTCCTCCATCCACAGCTGCACCATAGTTGAAGTGTTTATCATTTACAAAGAGCAATGTCGCTATTCCTGGGTAACTCAGACAGCACCTCTCAAACCCACAGACTCTATCATCAAGAATGACAAGGGCAAATTGGAGCAGTAAGCCATTTAAACCCCCCCCATCCCTGTTTAATGAGATCATGGTTGATCTAATTGTAATTTCTCCTGCAAAGTTGCACTTCTTCTTGATTTAGAGATCTACCCCTGTTCCTTCCTCATTATGGGGTCAAAATCCTGGAACTCCCACCCAACAGCACTGCGGCAGCTCCATATAACTACCAGATGGGTAATTAGGGAAGGACAATAAATGCTAACCGTGCTTACATCCTTAGCATGAATAAATGTAGAAAAACTACTTGCCTAGATGTCTAATAATATGGTTCAGTGCTATTCTACAAGCCGCGGCAATTTGTTAACAATATTATGAAGAAGTACCAGAACTACATACCAGGGAAACAGATAGCCTACCTAATGGTGCTGGTATTCTTCCTACATCTGAACATCCTTATATTCCTCCTCAGTTTAAACTGCTCTCCACTCCCTCAAAACAACTTCCATCTTTTTCCTTGTGCATCTACATAATTACTATCTGTGGTAGTTGTTCCACATTCCTTTAAGTTTCTTTTGAAATTTCTGTTTGGTGTCTAAGTGACAACCTGATAATGATGATTTGGTCACCCTTGTGTAGCAATGAGTTGTATTCTGCCTCCAAAGTTCACTCCATTGAGGTCATGAGTGAATTTTGGAATCAATGTAGAGTGCTCTGCCACAATTACAGAAGTGTTTTTAGATCTACCATTAGAAAATAAGTTTCTATGTATTCTCTTAGAACGTTTAGCTTTCTTTAGCCTCCACCTTTCAAGAAAAGCAAAGTACAATGTATTCATGGTAACAGTTTTATCATCCTTGTAAATTATTCTCAAGTCCTTTCCAATATTTTCATATGATTTTTATAAAACAGCAGTCAGAATTTTAAGTATTATGGTCTAACTATTTTAAATGTTTAACATATGCCCAACTTTTCAGTTCTATCCCTTTAGATATAAACCTTATTTTCTAATGCCCATTTCACCTTATCAATACTTCATAGGTTTTGTTGATTTGTACTGTACACCAAGATTATTTAGTTCATCTCTCTCTAATGTCTGTTATGCACTAGGATTTAGGGTGGCAATGAAAATCCTCCATCTCTGGGGGTGGTCAGGGCTTCTTTCATTATGACAGTAGCTCGGTTTTCACGACTCTCAGTCATGCAAATTCTGGGTGGACACTCAGGAGTACTGTCGCACACAGATGTAGAACAATTCCTCATTGATGTTTCCATAACAATTTTCTTTTACCAGACTGAGTTTTTTGCTTTAAGGTGAACCCCCGAACTTGGAGCACCGGTGGACCACTCTTAGACTGGCCTCTGCCCTTTGACCCGTTTGGCATGGGTGACCCTACCAAGAGCCTAAGCAGAAAGCCCTGACTCCAGACAACATAATTCGCCGGGTCATTGATGCATGCAAGCCTCAAACCCTATGGCAAGGTTGTGGTCCTCTTGAAGGATTTAGTTCATCTACCTCATTTAAATTACATTTTCTAGCAATATGTTGACCTCCTTATTCGCTTTGCCACACCACAATGTGACACCTTAAACTCATCTGTGGTGAAATTCATTTGCCTTTTCCTGTTTGCTTATTAATGTCATCTTGTAAACTGCTTCAATCTTATTTAAGGAACGACTCATTCCTGTTAAGATCCCTGTGGCAGTAGAAACAGTCCAGAGCATAAACATCTATAGTGCATATAACATTATAGCCACAGGTAATTCGGTTTTTGCATAGCATTGCCATTCAGCTTGATAGCACAGCTCAGTAACCATTTCCCTGGGTAATTGCTGATTTCACATGCAGCTCACAGCAGTCCTATCCATTAAGATTGTTCCTCAGAAAATAAATACGCTTCTGTGGCTGTCTGATGCCAGGTACTATTTAAGATGTATGGTGTCTGTGTTAGCTTTCAGCTTTCTGTCTCTTTGCCTGTGCTCAAAATATAAACGTGCATTGGCACCTCCATTGTTAAAGCTGTGCACCATTTTGCTTAATGCCTTTATTTTAAAAGCATTTCAAAATATGAGTTCATGATAGACCAGAGTTGTTTGTATTTACTGGCAGAGGATAATATTAAAGTAAGCAATTGTATAATAAGTTAGTCTTAGCAAGCTTGCTAAGACTTAACAAAATCTGCAATTGAAGTTTGGTTTTGATCCTAGGGCTACTCGTATGCAGTGATATAGGCTGCAAATTGTAATCCCTTTCCAGTCTCCCCAGTCTGTTCCTTTGAAGTGCAAGGTTCCTTTTCTCAAGAGCAGGGTACAGCAGGTTGCTGATGCTTTGGCATTCATTTAGCACTAGTGAACAAAGACAAGTTTGTACACCTTATCACTGTTTGGAGTTGGCAGAAAACATTATTTGCCTGGTTTAGTGCCAACAAGATAGCTGTTCACTTGAAAGCAGACCAAAGAATTTAGAAAATTGAATTTAAAGATTAAAAAATGAGACAGGATTTTCAGGATTTTTTTTGCTTTGATCAGTATAAAACATAGATGGAAACAATTGGGGCCTGGCTTACAATGGAGTCTTCAAAATATCTTTTAATTCATTTTAATTAAAATGATAATCAATAACATACATTTAACATTTCACTGATTCCCTATCAGTATGTTTCTTCTTAGTTCTCAGATATACAGTAGTGCTGGCAATATTGAAGGAAATCGTCAAAATTTTTGACACGTCATCTTAACGCGGTGCTGAAACATTGTAATTGCATAAATGATAGAAGTTTATTGTGGCTAATGTGCAATTTATATTTAAACAAGTATTTATTGATAGCATTTTGAATAAAAATGAAAGCAGTTTATATTCTAAATATTTTTATTTCTAACCACTTGTAAATCCTGGAGTATCATGAGCTAACTAACGTATGAATCAACAATGCCAGAGAACATGAAGACTTAGTAACTACTGGCAGAAGAGCTAATCAAAGAAGCTAACTTCGAATTCTACATTAAGGGGCTTTTCAACTTGGCTGATTTACGGGTGTTATTAATATCCATATACTACACTGTTTGCATGCAAAACTGGCCACACCCCGGTACACCACTTCGACAGACGGGCTAAACCAAGTGAGGTTAGCCAGGAACTTCCAACCCCGGTGAGACAGGGACATGCCTACCCCAGCATGTGAAGCCAGTTCCAGCAGACCGGCTGGATGAGATCAACTACAAGATTCAATGGCCAAGAAGGAGGTGCTGCAATGCTTGGCTATCTACTGCAGCCCAGGAAGTCTCCAGTTGTGACGATTTTATGTACCATTGGACCAAGATTTCTGAGGGCAAGAGAGTGGAATGGCCCCAGCTTTTTCACTATAAAATTACTCCCAGGCAGGTTTTTCTCCATGCAGTTCAAGCTGCACAGACAAACATCATCGCCGGAAACATTGACGGACAAGCAACACTATACTGAGAAATGACAATGTATCAATGTATATTTAAAAAGGTTTCTCTCACAAAAATGAATTTGAGAACATCAACAAAACTTGAAGAGTTAGCAGAGCAGTGGGTTTTTTTCAAAAAGTACAGAAAATATATTGTCATTAAATGGGTATGCAAATGAAACTTCCTGCTGATGGTTTAATAGCAAGGCCTTAAACAAGTTCTGCTTCAATAACGTAAGCATTGTTAATTAACCTTACCTTCAAGCACAAAAATAAAAGACATAATAAATTTGTTCTATTGTGATGAGTGACGTACAACAAAACAATTAATTTTTATCCATTTAAAATCCAATAGATTAACCCATGATGGGCTGGAAATGCAGGTACTGCTAGTGAGACTGGACTACAAATCAGCTGCCCCTTATCATATACAATGGCACATATTTAATTACATTGCTCTCAATATAATGTATTAAGTGCTACATGTAACTGACAGATGACATAATTTTGTTGTGCTATATACAGGAAGAATCTCTAATATTTGTAGTTTTAGGTATGATAGTGTTATGTTATGAAGCAGATATTAAGCCTTTTTACCTCTATGCCTATTAGTCAATAGGTTGGTGCTAATTTGCTCTTCTTCTAATTCTCCTCTTATCAATCCAGCAGAGCCTGAGCTGAAGTTTCATGGAGCTCAGCATGAACAAGAGATTTGGAACATCTGGTCAAGAGGAAGAAAGAAGCTTACTTCATATTTAGGACAGGGTTCCAGAGAGTTACAAGGAGATGAAAATGGACTTAGGAGAGCTAGAAGGGGAATAAGAAGGCCTTGGCATAAAAGGAAAGCCCCAAGTCATTCTCCACAGATGTGAACAACAGGAGCATAGCCAGAGTGAGGGAAGGGCCAATCAGAGATAGCAGAGGAAATGTAAGCCTGAAACTGGAGGTGGGGGGGGGGGTGCTTGGGAAGGAAATGTCCTTAACGAATATTTTGCTTCAGGTGGGAGAGCTCCTTAATGAATACTTTGCTTAAGTATTCACCATTGAGAGGGCCCTTGACATTTGTGAGGACAATATAAAATGGGCTGAGCTGCTTGAACATGTTGATGTGTTGGAATATTTGAAAAACTTCAGAAGAGTTAAGTCCACAAGGCCAGTCGGGATATACCCCAAGTTACCATGAGAAGTGAGGGAAGAGATTGCTGCACCTTTGGTGATTATCTTTGCATCCTCATTGGGCACAGGAGCAGTGCCAGATGATTGGAGGGTGACACCTATTATTCCTTTGTTCAAGAATGAGAGAAGGATAACACTGAGAATTATAAACAAGTGAGTCTCACATCAGTGGTGGGCAAACTATTGCACAGGAGTGTGGGAGACAGGATTTATGAGCACTTAGAGAAGCATAGTCTGATTAGGGATAGTCAGCTTGGATTTGTACTGGTTAGGTATTGCTGCAGGGATCTGATCTGGAACTCTTGCTCTCTGTGATTTTTTTAAGTGACTTGGGTGAAGCAGTGGAAGGGTGGGTTCACAGATGATACAAAATTAGGCGGAGTGGTAGATAGTGTGGAGTGTCTTTTGTAGGTTGCATTGGGACATTGGTAGGATAGCTGGGCTGCAAGGTGGCAGATGGATTCCAACCAGGAAATGTATGAAATGATTCATTTTGGAAGGTTGAATTTGAAGGCAGAAATCAGGGTGAATGGCAGTGTGGAGGGACAGAGGGACCTTGGGGTCCACATCCATTGACCCCTCAAAGTTGCTGTGCAAGTTGATAAAGTTGTTAAGAAGACATATGATATCTTGGCCTTCATCCACAGGGGATTTAATTCAAGAGCTGCAAGATAATATAGCAGCTGTATAAACCCTGGTTAGACCACACTTGGAATAATCTGTTCAGTTCTGATCATCTCATTATAGGAATGATGTGGAAACTTTAGAGGGATGCAGAGAAGATTTGCCAGGGTGCCACCTGGATTAGAAAGAATGCCATATGAAGATAGGCTAAGTGACATAGGGTGAGAATGACTGTGGCAGTGTGTAACCAACCTAGAAGAACATTGCTTCCCTTACACACTAGGGGGCACTAGGCACAGACGAGATAGGAATAATGTGGAGTGCACCAAACAACTAAAGGACAACTGCTTTACGAATTTCAAAGTGTCAGTTTGTAGTTTCTTCTGACTTTTAACATCTCTATTGTGAATGGTGATTGATCCAGCAAGTAAGGAATTCAAACATTCACAATTTACCAGACGGTCAAAATCTGTTACTGATAAGCTAATTAAGTATACAAGTAGTAGTTTTCTGTACTGTTTTAAGAATGATGTGGAGGCAGGGGTCATGTGTTCTCCTTGTGCACAAAAAAGTTTGAGTCGTAAGAGTGCACAAATTCTGGGCCTAGACATTTTAGTGTTTTTTTTTAATATTGGCATTGACAGTCTTCCTGATGCATGAGGTCCTCACAGGGCATGAGGAGATAGATAATTACTGCAAATGTTCCTACTTCTTGAATTGCAAGATAAGGGATCAGTTGTTTAACACCAAGAGGCATAGAATTTCCCCTCGCAAAGGTGGATGAGTGTCTGGGATTCCCTGCATGAAAAGGCTCTGGAGATGCTCAAAAAGGAGGTAGATATTTATTTTGAAAAATCAAGGAACTGGCACAGGAGCTGAGATGTGGGGATTAATGAATGTTGAGGCAGGTGTGAGGATCCAGCTCGCTTACTCCTGCTCCTATTTACTTGTGTTCTTGCAACAATCACATTTTTTATTCCTTAGACTTATAATCAATGCCATTCCCCTTTCTATCATTCATGCCAATGGTTTGTTTTGCCTTGTACACTTCACACCCTAGTACAGAGACTGCCATTATTCTGAAAGTGAAATGTTGGCAAGAGAATGCTTATTGAGTTCACTAAGCACGAAGCTCTTGGTGTGTGAGTCATCACAGTGATTGCCAATCATTTAACACACACTGTGAAGAAGTAGTTGTATTAATGCAAGCCAATCAAAATCTAATGCACCGTTTGAAGTGTTGATGACTGAATTATCATTACCCTAAGGGTTAATACAATTCTGAAAATGGATATCTGCTAGATCTAATTTGCCTGTATTTTGGTAAAAGAAATAGCAAGATAAAAAGAAAATTAACTCAAGATGGGAGAATAGAATGGAAATAGTTTGAAATTCATTGGAATGAACTGTAGAAATAGAACAAAGTGATAGATTTATTGAATATTGTTTCCAGATAAGCACATCAGCTACCTCAAATGGTCACTGTGGCATGTGAGCTTCTAAGCATTTTAGACAGCGTATATGGAGCACTGACTATACTAATCAGTGGTCTACATTTCAGTTTCATCCACGGATTTGTTTCAGAGACACTTGCACAGGTCATGAGCAGAATTATTAACTTTGATTCATGTGTTTCTTTTCTATAATTACTAGGTTTAAAGTCAGAGAAACAGACACTTTGACCAACCCCATTTTTACTAACCATCAAGTACCTGTCTATCCTAATCCAATTTATCAGCATTCAGTCCTTAATATGCTGTGGCATTCCAAGTGCTCATCCAGATGCTTCTTAAATGTTGTGCGAGTACCAACATCCAGCACAATTACACATTTCAACCACTCCCTGGATGAAAAAAAAATTCCTCTTACATTTTTAAACATTTAACTCCTCATCTTAAACTTTACCCACTGGACCATTGTATGGGGCAGCTTTCTTACTCTCAACATAATCTACGTACTTTTGTAATTGTAATTGTAATGCCTCCATCAAGTCCCTCTCAACCACCTCTGCTTCATGGAAACAAATCCAGCCTATTTGGTTTCTATTCATAGCAGAGACTTTCTATACAGGCAACACATTGGTGAATTTCCTCTGCACCTTCTCCAGAGCATACTGACTGGCTGTATCACTGCCTGGTACGGGACATGCACCAACCTTGATCATTGGACACCGCAGGGAGCGGTACAGACAGCCCAGCGCATCTGTGGATGTGAATTTCCCTCCATTGAGGACATTTAGAGTAACAGGTGCAGAAGGAAGGCCTGGAAAATCAGTGGGGACAACAGTCACCCCAACCATAAACTGTTTCAGATGCTTCCACCTGGCAAATGCTACCGCAGTATTAAAGCCAGGACCAACAGGATACGGGACAGCTTCTTTCTACAAACCATTAGATTTTTAAATTCACATGTCTGTACATTGCAACGGAGTCATAATGCAAAGATCTTTACTTCCTCACGTTGTGGGACGGATGCAAGATTCAAATAAATTCTAATTCTAGTTCTAGTGCAATCATGTTCTTCTTATGGTGTGGTAACGCAAACTATTCAGAATATTCCAGCAGCGGCCGAACCAAAACTTTATAAAGTTGTTTCAAGGCAAAGGCATAAGACTTCCCACCATTTCCCTACTGCAGAGAAGAGAAAAGAAATTCAAGGTACTGGCCCAGAACTATTGATAATACAGTATATGGTCAATAGATTCAACTGAGCCACTATTTGCTGTCTAATGTTCCAAAGGTGATACGAAACAAAGGAGAAAATTGAAAGCTAGAAAATACTCATCCTTAATTTCAAGGTTAAAGCCAGGATGTTACAACAGATAATTAAATTGGTGGTTGACCGTTGCGTCCAACCTATGATAGGAGACCAATGTAGGAGAGGTTTTAAAGTGGAATAGCCTTTGCACTGAGAGTTCCACTCTCTCGATCTTGGAAGTCTGGGTCCTGTCGTATCAGTAGTCGTTACACACTCAGTTTTCCTTGGTTGCGGTAGATAACCGTGACTTCTTCTGTGTCTTTTCACGCCCGTTGCTCTCCACAAAGCATTGCAGAACCACTTTCCTCGCCATTGGATCTCAGTGTTGACCTCATCCACCCAGTCCACCGGTGCCGACTTCACATGCTAGGACAGGTACGTCCCTATCTCACTGGGGTACCAGGTCCGCCAGCTATCCTCACCTGGTTTACCACGCCTGTCAAATTAGTGTACCAGGGTGTGGCTGCTGTTGCATGCAAACAGATACTTGGAGGCACAGGTGAGAGCTGAGGCTTGGACTATTTTTTTTGTATGTGACTATATTTTACTTCTATCTTACATGGGCTGTCTGTGCCTTGTACTGTTTATAACTGTTGGTACTGTGTTTTGCACCTTGGCCCGGGAGTAACACAGTTTCATTTGGCTGTATTCATGGGTATTCATGGTTGACTGAATGACAAATAACCTTGAACTTAAACATAAAGAAAGCATTGAATGACAAATAACCTTGAACTTAAACATAAAGAAAGCATTGAATAATGTTAAGCAAAAACAAATCTCTCTATTCTAAGATAACAAATTAAACGTTATTCATCAGAAAAGGTACATATTTCAAAGGTGGATTCAAAATAGACGGGCTAATGCTTGAGTAATGAAGAAAAATATATTTTAAGGAAGGTGGACAGGAGATATTTTTGGCAAATAAAATTTAGGCAAATAATTGAAGAGATTGAAAACAAAAGTAAAAGCTGCAGATAACATTTGGCTAGATAAAGGTATATTGTTCTTTGAAAGGATGAAAGAAAGTGAACTGTTTGTACTTAAAATAGGATCTTAAAACATATAGTCAGAACTGCTTTCCCATCATGTTTGTCACCATGATTTAATTTCAGTCTAATCTAATCTATCAATTCTAATCCATTGCTACAATTATTTTTTTATCCAATAAAAATATTGCTACACACTTTCCATCTACGCTGCTTTCTACCTACTGATTTCCATCACCCTAGTGTGAGCGGTTTGCAAACAATCGAGCTTTGATATGCAAAAGTTGCCTCAGGGTGTAATTTTTCAGCCAATTAAATGCTCAAACTAATAAGGCACCATGCAGTATCAATAGACAATTGCTGACAAGTTAGACTCCAGAGCCCAATCCTACCTTGACAATGAACTATTCTACAAGATATTCTTGTTTGTTCTGAAGGAACAGATTCCAAGACTTTTGGAGATACTGGTCATCACAGTAAACACACTGTCTGCTATTACACAGAACACAGTTTAGCTTGTTTTAAAAAAAACATACCATTTAATGTTATGAATGATGTCGGTATGAATTATGTCTGAGAACTGTTTCTTATTTTTACTCATACTTAAAAATATACTTGAATTGTTTTCATCAAAATTTTCACATCTGATAATAAGCTTTTTTATAATAGTATTTACAGTTTTGAACATTTAACTATTACAATTTAAATAAAGAAAACAACTTATGACTGAGAAGAAAATAATGGTTGTCAGATAAATGTGGACTGAAAAATTCAATTATTTTAAGATTTCTAATATACTGTGCAACTGACTACAGCAAAGAGAATAAGCAGACTTGTACACAAGGGTGGGAGTATTCAAGGACATTTTCAAACTCTCACTACTAAGGGCAGAAGTTCCCACTTGCTTCAAAAAGGCAACTATTATACCAGTGCCTAAGAAGAATAATGTGAGCTACCTTAATGACTATCACCCACTAGCACTCACATCTACAGTGATGAAATGCATTAAGACGTTAGTCATGACCAGACTGAGCTTCTACCTGGACCCATTGCAATTTGCCTATTGCCACAATAGGTCCATGGCAAACACAATCTCAATGGCTCTTCATGTGGCCTTAGACCACCTGGATAATACAAACATCTATGTCAGGATGCTGTTCATCGACTACAGCTCAGCACTTAATACCATCATTCCCACAATTCTGATTGAGAAGTTACAGAACCTGGGCCTTTGTACCTCCCTCTGCGATTGGATCCTCAACTTCCTAACTCGAAGGCCACAATCTATGCGGATTAGTGATAACATGTCCTCCTGCTGACGATCAACACTGGTGCACCTCAGGGGTGTGTGCTTAGCCCACTGCTCTACTCTCTATATACACATGACTGTGTGGCTAGACATAGCTCAAATACCATCTATAAATTTGCTGATTCTACCATTGTTGGTAGAATCTCAGATGGAGACGAGAAGGAGTACAGGAGTAAGATATGACAACCAGTGGAGTGGTGCTGCAGCAACAACCTGGCACTCAACGTCAGTAAGACAAAAGAGCTGATTGTGGACTTCAGGAAGGGTAAGATGAAGGAACACATACCAATCCTCATAGAGGGATCAGAAGTGGATAGAGTGAGTAGTTTCAAGCTCCTGGGTGTCAAGATCTCTGAGGACCTAACCTGGTCCTAACATATTGATGTAGTTATAAAGAAGTTAAGACAGTGTCGGGAGGCGGGAGGAGAAGATGGCAGCACGAGGCAGCGCGCGCAGCTCTCTGGTGAAATGATATCATATCCGTTAAATAGGGGCCGTGGACAATTCTGATTTGATGAAGATAGACGTGAGAAGCAGAGGAAAATCTGGAGAAATTTCTGAAACGCCTGGTTCACTGCTGTTGTTACTGTGCAATCGAGAATCTCCGGAGGGTAGACCCCAAAATCCCCGGCTCTGCCTGCTGCTGGCGACCGAGGCTGAGGTCGAAGCATTCGGATAGAGATGGTGCTCGGTACTCGGTGTCAAAGGGCTGATCAGAGCTTGAAATTTTCGGACGACTCAGAGTCAGACTGTGATCGGGCATGGCAGGGAGAGTTTTCTTTCTTCTCCTGTCTGCATGAGATTTTGGACTTTCGAGAAACTTTGAACTTTTTTTACTGTGCCATGGACTGTTCTTCATCAAGTTATGGTATTGTTGCACTGTTGTAACTATATGTTATAATCAGGTGGTTTTGTTAGTTTTTCAGTCTTTGGTCTGTCCTGTGTTTTTGTGATATCACACCGGAGGAATATTGTATCATTTCTTAATGCATGCATTACTAAATGACAATAAAAGAGGACTGCGTGTCCTCATAATCTAATCTAATTAGGAGTTTGAAGAGATTTGGTATCACAACAAATACACTCAAAAACTTCTATAAATGTATCATGGAGAGAATTCTGACAGGTTGCATCACTCTCTGGTATGGGGTGCTACTGCACAGGACCAAAAGAAGATACAGAGGGTTGTAAATTTAGTCGGCTCCATCTTGGGTACTGGCCTACCAAGTACCCAGGACATCTTCAAGGAGTGTTGTCTCAGAAAGGCAGAGTCCATTATTAAGGACTTCCAGCACCCAGGGCATGCCATTTTCTTACGGTTACCATCAGATAGGAGGTACAGAAGCCTGAAGGCACACACTCAGCGATTCAGAAACAGCTTCTTCCCCTCTGCCATCCGATTTCTAAATGGACATTGGACCCGTGAACACTATCTCACTTTTTTAATGTATATTATTTCTGCTTTTTCCACAATTTATAATCTATACAATATACATACACTGTAATTGATTTACTTATTTATTTATTATTATCTTCTTTCTTCCTCTATATTATGTATTGCATTGAACTGCTGCTGCTAAGTTAACAAATTTCATGACACATGCTGGTGATAATAAACCTGATTCGGACTCTGATTCTCTGTGGATACTGAGAAACAGCTAACAAAATTCATGTTTTAAAAGAGGTCAGAAGATAATCTTGAGAAACTGTGGACAGTTAGCTATTTTTAGCTGGAAAATATTGGACTATCATAAAAGGTATAGTTCAAGAACATCTTGAGACTAAAGGCAATGAATTCAAGCCTAAAGGTTTACAAAAAATAGGCTATTAGGCAAATTAATTAAAATTCATTCTGAACAGGATGGATTATTGGATAAAAAGTAATAGAACTGTTATCCAGACTTTTCAAAAGACCTGTGAATCTCCCTCTCAAGAGACATATGACCAAGAAACTGATAATAACTCGTATAATTATCTATAAAATAGGATGTTTCGTAGTCATTATAGTTCCAATTGGACAACTCCGGTTAATGAGGGTTCCTATGATGGGTTCTGTGACCATAATTGTATAGAGCTTTCCTTAATGAGATGAATTTTGTAGTCGCCATTAAATAAATGGCCCCAGTTGTTGAACATACTTACATTTATCCTTGGACTCACTGTGGGATTTTTCACTTAAATTCCTGGTGCTTAGAAAGCCATTATAAGTCAGTTCCTTGTGCAATGCACCTGGGGCTTGATCAACTCAACAAACAGCAATCAATCACTTTAATCAATGCCAGTGGAGAGTTATAGGGAATAGTTCAAATTTTGGACCATGAAGTACCAAACTAATAAACTTATTGCTAAAGCATATGCTGAGAATGAAATTTAAAACAGATGCAATGATGCAACTTCACCATTTAGGTAAACATGAGTGCTGTCTGTACTCAGCACAATTCCAACACTGGCAATGTCTTAACATGAGTAATATTAAATTTAGTTATTTGGTGCAGGTTAGTGGGGCCAGTTGACTTCAGGAAAATGCTAACTACAGACAGCAACATCTAATCTTCTTATGCTTGAGTGTATAGAATCACTGAAAAAATTATCTGAACTTTCAAAACCTACATGCTTAGAACTAAACAGTACTTTTAAAACACTATGAACGAACTTGGCAAAGCTTGCTGGGATACTTGACTAAAGTATGAGCTTTGGAAAGCCAGAGACAGGGAAGTCATTAGGTAAGAACTGGCTGTTCAAACTGTAGCAACCAGTCCAAGAACACCTTGATAAGAACATTTGAAGAACAATCTTAATCATTTATCTACCTCAGAAATTGGAAGATAAGGGTAAAGGGATGATTGCACAGATGACTCAATGACAGCTTCTGCTTGAAAAGCAAAATACCTCCTGTCCTTGCCTACATGCAGAATAACCTGGAGAGCCAGTTGGCTTGGCCAAAGTGGTTATCTGTCACTTGTGGTCACATGACTATTTACCAGCTGTCAATCCTTGTCTTTGTCTTGATTGTATATACAAACCAGAGCATTCTGACAATCTGGTAGATTCTCATTAGAGATTCTCCCTGGCCTGCTTGTATTGATTCAATAATGATTTGTTATATCTGTCCCACCAGATTTTGAGTGGCGATTGATCTGACATATATTGTGAGTTATCACAGGGCCAGAATACAGGGCTATCTTACCAAGCAGCAGATTCACACATGGAATTCATAAAGCTCATTAGCATTAAAGGAAATTTTTCACACTTACATGACTCAACCAGGCTATAATATTAAATTGACTGGAAAGCAATCTGCTTTTTTTTGTAAATCTTCTCTTTGTGCTCTCTCTCCATTTTGCCAGATGGAGACCAGACTGTCTGCTACTCTAATTGCAGTCAGACCAGAATCCTGTACAAATTTCATACAACTTCACATCTTTTGATCTAGATTCCCCTAGAAAGAAATCCCAGCGCTTTATTCACCTTTTTAATTGTATTGTAGATCTGGGATTCTGGCTTTAATGACTTTCTCAGTTCCTAGATCTGTAATCCCATTTGTTCTTTTTTGTTTAATGTTTTAAGGTGTAGGTAATGTTTCTGCTTTCTTTACCTCATTTTTATCAATATCAAAGTTTATTTTCTGTTTAACTAGCCGAACCGTAAATTTTCATCTTCCCATTTTTATTGTACCACCACCTTCCCAGTTATTAACTGTGACTTCACTTTAGTATTCGACCAATCTTCTCATGCTCAGTCATATCCATAAGAGCTAAGCTCCTGTGTCCACAACAGGAAGCCATCCAGGCCATAGAGTTAGTGCCGATTCCCGGTCAGAACCAATCTCATTAATTCCATCCCTTGATCTCTCCCACTAACCTCACTCTCCTTCAAGTGCCTGTCTGACTTCTGTTTGAAAGGCCTGATTGTTTTTCTTTCCACCACTCTTACAAGCTGTGAGAGCCACACATCAACTTTGTATCCTTCTCCCAGAACACCAAAACCTGAAGCTCTGGCTCTTTCTTATTTATTTTCCTTCTTTTCTGGATGTTCCCAGTAGAAAAAATAGTTTCCTCCTACTGTATCTCACATAATAAATCCTTAATTCCTCTTATCTGCCACAGGGGCAGGTTGTCTTGTTCGTCTTGGGATAAGGGCTAGTAGTCCACCTCCCAGCTGATGAATCGTGTGTGTGTGTGTGTGCGTGTGTGTGTGTATAGAGACAGCATGGCAGAGGCAGGAACGTAAAGGGAAAGATGAATATAATCAGACCTATAATCAGGGTACGAACATATAAAATGGAAAAACATTTTCAAATATTGCCATTCATAAAATAAATTATTTTTAAACAGTTCTTACCTGCACACAGAGCTCAACAAAAAACTGATAACCTGGATAAAAATCTATTATAAATGTCCAACCAATTTTGAATATATCAGTGAAATTAAGGTTCCTACAGATTGCTGGATCCTTACGAATTTCATCAATCTACCTTGCACTTGCTTCAATTTCATCAACAACTCTGACACTGCGTTTTACTGTACTCCCATGCAGAGTGCTTTGAACAGTATCCTCTGGAGCTTCAGTAGATGATAGCATTAAAAGAAACTGGATGAATGCTGAAGCATGGATCATTGTATCCCATCAGCTGCTTTCAGCCAATTAACGTTTACAGTTGATTTTCATACAGACAAATTCTATGTAATGGCTGTGCATACAATGATTTTTTCCAATGATAAAGTAAAATTCTTTCTCAAGATTTTTCTCAACTTAGAATTAACAAGTCAGATTTGTCTTTGGTTACAAACATTAAATGAATAATGTTGCTTTATGGAATTCAGCTCCATTAATTTCCTAAATAGAATTCATCACTATATTTAGTGGTTACCATATAAAACTAAAGACACATTTCAGGAATTTACTATGGCAATCATATATTGCCTCATCACAATTGCTCTTTGGGATGCCCCTGTCTACATCAACAATGTTGGGCATGAGAAGGATGACAGCATCAAGCTCCTAAATGTGAACGTCACCAATAGCCCGTCCTGGTCCAATTACGTTGATGTCATGGTCAAGAAAGCACATCAACACCTCTACTTCCTCAGAATGCTAAGAAATTTCGTATGTCCCCATGGATTTTTACCAATTTTTAGTGATGCAGCATAGAAAGCATCCTGCCTGGATGCAATATGGTTTTGTTTGGCAATTGTTCTGCACGTGACCACAAGGTAAGTGTCCCCTCTATGGACTTAGTATTGTCTTAGTACAGCAGACAACATTCTCAAAGTCCTCATCAATCCCGGATGTTCTCTCTTCTCCCCCTCTCCCATTCAGCACAAGATACATAAACCTGAAAGAATGTACCACCAGGCTCAAAGACAGCTTCTATCTCATTGTTATCAGGCTCTTGAATGGATCGCTTGTACAATGAGATGGACTCTAGGCCTTATTATAAACTTGCACCTTATTGTTTATGTGCACTGTATTTTCCAGTTGCTTTTACTCTTTATTCTGTACTATTATTGTTTTACCTTATTCTAGCTCAATGTATTGTGTAATGATTGATCTGGTATAAACAGAATGCAAAAAAAAGGCTTTTAACTGTATTTTGGTATATGTGACACTATTAAAACAATACCAATAGCAATGATACACTGTCCAAAAGTGAAATGATAGCCAGTAAATACCAGTGAAAATACTTGCATTGATAAATCCATAATTAGAGCCAGCATCTGAGACCATTGAGTGGAGAAGACAACTTATATTCAGATTATGAGACAGTCGGCTGGGTTTGTGCAGGGCAATATCCCCACTATTTAGGTTCTAGTTACGTTATGTCAATCAGGCATACCTGACATCAGATTCCCAAGTCAAACATTCTGCTTCAAGCTCCAACATGGGCAATTATTATGAGGCCAACAGTGGAACTTATTCGAGAATATGCTGAAACCTCCATGAGAAATGCAACCTTTCCACTAGCTCTCTGCCAATGACCACTCAAGATGAAGGGTAGTATTAAGAACCTTTGAGGCAATGCACCAACAACACACAGAAGCTTTCTGTAAACACTGGGAAAAGTGTATTTCTCAAAACCTGCCCACCTTCCCTCCCCACTAACTAGCTCCTGCCCCATTTGTGGAACAGTCTACGCTTCCCACATTTGGTTCCTTGGTCATCTCAGAATTGAGGAAACCAGAAAGCAAGTAGCTCACACTCATTCCAGAGAGACTGCCAAAGTAGTACAAGAATAAAAGATATAAGTAGTTAAAGATAGGTTCAAAACTGTATTTCATATTATTGTTAGAAATTAAAATTCTGAATCCTTTCTAATAATCTACCTTTCTTGTGGCTCTTGTAAATTCATTGATTATCTGTTTTGTTGCAAGAAAACCATTTGGAATGGCATGATCTTCATCGGGTATTGTGCATATAAGAGTCTATTCAGTAACAGGTGCATAAAATTGCTATAACTGTAGACACTGATAAATTATAGCAGTTATGTTTTTAGATAATATTTCCGCTGTTTCTTTTGACAACTGTACAAGGTTACCCAGCTGACATAAATTGTATCTGGAAATATTTGGACATGATTATAAGCTGTTCTTACAGCTAAGTTGTTCTTTAATCACATTTCACAGAGCTCACTCAGCCCATCTTCAGAATCTGAAGCAGGTTTAACATCACTGGCGTATGTTGTGAAATCCGTTGTTTTGTGGCAGTAGTAGAGTTCAGTATATAAAAATACTATAAGTCACAATAATAAAAAAATACAGTACTGTGCAAAAGTCTTGGGCACCCTAGCTATATGTATTGCACGGTACTGTATGTAGGAGAACTTGTTTGGGATATTGCTAGGGACTGAGCTGTAGCTCTGGTCTGACCCATATCATAATTGGTGAAAGCCAATGTGCTAGATCAGCAATATGGAGATGAGGAACACCAAGCCAGAGTGTAACCTGCCTATAATATTAGATATTGGCCTTTCCAGCTTTCTAAATTATTACACTGCTCTGTAGATTAGTTATATTTTGAATAGCTTCAAGAGGATAGAAAGGGAATTCATCCTTATTACTTAAACTAGTTAGTGGTGGCAGGGAAAGTTTAGTTAATCTGATTAGGTTACCATACATAATCCTTGGAATTTTTTTTTGCAAGGTGATGAACTTCATTTTATTGTCACTATCTACAAAGAATCTTGACTTAGGGATCTTGACTGAAACTGCAATTAAGAAATGACATTTTGAAATATGCAAGATGATATTTTGTGCTTTGTCCACTCAGTTTATACTATACTGATGCTTTGACTTACTCTGACACAAAATTCAAAGAGCTTCAGGTACAAAGTGAACAGAAGGGAAGGTAACAACAGCAATATTCTCCGTTTTTGATGGAACATGAATACAAAAGAGGAAATGTCACTGCCATTCATAATAGATACAGGTCATTTGTAGAGAATGGTTATCTTTGATTATCCACCACATATTGCAGGCCAACAAAGCTTCTAATGAAAAGTAGACATTTATAAGCAAGTAAATGAAAAAGTGCCAACTAACAGTAAAAGCAAAAAAGAATTAAGGGGCTTCATCACATTTGTATAGAATTTTTTATAAATCATATGCTGTATCTTCATTTCATGTTTAAAATATTTCTGGGCCTTCGATGTCAGATTAGACAGCTTGAAATAAAAAATTATCCAAGAAATGAGGCCTTCCTTTCTGTTTAGTTTGCTGTCTTTTATGTACACTGTCTGGCCCAAGATTCCACTGTACATGATTTAGAAGTATTACATCAGTATGCCAATCAATGGAACACATCACTCAGCTAGTTTAGATAATTTACGATTATACATGGGACAAAACATTCTTTTTAATTACTTTTCTTTCTTTGGGAAATCTACATCTGCTTTTTGAACTCAGCGAACTTTTGTTGTAAAAGGTTAAGATGATTTTAGCTAAAAAAAGATCTTTTATAAGGATTGGAACCTGAAGACACACATTTAAATTTTTAGGAACAATTTCTTCCTCTCTGCCATCAGATTTCCAAATAGGCAATGAACCCACCCATGAACACTACCTCACTATTTTTAATAAGTCAAATAATAATAAGTCAAGCATGCCATATGCATTTTTAACCCTCTATCAAACTGTGTGGACATTCTCAGGGAGCTATGAACTTGAACCACAAGGTCCCTCTGTTTAGCAGTACTGTTCAGGGTCTTACCCTTAACAGTGGACTGCCCCTTTACATTTGACTTACCAAGGTGCAACACTTCACACTTAGATTAGATTATGAGGACACGCAGTCCTCTTTTATTGTCACTTAGTAATGCATGCATTAAGAAATGATACAATGTTTCTCCAGAATGATATCACAGAAACACATGACAAACCGACTGAAAAACTGACAAAAACCACATAATTATAACATATAGTTACAACAGTGCAAAGCAATACTGTAATTTGATCAAGAAGACTATGGGCACGGTAAAAAGTCTCAAAGTCTCTCGAAAGTTCCATGATCTCACGCAGACGGTGAACCTCCAGCACCGCAAACTTGCCGATGCAGCATCCTGGAAGCATCCGACCACAGTCCAACTCCGAGTTCATCCGAAAACTCCGAGCCTCTGACCGGCTCTCCAACACCGAGCACTGAGCACCATCTCTGCCGAGCGCTTCGACCCTGGCCCCGGCAACAGGCAATAGGCAAAGCCGAGGATTTGGGGCCTTCCCCTCCGGAGATTCTCGATCGCACAGTAGCAGCGGCAGCGAAGCGGGCATTTCAGAAGTTTCTCCAGGTGTTCCTCCGTGCTTCGCACAGCTGTCTCCATCAAATCAGAATTGTGCACGGCCCCTAGTTAACACATACGATATCATTCGGAACGTCCGCACGCGCTGTGTCGCATCGCCATCTTCTCCTCCCTCCTCCTTGGCCAGACGTCTGTCATTTCTCCATGCATACCTGCAACTTATTTTGAACAGTGGCCAATCGAATATTGGAACTGAGAGAAGAGGTGACTCAGGTCAATGAATGTGCATTAGAAAGCAGTGTTTCACAGGAGTATTGGAGTTTGAACAGTGGCATATCATAGACTGGTATTCATTAGCAAGGGCAAATTAAAATAAGGCAGGGGCAAGTAGAGTTGCCTTTGTCGGCGTGAACAGTGTTAGAGTGGGAATTTGAGGCTTTAGCTCTTCGAGGCTTCAGCGAAGACAGGCTTGAGTGAGAGAAGACGAAAAGCTGGAGGTAGATTTTTTTCAGTTTATTTATTGTTTCCTTCTTTATAATTGCACAATTAGAGCGGTAGGAAAGCCAGGCAGGATAGCTGAATGTTCCTCTTGTGGGATGTGGGAAGGCGGGCAGACCTCCAGTGTCCCTGACAACTTCAGCAGCAAGAACCACAGCCAGCCGCAGCTTCTAACACAACTCCATTAAGGAATAGGAGCTGATACTGGATGAATTCTAGATCATTTGGGAGGCGGAGAGGTGGAGGGAAGGGATAGACAGGACATATAGAGAGGTAAATGTATGCAAGGTGCAGGACATAGGAAACTGGGTGACAGTCTGGAGGGTGAAAGGGGTTAAATAGCTCTTGGAGAGTACTCCTGTGGTCATACCCTCAACCACAGGTATACCACTTTGGATAATACTGTAGGGGATGACCAACCAGAGGAAAGGCAGAGTGGTTAGGTCCCTAGCTCTAAGTCTGGTGCTGTAGCTCAGTACATAAGTAGGAAGAAGAGGTAAGCTGTGGTAACAACGGATTCATTAGTAAGGGGAACAGAAAGGAGGTTCTGTAGATTATAACAGGGTTCTCAGATGGTATGATCCCGCCAGGGTGCTAGGATCTAAACATCTTGGATCGAGTCCTCATCATTCTTAAGCGAGAGTGTGAGCAGCCAGAAGTCAAAAGGTACTAATATCCTGGCGGGATTGTTTAATATAGCTGTTAGGGAGGGTTTAAACTAAGTTGGCAAGGGGAAGGAAACCAAGGTGTTAGGGTCGAGGAAGAAGAAAATAGAAATAAGTCAAAAATACTGTGCAGCAAAGATGGCAAGAAGAACAGGCCGGAGAATATACAAGATAAATTGCTGCAAGATAGAAATATACCAAAATCGGCAACAGATACTGATCTAAATGTACTGTACTTAAATGCACGCAGCATTAGAAATAAAGTGGATGACCTTGCTGCACAGCTTCAGGTTAAAAGATATGACATTGTGGCCATTACCGAGTCATGGCTAAATGATGGATGTGATTGGGAGCTGAATACTCAAGGATACACAGTGTACAGGAAGGATAGGAAGGTAGGTAAAGCGGGTGGCGTGGCCCTGATGGTAAGTAACAATATCAAATCAATAGAAAGAAGGGACATAGGATCAGAAGAGGTAGAATCCTTATGGGTAGAATTAAGAAATGGCAAGGGTAAAAAGACATTAATAGCAGTTATATACAGGCCTCCAAACAGCAGTCGGGATGTGGACTACAGGTTGCAGCTGGAAATAGAAAAAGTGTGTCAGAAGGAAAATGTCAAGATAATTATGGGGGATTTTAATATGAAAGTGGATTGGGAAAGTCGGGAAGGTAATGGATCTCAGGAGAGGGAGTTTGTAGAATGTCTACAGGATGGCTTTTTAGAGCAGCTTGTCCAGAAGCCCACCAGGGGACCGGCTGTTTTGGATTGGGTGCTGTGTAACGAACCTGAGGCGATTAGGGAGCTGGAGGTAAAGGAACCCCTTGGAAGTAGTGATCATAATATGATTGAGTTCAGTTTCAAATTTGAAAAGGAGAAGCTGGTATCATGTGTATCGATATTTCAGTGGAACAGGGGAAATTACAGTGGTATGAGAGAGGAACTGGCCCAAGTCGAACGGAAAAGTAAGCTAAATGGAGGGACGGCAGAGCAGAATTGGATGAAATTCCTACAAAAAATAAGGAAAATGCAGGAAAAATATATTCCAAGAAAAAAGAAAATCATGAATGGAAAAATGGCACAAATGTGGCGAACAAGAGAGGTTAAGGCAAAAATAAAAGCAAAAGAAACGGCGTACAAGGAAGCAAAAATTAGTGGGAAAAATGAGGACTGGAAGACTTTTTAAAAACTTACAGAAAGAAACTAAGAAAGTCATTAGGAAAGAAAAGATGAATTATGAAAGGAAGTTGGCGATTAACATAAAAAAGGATACTAAGAGTTTTTTTAAATATATGAAGAGTAAAAGAGTGACAAAGGTAGATACAGCACCGATTGAAAATGATGCTGGAGCAATTATAATGGAAACAAAGAGATGGTGGAGGAACTGAATGAGTATTTTGCATCAGTCTTCACAGTGGAAGACATGAGCAATATACCTGATAGCCAGAGGTATTAGGGAATAGAATTAAGTACAGTCAAGATCACTAGAGAGAAAGTGTTTGGGAAGCTAAGTGGACTAAGAATAGATAAGTCTCCCGCTCCAGATAAGGTGCACCCAAGGGTTCTGAAGGAGGTGGCTTTGGAGATTGTGGAAGCATTGGAAATGATCTCCCAGGAATCAATAGACTCTGGCATGGTTCCGGAGGACTGGAAGGTCGCAAATGTAGTTCCGCTATTTAAGAAAGGAAGGAGTAAGCAAAAAGAAAATTACAGACCTATTAGTCTGACATCGGTAGTTGGAAAGATATTGGAGTCAATCCTCAAGAACGAGGTTATGAAATACCTCGAGGTGCATGACAAGATAGGCCGAAGCCAGCATGGTTTCATGAAGGGAAGATCCTGCATCACCAACCTATTGGAATTTTTTGAGGTAATCTCAAATAAGATTGACAAGGGAGAGGCTGTGGATATTGTGTATTTGGATTTTCAAAAGGCCTTCGATAAGGTGCCGCATATGAGGCTGCTTAATAAGGTGAGAGCCCATGAAATTATAGGAAAGATATTGAAATGGGTGGAGCATTAAACTGATAGGCAGAAAGCAAAGGGTGGGAATAAAGGGATCCTATTCTGACTGGTTGCCAGTTACTAGTGGTGTTCCGCAGGGGTCGGTGTTGGGGCCGCTTCTTTTTATGATGTATATCGATGATTTGGATTATAGATTAACTGGTTTTGTGGCTAAGTTTGCGGATGACACCGAGATAGGTGGAGGAGCAGGAAATATTGAAGAAACGGAAAGGTTGCAGAGAGACTTAGTCCGTTTGAGAGAGTGGACAAAGAAATAGCAGGTGAGATACAACGTTGATAAATGTACGGTTGTACATTTTGTAAGAAGAAATAATTGGGCAGATTATTATTTAGATGGGGAGAAAATTCAAAGGTCGGAAGTGCAAAGGGACTTGGGGGTCCTCGTACAGGATACCCTAAAGGTTAACCACCAGGTTGGATCAGCAGTAAGGAAAGCAAATGCTATGTTGGCATTCATTTCAAGAGGAATAGTGTATAAGAGTAAGGAGGTGTTGATGAGGCTGTATGGGGCATTAGTGAGACCTCATTTGGAATACTGTGTGCAGTTTTGGGCCCCCTATCTTAGAAAGGATGTACTGATGTTGGAGAGAGTTCAGAGAAGATTTACGAGGATAATTCCTGGAATGCAGGGGCTAACGTATGAGGAGCGTTTGTCGGCTCTTGGATTGTATTCGTTAGAGTATAGAAGAATGAGAAGGGATCTCATAGAAACATTTCGAATGTTGAAAGGGTTGGACAGAGTAGATGTGGAGAGGTTGTTTCCCTTGGTGGGTGAGTCCAGGACAAGAGACCATAGTCTTAAAATTAGAGGGTATCCAGTTAAAACAGAGATGAGGAGAAATTTTTTTAGCCAGAGGGTCGTGGATTTGTGGAATTCGTTGCCACATACAGCTGTGGAGGCCCGATCATTGAGGGTGTTTAAGGAGGAGATTGACAGGTATCTAATTAGTCAGGGTATCAAGGGATATGGGGGAAAAGCCGGAAATTGGAACTAGATGGGTGAATAGTTTAGCTCATGGGGAGCTGCGGAGCAGACTTGATGGGTCGAATGGCCTACTTCTGCTCCTTTGTCTTGTGATCTTGTGAAGTCGCGGTCCATACAGGTACCAACGACGCAGGAAGCAGGATGAGGTTCTGCCAAGTGAGTTCAGGGAGTTAGATGCTAGGTTAAAGAACAGGAACTCCAGGGTTGTGTTCTTAGGATTGGTACCTGTGCCATATGCTAGTGAGGCCAGAAATAGGAAGATCATGTAGTTTAACACGTCAGAATCAGAACCAGATTTATTATTACCAGCATGTGGCATGAAATTTGTTAACTTTGTAGCAGCAGTTCAATGCAATACATAATCTAGTAGAGAAAAAACAATAATAATTATAAGTAAAATAAAATAAATAATAAAAAATAAATAAATACAAACATTTGTAAATAAATAAATTACATATATTGAATATATTTTTAAAATGTGCAAAAACAGAAATAATGTATATTTTTTAAAAAGTGAGGTAGTGTCCAAAGATTCAATGTCCATTTAGGAATCGGATGGCAGAGGGGAAGGAGCTGTTCCTGAATCGCTGAGTGTGTACCTTCAGGCTTCTGTACCTCCTACCTGATGGTAACAGTGAGAAAAGGGCATGGCCTGGGTGCTGGAGGTCCTTAATAATGGATGCTGCCTTTCTGAGACACCGCTCCCCAATGAAGTCCTGGGTACTTTGTAGGCTAGTGCCCAAGATGGAGCTGACTAGGTTTATAACTTTCTGCAGCTTCTTTCAGTCCTGTGCAGTAGCCCCTCCATACCAGACAGTGATGCAGCCTGTCAGAATACTCTCCATGGTACAACTATAGAAGTTTTTGAGTGTATTTGTGGTCATGCCAAATCTCTTCAAACTCCTAATAAAGTATAGCTGTTGTCTTGCCTTCTTCATAACTAAGTCGATATGTTGGGACCAGGTTAGATTCTCATATCTGTGGCTAAGAAGTTGGTGTAGGAGGGAGAGCTTCAGATTTTTGGATGATTGGGCTCTCTTCCATGGAAGATGGGGACTTACAGAAGAGTTAGTTTGCATCTAAACCGGAGGGGGGGGCTAATGTCCTAGCTGGAAGGTTTGCTAATACTGCACGGGAGAAGAGGGGGTTTAAACTAGAGTCATAGGGGAAGGGTAACCAGAGTGCCAGAACAGATAGTGGAGTGGGTGCAAAGACAGATGTTGACCTCAGACAAAGTCAGGAATCAAAAGTTTGAGCGTGGTGGGACTAATGTTCTGAGCTGCATATATTTCTACGCAAGAAGAACTGAAGGAAAGGTAGATGAGCTTACGGCATGGATCAATACATGGAATTATGATATTGTAGCCAACAGTAAGACTTGGCTGCAGGAGAAGCAGGACTGGCTGCTCAGTATTTTGGGGTTCTATTGTTTTAGATGTGACGCAGAGATTAAAGGGGGAGGGATGGCATTACTGGTCAGTGAAATATCATGGCAGTGTTCAGTCAGGAGAGACTGGAGAACATGTCTAATGAAGCTTTATGGGACGAACTGAAGAATAAGAAAGGTAGGACCACATTAATGGGCCTATATTATAGATCACCCAAGAGTCTGTGGGATTTAGAGGAAAGAAATTTGTAGAGAGACCACAAACTGTTACAAGGAACATAAGGTTGCGATTTTAACTTTCCACATTTTGACAGGGACTCCCATACTGTAAAAAGAGTAGTTTGGATTTAGTTGTCAAATGTGTTCAGCAAAGTTTCCTTAATCAGTATATAGAAGTCCCAATGAGAGAGTGTGCAATACTTGATCTCCTATTAAAGAAAGAGACAGATCCGGTGACAAATTTTGTTAGGGGAGAACTTTGCATCTAATGATCATAATGCTATTAGTTTCAAGGCAATTATGGAAATAATTAGGTCCGGTCCTTGGGTTGAGGTTCTAAATTGGAGAAAAGCCAATTTTGATGGTAACAGAAAGGATGTGATAAGTGTGGATTGGGACAGTTTGTTTTCTGACAAAGATATACTGGTAAATGGGAGGCCTTCAAAAGTAAAATTTTGGGAGTACAAAACTTACAGAATTTGTGGTTGTCAGAATAAAAGGCAAGAATAATCACTTTAGGGAACCTTGGCCTTTAAGAGATTTGAAGCCCTGGTTAAGAAAAAAAGGTGCATCGCAGGTATAGGCAGGTAGGAACAAATAAGGTACATGAAGAGTATAAGAAATGCAAGTGAACACTTAAGAAAGGTATCTGGAGGGGTAAGAGAAGTCAGTAATGAGATTTCTCTAGCAGACAAGGTGAAGGAGAATCCTAAGAGCTTCTTCTGATATGTTAAGTGCAAAAGGATTGCAAGAGAAAAAAAAATTGGTCCCCTGGCAGATCAGAATGATAATCTATGTGTTGAACCAAAAGAGATGTGGAGATCATAAATGGATTTTTTTGCATCTGTATTTACTCAGAAGACAGACACAGAGTCTCTAGAAGTGAGGCAAAACAGCAGCAAGATCAAGGACCCTATACAGATTACAGAAGAAGAGGTTTTTGCCGACTTGAGGCAAATTAAGGTGAACAGATCCCCAGGGTCTGACAAGGTGTTCCCTCGTACTCTATGGGAGGCAAGTACAGAAATTACAGGGGCCCAAGCATCCTTAGTGACAGGTGAAGTACCAGAAGATTAGAGGAGAGCCACTGTTGTTCCACTGTTTATGAAAGGCTCTAAGAATAAACTAGGAAATTATAGATATCAGCACTGGGAGATTTATTGGTAGGTATTCTAGGGGACTGGATATATGAGTATTTGTATAGTCGGCATGGGTTTGTGCATGGTAACCAATCTTATAGTTTTTCAAGGAAGTTAGAGCCTAAGACAATAAGATATAGAAGCAAAATTAGGCTATTTGGCCCATGGAGTCTGCTCCATCATTTCATATTGGCTCATCCATTTTTCCTCTCACTCCAATCTCCTGCCTTCTCCCTGTATCCCTTCATGCCCTGACCAATCAAGAATCTATCAACTTCTGCCATAGATATACATAAATACTTGGCTTCCACAGCTGCCTGTGACAAAGAATTCCACAGATTCACCATTCTCTGGATAAATAAATTACTCCTCATCTTTGTTTAAAAGGACATCCCTCTATTCTGAAGATGGGTCATCCAGTCGTAGACACACCCCAACGTAGGAAACATCCTCTCCATATTCACTCTATCAAGGCCTTTCACTATTCGATAGGTTTCAATGAAGTCACCCCTCATTCTTCTGAATTCTAGTGAATACAGGTCCAGTGTGACAAGCCATTCAATCCTGGAATCATTTTTGTGGACCTCCTTTGAACCTTCTCTAGTTTCAATACATTCTTTCTCAGATAAGGAGCTCAAAACTGCTCACGGTACTGCAAGTGAGGCCTTGCCAGTGCTTTATTAAGTCTCAACATTACATCCTTGTTTTTATATTCTAGTCCTCTTCAAATGAATGTTAACATCAACTTTTGCCTTCCTCACCACAGAATCAACCTGCAAATTAACCTTTAGGGAATCCTGTACAAGGACTCCCAAGTCCCTTTGCACCTCAGTTTTTTTCTGTCTTCTCTTCATTTAGGAAATAGTCAACTCTTTCATTTATTCTACCAAAGTTCATGACCATGCACTTCCCAATGTGATTTCTTCTGCCACTTCTTTCCCCATTCTCTTAATCTGTAGCCTCTCTACTTCCTCAAAACTACCTCCACCTATCTTCATATGGTCTACAAACTTTGCAACAAAGCATCAATTTCATCATCCAAATCAAAGACTTGTAGCATGTTAAGTAGCCTCATGTGTGGCACCTGGCAAAGGCCATCTGAAAATCCAAGAACATAGTATCAACCAATTCTCCTTTTTCTTTCCTGCTTGTTATTTCTTCAAAAATTCCAACAGATTTGTTAGGCAAGATTTTTCCCTTGAGGACACCATGCTGACTACAGCCTATTTCATCATGTGTCTCCAAGTACCATGTGACCTCATTCTGAGTAATCAACTACGGCATTCCCAGCATTCCAACCATTGAGGTCAACTTAATTGGCCAACAATTTCTTCTGCCTCTTACCCTTCTTAAACAGTGGAGTGACATTTGCAATTGTCCAGTCTTTTGGAACCATTCCAGAATCTAGTGATTCTTGAATGATCATTACTAATGCCTCCACAGTCTCTTCAGCCACCTCTTTCTGGTGTGCATACCCTTTGATCCAGGTGACTTATTTACCTTCAGACCTTTCAGTTTCCCAAGAACGTTCTGTCTAGTAATGGTAACTTCACATACTTCATGACCCCTGAAACCTGGAACTTCCACCATACTGCTAGTGTCTTCCACAATGAAGACAGATACAAAATACTTATTCAGTTTGTCCGCCATTTCATTGTCCCCCATTATTGCTACCTCTCTAGCATCGTTTTCCAGCAGTCTGACATTCACTCTCGTCTCTGTTTTATAACATTACATATCTGAAGAAACTTTTGGTAACCTCCTTAATATTATTGGCTAACTTACTTTGTATTCCATATTTATCTTCTTAATTACTTTTTTAGTTGCCTTCTGTTGGTTTTTAAAAGATTCCCAATCCTCTAACTTTCCACTGATTTTTGCTCTATCATACGTCCTCTCTTTAGCTTTTATGTTGGTTTTGAATTCTCTTGTTAGCTACAGTTGTGTCATCTTTCCTTTGAGATATATTGTATATATCCTGTGCCTTCTGAATTGCTTCCAGAAATTCCAGCCATCACTGCTCTGCCGTCATCCCTGCATGTTTGCTTCCAATCAATTCTGGCCAACTCCTCTCTCATGCCTCTGTAATTCCCTTTACTCCACTGTAACACTGATACATCTGACTTTCGCATCTCCTTCTCAAATTTCAGAGTGAATTTGATCATATTATGATCACTTACCCCTAAGGGTTCTTTTACCTTAACGTCTTTAATCAATTCTGGTTCTTCATTGCACAAGACCCAATCCAGAATAGCTGACCCTCTAGTGGGTTCTACCAGGAGCTGCTCTCAAAAAACATCTTATATGACCATAGAACTCCCCCCTCCTGGAATCTAACACCAACCTGATTTTCCCAATCCATCTGCATATTGAAGACCCCATGCTTATTGTAACATTGTCCTTTTGGCATGCATTTTCAATCTCCTGTTCTAATTTATAGACCACATCCTTACTACTACTAAGGGATCTGTATACAGCTCCCATCAGGGTCTTTTCACCTTTGCAGTTCCTTAGCTCTATTCACAGTGATTCAACACCTTCCAACCCTACGTCACCTCTTTCTAATGATTTGACTTCATTTTTTGCCAGCAGAGCAACACCACTCTCTCTGCCTTCCTGCTAGTCCTTTTGATACAATGTGTATCCTTGGACATTAATCTCCTAGCTATAATCTTCTTTCAGCCATGAGTCAGTGATGCCTACATCATCATACCTGCCAATCTGCAACTGTGCTACAAGTTCATCTACCTTATTCCATATATTGTACACGTTCAAATATAACAAATATAAAATATATAAAAGGATGAATACAGGACTAAATATAATAACATTTAGTCCTGTATTCACCCACTTTCGATTTTGTCCACCTTTCATGTTGCAATTCATCCTATACATTGTCTCTCCTCACTGCACATTGCCTCTGTTTGTAAGCCAGATTCTTCACCTTCAGCATTATTATCTGCCTTTTGCTTTGAAATATATGCAGCTCAGGTTGCTTGTCGCACCTTTTGATCCCTAACTTTGTCTGAGGTCTTACCAACATCTGCCTGGAAAACCTCTCCACTAACAACAGTTCAGGCACTTTGCTTCCCATCCCCCTGAAAATTTAATTTAAATCCCACTGTGCAGTATTAACAAACCTTCCCACTAGGGTATTAGTTGCCCTCCAGCTCAGGTGCAAGCTGTCCCTTCTGTACTGGTCCCACCTTCCCTGGAAGACTGCCCAATCAGCCAAAAAATCTAATGCTCTCCCTCCTGCACAAGCTCCTAAGGCACATATTAATCTGCATTATCTTTCTAATTCTGGCCTCATTAGCAGGTGGCATGGGTAGCAATCCTGAGATCACAACCCTGGAGGCCCATCCTGCCCTTTAACTTAGCATCTAACTCCCTGAACTCCCTCTGCAGGACCTCATCACTCATCCTACCCATGTCATTGGTATCTACTGCATATGGGCCACATCTTGTGGCTGTTCACACTCCCAGTTAAGAATGCTGAAGACTCAATCCAAGATATCCCGAACCATGGCACACAGGAGACAACATAGCATCCAGGAATTTCGTTCTCACCCAAAGAATCTCCATTCCCCTAACTAACAAATTCGCTATCACCACAGTCACCACAGCGTGCCTCTTAACCCCACCCCCTTCCATTCTGAGTCACAGAGGCAGACTCAGTGCTAGAGACCTGACCACCGTGACTTTCCCCTGTTAGGTCATCCCCCCCGACAGTATTCAAAGTGATATACCTGTTGTTGAGGGGGATAACCACAGGGTTACTCTGCACTGGCTCCTTAACCCCTTTCCCCTTCCTGACTGTCACCCAGTTTCATGTGTCCTGCACCTTGGGTGTAACTATCTCTCTATATGTCCTGTCTATCACCCCTCAGCCTCCTGAATGATCCGGAGTTCATCCAGTTCCAGCTCCAAATCCCTAACGCAGATTGTTAGAAGCTGCAACTGGATGCACTTCTCTCAGCTTAGTCATCAGGGACACCGGAGGACTCCCTACCTTCCCACATCCCCCAAGAGGAATATTCCACTATCCTACCTGGCACCTCTACTGTCCTAGCTGAGCAGAATAAAGAAGGGTAGGGGAAAAAAATCTTAACCTTGAGCTTTTCTTTCCTTTGGTTTCTCTGACTGAAGCCTTGAAGAGCTAGAGCCTCAAGATCACCGCTCTGACATTATCCACTCAGACAATGACCACTGCAACGTTGCAAAGTTACAGGAACGTTGATGAAGGGAAGACAGTGGATATTGGTCTACATGGACTTTAGCAAGGCCCTGCATTGGAGGTTAGTCAAGAAGATTCGGTCACTCGGCATTCAGGATGTGGTTGTAAACTGGATTAGACATTGGCTTTGTGGGAGAAGCCAGACAGTGGTAGTAGATGGTTGCTTCTCTGACTGGTGACCCATGACTAGTGGAGTGCCGCATGGATTGGAGTTGGTCTCATGATGGATCTTGTCAAACGTCTTAATAAAATCTATGTAGACAACATCCTTCATCAATCACTCTCATTACATTGTCAAGAACTCAACCCAGTTAGTAAGACATGACCTGCCCTGCACAAAGCCATACTGGCTCTCCCTAATTAGGCTTCAGTTTTCCAAATTCTCTCCAGTAACTTCTCTACTGCTGACGTGAGATTTTCTGGTCTATAGTTTCCAGCATTGTCCCTGGTTCTCTTCTTGAATAATAGAACACCATTGCCTACTTGCCAGTACTGCAGGACCTTGCCTGGGTCTGGAGAGGACATGAAGATATTGGTCAAGCCTCACTCAATAACCTAGTGTCTGGGGACTTATCCACCTTAAGAGACCCAACTCTACCTTCTCTTTTATCTCAAAATGCTCTAGCGCCATTGATGTTGTTGTCACTGTTTTGTTTTTGCAAGGGAGGGGGTTTGGTGTTCTAGCTGCCATTTATCGTGTGTGTGATCTGTCAGGTTTTTACTGTGCAAGGGAGGGGGTTTGGGGTTTGATATTCCAGCTGCCAATTTCCAGGTGAGCGATCTGTTAGTTTTCGTATGAGGGAGAGGATGGAGGAGTTTGGTGTTTGATATTCTAGCTGCCATTTCCTGTGTGGGTGATCTGTTAGTTTTTGTACGAGGGAGAAGATGGAAGGGTTTGGGGTTTGATATTCTAGCTGCCGTTTTCCAGGTGGGTGATCTGTTAGATTTTGTATGAGGGAGAGGATGGATGAGTTTGGGGTTTGGGAGTTTTGATTCTTTTTCTTTTTCATGCATGGAAGGGGGTTGATGTCTTTTCTTTCAATGACACCCATGGTTTTTCTGTATTTCATGGCTATCTGGAGAAGACGAATATAAGAGTAGTATTATATGTGCATACTTTGACAATAAAATGAACCTTTGAACACTCAGGCACTGATCTCCTTATCCTTTACGTCCTTTTTCATGGTAAATAAGGATGTAAAGTACTCATTAAGGACCTCACCCACTTTCTCCACATCCAAGAAAATGTTCTCCCTTTTAACCTTGAGTGGTGGTTCTACCCTTTCCCTAGTTATCCTCTTGCTCCTAATGTTTGTATAGTATATCTAGGGATTCTCTGTAATCCTATAGGCCAAGGATTTTTCATGACCTCTGCAGGCATTACCAATTCCCTTCTTGAATTCTTTTCCAGCTTTTTTATAAACCTCAAGGGCTCTGTTTTATAGACCTCTGTTCTTGCTTCTTCAGCTTTACATACTTATCTTTTTCTCCTTGACTAAATTCATCACCTCTCTCAACATCCAAGGCTTCCTTATCTTGCCCTCCTTGTTCTGTCTTCTGGCTGGAACATACATACATATCTTGTACTCTGTGTAGTTGGTCTTTAAATACACTCCACATGTCAGATGTAGACTTACCCAAAAGCATTTATTCCAACTTAACTCTCCCTAGTTCCTGCCTAATGCGCTCATAATTTGCCCTGTACCAATTTAATACTCTCCCGTAAGGTCCATACTTGTCCTTATCTAAAGCTATCTTAAGATTTGAGGAGTTACGCTCTCTGTTCCCTAACTGCTCACCCACTAGCAGGTCAGTCACCTGGCTAGGCTCATGACCCAACACCAGATCCAATACAGCCCCTCCTCTTGTTGAGCTATCTACATATTGATTTAAGAAACCCTCCTGGATGTTCCTAACAAATTCTGCCCCATCTAAATCTCTTGCATTCAGAAGGTTCCAGTTTATATTTGAGAAGTTGAAGTCCCTATTGATGCACCTTCAATTACTCCAAAAGACTGGAAGAAGGGTAAATACTGAAAGGCTTTTATTTGCAGTAAAATGTGATCTCCATGCTGAGTGTCTGCCCCTGGACCGAGGAGGAGGGGCAATGTTGAAATCGCCTTTATTCAGTGGTCTGTGGGAGGAGCCACAGGGACAGTCAGCAGAGGGGCATGTCCAGACAGGTAACCCAGTTACAACATATATATATGGTTTACCACACCCATGACAATGACCCTATTGTTTTTAACACCTTTTCTTAATATTCTTGCATTTCTGTTCCTGAGTGTTCTGGTGGTTATTGGGGATCTGTAGTACCATCCTAACAGAGTGTTTGCACCCCTCCTATTTTTGTCTCTCTCCCATTTAGACTCAGTGGAGAGATCTCCAATATGTCCCATCTGAGTGCAGTTGTGATATTGTTCCCAATAGATAGTGCAGCTCAACACCCCCCTTGCTTCCTTCTCTATCTTTTTCTAAAATATCAAAACCCTGGGACATTAAGTACCCTTTCCTATCCTTTTCTCAACCAAGTCTCTATAAAGGCCACAACATGATAGTACCATCATTCCTTTTCCTAAGATAACATAATGCCTGTGTTACAGGAATACCCACCTCAAAAAATCATTCCAATTTGATTGTTCCATTCTACTCCTGTTCGTTTCAATCCCCTCCTACTCAACACTGTCATAAGACATCTAGTCAATTTCTCCATCACGACAACTTTCTTTTCTTGAATTATTTTTTTCCTGTCTCGGTCTTTCATTTTCACTTTCTCTGATGCATGGATCCATCTTTTTCTCTCAGCTAAAACCTGAAAAGCCCAGGAACTCTCAGCAGGGTTTAGCTTCATAAATTGAAAGAGTCTACATTCTCTCTATGGGGCCACCATCAGAAATCAGTACCTGCAGAATTGCCTTTTCTTTATCTTTTCACCCTACTGTTCTCCTTTCTGTTTCAATTTATTGAAATCCCACAATTTAATAGGTTCCATAATCATAAACGTTCACAGGCCTCCAAATAAAATGCAGAACTAATTACATCAGCTAGGCAACCAGTCCTTCTCTGCACAAAACATGAATGCTATAATACATCAAATAATGGCAACAAAAACAACCTAATGATATAAATTCTGGATCTCAATAACACTATTACATAAAATTCACACAGAGTTAACAATGAAACAGGGAGAACAAACTGAATGTTATTCAGGTGCTGCTATGTCATTACTTATGAGTTACCTGTCACTCAAGTGGTTGGGAAAAGGACTGATGACACTATGATATTGTGGTCACCCAATTTATTTTATTCACTTCAGTGGTATGGCATGGTAACATGCTCTTCTGGCCCAACAAACCTGCACTGCCAAATTACACCCATGTGACCATTAACCTACTAACACACACATCTTTGGGATGTGCAAAGGAACTGGAGTACCCAGAGGATACCCATTTCATCACAGGGGATAATGTACAAACTCCCTACAAACAGTAGCAGAATTAAACCCGGGTAGTTGGCATTGTAATGGCATTGTGCTCACTGCTACACTACCATAGCACTACTGTGTTTCATATTATTAGATTTATTTTAGATGTATTTCCTATAAATTAGTAATATATTTTGTAGCACACATTACCATGTATCATAGATCATATTTACCTGATATGAGAGGAGGGATTTTTGCCAGTTATGTTTACATCTAATATGGCTTTATCAAATTTATCACTGCAGTCTTCACCATGTTTTCAACCATTATCCAATTCTGATAACTGATCATCAAATCAGAATTATAATTGTTTTTCTCTCCACAGATGCTAACTGACCAACAGAGTTTGATCTATTTCAATTGCCATCATTAACTAAGAATAAACTAATATTGCTGCCTGCATGTATGCATGTGATTGAATGGTTTTATTTAAAATAATACCAATAATTCATTTAACATATTAGAAGCAAAAGTAGGCCCTTTTAAATGTGTTCTACCTTTCAACACCACTTCCTGCTCTACTTCCATATCACTTGATTCCCTAAATATCCAGAAATCTATCCATCTCTGCTTTGAATGAACTCAAAAAAAATGAATCTTTACCTCCCTTCAGCAAACTCCAAACATCCACCACCCTTTGCATGAATAAATGTCTTCATATTTCACCCGAGAAGATCTACTGTTTATTCTGAGATTATAACTATGGTTTCAGGCTGCCCAGCCAGGGAAAGCATCCTCTCTGCATCCATCCTGTTGAGCTCAGTCACAGTTTTGTGAATTGCAATGAAGACACCTCTCATTCTTCTAAACTCTAAAAAATACAGGTTTTTAATATATAATATGGCAAACTCCAAAACTAATCTGGTGAATCTTCACGCCTTCCCTCTATATATCTCTTTTTTAGGTAACGAGTTCAAAATTGTTCTTCAGTGTATGGGAATGATTCCAGAATCTATAGAATTTTGAATGTTGCTAACCAAAATGATCATTATCTCTTTAGCTACCTCCATCAGAACTGTGAGAGATAAATCACCAGGTCCTTGTCATTCGGTAATTTTGCATGAAATTACCAATTCAGATTATCTGTATCCAATTGTAAAGATATTCTTAATAACCTTAAACAGAGGCAATTACGTTTTCAAATACATTTCTGCTATATGTTGTTGCCTATCCTTTAAGAGAGTTTGGGATTTAATTTGCATCATGGCCTGGTATGGAAAAACCAATGTCTTTGAATAGAAAGTCTTACAAAAGGTAATGGAATCGGCCCAGTACATCATGGGTAAAGCCCTCCCAACCAATGAGCACATCTACATGTAACACTGTCATGGGAAAGCAGCATCCATCAGCAGAGATCCCTACCACCCAGGCCACGCTCTTTTATCAGTGCTGCCGTAAGGTACAAGGTACCAGAGCCTCAGGACTCACACCATCTGATTCAAGAACAGTAACTACCCCTCAACCATTAGTCTCTTGAACAAAAGGGGATAACTACACTCACTTGCCCATCCATTGAGATGATCCCACAACCAATGATCTCACCTTAAGGACTCTTTATTTTGTTATTTCATGTTCTCATTATTTATTGCTATTTATTTATATATGCATTTGTACAGTTTGTTGTCTTCTGCACTCTACTTGACCATTCATTGATCCTGTACTATTCTATAGATTTGCCGAGTGTGCCTGCAGGAAAATGAACCTCAGGGTTGTATGTGGTGACATATATGTACTTCGATAATAAAATTTACTTTGAACTTTGAAAGGTACAGGAAAAGGGCTTATGGAGAAATATTGTTGACTGGGGACTGATTGCAGGTGCCAAATTAATGAATGAGTGCTGTCAATAACAGGAATTTTGTATCCATGTGAAGATATATGTTTTTTTCTCCATCCCACTTTTTGTCCATAATGCTCTGGGGTTAAAGTTTAGCAATTCTTACAGCATCTGATTTCATTTCCTCCAGAACTGAAGACTGCAACATCATGTATGCGATGAAGATATTTGATATTTCTTGAGAAGAAAACAAAAAGAGACTGGCCCCCTTCCTAAAATAGTGTATATTATACATAAACATTATATATACATATATATATTTACTAAAATATTTACTTTATTGCAGAAATATCTAAACTATGAGAGGAATGCTTCCACATAATACTGCTTCAAATTAATTTGAGAAACATTTATAACATTTGGATTTTATCAATTTAAGTAGAGAGTTCTATTTTTCACAATCTTTAGCCTTTTGTAGTAATAATCCCAAGTGTCAGACGTGTTCTAGTATACATTTTCTCTGCTGGCAGAAGACTAATTCTGTGGGAAATGTAATGAACCCCATGGAGATAATTAGAGTTATATGTTTCTACCATATTTCTCCATCCTATTTATTACATACATCTAATCAGCATTTATATAATTCAGCAGTCTTCACTAGAATTACTCCCAATAGAGCAGTCTAGGTGAAAGAACCATATGATCTTCAAACGGAAAAAAGTTTGGAAGAGTTTTGATTAAAATAAAACAAACATTAATGGCTGGCTGTAAATTATGTCAATATTTTAGTTCATAAATTATTTCTAACTTCATTCCCATGATATATGCAAATACATAGAATTACAATGCTTTTCAAGTCAGATTTCTTTTCATCTTTGGAACTACCTATAGATAACAGTTGTTCATCTTAATTGAACTTGTCCGAAGTCCACCTTTATAGATTCTTTGTAGACGCTTTATTCGCACCTGGAATTCCAGCCATGATGGAACTGATATTGAAATCAATCCTCCTTTCATTTCCCTTTCCTGACACATTAATCAATCAATTATTTTTGTTTCATGCGAGTCCAAGAAAAGATTCCTGTCAAATAGTACAAATGAAACGGTGCAAAGCAGACTCCAGATACTGTCATGAACTGTTCCAAATTATCCTTTATCCATTGCAAAGCATCCACTAAAAGACATAAAATGGACGGACAATAACATACAACTTCAACCCACTGTTCAAAAAGCCACACAGGCCACTGGACCAATTAAGACCTTCCATACTTCCTCAAAAAGCAATTCAATAATTCCCAATATGAAGCCTTCTCTTCAGGTACCAATTGCCTACATTTCAACACCAGCCAGTTCCAGATCATAATTATATTCTGCAGTAATAGGTTTTGCCTCATGTTCTGTAATGGTATTGCTGACTGTAAAGTTCTAAACTCAAATAAGACTATCAGCCCTATTGGATATAAATAGCCAGAAGTACTCTTGCTAAAGAGAGATTATACTGTAACTAAGCAATCTTCAATCTTCACTTCCCTGTTTATTTTCCACTATGAGTTTTGCTGCCAATGCCCACTGCTCGAGAGGTGGGTCCCTCTTCCAACAAAGGAGAAACTACTTCCAGCTAACAAAATAGTTTAAAACACAACTCATTTTCAGTGACACACCTGTAAATCCAAAAAAACATACTTAAAACACATTTAAAACTCACAGAGGACGTCTATGTAAAACACTTACAATTTACAAATCATTTCAAAAACACAATTTCTAAAACACAAACCATTTCTAAAACACAGGTACAAATCCTATAAACTAAATAGTCAAACGAATTATGCATTCAACCAAGGCATGGATCACAGAAATCAAAGTAAGAGGAACGGATTCTTGTTCACTAGATGTTTCTTCCCTTTTTCCTGATTTTTCTTAACCACACCTAAAAAGCCTGAACTGCTCTCTACATCTATACTGTTTCTCTGTCACTTGAGTGACTTCACATGCAAATGGTAGTTCCTGAAAAAGTCGTTTTTAACACAAAAGGTCTAAAATCATCTTGATGACAGTTTTCAGCTTCTTATAATTAATATTGTAAAGCTAACTTACTTGAGTACATAAAACTCCTAGCATTAATAAATCAGTTATTGATATGCTAAGTGATATTATCCATCTGGTCTGCCTGTTTCCGTGAACTAAGCAACTTAGTCAACTTTTCTGTTTGAAACAAGCCAACTTAAATAAACCATTGCGGGTGCAGTGACCAGCATCTACTTCTACAGAGAAAGCATCTGCAAACCTCCTCTACAGACGGTAATTTGTTTTAACATCAAACTGACAACTGTTTTCCATTTACATTTTAAGAAATGAAGATTGACTTCCATTTATAATCGGGAGTTAAACAACTGTCATTAGTTGGAAGTTCATTACATCTGTGTAATCTCACAAGCGGCAGCTGCTGTGTTTAGAAAGTGAGCTTAGCAAACATGAACAAGAGCCCTAGGAAGTGAATATTCATCACAGTTCATCTCTATTATCTATTATATTAAATTGTACATTTTAACTTTTGTGCCATTTGATAATGAAGCTAACTGCCCTATATTTGCTGTCTTTAAGCCTGCGTGATCTGCTACACCTTATCAAATATTTTCTTAACACCAAGGAAAGCAGTCACAATTTTTCAATTGTCTAATCTTGTAGCTGAAGACCATAGAAAATAAGACCTTTAGACTTAGGAGAAGAATTATACCTTTGGGTCTATTCTGCCTTCTTTTTTTCATGACTGATTTACTGACCAGCCTAACCCCACTCTCCTGCCTTTTCTTCATAACCATTGGTACCCTTACTAATCAAGAATCTACCAACCTCCACTTTAAATATTTAAAGGATTCAAAGGACATTTATTATCAAAGTATGTATAAATTATACAACTTTATTGAGATCCGTCTGCTTGCAGGCAGCCACAAAGCAAGAAACCCAAAACAACCCAATTAAAAAAAGAAAGACTAATACCCAAAGCACAGAGAAAAAGAAACAAAAAAACTCAAATCATGCAAACAATAGAAGCAAGCAACAGCATTCCCAGCCAAACTGAGTCCATAGACACAAATTCCCAGAGCAGCCGGAGTAGGCCTGGAGACTCAGGCTCAGATCACCATACAGTGGAGCAAATAACCATGGAGCTTGTAGGTATGAAGCATGTAGCAGTGGGAGCAGTCTCACAGCCTCAGCGCTGGGGAGAGAGGAGAGAGAGTGGAATCAGCCCAACCCTACCCTCTGGTCCTGACACTCTGCCTTTCTAGTCTATCTGGGCTGGCACTTAAATTGTCCAAACACCTGATCGTGACCTGGGCCTTACCACAGCAACAGGCTCTGGGCTTAGAACTCGACAACCAGACCAAAGCAGTTTCTGACCCCTCCAAGTCAACTCAGTGCTTACAGCGATCCAGTCTCATACCCAGTTTAGGTGGGTGAGTATCAAAGCTCATCTGCCTTGACTCCTCTCTGAATCACTCGCTCCAACTCCACGTTTGACACCAACACCATCTCCAACTGTGACCCCGTCTCGAACACGTTATGCTCTGACTTTGTAATGCACCAGCAAGACTTATCCCTTGAGTGGGCTTTGCCTTCGCTCACCTCTTCATTGTTTGCGGAGATAACTTAACACAATTTACCTCAGAGAAAGTGCCATTAATGATGCTTCGCCGAGCATCTACACTTCATCCACCAGAACAAGTGGAATCTCCCAGTGGTCACCCATTTTGATTCCACTTCCCATTCCCATTCCGATATGTCCATCTATGGCCTCCTCCACTGTTGGGATAAGACCACTCTTAGGTTGGAGGAACAACACTTTATATTCCATTTGGGTAGCCTCCAACCTGATGGCACGAACATCGATTTCTCAAACTTCCAGTAATGCCTCCAGCCCTGCCCCACTTCACTATTTTCCATCCCCTTGTCCCTCCCTCATGTTACCTCCTTGCCTGCCCATTGCCTCCCCCTGGTGCTCCTCCCTCCCTTCTTTTCTTTCTTCCATGGCCTTCTGTCTCTTTCACCAATCAACTTCCCAGCTCTTTGCTTCATCCCTCCCTCTCCAAGTTTCACCTGTCGCCTGGCGTTTCTCTCTCCCCTCCCCCCACCTTTCAGATCTACTCCTCAGCTTTTTTGCTCCAGTCTTGCTGAAGGGTTTCAGTCTGAAACGTCAACTGTACTTTTTTCCACAGGTGCTGCCTGGCCTGCTGAGTTATCCAGAATTTTGTGTGTATTGCTCAGATTTCCAGCATCTGCAGGTTTTCTCTTGTTTGTCCATTAATGATGTTTTCAGTCATATTGTTTGCCTTTTGAACTACAAGCAAGCTGTCACCCAACTTCATAACTTGGGCTTCGTGGCAATGAATTCCACAGATTCACTACCCTCTGGCTAAATAAATTACCCATCATCTCCATTCTAAAGGGATGTCCTTATATTCTGAGGCTGCGCCCTCTGGTCTTAGACTCCCCCACTATAGAAAGCATCCTCTCCCCATTCACTCTATCGAAGCCTTTCCACATTCATTAGGTTTCAATGAGTTCCCGCTCATTCTTCTAAGCTCCAGTGAGTACAAGCCTAGAACCATTAAATATTCCTCATATATTAACCCTTTCATTTCCAGGATCATTGTCATGAACCTCCTCTGGAGCATCTCCAATGTCAGCACATCCTTTCTGAGGCAAAAATGCCATGCCTCTGAAATTATTCTGCAAATTCATTCCGCAACCTTTCCAGGATATTCATATCCTTCATAGAGTAGGCAGACAGGAGCTGTATTCATTAATCTAGCTGCAGTGTTTTGTAAAGGTTTAAATGAAGCTACCAAGTTGCCCTCACCTCATCTTTCTATCACCTTAACAGGGATAGACTTCCTCATGCTCTCACCTACCACCCCATGAGCTTTTGCTTCCAGCACAGCATTCTCTGCAATTTCCTCCATCTTCAACGGGATCCTATCACCAACCAGATCTTTACTTCTTTACCACTCTCCGCTTTCTGCAGGGATCGCTCCCTCTGTCATGTCCTTGTCTATTTGCCCCTCCCCACGAATCTCCCTGTCACAAATGGAAGATGTGCTACACCTGCCCATTCACCTCCTCCTCCATCTCCATTCAGGGCCCCAAACGGACCTTCCAGTTGAGGAAACACTTCACTTGTGAATCTGCTGGGGTCGTCTACTGTATCCAGTGTTCCCGATGCGGGATCCTCTACATTGGTGAAATGCAAATTAGAACGGGAGTCTACTTTGTCGAGCATCTTCCCTATATTTGCGTCGCTGTCTGTAATGAGTTTGCATGTTCTTCCTATGATCATGTGGGTTTCCTCTGAGCGCTCCAGTTTCCTCCCATAGTCCAAATATGTACTGGTAGATGGGTTAATGGGTAATTGTAAATGATCCCATAATTAGGCTAGGGTTAAATTGAGGGCTGCTGAACAACACAACTTGAAGGACCAGAAGAGCTTGTCTGCCCTGTATCTCAATAAATAAAATAAATAAGTAAAAATTGACAAAAATCAGGAGTTCCTAGTAGCCAACCACTTTAATTCCAATCCCCATTCCCATTCCAGCATCAGGCCACCCTCAGGTTGTTTACAGTTACAGTTTTAGAACGGTCTGCCAGGGCCAGTTAGGAGAACTTAAGAAGGTTAAGACAATGAAAAGTTGTCAGAGCATTTAGGGGGAATTGCGGACCTCCCAGCTATGGAGGGTCAGCCTGGCTAATCGTCCGCATTCATAGCCGGTTAGTTCAGGCAGGTTCTGTAGATACCTGTTTCCAGAGCACTGCACTGAAGAACGCCTGCAAAGTTGTCCTCAGTCTGGAATGTCCAATCTCCAAAACTCACAACCGACTTCCTTTGTGAAAGATGCAGCCCAAGCATGGGAACGATTTCTGGCACTGCCCAGGGATTTCAGTTTTACAAGACCTCTTTACTCAGTCTAATGCTGCATTGACATCAAGAACAGTCATTCTTGCCTCATTCCCTCTAGTAAGTCTTTCTCCATGCTTGGATGAAGGTTGAGGTGAAGTATGTAGACTAGGGACCTGGCAAAAGCGAAACTTGGTTTTGCTCAGCAGATTCTTGCTAGTTATTAACACTAGAGACTGGAAATCCAGAGCAACACATACAAAATGTTGAAAGAACTTAGCAGGCAGCATCTATAGAAATGAATAAACTGTCAATGTTTCAAGCTGAGACCCTTCATCAGGACAGGAATTATTCATTTCCATAAATGCTGCCAGATCTGCCGAGTTCCTACAGCATTTTTTACGAGTTATTGATAGCATTGTCAACAACACCTTCTACCAATTTGCAGTAGATTGACTGTGTGGTAATGAGCTGGATTGGATTTGTTTCTGTTCCTTGTGATCTGGACACACTTGGGCAGTTTTACACATCACAGAGTAGACGTCAGTGTTGTAACTGTACTGGAACAATCTGGCTGGGGGCACTATCAGCCATGAAATGCAGGCCTCATGTATTAAAGCTACAGTGTTAGTTAATCCGTTACTTTTTGTGGTTTCCAGACAGTCTGTGCCATCCTATTCAGATGAAATGTCTTTGGACCTAATTTATGATGGATAGATTGCTGACTAACAGAATCATCAATCTGATTAATTCAAGCTACTTTACACTCATTCTATGGTACACATATAGACATATTTAATTGACTAACCACAGCAGCATTTTCCATTGATTAAAATCAATTACACTAATGTCGTTCTCATTAATAATTTCTAAAACATCTTTAAGCCTTGTCCTGAGATAACAAAATATTTAACTTGCAAAATCATTTGCTACATTGGTGAATTGGCTAGCTGTTAATAAAATTCACATTAAATTATCAGCTAGCAAACCACTTTCCTTGCTAATATATTGGACTAATTCTCCCAATACATTACCTGTAGCAATCAATTTTACATTTTTAAGCTATTTTATTGTCTCTTGCTAAACCCATTTCCAATGCCTTTTAAAACATCATGCATCAGTTAATGCTGAAACTCGCATCACAAGTGTTTTGTAAAGTATTACCTGCTTTAGGGAAAAATAATTAAGTAATGCACAGTTCCAGTGAAGTATTCATTTTGGAATAATAAAGTTACACTGTTTAAATATAAAAACAATTGATTTTGAATAAATTATGAAGGTATATTTTAATGGTGTTCTACTAAAGGTATAAGTGATCCTTAATTTTATAATTTAGATTGTTTAAGACAAGTTTTAGATGGGCTTTTTAAGTGGTAATTGGCTAAGTGATTGTTGGAATGGCCAGATCTATTTATCTCTTTCCATTTGTGATGTAGTGGCAATTTTAGCCTGGTCCTTTAGCCTTCATCAATCAAAGCATTGAGTTTAGGAGTAGGAACATTATGTTGTGATTATATATGCCCTTGCTGCCATTATACTTGGAGTACTGTGTACAGTTTTGGTCATACTGTTATAGGGAAGAATTTGTCAAGCTAGACAAGGTGTGGAAGAGATTTATGAGATGTTATGTGGCCTAGAGTGCCTGAGTTATGGGGAGAGTTTGGCCACAGTGGATCATAGGAGATTAAAGGGCAACTTTGCTGATGACACAACCATCATAGGTAGAATCTCAGATGGAGATGAAAGGATGTACAGGAGCGAGGTATACCACCTAGTTGCATGGTGTTGCTGCAACAACCTGGCACTCCACATTTCTAAGGTGAAAGAGCAGATTGTGGACTTCATGAAGGGTAAGATGAGGGAACATGAACCAATCCTCATAGAGGGATCAGAAGAGAAGAGAGTGAGCAATTTCAAGTCCTTGGGTGTCAATATCTCTGAGGATCTAACTTAGTCCCAACATATCGATGTGGTAAGAAAGAAGGCAAAGCAGCTGCTATAGTTCATTAGGAGTTTGAGGAGATTTGGTTTGTCACCTAAAATACTCAAACTTCTACAGATGTACTGTGGAGAGCATTCTGACAGGCTGCATCACTGTCTGGTATGAGGGAGGAGCAACTGCACAAGATCAAAAGAAGCTACAGAAAGTTGTAAAATTAGCTGTTTTCATCTTGGGTACTGTCTCCATAGTACCCACAACATCTCGAAGGAGCAGTACCTCAGAAAGGTGGCGTCCATTATTAAGGACCTCATAACCCAGGACATACCCTCTTCTCATTGTTATCATCAAGAAGGAGGTATAGAAGCCTATAGGTACACAATCAGTGATCCAGGAACATCTTCTTCCCCTCTGCCATCTGATTTCTAAATAGGGATTGAACTAACGAATGCTACCTTTTTTTAATATTATTTCTCTTTCATACTATTTTAATCTAACTTTTATATATATTTATATATACATTTAGTGTAATTGATTTACTTATTCATTTTTTCTTTCTATAATATCATGTATACCATTGTATTGCTGCTGCTAAGATAACAAATTTCACAACAGATGCCAGTGATATTAAACCTGATTCTGATTCATGATGGGTCAATGGCCATAATGTTTTCCCCAGAGTTGGGGAGTCCAAAACTAGAGGACACAGATACAAGATAAAAGGGGGAGATTTAAAAGTGGCAGGAGAAGTAACTCACATACATAGAGAGCAGTGAGCAGCTGAAATGAGTTATCAGAGGAAGTGGTTGAGGTAGGTACATTTGTAATTGCAACACTTGAGAGACATTTGAATAGCTACACAGAGGGAAGGCCTTTGAGAATTATGGGCCCAATGTTGTCTGCCAGGGAGTACTCTGGAGTTGTGTTAATGTAGCAGATATGAATTCAAGCAAGAACTAGTCTCAGTTCTTATTATAAGTTGCAAGCAGTAAATTGAAGTTAAAGGCACAGGCTGCCCCATAGACTAAGAGATATGGTTGACAATATGGTGACTATGAGATATTTGTATTTGCATCTGCCAAACGTTAAGACAATGGGGTAATGTTATTTGCCCTGCATCAACTATGGGTTTAAGGACTTTGCACCATTGTTACATTGTGAACATTGCTAAGTTCAGGGAAGATGGCATTTAGTTTGTTTCATCAAAGGTATTTGAACATTCAGAAATGTCTCCCTCTGTAGATATGCAATTTAAAGGAAGCATTGTCAACCAAAAGTATTGGAGTAAACAAAGTTATTGTAACTACTGAAACTGTATGGAATCACCGACTGTTATGATTGATCTTAGGGGTATGAAAATGTGATGTACCTTGAGTCTGGGAGACTCCACTGTGAGGGTCCACAGGAGAATGCCTGCTTTTTGTATATTTTGAGTTTATTAATAATTAATGTTGACATCCAATACTGCACTTCATTAAATTGTGACATCAAATAATAGTGACCTAATAAGAGGTATTGATTTTTTACAAAACACCATTTGCCATTGGAATGCAAAAGCTAATGAGAGTATTCTAAGAATAACAATAAGACCAGTGTTTTAGCAAATTCCAATTTGGCTGTTATCCCTTGAGATTTTTTTTTCCTTTAATTCCATAAAATTCAAACTTTGTGTTTCCCTTTCTTCTTCAGACTTGAGCATGATTTTATTGTTGGTAGCTGGTCCCATTATATTTACATTATTTTGTTTTTCCATAGAGTAGATTGATGCTAGAGTTCCCCTGAATAACAGGGACCAGCAAGGATCCCTAAGCATTGTGGAATCCACATGACAGTAAAGAATTTTTTAAAGATGACACACTGCTATTTTTCCATTTTCCTCAGCTTATTTTGTTTAAGACTTGAAGAAACCCCACTGAAAATGTCATCAGACATAATGACTCCTTATATTTTTTTATAGACTCTGCATAGCCTCAATCATTGATTGCCACCATAGAACATAGTGCACATCAAAGTGTTCCAGGAAGCAACGAGGAATAAATGCTTTGACAAGATTCTACTAATTATACTAGCTTTGACTGGCAAGCATTCTCTTTCATCAATATCCAAAGTGTTTGGTGCTGTAAACTGTGAACCCTGTAATATGATTAATAAAATTCTTGGCAACCCCAGCATAATGAATGATTAGGCAAATGCATCATCAGAATCCGAGGCAGGTTTCATATCACCAGCATATGTTGTGAAATTTGTTAACATAGTAGCCGCAGTATAATGCAATACATGATAAATATAGAGGAAAAAAAATGAATTACAGTGATATACATATAATATATGTACATCTATACATATATAATTAAGTAGTCAAATTAAAAATAGTAATGCAAAAACAGAAGGAATAAGAAATAGTGAGGTAGTGTTCATAGGTACAATATCCATTTAGAAATTGGATGGCAGAGGGGAAGAAGCTGTTCCTGAATCACTGAGTGTGAGCCTTCAGGCAACGGTACCTCCTTCCTAACAGTAACAATGAGAAGAGGACATGTCCTGTGTGATGAGGATCCTTAATAATGGATGCCAACTTTCTGAAGCAGTGCTCCTTGAAGATGTCTTGGATACTAGGGAGGCTAACACGCATGATGGAGCTGAATAATTTGACAACATTCTGACTAATATTGCAGCTTATTTCGATCCTGTGCAATACACCACTCCCCCCCCCCCCGACCCCATATATACTAGACGGAGATGCAGCCTGTCAGAATGCGCTCCATGGTACATCTGTAGACATTTTTGAGTGTTTTAGGTGACGCACCAAGTCCTCTACAACTCCTAATGAAATATGGCCACTGTCTTGCCTTCTCTATAGCTGCATCGATATGTTGGGACCAGATTAGATCCCCCGAGATCTAGACACCCAGGAACTTAAATTGCTCACTCTCTCTACTTCTGATCACTCTGTGAGGATTAGTATGTGTTCTTTTGCCTTACCTTTCTGAAGTCCACAATCAGCTCTTTGGTCTTCCTGATATTAAGTACAAGATTGTTGCTGCGACACCACTCAACTAGCTGGCATATCTCACTCCTGTACGCCCTCTCATCTCCATCTGAGATTCTACCAACAATGGTTGTATCATCAGCAAATTTATAGATGGTATTTGAGCTATGCCTAGCCACACAGTCATTGGTATAGAGAGAGTAGAGCAGTGGGCTAAGCACACACCCCTGAGATGCAGCAGTGTTGATTGTCAATGAGGAGATGTTATCACCAATCCGCACAGATTGTGGCCTTCTGGGTGGGAAGTCGAGGATCTAATTGCAGATAGAGGTACAGAGGCCCAGGTTCTATTGTTTTTTGATCAAGACAGTAGGAACGATTGTGTTAAACACTGAGCTATAGTCAGTGAACAACATCCAGACAGCATCCTGATTATTCTCTTTAATTCAACACTGGATTACTAGAGACTGATAACCAACAAATAGAACAATTTGCTTTCTTTTGCTGAATGCCCTAAAAACTACTCCTCATTTAATTTGTTAAGTATTTTAGCAATTGTTTTCTGTCATCACGTGCCCAATTTCCTAAGCTCTTATAAGAATTTTTGGATCTGTTAATGGTTTCGATTCTGTTCATTTTATTAGTGAGTAATTTCATATTGTTAGCTGCCTTATTCAGTTTTATTTAACTTGCTGAACTGAAAGACTCAGCTCCCAGTGGACAAACAAGTGGGCTTTGTCAGCAGCTAGAAGCAGTGTTTCGAAGTTGGTAGTACTTTGTCTGTAGAGACAAATCTGATTGCGTTAGTTAGTGAAGAACAACTTAAATGCTTCATTGATAAGTCATTCACTGCGTATTGAAATTTTAGCACAATTTTTAACAAACTTAAATGGAAAGGAAAAGACTATTATTTTACAGTACATTAATTAACACAATAGATAGATATATATTGCACTGGCTATCTCTGCATATTAATATCACAATTCAGAATTCTGTGTAATAATAACGAGCTGTGATTTGCACCCTTACTTGAAGCAGAGATTGCTGTACCAAATTTGAAACTGATGGTATCTTTGCATAATTACTATTTGTTGAATATGAACTGCACTTGGAGCTGGACACATGTAATATGATTAGTCACTTACTTGTGCGAATTAGAACGTTCAGCACAAGTAAAGGAAGCCAGCTTGATCTCCTCAAAGGATGAGCATTGCTGGCCAGTGTTTATATGAAAGAAATGCCACGGTAAATTTTAAGTATTATCGCTTACAACATCCAGAAAGAAACTTTACAACTTTTAGCCATTAACTCATTCAAACTAAATATCCTGAACTATGGAACTTGATATAAGGGTTTTAAACATCCAGGTTTTAGTCAAATATGTGTTAATCTATGGAGCAGATAAAATGATTTATACTCAAATTTGAGGTATCTGCCTTCTTTGTAAATTGTTTACAGGAGGCACGAAGAATGGAACAAAGCTTGTGGGAAAGCATGGCCAAGTGAGACTGAAGAGCTTCAGGTAACTGGTTTGCTAAGGAGCAAGTACCGGAAAAATCAACACAGAGAGCTGACAAATATCCTTGATGAGGTAATGTCCTGGGATATTAAAAGACATGATTTCAAAGAAGATGCATGTCTTGATTTCTGTTTTCTACAATGTCCTAAGTTCTAGAATAGCAAATATAACTGGAAGATAACGAATGTCACCACAATATTTAAGAAATAAAGTGAAATAAAAGAACATAATTAGTCATTTTATCTGATACTTCTAAGGAATTATAATTAAAGTCCTTCTTAACTATACTATAATTTTATAATTAGGCCCTCTAGAAAAATACTGTAGTCTGACACCATGTACACGAGCTTATAAAAGTGAAACTGTCTTCAACAAATCTTCTGTAGTTCTTCTCTTCACAGGCAACCCCTTGGTATTGAAGATGACTTGTTTGCATTCCGGTCTTAAAAGTTATGTGTAGTTGAATCAGACCAAAGTAGGAACTGCAGACTCTTCTGCAGATGGTGCTGGATGTGCCTAGCAAGGTATTATCACAAACAAGAGAGAAAACTCAGATGCTTGAAACCAAGGCAATACACACAAGTTGCTGGAGGAACTCAGCAGGCTAGTCAGCACCTATGGAAAAGAGTAAGCAGTCGACATTTCAGGCTGAGACCCTTCATCAGGACTCTGATGGCCTGTAGACAGCGGGTGCTATGTTTGTTCTTAATAAAGACAAACAGCATGGGTACAAATGCTAGTACATAGTTAATTCACAAGACACTCCAGTCATAGCTTCAGATCGACCTCAGTGCATGTGCGACCAGCTCCCCAACGACACTTCTGGTTCTGTGTGAACTGCCTGCTTTGCACACTGGGAACTGAAGTTCTTTATTATGCACACACATAATAACACAGTGGGCTCTTTTGAGTTCCTAATGCATGGATTCATTATCAAATTGAATGATCAAGGGCAAGTTAGAGACAAATTTCTGTGGCCAGTCCATTTTGAGGAGGATATTCCAAATTCAAACTTGACTGACAGCGTCAAAAGTTTTGGTGAATGTATCTTTACAATGTTCAATTCCCTTGCAAAATTCTTTGTATACTGAATACCTCTGTCCTAATCAAACTGATAGCAACAGTATTGTTTTCTTCATTATACTTACTAATTTCTACGATAATTTCAAAAAAATGTACAGATACTGGAAATCCAAAGAGGCACACACAATTATGGAGGAACTCAGCAAGCCAGGCAGCATCTATGGAAAAGAGTAAACAGTCGACATTTCAGGCTGAGACCCTTCACCAGTCCTTACGAAGGATCTTGGCCCGAAATGTTGACCATTTATTTCTCTCCATTATTGTTGACCTGCTGAGTTCCTCCTGAATTTTGAGTATGTTGATCTGTAATTTTTAATCTCTGTATCTTAATTATTACCATATAGATATACTACATTAACCGTGTATGTAGATTTTGTTTAAATTTAACGTTGCGCATTAGCTTCAATGTGGTACCAGACCCTTGGGATTTCTATAGCTATATGGCTTACTCTTACGTTAAGAAACTACTCGGCTGACGATATTATGGCTTGCAACGCTGAGCTTAGCCTTGTGTACTGAGGTCATATGCCCTTCTGTCTTGCAGTGGAAGTTTTTCATTGTTCTAAGCTGGCATATTTTGTAATGAAAATCATCCATCATATCAGTAGTAGTTTTTTTTTCCCACCATCTCACCTTTGTTCTAAGCTCACTCGCTTGATTTACGTTCAGCATCAGAGCTCTGGGTCACACTGCTGAACATACACCCATTTTATGGTCGGAATTCTTTAGCATTTTATGATGCTACTCCATCATGTAGACTCAAGCATTAAATCTTGAGCATTTAACCATTTTGTTTGAATTTGTTCATCTGTTAATCCGTCTTCTTCCACAGTCCTCAATCAGGAAGTTAATAGAGATTGATTCTTCAAAGTAACCAAATAATTTCTAATAGACTTTTTTTAATCTTTGGTTTGTGGTCACAGATTTGTAGCTTTCTATGATCCCAAAAGTGCTGGATTAAAGTGATTTTACAATCTGCAATGAAACATTGTTTGACTTGTGTGATTCCACAAGGTCCACAATAATGACATACATGCCCTTGCTTCTCCCTTTAAAATAATTTCCATCTCTATTTTATATTGGACAGTTTTGCCCCCTCCCTCAATTTCAGCAATGTTATTTGCTCTGAAGAACATCTTCCTTTGTGCTACAAAAGATTTAAAGGTTCTCAATTTAATCATTAACCTCAGCTTTCTGACATTGCCAAATGGAGTCTGTGCTGTCATTTTGCACTGTTCCTGCCTTAACTAATGCAGAACTTATTTGATAATCAACCTGTACTATTGCCTATACACCCTCAAACCTGCTCTGCTGTGCAGGACAGTCCAGTCTGAGGCTCAACACTATTTTCATATTCTATCCATATACTGACTGACTCTAAATGGTTGTCAAGCTCCACCTTGAACACATTTGGTGACTTTGCCTTTATAATTCTACGGACTTAAGCATTCCAAGATTTCACTGAAGGAAGAGATATTTCCTGATCTATCTTAAATGGGTGACCTCTTACTCTAAAGCTTTCCCCTAAGGGTCAAGTTACCCAAAAGTAGTGAAACAGTCTCTGACTCTTCTCAGCACCCTCAGACTCTTCTGCATTACAATGGCATCTGTTAGCTTTATTTCCAATACCTTCATAAATTAACTCTTCATCACAGAATTAACTGTGAATTTTCTCCATTCTATCTCAAATGAAAGAGCATTCCTAACTGTGGAGACAGAATTCAATCTCAGCACCATTCTGTAAAACTGCATCAGGACATCTACACATTTATACTCCATATCTACTGCAATATCCTCTGAAATCACCATAATGAAGTAGGTTTTCAAAGCTTATAGAGAAATTTAGGCCAGTTAGAAGAGTGGGCTGAAAGATGGCAGATGGAATTTAATGCTGATAAATGCGAGGTGCTACATTTTGGTAGAACTAATCAAAATAGGACATAGATGATAAATGGTAGGGCATTGAAGAATGCAGTAGAACACAGGGATCGAGGAATAATGCTGCATAGTTCCCTGAAGGTGGAATCTCATGTGGATAGGGTGGTGAAGAAAGCTTTTGGTATGCTGGCCTTTATAACTCAGAGCACTGAGTATAGGAGTTGGGGTGTAATGATGAAATTGTACAAGGCATTGGTGAGGCAAAATTTGGAATATTGTGTACAGTTTTGGTCACCAAATTATAGGAAAGATGTCAACAAAATAGAGAGAATACAGAGAAGATTTACGAGAATGTTACCTGGGTTTCATCACCTATGTTACAGAGAAGGGTTGAACAAGTTGGGTTTTTATTCTTTGGAACGTAGAAGGTTGAGGGGGGACTTGATAGAGGTATTTAAAATTATGAGGGGGATGGATAGAGTTGATGTGGATAGGCTTTTTCCACTGAGAGTGGGGGAGATTCAAACAAGAGGACATGAGTTGAGAGTTAAAGGGCAAAAAGTTTAGGGGTAACATGAGGGGGAACTTCTTTACTCAGAGAGTGGTAGCTGCGTGGAACAAGCTTCCAGCTGAAGTGGTTGAAGCAGGTTCGATATTGTCGTTTAAAGTTAAATTGGACAGCTATATGGACAGGAAAGGAATGGAGGATTATGGGCTGAGTGCAGGTTGGTGGGATTAGGTGAGAGTAAATGTTTGGCACGGACTAGAAGGGCCGAGATGGCCTGTTTCTGTGCTGTAATTGTTATATGGTTATATGGTTATTAATCCATATACAGTATATTGGTGTTTACAAAAAATTCTAATGTTCTATTGGCCTTCCTAATCACTTCTTGAACCCGCATGTCAGCTCTTTTCCATACATATACTAGGATTTTTGGATTCCTTTATGCTACAATAATTTGATGTATTTACTATATTTAAGCTGTTATTTGTTTTCTCATTCTTTTCCCCCAAAATAGATAACTTCACGTTTCGCACATTATGTTCCATCTGCCGACCAAGGAGATGATTATTGACTTCAGGAGGAGGAAATGGGAATCAGAGGTGGAGAGGGTCAGCAACTTTAAACTTCTCAGTGTTAATACTTCAGAGGCTATGTCCTGGGTTCAGCAAGTAAATGCCATCACAAAGAAAGCACAGCAGTGCTTCAACTTACTTGGGAGTTTGCAAAGATTCAGCATGTCATCTAAAACTTTGACAAACTTCTTTAGATGTATGGTGGAAATTACACTGACTGGTTGCATCACGGCTTGGTATGGGAACACCAACTCCCTTGTATGGAAAAGCCTTCAAAAGGTAGTGGATATGGCCCAGTCCATCACAGGTAAAGTCCTCTGCACCATTGAGCACATCTACATGGAGCACTGTCGCAGGAAAGCAGCATCCATCATCAATGAGCCCCACCATATAGGCCATGCTCTCGTCTCACTGCTGCCATCAGGAAGAAGGTACAGGACCCTCAGGACTCACACCTCCAGGTTCAGGATCAATTATTATCCCTCAACCATCAGGCTCCTGAACCAGTGGAGATAACGTCACTCAACTTCACTTACCCTGACACTGAACTGTTCCCTCTTTCAAGGGCGCTTCAACTCATCTTTCTGATATTTATTGCTTATTGTTATTATTATTTTTTCACTTTCTTTCTGTAATTACATAGGTTTTTTTTGTACCTTAGCTCCTATATGCCCTGTTGGGTCTTCCAATATTGTGTTTCTTGTATTTCTTGTGATTGCCCATAGAAAATGAATCTCAGGGTTGTATATGGTGACCTATATGTACTTTGATACTAAATTTACTTCGAACCTGGACATACTGCTCACACACTTGGGCTCCCTATTTTTCGTTGCAGTCTCTATGTCCTGCTCACAATGTGCTAACCAACCTACCCTTCAATCAACTGCAAATTACTTTGAACTTTGAATTCCTTCATCAATACATAGAGTTGAGTCTCCAACACTGAGCCTGTGGCTCTCCACTAGTTACTGAATGCCATTCTGAAAACGATTAATTTGTCCTGACTCTATCTTTTCTGACAGCTAGTCTTTCTCTATCAAAGTTGCCCCATGTGATATTAACTTGCACACTCAACCTTTATGCTACATCTTCTCAAACGCCTTCTGTAGTCGATAGCTAATTGTTATATCTTCAAAGAATCTGAATAAATTATCAAGCACAACTTCTTTCTCATAAATCCAAACTAAATCTGCATTAATCCCCCAAGATCTTCTCAATGTCCTGCTAATACTTGCATAATAATGGATTCAGAATTTTGCGATTGACAGATGTGAGACCATTGCTTGTAGTTTATTGCCTTTTAGATTTCTTATTGACTACTGATGTTTACTGCACTATTTCAATCCTTTGGGTTCTCTGTAAAATCCAGGGAGTTTTTGTTGATTATACATAAAGCATTCACTAACTCTGTTTACATGATGATGATGATGATGGCTGTCAGTTCCTGGGGCCTTAGTGGTCTTAAGCCCTATTCCTTTGCGAATGTCCCAATGGTCAGATGCTAGCACATCCGACTTGTCTTCTCTGCCTGTAGAGTCTGGAGTCACCATGGATCCCAGTGTTGGCGCAGGGACAAATGAGGGAAGAATCAGGAGACACGCTGATCCAGCAACTGCTTTATTTCAAGGAGAAATGGTGTGTGAATGGGAACCCCATTCTTTTATGGGATTTCTCCTAATCCTCTGGAAAATAATGTACAGGTAAATACTTCGATTATTTTAATATTTCTATTTATTTGTCTTCATGTCATTAACTAGTTTAATATTTTTGGGAATATTTGCAAGTGTCTGAAGCCAATTGTTAAAGACTGTTGGGTGTTCCAGGGCCACATGTCATGATGTGTTGCTCAAGGCCCGTCCACAGAATAGAATGATCACTGCCAGGTGCATGAGACAGGTGCTCAGTTCTCCACATCCAGGAAAAGTTAACTGCAAGGATGTAGCAACTGCTGGAGGCAGGTCCAGCACCATCCAACCCATAATCTCGACTGTATCATCCAGTGTATTCTTTGTCCTCATAGCCCCACTAACAAATCCCAAAAAAGATTCAAAACAGTGGAGAGCATGTGCAACATGCCACTCAGAAATAATTTCTTACCCATTTCAATTGTAGTTCCACTGGTTCCCTGTGTAGAAATACGACAAAATCTCTAGCCCTCATCAATCATCTTTCCTTAGGGTGCTTTGATATTTTATTAGGAACTGGTTTTCTGGTTAACAAGGCAAAGCATTTTGAAAATCAAATCAAGAAATGCAAATACTGTACTTGATTGTTCACATTAAAAAGGTATCTTCTGGAAGCCTCAGGCTTGCAGTGATATACATTTGCCGTAAAAAAGAGCCTCTATTACACACAAACATGCTAAAAGACATGAAGAGATCATCATCACTCATGTGGATATGAAACGATACAGTTTTAGGCTTTGCTGGAAAGTGTCTCACTCTATTTCCTCAAGCGGAACACATGATGGATGAGCTGTTGTTTGGTCAAACATTAAATGCTATTTTGATTCAACTGAAGTTTTGCTAGAGGAATTGAATACATTTATCACTAGTTATTCTGCCATCTTTTCTATGCCTTAATAGAATGTTTACGGTAGAAAGTGATTCTTCAATCTGAATGACCTGTATCTGCATCAATTGCCAGGAGAAATACATAAAGAATTGAAAACTCAGTTAGTGCTCTGGGAATTTATTTAACCTTAATATGTGAGATGTTAAAAATTTGATTCTTTGTTCATTTCCTGAGTGCTTACTATGAACACAAGGAATTCTTCAGATGCTGGAAATCCAGAGTAAAACACACACACACACACACACACACACAAAATCCTCTCGGACCAAAACATCAACTATTCCTCTCCATAGATGCTGCCTGCCCTGCTGAGTTTCTCCAGTGTTTTGTGTGTGCTCCTACTACGAAACTGATTTTCCAAAAATTGCCCACATGTTTTAACTTACAAATTGGTTCATAAACTTGGCCTTAGTTACAGATAAAATAAATTGGTAAATGGATTAATGATCGTGCCTCTATTTTGCACGTTGACACCTGTCTCTCCGAGCTCAGTGCCAATGGGTAATACAGTATAAACCTAAAACGAACAAGTTCCATGCTGAGACTTCTCATGTGCTGAGGAAATTCAACCACTTCGTGCGAAAGTGCACTACACTGTAAATGTGGCACTCCTAAAGGAGGCAGCAGTGTGAGGGCATGACCTGAAACATGGGTCAGAATATCTGGAGATATTTCCAGAACTGCCATTCAGTGAAGAGATTTCAAATGCAAGATTTGACAGGAAGAAAGCTGCAAGATGGAATGGATGGAAACTCCATACAAAATATACATACTGCAAGGTTAGCAAGAGATGGCCAATAATAAGAATCTAACTCATGCAGCTTTATGGAGACACACAAGACTGCATGTGCTAGAATCGGGGGCACAAGATGCTGGAGCATTTTAATGTATCAGGCAGCATCTGTGGAGGGAAATTTGTAGTTCAGATGAAAGGACTCACCCCAGAATGATTATCCATTTCCCTCCATCAATCCTACCTGATCTGCTGAGTTCCTCCAGCATCTGAGTTCCTCCAGTTGCCTCCGAAGAATTTTGTTCATGATAATTAATGAAATGGATTTCACTAGATGGATGAAAAAAAAGAAAGATTAATGGCACCCAGGTAAACGTTGGACAGTGCATGAAATAAACACACAACTGATTGCATGTTGCCATTGCCACTGCAGCCGGGAAAGTACTGGTCCCACTTTGCTTCTAAAGCTTTCCACAGTATCTAAGGGTGCTCTTTCAACTTAATCCTTGCCAAACGATTAGAACGCTTCTCAGTTACACAACTCCTACATGCATTTTGACCATCCCACTCGTCACTTCTAACAGTCATGAATCTTTTCTCCCTTGAATCCAAACCAATGTAGGTTCTATATTCTGGAGAACAGAGATATGGCTTACAGAATCGTTCTTTGTATAACAGACCCTCAACACCAAGAACCAAATGTTGAATCTCTGCAGCACCTTCTCTATAGCTAGTACATTTTTTTATGAAAGAGACCAAATTGTACACAATGCTCCCAGGTACAGTCTTTATGTAATTGGACTAAAAGTATATTCCTGTACTCAAACTGCTCCACTAAATACATCCACAAAAATTTCCAAAAGATTAGTCAAAAATGATTGATTCCTGGAATTATAGAATATTACATGGTAGTAAATAGACTTTGAATCAGAATAATTAACTGGATTGAAAAGTTAATATTTTCTACCAGCTATCCTTGCAATCCATGAATATGGAAGGCAGTCTTTAACACACTATGCTATGCTGCCTAGTTTCTGAAAGGCAATGCCATGCGTGTGCTAAAAGTAATGAGCTCAAATGAATATAAGATGGTCTTGATCTGGATTCTTCTCACAGCTGGTACTGCAATTTTTGATTAATTGAAGGCCTGCAGGTACTCTAAGTTGTTTCTTAAAGAGCTTCTCCACTTGATGTGCAGTTGTTTTGTTCCCAGTGCTTGTGTTCACAAGAATGGTTTTGACTTCGCAAGATTAAATTTGAATATTGGAACTCATTTTACTGCCTAATGTGTGTTCTCATTTACCTCAAAACTTCGTAGACCAGCACATCCAATAACAAGCTCATCTCCAAAGCTGCAGTTAGTGCAGACAGAGACCTACCACTGGCTTGTTCATGGTCGGTTTAAAACAAGAAGAATAAAATGGTACCCATGGCGTGCAGTACAAGGTTGTTGGTTACTTCCATTCCAGGAATCAAACGTATATTATAGGGTGTTTCTCAAGAGCATTACTGAGGGACAGAATGTATCATTGGAAACACTGCCAATCAGATGTTAGAACAATGTGGTGTGACCGCAAATGAATGCTCATTTGAGATAAATAATCAGTTATGCTCCTTGTATTACCAGATCAAAAAGGAATCTTACTTGTTCAACGGATGATCTTGAATTTGGTAGTGTTAATGAAGCAGGGTATCTGCAGAAGGACTTAGATAGCTTGGAAGCATGGGCAAATAGGTGGCAGATGAGGTACAGTGTAGGGAAGTGTATGGTCATACACTTTGGTAGAAGGAATAAAGACTAACTTATAAGAGGAGTGATTGATAAGTTCGTGGCATAAGGTAGAAGGAGTCAATTTTAGAAAACCTAGCACATTTATTTTTCAACATAGTTCCCTCCTACCTGTACACACTTAGTCCAGCGGTCGCGGAGCATACGGATCCCTTCTTTGTAGAAGTGGTAATTGGTAAGTTGGGGTAATTGATGTTCGTGGCCTAAGGTAGAAGGAGATGAGTTATTAACTCCAAACTTCCTGCATTTTCACTCAAAGAGTAGAACTGCACGTGCATGTAACGAAAACTGTATAACTCATCTCCTTCTACCTTAGGCCACAAACTTATCAATCATCCCTGCTGTGGACCACTTCTGGAGGTCCAAGACAACGACTTCTATAAAGAAGGGATCCGTATGTTCCACGACCGCTGAACTAAGTGTGTAAATGTAGGAAAAATAAATGCGCCTTGGTATTCTAAAATTGACTCCTTCTACCTTAGGCCACAACCTTATCAATCACCCCTATTAAGTAGGGAGAAAATTCAGAAATTAGAGGTGCAAGGTGATTTGTGAGTCCCAGTGCAGGAATCCCTGAAGTTCAAAAGTTCACAATAAGTTTATTATAAAAGTACGAAGTACATAACTGCCGCCATATACAAACCTGAGATTCATTTTCTTGTGGGCACGCACAGTAAATACAAGAATAATAACAGAATCAATGAAAATTGTCCCCAACAGGACAGACAACCAATGTGTAAAACACAACGAACTGTGCAAATACAAAAAGACAAAAAGAGTAATAATAATAAATGACCAAGCAATAAATATCAAGAAAATAACTTGTAGAGTTCTTGAAAGTGAGTCTTCAGTGATGAGACGACTGAAGTTAAGTGAAGTTATCTCCTCTAGTCCAACAGCCTGATGGTTGTGGGATAATAACTGTTCCTGACCCTGGTGGTGTGTGTCCTGATGGTCCTATACCTTCTTCCTGATGGCAGCAGTGAGAAGAGAACATGATCTGGATGGTGGGGCTCTTCCTGTGAAATCACTTCATGTTGATGTGCTTAACAGTAGGGAGGTTACCTGTGAAAGACTGGGCTGTATCTAATACATTTTGTAGGTTTTTCCATTCAAAGGCATTGGTGTTTCCTTACCTGGTCATGATACAACCAATCAATATACTCTCCACTGCACATCTATAGAAGTTTGTCATAGTCTTAGATGGCATGCCGAATCTTTACAGACTTCTATGCAGAGGCACTGTTGTGCTTTCTTCATAATACCACTTACACACTGGATCCAGGACAAATCCTCTGAAATGATAACACTGAGGAATTTAAAGGTGCTGTCCGTCTCCACTTCTGATTCCCCCAGGGAGGACTGGCTCATGGACCACTGGCTTCAAACTCCTAAAGTCAATAATAAACTTCTTTGGCTTGCTGATATTAAGTAAGAGGTTGTCGTTGTGGCACCAGTCGGCCAGATTTTCAACCTCCCTCCTAAATGCTGATTCGTCATCTCATCTGATTCAGCCAACAGCAGTGCTGTAGTCAGCAAACTGAAATATGGCAATGGAGCTGTGCCTAGTCTCACAGTCATAAGTATAAAGTGCATAGAGCAGGGGCCTAATCCTTGTGGTGCCCCTGTGCTGATAATGATTGTGGAGGAGATGTTGTTGCCAATTCAAACTGACTAGGGTCTGCAAGTGAGTAAATCTAGGATCCATTTGCATAAGTAGATATTGAGGCCTAGGACTTGAATCTTACTGATTTGCTTTGAGAGGATATTATTGAATGCCGGCTGTAGTCAATGAGGAACATCCTGAGCTATGCATTTTCGCTGTCCAGATGTTCCAGGGTTGAGAGAAGAGCCAATTAATTGGCATTTGCTGTTGACCTGTTGTGATGGTAGGCAAACTGGAGTGAATCGAAGTCGTTTCCTTGGAAGGTATTGATATGTTTCATCACCAACCTGTCAAAGCATTTCATCACAGTGGATGTAAGCAATTTCGGACAACAGTCATTCTTATTCAACACCAGTATATTTGAAACCTGCTTAGTACCTCAAACTGCCAAAACAAGAGGTTAAAGATATTGAAGAACACTCCAGCTACATGATTAGCACAGGTCTTTAGTACTCGGCCAGGTACCCTATCTGAGCTGGTTCACACACCTGAAGGAAGCTCTTACGTCAACCTCAGAGACTGAAATCACAGGATCAAGTGGGGTCTGTGGGAATTCGTGAAGGTGCCTCCTTGTGTTTCTGGTCAAAGCGAGCATAAAAGGCATCAAGTTCATCTTGGAGTGAAAGTTAACTTGTAGGTTTAGTGAGTAGCAAGGAAGGCAAATGCAGTGTTAGTATTCATTTCAAGAGGACTAAAATATAAATACAAGGATGTAATGTTGCTACTTTAATAAGGACCTAGTCAAAGTACATTTGGAGTACCGTGATCAGTTTTGGCTCCATATCTGAGGAAGGATGTGCTGGCATTGGAAAGGGTCCAGAGGAGGTTTATGAGAATGATCCCTGGGTTGAAATTGTCAATATATCAGGATCATTTTATGGCTTTGAGCCTGTATTTGCTGGACTTTAGAAGGATTGGGGGAGATCTCTTTGAAACCTACCAAATATTGAAAGGCCTGGATAGAGAGGATTTAGTGAAGATGTTGCCAGTAGAGGGAGGGTCCAGTGCCAGAAGGCACAGCCTCAAGATAATTGACATCACTTTAGAACAGAGATGAGGAGGAATTTCTTTAACTAGAGGGTGATGAATCTGTGGAATTTATTGCCACAGACCAAGCCGTTGGGTACGTCTAAAGTAGAACTTGATAGATTCTTGATTAGTAAGAGTGTCACAGGTTACAAGGAGAAGACAGAAGAACAGCATGCATTGAAAGGAAATAATAAACCAGCCATGATCAAATGGCAGAGTAGATTTGATGGGTCAAATGGCCCAATTCTGCACCCATGTCTTATGATCATCAACAATAAAAGAAGCAGGTGATTCCAAAATACCATGACATTAGCCATCTCACTGAAATTATTTTCCATTTTTGAAATGAAATAATGTTTCACGTAATCATAATATTCATAAGAGTTAGGCTTTTCACAATTTTTCCAATTCTTTTGGATCTTCTCAAAGGAAAGTATTATTAGCTTGGATGTTTATTCTCAAATTGGGAGAAGTATCGCTACTTGATTCAATTCAGTGGAATTTGTGTCCAACTTTTTCATCAAATCATCTTCTGGCCATTTAACTCTGATACTCTCATATAAACATCTTGCTGAAATGGAATGAGAGGCACATATGTTTTACATGTTGCCTCCTACTTTCAGAAAGTATCTCATGTAAAATCTAATTTTAAGATGTTTTCTGAATGTTACATTTATTGGTTGTTATTAACATAAACGAAAGTGATTTCATTGAAATCTACCAGATACTGAAAAACCCAGACGGAGTGGAAATGAACAGAATGTTTCCATTAGTAGGATAGCCTAGGATCTAAGCGAGCAACCTCAGAAATAAAGAGAAGTCCCTCTAGACCTTTGATGAAGAGGAATTTCTTCAGCCAGAGGGTGGTGAGTGTATGGAATTCATTGCCAGGGAACTGTGTGGGCCAAGTTGGATATATTTAAGGCAGGGATTGATTGGTAAAGGATTTGAGGGCTATGAGAAGGTAGGAGAATGGAGTTTTTAAAAATCAGCCATGATTGAAAGGTTGAACAGATTGATGAGGCAATTGGCCTAATTCTGCCTCTAGATTTTGACATTTTATACTATGATTCATACTGTTTTCATATTACTTAATGATATAGGAAGAGATTATTGGGCTCAGAGTTTATTTTGTCACTCAGAGCAAATGTGTCAATCCCATTCCCCCACTAATTTCTCTGCAATCTATTCTCTCCAAGGTAATCAGGACAATTTACTGCAAACAATGTACCTACCAACCAACACATCTGTATGACAAAGGAGGAAGCAGAGCATTCAAGGAAATATACATTCCATATGCACAGCACGGAAGTTCAGAATCAAAATGGGGTCACCAAAGGTGTGAAGCAACTTATTCTGTGACTTTATGACCCAAATCAATGCTGTGTCACAACTTTGTCTTACCTCAATCACTTCTCTTTCACTCTTCCCTCAAGGTTTGGTTGAACTAACTACAGTTCTCAATGATATCATTGCCATGCCTTTTGATGCTGAATGATGTAATGGAGAAAAGCGTGCATATTTAATAACATTTTGTTGCATTACACACTTAAATAGAAATGAACAATATTGAAGAGTTGTATCCACAGCAAATTTTTTGGTAAGCCATGACATTAGATCTTAATTCTTCAACAATGCACTCTCAAGTAGCACAGGCCCAAACACGTCTCACTTTGATCCATTGTAAGTAATATTTGTAAGCAGTAGGAAGTCCTCTAATCCTTTATTACAATGATCAATATCTGATCATCAGGAAGGACCCGCTGGCCATTTCAAATACTGTAGTCACTAGTTTAGAAATACAATCCTAATATTTAGTGCCACTGTCGATTAAGAACACTGATTAAAGATTCTTCAAGATCTTTATCTAGTCTAAGTAAGCGCACAAAACCCTTGGCTACTGTATGACCTTCATTCTCATAAAACAAAATGTTTAAGTGAAGGTGTTCCAAGCTGTCATCTCTACTTTCGCATCTAACTCAGTCTTGTTCCATCAGCTTGCCAATTGTATTATTATGTCGAGGATTCAACTGGACCTTTAGCAAACACAGTCCATTTGTTTCAAGTTTACTCATATTTGTATAGCATTCCTTACTTTCACAACCTTCAACACTACCCCACTCAATATTTCTCCATTTCCCATCTCTCTAACACAATTTGCCTTCTCTTATATCCCATCACTCTTTTCTGCTTTCCACTCTTGGCATCTCCTCTCAGTGGCAAAGTATTTTCCTTTTTCGCAGTTCAAAAATATTGGTATTCACTTACTGATTTACAATGTGATTTAAGTAACAATTAACTCATAACTATTATATATTAACACAGTTAATTGCAATGGTTTTGTTTAATCACTGATTAAAAGAAATCATTATAACATACATTATGATGTTACAGATATTTATAATTCCAACTTACATTATATGGGAATATTAGAATCCTATTAATATTAATAACAACCAACAATTGGAGGTTCATTTGTATTGTCACTATTAGAATTTCTGCTGGTGAGAATGGTTTTCTTTTCATGGTGTTTCCAGATTTGGAATTTATTTAAATCTTTCATCCATCCCACAACGTGAAGGAATAAAAATTTTTGTGTGATGACTCCATTGTAATATACTGACATGTGAAATTAAAAGTCTAATGGCTTGTTAAAAGTCTAATGGCTTGTAGAAAGAAGCTGTCCTGTAGACTGTTTGTCCTGGCTTTCATGCTGCGATAGTTTTCCAGACTAAAACAGTTTATAATTGGAATGACTGGTGTCCCCAATGATCTTCCAGGCCTTCTATCTGCACCTGCTGCTATAAATGTCCTCAGTGGAGGGAGGTTCACATCTACAGATGTGCTGGGCTGTCCGTACCTCTCTCTGCAAGTTCAGTGAACGATTTGGGGCAGTTCCCGTACCAGGTGGTGATACAGTCAGTCAGGATGCTCTCAATGGTGCTCCTGTTGAAGGTCTTGAGGATTTGGGGGCCCATGTCAAACTTCTTCAGTTGTCTGAGGTGGAAGATACATTGGGTTCAGTTGAGATCTTGGGTGATGTGTATTCCGAGGAACTTGAAACTACTCACCCTCTCGACTGCAGACCCATTGATGTTGATTGGGCGAGCCTGTCTCCATTACTCTTGTAATTCACAATCAGCTCTTTTGTTTTTTGGACATGGAGGAAGAGGTTGTTATCCTGGCACCACTGTGTCAGGGCATCAACCTCTCCTCTGTAGGCTGTCTCATCACCACTAGAAATAATGCCAATCAATGTCGTGTCATCAGCAAATTTGATCAGCACATTGAAGCTGTGTGTGGCAGTACAGTCGTGGGTGTAAGGGGAGTAGAGAAGGGAGTCAGAACACAACCCTAGGGGCCACCTGTATTGAGGGTCAGAGGGGTAGAGGTGAGGGACCCCATCCTTACCAACTGCCAGCGATCCAATAGGAAGTCTAGGATCCAGCTGCACAAGGTAGGTTGCAGGCCGAGGTCTCTGAGCTTCCTGTTAAATCTGGAAGGAATTATGGTGCTGAATACTGAACTGTAGTCCAGGAACAGCATTCTAACATATGCATCCCTCTTCTCCAGGTAAGTGAGGACAGAGTGTAGTACTGTGGCTATGGTGTCTTTGGTAGACTGGTTCCATCGGTAGGTGAGTTGTAGGGACTACAGTGTAGGTGGCAGCATCCTGCAGATGTAGTTCTTAACCAGCCCCTCAAAGCATTTGCTTGTTATTGAGGGGAGGCCAGTCATTCAGGCATGCCACCTTGGTTTTCTTAGGTACAGGGTCAATGATGGATGATTTGAAACAGATTGAGATTCATGAAGAGTTCACAGACTAAGCTGATTTCACAAGATCACAAGACAAAGAAGCAGAAGTAGGCCATTCGGCCCATCGAGTCTGCTCCGCAGCTCCCCTATGAGCTAAACTATTCACCCATCTAGTTCCAATTTCCGGCTTTTTTCCCCATATCCCTTGATACCCTGACTAATTAAATACCTGTCAATCTCCTCCTTAAACACCCTCAATGATCAGGCCTCCACAGCTGTATGTGACAATGAATTCCACAAATCCACGACCCTCTGGCTAAAAAAATTTCTCCTCATCTCTGTTTTAACTGGGTACCCTCTAATTCTAAGACTATGGCCTCTTGTCCTGGACTCACCCACCAAGGGAAACAACCTTTCCACATCTACTCTGTCCAACCCTTTCAACATTCGAAATATTTCTATGAGGTCCCCTCTCATTCTTCTATACTCTAATGAATAGAATCCAAGAGCTGACAAACGCTCCTCATATGTTAGCCCCTGCGTTCCAGGAATCATCCTTGTAAATCTTCTCTGAACTCTCTCCAACATCAGTACATCCTTTCTAAGATAGGGGGCCCAAAACTGCACACAGTATTCCAAATGAGGTCTCACTAATGCCCCACAGAGCCTCATCAACACCTTCTTACTCTTATACACTATTCCTCTTGAAATGAATGCCAACATAGCATTTGCTTTCCTTACTGCTGATCCAACCTGGTGGTTAACCTTTAGGGTATCCTGCACGAGGTCCCCCAAGTCCCTTTGCACTTCTGATTTTTGAATTTTCTCCCCATCTAAATAATAATCTGCCTGATTATTTCTTCTTCCGAAATGTACAACTGTACATTTGTCAACGTTGTATCTCATCTGCCATTTCTTTGCCCACTCTCCCAAACTGACAAATTCTCTCTGCAACCTTTCCGTTTCTTCAACATTTCCTGCTCCTCCACCTATCTCGGTGTCATCCGCAAACTTAGCCACAAAACCATTTAATCCATAATCCAAATCATCGATATACATCATAAAAAGAAGCAGCCCCAACACCGACCCCTGCAGAACACCACTAGTAACTGGCAACCAGTCAGAATAGGATCCCTTTATTCCCACCTTTTGCTTTCTGCCTATCAGCCAGTGCTCCACCCATTTCCATATCTTCCCTATAATTCCATGGGCTCTCATCTTATTAAGCAGCCTCATATGCGGCACCTTATCGAAGACCTTTTGAAAATCCAAATACACAACATTCACAGCCTCTCCCTTGTCAATCTTATTTGAGATTACCTCAAAAAATTCCAATAGGTTGGTGATGCAGGATCTTCCCTTCATGAAACCATGCTGGCTTCGGCCTATCTTGTCATGCACCTCGAGGTATTTCATAACCTCGTTCTTGAGGATTGACTCCAGGGAGGCAACACACCATCCGGGTATCCTTGTCTGGCTCGCAGAGCCTCTTATCCGTCCCCCTTACGATGGAATCCCCTATAACTACCGCATTTCTTCTTGCTCTCTTGATTTCGGCACTGGGTAGAATGCCAGAGTCTCGTTCACTGTGGTCCTCCTCTGTCAGGTCTGCCTCTTCGACAGTATCCAAAATGATATATATATTTCTGAGGTGGACTGTCACAGGGGTGCTATCCACTACCTCCTGTAGGTAGTATCAATCACCTCCTCACTTTCCCTAATTAACCGAAGGTCATCAATTTCCATCTCAAGCTCCTTAACACGGTCCTTCAGGAGCCTCATTTCAGTGCACCTGGTGCAGATGTAATCGTTGGGGAGGCTGGGAGTCTCCCAGGGTCCCCACATCTGGCACTCCAAGCACAACACTAATCCTAGATGCATACCTCTAATGCTGCTCTTTGTACTAAATACCAAAAAACTGTAACTTACTCTGTTACTATGAGACTCAACGGTCACAGGAAGCCTCTTCCCGTCTCCGCCAAAGCCCGTTGAGCCAAAGCCCTTTCACTCTGCACTCTCTCACTCCGCAGCCCCCTCCGACGCTGCCCGTTGGATATACATCTCTTTATTGGTTGTGACAGTCATCATTGCTTTAAGCTGTCATTTGCTTTAAGGATTGTAACATTGCTCAGTAGCTTACAAGGTTCCAAAAACAGTCTGCGGAAAGCCCCTGAATAGATTATGCACAGTTTGAGATTCTCCTATTTCATATGTACATTCTGCAGTGGACTTCATTAAATGTTAACACAGGTGCACAAACTCCTTACTTTTGTAAGAAATCCCCTGGAACTTTATCAAAGTACAGCAGCATTGTCCTCAGTACCCTGACTAGTATTTATCTGAAGCTAGTATCTGAAAATGGAGTTTTCTGCTCATTATCGTATTGTTGTTTTCAGGAGGATTAAAAAGTACTCTTCTAGGTTGTAAACTGTGCTTGAGTGTGGAGAAGCAAAGGTGCCAGTCTTTCCTATTCTTTTCACACACATCTACAACACTTGACTCTTACCTTGACATGGGCAAGTGGGACCTAAGTGGGCACACCTCATCAGAATGCATGAGGAAACACATGCAAAACAATATCAAATGATTCTGGTCTATTTTCCTCTCTGAATTATTTTGTTTAATTGCTCATATTCCTATACTTTCAATATGTTGATAATAGCAAAGAAATCAACTGTCAATGTAATTTCACCACAAAAATTTCATGTCTGTAGAGATAACTAATGTTATGGACTTCTAGTATTGAAGTGTGCCATTGTTCATTGCCTAATTTTATCTAAGTAAACACGTCATCATAACTTGATTCATGTCAATTAATGAACATAAAACCAGCATAGTGTGAAAAATACAATTAAGGTTCATTCATGCTTCTTTCAATGTCAGCATCATATATTGCAATCATAATTGTCACTGCTGTTACAAGACTTCTCTAAATAACACTAAAATCATTCGGCATTGCTCAAGTCTAAATGATAATGAGAACGTTTGTTTGTACAGTACTTGCAATACCAAATGAACATATCAATGTACATAGGTGGATTGCATTAACCACTTTTTGTATTGTGACTTGTTGTACATATTTCAATCAGTTCTTTAACCAAGTGACCTCATCATTTTAAGTGGCGCCCAGTACAAAATGGAAATGAAACAGCAATGGGAACTCTCAGAGATTACAAAAAGCTACATAAACTTAATTCTGTCATGAATTAATAGGATATAAGATGGTCAAGGACAAAATTTAAATTTACAATGTCAGATTTTACTCATATTTATGGAAAGCTAAAACTATAGAAGCAACAAATATAATATGACAAATTTATACTCTTCTCCATTTTTCTGCCTTGATTCTTATAAACATTTTAATCAACTGTCTAACTCCTCTAGGAAAAGTATCTCTACTTAAAAACATTTTTACACAGAATTATGCTTTCTTATCATTCTTTGCTTCTAACTCTGTATTTTTACGACATAGCCTCTTGTTGCTGCATCACTGACCAATGGAAACAAACCACTACTGATGACCTTACCAAAACAGTTTACAATCTCATAGATCAAATTAGTTTAGACATGTGATAAGAACTGCACAGAGGAAGACAGTGCACGAATCTGTCTAAGGGAGCTAAAGATTAATTTGAATGAGGACTGGGAGTCTTTGTAGTCACAGCACAGAACATGTCAACTCAAAATAGAGAAGTAATCAATAAAGTCAATAGAGCACTTAACTACATTTCCAAAACAATAGAATACAAGTCAGAAGAGGTTATGATTAAGATGTACAGCGCTTTGTTCAGGCTACACCTTGAATACTATAATGTGTGTACAGAAATGAGACGGCATAGAGATGCCAGGATACTGATCTCCATCAAAAATTTTATGAACGTCAAGTAAAGAAATCTGGGATTTCATTCAGGAAAGGCTACAGCTGAGTGATCATAATACAGGCACACAAAATGTTACCGTAGGACACAATAAAACCAGACTGTTAACATTAATTTAAAAACTCAGAAAAGTTAACTGATCCTAATCAGTAAAAAGAAAAAAAAACAAGATAGGCTGACCACCAATTCCATTACATAAAGCTTGATAAATGGACTTCTAGGAGTAGTACTAATTAGAAAACTCCTGGAATTATTCAAAGACTAATCAGCTACCAAAATGCAGATCCTTCAGCGTGGTTGAACTAAGAAGGAGAAATGGTTTTCCTCATGATAAATAAATTGCTACTGCCAAATAACCAAAATATTTAATCCATTATGTAATACATAGAACATAGAACATAGAATAGTACAGCACAGTACAGTACAGGCCCTTCGGCCCACAATGTTGTGCTGACCCTTAAACACTGCCTCCCATATAACCCCCACCTTAAATTCCTCCATATACCTGTCTAGTAGTCTCTTAAATTTCACTAGTGTATCTGCCTCCACCACTGACTCAGGCAGTGCATTCCATGCACCAACCACTCTCTGAGTGAAAAACCTTCCTCTAATATCCCCCTTGAACTTCCCACCCCTTACCTTAAAACCATGTCCTCTTGTACTGAGCAGTGGTGCCAACTGTCCATTCTATCTATCCCTCTTAATATCTTGTATACCTCTATCATGTCTCCTCTCATCCTCCTTCTCTCCAAAGAGTAAAGCCCTAGCTCCCTTAATCTCTGATCATAATGCATACTCTCTAAACCAAGCAGCATCCTGGTAAATCTCCTCTGTACCCTTTCCAATGCTTTCACATCCTTCCTATAGTGAGGCGACCAGAACTGGACACAGTACTCCAAGTGTGGCCTAACCAGAGTCTTATAGGGCTGCATCATTACCCCATGACTCTTAAACTCTATCCCTCGACTTATAAAAGCTAACACCCCATAAGCTTTCTTAACTACCTTATCTACCTGTAAGGCAACTTTCAGGGAACTATGGATGTGTACCCCCAGATCCCTCTGCTCCTCCACACTACCAAGTATCCTGCCATTCACTTTGTACTCTGCCTTGGAGTTTGCCCTTCCAAAGTGTACCACCTCACACTTCTCTGGGTTGAACTCCATCTGCCACTTCTCAGCCCACTTCTGCATCCTATCAACGTCTCTCTGCAATCTTCGAAAGTCCTCTACACCATCCACAACACCACCAACCTTTGCGTCATCTGCAAACTTGCCAACCCACCCTTCTACCCCCACATCCAGGTCATTAATAAAAATCACAAAAAGCAGAGATCCCAGAACCGATCCTTGTGGGATCATAACAATTTGCTGTGATTGGAGCTTATTCAGCTTTTTGGAAAGTTGCTTTGTGAGCTGATATTCAATAAATAAAATCTATTGCATGATTTCCCTTTCACTTACAAAGACTGAATAATATTATATAACTTCTAATGCTGGCTTTCAAATTGCTGCCATTATAATTAAAATTGGAATATGTCCTAAACATGTTTAAATTAAAAATAACTGTTTTCATGTCCATTATGGTGATTTTGTATATTAACTTTATTGGTTTCAATTAGATTTTAATGAACCCTGTATTTTGAACACCATGTTGATATAAATATTTCCTCACCATAAGATGTCCACATTAAAACAAACTTCTTTGAACAATTGTTCTTCAAGCAAAAAATTGCTTAAATGATAATTTGGCAATCTGCTTCAAAAACAGTTACCTTTACTTATCTTCTGCAACAATATGTAGCTAATTGAAATAATCTGCTGAGAGCAAATTTTGTTTTTGTGCATTACATTTTGTCATTAATAATCGCTTTAGAGGGTCACAGTGGCTTCCTGTTTAGATCTCATGAGAGTCACTACAATTCAAAGAAACTACCAAACAATTCAGAAAATTTAGGGGCACTTAATTGTATTAATACAACCCCCTTTTATAGCTTAAAGCAGAATTAGTTAAGAAAAAATAAGAATGCTATTAATAGCATTTATAATTTAATCACATAAATTTCAGTTATTTTAGACAATATGTTAACATTGCAAATAAAACAACCCTGTTTTCCTTCAAGAAGCAATCGAAAATTAAGTCACATTTTCTGAAGTAAATATAAACTAAAATAGAAAAGAAATTTTGCTAAGTTATTTCTAAACTAAAGAACAATGACCATGAAGTAAATGCCCCTTCCTGGAATAATTGATGGGGCCTCAAATGTGAAGGGTGTAATTAGTGGAGAGGAATTGGTGATGGGACTAATTGGGGAATGTTGGGCTTGTGGTCAGAGTGGTTATCAGTTGATTGCTGGTGGAGACTATGGATTAGAAAGCACATTGACAGTGTCATTGTAGAGCTGGGATGGACCCAAACAATAACAAAGTAGAAGATTAACATGCTTGACTCAATAGCCCTGGTGCGGATAAACAGCTCACCTTTTAAATAGCACACAACCGGCCACAAGTGACTTGCTAGTTATCGTTACTAGTATCTACAGGATGTGTGGCCTCAAGAAGTCAACATCTCTCATCGAAGATCCCCATTATCTGGGCCATTACATCTTTTCACAGCTACCATTGGGCAGGAGATACAGAAGCTTGAAGCTACACACTACCAGGATCAAGAACAGCTACTTCCCTTTAACTAGTCGGTTCTTGAAGCAACTGCCACAATCCTAGTAACTAGAGTTCAGCAACATTATGACCAGTGTGTTCAGTTTGCACTAAAATGGACTTTGTTTCTTTTTTGTTCTGATTGCATTCTTTCTTGCAAAGTTAATTTTAATTTGTGGTTAATTTATGTTTTTCTAATGAATGCTGCTGCAAATAAATATTTCATTACACCTGTACAATAAATAGGACAATAAACTTGACTTTGACTGTGTGAGTAGTCTGTAGGGCATAGATCTGCAAGGGAACACAAGGTCACATGAGCTTGATCTCACCGCAATATCCCCAGCAGTCCCATGAGTCTGTACGTATATGGAAGACACAGAGAAAAAACTTTAGGAGACCACCTGACCAGTGCTTTGAAAAAGTATTTAGCCCCACAACTATTTTCACATTTTACTGTATCATTTTCTAAATTTAAAATATATTGAAGCAGGATTTTGAGCTAATCTACAAAGCATTGTGCATCATGTCAAATCAAAAGAAAAATTCCAAAACCTGTCAACAATTTTCTAAAAATTAAAAACAAAAATTCTGAGAACGAACAAGTTTTCAACCCTTTGTAATCACTACACTAACTACACTAACTTTTCTCAGTTGCAATACTGTATATTTCCTTACCACCCAATATGTTGATGTAAAAAATTGGAGGATCACCTGTTTTCAATGAATTCAGAAGAATAATTATGCTCCTCTCTCTGCAAGGTCCAACAGTTTGGTAGATTTTCAAAATGAAGACAAAAGAGCATTCAGGACAGGTCAGAGAAATAATAATAGAGAAGTACAATTCTGGGGAAGGGTACAAGACCATCTCAATGGCACTGAACATAACTCAGAGCTCAGTGCACTCCATTGTGAAAAAGTGGAAAAAAATATGAAACCACGACCACACTGCCTAGTTCAGGCCACTCCTTTAAACTTAGTCTTTAAGCTTAGTTGCCTGAGAAGAATGGCACTTATAAGAGAGCCAACTGCCAGTCTGAATGAGCTGCAGCAGTCAGTGGCTGGAAATGGAGATGAAGTTCATGGCTCCACAATCTCGAAAGCCTTGCACAAAATGGATATTTATGGAAAAAGTGACAAGGAAGAAGCTCTGGCTAAAAAAAGCATATCTTTGCCTGTAAAGACTGTAAAGCATCACTTTGAAGATATTATAAAGACATGGAAGAAGGTCTTGTGGTCGGATGAGACTAAAGTTTAACTTTTTGGCCTGAACATTAAGCAGAATATATGGCATAAATCTAATACTGTGCATCAGCCAGGCAACTTCAACCCTATTGTAAAGCACAGGAGAGGTAGCATCATGCTATGGGGATGATTTTTCAGCAGCAGGGACTGGAAATCTGGTCAGGATTGTTGGGAAGATGAATACTACTAAATACAGAGATATCCTGGATAAAAACCTGCTCGCCTCTGCCAGAAATCTTAAACTAGGGAGGGAGTTCATCTTTCAGCAGGACAACAACCCAAAACCCACTGCCAGAGCAACCATGGGATGGCTACGAATGAAGAAAATTCATGTTCTTGTGTGGCACAATCAAAGACCTGACCTTAGTGTGATCAAACATCTCTGACAAGACCTCAAGATTGCTGTCCACTGCAACTCCCCAACTAACTTGGCACAACCAGAGCAATAGCTGGGAGAGGCGGTTCAACCAAGTACTGAGCAAAGGGGGATGAGTACTTTTGAACTGCTAACATTTCAGTCAAAATCCCTGGTTGTAATACTCAAAATCAAAATCTTTGGTTGTAATACACATTTATGTGAACAAAGGTGTAGGGGCCGAATACTTTGTCAAGGTACTGTAGATTAAACACCAGCACATATTGGAAAAAAAAGCTTGCATATTTCAAAGAATTTCCAGGTTCAGTACAAAGAGAACCAGCTGCATCTTCATTCAAAACTGTCCAAGCTTGAAGACATCCTGACTGCCACCAGTAGATCCAGTCTTGGCCTGCATCGTACAGTGTCAGTTATCACATCATCTCAGTTTTGAGACAGTGAAGTCTCCTTTGGTTGCATGAAGCCAGTGATTCTCAACATGAGCAATATGGCCCTCCAGAGGGCCATGCTGGATATCATGGGAATCACAAGTTAAAAAAAAAGAAAATGGGGGCCACATGACTTTCTGAATTGGAACTGACAAGTTTACTGTTTTAATGAAATATTACTAAAACATATAAATAAAAAGCAATGAATATATGTCATTTAATTGGAACACAATGAACTAAATGGGAAAATATGTTAAATTATGTAAATGAGGCAGCAACGCAGCTTAGCCTGTGTGTGGTCGGGTGGGGGAGTGGTATGGCACATCAATCGTTATCTTTGCTCCTGTGTGACCATGCACAAATCACCACTCACACCCCGTAGGGCGGCCCGCTGAGTCCCACTCCATAGCCATCTCAAATCACAAACTGCTGATTGGGCCGGGCTGCCTGCAGCAAGGCCAATCAGCGGGTATGCAGCAGCAGGCTGGGTCCGTTCACCTTCCACTGACCCGTGCGTGTTATAATACATACAAAACCCGACATGAAGGCTGTAGTTACTGCAGTGGGGTCATCTGCCAGAAACGGCTAAACTGCAGAGAAGCCAGGACATGTGAAGTCTACCACTTTATCACTATCTACCACTACAACTTCCATTAAATTCCTGATACTTATCATGTTTTGAAAGGAAGTTCAATTCACTTTTCACTTCTAAGTGATAAGCAGCTTGGAGAACAAATTGTTGCTGCTAAGTCTGACATATTTTACCTGTCAGATGTATTTGAAGAACTGAATTTATTAAACAAACAGTTACAAGGAAGAAGCTGCAATCTCATATCATGCAAAGAAGCTATTACCACTTTCCCTGGAAAACTCAAACTTTCCAGCGGCAATATTGGACGTCATAAATTTATGCAATTTCCTTTCTGTGGCTGCTCTCAAGGATTGCAAGATAATGACCTGATTGCATATCTTGATCATTTGAAACAACTGAACACTAATATAGAATTTTGGTTCAGAGACCTGCTGCAGGTTCATATTTCTGATTTGGTGATGGGTCCATTTGGGGTGAATGTGAATAATGTTGACGTCACATTGCAAGAATGTCTTATTGAGCTGCAGAGTGACATAGCAGCTCAAGCAAAATTCAACCACAGCAAGCAACCAGTATTATAAGTTTCTAGAACTCTGGGAGAAAGCAAAGTTGTTTTTAAATCAGATATCCCACCACTTATCTAGTTGAATGTGCTTTTAGTCAAGCTCTTCACCTACTATCAAAATTCATAACTGTCTTGATGTTGTGAAAAGAAGTGACCTCCAATTATTCTTAACCAAGTTGTAACTAGATATTCAAAATCTCGCTAGTTTGCACCAGTCGCAAGAATTTCACTAAATACCCAAAGTAATAATGTTAAACATTTTTCATTGCTGGTTGGAAGAATATTACACAGTATATATTATAAATAAAGTATTTATTTTTCATATAACTCATACACCTGCAAGCTTATATGCAATACATAATACATTTTAAAATACAAATATTGACTGTATGTTAGAAAAATTAGTACAGTTAACCAAAAAAATACTTCAGCAACTAATGGAGACTATGGAGGGTGACGGCCACTGAGGTAACTGAAAGTCAGAAGTGGGCCACAAGGAGAAAACGATTGAAAAGCATTGCACTGGGTTACTCAGAATGCAATGTGTACAGCCGAAGGTACACAACAACATGACGTTCTCTTACCCTTAATAAAGCCCAGAATCCTTTCCTTCATCAGGTTAACAGGAAAGCAGCATCAGTATTATAAAATCAAAGCAGTGACTAATCTACAAATACACTTTATTAGGAACAGGAGGTACATAATAGAGTGGCCACTGAGTGTATGTTCATGTTCTTCTGCTGCTGTAGCCCATCCACTTCAAGTCTGATCAGTTGTATATTCAGAGATGCTCTTCTGCATCCCACTATTGAATCGTGTGGTTATTTGAGTTCTGTCACCTTTCTGGTAGCTTGAACCAGTATAGCCATTCTCCTCTGCAGGCTCTCACTGTCAAGGTGTTTTTGCCCCACAGGACTGCTGCTCACTGGATGTTTTGGTTTGTTTTTCACACCATTCTATGTATAATCTAGAGAATGTTGTGCATAAAAATCTCAGGAGATTAGTAGTTTTTGAGATACACAAACCACCCCATCTGGCACCAACAATCACTGTACAATCAATATCACTTAGATCGCATTTCTTTCCCATTCTGATATATTCTCTGAACTGCAACTGAACCAACTGACCATGTCTGCGTGCTTTTACGCATTGAGTTGACGCCACATGATTGGCTTATTAGATAATTGCATTAATGAGCAGGTATACAGGTGCACCTAATAAAGTGGCCAGAGTGTACATCATAAACCTTATCTTATAAGGGATCTGACAGGCTTAATTTGGTCCAAGGTCTAAATGGATGCCATGGTATCAGACTCAAGTTGCATACCCCCCTTAATTTCAATACTGCTAACTTCCATTTACCTCAAGAGGGAAATACACATCATAAGGCCATAAGACATAGGAGCAAATATAGGCCATTCAGCCCATCAAGTCTTCTCTGCCATCATATCATCACTGAACCCAGATCACATTCAATCCCATATACGTGCCTTCTCACCGTACCCTTTGATACACTGACCGATCAGGAAACTATCAACTTTTGCCTTAAATTTACCCATGGGCTTGGCCTCCACCACAGTCTGTGGTAGAGCATCCCACAGATTATTCACTCTCAGGCTAAAAAAAAATTCCTCCTAAGCTCCGTTCTAAATGGTTGCCCATCGATTTTGAGACGGTGTCCTCTATTTCTTCATACCGGAAACATCCTCTCCACATCCATCCTATCTAGTCCTTTCAACAATCGGTACGTTTCAATGAGATCCCCTAACATTCTTCTAAATTCTAATGAGTACAGGCCCAAAGCTGCCAAACAATCCTCATTTGTTAACCCTTTCATTCCCAGAATCATCCTCGTAAACCTCCCCTGGACTCTCCAATGAGAACACATCCTTTCGGAGATATGGGGCTCAAAACTGTGAACAATACTCAGGTGCAGCCTGGCTAGTGTCTTATAAAGCTTCAGCATTATCTACTTGCCTTTATATTCTATTCCCCTTGAAATAAATGCCAACATCGCATTTGCTTTCTTAACCACAGACTCAACTTGTAAACTAACCTACTGAGAGTCTTACACGAGGATTCCTAAGTCCCTCTGCACCTCTGATGTTTAGACCTTCTCCCCATTTAGATAATAGTCCGCGTTGTTTTTCCTTTTTCCAAAATGCATGATCATACATTTCCCATCATTGTATTCCATCTGCCACTTTTTTGCCCATTCTTCCAATTTGTCTATGTCCTGCTGCAATTGCATTGCTTCCTCAGCTTTACCTACCCCCACCCCACCTATCTTTGTATCATCGGCAGACTATGCCGCAAAGCCATCAATTCCATTATCCAAATCAATGACAAACAATGTGAGGAGTAGCCATCCCAGTATTGACCCCTGAGGAACACCACTAGTCAATGGCGGCCAACCAGAAAGGGCCCTCTTTACTCCCACTCGTTGCCCCCATCTGTCAGCCACTCCTCTCTCCATGCCAGTATCTTTCTTGTAACACCATAGGATTTTATCTTGTTAAGCAAACTTATGTGTGGCACCTTATTAAATGCCTTCTGAAAATTCAAGTAAATGACATCCACTGCCTTTCCTTTGTCCACCCTGCTTGTTACTCCCTCTAACAGATTTGTTGGGCTAAGATTTTCCTTCACAAAAAGAATACTGATTTTGACTTTATACTTTATTGTCGCCAAACAATTGATACTAGAACGTACAATCATCACAGCGATATTTGATTCTGCACTTTCCTCTCCCTGGATTACAAATCGATAGTAAATATTAACAATTTAAATTATAAATCATAAATAGAAAATAGAAAACTGGAATGTAAGGTAGTGCAAAAAAACCGAGAGGTTTTTTATCATTATCCTTCAAGTACCCCGAAACCTCATCCTTAATAATGGAGTCCAACACTTTCCCAACCACTGAAGTTAGCCTAACTGGCCTATAATTTCCTTTCTTTTGACTTCCTGCCTTCTTAAAGGGTAGAGTACAATTTTCAATCTTCCAGTCCTCCAGCGCCATGCCAAAATCGAGTGATTCTTGAAAGATCATAACCAATGCATCTGTTATCACTTCAGCAATGTCCCTCAGAACTCCGGGATACAGTACATCTGGTCCAGGTGACTTATCCACCTTAAGACCTTTGAGTTTGCCTAGCACTTTATCCTTTGTAATTAAATGGCACTCCCTCCTGCTCCCTGACACTCACGGACTTCTGGCACACGGCTGGTATCTTCCACAGTGAAGACTGATGCAAAGTACCCATTACTATCTCACCAGCATCATTTTCCAGTGGTCCAATATCACCTGTCACCTCCCTTTTACGCTTTATATAACAAAAATACTTTTGGTATCCTGCTTTATATTATTGTCTAGTTTGCCCTCATATCTTACCTTTTCCCTACTTAAAGCTTTTTTAGTTGCCTTTTATTGGATTTTAAAAGCTTCCCAGGCATCCAACTTCCCACTCATTCTTGCTACTTTATATGCTCTTTCCTTGGCTTTTATGTAGTCCCTAACTTCCCTTGTCAGCCACAGTTGCTTACCCCTGCCATTTGAGAACTTCCTCTTCAGTGGGACATATCTACCCTGTGCTTTGTGAGCCATTGGTTTATTAGTTTAAACCACTCCCAACAAGTCTAGCAAACCTGCCTGCAAGAATATTGGTCCCTTGGATTCAGGTACCACCTGTCCCTTTTATGCAGGTCACATCTGCCCCAGAAGAAGTCCCAATTATCCAGAAATCTGAATCCCTGTCCCCTACTCCAAATATTCAGCCACGCATTTATCTGCCACCTCATTCTATTCCTATCCTCACTGTGTGGCACAGGCTGCAATCCCAAGATTACTACCCTTGAGGTCCTGCTTCTCAACTTCCTTCCTAACACCCTGTATTCTGTTTTCAGGACCTCCTCCCTTTCTCAACCTATGTTATTGGTACCAATGCGTACCACAGCTTCTGGCTGCACACCCTCCCTTTTCAGGATATTGTGGATGCGTAAGAAACATCGCGGCCCTGGCACCTGGGAGGCAAACTACCATCTGTGTTTCTTTTTCGCGTCAACAAAATCACCTATCTGTCCCCCAAACTATAGAGTACCCTATTATTGCTGTCATTCTCTTCAGTTCCCTTCCATTCTGAGCCACAGGGCCAGACACAATGCCAGGGGCACGGTCGCTGTGCTCTCCCCAGGTAGGTCCTTCCCCCCCACCACAACAGTCCTCAAAATGGAGTACTTATTGTTGAGAGGGACAGTCATTGGGGTGCTTTCCACTATCTGATGTTCTCTCTTCCCTCTCCTGACAGTCACCTATTATTTATCTGTCTCTTGTGGCCTTGGACTGGCAGTTTCCTGTAGCTCAAATCATCTTCATGGAGTGAAAAAAGAAGCTGAAATTTTTTAGAACACTTTGCTTCTACAGCTTGCATTTTTCTAATTTGTAATTCCTATAACACCATTTAATGAGGAAATATCAGTGGTTACATCAGAGTAACACACACAAAATGCTGGAAGAACTCGGTATGTCAGGCAGCATCTATAGAGAGGAAAATAAAGAGCCGACGTTTTGGGCTGAGATCATTCACCAAAACATCAGGACTTTGGTCACTTATCAAAAACTGATAATAGGCAAATCAGGCGATTTGGTATATCAACAAATAAACTCAAAAACTTCCATAGATGCACTGTGACAGGCTGCACCACTCTCTGCTATGGGGTCAGGGGTGGTGGGGGGTGGTGGTACAACTGCACAGGACCAAAAGAAGCTGCAGAGGGTTATAAATTTAGTCCGCTCCATCCTGGGTGCTGTCCTACAAAGTACCCAGGACCTCTTCAAGGAGTGGTGTCTCAGAAAGGCAGCGTCCATTATTAAGGACCTCCAGCACCCAGGGCATGCCCTTTTCTCACTGTTACCATCAAGCAGGAGGTACAGAAGCCTGAAGGCACACACTCAGCGATTCAGGAACAGCTTCTTCCCCTCTGCCATCTGATTCCTAAACGGACATTGAACCCGAGGACACTACCTCACAAGGATGTTGCCTGGATTGGGGAGCATGCTTTATGAGGATAGGTTGAGTGAACTCGGCCTTTTCTCCTTGGAGTGACAGAGGATGAGAGGAGAGTTTAAAAAGGAAGGGTACTTCCTACGGCTGTGTTTTGGATCGGGACAAGAAGAGCGGCGTGGGAGCTGAATTTTGAAGGAAAGCAGTTTTTCTTCGAATGCAGGAAGGATGAGACTGCACAGGCGCGTGGCGTAGACAGGACAGCACGGAGAGTTTAAAAAGGAGACCACCCTATACAGCAGGCAGAGGAGTGAATGGTAGCAGAGTGTAGGGCTTTGGCTTCAATGGGCTTTGGAGGTAACAGGAAGAGACGAGAGTGAGGCACCAACTCTTTTTTCTCCCCCTTGGCGAATCGGCCCGGACAGACAGAGGAACAGCCAGGCTCACACAGCTAACGGTACGAGCTAACGGTTTAAAAAGTTTGTCTGTTTGGTGAGGTAAGTGGGTGAGTAGACTTATTTTTCCTGTTTCATTCCTGTAGAATTAGATAGCATGCCTGCAGGGTTAGTGCTTTGTTCAGGGTGTCAGATGTGGGAATCCTGGGAGACTTCCAGCCTCCCTGATGGCCGCATCTGCGCCAGGTGCACCGAGATGCAGCTCCTCAGAGACCGTGTTAGGGATCTGGAGCTGCAGCTTGATGACCTACTGCTTATTAGGGAAAGTGAAGAGGTGATAGACAGGAGCTACAGGGAGGTAGTCATCCCTAGGCTACAGGGGTCAGAAAACTGGGTGAGTGTCGGGGAGGGAAGGAAAATGCCCGGATAGTGGAGAGCACCCCTGTGGCTGTCCCCCTCAGCAAAAAGTATCTTGTTCTGGATGCTGTTGAGGGGGATAACCTGACACAGGACGCCCATGGTGACCGGGTCTCTGGCACTGAGCCTGGCGTTGTTGTGCAGGAGGGAAGGAGGGAGAAGAGGAATGTAGTAGTCATAGGGGATTCCATAGTCAGGGGAACAGACAGGAGATTCTGTGAGCCTGATAGAGATACCCGCATTGTGTGTTGCCTCCCAGGTGCCAGGGTACGGGATGTCTTGGATTGGGTCCAGAATATTCTGAAGGGAGAGGGCGAGCAGCCAGTTGTCTTGGTACATGTTGGTACCAATGACATAGATAGGACAAAGGAGGAGGTCCTGAAGAGAGATTTCTGGGAGTTAGGAAGGAAGCTGAGAAGCAGGACCTCCAGGGTAGTAATCTCGGGATTGCTACCTGTGCCATGTGCTAGCGAGGGCAAGAATGGTAGGATCAGGCAGATGAATGCGTGGCTGAGAGACCGGTGCAGGGGGCAGGGCTTCAGGTTCTTGGATCTTTGGGATCTCTTCTGTGGGAGTTATGACCTGTTCAAAATGGACGGGTTACACCTGAACCCGAAGGGGACCAATATCCTGGTGGGAAGGTTTAATAGAGCTGTTAGGGAGGGTTTAAACTAATTTGGCAGGGGGATGGGAACCGGAATGATAGAGCGGAGGAAGGGGAAAACAGAAATAAATCTAAGATAGTGAGCAGTAAAGATGTCAGGAAAGACAGGTAGGTGATGGGGCAAATTTGCAGCCATTGAGATGAGTTGCAGTGCAATAAAGTTGCCGTGCAATCAAAGCAAAAACTACCAAATATTGGTCTTAAGGCATTATACTTAAATGCACGTAGCATAAGGAATAGGGTGAATGATCTTGTCGTACAGCTACAGATTGGTAGGTATGATATTGTGGCCATCACTGAGACGTGGCTAAAGGATGCATGTCTCTGGGAGCTGAACGTCCAAGGATACACAGTGTATCGGAAGGATAGGAAGGTAGGCAGAGGGGGAGGCGTGGCTTTGTTGGTAAGAAATGATATCAAATCATTAGAAAGAGGTGATATAGGATCGGAAGGTGCAGAATCTTTATGGGTTGAGCTAAGAAATCGCAGGGGTAAAAGGACCCTGATGGCAGTTATATACAGGCCTCCAAACATCTGCAGTGATGTGGACTACAAATTACAACAGGAAATAGAAAAGGCTTGTCAGAAGGGCAGTGCTATGATAATTGTGGGGGATTTTAACATGCGACTGGAATGGGAATATCAGGTTGGCACTGGATCTCAAGAGAGAGAATTTGTAGAATGTCTGCGAGATGGCTTTTTAGAACAGCTTGTTGTTGAGCCCACTAGGGGATCGGCTGTACTGGATTGGGTATTGTGTAATGAACCGGAGGTGATTAGAGAGATTGAGGTGAAGGAACCCTTAGGAGGCAGTGATCATAACATGATTGAGTTCACTGTGAAATTTGAAAAAGAGAAGCCGAAATCCGATGTGTCGGTATTTCAGTGGAGTAAAGGAAACTACAGTGGCATGAGAGAGGAACTGGCCAAAGTCGACTGGAAAGAGACACTGGCGGGAAAGACGGCAGAGCAGCAGTGGCTGGAGTTTATGCGAGAAGTGAGGAAGGTGCAAGACAGGTATATTCCAAAAAAGAAGAAATTTCCGAATGGCAAATGGATGCAACCGTGGCTGACAAGAGAAGTCAAAGCCAAAGTTAAAGCAAAGGAGAGGGCATACAAGGAAGCAAAGATAAGTGGGAAGACAGAGGATTGGGAAGTTTTTAAAAGCTTACAAAACGAAACTAAGAAGGTCATTAAGAGGAAAAAGATGAACTATGAAAGGAAGCTAGCAAATAATATCAAAGAGGATACTAAAAGCTTTTTCAAGTATATAAAGAGTAAAAGACAGGTGAGAGCAGATATAGGACTGATAGAAAATGATGCTGGAGAAATTCTAATGGGAAATAAGGAGATGGCGGAGGAACTGAACGAGTATTTTGCATCAGTCTTCACTGAGGAAGACATCAGCAGTATACTGGACACTCAACGGTGGTAAAGAAGAGAAGTATGTGCAGTCACAATTACGACAGGGAAAGTACTCAGCAAGCTGAATAGTCTAAGGGTAGATAAATCTCCTGGACCAGGTGGAATGCACCCTCGTGTTCTGAAGGAAGTAGCTGTGGAGATTGCAGAGGCATTAGCGATGATCTTTCAAAAGTCGATAGATTCTGGCATGGTTCCGGAGGACTGGAAGATTGCAAATGTCACTCCGCTATTTAAGAAGGGGGCAAGGAAGCAAAAAGGAAATTATAGACCTGTTAGCTTGACATCAGTGGTTGGGAAGACCTCACTTAGAGTACTGTGGGCAGTTTTGGGCTCCTTATTTAAGAAAGGATGTGCTGATGTTGGAGAGGGTACAGAGAAGATTCACTAGAATGATTCCGGGAATGAAAAGGTTAACATATGAGGAACGTTTATCCGCTCTTGGACTGTATTCCTTGGAGTTTAGAAGAATGAGGGAGGACCTCATAGAAACATTTAGAATGTTGAAAGGCATGGCCAGAGTGGATGTGGCAAAGTTGTTTCCCATGATGGGGGAGTCTCGTACGAGAGGGCATAACTTAAGGATTGAAGGGTGCCCATTCAGAACAGAGATGTGAAGAATTTTTTTTAGCCAGAGGATGGTGAATCTATGGAATTTGTTGCCATGGGCGGCAGTGGAGGCCAAGTCATTGGGTGTATTTAAGGCAGAGATTAATAGGTATCTAAGTAGCCAGGGCATCAAAGGTTATGGTGAGAAGGCGGGGGAGTGGGACTAAATGGGAGAATGGATCAGCTCATGATAAAATGGTGGAGCAGACTCAATGGGCCGAATGGCTGACTTCTGCTCCTTTGTCTTATGGGTCTTATCATCTTATGACCTGACAGAGGTGTATAAGATGATGAGAGGCATTGATCGTGTGGATAATCAGAGGCTTTTTTCCAGGGCTGAAATGGTTGCCACAAGAGGACACAGGTTTAAGGTGGTGGCGAGTAGGTACAGAGGAGATGTCAGGGGTAAGTTTTTTTACTCAGAGAGTGGTGAGTGCGTGGAATGGGCTGCCAGCAATGGTGGTGGAGGCGGCTATGATAGGGTTTTTTAAGAGACTTTTACATAGGTTCATGAAACTTAGTAAAATAGAGGGCTTTAGGCAAGCCTAGTAATTTCTAAGGTAGGGACATGTTCGGCACAACTCTGTGGGCCGAAGGGCCTGTATTGTGCTGTAGTTTTTCCATATTTCTATGTTTTTAATATATATTAGTTCTGTTTTTTGCATGATTTTTTAATCAATTCAATATACATATATGTAACTTATTCATTTATTAATCATTATTTTTTTCTTCTTCTATATTAGGTATTGCATTGAACTGTTGCTGCTACAGTAACAAATTTCACGACACATGCCAATGATAATAAACCTGATTCTGATTCTGATTCAGACGCCCCTGAATATTCCTTTGGTACTGTTTAAGTTTCTCAAAACGATTAAACTACTAGGGTAAGTACAGCAATCTTCAGTGCCACAATTCTTTCAAAATATTAGTAGTAAACAACATTTCAAAATCTTGTTGGGCATAGATAAATCAATTAATCTCAATATTATCAGTGTTTTATTAATTATTACAAAATGATTCATCCACTATAGGCAACAATAAAATGTTTTATTAAAATCATTACTAATTTATAATTTTGAAATTTTCCAGCAAATGTGTTGACAATCAAATTTCTTATTCCATTGTCTTGCTTTTTGTCTGAATAAATAATTTTATGATTTAGAATTACTGAATAAATTAACTTAGTTGGTAATTAAGGCAATAATGCAAAGATATTTGCATCTGACATATAAAACATTGCAGATTACTTTGTGTGACAAGGGTAAAAATAAACAGATTTCAAATCTCTTGTATCATTTAAAACATTAGTTTAAGAAGCATTTCATTATATAAGACTTGTTTTGAAAGAAACACTCACTTTTTTCACCTTTAATATAACAAAGGATATACAATAATAAGAGTATTAATGATTATTTAATTTCTTCTGATATTTTATGACGGATTTGAGTAGATGTACAAATTTCAATTTGACTTTGAAAAATCGCACAATAGCACCGATGTATTTCAATCTGCAGTCTGTGACTCCAATCCCTATTTTAAACTCATAATGAAAAAGACAAAGCTTCTTGTGTGCTTTTTCATTTTGTAGTACTTGGTACTGTGACTTGATCTGAAATCAAATCGCCTGTGAAGACTGATAAGGATCACTGTTTCCTATCTGCCGTCAGAACATAACACATCATTCCTCATAAACCTTGGTGAAAAGGTTCTCTGAATTCTAATTTTTCAAGAAACCAGTTTCATAATTAACTTTCGAAATAGCTAAAGGCAAATTAAATCCTTTCCTTCAATAAGAGTGCATGTAACAACCTAAGGAGTAATACACAACAAGATTACAGGAATATAAAAATATTTTTGAAGTGTGGTATTAACTTCAGAGAGAAATGCATGCATGATATGACAGACCAAGGTGTAGGAAGGCTTTGTTTATCAAACATTAATAAAAGTTATGCAAATAGTTTACATCAAAGTTACTGGTGAATGCAGCAGGCCAGGCAGCATCTCTAGGAAGAGGTACAGTCGACGTTTCAGGCCGAGACCCTTCGTCAGGATGCTGCTGCGTTCACCAGCAACTTTGATGTGTGTTGCTTGAAATTCCAGCATCTGCAGAATTCCTCGTGTTTGCAAATAGTTTACATCCCTGTTTAAGTGTACTTTATCCATTAAAAGTGAAACCTATTCTGTCTGAGCAGAGCTGATATTTTGAAATTGGATCAGTTCTTTATATAACAAGAAGCTTTCTGAATCAAGTCACAATGCTTTGAGTGATTCCAGGTGATGCAAAATGTAAGCAGCTGAATCAATAACAGCAAGCTCTTTGTCTCTGTATCCAACTACTGTAATCCTTTTGCAGAATTTAACAGTCTGCCATGACACAAACACGACACTGATTAGGACATTTCATTATTTCAACACAAAGTACCAAAGTTCCAAGTACTATCGATGAGTATGTGTAAATAAAGAATCATACATAAAAGAACCCTGAAAATGCATTTTCAGGGCACGGTCTGTGAAACAATGTTATTAGATATATTACCCATAAAGGCAGAAAATCCCCAGATAAATAAATACACTTCTGTAAAAAGGCATGTTGAGAGAACAAAACAATCTACCTTACACATCGGCTCTAAAGCAGGCTGGAACACAGCCCAAGAGTACCAGAAATTGATGGGATCTATTATGAACAATAGATTATAAACAATGCATTGTATGATCATCATTCATCTTTAAAAAGATTTACAGGTTTGGAGTCATTTTTAGTTCTTCAAATGAATAGTCCTATTTTTCAGTAGCTGTAGGTGTGTCACACCACCTCTTAGAAATTCATCTTTGCTGTTTTTCTAGTATGAAAGCAATTTAATCAACATCCTCAAAACTGTTTAAAAAACAACTCAAAAATGTATGACAATTTTTTTTTTCATGGCAACCAAAGCAATACTGGTGGGGTTTGTAAGTGTTATTCTACTCAATTTCAAGGATATGGTTTCCAGATTTCCACAATGACTCTGTTGTTGTTATTGTTGTTGTAAATATAGGCACAGTTGAAGGAGATGGTAAGATTCACAGACATTTTCCACCCTCAGGGGGCTATAGATACAAGAGTTGCTCCATACTTCTATCACCCTCTCATTGCCCCCAACCTTGTCAACTTCCAAATCTGTCCTTCTCACTATACACGGCTGAAAGGTAATGAGAATAGGAAGCCTAAATAGACAATACCAGGAGCCACTCTGTCAGTCCATTGCCTACAAGATTCCTTTAGAATGGTACAAGCAACAGAAATGTTGCTACAAAAGACCAGTGGTGTGCTCTGTCATGTTTTGCGTGACTGGATGGCTTGTACTGTGTAAAAGCAATGGCAAGACAAACACACTGGAACTTTCAGTCATGTTGTTCAGTGATAGCCCTTGTCATAAAATTGCTGATTTGTTTGCAATTGTAGCTGAGATAGCAAACAGTCAAAACACAAAGGCATCTTGACTGCCACCATAAGACCATAAGATATAGGAGCAAAATTAGGCCATTTGGCCAGTTGAGTCTGCTCCACCATTTCATCATGGCTAATCAATTTCCCTCTCAGCCCCAATCTCCTGCCTTCTGCCTTCTCCCTTCATGCCCTGACTAACCAAAACCTATAAACCTCCGCCTTAAATATACCCAGTGACACGGTCTCCACAGCTACCTGTGACAACATGGCAATGAATTCCACAGATTTACCACTCTCTGGCGAGAGAAATGCTTCCTCATCTCCGTTCTAAATGGACAGTATTCTGAGGCTGCGTCCTCTGGTCCTAGACTCCCTCACCAGAGGAAGCATCCTCTCTACATCCACTCTGTCAAGGGCATTCAACATTCAATAGGTTTCAATGAAATCCTCCCTCATTCTTTTGAGATCCAGTGAGTACAGGCCCAGAGCCATGAAACGCCCCCCATGTGATATGCCTTTCAATCCCAGAATCAGTCTTGTGAACCTTCTTTGAACCCTCTTTAATGTTAGCCCATCTGTTCTTAGATAAGGGGCCTACAAATGCTCATAATACTCCAAATGAGGCCTCACCAATGACTTACAAAGCCTTAACATTATATTCTGGTTCAGGAGAAGATGGCGGCGCGACGACAGCGCGGTTGGCCTCTCCGGTGATGAATATCTGTTAGCTGTCAAGTAGGGGACCGTGCACAATTCCTGATTTGATGGAGACAGACGTGAGTGCACAGCGGAACATCTGGAAAACTTCTGAAATGTCTGCTTCGCTGCCACTGCTACTGTGTGGTAACCAGAATCTCCGGAGGTGAAGGCCTCGAAATCCTCGGCTTTGCGTGTTTCAGCGACTGGGGCGAGGTCAAAGGCGCTCGGCAGAGGATGGTGCTCGGGAGGCTGTATCGGAGAGGCTGCTCGGAAGCTCGGAGTTTTCGGACGGACGGACTCAGTATCGGCTGTGGTCGGCTGCTTTCAAGGTATCGGCAAGTTGACGGTGCCTGGAGGTTTATGGCAGGGAGTTTCTCCCTTTTGCCACCGCTATCGGGGACTTGGGAGTCGATCCACTCGGGGACTTTGAGACATTATTTTTTTTACTGTGCCTATGGACTGTTCTTCATTAAATTATGGCATTGCTTTGCACTGCTGTAACTATATGGTATAATTATGTGGTTTTGTCAGTGGTAGTCTTTGGTCTGTCTTGTTTTCTGTGATATCATGCCAGAGAAACATTGTATCATTTCTTAATGCATGTATGCATTTCTAAATGACAATAAAAGGGGACTGAGTGTTCTCATAATCTAATCAAGTATAAAAGCAAGGATGTAATGTTGAGGCTTTATAAGGCATCTGATGAGTTCATGTGGCAGCCTGACTTTTTCAAAACCTTGGACAGATCAGGATTACTTTTTGCCATAAAAGACATACTTCTTTTGCAACTATTCGCAATTTATAGCAATACACTAGAACAAAACACCGGATACATATAGTAGAATATGAAATCCCAGATAAAAAAAATAAGAAATTGAAAAAAAAAACAAAATGTTAGTTTAATCTTACCAATTGTAGGTGAGTCCAGTGGGAGCAAAGACAATTCACTTTAGATAGGTTGTGTTTTCTGAATCCTTTGCAATGCCATAGTTATTCAAAGTAACTGAGGAGTTAACTTACTGCTGGTATTTTTACTAGCATTCCAAATGTCTTGGTGAAAATGATGAGAGTGTCATGCTGATGCATGCTGAGACCAGCTGGGCACAGACTATAAGAATACTGTAATGTTATTAACACTCCTACAGAAGATAGCAGGATTCCAACAACGGTTATTAATCCTCTCAAGGGATTCGGATTTTCATTTTTTTATTTTTTTTAAATCTGGGATTTGACGTTCTAATACATTTATCCCGTGTTTTGTTCCATTTTCAGAAATGTTGTACTGTGCCTCAGTCTTACACATTTTTGCTTCATAATTTCAGAACATTCTCACCTTCTAATCACCACATGGCTCTTTCAGATATGTTTGATGTTTTCCTTGCAGTACCCCAGCTTTAGGCTTCACCGGAAACAATTCTTGGGAAATTAACCATAATACGTAGTGGCCCAGTAACTATCTGTTGCGCTACTTGTGATATATGGCCTTCAGCAGAGCGGCATGACACACTAGAGATAAGGGAACAAGAAGGAGGAGAAGGATTCTCAGCACAAGCAATTACTCACCACAGTTTTCTTCTGGAGATTTTCTGACATTAACTTGAGAAAGCAAATCTTGCAGAAGCTCCGTACCTTCAGGAATGTCCACTTAAAAAATCTGCTGTAAACTGTGGCTAAATCTGACTCACCAGACCAGAACTATCATGAACGTTACAGGAACAGATGTGCTGGATTTCTAAGTCTATTTCCAGGCTGCTTCTGATATACAAGTCACCTGTTATCATTTGCAGCACTTGGATGCATTAGAGAAATTAAAGAAGTTCTTATTTCAAGGAGCAAGAACTCATTGACTACACTTGCCACACACCAGTGATATTCGTGAAGTGACAGGAATATCACTCGGTCAATGAGCAGTTCACCTGCATCCATGCTCAGCATTTCAGATTCTGATTACTTTATTGTCATGTACACCAGAGTGCAATAAAATTTGTTGCTCTCAGAATAAACAGTAATGATGAAGACAGCAATAAATACAGTAAAGCAAAAACAACAGAATGATGAAAGTATAAAGTGCAAATAATGCTCAGTGCTTAATACCCACTGAGGAAGCCAGGATGCTTCCATGATTTGACAGTCTACTGAGCATCCTCAGGCCATAAATCAGTCCAGAGTGGCTCCCGTTAGCATTCAGCTTCTCACAGTCTTTCTAAGTCTGTGCAAAGCAGGGTATGTGGACATATAAAGATTCACACTGTTGCTTATAACTTCATTGGACAGGAATCATTAAGCAACACTTCAAATGCCCAGACCAGTGTGAAGATACTTTGCAGTTCAGTAAATTAACTATCCCACTTTCTGATATCTTCTATTTTATCAGCACTTGTGCAGTTAAGTAAGCTTGGCATTTGCCAGCAGTTCTTGGCACATGTGATCTTGTGGAGCAACATGTGAGAACAAGAGATTCTACAGATGGTGGAAGCCTTAAGCAGCCTGCACAGAATGCTAAAGGAACACAGCAGATCAGGCAGCATCCGTGGAGGGGAATAAACATTCTTCATCACGACTGAAAAGAAGGGGACAGAAGCTAATATAAGAAGGTGGGGGAGGAGAGAGAGTACAATCTGGCAGGTAATAGGTGAGACAAGGTGAGAGCAAAGGTAGGTGATGGGGGAGAGCAGATGAAGTGAGAAGCTGCAGGAGACGAGTGGAAAAAGTAAAGGGTTGAAGAAGAAAGAATCTAATGGAAGAGAATAGTGGACCTTGGAAAAAAGGGAAAGATGAGGGCAACCAGAGGGAGGTGAGGGACAGATGAGTAGAAGAGAAGGGGTGAGAGGGTAAACAGAATAAGGAACAGGATAATAGAGAAGGAGGGAGGGGAAAGAAATTACCTGTTAGAGAAATTGATGCTACAAGCATCAATTTTGAAGCTATACAAACAGAATATGAGGTGTTGCTGCTCCATCCTGAGTCTGACCTTATCAGAGCAATAGAGGAGGCCATTGACACATATGTTAGAATGGGACTGGGAAGTTAAGTTGATAAGGGTAGCCACCTGAAGATCCTGCCATTTGCAGTGGACAGATTGAAGGCGATCAACAAAGTGGTCTCCCAATCTGCATCAGGTCTGACCAACATAAAAGAGGCCACACCAGGAGCACCAGGTACAATAGATAATCCCGAGAGACTCACAGGTGAAGTGTTGCCTCACTTGGAAGGGCTTTTTGGGCCCTGAATGGTGCTGAGGAAGGAAATATAGGGGAGGATGTAGCACTTGCCACACTTGCAGGGTTGTGCCAGGAGAGAAATCAGTGGTAAGGATAGGTGAACAAGGGAGTTATGTAAAGAATTATCCACACAGAAAGAAAAAGAGGAGTGGGACCGGGAGGTAAAGATGTGCTTCATGGTAGGATCCCATTGGAGATGGGAGATGTTATGGAGAATGATGGGCTGGATTCAGAGTTTTGTGGAGTGGTAGTTAAGGACAAGGGGAACTTTATTCCTGTTATGATGGCGGGAGGATGGGGTGAGGGCAAATGTGCAGGAAATGGAAGGGCTGGGAGTGAGGGCAACATTGATGGTGCTGGAATGGAAAAGATGGCATCTCAGATGTTCTAGAATGGAAAACTTCAGCCCAAGAACAAATACGGTGGAAACGGTGGAATAGAGATCAGGGAATTGCAAGAGTAACTGAGATTAAGGATGTGACAGGGCGGATAGGGGTACAGTGAAGATAACTGTCAGTAGGTTTGTAAAAGTTGTCAGTGGATAGCCTGTCAGCAGTGATGGAAGCAGACAGATCGAAAAAGAGAAGGAACCAAGTAAATTTGAGGGCAGGGGGTAAGTTGGAGGCAAAGTTGATGAAATTGAGCTTAGTATGGGTGCAGGAAGCAGCATCAATGCAGTCATCACTGTAGCGGAGAAAAATTGGGTAGCATTACTGTGTAGGCTTGGACCATGGACTGATAGGTATTGAAATGATGGATTGCATGTGAACTGTCAAGGATATAGGTCGACAGGGTTTGAACCAAAGAGGACAAAATGGAGTAAAAGTATGTGGACACTAGTTTGGTGGGGCAGGAGCAGGCAGAAAAAATAGAACTACCTGGACTGGTAGGTTGGCAGAGGGACAAAAATGAAATGAAAAGTAAGAGAAGAACATTAAATGAAAAGTAAGTTAGAAGGACAAAAATGAAATTCAAAATAAGAGAAAGGAAGGAGGCAATTTTGAGATACCTTTCTACTCTAAGTGGTGAATGAAATCATCACACCTCAGGTAAAGCCAGCATGGCACAAGTCTTCAGTAACATGCGGACAATAGTTAGTAGATTTCCCCAGTACATATGCAAGGTAATGACCACCCCAAAAACAAAAGTGTAACCTTTATCACTGATGAATTGTGGCTACAGACTGCACTTTCAATAAAATAAATATCTGCAAGAGTTCTTCAATTGTACCCGCCGTGCCCCAGTGTCTACTACCAAAAGACTGGACAGATAGTGCAGAGAACAGCAGACCAGAAAATTAGCCTCCACGACACACACCATCCTGACTTGCTCTGCTTTCGTCATTGCATCAAGATCCTGGAGCTCTCTACCGAGCAGCTGTCGGGATGGACCATTACATCTAGGACTGCATTCACAGGGATGTGACTTTGTTACTGGAAATTCAATTTTAATTATATATTCATTGTCCTTGACCAAACAAGCTTCACTCCTGACATTGATTTCAATTGTGCCTTCATCATATTGACACTTCACAACAGATCTGGAGGATTCCTTCCATATTGTGTTTCAAAAATTGGTAACTAGTTTATTGTCATATGTACCAAGATACAATGAAAAGCTTTTGTTTGCATGTCATCCAGATAGATCATTGCATATTGAAATATATCGAAATTACATAAAAGTGTTACGGGGATCTTCCCCTTAGTACTAATGATCAGGGAGGCACAGGGAGAATCTGTAATTATCAACAAGTACCTTCATTGTCTCAACAAAGGAACACATGAACTTCCACAACCGAATACTGGTGTGCTACTATGTTTTCCTGACTCTCCACGAGCAGTCAAAGAATAGAAAAGATAACGTCAGTTAAAAAGGATCTCAGCAGGCCAATGTATTCCTTATAGTCACATTTCAAATCTCTACATCAGTGGGGCACTTCAAATCTCACGACGGTGATCCTCCTACAGAATCTCACTGTCTTGTATCTGAAAACCTCTGCTTATATACCCATTCCATACTAATTCAAGTGTTATATTTCAGTATCATTGACTTGAACGTGTGACTGACCTTAAACACCTTCTTATTAGCTCTGCTCCAAACCAGCCCTAATTTATTGCTTTCTTTCCAGCAGGTGAAAACTTGCAATTTATGGCTTTTTGTTCTTAATTAGCAACCAGCTCAAATCTCGCAGGGCAGGCATAATCCCCAACATTCACAAACCTGCATGTTATATCCAACCAAAAAACACCTCACCAATAACTTCTTATTTGGAAATGATCTGTAGTCCAGCAGATTGCCTGAAGCATCATTGTGTCTACTTTAAAACACTGATTAGGCCAATCAACGTAAGGTCACAAAATGGAGGAGATAAAACAGTTCAACAAAATGGCAGCCTCCATTCACAAGCATATGGCAAGAACAAAGACAACTGGTATATCTGTTTCCACTGTCCTTGATTCATTCGAATTCACTGATTTTTAGACTGTAATTCTTTCTGGCCAACAAAAGAAAAACAGGAATGTGAGATTTAGAGTTACAGTTACAGAGAAAGTATAGGCAGGTAAGCAAAGTGCAGAGGCCATGATGAAGTAGATGGAGAGATCAAGAGTTATTGTATATGCATCATCGTACAAAAGATCCATTCAAGAGTGTTGTAACAGTGGGATTGAAAATGTCCTTGAACGTGGTGATACATGAACACTTTCCCTCCAACAGATAGACCTCAGAGTCTAGAATTCCATCTGAAATTCACGGCGACTGTACTCTGCACTCCTCTGCCATAACTCCTAGCATGTATTCAAATACCATGGAATGACTTCCACAACCGGCTACAGGCACAAAGCACATTCTTCTTTGGAAATTTAAGCTTAACTCAAATCTTAAATGGGGGGTCCTGACATGTTAATAGTTTGTCTTTCCACACCTGTTGTCTCATCGACTAAACATTTTCTGTTTTCATACTAAGTAGCTTCAGTTAGCAATAGCCGTTCATAAAAGTGGGTAACGTGAATGGACGCTAATTAAGCAACAGTGTAACTAACTTTGACCAGTTCCTGAAAGCAAAGTGAGCATTTTTATTTGTATCTTGTGCTCAGCTAAACATGCGTTGATGATTCGTCCATCAAAACCATGACTCATTTACCAGTGCTTCCCAACTTCTTCCTTTCAGAACTCTTCTGCATATAAATAAAACAAAACTTTCTGTTTAGCATTTTGAAAATTTGAGGATATTCCTTTTACTTATAAATTCCAGAGACGAAACTAATCCTTTCATTAAAAATATGAAATTTCTGTCAACATTTTCTTTTAATCTTTTTTTTATTTCTTAGACATTGCAGCACATCACTTTTAGATTGAGAAAGCTGCAATGCTTCTTTCTTTATTTCTGGGACTGATTTAGAACTTTTCATTATTGCTTGCTCTTGCTGCCCCATGAAGATGGTCCTTCTGGTCATCTGAAGTACTCTGTATCTCACTGCATTGAGTACATAGAGCAGAGTCAATATAGACTTTGTCAATATAGAAGAGCTGAATGCATGGAATACCACACTGTGTTATTCAGAGCCTATGCACATACTCTTTGAATGTTTTACTTCATATCAATTTATCATCCTTGGCTTAGCTTATACTGGCAAACGAAAAAAAATAGTTGCTGACAATAGTAAAAATAAGGTCAACAAATACTCTGCTGTCATTGAAATTAATTTGAAATCAGTGTATCCAAATTTTTTAGGTAGCAGGAATTTAGAGGTGTGCAGTAAGATATCAAATCAGTGGAAGTCAGCCTTTTCTCAGCTCAGAACCAGATCAGAATCAGGTTTATTATCACCAGCTTGTGGTCTGAAATTTGTTAACTTAGCAGCAACAGTTCAATGAAATACATAGTATAGAAGAAAAATAAATAAATTAATAATAATAATAATAATGAATGAATAAATAAGTAAATCAATTACAGTATATGTATATTGAATAGATTAAAAATCATGCAAAAAACAGAAATACTGTCTATTAAAAAAAGAGGTACAGTAGTGTCCAAGGGTTCAATGTCCATTTAGGAATCAGATGGCAGAGGGGAAGAAGCTGTTCCTGAGTCACTGCGTGTGTACCTTCAGGCTTCTGTACCTCCTGTCTGATGGTAACAGTGAGAAAAGGGCATGCCCTGGGTGCTGGAGGTCCTTAATAATGGGCACTGCCTTTCTGAGACACCACTCCCTGAAGATATCCTGGGTACTTTATAGGCTAGTACCCAAGGTGGAGCTTACGAGAATTACAACCTTCTGCTGCTTCTTTTGGTCCTGTGCAGTAGCCACCCCATACCAGACAGTGATGCAGCCTGTGAGAATGCTCCCCACAGTACAACTATAGAAGTTTTTGAGCGTACTTATTGACATGCCAAATCTCTTCAAACTCCTAATAAAGTATAGCCGCTGTCTTGCCTTCTTTACAACTGCATCGATATGCTGGGACCAGGTTAGATCCTCAGAGATCTTGACACCCAGGAACTTGAAACTGCTCACTCTCTCCACTTCTGATCCCTCTATGAGGATTGGTATGTGTTCCTTCGTCTTACCCTTCCTGAAGTAGTTGCTGCGAATTCACATAGGGCTGTTGAAAATTTGGAATCATTAACATATGAGAAAATAAAGACAAAAAAAAATCAAATTGGCAGGGTAATCTGCTCAGTTGTTTTTTTTAGCCAAATGCTGGATTTCTTTTTTCAGGCTATATTACTGCAAGGGTATTTATTGTAACATTAAGTGTCACATTTAGAAAAATAGAGGGCGATGGGTAACCCTAGGTAATTTCTAATGTGAGGACATGTTCAGCACAGCATTGTGGGCCGAAGGGCCTGTATTGTGCTGTAGGTTTTCTGTGTTTCTATGTTTCTATGTCTCCCCATAAAGTTCTCCTACTGAAACATAAACACCCTTACATGCTTTATAATAATCTTGCTTAAGGAAAATGGAAATTGTTAAATCAACAAACATACAGATTCATACGGCTTTCTGCTTTCTTATATTTCAGTCTTTTATTTTGCATCCCCCCTGCAATTTCATTTTAGAAATCAATTGAAGCACAAGGTCAATATGAGAGGAACTGTGTGAATATTCCAAATGATATAGCAGGATTGTCATTTCCCATGAAACTAAACCACACCGCAGTACATCTGACGGATGCGTTAAACGTGCAACACATATTTTCAGTGTAACAAAAACTATTCTAACATGACCATGGAAGAGTGTGTGTGTATTGCATTTCTAGATTTCTTGAAAATATAATTTGAGTTCCCAGATGTTCAGCTGGTAGATGTAATGGCTGTAGAGCTGTTCAGCAAGGCAGGCCCTAAGTTTGCAATTTGGGGGGTGGGGGCGGAGGGGAACGTTGACTCAGACCATAAGAAGCCTGCGTCGGGCATTTTCACGCCTTACAAGGGGCAGATTGGAAGTCTGTGTGGGGCACCACTCCTCGCACAGACAATAGAGCAATGTGTGGTTAAGTGCCTTGCTCAAGGACACAAACACGCTGCCACAGCTGAGGTTCGAACTAGCGACCTTCAGATCACTAGACATACGCCTTAACCACTTGGCCATGTGCCCAACACACATGAAATTAACTGACAGAAGTTGGGCTGAAGGGAGAATGCCACTATTGACCCAGCCAGGAGAAGTAAATTGGTCAAACTCCCTGATTCTGTTCACTGTCAGCCAACACCCACTTCTATTTGAAGCTGAGGTCAGACACAGATACCATTGTCTCTACAATCAAATACCTTGCCAACATTTAATAACTAGGTTCATACAGAAGGAACTCTCAGTTGATAGAATTTTCTTCATAGAACATTACAGCACAGAAACAGGCCCCTTGATCCATCTAGTCTGTATTCAACCATTATTCTGCCTCGTCCCATTGACTTGCATCCGGACCATAGCGCTCCCTACCCCTCCTATCCACGTACCTATCCAAATTTCACTTAAGTGTTGAAATCGACCCTCTTTCCACAACTTGCACTGGCAACTCATTCTACACTCTCACCAGTATCCTCATATTCCCCTTAAACATTTCATCTTTTACCCTTAACCCATGACCTCACCCAACCTCAGTGTAAAAAGCCTGCTTGCTTTTATCCTATCTACACTCTTCATAATTTTGTATACACCTATCAAATTCCCTCATCAATCTTCTACCTCCTATGGAATAAAGTTGAAACCTATTCAACCTTTCCCTATAACTCAGTCCTAGCAACTTTCTTGTAAATTTTTCTGGCATTCTTTCAATCTTTCTGCAGCTTGGTGAACAAATCTGCACTCAGTACTCCAAATTAGGCCTTACCAATGTCTTATACAACTTCAACATAATATCCCACCTCCTGTACTCAATAATTTGATTTATGAAGGCCAATGTGCCTTCATACCTGTATGATCCTATCTACCTGTGATGGCACTTTCAAGGAATTACAATATGTATTCCCAGATCACTTTGTTCTTCTGCACTCCCTTCAGTGCCCTAATGCTCACTGTGTAAGTTCTACTTTAGTTATTTCTTCCAAAGTGGAGCACTTCATATTATTTGCATTATCTTCCATCTGCCATATTTCAGCCCATTTTCCAGCTAGTCCAGATCCCGCTGCAAACTTTGATCGTCTTCCTCACTGTCCTCTACACCCCCAATTTTGGTGTCATCCATAAGGTTGCTGATCCAGTTAACCACATTATCATCCAGATCATTGATATAGATGATAGAGATATTGAGTACAGAGAGCTTCGTAGGAAGTTGAAAAGCAGGACCTCTAGGGTGGTAATCTCAGGATTGCTACCTGTGCTACGTGCCAGTGAGGGTAGGAATAGGATGCTCTGGAGGATGAACAAGTGGCTGAGAAACTGGTGTAGGGGCAGGGTTTCAGATTTCAGGATAATTGGGACCTCTTCTGGGGCAGGTGGGACCTGTACAAGAGAGACGGGTTACACTTGAACTACAGGGGGACCAATATCCCTTCAGGGAGGTTTGTTAATGCTATTGGGGGGGCTTTAAACTAGATTTGCAGGGTGATGGGAACCAAAGTGCCAGAGCTGACAGTGTGGCTGGGGTGAAAATAAATGATGTTAAAAGTTCAAGCAAATCCACTAATAGAAAGGTTGTGAGTGGTGGTAAAAATCTTCTGAGGTGTATATATTTCAATGCTAGAGGTATTGCGGGGAAGGCGGATGAGTTGAGGGTGTGGATTGACAAGTGGAATTATGACGTTGTAGCAATTAGTGAAACTTGGCTACAGGAGGGGCAGGACTGGCAGCTTAATATTCCAGGGTTCCGATGTTTCAGATGTGATCGAGGCAGACGAATGAAAGGTGGGGGAGTAGCATTGCTTGTTAGGGAAAATATTACAGCAGTGCTCAGGCCAGACAGATTAGAGGACTTGTCTACTGAGTCCTTATGGGTGGAGCTGAGAAACAGGAAAGGTATGGCCACATTAGTGGGATTGTATTACAGACCACCCAATAGTCAAAGAGAATTGGAAGTGCAAATCTGCAGAGAGATAGCAGGCAACTGCAGGAAACATAAAGTTGTGGTGGTAGGGGATTTTAATTTTCCATATATTGATTGGGTCTCCCATACTGTTAGGGGTCTAGATGGTTTAGAGTTTGTAAAATGTGTTCAGGAAAGTTTTCTAAATCAATATATAGAGGGATCAACTGGAGGGGATGCAATATTGGATCTCCTGTTAGGAAACGAGTTAGGACAAGTGACCTGTGTAGGGGAGCACTTTGGTTCCAGTGATCATAACACCATTAGTTTCAACTTGATCATGGACAAGGATAGATCTGGTCCTAGGGTTGAGATTCTTAACTGGAAGAAGGCCAAATTTGAAGAAATGAGAAAGGATCTAAAAAGCGTGGATTGGGACAGGTTGTTCTCTGGCATGGATGTGATCGGTAGGTGGGAAGCTTTCAAAGCAGAAATTTTGAGAGTGCAGAATTTGTATGTTCCTGTCAGGATTAAAGGCAAGGTGAATATAAATAAGGAACTTTGGTTCTCAAGGGATATTGCAACTCTGATAAAGAAGAAGAGGGAGTTGTATGACGTGTATAGGAAGCAGGGAGTAAATAAGGTGCTTGAGGAGTATAAGAAGTGCAAGAAAATACTTAAGAAAGAAATCAGGAGGGCTAAAAGAAGACATGAGGTTGCCTTGGCAGTCAAAGTGAAGGATAATCCAAAGAGCTTTTACAGGTATATTAAGAGCAAAAGGATTGTAAGGGATAAAATTGGTCCTCTTGAAGATCAGAGTAGTCGGCTATGTGCGGAACCAAAGGAAATGGGGGAGATCTTAAATCAGCCTTTAGGTTCAGCTTCCATTAACGTGATAATGTCTGTTAATGACTAAATGTCTGTTGGTCACTCTGAGAGCTAGGTTTTGATGGATTCTTTCTTGGCGTCTGTCAAGTTGGCTTGATGGATTTTTTTGGTTATGTGCATATCACTGATATGTAACAATAATATTCTTTTGTAAGTCCAAAGAAATATTGTGTGCTATGGGGAGTGATCATTACAGAGTCTAATTGATTTATAAGAACTACCTTAATGGACACAGGATGTGTTTGAGAAGAGACAGGCTGTATTGAGACAAAAGATCAAAGAGTTTGTCTGACCTGTGGTTGCCCTACACTTGTCAAACTTGTATTTATTGGGGTGCCTTTCCCTAGATCACTGGTATTCAACCGAGGGCTAAAAACCCTGATTGGTGCCTAGGACCCAGGGGTGGGTTCACGTGTGAGTCAGAACTCAGAGTTCCTTCAACAACATCAACAACCAATTGGTCAGTCAGAATCGTGAGCCCTGAAATCTTTGTGGAAATCATTGTGACATGCTATGTAGTATTTTGTGTGGTTTACGTGTGCTTTCCATTTTAGGATAATAAATTAGGCTTAAGTTAATTAGTTGTGCTTGTATGGTTATTACCACATCTCCTGGACACTCGAATAGTTTGGGTCTGATCAACCTAGCCCATTACACTTTGAGTGCTGCGAGCAAAATCCAGGAAGATGTGAAGGTGGACAAGAAAGTCAAGCGATACTGTACTCGAGACTTACCAGGTCCGAGATGGATGGTTAACTCTGAGGGGTTTGGATCACTAGCCAATATTCTGAGTAAATGGAGTCCTCCCAGATGCTGGGAGAAGGTACTTGCTGAATTGTCTGATGTTAAGCTTCTGTGTGCAGTATCACAATACCTTAAGCATATAACTTTTCCCTCTAAGAGGAATTCCCTGCCCAGTGCAAGAAAATACTTAAGAAAGAAATCAGGAGGGCTAAAAGAAGACATGAGGTTGCCTTGGCAGTCAAAGTGAAGGATAATCCAAAGAGCTTTTACAGATATATTAAGAGCAAAAGGATTGTAAGGGATAAAATTGGCCCTCTTGAAGATCAGAGTGGTCGGCTATGTGCAGAACCAAAGGAAATGGAGGAGATCTTAAATAGGTTTTTTGCGTCTGTATTTATTAAGGAAACTGGCATGAAGTCTATGGAATTAAGGGAAACAAGTAGTGAGATCATGGAAACTGTACAGATCGAAAATGAGGAGGTGCTTGCTGTCTTGAGGAAAATTAAAGTGGATAAATCCCCGGGACCTGACAGGGTGTTCCCTCGGACCTTGAAGGAGACAAGTGTTGAAATTGCAGGGGCCCTGGCTGAAATATTTAAAATGTCGCTGTCTACAGGTGAGGTGCCAGAGGATTGGAGAGTGGCTCACGTTGTTCCGTTGTTTAAAAAAGGATCGAAAAGTAATCCGGGAAATTATAGGCCAGTAAGTTTAACATCGGTAGTAGGTAAGTTATTGGAGGGAGTACTAAGAGACAGAATCTACAAGCATTTGGATAGACAGGGACTTATTAGGGAGAGTCAACATGGCTTTGTGCGTGGTCGGTCATGTTTAACCAATCTATTGGAGTTTTTCCAAGGAGGTTACCAGAAAAGTGGATGAAGGGAAGGCAGTGGATATTGTCTACATGGACTTCAGTAAGGCCTTTGACAAGGTCCCGCGTGGGAGGTTAGTTAGGAAAATTCAGTCGCTCGGTATACATGGAGAGGTGGTAAATTGGATTAGACATTGGCTCAATGGAAGAAGCCAAAGAGTGGTAGTAGAGAATTGCTTCTCCGAGTGGAGGCCTGTGACTAGTGGTGTGCCACAGGGATCAGTGCTGGGTCCATTGTTATTTGTCATCTATATCAATGATCTGGATGATAATGTGGTAAACTGGATCAGCAAATTTGCTGATGATACAAAGATTGGAGGTGTTGTAGACAGTGAGGAAGGTTTTCAGAGCCTGCAGAGGGACTTGGACCAGCTGGAAAAATGGGCTGAAAAATTGCAGATGGAGTTTAATACTGACAAGTGTGAGGTATTGCACGTTGGAAGGACAAACCAAGGTAGAACATACAGGGTTAATGGTAAGGCACTGAGGAGTGCAGTGGAACAAAGGGAACTGGGAATACAGATACGAAATTCCCTAAAAGTGGCGTCACAGGTAGATAGGGTCGTAAAGAGAGCTTTTTGTACATTGGCCTTTATTAATCAAAGTATTGAATATAAGAGCTGGAATGTTATGATGAGGTTGTATAAGGCATTGGGGAGGCCGAATCTGGAGTATTGTGTTCAGTTTTGGTCACCAAATTACAGGAAGGATATAAGTAAGGTTGAAAGAGTGCAGAGAAGGTTTACAAGGATGTTGCCGGGACTTGAGAAACTCAGTTACAGAGAAAGGTTGAATAGGTTGGGACTTTACTCCCTGGAGCGTAGAAGAATGAGGGGAGATTTGATAGAGGTATATAAAATTATGATGGGTATAGACAGAGTGAATGCAAGCAGGCTTTTTCCACTGAGGCAAGGGGAGAAAAAAACCAGAGGACATGGGTTAAGGGTGAGGGGGGAAAAGTTTAAAGGGAACATTAGTGGGGGGCTTCTTCACACAGAGAGTGGTGGGAGTATGGAATGAGCTGCCAGACGAGGTGGTAAATGCGGGTTCTTTTTTAACATTTAAGAATAAATTGGACAGATACATGGATGAGAGGTGTATGGAGGGATATGGTCCGTGTGCAGGTCAGTGGGACAAGGCAGAAAATGGTTCGGCACAACCAAGAAGGGCCAAAAGGCCTGTTTCTGTGCTGTAGTTTCTATGGTTTCTATGGTTTCTATAGATGACAAACAACAGACCAGCACTGATCCATGTAGCACATCACTGGTCACAGGCTTCCAGTCTCTGGCTTCTCCCTCAAAGCAAATACCCAGTCCAATTTACTACGTCATCTTCAATGCCCAGCGACTGAACCATCTTGATCAGTCTCCCATGCGGGGCCTTGTCAAATGCCTTGCTAAAATCCATGTTGACAACATCTACTATTGTCCCTTCATCAACTTTCCAGGTAACTTCCTTGAACAACTCTATAAGATTGGTTAGAAACAACTTTCCATACACAAAGTTGTCTATTTTTAATTTCTCTCTGTCTATCCTAGTATTATATATCCAGTCCCCTAGAATACCTTCCAATACTGTAACTTCCCACTTCTGATGTCAGGTTCACAGCCCTATAATTTCCTGGCTTATTGTGAGAGACTTTCTTAAACAATGGAACAACATTAGCTATCCTCCAATCTTCAGGCAGCTCACACGCTAAGGACAATTTAAATATCTACGTTAGAGCCTATGCAATTTCTGCACTAGGCTTCCATGGGGTCCAAGGGAACACCTTGTCAGACCCTGAGAATTTATTGTCCCTAATTTGCCTCAAGACAGTTGAATACCTCCTCGTATGTGATCTAAATAAGGTCTATAATCTCGCAGCTGCTTTGTCTCGTTGCTATAAACTCTGCGTCTGTCTCCCGAGTAAATACAGATGCAAAAAAGAATTAATTTACAATCTCACCCATCTCTTTCATCTCCATGCGTAGATTACCATTCTGACCTTCCAGAGGACCAATCTATCCGCTATCCTTTAGCTCTTAATGTATCAGTAGAGGCCCTTAGCGTTCTCCTTCAGCTTGTCTGCTAGTGTAACCTCATGCCTTCTTTTAGCCGTCCTGATTTCCTTCTTAAGTGCTCTTTTGCATTTCTTATACTCTTCAAGTACTTCATTCGTACCTAACTGTCTAAATCTGCTCTGCACTTCCTTCTTCTTGTTAATCAGGGCCTCAATATCTCTTGAAAATCAAGGTTCTCTGAACTTGAGAAAGTTTAAAGATCCACAACTCACCAAGTACACCTTTGGCAGAAAACAGCCTGACCCAGTCCACACTTGCCAGATCCTTTCTGATACCTCTTTCCAATTTTTAATCTTAACCTGAGGACCAGACCTATCCTTTTCCAAATTACCTTGAAACTAATGGCATTATGATCACTAGATACAAAGTGTTCCCCTGTACAACCTTCTGTCACCTGCTTTATCTATCTCACTAATGGGAGATCTAGTATTGTACTCTCTCTAGTTGGAACTTGTAGAGAAGTACTGATTAAGGAAACTTTCCTGAACTCATTTGGCAAACTCTTTCCTATCCAGCCCTTTACAGCATATGAGTCCAGGTCAATATGTGCAAAGTTAAAATCACAGCCTTATGTTTCTTGAAACAATCTGTGATCACTCTACAAATTTGCTCCTCTAAATCCCACGGACTGTCCGGTAGTCTATAATATAATCCCATTAACGTGGTCATACCTTTTTTATTCTTCAGTTCTACCCGGAAAGCCTCACCAGAGGTATTCTGCAGTCTGTCCTCTCTGTGCACTGCCATGACAATATACCTGACTAGTAATGCCACCACTTCCCCCTTAGTCCCTCCCACTCTATCACGTCCAAAAAATGGAACACCAGAACACTGAGCTGCCAGTCCTGCCCTTTCTGGAACCAAGTCTCACTAACGACTACGTTATAATTCCATATGCTGATCCATGCCCTAAGCTCATTCGCCTTTCCTACAAAATTCCTTGAATTGAAATATACACAGCTCAGAACATTAGTCCCACCATGTTCAACCTTCGATTCCTGCCTTTGTATGTATGCTTAACAACATCTTTGTCCACAACCACTCCACTATCTGTTCTGGTGCTCTTGGTCCCATCCCCCTGCAACTCTAATTTAAAGCACCACCACACCCCGCAGCCCCCCTCCCCTCCCCCCCCCCCGCAGCAGTAGCAAATCTTCCCGCTAGGATATTAGTCCCCCTCCAGATTAGCTGAAAACTATCCCTTCTATACAGGTCCCGCCTTCCCTGGAAGAAAGCCCAATGATCCAAAATTCAGAAGCCCTCCCTCCTGCACCATCTCCTTATCCATGTGCTAAACTGTATGATCTTCCTATTTCTGACCTCACTAGCACGTGGCACAGGTAGCAATCCTGAGATCAGAAGCCTGGAGGTTCTGTCCTTTAATTTAGCACCTAATTCCCTGAACTCACTTTGGAGGACCTTGTTATTCGTCCTACCCATGTAATTGGTACCGACATGGACCACAACCTTTGCCATTTCACCCTCTCACTTCAGAATGCTGTGGACTCAAACCATCCATGAGTCTTGTTCTCCTCTACAGAACCTCTTTTCTGTTCCCCTCACCAAAAAATTGCCTATTACTGCAGCTGGCCTCTTCTCCCCACTTCCCTTCTGAGTCACAGAGCCAGACTCAGTGCCAGAGACCTGACTGCTGTTGCTTTCCTCTGCTAGGCCATACCTGTTGTTGAGGGTATTCTGCATTGGCTGCCAATCCCCTTTCCTCCTCCTGATAGTCACCCAGTTACTTGTGTCCTGTACCTCCAGTGTCCCTGAAGACAACAGCTGCAAGAAGGGCATCCAGCCGCAGCTTCTAACACACTGTGTTCAGGAGTTGCAGCTGGACCTGGATGAACTCCAGGTCATTGATTTATATCATAGAATGGGTGAGAATGATTGAATAGTGTTCTGTCTTTTTTCAAATAATGGACCAATCATTGTTTTATGAAGATGATATCTCTTCAAAGATTAAGTAATTAAAGTAAGTAGATTTCAATGTTTCCAAGGATTAGAAAACTGAAACATCTAACTGTGGTCGTATAACCCTCCCATCTGAGAATGGCAATGGCGACAAAGTAGCAGCATGTCCATGGAATGAGCAAGTGGATACGACATAGACTGAGACGCAGTAGGCACAACACATGCGCTAGAAGTTGCCTTGTTGATTCTATTGATGTTGTTGAATGTTCCTTTGATAAACTATAATTCTTGCACAATCCTCTCAATAGTCATCTATCTAACCTACAGATGGGTATTTGAAAAAAATTATTGTGTACCTTTGTGAATTGTAATTTATTGAAGCATAATTAACACTGACTTTCTGCTAAGGACTAAAAGTAAAAGTACATAGAACATAGAACAGTACACCACTAGACATCTTGCAAAAGGGGGCGGTTGGAGGAAGTGGACCCAAGTGCAGGACACAGGCATGGAGACTTGACACGGAGACAGATTTGGACGACTTGGACTTGGAACCAGGACTTAGACTTGACTGGAACACAGAGCCTGGACTTGGACTGGGACACGAAGAGACAGAATTCCCAACTCAGAGTAGCGGCAAACAGCCGGACCTACTCAGCTGGAAACAAGACGACTAAACCAAACAATAACAGACAATACGTATCTTGACATGGAGAAGCTCATGAAGCAGCAAACAGCCGGCAATTACTTGACAGGACTGGGACTTGAAGCCTTGACTTAGACTGGGACTTAGAGCCTTCAAAACAAAACAAACAACAGACCACTCTCACCCCGGCTCGGAGCAGTGGCAAAACGGCCAGCAACACTCAGCTGGACACGAGACGACAAAAACAAATAACAATAGACAATACGAATCTTGACATGGAGAAGCTCATGAAGACGATCCCCTATTCTTGGTGGCTCAGAAGATGGTCCCCTATACTTGGCGGCTCGGAAGACGGTGCCCTATTCTTGGTGGCTAGGAAGTCGGACCCTTATTCTTGGCAGCTCGGAACATACATCGCCGCCCTGGCTACAGTGATGGACCAGCCCCGAGTAGCTGTAAGCCAGGGTTTCTATCCTGCTGGTTCGGATGAAGATCACGTGCCCAAATCAAGGAGCCCGGTGGAACACGGGGAAAAGGAAATTAACTGAAATGAGTAGTTAACAGACCGAACCATGACAGGACAGGGCATTTAGCCCACTATTTTGTGCCAATTTTCTTGCCAATTTACAGTACTGTGCAAAAATCTTAGGCACCCTAGATTTCTTATCTCAATTTTGTTCTAGGTGCATTGTTTTTGTCTTCTGCATTTGTGTGTCAGCAGGAGAAGAGCAAATTTTAGATTTCCAAAGATTCATTTTCCAAAAAATTATATGTTACATAGAAATGTTTGTACTTTGTTAAAGAAAGTAACAGACCACTTTTCAATTAAGAACTAGATGACCTCGCAGCTATGTAGCCCAGTGCATGATTAAATAAAGATAGCAAACAGGTCAATGATACAATAAGTTAAATAAACTAAACTGATTAAATGAAAAAGAAACAGGTGTAGAAGGAATCAAACTGGCCGAAGGACAACCAAACTAAAAAGTGAGGGTGTGGCAGATGTGACAGTTCAACCTTCAAATCATCAGTTGTTACACCGTGGCAAGAGTGAGCATAGCAACAAGACACAAGGTGGTCATTCTGCATCAGCAAGGTCTCTCCCAAGCAGAAACTTTGCGGCAGACCAGAAGTTAAAAGATGTGCTGTCCGAACTCTTCTGAAGAAGCACAAAGGAACAGAGAAGATTGAGGAAAAAAATGTAGTAATCAGCCATGGAAACTGAGTGTATCAGACGAGATAAATCAAACTGACATTCCTTCAAAATCAGAAGAAGCCCATCACTGTTATCAGCTCTGAACTCACAGAAACCACTGGTACCCAAGTACACCCCTCTATCGTTTGGAGCAGTCTTGTCCGAAGTAGACTTCATGGAAGAGTTGCTGACAAAAAGCCATTCCTTCAAAGTGGAAATGAAGCCAGGAGATTCACCCACACACAGAAACACAAGGATTGGGATGCTGAACAATGGCAGCAAGTGCTCTGGACTAACACATCAAAATTTCAAATATTTGGCTCAATCAGGAAGCAGATTGTCCATAGAATAGCTGGAGACCACCACATGGATGAGTGTCTGCAGCCAACAGTGAAGCACAGTGGATTCCCTCCAGGTTTGGGGCTGTTTTTCTGCAAATGGAGTTGGTGATCTCGTCAGAATGACTGGAATCTTCAATGCTGAGATGTACAAGCAGATTTTCATCCATCACATAATACCATCAGGGAGTTGTCTGATCGGTCCCAACTTCATTCTGCAGCAGGACAATGACCCTAAACACACAGTCAAGGTCATAAAGAACTATCTTCAGCGCAAAGAAGAACAAGGAGTTCTGCAACAGATGGTATGGCCTCCACAGAGGCCTGATCTCAACATCATTGAGACTGTCTGGGAGTACCTGGAGAGACAGATGCAAGTGAGACAGCCAAGTTCTCAAAAGAACTGTGGCAAGTTCTCCAAAATGCTTGGAACAACCTACTGACTGATTTTCTTATGAAGCTGTATGTCAGTGTACCTAAGAGAATTGATGCAGTTTTAAAGGCAAAGGATGGTCACACCAAATATTGATTTGATTTAGCTTTTTTACTGTTTACTGCTCTTTGTAGTATTTCATTTTTGATATTCAGAAATTTTTCATTTCATTATTTTTGAAAGCATCTTATTTTACAGAATTTTTTTTCACTTGTGCTCAGTACTGTGTATGAAATGTCATCTTCCTGTGTATCATTCATAGCCATCTATTCTCTTCATATTCATGAACATATCCAAAAGCCTCAAACTCCATCCACTGACTGTTTCTACTACTACCCCTGGTAACCCTCCCTGGCACCTCCCACTCTGTTTCAAAAACTTGCCGCTCATACGATCTTTAAAGTTTCCCACTCTAACTATAAAAGCCTGCCCTCTAGAATTTGACGTGTCTACTCTGGAGGAAAGATCTGCTTTGTCTATCCTGTCTGTGCCTCTAGTATTTTAAAAAAGCTCTCCCTGGTCTCCTCTTAGGCTCCGAGCTCAAGAGAGAACAACACAAGTGTGTCCAACCTTTCTTGATAGCTCATATCTTCTAATCCAGACAGCATCCTGGTAAAACTTGTCTGCATGCTCTCCACAGTCTCCAGGTACTTCCTATAATAGAGTGATCAGAAATGCACACAGTACTCCAAGGGTACAAATATGATTTATCTAATGCACACATTTTTAGATATTTACAAATTAGGAATTTTTTACTTAGTTTACTTCCAAATTTTCCCTCTGCTTATCCACCCAATATGATAGATACTCTTTTTCAGGTTAAAACATTTCAAAAAGGATTGATAGCTATCATTTATAAATGGTTATTGAATTTGTGAAAGGCATCTAACGATAAAATTAAAGGTGCGTGGGAACTGGAATTTCGAGAGTCACTTTCAGATAATCAATGGGATAAAATTTTTCATTTGGTAAATACCTCATCTATTTGTGCCCGTCATTTCTTGATCCAGTTCAAGGTAGTACATCGGGCACATATGTCAAAGGATAAATTAGCCTGTATTTTTCCTAATACTAATCCTATTTGTGACAGATGTAATATTGAGGTGGCTACTTTAACTCATATGTTTTGATCTTGTATCAAGGTAGATAATTTTTGGAAAGTTGTCTTTAAAACTTTATCAAAAGTTTTGAATTTGGACCTACAACTGAATTTATTTACAGCAATTTTTGGGATCATTCCATTGGAAACAAGATATGTTCCTGTTCCAGCTCAACGGATGATAGCTTTTACAACTTTATTGGCTAGGAGAGCCATTTTGCTTAAATGGAAGGACTCTAATCCACCTACTGTTTTTATTAGCTTTCCTCCATTATGTCCTGTCTAAGTTTAGAGAAAATAAGAAGTCGGACATTTGATACATCCTTTAAATTTGAAGAAACCTGGCGACAAATTCAATATTTTCATATGGTTTGATTTATTGCTCTCCCAGTTACTTTCTCGAAACTTTGGATTTGATCAGAAAGTTTTTCTTTTTTCTTGCTTTACTCTCAATATGGGCTACCCAGTCCCCCTTCTTTTCCTTCTTTTTTAAATTATTTTTTATTATTTTTGTTTTTGTTTATAGAGAATAGTGGGGGGGGGGTTTCTATAGATAAAATTATAGAAGTTTCTTTATCTTTTTTCTCTTGTTATGAAATGATAAGAGGAGAACTAAGTATTTTATTTTTTATTATATACTATTAGATTAATACTATGTATGATCTTGATGATGTTTATTTTACCTTTTATATGTATTGTTATTGATATAGATATCTGCAATAACCCTCCTCTCATTTGTATATATGGACTTTTTTAAAAATTTATAAAAAGATTGATAAAGAAAGAAGTACTCCAAGGGTAAAAAGTAATATGTTGTTTCTTCTGTCATCATTCAAATCATATAGTGCTTAGTCATGCATTGCCTAATTCTTTCATCTCAATTCTAGTTGTATAAAGTATATGATGCACTCGTTCTCACTCTTTCCAACAAATTAGATTCAGATCATTATTGATCCACAACTTACGCCACCTTCAACAGGACCCCACCACTAAGCACACCTTTCCCTCTCCACCCATCTCCGCTTTCCGCAGGGATCGGTCCCTCCACGACTCCCTTAACCACATGTCCAAATCCACTGATCTCCCACCCGGCACTTACCCCTGTAAACGCAAGTGCTACACCTGTCCCTACACCTCATCTCTTGCAACCATTCAGGGCCCCAAACAGTCCTTCCAGGTGAAACAACACTTCACTTGTGAGTCTGTTGGGGTCATCTATTGCATCCAGTGCTCCCGGTGCGGCCTCCTCTACATCGGTGAAACCCGACTCAGATTCGGAGACCGCTTCGTCGAGCGCCTCCACTCTGTCCGCCACAACAGACAGGATCTCCCGGTAGCCACCCACTTCAACTCTGCTTCCCATTCCCATTCAGATATGTCGGTACATGGCCTCCTCTACTGCCATGATGAGGCTAAACTCAGGTTGGAGGAGCAACACCTCATATACCATCTAGGTAGTCTCCAGCCCCTTGGTATGAACATAGAATTCTCCAATTTCCAGTAATTCCCTCCCCTTCCCTTCCTCTATCCCTATTTCACTCTACCCCCTCCCCCAGCTCCCTCATGGTTCTGCCTCCTTCTTCTACCACCCATTGTTTTCAGGGCTATGACGTCAATGCTTCCCCTCCCCCACCCCTTTGTCTTTCAAATTACTGGTCTATCAACTGACACTACAAGCATTCTTCAAATTCTTCCCCATCTTTCATTCTTCAGTCCTGACGAAGGGTTCCGGCCCGAAACGTCGACTCATCGTTTCTGACTGATGCTGCCCGACCTGCTGAGTTCATCCAGCGTACTGAAAGTGTTGCTTTAATCATTATTGAAATAACCATCAAAGATACAAGAATAGAGAACTTGGTGCATATTTCATAAATCTTTGAATGTGGTACGAGCAGGTTTAGAAAGCATTTAATGAAGTGCTTGGGATCCTGAATTATATACAGAAATGGTACAGACACCATCAGGCAACATCTAAAGAATGATTCCAAATTCTATTGACAGTGTTTGAGAAAAGGATATAATGGTCCCATAGTGGCTGCAGAAAAATATCATATCGTACTGTATTATTCCAGGAATGAGTGATTTTGGTCATGAGGATAGATCAGAGAGTCAGCAAAGGCAGAATAGAGAGAGATAGAAGAGCAGACTATAATGTGTAGAAACAGAGAGAAACTGTTCTAAATGGTAGAGGGCACAAGGACAACAGAGCCCAGGTATAAATCTATGAATGATATGAGGGAGTTTAGTTTTAAACTGCAATGTAGGAATGATTTGGGGTGCACCAGCTAGTCTGTAGGAAGCAAATTCAATTCGAATTTTCAAAAATATTTAAAAGTAAAATATCTACAAGGCACTGAAAAGCTGTAAGGCAATGGAATAAATGGGTTTGTTCTGCAAAACTAGATATGACTTTGATGAGTTCAATAGCACATATTATATAATTTCTATGGTAATGGAATTTTCTGTAAGCATTTTCTTTGAATGTTTTATTTAGACCATAAGACCATTAGACCATAAGATATAGAAACAGAAGTAGGCTATTCAACCCATCGAGTCAGCTCCACCATTCAATCATGGGCTGATCCAATTCTTCCAGTCATCCCCACTCCCCTGCCTTCTCCCCATATCCTTTGATGCCCTGGCTAATCAAGAAGCTATCTATCTCTGCCTTAAATGCACCCAATGATTTGGCCTCCACCGCTGCTTGTGGCAACAAATTCCACAAATTTAGCACCCTCTGACTAAAGTAATTTCTCCACATCTGTGTTCTAAATGGACGTCCAATCCTGAATTAGTACCCTCTTGTTCTAGACTCCCCTGCCATGGGAAATAACTTTGCCATATCTAATCTGTTCAGGCCTTATAACATTCGGAATGTTTCAATGAGATCCCCCCCACCTCCTTCTCCTGAACTCCAGGGAATACAGCCCAAGAGCTGCCAGACTTTCCTCCTACAGTAACCCTTTCATTCCTGGAATCATTCTCATGAATCTTCTCTGAACCCTCTCCAATGTCAGTATATCCTTTCTAAAATAAAGAGCCCAAAACTGCACACAATACTCTAAGTGTGGTCTCACGAGTGCCTTATAGAGCCTCAACATCACATCCCTGCTCTTATATTCTATACCTCTAGAAATGAATGCCAACATTGCATTCGCCTTCTTCACCACCGACTCAACCTGGAGGTTAACCTTTAGGGTATCCTGCACAAGGACTCCCAAGTTCCTTTGCATCTCTGCATTTTGAATCCTCTCCCCATCTAAATAATAGTCTGCCCATTTACTTCTTCCACCAAAGTGCATGACCATACACTTTCCAACATTGTATTTCATTTGCCACTTCTTTGCCTGTTTCTCTACAAGTCTCTCTGCAGCCTCTGTTTCCTCAACACTACCCGCTCCTCTATCTATCTTTGTGTCATCGGCAAATTTAGCCACAGGTCCATTAATCCCTTATTTGCTTGATTTTTCTTGAACTTAACCTGTTACTTCTGCTTTGCACTTGCAGCATGCTTCCATCATCATGAAAACAATACTTTGTTACCTCACTAGCTTCAAATTTCAGTTGCAGTATGCCCTACATTGCCCAGGAAATGTGACTGGGTAACAATATATTATCCTTACCACTAGTAGTACTGAATTGCTTTCAATTTTGCAAGTTCACATGCACAACTCAATACCTTTACATGTGTTTTATGCATTGAAACTTCAAAATATAACACTTGCAAAGAACTACTTCAAAGTTTGTACCATGTGACCAAATTCATATAAGAATCATTAGGATGGAGGGAACATATGTGGTAATGATTATACTGTGGGGAAATTCTTCTTACAGTATTTTTGTTTCTTCATCCAAATAACCTGCTAAGTTTCAGTATCTGAATGAATAAAATAAATAAATAGAGACCTAACTGTGTGCAAAATTGATTTGATAAATTGCTAATCATGATCTGGTGAATGATTCACATATACGGGGAAGAACCCACTCAATCAGCCGATTCTCAAACTGTCCTGTATGGTTTTGAGTTTTCAGACATTTAAAATGTAATATTGTTTATTTCTTAAATCAACATCCTTGGAAAAAAAACAAGAGTTCTTACCTTGGCTACCAATGCTTTATTTTACAAAGTTTCCTTTCTATCAGCACCAAAACTACACGGGAATTTCTTTTGCAAGTTTGACACTGAATTTTATCTGTTATTATCCTTTTTCTCTGTAGGTTTTCTGGTTGCATAGGTTAGCTTCCTCATTCTGTTTTCAATGAATCTGTGTTTGTTCTGTTTTCATTGGGTGAAAAACAGACATTTATTTATTTCATTTTATTTATTTATTTAATCTAACATCCATCCCACAACATGAGGGACTTAAAAATCTTTGTGCTATGACTCCATCGCAGTGTACAGATACGTGAATTTATAAGCCTAATGGCTTGTAGAAAGAAGCTGTCCCATAGCCTGTTGGTCCTGGCTTAAATGCTGCAGTACCATTTCCCAGACAGAAGCAGCTGAAACAATTTATGGTTGGGATGACTATTGTCCCTGATGATCTTCCAGGCCTTCATTACGCACTTGCTGCTGTAGATGTCTTCAGTGGAGGGAAGTTTACATCAACAGATGCGCTGGGCTGTCCCACCACTCTCTGCAGTGCGCAGTAATCAAGGTTGGTACAGCTCCCGTACCAGGTGCTGATACAGCCAGTCAGGATGCTCTCAGTAGTGCCCCTGTAGAAGGTCTTGAGGATTTGGGGGCTCATGTCGAACTTCAGTCACTTGAGGTGGAAGAGACACTGCTGTGCTTTTTTTTTGCCACACAGCATGTGTGTACAGATGAGATCTTCAGTGATATGTATATTGAGGAACTTGAAACTGCTCACCCTGTCAACTGCAGCCCCATTGATGTTGATCAGGGCGAGCCTGTCTCCGTTCCTCCTGTAACCCACGATCGGCTCATTTGTGTTTTGGACATTGAGGGAGAGGTTGCTATCGTGGCACCACTATGTCAGGGTGTCAACCTCTCCTCTGCAGGCTGTCTCGTCGCTGCTAGAAATAAGGCCGATCAACGTTGTGTGTTCTGTGAATTTGATCATGGGATTGGAGCTGTGTGTGGCAGCACAGCCGTGGGTGAAAAGGGAGTAGAGGAGGGGACTCAGGACACAACCCTGGGGGGCACTTGTGTTTTACCAAAAACTGAAGTAATATATTATGAAGAGATATCATCTCAATAGATGTACATATCTAACCATGTTGAATCAAAATGTACAGAAGCACCTACTTGTTTCCTGTGATCAATTTTCTAAGCCCTCTTTACAATCCTATTTATCTTGATTAATTCTTGTTTAGCTGAGAGATCTCATTACAAGATGTTCAGTTTTAAAATTATTATTATGTAGCTTTATGAACTCTACATGACCAAAGAATGTAGCAATTAAATTCAACAAAAAGAAAGTTGATGTTTTTGGTTAGTTATCAACTAAAATAAAATATGTAAAGGATTGAGAAACTCATGGGATTAACATTGCTAGGGGTTCTTTCTTAAGTTTGTGCCTTTCATACCTGCGAAAGTATAGACCATTTCCTAATGAAATAGTTTACTGTAATTTATGCATATGCTTCTGAGGCTAACTCTATACAGAAGCTGAAATGCAAAGATTCATTGAAATAAAGGGATCTCCTAAAACTTGCGAATCTTATATATTTCACTCTCCCTAACTACTCACTGCATGCTGCACATATATGTCTGACATTTATTTAGACGGCACTAGCTTCCACTACTTGAAAAGGAAACGTGATGAGTTTACAGTATTCGCAGATTTAACTTGTCTATGAGTTTTCTAAATCCCTTTGATCATTTGAAATTAACTTTTTTTATGCAATATATTTTTGCACGCTTTGACAACGTACTGTATATGACCTGCACAAATTGGTTCCTCTTGCATGACAACACTGATCTATACCTTGCAATATTTTAGAAATGTACCTGAGCTGGAAAGTTTTCAATTTTCAATAATGATCTGAGTTTTTTTGCAAGAATGCAGTTCCCTTGTGCATATTATCAAATATTGTTGACTCTCTTTGTAAACATGCAACAAAGCATCTACATAAAATTGATCTAGTTTGGAGAAACGTTCTACAAACTCCATATGCAGATTTGGTGTAGCCCCATTTCTTGCCATACTAATTTATTTAACTCACTTTCATTCTTCACATTGATAAAATATTGCAGTTGGTGAAAATCTAAATGTGAAATTATTACTAAGTCTGTTTTAATTTTTATTTATGTAAGGTCTCTTCTTGATGCCCTCATCACTGATGGCTACTGAATATTATTAGGAGCATGTAAGAATCACTTCAGAACTAACACCCTAAAAACTGAAGAGAGATTATGAAAAATTCTTTCAGGAATTGTTATAAAACTCTTATGTAGATGATGTGAATACACTGTTCCACCATTCTTTATTGGAATTTATTACAACAGAGACATTTATTTATGTAACACTTACAGTACGCTGGAGGAACTCAGCAGGTCGGGCAGCATCAGTTGAAATGATGAGTCGACGTTTTGGGCCGGAACCCTTCGTCAGGACTGAAGAGTGAAGGAGGGGGAAGGATTTGAATCTGAGTTCCTCCAGCATACTGTAAGTGTTGCTTTGATCCCAGCATCTGCAGATTATTTTGCATTTATTTATGTGTGGCCTTTAACAAACCGAAACAGTTCACAGAAATAATGGAACAGGAGGTGGCAGGACGGTGGCAACAGACAGCAAGCACATGCGAGGAAACTTGCAGTATGGCTGAAATGAATGAAAACATTTTGAAGAATTGTTTTAAATGTGAAAAAGTGTCATTGAAGGGATTTTGAAAGAGAATTCCAGAGTGCACAGCCATGCTAATAGAAGGTGGTACACAAAAGGTGAGCAGAGTAGAGAACAGAAGATTTGCAGCTCATTCTACTTGAACAAGAAGGTATAAGACCATAAGACATAGGAGCAGAATTATGCTATTCATCCCATCAAGTCTTCTCCGCCATTCCATCACGGCTGATCCTGAACCCCACTGCCTTCCACCTGCCTTCTCACCATATCCATTGATGCCCTGACCAAGCAGGAAAAATCAACTTCTGCTTTAAATGTACGCACGGAATTGGCCTCCACCGCAGTCTGTGGCAGAGCATTCCAGAAATTTACTATTCTCTGGCTAAAAAAATTCCTCCTTATCTCTTTTCTAAAGGGTCGCCCTTCAATTCCTCTAGTTCTGGATACTCCCACCACGGGAAATATCCTCTCCACATCCACCCTATCTATTCCTTTTAACATTCAGTAGGTTTCAATAAGATCCCTACGCATTCTTCTAAATTCCAGTGAGTACAGGCCAAAAGTTGTCAAACATTCCTCGTATGTTAACCCCTTTATTCCCAGAATCATTCTCCTGAACCTCCTCTGGACTCTTTCCAATGACAACACATCCTTTCTGAGATAAAGGGCACAAAACTGTTAACAATACTCTGTGTGGCCTGACTAGTGTCTTATAAAGGCTTAGCATTGTCTCCATGCTTTTATATTCTATTCCCCTTGAATTAAATGCCAACATTGCATTTGCCTTCTTTACAACAGCCTCAACCTGTAAATTAACCTTCTGGGAGTCTTGCATGAGGACTCCTAAATCCATCTGCACCTCTGATGTTTGAACCTTCTTTCCATTTAGGTAATAGTCCACATTATTGTTCCTTTTACCAAAATGCGTTGTCATATATTTCCCAACACTGTATTGCAACTGCCACTTTCTTGCGCATTCTTGCATTTATCTAAGTCCTGTTGCAATCACATTGCTTCCTCAGCACTACCTACCCCTTCACCTATCTTGGTGTCATCTGCAAACCTACCACAAAGCCGTAGATTTCATTATCTGAATCATTGACTAACAATGTGAAAAGTAGCGGTCCCAATACTGACTCCTGAGGAACACCACTCGTCACTGGTAGCCAACCAGAAAAGACCCCATTATTCCCACTCACTGCCTCCTGCCTGTCTGCCATTCTGCTATCCATGCCAGTATCGATCCTGTAAAGCCATAGGATTTTATCTTGTTAAGCAGCCTCATAAGTGGCATTTTATCAAAAGCCTTCTGAAAATCCAAGTAAATGACATCCACTGTCTCTCCTTTGTCTACGCTGCTGGTTACTTCCTCGAAGGACTCTAACAGATTTGTCACGCAAGATTTCCCTTCACAGAAACCATACTGACTTTGACTTTATCATTGATCTTCAAGTACCTCGAAACCTCATCCTTAATCGTAGACTCCAACACTTTCCCAGTCTCTGAGGTTAGGCCTAGAATTTCCTTTCTTTTGCCTTCCTCCCTTCTTAAAGTGTGGAGTGCCATTTGAAAACTTCCAGCCTCCGGGATCATGGCAGGATCAAGTGATCCTTGAAAGACCATAACCAATGCATCCATTAGTTCTTCAATAAATTTCCTCAGAACTTTGGAATGTAGTCGATCTAGTCCAGGTGACTTATCCATCTTAAGACCTTTGAGTTTGCCTAGCACTCACTCCTGCACCCTGACAGTCACGGACCTCTGGCACACTGCTAGTGTCTTCAGCAATGAAGACAGATGCAAAGTACCCATTAAGTTCATCTGCCATTTTTTTGTCCCCCATTACTACCTCACCAGCATCATTTTCTAGTGGTCCAATATCAACTCTCACCTTCCTTCTACCTTTTATATAACTGAAAAAAATATTTCTGGTATCCTGCTTTACATTATTGACTAGTCTGCCCTCATATTTCATCTTATCACTTCTTATAATTTTTAAGTTGCCTTTTGTTGGATTTTAAAACCTTCCCAATCATCCAACCTCCCATTCACTTTTGCTACCTTATATGCCCTTTCCTTGGCTTTTATACAGTCCTTAACTTCCTTTGTTGGTCACCTTTGCCTACTCGTGCCATTTGAGAACTTCTTCCTCTGTGAGACATATCTGTCCCGTGCTTTATGAACTATTCCCAGAAACTTCAGCCATCTCTGATCTGCCGTCATCCCCACTAGTATCCTCCTCCAATCCACCTGGGCAAACTCCTCTCTCATGCCTCTATAGTTCCCTTTATTCCATTGTGATTCTGATACAGTTGAAATATGCTTCTCCCTCTCAAATTGCTGTACCAATTCAATCATATTATGATCACTGCCTTCTAAGGGTTCTTTTGCTTTAAGCTCCCTTATAAGAACTTGGTTATTATGCAACACTCAATCTAAGATAGCTTTTCCCTGAACAGGCTCAAGCACATCTGCTCTAGAAAGCCACCTCGTAGGCATTCAACAAATTCTTTGACTTGCAATCTGACACCAACCTGATTTTCTCCATCTCCTTGCATATTGAAGTTGCCCATTACAATTGTGTCATTACCCTTATTACATGCCTTTTCCAGCTCCTTTTGTAGTCTCAACCCCACATCATGGCCACTGTTTGGAGGCCTACGTATGATTCCCATAATGTTCTTTTTACCTTTGCAATTTCTTAGCTCCACCCACAAAGATTCCACATTTTCTGACCCTATGTCACCCCTTTCTAAAGACGTAATCCTTTTCTTACCGACAGAGCCACATGACCATCTATGTCTCCCTGCCTGTCCTGTCGATACAATGTATATCCTTTGTTGTTGAGCTCCTAACCATGTCCTCTTTTAGACACAACTCAGTGATGCTCACGTCATACTGACCAATCTCTAATTGCACCATGAGTTCATCTGCCTTATTCTGAACGCTACATGCATTTAAATACAGCACCTTCAGACCTGCATTCTTCATCCTTTTGAATCTTGCCTCTGTGGTACAATTTAACTCTTTGCTCTGTCTGCATTTGTACACAATCATTAGCTTGTCCTTCCTTACATTCATGTTACACTCATCATCTACTTGTAAGCGTGCTGGCTCATCCTCGGCTATCATACTGGTTCCCATCCCCCTGCTATACTAGTTTAAACCACTCCCAATACCTCTAGGGAACCTGCCCACAGGAATATTGGTATGAGTAACTCATAGAGTCATAGTTGTACAGCACAGAAATGGATTCTTTAGCTACATGTCATACCAACCATTTTGTCTACCTACAGTCCACTAATGGTTCCAAAACATTTTGGGTTATCACTGTCTTGGCCCCCAGTCCACAACCCCAGCACCACTGACAAATAATTACAAAAAATATATTCGTCTACTTAAAGCTATAAATAAAGTTATTTCTTTATTTAATTATGGTAAAAACATCTCTATCAACAATTTAAGAGTCTACATTAGTAGTCCACCTATTCAGTACTTCATTGCTTTTTCACCTTTCAATGAGATGGATGGGCTTCGTTCAGTGATACCAGCTTCTCAACATCATTCAGTCATTCAGAAGGAGTCTCAGATCCTTACGCTCAGTAATTTGAAGTCAATTTATTGCTTTGAAAGTAGTTGGACTGCACTGAAACTAAATATGATGTTGGAAAGGCAATAGAGAACATCTTGACCGTTTTTCCACGGTGCAGGATGGCATTCAGAGATTTCTTTTTGCAGCTAAAAGTCTTGATATGATTCTTTGAACCTTGGCTTCAGCTTAAAGTCATGATGGGTACAAGAAAGGACCTATCATGTGTGTATGTAATAAGGTTAAATCGACCAAAAGACAATGTAAACATTTCTACATACCTTCTGCTTTTGCTTTTAAAGGTTCTTGTTGGAATGTTGCTTTGCTCTGTTTTAAAGCTTCTCTTGCCTTATGTTGGATGTCAGACTTCGATGAGGCCGAACAAGTCACTGGTAACCTTGTGATTTGTGAAAATGATGTTATTATTGTTTTGTGAAAAGATGTACAGTACATTATGTGATACGTGCTAACTGGGGGCCTATAAGTGTGAGGAAACATTGTAAACCCGGAGTGACTGGCCTCGTACAACTTTATCCTGTGAAATAAGTCCCAAATTGATTGTAATTTGATTCTTACATCTCTAATCACAATGTAGTGTTTGTAAATCTTACTCAATCTGTTCAAATTGTCAACGAGATGTTGTTACCACCAGTTAGGGATGAGGACATATATTTTGATCTGAATGTTAAGTTAATCCTTGGATCTGTATAATTTCTTATATTTTATTAATTTATATAATATTAATCACCCAAGGAATATTAATATGCATTCTTCATTTTAAACAGAAGGAAGAGTTCCATGTGTCTTTCACCTGCCAGATGTTCTAGGGGTGGATTGTGTTATATTACATTTTGTAAAACTTTGGATTAATGTCTGGAGGGTAAAAGGACAATTTAACTCTTTCTGAGCTCACAGCATGTAAAGTGTCTGTACAAGGTAAACACTGTAGGTTAGTTAATGTCAAGCGTTTGTTGACAGCAGCTGGATTCCTTCTTAGCTGTATTTAGAAACAAGATGTTCTAATCCCTGAAGGGTACCATCCTGATCCGCTTTCAAAGTAGGATATCATCAAAAGACCAGAATAAGTGTCCACCAAAGCAAGGAGAGACTGGAATTGCTTCTGATCGACATAGTCTATTTGCCAAACTGGAGCAGGAGCACAGCCATAGTGAATGGCAGCCAAGGGTCATTTTAAAAACTGACAGACCTTAACTTCTAAACATTGCCCACAATTTCCTACCACTGTACGAGTTATATCAGTGGGAAGGAATAATCTCCATGCCTGCACCTCTCCATGGTATGACCAAATGACCAGAAGACTCATGGGCCCACTGAGCATGACAATGACAGTATTTGAGGCTCAGGCTGAGATGCCACCATGTCAATATGAGTGAGTTTGTCGGCAAAGTTGTTAAATCTTGTCATTGGCAAATCATCTTTCAAATAGGGGTCGACATAGAAAAAACTGTAAAGGTCGCATGCAATAGTTGGCTGCAAACGTTCTTCTATAACTCTCCATAAGGATCGCCCCATGACAGGATAAGAGTGCTGATTTCATCGAGGCAACCAGACTGCAAGTCCATTAGCAACAGCCCAGAAATCGGTATAAATATGGGCTCCTTCAGTTTCGTGCATAATGACTATACAGTGGCATGCAAAAGTTTGGGCACCCCAGTCCCAGTCAAAATTTCTGTTACTGTGAATAGCTAAGCGAGTAAAAGATGACCAGATTTCCAAAAGGCATAAAGTTAAAAATGACACATTTCTTTAATATTTTAAGAAAGATTGCTTGTTTATTTCCATCTTTTACAGTTTCAAAATAACAAAAAAGGAAAAGGGCCCGAAGGAAATGTTTGGCCACCCTGCATTGTCAGTAATTAGTAACACCCCCTTTGGCAAGAATCACAGCTTGTAACGCTTTCTGTAGCCAGCTAAAAGTCTTTCAATTCTTGTTTGGGGGGATTTTTCCCCATTCTTCCTTACAAAAGGCTTTTAGTTCTGTGAGATTCTTGGGCCGTCTTGCATGCACTGCTCTTTTGAGGTCTATCCACAGATTTTCTATGATGTTTAGGTTAGGGGACTGTGAGGGCCATGGCAAAATGTTCAGCTTGTGCCTCTTGAGGTAGTCTATTGTGGATATTGAGGTGTGTGTTAGGATCATTATCCTGTTGCAGAAGCCATCCACTTTTCATCTTCAGCTTTTTTTTTACAGTCGGTGTGATGCTTGCTTCCAGAATTTGCGGATATTTAATTGAATTCATTCTTCCCTCTACCAGTGAAATGTTCCCCGTGCCACTGGCTGCAACACAAGCCCAAAGCATGATCGATCCACCCCCGTGCTAGAGAGGTGTTCTTTTCATGAAATTCTGCACCCTTTTTTCTCCAAACATACCTTTGCTCATTGTGGCCAAAACGTTCTATTTTAACTTCATCAGTCTGCAGGACTTGTTTCCAAAATGCATCAGGCTTGTTTAGATGATCCTTTACAAACTTCTGATGCTGAATTTTGTGGTGAGGATGCAGGAAATGTTTTCTTCTGATGACTCTTCCATGAAGGTCATATTTGTGCAGGTATTGCTGCACAGTAGAACAGTGCACCACCACTCCAGAGTCTGCTAAATCTCCCTGAAGGTCTTTTGCAGTCACACTGGGTTTTGATTTGCCTTTCTAGCAATCCCACAAGCAGTTCTCTCTGAGTTTTCTTGGTCTTCCAGACCTCAACTTGACCTCCACCGCACCTGTTAACTCCCATTTCTTAATTACATTACGAACTGAGGAAACGGCTACCTGGAAATGTTTTGCTATCTTCTTATAGCCTTCTCCGGCTTTGTGGGCAGCATTTATTTTAAATTTCAGAGTGCTAGGCAGCCGCTTAGAGGAGCCCATGGCTGCTGATTGTTGGGACAAGGTTTGAGGAGTCAGGGTATTTATAAAGCTTTGAAATTTGCATCACCTGGCCTTTCCTAACGATGACTGTGAACAAGCCATAGCTCGAACAAACTAATTAAGGTCGGAGACCTTGGTAAAAGTTATCTGACAGCTCAAATCTTTTGGGGTGCCCAAACTTTTGCATGGTGCTCCTTTCCTTTTTTCACTCTAAAATTGTACAAAACAAAAATAATACACTAATCTTGCTTAAAATGTTGAAAAGAATGTTTCATCTTTAACTTTATGACTTGTGGCGATCAGTTCATCTTCTACTCACTTAACTGTTCACAGTAACAGAAATTTTGATCAGAGATGCCCAAACTTTTGCATGCCACTGTATGCCCTGTTACAAGCACTGCATGTTGACTTGATCCATCAGAGCCTTTCCTCTTCAGAACTTATTGAGTGAGAGGGTTAAAGACAGCATCCTTCCAACAGTGATGACCATTCTTCTATATCTCAGAGCTATTGGTGAACCAGGCATGTTGCCACTGTACAAGAGTCCTAAGATCATAGGGAACACCCTGCACAGCAGGCGAGACTTTGACCAGAGTAGCATAGGTGACATAGCCTAAGGGAACAGCAACCAGTTCATGTATTTTATTGATTTTGTCTGGTCCCTTTGATGCTCGGTCAGAAACATACCACTTCTACCTAACAATTAAATTTGGTTCTGCACGTCCTACGTTATGGGTAAGTGTATCAGGGCATTTTCATCCCATAATGTGGTTGTTTTCACCATTGTATTCCCAGAAAGTGAACAGACATATCTGGGTCTTATAGCTTATTCAGGTTAATTTCCCATCCCTTCAGTCGCATGTGCTCAATCAAAGTATTATGAGCTTCAGAAACCTCTTCCTCAGAGGAGCTCCACAGTAACACATCTACATACTGCGCTTCTTAATGCTGGGGACAGGACACATTCATGCAAGTCCCATGCCACCACACAATGGCAAATAGTAGGACTAGAGAAATTTCCCTGTGTAAAATTGTACTAAAGGCCATTCAGTGTAAATGCAAGCTGATCTTGGGACTACTCAGCAATAGGGATGGAGAAGAAAGCATTAGCCAGATCAACAACAGCATAGTAAGTGTCAGTCCCACAAGAAAGGTCCTCAATCAGGGTAACAACGACTGGAATAGCTGTGACCAGCGGAAGGGCAAACCGATTTAACTGGCAATAATCAATGGTCATACATCATTACATTCCAGTGTACCAGTTCCTTTGTTTGGGCTATCAAACGTAACCCACCTGGCTCACAATGCACACAGTACGACACATAAAGATCACCAGCAGGTACACCATCATTGCTTTCCCTTACCCAGACCTGCCTTCAGCAGGGACAGAAACATTTCCTTTCTACTAAGACAGGAAGGAGGGCTCTTTGAAACCGACTGTTGAGGCACAGTCACTGACCGCTTGGGAGCATTCCTAGTTCCATTCATCATGTGCTCAGATTGCCCCTGCTGCTCTGCTGCTGCCGTGATTTAACAATAGCCTTAACCTGCACCCGGTCTATATCTGACCCTTCAAGTTGGGCTAATAGACTGCTGGTCTCTCCCACAGTACGACCCACAGCTGGCCCTAGCAGAGCCAGCAAGACGCTCCTTTACTGTGAGGGTCCCTATTCCATCAGTCAGGTGCACATACCAAAGGAGAAGGGGACAGCCTCAGGGCTGTTAAAGGCATTATTGTTTCGAATGGGAGGTTGTGTTGCCATATCAAGGAGACATAAAATAGCTCCACGGAAGTTTTCCAGGGGGTTTTCCAGGGGGGAGGAGATGCATCCCAATACAAAGGGACAGAGTAGCAAGCACAGACAGTTTGTATGACCACTGGCAACGGGGAGTGTTCAGCTCCATAAGCCTAACAGCCCCCGATTCAGGCAGGACCAATGGGGCTGTTGTTAAGGACCATTAATAAATCAGTTCATGTACATTAAAAAGCCTTTAAGAGGCTTCTGAATCCCATAGGCAGGTGAACCAGTTGAGCAAGGATTCCCCTGGCTGCTGACGTAGCCTTTGGGCTAAATCCTAACTCGGTGATAGTGTGATTACCAATGGTGGTCTCTGTGGTAGTAGGGACAGCCACAGCCACTCCAGATCGATTTTGTTCATCTGCTTTCCAGCATCCCTCTTTTACATGTCTGAGGGGGTGCACTTTGATTACATTAGTTCCGTCCTCATCCAAATTATCATGATACAATATATTTCCATCCCAAGTATCTGGGTCCCAGTCTTCCTGCAGCACCATAGATCAGACAACACAGGATCCAGCATCACACAACTGCACTGCATGTGGCACTTTGCATTATGGTGGCCAATCTACATGTTACAGCAACTTGTTTACCTTCAGAGTGCTCAGCACGTTCTCATGTCATGCATGCCATTTCACTTAAAATAGTATCCTGAGAATTCAAAGAGCACCAGCTCACCCTGCAGTTATGTGATTTCCTCAGAGAGCTGAGCTTTTACAGTACACAACCATTGAAATGCAGTCATAAAAATCCATCTTAATAGAAACCATAGCAACCATAGAAAAACTACAGCACAGAAACAGGCCTTTTGGCCCTTCTTGGCTGTGCCGAACCATTTTCTGCCTTGTCCCACTGACCTGCACACGGACCATATCCCTCCATACACCTCCCATCCATGTATCTGTCCAATTTATTCTTAAATGTTAAAAAAGAACCCGCATTTACCACCTCGTCTGGCAGCTCATTCCATACTCCCACCACTCTCTGTGTGAAGAAGCCCCCCGTAATGTTCCCTTTAAACTTTTCCCCCCTCACCCTTAACCCATGTCCTCTGGTTTTCTTCTCCCCTTGCCTCAGTGGAAAAAGCCTGCTTGCATTCACTCTATCTATACCCATCATAATTTTATATACCTCTATCAAATCTCCCCTCATTCTTCTACGCTCCAGGGAATAAAGTCCTAACCTATTCAACCTTTCTCTGTAACTGAGTTTCTCAAGTCCGGGCAACATCCTTGTAAACCTTCTCTGCACTCTTTCAACCTTATTTATATCCTTCCTGTAATTTGGTGACCAAAACTGAACACAATACTCCAGATTCGGCCTCACCAATGCCATATACAAACTCATCACAACATTCCAGCTCTTATACTCAATACTTTGATTAATAAAGGCTAATGTACCAAAAGGTCTCTTTACGACCCTATCTATCTGTGACGCCACTTTTAGGGAATTTTGTATCTGTATTCCCAGATCCCTCTGTTCTACTGCACTCGTCAGTGCCTTATCATTAACCCTGTATGTTCTACCTTGGTTTGTCCTTCCAACGTGCAATACCTCACACTTGTCTGTATTAAACTCCATCTGCTATTTTTCAGCCCATTTTTCCAGCTGGTCCAAGTCCCTTTGCAGGCTCTGAAAACCTTCCTCACTGTCTACAACACCTCCAATCTTTGTATCATCAGCAAATTTGCTGATCCAATTTACCACATTATCATCCAGATCATTGATATAGATGACAAATAACAATGGACCCAGCACTGATCCCTGTGGCACACCACTAGTCACAAGCCTCCACTCGGAGAATCAATTCTCTATTACCACTCTTTGGCTTCTACCATTGAGCCAATGTCTAATCCAATTTACCACCTCTCCATGTATACCTAGCGACTGAATTTTCCTAACTAACCTCCCACGCGGGACCTTGTCAAAGGCCTTACTGAAGTCCATGTAGACAATATCCACTGCCTTCCCTTCATCCACTTTCCTGGTAACCTCCTCGAAAAACTCCAATAGATTGGTCAAACATGACCTACCACGCACAAAGTCATGTTGACTCTCCCTATTAAGTCCCTGTCTATCCAAATGCTTGTAGATTCTGTCTCTTAGTACTCCCTCCAATAATTTACCTACTACCGACGTTAAACTTACCGGCCTATAATTTCCCGGATTACTTTTTGATCCTTTTTTAAACAACGGAACAACATGAGCCACTCTCCAATCTTCCGGCACCTCACCTGTAGACAGCGACATTTTAAATATTTCTGCCAGGGCCCCTGCAATTTCAACACTAGTCTCCTTCAAGGTCCGAGGGAACACCCTGTCAGGTCCCGGGGATTTATCCACTTTAATTTTCCTCAAGACAGCAAGCACCTCCTCCTTTTCAATCTGTACAGTTTCCATGATCTCACTACTTGTTTCCCTTAACTCCATAGACTTCATGCCAGTTTCCTTAGTAAATACAGACGCAAAAAACCTATTTAAGATCTCCTCCATTTCCTTTGGTTCTGCACATAGCCGACCACTCTGATCTTCAAGAGGGCCAATTTTATCCCTTACAATCCTTTTGCTCTTAATATATCTGTAAAAGCTCTTTGGATTATCCTTCACTTTGACTGCCAAGGCAACCTCATGTCTTCTTTTAGCCCTCCTGATTTCTTTCTTAAGTATTTTCTTGCACTGGGCAGGGAATTCCTCTTAGAGGGAAAAGTTATATGCTTAAGGTATTGTGATACTGCACACAGAAGCTTAACATCAGACAATTCAGCAAGTACCTTCTCCCAGCATCTGGGAGGACTCCATTTACTCAGAATATTGGCTAGTGATCCAAACCCCTCAGAGTTAACCATCCATCTCGGACCTGGTAAGTCTCGAGTACAGTATCGCTTGACTTTCTTGTCCACCTTCACATCTTCCTGGATTTTGCTCGCAGCACTCAAAGTGTAATGGGCTAGGTTGATCAGACCCAAACTATTCGAGTGTCCAGGAGATGTGGTAATAACCATACAAGCACAACTAATTAACTTAAGCCTAATTTATTATCCTAAAATGGAAAGCACACGTAAACCACACAAAATACTACATAGCATGTCACAATGATTTCCACAAAGATTTCAGGGCTCACGATTCTGACTGACCAATTGGTTGTTGATGTTGTTGAAGGAACTCTGAGTTCTGACTCACACGTGAAACCCACCCCTGGGTCCTAGGCACCAATCAGGGTTTTTAGCCCTCGGTTGAATACCAGTGATCTAGGGAAAGGCACCCCAATAAATACAAGTTTGACAAGTGTAGGGCAACCACAGGTCAGACAAACTCTTTGATCTTTTGTCTCAATACAGCCTGTCTCTTCTCAAACACATCCTGTGTCCATTAAGGTAGTTCTTATAAATCAATTAGACTCTGTAATGATCACTCCCCATAGCACACAATATTTCTTTGGACTTACAAAAGAATATTATTGTTACATATCAGTGATATGCACATAACCAAAAAAATCCATCAAGCCAACTTGACAGACGCCAAGAAAGAATCCATCAAAACCTAGCTCTCAGAGTGACCAGCAGACATTTAGTCATTAACAGACATTATCACGTTAATGGAAGCTGAACCTAAAGGCTGATTTATACTTGTGCATCAACCCGACGCCGTAACCTACGCAAGTGGCCTCCGTGTGTTGTGAGTATTTATACTTGTGCGTTGGTGTGTCTGCGTCGCTCTGCAATTCGGGCACAACGCGCATGCGCACACACCTATGCGTGCAAGGCATCATGGTCATTGTAGTCTTTCTCGGGGTAAGCCAGTTTAAAGCGAGCATCTTTTCTCGTAAAAGTGAAATGTGTCCTCCATAATTTCAGAGGTTTGTAAAGCTTTATGGAAAGCATTGTAACCAGAGTTCCTTCCCTTCCCTTCAGTCGCCCAATGGGAAGCTATTACAGCTTAGGAGGAAATGCAATGCTACCAAGCGGACCAATCACAGTTGTTCAGTCTACGTTGCCGCGATGCATAGTTACATTTTGGGAGAGGTGTGCGTCAGCCTACAGCATAGGGATCCGCATAGACTCTGCGTAGGGTTCACGGTGACGCCGTACTTATGGCGTCGAGTTGATGCAGAAGTATAAATCAGCCTTAAGAAAGAACTCAGCTGCTATCAACAAACATTAGACATTAACAAGCCTACAGTGTTTACCCTGTACAGACACTCTACATGCTGCAAGCTCAGGAAAAGTTAATTCATCATTTTACTCTCCAGACCTTCATCCAATGTCTTACAAAATTTAGTTAACACAATGGCGCCTCCTTTGTTGTACATGCAAGAATGTTGGTAAACAGAAATTCCTTCTCTTTGAAAATTTGTTCAGCCACCCAAAATATCCACTCTCCCTTTATATCTGTTTCTTGTCCCCTTGCAAATTTCAACTCTTGAACCATGCTTTCATCTTTTATAAAGCAAACAAAATCAAGAAGCAAAGATTCATTACCTAGCAAAGTTGACTTATCCAAATGAAAAGCAAATTCTGTTGTCCTAAGTATATTGCACAATTAAGTTTTCGGCATTCTCAGATGTTTCATCTATTTGTCTTTGTACAGAGTTGTCACTGAGAGGCATCACTTTAATTATTTGGTTCGGGGACTTATAAAAACTGTACTCAGAACCTCCTTAATGATGGCAGAATCAGTTTTTCTCCAAATGTACGAGGCTTTCCAAATTTAGCAATGAGCAATGAAATGTTGTATGAAGTACACAGACCATTACTGTTTTGTTGTGAAGTGCTGGCAAACATGTTTTGAAGTGTTTTCCGTTTCTAAAAGTTTTCATGAATGACTGAAAATAAGTCAAGTTCTTGTATGTTATATAAGAGTCTCTACAAATGTTCAAGGAACCGAGACAGTTTCATTACCGCAGCTGGAGAAACTTTTTCACACAACAGACACGTTGGCTCCTGTTGGTTGCTTGGTGCTGGTACAGTGCTGCCATTTTCACTATGGTGAAATGACCACGATCAATCACCTGTTCTCCACAGCCACTTGCTATGGCAATTCGAAAACAGGCTAACATAGCAGGAATAAGTATAGGAGATATAGAACATTGCATAGCCCTGTACATGGATGATATAATTTTGTTTTGCTCCAACTTGAAACAAACATTACCTGCCTTAATTGACCTGATAAGTACTTTTGGTATTTTGCAGGCTATAAAATAAATAACAAAAAATCTGCAATATTATTCATGGATAAAGATGAGAGACTCAGTCCCCCACTTCAAACTCCATTTATGGTGTCAGAGCAGGGTTTTACTTATTTGGGTGTTAAAATTACTCCTATTATTGATAAAATAATCCCAACTAATTATAACCCTCACAGACTCAGTTATTCAACTTATAAACAGGTGGACGAAATTGCCCATATCTGATAGGACACATAAACCTTCTAAAAATGTCATATTAACTAAAGTTCCTGTACCTTTTCCAATCTATCCCACTTTCTTCTCCATCATCTTTCTTTTATTTATTAAAGAAAATTTTTTCTAATTTTATCTGGAATAATAGACATCCAAGACTCAGGCTTTCCCTATTATATCTGCCGTATGATAGAGGCGGCTTACAGCTACCAAATCTTATATGGTATTTCTGGGCGGCCCAAATTAGAGCAGGAATATTTTACTTTGTTAAGGATCACTCCACTACTTGGATCTCAATGGAATCCCAGTCAATCAATATCCCTCTAGAACTATATATGTATTCAGAAGATAAGAAAAAAATGGTCAAACAAACTAAAAATCCTTTCTTAAAAAATACAATAATGGTTTGGCATGATGCTGTTGCGCATTTGGGAGAGACATCACAGTTATCCCAGTTTACTCCTATCTTTGGTAATGATAGCTTCCGGCCCGGCAGAGCAGATCCTGGTTTTAAAACTTGGTCGACCCGAGGCATAGCTAAGGTGTCTGATCTTTATAATGGCAATACATTTATGTCATTTGAAGAACTCAAGGCCACATATGGAATTCCAATGAAACACTTTTTTAAATACCTTCAGTTGCGAAGTTTTATTATGTCCAGGCAAGGTTACAGCTTGAAGCTCCCTGCTTTATCTACCCTAGAAGACATCACTCTGAAACTATCTGAAGCTAGGGGACATGTGTCTGTATTATACAATTTGTTTGCAAGTAAATGCAAAGAGTCATCAAGCAACATACTACAAGCATGGAGAACTGATTTGCATAAGAATCTGTCAGAAAAAGAGTGATCAGAAGCTTGTTCCTTAGTTCAAACTCAATCAGTGAATACTCATCGTAAATTACTACAAGTGGATAATCAGACAGTACATTACTCCAGTCAGGTTGCATCACTTTAACCCCAACATTCCAGATACCAAAAGGGGTCTCTGTTCCATTGCATGTGGGAGTGCCCCCAGATAATCTGCTTCCAGAAGAAGGTGCTGTATTTGACTAGTCAGATTATTGGAAAAAAGGTGCCCCTTGATCCTAAGTTATGCATTCTGAATATTTATCCAAAGGACTTCATAACCTCCAAAAATGTAAGGTCTCTGCTTAATATTTGTTTTTTGGAAGCCAAACACTGCATTGCCTATTCATGGAAGGAACCAACAACCAATGGACTCTCACAATGGCTGAAAGGAATGACTTTCTTATCTTGCTCTAGAAAAGATAAGCTACATCACAAAAAACAAACTTGGCAAATTTCGGGAAATTTGGGACATCTTCTACAAGCTTCTGGAGAACAATATTCAGGATGATGAAAGCAATGAACTGAATTGACTGTTATTTTAATGGTGGGGTGTTTGCTTTTTTTGTGTGTGTTTTTTTTCTTTTGATTTCTTAACATATTTTATTTTTTCCTTTTCTTTACCTTTGTTGTACTTTCAAACCTATGGATGATCTAATGTGTTTTCTTTTCATTCTGTAAATGCAATAAAGAGATGTTTAAAAAATTACCTGTTCTCCTAGTCCAACCTCAAGCAGTAAAGGGGAAAAGGATGATGTCATCATAACTCAGACAAAACTTGACTCTCTGCCTGAAGGTATTGGGGCAGCAATATCTCGGTTGGGATGTGGGCTACAGAAATGTGGTCAAGACTATTCAAAAGAGCAAATTCTGAATTTTACCCCATTGAACACCATACGCTAATTCACAGGAAATGCGTCACCCTGTGATTAGAGTACAGGAATTCTGCAAGCTAAAACTGTACTACAGTCATGAGAAACATTTTACACTCTGTCTGGGTAGCTTCCAACCTGATGGCATGCACATCGATTTCTCAAACATCCTGTAATTGCCCCACCTCTTTCACCATTCCCATTTCCCTCTCTCACCTCATCTCTGTACCTGCCCATCAACTCCCTCTGGAGCTCCTCCCCTTCCTTTTCTTCCATGGTCTTCTACCCGCTGCTATCAGATCCCCCCCTTCTCCAGACCTCTATCTCTTGCAGCTATTAGCTTCCTAGCTCTTAATTTCACCTCTTCCTCTCTCACGGTTTCACTTATCACCTAACCACCTTTTAATTCTTTCTCCACTACCCCCAATTTAACTTTTTTTCCAGTCCTGATGAAGGGTCTCGGCCCAAAACATCAACTGTTTACTCCTTTCCATAGATGCTGCCAGGCCTGCTGAGTTCCTCCAGCATTTTGTGTGTGTTGACTGTACTATAGTAGCGAATGGCAATAATGAGAGGGCTGGGCCTGGAAATAACACAATTTCTTCATTCTGGACCTTGCAGACAAAGAGCAGTAACAGTAGCATCAGATTCCCAACCACTTCCCCCCATCACGCACACAAAGAGTTAACAGTTCATCCACCTGTCAATCAACTGCAGGAAAGAAAATACCAAAAACCTGAAGGAAACCAGTATAAACTACAGTCCAATAATCACGTAAATCTCAGTTTATGGGAAACATCTTTTCGCTGCAAACGAGGAGAGCAGCCGCATGAATTCAGTCCTTCTGTAAAGAGTAACGGCCGACCCAGGTCCTAATGCTGCCGATCCAGCAGCCAAATGTCTCTGGCCAAGCCATCACTGACACCACCCCCACCCCCCACCCCCCCGCATTCACCTCGATGCTTCAATCTTACCTACCAAGATGAAGTCATTCATGACCCCACGCCTAGTCTCTAGTCTTTTCCACAAGTCAGCTTGTGTTCTCAGACCTCTTCGCCCCCACCCCCACCCCGTCTCTGATTTCCACTAGGCAGCTCGCCGGACACAACACCGTGCTGGATCCTTCGATCCAGATTCAAGCTGAATGGCACAGGTTCCAACACAAACAAGACAAAAAGAACAAGCAGAAGTCATAGAAGAAGTGAAATCATTGGAAAATTTTGCCGTCTGGAAGATTTCACCCATTGAATCGTTTGCTGGAACCATCTTGACCGGAAATTGATAATCAAATGGCAACCATAGTAATAATGAAATGAGGAATCCTCATATTTGAGAGGGCAAGGTTTGAGGGTTGCAAGAGGAGAATTGTAGGCTGAGAAGCAACGAAGAACATTTTTTGTGTGTGAAAGGGCCGTCAAACATAAAAAGGTGGAGCAAATGAGAAATAATTCAGAGTTGGTGATGTTCTGCATTTTGCTGGTCAGGTGAAAATGAGACTTCACAAGAAGATTGGGGTTAAACTGTAATCCATCTATTTGTCACAGAAGATGGGCATGTTGTGGTAAGACAGGAGGAATGAGCATGATGTGCAGAAATATCCAGCAAATGCATTGTTATTAAAGTTCATTCTAACTAACTTTGAGACTTGCTGAATCTTTAAACATCAACACCCTGGAATGAGAGCTAGAAACAGAGAGGATGTGTTAATACTTACAGGATCGACACTGATACATACTGACTGCAACAAGTAATTATAGTAAAAAAATGATGCACAACTGCTTTCTAGTGTTACCATTGATCTTGACATTTATTTTCCAAGCAGCATTTTCTTAACAAGTGTAGGTTGGTGTTTCTAGATTGGACTTAAATTGCCATGGACATAAGTCTTAATTAAGACCACTCTTTGAGCCAAACCTCAGTATCTATCAGCAGCGAACTAACAATGAAATTTTGTCACTGTTGGTTCTACATTGAAAGAATGAGCTACTTCCTAAATGTTAATGATGAAATCAGTATGCCATTACAAAAGAATGTACAAGAATAAAGAGGGGATTTAATTAAAAAATTTTTGATTATTGTAAAAATCCAAAACATTTACTCACATTGATTTTAAAAAAACTCATCGTGCTTGACTGAATTCAGGCCCATACCAATTAGTTAACTCTTAGCTGTTCTTTGAAATGGCCTGACAAGCTTTTCAGTAGCTCTGATTCATCTGGGCAACCAAAGTTTCAAACAAGGTTATAATGAAGATGAAGTCAGCTCAGATCACCCTGTAATGCTCCTCTCACTTACATCAGAGATTGGTGTCAGAACTAGAAGAGATGTCCAATTAAATAGACAAAAACAAGCCTGCAATATTCAGTCAGGAACCATATCACTTAGCTATTTCTTACAAAAGTACCATCAGAATTATAAAGACGAGAGATCCTGCGAATGCTGGAAATCCAGGGTGACACATATAAAATGGTGTAGGAACTCAGAAGGTCAAGCAGCGCCTGTGAAGAGGAATAAAGAGCCAACGCTTCAGGCCAAAACCCTTCATCAGCATTTTGTGTGTGTGACCATCTCAATTAACTTTGTAGGTCCTCTATCAATGGCAGAGAAGGGGATGCGATAGTTTGCAGTTGCGTGCATATAGCCTTTTGTGTCCTTAAAACTGAGTCTGGACAGAACAATGAGTTACAGGTTCAACTTAAACATTGACAAAGGAAGTATGCTGATAATTACCATTCACCACTCTTACTTCAGTGAGAAGTCAACACATTGTATTTGCAACAACAATTAGAAGAAGCACTGAAGATGGGCCACGAAATTTATTCTGGGTTTGTGCCTGGTACATCCATCGCTGAGGGATTTGGTAGTGTTATCAGAACTGCTGTTGCTGAGGCTTGATGCTATGTAGGCAGATCTGGGTTTGGGGCCACAACATTGAATGGGCTCCACAGCTGTGGACTCAATTTTGGGGATTCTGTAGTTCATGATCCATGCGCATTTTGTTTTTTTTTATTGCTTAATGCGATTTGACCTCTTTTGCAAATTGGATATGTGACAATCTACCATGTGTTTTAGTGAATTCTACTCTGTTTCTGTGTTTTGTGAATACCTGCAAGAAGATGAATCTCGAGGTTATATATGGTACAGTGCTTAGGCATAAAATCATGACATATGTGAGTGATGGTAAACCTGATTCTAATATGGGACTCCATTAAGGAGTGGGAAGGAGGCAAGCAGAGGGGAATCATGGTTGGGAAAAAGGGAAGGGAGAGAGCAGGGAATGGGAAGCACCAGAGAGGCATTCTGTAAAGATCAATAAACCAATTGGTTGGAATCAATGGACCTTGCCTGGTGAGTCACTGTTGTGTGTGTCTGCACACCCACCACCCGCTTCCCCTGGCACTCTTCGTCACCCATCCAACAGCCCTCCTGCGGCACTCTGCCCTCACCATTCCCAACATCCTTTGCTCCCACCAGATTTACAAACTCACTCTCTTCTCCGAGTTGACATACACAGTACTGTGCAAAGCCTTTGGCACCCTTACTATATATATGTGCATACTTTGATAATAAATTTGAACTTTGCACTTTGGCATGGTTTAAAGGAACCCACAGGTAGAAAACACTGTTGGCTAAACTGAAATTAAAAACAGAAAGTGTTGGAAATATACAAAAAGTCAGGTAGTATGTATGGAGAGAGAAATAGAATTAACATTTCAGTTTGATAGCCTCTCATCAGTACTAGGAAAAGTGAGAACATAAACATTAGAATATAGAAATTTACAGCGCATTACTGGCCCTTCGGCCTGCAGTGTTGTGCCAACCACGTAAACTACTCTAGAGACTGCCTAGAATTTCCCTAGCACACAGCCCTCTATTTTTTTAAGCCCCATGTACTTAAAAGACCCTATTGTATCCGCTTCCACCACCGCCGTCGGCAGTGCATTCCACACACCCACCACTCTCTGTGTGAAAAACTTACCCCTGACATCCCCTCGGAACATATTTCCAAGCACCTTAAAACTATGCCCCCTCGTGTTAGCCATTTCAGCCCTGGGAAAAAGCCTTTAGCTATCCACAGATCGATGCCTCTCATCATCTTATACACCTCTATCAGGTCACCTCTCATCCTCCGTCGCTCGAAGGAGAAAAGGCCAAGTACACTCAGCTTGTTCTCGTAAGGTACATCCTTCAATCCAGGCAACATCCTTGTAAATCTCCTCTGCTCTCTCTCTATATGTATCCACATCCTTCCTGTAGTGAGGTGACCAGAACAGAACACAGTACTCCAAGTGGGGTCTGACCAAGGTCAAACATTATTTTGAAGTTACAGAAATGGAAAGGACATTTGGTGTGAAATGATGACAATCGTGGTGGTCCAGAAGATGCTTTTGGTGCTGTCCAAGACAGAATGACAAACACAAGAGATTTTGCAGATGCTGGAAATCTTGAGCAAAAAGCTAAAGGAACTCAGCAAGTCTGGCAGCATCTATAAAGGGTAATAAAAGAGGTGATGTTTCAGGATGAGACACTTCATCAGGATTGTAATCATTCTTCATCAGAGATTGACAAATGCTGGTTAATTCTTTGTCATCAGAGATTGACAAATGCTGGTTAATTCTACATTGCTTGGAAGAGTGTAGAATGAGGTGAATCAGGGCAGAAGGGAATTAAAAAAAAGCTAAGTTAATGTTACAAGTGTTACCATAATTCAGAACAGGCCAGGACATCAACAACCTCACCAAGAATGTAAAGCTTGTTCTCTGCTGATTACACAGTGTAATGCCTCATATACAATCCCTCAGTTAGTGACATAATTTGTGCTTCTGTACAGCAAGCCCTGGATGAATGAATGGCAAGATATATTTGCCTCACACATCCACTGAGCAATGATTTCCAACAAAATAGATTATATGTATTTGCACTTGATAGTCGTTAGTTTTATCATTGGTGAATGCTCCAATATCAACTCTGTAGAGGTCACTATTGGCCAGAAATCAATCTTACAGCTACATGTGACATTAGAACCAGAACAATAAGAGCATATCCATATTCTACATCTTCCTAGTCCCAACACCCTGCTTATAGGATATTACTTAGCACCACACAGGACTAGCATCCTGGCCCACCACCTTTACTGTTCACTCATTTACCTTTGTTTACAGTGGATTCAGCAGCAGCAGCCACAAGCTCCAAGGAGAATGAGGGCAGAAGCAGATAGGAAGGATGCCGTCACTTGCCTGTTCCACTCTAAGTCACACACCATGCTGACTTATACAGTATGTTGATATTATTTCAACATCACTGAGCCAAAATTGGAACATTCCTTTGCCAACAGTTTCAGAACATAGTACACAGCAGTACAGCACAGTACAGGCGTTTTGCCCTACAATATTGTGCAGATGCTTTATCCTAATCCAAGATCAATCTAAACCTTCCCTCCCACATGTTCCTCAATTTTTCTATCTCACTGTTATCAGTCTCTTGAATGGACCTCTTGTACGATTAGATGGGCTCTTGACCTCACAGTATACCTCATTATGATCTTTCACTTCATCGTTTATCTGCAGTGCATTTTTTCAGTAGATTTTACATTTTATTCCACATGGTAATTATTTTACCTTATTCTACCTCTACACACTGTGTAATGATTTGATTGCATTATATCCCATCATTCTGTTACATTGGACCTTTTTCAGTTCACTTATCACTGAAATTGGCCCACTGAGAGTCCCACCTGGAAAATGGTGCCTCATACATCAGGGTGCTGTTTACCGAGTTCAGCAAGGCGCTTAGTGTGATTGTCCCTCAGAAGCTGGAGGGTGAACTGGTCTCACTGGGTGTCAACACCTCTCTCTGTAAATGGGTCTTGAATCTGTTGACAGAAAGACCACAGTTAGTCTGTATTGGCAGCAACATCTCTAGCTCCATCACACTGGGTGCTGGCACCCCTCAGGGCTATGTGCTCAGCCCACTGGTGTTCACACTGCTGACACATGACAGTACTGCTAGACGCAGTTCAGACTGAATTATCAAGTTTCCTAATGATACAACAATGGTTGGCCTCATCAACAACAATGATGAGACAGTTTACAGAGAGGAGGGAGAGTGGGTGGTAGATTGGTGCGAGCACAACAACTTGAGTCCCAGTGTGGACAAGACTAAAGAGATTTTTGCGGACTTCAGGAAGGTGTATGCTAACCACTCCTCATTGCGCATACATGGCTCCTCTGTGGAGAAAGTTAGAGTGCACGTAATGGACGATCTCACCAGGTCCCTCAACACCACCTCTTTGATCCTGAGGAGATAGAGGCGAGCAAAGTTTACCCTTCCCCATCCTCACTAACTTTTATTGGAGCCCCTTTGAGATTGTCCTGACAATCTGCATCACCACATGGTACGGGAATTGCAAGGTATCTGTCTGCAAGACCCTGCAAAGGATTGTAAGGAATGCAGAGAGGATCAGCAGGATCTCTCTCCCACCTATATTTATCAGGAATGCTGTATACACAGGGCCCTTAGCATTGTCACTGATCCTTCCCATCTGTTCAACAATCTCCTTGACCCCCACAATCAGACAGGAACACCATAACATTAGGACAATGACAGTTAGGATGGGAAACAGCTTCTACTCCCAGGCAACACACATCAAAGTTGCTGGTGAACGCAGCAGGCCAGGCAGCATCTCTAGGAAGAGGTACAGTCGACGTTTCGGACCGAGACCCTGAGTGCTGCCTGGCCTGCTGTGCTCACCAGCAAATTTGATGTGTGTTGCTTGAATTTCCAGCATCTGCAGATTTCCTCGTGTTCTACTCCCAGGTCTGAGACTACTAAACTTCCTCCCACAATCCAGGTCTCAGCATGTATGAAGTACCAGTAGCATTATGCTGTTTACCTTTTTAAAACTTGTGTCATAAATGCACCTTATTATTTGTTAATTTACTAGTGGTAATGTTACTTAAACATAAGAAATTCTACAGATTCTAGAAATCCAAATCAACACACATGAAGTACAGGAGGAATTAGCAGGTCTGGCAGCACCTATGGAAATGAATAAATAATCAACTTTTCCTGCCGAGACCCTTCTTCAGGGTTGGAAAGGAAGGGAGAAGCAACCGGAATAAAAAGGTAGGGGGAGGGAATGGAGAATAGCTAGAAGGTGGGTAGGAAAGAGGAAGGAATTTGATAGGAGAGGAGAGTGGACCATAGGAGAAAGGAAAGGAGGAGCGAACCCAGGGAATAGGCAGGTAAGAGTCCAAATAATATTAGGTTATATAACTTTATGTGTTGTGTGTGAGTTACACATGCACTTGGTTGCGCACCTTGGTCCAGAGAAACGTTGTTTCATTTGGCAGTATACATGTATAATGTTGAATGACAAAGAACTTGAACTTGACTTGATTTAAGTTCTTTCTATGTGAACAGTATGCAAGATAAGCTTTTCACTGCATCGTGGTGCATGTGCCAATAATAAACCGATACCCATACTCAAGATCCTGCCTAATACCATTATAATTACCCTTCCCCCAATTAAGTATTTTCCCATACCATCTGCACCTATCCTCATCCACGGCTATGCTAAAAGTCAGGGAGTTGTGGTCACTGTCACCGAGATGCTCCTCCACTGAGAGATCTGTCACTTGACCTGGTTGATTACCTAGTACTAAATCCATTATGGCCTATCCTCAAGTCAGCTTGTACACATATTTTGTTAGGAATATTCCTAGACGCATCTAACAAATTGTGCCACATCTAATCCTTCTGCACTAAGGAGGTGTCAATCAATGTTAGGCAAATTGAAGTCACCCATGACAGCAACCCTGTTATTTTTGCACCTTTCCAAAATCTCCCTACTTATCCATGTCACTGTTATCTGGGAGGAGCGGGGTGGTGGCTATAGAATACTCCAATAAAGAAAATACTCCTTTCCTGTTTCTGACTTACATCCTCATAGGCTCAGTAGACGTTCCCTCGGCAACATCCTTCCCTTCTGCAAGTTTGTGGGAACATTCTTTGCAGAAAGCCTATTACCAGTAACAGCTTCTCAGATGTGGGCTAGCAATAAAGTGCTGGAATCACTAGCAGCACTAAGATAAAAATAAATCAAGCAGTTTCCACCACAGTGTGTTCAAGTAACTTGTGTCTTCAATGTCCTGCCAAACCCTCAGTATCGCATCATGTGATGAGACAAAGCATGTCTTTGTTATTGAACAAGGGTATTTATTCAAATCTATGATTCAAATTTTAACATTATTTCAAGAGATGAATAACACTGCAATTTGTTTCATATGATTCCCCAATCAATTCCATTATAGTAAAAATGCACTCTCAATACAAATCCTACTGTAAAAATAAGTCAATTAAGCTGTTCTAATTACAGTTATACAATTTTACAAACAAATGCTTGACAACACTGAACTGCAATATAATCCAGTACTGATTCTACCAGTAAGAATTTTATTGTTATGTAAATATGAAGGCAGATCTACCTCATTGATAACAGTACTGCTGAATGTTCATGAAGAATACACAACAAAATCAATTTTGGGGCTCAGCTAAAGACCTCGATTGAAAGCTAACATTAGTGTAGCTTACTTTTCAAATAAGGAAAAGTATTTGAAAATATAATTAAGAAAAGCACTTATGTGGCAAAAATATTAGCGGATAATTATTTTTCCCCTTATAACAGTGAGCCTGCTTTAAAAGTACTTAATTAGCTATAAAGTGGTAAAAGGTGTCCTCAAGTCAATATTTCCATGAACCATAAAAATGCAAGTCATTTATACTTATTTCTTGTTAAAGTTGATAAATTAAATAAACAAAATAGAATTAATGTAATTAGAAGCAATCGATTATTATAGAGGAGTTGAAACAAGCCACTACTGTTAATCACTTGGCTGTACAGGCCTGAATATTTCAATAACATGCAGCAGTGACAAATAGTAAAGCAGAAAATTCTAATTTTAACCATTAAATGCAACCATTTATGTCTCAATAGCCAAAGTATATTATCGTAAGTATGCTTGCTCAGTGTTTAAGGTTTAATGGTGCATAAAATAAAACAACAACCAGCAAGATACTTTGACAAAATCATAGGCTTAATTAAGCCTTCATGTTTCTTTGGCTCCTGCTGTTCCTTAACGAAAATTCCTTAATTAATATGCATTATCAAGCAGACAAGTTTGAATACGGAATTAATCAGAAGCTAGAAAATATGAGGTCATTAACAAATAACTTACGTCTGCACCATGAATCATTTGACGATCCACAGAACGGCTATAAAAGACAAGTTTTATAAAATATGGCACTCTAATGCTGAACTAATAAATGTTGCTCTATTACAGCATTCCTTCATTTAATAAAAATTGCACATTTAATAGATTTCTAAAATTCACAACTGTATTAACATGCAACACACACAAAAAGTGCTGGTGAATGCAGCAGGCCAGGCAGCATCTATAAGAAGAGGTACAGTCAACGTTTCGGGCCAAGACCCTTCTTCAGGACTAACTGAAAGAAGAGATAGCAAGAGATTTGAAAGTGGGAGGGGAGGGGATATCCAAAATGATAGGAGGGGGAGGAATGGAACTAAGAGCTGGAAAGTTGATTGGCAAAGGGATATGAGAGGATCATGGGACGGGAGGCCTAGGGAGAAAGAAAGGGTGAGGGAAGCCCAGAGGATGGGCAAGGAGAATAGTGAGAGGGACAGAGGGAGAGAAAAAAAAAATATTATAAATAAATAAATAAATAAATAGCTAAGGGATGGGGTACGAAGGGGAGGTGGGGTATTAACGGAAGTTAGAGAAGTCAATGTTCATGCCATCGGGTTGGAGAGTTGAAGCAGGATCTCCCAGTGGCCACACATTTTAATTCCACATCCCATTCCCATTCTGATATGTTTATCCACGGCCTCCTCTACTGTCAAGATGAAGCCACACTCAGATTGGAGTAACAACACCTTATATTCCGTCTGGGTAGCCTCCAACCCGTTGGCATAAACATTGACTCCTCTAACTTCCGTTAATGCCCCACCTCCCCTTCGTACAGAAGGCAACAGAAAGGAAATTATAGGCCAGTTAGCCTAACCTCAGATGTTGGGAAGCTTTGCGGTCTATTATTAAGGATGAGGTTTTGAGTTACTTGGAGACTAATGATAAAATGAGTCAAAGTCAGCATGGATTATATAAAGCGAAATCTTGCCTGGCAAATCTGTTAGAGAACTTCAAGGAAGTATCTAGCAGGGTGGACAAAGGAGAGGCAGTGGATTTCATTTACTTGGATTTTCAGAAGGCATTTGATAAGGTGCCACGCATGAGGCTGCTTAACATGATAAAACAATATGGCGTTACAAGAAACATACTGGCATGGATAGAGGAATGGCTGACAGGCAGGAGGCAGCAGGTGGGGAAAAAGGGGCCTTTTCGGGCTGCTGATTAGTGGTGTTCCTCAAGGGGTAGTATTGTGACCGCTACCTTTCACATTGTTTGTCAATATTTAGATAATGGAATTGATTGCTTTGTGGCAAAGTTAGCAGATGATATGAAGATAGGTGGAGGGGTCAGTGGTGCTGAGAAAGCAATGTGATTGCAGCAGGACCTAAACAAATTGGAGGAATGGGCAAAAAAGTGGCAGATGGAATACAGTGTTGGGAAATGTATGATAATGCATTTTGGTGAAAGGAACAATAGTGTGGATTATTATCTAAATGGGGAGAAGGTTCAAACATCAGAGGTGTAGAGGGACTTAGGTAGGAGTCCTTGTGTAAGACTCCCAGAAGGTTAATTTACAGGTTGAGTCTGTGGTAAAGAAGGCAAATGCAATGTTCACATTTATTTCAAGGGGAATAGAATATAAAAACAAGGAGATAATGCTAAGCCATTATAAGACACTAGTCAGGCTTCACTTGGAGTATTATCAATAGTTTTGGGCCCCATATCTCAGAAAGGGTGTATTGCCATTGGAGAGAGTCCAGAGGAGGTTCACAAGGATGATTCTGGGAATGAGAGAGTTAATATATGAGGAGCGTTTGACATCTTTGGGCCTGTGCTCACTGGAATTTAAAAGAATGCTGGGGGTTCTCATTGAAACCTACCAAATGTTGAAAGGACTAGATAAGGTGGATGTGGCGAGGATGCTTCCTATGGTGAGGGTATCCAGAACTACAGGGCACAACCTCAAAACTGAGCAGCAACCTTTTAGAATGGAGGTATGAAGAATTTTTTTCACCAGAGAGTAGTGAATCCGTGGAATGCTCTGCCACAGACTGCGGTGGAGGCCAAGTCCGTGTGTATATTTAAGGTGGAAGCTGATTCCTGACTGATCAGTGCATCAAAGGATATAGCGAGAAGGAAGGTGTATGGGGTTGAGTGGGATCTGGGATCAGCCATGATGAAATGGTGGAGCAGACTCAGTGGGCTGAATGGCCTAGTTTTTCTCCTATGTCTTATAGTCTTACAGTATTTTACAGGAAAGATACTAGCATCATTAGAGCATTGGCTGATTAGCAGGAGTGGGAATAAATTGAGTCTTTTCTGGTTGGCTGCAGGTGATTAATGGTGATCCACAGTGGTCTGTATTGGGATCAATTCTTTTTACATTACATGTTAATGATTTGGATGATGGAATTCATGGCTTTTTGGCCAAATTTGCAGATAGTATGAAGATAGGTGGAGGGTGAGGTAAAGCTGAAGTAGAGAAGCTACAGAAGGACTTTGACAGATTAAGAGAATGGGCAAAGAAATGGCAGATGGGATACACAGTCGGGAGAGGTATAGTCATGCGCTTCGATAGAAGAAATAAAAATGTGGACTATTTTCTAAACAGTAAGAAAATTAAAAAATCTGAGGCGTAAAGGGACTTGAAAGTCCTTGTGCAGGGTTCCCTAAAGATTTGTTTGCAGGTTGAGTCTGTGGTTAGGAAGGCAAATGCAACGTTAGCATTCATTTCGAGAGGGCTAGAATATAAAAGCAAAGACATAATATTGAGGTTTTATAAGGCACTTGTTTGGCCTCACTTGGAGTATTGTGAGCATACGTGGGCCCCTTATCTAAGAATGGATGTGCTGACTTTGGAGAGGCTTCAAAGAAGACACACAAAAATGCTTCCCGGATTGGAATGAGTGGTGTTTGATAGCTCTACTCACAGGAATTCAGAAGAATGAGGTGGGATGTCATTGAAACCTATTGAATGATGAAAGGCCTCAATAGAGTGTAGAGGATGTTTCTTATGGTGGGGGAATCTCAGATCAGAGGACTCAGCTTTAGAATATAGGGGCATCCATTTAGAACGGAGATGAGGAGGAATTTTTTTTGGCTAGAGAGTGGTGATTCTGTGAAACTTGTTGCCACAGGTGGCTGTGGAGGCCATGTTTAAGGGCATATTAAAGGCAGAGTTTAATAGATCCTTGATTAGTTAGGACAAGAAGGGATTCTGGGAGAAGGCAGGAAATTGGCACTGAGTGGAAAATGGATCAGCCGTGATGAAATGACAGAGCAGACCTGATGTGCTAAATATCTCCTATATATTCTGGTCTTATTACCATGATTCATAAGTCAGCTGAAAATTTCAGCATTAAGAATGGTTGCTGCCTTAATACTGGTTGCTGTCATTTCCTCTGGTTTACAAATCAGAAAGAGGAAGTGGGTCACTCTTTTGAAAAACTCTCAGAGTATCCGCACTTGGTCTTGTCAAGGAATGGGAGCGATTCAGCCCAAATCCTTCAAAGTGGCATTAGCTTCATTGAAAGTTTGGAGGCAGAACTTCCTGGGGATTTCTCTTTGGAGTTCAGAGTTATGTGTGAATTTTGTTGACTTTGTACAGATCTACGTCTCACTGATTCTGCAAGTATAGCACAAACTTTACTGTAATTTCCCAGTAATTATCCCAGGGTTAATTTACACTTCTTGATTATTAGGGATCAGTTAAAGATTTTAATTATTTGTAACTCTTCTATCTTTTTTTGTTTTTTATTTTAATAATTTTAAATTGAATTGTTAAACTTTCAGTTTTGCTTTTGAGTCATAGCATTCAAATGTATTCAAAGTCCTTAACAAACTGAACAGCCAACAAAACCTAAGTCCAGGGGTTGCCATCTGTCAAAGATTATTCAATGGGTGAAGTCTGAAATAGCCTGTCCAAGAGTAGAAGTAGAAGCTTGGTATTTTGGGGGTGCTTTTTGCTTCATGGAAAGTATCTGTACCACGATGTTGCCTAACAGGAAAACATGTCTTCAAGAAATACAAGTAGCAAAGAAAATTGTGCCCATTTATTTATTCTTTTCACTTACAGTAGCTTTCATTATAGCAAGCATTATTCTATATCTCAAACTTTTGGGTAGTGATTTGTAAATTCTGTAAGGGCAGAATTCCAAAATCAAAACAGTACTGCAGAAGTACCTGTAATACTGAAGGACTCTTCTGCAACAGTCCAGAACATGGAAGTGTTGTTTTAGTTTACCAAGACACTGACCAGCCAGAGCTCATGCTGTTATATGCATCTTATTATTTTAACACCCATCTCTAAACTAATGGGCGTAGGAATTATCCTTGTGCTCCAGCAATCAGCCTGCACCCTTCTGTCCTAACCTTTTGAAGAATGTGTGAAATAGTGGCAAAAACTGCACAGAGTAACAGAAGCTATTAACAGACAAAAATAACCAAAAACCTCTGGAATTAATATTCAATAACAATTCCAACCTGCAATCATATTTGTCAGAAGAGAGCTTGCCTACTGTAAAACATGTAGGTTAACATTGCAAGGCTGAAGACTAGATTGCAAAGTATGGTGCTTGAAACCCGGCAGTTGTGTGATTTATATGTTTATTCAAGACATTTGCTTCTGATGCCTCATTATACAGATTTAGTGCACACAAGATCAATCCAAAGAAAATCCCTAGACCCCTCTCATAAACTAAATTCAAAACGCCTTGAGGTGCTTCTCAGAATCCCCACATGATGCTAGGTAAATATGTGTTTTTGCAGATAAAATTATGTAATGACTGACAACCCAACCTGCATTTAAAATCAATAATCAGTAGTATAGGAGTTAAGTTATTTACCCGAAGTACACAAAGAACCAATTAACAACAAAATAGTATAATAGCTCCACTGAAAAAAATAAAGAAAGCTTCATTCATATTTTCAGCAGTTCTTAATTTTCCTCTTTCAGAATTAAAATCCAATGCTGACAAATATGAAGAAATAAAAATGAACTTTAGTCATGAAGAGGAATGTATCATCATGAGTAAATGGCCACATTTTATAGACTGATGATTGAACATCCCACTTTAAACATAGGCCCAAGACCAAGTGGGACTTAAAACATCTGGGAGCCATGTTATTTCAAGATCTCCTATTGCCATGGGGTCCAAAATCATTGATAGTTAATATCATTTACTTACATGTAAAACTGTGTAACTAAAAGCCTCAAATCAGAACTATTTCTTACAGGATTGATGATTTGTAAAAGTCAGAGTTGGAAATGACAAAAACTCCTTATACCAGATTATTTAAAAAATATGATAGGCCCATACATTCTAGGGGATTTGTGGTAGATCTGATAGCATTTGCTGCAATGATTGCTCCTTAAACAATGCAGGTTTTGAGATTTCTGTGCATGTATATGCAAATATAGAAACCCACAAATTGTTGTCAGTGTTTTCTTGCAGGGCAGCAGGCTGCACTCTGTACTGGACTCTTTATGAAGTTCAGTGAAGGCAAGGAAACCTGGGCTAAGTACTACATGTGTATCTCTGAACAGAGGTACGTTGTGTGCATCCTGGTGCTTCATTGTTACACAGCCATATGTTGCACCTGGTTTTTAAACAATATCTCATTGTCACAGTCAGACTGTATCAGCAGCTTGAGCTACTTACATATTGAGATATTAAGCACAGTATACCCCATTTTATAGCAGCTTGAGTGATGGAATTCTGCCCTTATGAAATTCCCAAGTCACTACCAAAATATCTAAGATATGGAATAAAAATCTGCTCTTGCTGATTTTGTGCAAAATAGCCACAGAATGTGAAAAAAACAATAAATGCTGGAAAGTTAGAATACAGATTTTTTTTCAATTCAACCCCCCCCCCATGCACATTACTGACTCTTCAGCTGTATAGTATATGTTTTGTCTCAATGCATTCATGAAAACATTACAGATTTGCGGCAGTACAGATGGGTTGTTCTTGGAGTTGAACTGCATTAGTGACTCTTGCTCGGAAAGTTGAGGGTGAGTTGGCAGCACCAAAGTTCATTTTTTCACTGTATTTTTCAGGAAGCATTCACATGGAATGTAATTCTCCTGAGGTTTCTGAGTTTAGTAATACAATAAGCCTCAGTGGCAAAGCAACTGACTTATCACTGGATTATTGCATTCATCAAATTTAACTACGTTGTGTGGAATGGGAGGAGAACAACATGTCTGCCCTGACAGGCTGAAGCAGGAGCCTCAACGTATGTGACTGAGCTGGAGAACGATTCAGCTCATAAATCAAATGAATGGACGGATTCCTTAAAGCAATCAATATCCTGCAGGCTGAAGGAGAATGTGATGTTGTGACAGCCAAAAAATGATGTGATATGCCAGTGTTAAGAAGCAATACTTCAGAGAAAGATTAGGTTGGAGGAATATGGCATGCTGACATATCTTCTCAAACCACAAGGCAAAAGATGTCTTGTTTAGAGCTGTTGTGTAGAAACTTGGAAAATACTTCAATCCAAAGCTAGAAAAATAACAGAAGCCTGTAAGTTGGAAATAAAGAACTATAAATAGGGTGAGACAAATATTGACTATACTAATTTGTTAAAGAATATATCATGGGATGGGATTGCAATTTTAGTCTCTTTTTAGTTTATGATTTAGGAATCGGATGGCAGAGGGGAAGAAGCTGCACCTGAATCACTGAGTGTGTGCCTTCAGGCTTCTGTATCTCCTCCCTGATGGTAACAGTGAGAAAAGGGCATGCCCTGGGTGCCGGAGGTCCTTAATAATGGACACTGCCTTTCTGAGACACTGCTCCCTAAAGATATCCTGGGTACTTTGTAGACTAGTGCCCAAGATGGAGCTGATTAGATTTACAAACTTCTGCAGCTTCTTTCGGTCCTGTGCAGTAGCCCCTCCATACCAGACGCTGATGCAGTCTGTCAGGATGCTCTCCACGGAACATCTATAGAAGTTTTTGAGTGTACTTGTTGACATGCCAAATCTCTTCAAACTCCTAATAAAGTATAGCCGCTGTCTTGCTTTCTTTATGACTACATCAATGTGTTGGGACCAGGTTAGATCCTCAGAGATCTTGACACCCAGGAACTTGAAACTGCTCACTCTCTCCACTTCTGATCTCTCTATGAGGTTTGGTATGTGTTCCTTCGTCTTACCCTTCCTGAAGTCCACAATCAGCTCTTTCGTCTTACTGACGTTGAGTGCCAGGTTGTTGCTGCAGCACCATTCCACTAGTTGGCATATCTCACTCCTGTACGCCGTCTCGTCACCACCTGAGATTCTACCAACAATGGTTGTATCGTCAGAAAATTTATAGATGGTATTTGAGCTATGCCTAGCCACACAGTCATGTCCATACAGAGGGTAGAGCAGTGGGCTAAGCACACACCCCTGAGGTGCGCCAGTGTTGATTGTCAGCGAGGAGGATATGTTATCACCAATCTGCACAGACTGTGGTCTTCCAGTTAGGAAGTCAAGGATCCAATTGCAGAGGGAGGTACAGAGGCCCAGGTTCTGCAACTTCAATTACTTACATAATTGACTCACTACATGTATGCTAGTGTTTCAGCTGGTCAAAATAAAGTCATATTTCAACACCCAAGCTGAGGAAACCAGCAAAAGCAATTTCAGTGGCAACTGGAAACACCAACAGAAAGGGGGACTGTTCTTCCAGTCTATGAGGGACAGAGTCCATCCCACAAAAAGTGGCATTACAAACAGATAAAGTTTAAAGGAGGGATCTCATTGACACCTATTGAATATTTAAAGGCCGTGAGATAGTGGATGTGAAGAGGATATTTCCCACAGTGGAGGAGTCTAGACCCAAGTGCACAGTCTCAGCATAGAAGGATATCCCTTTGGAATGGAGATGAGGAGGAATTCCTCTATCCAGAGTGTGGTGAACCTGTAAAATTCATTGCCCCAGACAGCTGTGGAGGCCCAATCACTGGCTATATTTTAAGTGGACGTTGATAGATAGAGAGATACTTTATTGATCCCAAAGGAAATTACAGTGTCATAGTAGCATTACAAGTGCACAGATGTACAAATATACAATATTAGAAGAGAAGTAATAAAGAATAAAAAATAAGTTACTTCAAACAGTCTGACAGGAGGAGGTCATTATTTCCCCGGCTGTAGGTTGGCTCATTACAGAGTCTGATGGCCAAGGGTAAGAATGACATTATTTAGCACTCTTTGGAGCAGCGCAGTTGTGTTAGTCTTTTAATAAAAGTGCTCCTCAGGTGGCATGCAGATGGTGAGAAATATTGTCCAGAATTGCCAGGATTTTCCGTAGGGTCCTTTGCTCTACCACAGCCTCCAGTGTGTCCAGTTTGGCTCCTGTAAAACAGCCAGACTTTCTAATCAGTTTATTGAGCCTGTTGGCCTCACCTGTGTTGATGCCATTGCCCCAGCACACCACCGCTTAGAAGATTGTACTGGCGACAACAGAGTGGTAGAACATGTGAAGGAGAGGCCTGCATACTCAAAAGGACCTCAGTCTCCTCAGGAAGTAGAGGTGACTCTGGCCTTTCTTGTACACAGCCTCTGTGTTGGTGCTCCACTGGTCTATCGTCCAGGTGTATTCCCAGGTACTTGCAGATCCTCACCAAATCCACGTCCTCACCATCAATAGTAACAGGGAGCAGTGCAGGTTTAGTCTTCCTAGAGTCCATCACCATCTCCTTTGTCTTACTAATGTTGAGCTGCAGATGATTCAGCCAGCACCATTTGACAGTCCTTGTTACCAGGTTTGGCTATGGCCCAAGTGCGGAGTGAGAGACACTGAAGCAGGTTGATATTCACAGACCTTAATATAAACAGTGTTAAAGGGAAAATTAAACAATAAATGCTAGGCCAAACAGGGCCGTTAACTAAAACTCTCAAAAGGAAAACGAAGCTTACACTGCAGCTGAAAAGAACATCTAAACATTAAACAAATACCGCTAGTCTTCAGAGTCAGTTGACTCGAAAGTCTAATTTCTCAGGGAAGGCTGAATGCAAAACCGTAGCGAAGGGTTGCTATGCTTTGTCCAAGTCTCGACAGCCACTACAATGACAAGTATGGAGTTAAATACTATCACATAACTAGCTGACACATTCAAATTCATAAACGCAATTGCCATATCTACTGCACTGCCGAATCCGTGGTTATGACAGGGCCCCCCTCTCTAGGCGCAGCCCCTGAGGCGCCACAGACCTGTGTCCGCTGAAAGTCCTGGATCAGCGACTTGTCCAAGATGTCCTTTGCCGGGATCCAGATATGTTCTTCTGAGCCATACCCTTCCCAGTCCACAATGTACTGGACCTTACCACGTACCTGGCGAGATGCCGGGAGGCGCTGCACAGTATAGACAAAGGAACCATCTACCAGGCGGGGAGGAGGGGGAGGTGGGGTGACTGGGGTCAAGGGAGAGGTAGTAACTGGCTTGAGCTGGGGAACATGGAATACTGGGTGGATCTTCAGTGATACTGGCTGATGCAATCTATAGGACACCTTGTGGGCAGCCTTTTCCACTACAAACGGTCCCATGTAGCGCGGTGCCAATTTCCGGTTCTCGACTTTCAAGGGAAGATCCCTGATGCCAACCAGACCTCCTCTCCTGGCTTAAATGGCCTTACCTGTCAACAGAGCCGATCAGCCTGCAGGGAATGTTGTCTCTGGGCACGCAGCAGAGAAGCCCTGGCTCCTCTCCAAGTGCACTTGTAGCGCTGGATCAGCTGCTCTGCCGCAGGAACTCCTATGTGGATCTCCTGATCGGGGAAGATCGGGGCTGGATTCCCTTCTGGCATTCAAAGGGAGACGTACTGGTGGAGGACAACTGGAGGTTATTGTGGGCGATCTCTGCCCAAACCAATTGGGAGCTCCAGGACATGGGGTTGGAAGAGGCAAGACAGTGCAGGGTGGTCTCCAACTTCTGGTTCGCTCTCTCAGTCTGGCCATTAGATTGGGAGTGGAAGCCACATGAGAGGCTGGCCATGGCTCCTACAAGAGAGCAGAAAGCTGACCGAAAGCAGGAAGTGGTCCCCGATCAGACACAATGTCTTGAGGAAAGCCATGAAGCCTGAGCACATGTTGAACCATGAGTGGCAATTTGGAGAGGGCAATGAAGTGGGAAGCCTTGGAAAATCGATCCACAACGACCAAAATGGTGGTGTTTCCATTAGAAGGGGCAGACCGGTGATGAAATCTACTGAGAGATGGGACCTAGGGCAGTGGGGCACAGGCAGTGGACATAACAGACCCGCAGGATGCTGGCGTGATATCTTGTTCCGAGCGCAGGTGGGACAGGCAGATACAAAGTCGTGGATATCCTGGTACATAGATGGCTACCAAAATTGTCTGTTTATAAACTCCATTGAATTCCCAGATGTCCAGCCAGATGGGAGGAGTGACCCCATTCCAACACTTCAGAATGCACCACAGCAGGGACAAACAGCTGGTTAGGAGGAAACCCAACTGGGCCTGGATTGTTGGGTGGCCCTCACCTCTGCCTCTATTCTCCAGATCACCGGAGCAGCGATACACAAGCGAGGAACAATGGGCCCTGGATTGGCATTGTCCTCAGATCCGTTGAACTGCCGGGAGAAAGCGTCAGCCTTTGTATCCTTGCTGCCGGGACGGTAAGTGAGGACAGAATTGAACCGTGTGAAGAAGAGAACCCACCAGGCTTGACAAGAGTTGAGTCTCTTTGCATCCTGAATGTAGGAGAGGTTCTTGTGATCTGTCCAGACCAAGAATGGATGCTCTTCCCCCTCCAGCCAGTGCTGCCATTCCTCCAGGGCCTCCATGACAGCCAGAAGCTCCCGGTTCCCAACGTTGTAATTCCTCTCGGCTGGAGTCAAGCGACAGGAAAGAAAGGCACAAGGGTGCAGCCGGCTATCCGCAGATGAGCGCTGAGAGAGGACAGCTTCAATGCCTACATCAGATACATCCACCTTGACAATGAATGGCTGAGATGGGTCTGGGTATTGCAGCAGCGAGGCGGTGGTAAAACGTCACTTTAGCTCAGAAAATGCTTGGTCCGCATCATCCGTCCAATGGAATCCTGCTGAGGTCTTCTTGGTGAGTGCATTAATTGGAGCTGCAATAGAGCTGAAATTCCAGATGATGTGGCAATAAACGTTCGCAAACCCCATGAAGTGCCGTACCTGTTTGACTGTAGAGGGTTTGGGCACTCTGCAACTGCCTGAACTTTACTAGGGTCCATTTGAACACTGGATGGGGTAAGTAAATAGCCAAAAAACTACACCTGGTTTTTATGGAATTCACATTTTTCCAGCTTGGCCTACAGGTTACTTTCAAGAAGAATTCTGAGTACTTTCCGGACATGCTGGACGTGCTCCTGATGAGAGCAGGAATGGATAAGGATGTCATCTAAATACACAAACACAAACTGGTTCAACATGTCCCTGAGCACATTGTTAACCAAGGCCTGGAATACAGCGGGGGCATTGGCCAAACCAAAAGGCATCACCAGGTATTCATAGTGGCCATTAGAGGTGCTGAAAGCCATTTTCCATTCATCACCTTCTCTTATGCGAATCAGATTGTAAGCATTACGCAGATCAATTTTGGAAGATATTGTTGCTCCCTGGAGATGTTCAAACGCAGACGCCAGCAAGGGAAGAGGGTAGCGGTTCTTCACAGTCATGTTGTTCAGGGGCCGATAATCGATGCAGGGATGGAGCTTGCCATCTTTCTTGCTCACAAAAAAGAAGCTACTCCTGCTGGCGAGGTTGACGGACGGATAAGCCCCATGCTCAATGTCTTCTTGATGTATTCCTCCATGGCCACCGTTTCAGGATGAGAAAGGGAAAAGAGCCGGCCCCAGGGAGGACTAGTGCCAGGTAGGAGGTCTATGGCACAGTCATATGGCCGGTGTGGGGGCAGGGTGGTGGCCTTTCTTTTACTGAAAACCTCAAGGAAATCCCCATATTCAGCCAGAATTCCAGATAGGTCCACATCCTTAGCTGACACAGGAGGGGATTCATGGAATGGAGCTTGAGCTGGACCCAGACAGGTAGACAGGCATGTCGGTCCCCACTCTTGGAGTACCTCAGAGACCGATCGATCCATGGGTTATGTCGGTATAACCAGGGGAGACCAAGTACCAGTGGCAGTTCAGGTGAATTAACCAGGTAGAGAGATATTTCTTCATGGCGGTTGCCTCCCAGTACCAGTTGGAGGGGCTGGATGGAAAGGTGGATCTGGCTGGCTCTCAGTGGTCAACCATCCAGCGCCTTGACGTTGATCTTTTCTCTTAATTCCTGAGTTGGCACTCCCCATCTTTGAGTGAGAGAGATGTCCACAAGATTCCCGGCTGCACCAGAGTCAATAAACGCCTTAAGTTCATGGGTCTGAGATCTCCACCACAAGGAAGCTGCGAGCATTACAGAATTAGGGGAAGCTGACTGAAGAGAGAACGGACCCATCAGGATTCCCCTCCCTGCCGACAGGTATTCTCTTGTACTGGACATTTGGAACATGCTGCCCGGAAGTGTCCTGGATCACCACAGTAGAGGCAGGAACCTGTTCTCCGGCGCCGTTCTCGTTCCTCCTGAGACAGGCGCATGCACCCCACTTGCATAGGCTCCTCTGTGGATTAGGTGCTGGGTGGTGAGGGAGGGGGAGGAGGGGGACAGGGTGAGGAAAGGTGGTGATCAGGTGAGGGGGGGAGAGGGCAAGGAAAGACAGCGTTCTGGCGGCACATAGGAAGTTTGAAACATTCTTCTGCTGCGCCACTCAGTTACCTGGTCATCAACTCGAAAAGCCAGATTAATCAGGTCATCCAAACTATTCTGCTTGTCCCGGACAGTGATGACAGCGATCTTATGCCGAACCCCTGCGTTCAGTCCACGCTGGAAGGCAGTGATGAGAGATCTCTCATTCCATCCCGTGTCTACTGCAAGGGTACGGAATTTAACTGCATAGACTCTCACCGTTCCTCTGCCTTGGCACAGGTCCAAGAGTTGGTGGGCAGCCTCCTGACCCCATACTGGAAGATCAAAAACCCTCCTTAACTCCGCCACGAAATGTCGGAATGATTGGACTGCGGGGTATCCTTGCTCCCGTAAAGCGTTGAACTGGCTGAGTGGAGGTCTGTCAAGAAGATTGACCATGTACTCTAATTTTCGTGCATCATTACCAAAATGACCAGTCTGGGCTTGGAATGTCAGCTCGCATTGGGTAATAAAATTCCTGCAACCATCGGGATCACCAGAATATCTGCCTGGTGGTGGAATACTCGGTTCCTGAACGGTCATGGGAGTCGGATCTGGTCCGGGCGCAGGAGCGGGAGCGTTAGTAGCAGAGATTGTCGGGGCAGCAGAAAAGGAGGACCTGCGAGATGCTGGGAGTGGGACTGAGGTGGCCTGAAGCTGCTGAATTGAGCTGGCGAGAACGTTAATGGCTGTCAGCTGATACTGGCTGTTCACAGTAAATTCGTGAAATGCGGCCGTGAGTGTGGAAATCACAGACACCTGAGTCCGATTGTCTGTGGTGAGCTGTTGAACAGTTGTGGCTAGGGACGATATTTGTTCCTCCAAGTGAGACTGGGCTTGTCGGCACGAAGTTATCTGCCTCATTGCCTCCGTAACTTCACTGAGAACAGATGCCATTGCCTGTAGCTTGTCTCCTATCTGACCAATAAATCTCACGGCCAAGGTCAGCTGCTGTCTCCCCGCTGCGTCCGTCTTTGTTGGTCGAGACTTGCAGTTACCTGGTTCGGATATGGCCCAAGTGCGGAGTGAGAGACACTGAAGCAGGTCGATATTCACAGACTTTAGTACGAACAGTGTTAAAGGGAAAATAAAACAATAAACACTAGGCCAAACAGGGCCGTTAGCTAAAACTCTCAAAAGGGAAACAAAGCCTACACTGCGGCTGAAAAGAACATCTAAACACTAAACCAATACTGCCAGTCTTCAGAGTCAGTTGACTTGAAAGTCCAATATCTCAGGGAAGGCCGAATGCAGAACAGCAGCGAAATGTTGCTATGCTCTGTCGAAGTCTCGAAAAGCACTACGACGACAAGTATGGAGTTAAATACTATCACGATTAAATAATAATTAGCTGACACGTGCAAATTCATAAGCACAATTGCCATATCTACTGTGCTGCCGAATCCGTGGTTGTGGCAGTCCTCCACCAGGGCCCTGTATTCATCCTCCCGTCCTCCCTTCATACACCTAACTATTGCTGAGTCATCAGAGAATTTCTGCAGATGACATGACTCAGTGTTGTATCTAAAGTCTGAGGTATACAGGGTAAACAGGAAGGGAGACAATGCAGTCCCCTGTGGGGCCCCAGTACTGCTTATAGCCATGACTGACACACAGCTCTGAAGCTGCACAAACTGTGGTCTGACAGTCAGGTAGTCCATTATCCAGGTTATAGTGGAAGTGCCAGTCTGCATTGAACAGAGCGTTTCCCCGAGCAATGAGAGCAGTATGAAAAAGAAGGCAGTCGAGAAATCAAAAAACATGATCCTCACAGTGCTGCCCTGTTTATCCAAATGGCTCTGTTCAGCAAGTAGATGACAGCATCGTCGACTCCAGTGTACTCCTGGTAGACGAACTGCAGGGGATCAAGGGCTGATATGACCAGGGGTCAGAGGTGAGCCAGGACCAGCCTCCCTAGGACCTTGATGATGTGTGAGGTCAGGGCCACTGGATGGTTGTCATTCAAGACTTTTGGTTGACCCTTCTTGGGTACTGGGACCACACATAGGTCCTTGATTAGTAAGGGCATTAAAGATTACTGGAAGAGGGCAGGAGAATAGGGTTGAGAGGGTTATTAAATCAGCCATGAGGGAATGGCAGAGTAGTCTCAATGCGCTTAATGACCTAATTCTGCTGCCATGTCTTATGTTCTTGATAACTAACGAGAGTCAAACTGAGAACAAGTGTGGAAACATGTTTAAGATCAAAATCTTCCACCAGTTAGCTTCTTTTTTAAAATCAAGTAAATCCTTTACCCTGTCTAGCTTAAATCAGCAATGCATGGAACCCTGGCATTATCAAGGATATAAAGATGGACAGACCTTTTCTCACAGTATGACTGTAAAATGATGTAAAGGAGTCCTTAGTATGGCTCCTGCACGGATGTTGTGTTACAGAGGTCTGATACCGGAAATGAAAACACGATATATGTGGACGATGAGGATTTTCTAGACATTTTGGTCCAATGTTGAAAAGAGACCCTGTAAAAGGCACTGAAGGAAGTAACAAAATTTGACCAGTGTACAGACCATCCCACAGTGAGTTGACATGTGTGTGGGAGTGCATCAAGTGGCAATATAGAAAGGTGATATTTATTATTCTGAGGGACAAATTTTATACTGAACACAAAAATTGTCAACATGTAAGCAATTAAAAAAGACAGTGACTACAAAATATTTAGAAGCATGCAATATGCTTTCTTTACCACCCTATCAACCTGTGCATTTATTTTCAAGAAGATTAGACTTGGACCTGAGTCATCACTGACCTCTGTGGATGCTGGCAGAAGCCCATTAGTCACAGACGTCCATCAATCAAACATTACCCCTCCATGTTCTATGGGTAAATTAATTCCGAATCCAAACTGTTAAGTCACCATGGATCCCAAGCATCTCAATCTTCTGGATGATCCTACAGTCTCTGCCATCCTACTTGTCAAACACTTCAATGTAGATAACAACCACTGTTCTATATTCATCAATTACTTTCATCATCTCCTTTAAAAAGCTCAATCAAGTTAGAAAAACCTTGCTCAGATTTTATACAAAAAGGAATGACAATTTTCTGGAACTAACCAATAGTCATGGCCTCATGCACAAACAGAGAACATTCTTTAGATCAGTGGTCCCCAACTACCGGGCCGCAAAGCATGCGCTACCAGGCCGCAAGGAAACAATATGATTTGGCGATATGAGTCAGCTGCACCTTTCCTCATTCCCTGTCTCGCCCACTGTTGAATTTGAACGCAAGCGAGGTCATTACCCACGAGTCATCCATGTCATCGCCGGAAGAAGATCAACTCCTCGAGCTTGCAAATGATGGTGGGCTGAAAAATATGTTTGACATAACATCTCTGCCAGCATTCTGGACCAAAGTCAAGGCTAAATATCCTGAGATAGCCACGAAAGCACTGAAAAAGTTGCTTCCATTTCCAACATATCTCTGTGAAGCGGGCTTTTCTGCAATGAATGCAACGAAAACTAAATTGCGAAATAGACTGGAGGTAAGGAACCCCCTTCGAGTATCGCTGTCTCCCATCACCCCTCGATGGCACTGTCTCATTGCAGGGAAACAAGCCCAGGGCTCCCACTGATTCAGCAATATTAGTGTGTTGCAATGATTTTATGTGTTCCTACGAGGAAAATATGTGCTGTGTGTTTAATATCCAAACGTTACTTAAAATGTTATGATGCTATTGACTTATAAGTGACTTATAATTGACTTATCACTATATTCATGCGAGGAAAATATGCGCTGTGTTTTTAATATTGAATTCGTTAGATAAACTCTTTTAGAAACGAAATTGAGTGCATTAGCCACTTATAAGTGACTTATAGATGACTTATCACCTATACTCCAGTCGTGTTTAACACCCCCCCACCAGGGTTGCCAACTGTCCCGTATTAGCCAGGACATCCAGTATATTGAGCTAAATTGGTTTGTCCCATATGGGACCGCCCTTGTCCCGTATTTTCCCCGCTGAGGTAGAGTGTTCCTATGAAACCTTATGTGCTGAAATGGAGTAAAGCAAAGAAGGAATTACCATTAATTTATATGGGAAAAATTTTTGAGCATTCCCAGACCCAAAAAATAACCTACCAAATCATACCAAATAACACATAAAACCTAAAATAACTGTAGCATATAGTAAAATCAGGAATGATATGATAAATACACAGCCTATATAAAGCGGAAATAATGTATGTACAGTGTAGTTTCACTGAGCAGAATTGCCAAAAACGATTTGTAGAAAAAAATCAGCACATACATGTCACGCATGCTGTTACGTACCCCGTAACTGGGTTGCCAAACCAGCAGAAATGGATCACTCAGTTGGAGTCTGGAGTACTAGAACTAAGAAAGTTTTATTAAAGAAGCAAGCAACACAGTAATCGAAAGGATAATAAATGCAACAGTTCAGTGATGATAAACACACATGTGCACAGAATTAAGACAACAGCATCAATCAAGCTCTATCGTTGTCTAGGGGTAAATGACCAATTTCAAAATGACTCAAAGTTCAGTCCAGTTTAGTAGTTCAGTTCGCAGTAATCGTTGCCATGGCGGTGGACAACGTGGGGGAAGAGAGAGATAGAATAGGAACAACTCATCATTCAGAACGGCTTCACTCACAGACCAGCAAGATGGCTCACAGACCAGCGAGATGGCTCACAAACAGCTTTTGGGCGGGTCCTTGGTGATGTCACCTGAGGTCACCGACTGTGACCCCTCCTCCAGATGCGGTCGATCCTCTGCAGTGAACCCGGCACCCAGGCAAGGGCGGACACACACCGGGTTCCCGCTGATCGTACCTTTCCACCCTGGTCGTTGTCTGGCACTTCTCACCCACTCGTGAGAAGCGTACCGCTTCCAGGGTCTCGTTACCTCGGGTGGCGTGTGTCTGTCTTAGCGAACCTGTCCCTTTTTATCCCCCTGCTGGGGTATCGCCTGTCCATCACTTCAAACAGTTCAGGGTTCAAAGGGGGGAGCCGCTCCAGACAGCTCTTCCTCCCACATCCCTTCATTACACATCTCCAGACGCTGCTCCATTGTTCCTTATCTCTCCTTCCCCTGAGGGCAGGTGGCAGACCAACTGCTGATGCCACTGATGCTAGCCCAGGCCAGCAAACATCTTAATTTTATGTGTATTCTCGTAACAATGCGCATACAGGTGCCCGCACAAGGCTTCATGGTCATGGTAGTCTTTCTCAGGGTAAACACAAAATATTTGACTGCTACTCTTGTCTGTTGGCAACCACCCCCCCCCCCCCAACCGGTTGGCCAACCCGCAGGAATATTGTCAATAATAACCCGGTTCGCAGTGTAAAAAAGGTTGGGGACCCTTGCTTTAGATGAGAATGGGGTCTATCTATATTTTGTGGTTTACCTGAAAAGATTGCTTCAAAGGCCCTCAGTCTTGTTGCTGCACAAATGTTTTGGGCAGCATGTTATTAAACATAGTTTGGTTCCTTTGCATTTTCCAGAATGAAACATCAACTAGCCAATTTCTTTCTGAATTGTGGAACAAATCTGCACACTGATGCTCTGGTAGAACTTTTGATGGAGAAGGTCAAGAACATAATTGGTCCTTGTACAGCCACACTTGGCTTCCAGAGTTGAGTAAAAAAAAAACATGCCTATGACACTAATCAGAAGGGATGCAGGCTCAAGCAAATTGAGCGCAGTTGTGTTGTTAATCCATGTAGTAACCCAGCTCATGGTTGGGAGCTAAAAATGGAAGCAGATATGTACAATACTATGAGATAGTTAGTTCAAAAAGATGAAACAACCTGTTCTTCATGTAGATAATGTATGAGATTATTAGTTTTGGATCATGAACCACTTGGTTATGAAGTTGTAGTCAAGTTAAATCCTATGATGACTTAAGCTACTGAATCCAAACAAGTCTGACAAATAGCGGAAATCCTTTGAGTTTCAAATCTGGAGGTTAAATATCCAATTTAGTAAAATCTCTTCTGGCCTAGACTTATAGGTGTGCATTTAATGTGTATATTAATAAGTCAATTATCCTTTCCTATTGCTGCTCTTTAACAAAAGGTAGACAGTTATATGTTGTTGTTAAGACTATGCTCAGAGCTTTCATCACTCTTTTATAGGAAAGACATTGTCAAACTGGTGAGGCTACAGAAGAGATTTACAAGGATGCTGCCTGGACTAGACGGGCAGAGTTATAGGGAGAGTTAGTCACATTGGATCTTTATTCCTTACAGCTCGGGAGAATGAGAAGATACTTCATGGAAGTTTATAAAATCAGGAGAGAAATAGTCAAAAAATTTCCCCGGAATTGAGTCCAAAACTAGAGGCACAAATCAGGTAAGAGAGAGAAATTTACATGAGACTCAAGAGGTAAACTCTTTACACAGAGAGCAGTGAGTACCTGGAATGAGCTGTCACCTCCTAGTATCTCCTTATGTGTCTGGTTGTCAAAGTTTGGTTGATAATACTCTTCTGAAGTCCTTGGTATATTCCACTACTGTAACAGTTCAATAAAAGCACAGTTAAATCAATGGACTAAAATTTACATTAGTTACACTTTAGTGACTTTTAAACAGTGTTCTGGGTCGCCCTAACAGCATTGTTGAGCTTCTTGATGTAACATGGGAAATTGTATTAATATGTTGCACATTATAACTCTTCTTAGTATAGCAACTGTGTTCCCTTAAAGGTATGTGCTGCAATATGTGAAAAAAATTGCCCAATCATGAATGATGAATGCTTCAATGATGGAAGAGAGGTGGGAGAGGTCTATCAGGAAGTCAGGGGGACCTGCTCAGATAACTGAAGAACAGTTTCAGCAGGTGCATGTACCCCATCTGTTATGCTGCAGCCAACTGCCCTTGGCAAGAGATTGTCAGGGAGATTGTCAGGAGTGCAGTAGAACAGAGGGATCTGGGAATACAGATACAAAATTCCCTAAAAGTAGCATCACAGGTAGATAGGGTTGTAAAGAGAGCTTTTGGTACATTGGCCCTTATTAATCAAAGTATTGAGTATAAAAGCCGGAATGTTATGATGAGGTTGTATAAGGCATTGGTGAGGCCAAATCTGGAGTATTGTGTTCAGTTTTGGTCACCAAATTACAGGAAGGATATAAATAAGGTTGAAAGAGTGCAGAGAAGGTTTACAAGGATGTTGCCGGGACTTGAGAAGCTCAGTTACAGAGAAAGGTTGAATAGGTTAGGACTTTATTCCCTGGAGCGTAGAAGAATGAGGGGAGATTTGATAGAGGTATATAAAATTATGATGGGTACAGATGGAGTGAATGCAAGCAGGCTTTTTCCGCTGAGGCAGGGGGAGAAAAAAACCAGAGGACATGGGTTAAGGGTGAGGGGGGAAAAGTTTGAAGGGAACATTACGGGGGGCTTCTTCACACAGAGAGTGGTGGGAGTATGGAATGAGCTGCCAGACAAGGTGGTAAATGCGGGTTCTTTTTTAACATTTAAGAATAAATTGGACAGATACATGGATGGGAGATGTATGGAGGGATATGGTCTGTGTGCAGGTCAGTGGGACTAGGCAGAAAATGGTTCGGCACAGCCAAGAAGGGCCAAAAGGCCTGTTTCTGTGCTGTAGTTTCTATGGTTTCTATTGTTAGACCATGAATGTAATCTTTGAATGCCTGTACTTTAGAGAAGCCTGCAATGCAGATAAATATCTGTGCCCTCACTAGCCATCCCTGGGTAATGAAGAGATTGTAATGGAAATATTCCACCTTCCAGATTGGAGTTTGGGCAACCTCTTTAATGATGGTGCTGACATACCAGGAAAGTTAATGTGACTCTAACCTTGACCTGTGACTCTGAGCAGCCTCACTACTATTATGAGGTTATGTTTAACATTGGTGGAGACAGTTTAAATTTTGTTTCTTCAATAGCCTGGTTTCAGAGAATACTGAATTTCTAAAACTTGGTTATTCAATGCATAAATAGGAAATCTCACTTTGCTGAGCTGTGAGATCTCAGGCCATTCACATATTTTTTGAATTTTGCACTAACAATGATGTTATCATGCCAGAGAATGATGCTGGAGCATAGAAAAAAATGCCAGAAAGAATTTATGGATACTAATACACGACATAAGCATGAAACTGCTCCACTTTGAGTTAAACTGATTTTCAACTGCAATGTATATGTTTTGATGTTCTGTGAATTAAGTTATAGCAGGTGTTTGTTGAGAAATAAACTGAAAGTCTAGAAATCAGCTTTGCCTCAAGGGCATAAAGAGCACCATAATTAGAATCTCCATCACCTGCTCGCATATTGCATTGCATTGAAATCTCTTCGGCTGCCTATACATATATCTTTTTCTTTTATAGCCACTTCAAGAGGATTTGACACAGACTTGCTATTGCATTGAACAATCACATATTAAAATTCTTCCCTAATGGAAAAATAAAAGTCAGTAAAGTTGTACACTAATTCATGCACAATACACATTACTCTAACATTCAAAAATATTCACTGTGAACATCTTGGTATGTGTGATTGCTCACAAACTTTGAGCTGCTGCACAGGATACTACTGATAAAACAAGAGCTAATGAAAAGTACATAAGAAATGAATTTTTTGAAATAGAATTCAGTAACAGTGTTAGCATGCTATAAATACCATCAGAAGAGTGTTAGTCTGTCTGCTCATTTAAAAACATGAAAGTAAATATTGCCAGACTTTTCATTATCCTGTATGCACTGAACAAAGGTTATAAAATATTGGATTAATCATTTTGAAAAGCCTGGGCTAACAATCTAAAGAACATGAGTTCAATGAAATCTGCTAAAAGCTAAAATGCAGTTATCATCAAAAGTGATTGTGAAATTGATTTTGGTGGTCAAAATTCTCACTGGAGGTAAGTTTGAGACCCTTAATAAAATGCAAGCAAGGATCTCAACACCACTTTTAGACCACAATGTGATTTATTTCCTATATGTGTGTTACTATGGCCGTGCATTGTTGCTTGTCCACCAACTACAAATGCACAAGACATAATTCAGCAATTCAATGTCCAAAAGAATTATCAATGGCCCTCAGTAGATCTGTATATAGATTAAAACTAAAGCTTTGCTAAATCATGGCCTTCATTCTTCACGGTAAATAATTTGAAAATATTTGTTTATTTCTGTTATCCAGTTGATCAATTCAAGGACAGCTGACTTTGTTGTAGTTCCTGTCTGACAGGAGGTCACAAAGGCAGACACAATATGTAAACTAATATGACTGGGAAAGATGGAAAACTGAGGTTGTGTGCACGCAAAGCTTACATTCAGTTACCAGTTATTTGTTGCTGGAGTCAAAGTCACAGGAGACACAAAATATTTTGATTGCTTCCCGGTTACCACAAGATATCGACATCAATCTGACAGCCACACTTGTACTGAGCAGGTGAGTCAGGTCTTAGTTCCCATACCAAAAACTTGAATGAGCTTTCTGCTAAAATAAGGAAGCATCAGGGATCAAGTTAACTTGCAATTTCCCATGTTGTCCTCCAAACTCACTCAAATGACTGGATGACTTTCAGGAAATACAGGTATTTGCATTACGTAAATATGTGGCGGTTCAATACAATAGCAAGTTTGTGTTAAATCTCCTGAAGCTGCCATGAAAGAAGAATATATATCTTTACATTCACAGATACAAGATGTGACAGGCAGGTACCATTGTAATTCAGGGAAAGTGACATAATTTTTGTATTCTTAAATCACAGCTCTAATGACTACACAACCAAAACAGTGCTTAAACTTTAGCTCCTGCAGATTGTTTCAGACACTAATATCACCATATATGCTAATGCATGCTATCTAGGGAGTATTAATGAAGAATTCATTCTCCACCGTTCCATGCTATTTCCATTGTTGAAGCTTACAGAAGGGATAACTGATGGCTCTTGAGAGAAAGTTACCCACTGCAATTATGAGTTCAACGCACTTATCAGCCAATTACAATGGAGGCCTTCATGACAATTTCTAAAAAGTATTGCAGTGATCAATCTGCTCTTGGTATTGCTTCACCAAACAATTGAAATTCACACAAGTGTTTGCAACAGTGTAATTCCAGCACCTGCAGAATCTCCTGTATGTAACTGCGCGTTATGTATCTATGTACTTAATGTCCATTAAGTGGATTGTTTCCACAGACAGCAGTACCATAGGTGATGACACGTTACTCCCAATGATGCTTGCCTGCGTAACTCTACCTTCCACTATCTGGCTTTGACCAGCAGATAACTCACTCATCTGTCCCCGACTGGCCTAACATTTTCACCAGTGTCAAGTGTGCCACATTTTTCAGCCATCTAAAATCATCTTTCTCCTCAGCTTACACCCATATTGTCACTCTGCTCCTCTCTCATCCTAGGTGCTTTCAGACTCTGTATTAATTCATCTTTCTCTCTCTTTCTTTGAGTTGAATACCCTCATTTCTATAAGACCATAAGACATAGAAGCAGAATTAAGCCCATTTGGCCCATTGTGTCTGCTCCGCCATTCAATCACAGCTGATCTTTTTTCTCGCTCTCCGCAACCCCATTCTCCGGCCTTCTCCCCATAACTTTGATGCCATGCGCAATCAAAAACCTATCAATCTCCACCTTACCTTTTCTCCATCCCTCCCCCTCCTGTCTTCTATCATTTTGGATCTCCCCCTCCCCCTCTCAAATCTCTTACTAGCTCTTCCATCAGTTAGTCCTGATGAAGGGTCTCAGCCCGAAACGTCGACTGTACCTCTTCCTAGAGATGCTGCCTGGCCTGCTGCATTCACCAGCAACTTTGATGTGTGCTGCTTGAATTTCCAGCATCTGCAGAATTCCTCGTGTTTGAATCTCCATCTTAAGTACACCCAATGAACTGATCTCCACAGCTGCCTGTGGTAATAAATTACACAAATTCACCACCCTCTGGCTAAAGAAATTCTCTGCATTTCTGATTGAAATGGACACCCTTCTGTCCTGAGGCAGTTCCCTCTTGTCCTAGACACCCCACCAAGGGAAGCATCTTTTCCACATTCACTCTGACTCAGACTTTCAACATTTGAAGGGTTTCAATGAGATCCCCCCTCATCCTTCTAAATTCCCTCGAGTACAAGCTTAGAGCCATCAAACATTCCTCATGTGATAACCCTTTCATTCCCACAATCATCCTTGTGAACTTCTGCTGAACCCTCTCCAATGCCAGCATATCTTTTCTCAGATAAGGAGACCAAAACTGTTCACAATACTCAAGGTGAGGCCTCACCAATGCCGTATAAAGCCTCTTGTATTCTAGACCTCTTGAAATGAATGCTAACATGACATTTGCCTTCATCACCACCGACTCAACCTGCAAGTTAACCTTCAGGGTGTACTGCAAATGGACTCCTAAGTCCCTTTGTACCTCAGATTTTTGGATATTCTCCCCATTTGGAAAATATTCTGTACATTTATTTCTTCTACCAAAGTGCATGACCATGAATTTTCCAACGTTGTATTTTGTTTGCTATTTTCTTGCCCATTCACCAAATCTGTCCAATTACTTCTGCAGCCTACCTGTTTCCTCAACACTAACTGCCCCTCCACCAATCTTCCTATCATCCGCCAACTTGGCAACAAAACCATTTATTCCATCATCTAAGTCATTGATATGGAGCATAAAAAGAAGTGGTCCCAACACCGACCCCTGTGGAACACCACTAGTCGCTGGCAGCCAGCCAGAAAAGGATCCTTTTATTCCCACTCGCTTCCTCCTACCAATCAGCCAATGCTCTCACCATGTTAGTAACCATGGACTCTTAACTTGGTAAGCAGCCTCATGTGTGGCACCTTGTCAAAGGCCTTCTGAAAATCCAAATATACAACATCCACTACATCCCCTTTATCCATCCTACTTGTAATTTCCTCAAAGAATTCCAACAGGTTCACCAGGCAAGATTTTCCCTGAAGGAAACAATGCTAGCTTTGTCCAATGTTGTCCTGTGTCACCAAGTACTCCATCACCTCATCATTAACAATTGACTCCAACATCTTCCCAACCACTGAGCTCAGGCTGACTGGTCTATAATTTCTTTTCTGTTGCCTCCCTCCTGGTGGAGTGATATTTGCAACTTTCCAGTCTTCCGGAACAATGTCAGAGTTCAATGATTCTTCAAAGATCATTACTAATGCCTCCACAATCTCTGCCACTACCTCTTTCAGAACCCTAGGGTGCAGTTCATCTGGTCACCTGACTTATGCACCTTCAGGTTTTTCAGCTTTTATAGCACCACCTCCCTTGTAAAAGTAACTACTCTCACTTCTCTTCTTTCACACACTACAACCTCAGACACACTGCTAGTGTCTTCCACAGTGAAGACTGATGCAAAATACTCATTTAATTCATTTGCCATCTCCTTGTCCCCCATTATTATTTCTCCTGCCTCATTTTCTAGCCTTCCTATATTCAATCTCATTTCTGTTATTTTTTATATACTTGAAAAAGCTGTTTCTATCCACCTTGATATTGTTTGCTAGCTTGCTTTCATTTTTCATATTTTCCCTCCTAATGATTCTTTTAGTTGTTTTCTGTAAATTTTTAAAAGTTTCCAATCCTCTATCTTCCTGCTAATTCTGCTTTGTTGTATGCTCTCTCTTTTACTGTTACATTACCCTTGACTTCCTTTGTCAGCCAAGGTTGTACTACTTTGCCATTTGAGTATATTTTTGTTTTTGGAATACGTCTATCCTGCACCTTCCTCATGTTTCCCAGAAACTCACACCATTGATGCTCTGCAGTCATCCCTGCCAACATCTCCTTCCAATTTACTTTGGCCAACTCCTCTCTCATACCACTGTAATTTCCTTTACTCCACAGAAATACTGAAATACTGAAACTAAATTTCCTTTGTTAATCTCTCTCTCTCTGCACTTGTCTTGCCACCTTAATGGTCAAATGACCCGAGTCTCAATCACAGATGTAACCATCTTTGATCACTTCCTTGAACTATTCTTCCTCAAACCCTCCTTTCCTTTTCAAATCCTTTTTTTCCCTGTGTCTTTCTCTTCAGAATACTCTCCCTCTCACTTAAACCTACACTTCCAAAATAGTCAAGAGTCTTCCCAGTCCTTGGTTCTTCAGTCGTCACAACGTTTCTACAGTTGTAGTTCTCCTGAAACACTCTGCCTTCCATGCTGACGTCCTAGCTCATACTAATGCCAGAAGTCTCTCTACTCCCTTCCTTAAGTACTCAGGCTTGAACAGCTCTGTTGATAACTGATTTAATCATTCATCTTCAGATCTGGCTGTATAACTAATTGAGCCTTATTTTAATCTGCAAAATCTCTTCCATATTTCCGGTTCATTTTGGATTACAAAGAGAACCTAAGCATTCTTCCAAGCATGCAAGTTGTTTTCTCAAATATTTTTCTTCTTACCACTCCAGCCTCCCTACAAGGCAGTCATAGACTTATTTGTCATTAAGACCATGACCATCTACCTTCTGCCTTGGAGAATAACCTTCCTTGCCCTAGACCACTGGGGCAAATTTAGAACATGCTGCCAACTCTGGCTCCAAACTTCCAGCTGACTCCAGTTTCTCTTCCATCTGTCCACATACAAAAAGCTAATTCCCAGCATGCTCTGCTCAGCTGTCACAGTTTTATTTTGACCTCCACTGGCTCCCAGATAAGCAATACATCAATTTAAAATTTACAATTAAATTCAGAATCTGTCTGCAGTTTCAGCCCTACACCCCACTAGAATATCTCTCTCTCTAACTGGCCTTTTAAGCATTGAATCGAATTGAATTGAATTGACTTTATTTCTTACATCCTTCGCATACATGAGTAAAAATTTTTGTTACGTCTCCAAATGAACATCCAATGTACAAATTATAGTAATTTGTACTAAATAGTATGTACAGTAAGATATACAATAGATTGGTCAATATAGCTTAGAAATACAATTGTGTCAGTGTAAATTAATCAGTCAGATGGCTTGATGGAAGAAGCTGTCCCGGAGCCTGTTGACCCTGGCTTTAATGCTGCAGTACTGTTTTCCAGATGGTAACAGCTGGAACAGTTTGTGGTTGGGATGTCTCAGGTCACCAATGATCCTCTGGGCCCTTTTTATGCACCTGTCTCTGTAAATGACCTGAAGAGTGGAAAGTTCAGATACACAGATCCACTGGGCTGTCTGCACCACTCTGCGATTGAGGGAAAGTACATTTCCCATACCAGGTAGTGATATAGTCAGTCAGGATGTACTCAGTTGTGCCCCTGTAGGAAGTCCTTAGGATCTGGGGACTCATGCCAAACTTCTTCAACCGTCTGCGGTGAAAGAGGCGCTGTTGTGCTTTTTTCACCACATAGCTGGTATGTACAGACCGTGAGATCCTCAGTGATGTATATATTGAGGAACTTAAAGGTGTTCACCCTCTCAACCCCAGATCCATTGATGTCAATAGGAGTTAGCCTGTCTCCGTTCCTCCTGTAGTCCTCACCACCTCCTTAATTATCGTGACATTGAGGGAGAGGTTGTCTTCTTGACACCATTGTGTCAGGGTGATGACTTCTTCTCTGTAGGCAGCCTCATTATTATTTGAGATAAGACCAATCAATATAGTGTCATCTGCAAATTTAATTAGCAGATTGGAACTGTGGGTGGTGACACTGTCATGGGTGTACAGAGAGTAAAGGAGGGGGCTTAGTACACCTGAATTTAATGAGTTCACCTTAACCCCATCTGCCAATGGGATTCAAGTGAGGGTGACAATAAAGGAGATTTCCAGGGCATTGACAGACTCCGTTGTATCCTCTGTTGCCACAGGTAAATTGGAGGTGAACCATATTCTGGCTGTGAACTTGACTAGAGCTACTCCAGAAGGTTTAAACCAGTTTGGCAGGGCAATATGAACCAAAGCACCAGGTCAGAAAGTGGATGGATGAAAAGGAAGGTAGATGTCATGGAACTATAACTTTGTGGCCATTACAGAAACTTGGTTGAGAGAGGGAGAGGAATGTGTCAGGAAATGTAAAGGAGGCTTGACCCAAAAAATAGGCAGGAGCAGCAGAGATAATTCAGTGGTGAGCAATAACTTTAATAATAAACTACAAAATTATAAGCCACAAGGGACCACAAAACTGAACACAACAGGCAACAGGGTAAACATGAGGAAATCTGCAGATGCTGGAAATTCAAGCAACACACACAAAAAATGCAGGTGGATGCAGCAGGCCAAGCAGCATCTATAGGTAGAGGTACAGTCGATGTTTCGGGCCGAGACCCTTCATCAGGACTAGCTGGTTAGTCCTGACGAAGGGTCTCGGCCCAATATGTCGACTGTACCTCTTCCTATAGATCCTGCCTGGCCTGCTGCGTTCACCAGCATTTTTTGTGTGTGAGGCAACAGGGTAAATGAAGGTTAGGAGGTTGAGGCTGTGCGGTTCGATGAGTTAACAAGGGCTGAGGGTGGGAGCTCAGTTTAGATTAGCTGAAGGTGATGAGTTGGAAATGAGTGGCAGGTGACTCCTGTTAGCTGGGCGGAAACTTGGCAGTCCCTGCCTGTGCAGACCCTACGGAACACCCTTTCCTACGGCCGGCACGTGATAGTGAGCTAGGTGGGTCCAGTGGAACTCCGTAATGAGCGGTGGATGCAAAATGAAACTGGGCGGTACCCAAGACCTCCCCTGTGGGCCATACCCTTCCCAGTCGAGCAGGTGCTCAATACCCATCCACAATGACATGAATCCATCAACCGGCAAACCGTGTACACCGAAGCACCTTCCACCATCCTTGGTTTGAGAGGTGCAAGTGGGTTGAGCGCTCCATCGACAATGGGATTGAGGCAGAGCACATAGAGGTAGGGGATATCCTGAGGAATGGTGGCAGCTGGAGATGGTAAGTGACTGGATTGATGCCATGGGCAACCTTGAACAGACAAATGAAGAGGAGCGAGAGCTTGCAGGAGTTGTTGCACAGGGGCAGATCTCGGGTGGACAGCCAGGCCCAGTCCCCAGGTCGAAGCATTCTGGCTGGGTACTACCAGTGGTTGGTCTGGTGGCAGTAGGTACAGTTGGCAGCCAGGATAGCCCTCCATGCCCTCTTCCAATCATTCTGGCAGCAGCAAACCAGGGCCCTGGCTGAAGGAACCTCCAATTAGCTCCTCTGCAGGGAATGACAGAGGACTGGTAACCCAGAAGCACCTAAAAGGGTGACATAGCAGTGTCAGAGGAGAGGTGTACTTTCTCCATGTGGAAGGGTTAGAGGTGGCCAAGCACTACAGAAACTCTTTCACTTGCTGAGTAGATCTTTCTGACTGTCCATTGATCTGCAAACGATAGCCACAGGACAAACTCACTGAGGTGCAGAGGAGGGATGAAAAACACTGCCATAAGTGGGAGACAAATTGTGTCCAGCCAACACAATGTCCTGAGGGAAAATACCAAGATGACCTACATGTTGGAGAACCAGGTCTGTTGTCGCAGTGGTTGACAGAAGTTTGGGGAGGGCAATAGAGCAGGCCACCTTGGAGAACCGGTCTACCACTGTCATAATCACCATGGAAGGTGGCAGTCCCATGATCAAATGGACGGGGTGTATTGAAGACACAAACACAAGAAAATCTGCAGATGTTTGAGATCCAAGGCAACACTCATAAGCTGGTTTAACTCAGCAGGCTAGGCAGCATCTATGGAAACGAGTACAGTGGACATTTCGACCCCAAAGCCCTTCATCATGATTGGAGAGGAAGGGGAGAAATCAGAGTAAGAAGGGAAAGCGGAGGTAGAGGTGCAAGGCGGCAGGTGATAGGTGAAACCGGGGGTGGGGGGGGTGCAGGGTAAAGTAAAGAGATGGGAACTCAAGGAGCAGTAAAGGAGGCCATGGACTGACACATTGGAATGGGAATGGGAAGTGGAATTGAAATGGGTGGCTTCCGGGAGATGCCGCTTTTTCTAGCAAATGGAGCATTGGTGCTCGGCAAAGCAGTCTCTCAGTCACTGAGGGTAGGTTGTGACATGCTGTCGTACATCTATGATCATGATGGGCCACCAGAACTAGTCCAAGGTTCTGCCTTGGGGTGAAAGGACGTAACCCAGGAAAGAAATGACTGAGGTGTTTAATTAGTGTTTCTCTAACTTATTGGTTTTTAAGGAGATGCTGGAGGACTCAATGGATGTGACAGATATGGCCTTGGGGGTCCTTGGAGAAGATGAGGATGTACTTGAAGTAGATTAACACATACCTGTGTAGCATGTCTTGAGGATCTTGTTGATGAAAGCTTGGAAAACTGGCTGGACAATTGGGAAGTCAGAAAGGCATAATCAAGTATCTGTAGTAGCCAGTGAGTGTTATGAACATCGTCTTCCCCTCATCCCCCTGGCAGATGAGAATCAGGCTGGACTTACTCTGTAGATCCAGTCTGATGAGATCTTGGCCCCTCAGTGTGTTTCAAATGCACTGTCCTTCAAGGGGAGGTTCTTAATGGTGATTTATTGAGACCACAGCAGTCAATGCAGAGTTGAAGCCCCCATCTTTCCTTTTGCCTAAGAAGAATCCTGCTCCAGCTGGGGACTGGGATGGTTGAATGAGGCCATGCTCGTTATTTGAGTCTCAGCAGGGGAGACCTCGCTGTTATGAAAGACCTACATTAGTTACCTGTTTTCGCTAACAGAAGGTGCTTTCACTGCTACGAAAAAAGGCAGCGTGTGATAAAAGGCAGCGTGTGATAAAAAGCAGCGTGTGATAAAAGGCAGCGTGTGATAAAAAGCAGCGTGTGATAAAAGGCAGCGTGTGATAAAAGGCAGCGTGTGATAAAAAGCAGCGTGTGATAAAAGGCAGCGTGTGATAAAAAGCAGCGTGTGATAAAAGGCAGCGTGTGATAAAAAGCAGCGTACACCCGCGGCCAAGCTCCTCCTCTGGAACTGCATTCTAGCCGGCATTGCTTAAACACGTGCCTGTGAGCATCTGTGCTTTATATCAATTTATTTTGAGCATCTGTTAGCAAGCTGAGTTCTACGGTATCGGAAAAGCCTAAAAGAGCTCATAAGAGTGTTACACTTAGCATAGAACTAGACATAATTAAGCGTTTCGATCGTGGTGAACGAAGTAAGGACAAAGTGAGTTTGCTTGTGGAAGCTGATGAAGATGATGTTGAAGAAGTTTTGGCATCCCATGACCAAGAACTGATAGATGAAGAGCTGATGCAATTGGAAGAGGAAAGGATAACAATCAAAACCAAATGCAGTAGCGAACAGACTGAAAGTGAAGTCGTCCAGGAACTGAACGTGAAGCAACTGCGTGAGATTTTCACTGCAATTGACAACAATGATTGCAGAAAAGTACGACTTTAATTTTGAAAGGGTTCATAGGTTTAGGGCATATTTGCAGGATGGTTTGAGTGCTTACAAAGAACTGTATGATAGAAAAATGTGCGAGGCTAAGCAGTCAAGCATACTGTCGTTTTTCAAGCCTTCCACATCAGCCACAGCAGACAACGAACCTCAACCTTCGACATCGAGGCAGGCAGACATAGAAGAAGATGACCTACCTGCCCTGATGGAAACAGACAATGATGAGATGACACCCCAGTGTCCCACCATCCCGACCTCCGACGACTCAGCCTAACGCACCATCATCAGTGTGCTTGCTCTCTTCCCGATTCTGGTAATTGATACTACACTGTACATACATTATTTCTACTTTATATAGGCTGTGTATTTTTATGTGTTATTTGGTATGATTTGGCAGCTTCATAGCTTAAAGGTTACTGGAGAGAGTGGTTCTGCCAAAAGTGCTTGCGCCAAGTGTTTCTGCCAAGAGCGCTTGCGTGAGATTTTCGCTACGGTAGACAGTGCAATAATTGCAGAAAAGAATTTCTACTTTATATAGGCTATGTGTTTATCATATCATTCCTGCTTTTACTATATGTTACTGTTATTTTAGGTTTTATGTGTTATTTGGCATGATTTGGTAGGTTATTTTTTGGGTCTGCGAACGCTCATAAATTTTTCCCATATAAATAAACGGTAATTGCTTCTTCACTTTACGACATTCCGGCTTACGAACCATTTCATAGGAATGCTTTACCTTTGGATGGCAGGGGAAACCTGTATGTCATTGTCTCTCTACTCTGCTCTGGCCCCACTGGACACCCAGAATACGTAAGTCAGGCTGTTGTTCATTGACTACAACTTGGCATTCAATGCTATCAACCCCTCAAAACTTATTGTCAAGCCTGGGCCTTTGTTTGTTCTTCCCTCTGCAAATGGCTCCCTGACTTTCTTACTGGAGACCACAATCTGTATGGAACAAAAGCCTTATCTCGCCCTCCCTGTCCATCTCCACAGGTGTACTTCAACACTGCATCCGTAGCATTGTTCTACTCTCTGTGTACCTATGTGTATACCGCTGTTATTAGCAGAATCACAGATGGCGATGAGGAGGCATACGTGATTGAGAAAGGTCGTCTAGTTCAGTTGTGTCATAATAACAATTTTGTTCTCAAAATCAACAAAGCCTAGGAAATGATTGTGGACTTTAGGAAGGGGAAGTCAGATGAACATACATCGGTCCTCATTGAAAGGTCTGTGGTGAAAAGTGTGAGCAGTTTCAGGTTCTTGGCTGTCAGTATCTCACTGAATCTATCCTGGGCCCTGCACATAACTGTGACCATGAAGAAGACCAGCATCTCCACTTTCTTTCAGGTTTAAGGAGACTTGGCATGCCATTGAAGGCTCTGGCAAATTTCTATAGATGTATAGTACAAAGCATTCTGACTGGTTGCATCATGGCCAGGTATGGAAACTCCAAAGAAAAGCAATGCAAGAAGCTACAGAGAATGATGGATTCAGCCAATTCTAGCAAAGGTACAGCTCTCCCTACCATTGAGGACATCTGCGAGAGGCAAAGTTTCAGAAAGATGACATCCATCATTATGGAGTCCCCAACTGGGCCATGTCTTCTTCACATTGCTGCATGAGGAAGAGGATCTGAAGACCCACACCTCTTGAAATGATCTAAGAAAACCTTAATTCTACCTTGGACTACGTTTCCCTCAACTTGTACTAATGTTTCATGTTTATTTTTGTTCATTTTGTTGTGTAAGTTATGCATCATTTATGTTGTTTGTGTAATTTGTGTAATAAATAAATTTCATTATATAATGCACTGATGCAACAATATTTTAATTTTCAAGGCATTTATACCCTGAGTATGTATGCCCATGACAGCAAACTTAAACTTGATATGAGTATATGATTAAAGGCATTTTACTGAAATTGGAGAGGCCTGGTGTTACCACACCTATACGCAACAAAGATTCGCTGATCTGATTCTGGGAATGCTAGAATTATTCAGAGAGGAGACATTAAACAGGCTGAACCTTTACTCCCTTGAGCTTAGAGTAATGACAAAATAAATCTCATTGAAACATGAAATATTCTTCAGGGGCTTTATAAGGTGGATACAGGGATAATATTTTTCCTAAGCAGGGTATCTAGAACATACTTCGCAGTCAAGAGTTATGTAGTCTGCCATCCATGACTGAGATAAGAAGACATTTCTTAACCCAGAGGGTGGTAAATCTATGCTGTGGAGATTCAATCACTGAATATATTCAGCACAGAGGTTGATAGATTTTGTACGTTGGGGGAATCAAAGAGTATGTAGTTAATACAAGAGAGTGAAAGCTGTGGAAAAAGACCAGCCACGATTTATCGATTGACAGAACAGATGTGAAGGAAATTACAGTGACTCCTACCTTTATTTCTTATGTTTGAGTTCTCATTAAAAATTCCTCTCATTCTTTCAGGGCAATAACTAACGAGCTGTAATGTGAAAATCAAAGCTGATTTTAGTGAAGTCTCTGTGTATGTGATTGTTGAATTAGAGACCAATTTGAAATAATTATGAAATGCATAATTGTAAAACATCTGTAGATGGCTATCCCAGCTTTCCTGGATTCCTAAGCACTTTTTTATTCCTTACTCAGCTATTAATGGTAAGTTCAAGTACCATCTATAAATTTGCTGACGATACAATCATTGTTAGTAGAGTCCATCATGGTTTCCTGAAAGGAAGATCCTGCCTGACAAACCTGCTGCAACTCTTTGAGGAAATTACAAGCAGAGTAGACAAAGGAGATGCAGTAGACGTGGTGTATGTGGACTTTCAGAAGGCCTTTGACAAGGTGCCGCACATGAGGCAGCTTAGCAAGATAAGAGACCATGGAATTACAGCGAAGTTACTAGGATGACTAGAGCATTGGCTGATCAGCAGAAAACAGAGAATGGGAATAAAGGGTTCCCAGTGGATTTCTACAGGGATTGGTGTTGGGACCACTGCTTTTTACAATGTATGTCAATGATTGGAACTATGGTATTAGGGGATTTGTGGCTAAATTTGCTGATGATACAAAGATAGGTGGTCGTGTTGAGGAAGCTGAGAGCCTGCAGAGAGACTTAGATAGTTTAGGGGAATGGGCAAAGAAGTGGCAAATGAAATACAATGTTGGAAAATATATGGTCATGCACCTTGGTGGAAGAAATAAACAGGCGGACTATTATTTAGAGGGAGAGAGAATTCAAAATGCAGAGATGCAAAGAGACTTGGGAGTCCATGTGCAAGAAATCCTAAAGGTTAACCTGCAGGTTGAGTCAGTTGTGAAGAAGGCAAATGCAATGTTGGCATTCATTTCTAGAGGTATAGAATATAGGAGCCAGGATGTGATATTGAGGCTCTCTAAGGCATTCATGAGACCACATTTGGAGTATTGTGTGCAGTTTTGGGTCCTTATTTTAGAAAGGAAATACGGACATTGGAGAGGGTTCAGAGAAGATTCACGAGAATGATTCCAGGAATGAAAGGGTTAGCGTATTAGGAAAGTCTGGCAGCTCTTGGGCTGTATTCCCTGGAGTTCAGGAGAATGAGGGGGGGATCTCATAGAAACATTCCAAATGTTAAAAGGCCTAAACAGATTAGATACGGCAAAGTTATTTCCCATGGTAGGGGATTCTAGGACAAGAGAGCACGACTTCAGGATTGAAGGACATCCTTTTAGAACTGAGATGTGGAGAAATTACTTTAGTCAGAGGGTGGTAAATCTGTGCAATTTGTTGCCACAAGCGGCTGTGGAGGCCGAGTCATTGGGTGTATTTAAGGCAGAGATAGATAGGTTCTTGATTAGCCATGGCGTCAAAGAGTATGGGGAGAAAGCAGGGGAGTGGGGATGACTGGATGAAGTGGATCAGCCCATGGTTGAATGGCAGAGCAGACTTGACGGGCCAAATAGCCTACTTCTGCTCCTATATCTTATGGTCTTATGATCTAATCTCAGATGGAGATGAGAGGGTGTACAGGAGTTAGATATGCCAACTAGTGGAGTGGTGCCACAGCAACAACCGGGAACTCAATGTCAGTAAGACAAAAGAGCTGATGGTGAACTTCTGGAAGGGTAAGAGGAAGGAGCACATACAAATCGTCATAGAGGGATCAGAAGTGGAGAGAGTGAGCAGTTTCAAGTTCCTGGGTGTCAAGATCTCTGAGGATCTAACCTGGTCCCAACATATCGATGTAGTTATAAAGAAGACAGTGGCTATACTTTATTAGGAGTTTGAAAAGATTTGGCATGTCAACAAATACACTCAAAAACCTCTACAGTCGTACCATGGAGAGCATTCTGACAGGCTACATCACTGTCTGGTATGGAGGGGCTACTGCACAAGAGCTAAAGAAGCTGCAGAAGGTTGTAAATCTAGTCAGCTCCATCCTGGGTACTCATTTACAAAGTACCCAGGACATCTTTAGGGAGTGGTGTCTCAGAAAGGCAGCTTCCATTTTTAAGGACTTCCAGCACGCAGGGCATGCCCTTTTCTCACTGTTACCATCAGGTAGGAGGTGCAGAAGCCTAAAGGCATACACTCAGTGATATAGGAACAGCTTCTTCCCCTCTGCAATTCGATTCCTAAATGGACATTGAATCTTTTCACTATCTCACTTTTTTTTCCAATATACAGTATTTCTGTTTTTGCACATTTTAAAAAATCTATTCAATATATGTATACCATAATTTATTTATTTATTATTATTATTTTATTTATTATTAGTTTTGTTCTCTCTGCTAGATTATGTATTGCATTGAACTGCTGCTGCTAAGTTAACAAATTTCACATCACATGCCGGTGATAATAAACCTGATTCTGAATATATTTCTTCCATACCTGGTTAGTTGACTGCAAGAAGTAATTGCTTATTGAAGTGCTTACTTTAGTATGTTACTACAGGTATTAGAAGGTAAGTCAAAGTTATAAGCAGTTCCCAAGGGTGTAATAGGTATTGATAATTAATTTATCAAACAGTGGCTTTGGAAGCACCAGATAAATGAGATCTAATTTCTTCACAGAACCTGTGGTTGAAATATAGTGAGACCAATAAAGTGATTTAGAGATACAGTATGTATAATTTCACATCTGCTGAAAATGTGTGGTGACCCACTTATTTTCACAAGGTGGTGTTTCATCTTCTGGAATGAATGCACCTTTCCCTTGGTAGAAAGTATCAAGTTATATATAGAAACAGAGGCATATATACCGTGAAGTATTATCATTTACCATTCACAATTCACAACCACAGTGCATTTCAGCGGAGGGGCTAGGGAGGATTCGCATGACACTTCCGTGCAATGGATGGCATGTTTAACTAGAATGAACATGGCAGGTATATTCTGAGTGCGATATGCTTTTGACCTGAGAATGTCAACTTTTCACTTCATTTAGCCATAGCTACATGTCAGAAATGCATCAGGCTGGATTTTTCATTCATCTTTCAAAAGTGGAATAGTTTGGAACTATCGTGACATTTACATGGCATATAACGCTGAATTTATGGGCAAGTATCATTGATAACCCGCAACCTTAAAGTGCACTTAAATCATCATCTCTAACTTCACCGCTAGCGCTTGCAAAAGCAACTCCATTACAAACACCATGGGTAACTGCAATTTTTCAGTAATATACCAAGTCATCATCATACAATCTCTACAATTGCACACTTGCTCTCCAAGGTAACCATTCAAAAGCTGCCGGATGAAAACTTTAGTCTAACAGAGGAGACAAAGAACAGGGAGTCAGGAATCAGTCTTTATTATCACTGTCCTAGATGACATGAAGTGTATTGTGTTGCAGCAGCACTTCAGTGCAAAGACATGAATTTACAGGAATAATGAGGTGCTGCTCATGGGCTCGTGGACCATTCAGAAATCTGATGATGGACGAGAAAAAGCTGTTCCTGAATTATTGAGTGTGGACCTTCAGGCTCCTGTGCCACCCCCTAAGGAGAAACAGGTATGGTAAGCATTCTTAAAGATGGATGCTACCTTCTTAAGTCACCACCTCTTTAAGATATTTGATTGGTGGGGCTCTGAGTTACTTGAGATCCAAGGTTTATCCGATCAGTGGAGATATGCATTCCAACCAACACATTAGGGCAATCCATAGGACATTTATGCATATCATGTACAAATGGGCAACATTAACAGGGAAAACAAGAAAGAAATTCATGCAGTGCACCACTTTGTAGACAATTGACCAGATTTCACTGCATTCAAGTTAATGCAGGGGTCTACAAAGCCGGAGGCTGTAAAATGTCTCTTAGAAATCAGAATAAGATGCTGATCAAGATTCCCATCTGAACTCCTCAATCTTCTTGCATTTGGCCCATATGCCTCTGTCATTCCTCTCCACGTACCTGTCCAAATACCTTTTAAAAGTTGTTGATGGACCTGCCTCTACCACATCCTCTGACAAAGTTGCCCTCATGTTCCTAGTAACTCTCTCCCCTCTCACCTTAAACCTACACCCCCTAATTCTTGAATACCTAATCCTGGGAAAAAAAATAACTTTATGCCCCTTATGATTTTATACACCACATTGTCCTACCCGTCAGTGAAAAAAAACTCAGCCTTCTCAATCTCTCTCTATAACTCAGTCCCTTGATTCCTGGCAGCATCTTGTGCATCTCCTCTGTACTCTTTCCATCTTAATGGCATCTTTCCCATAGCAGGGTGACAGAAATTGACCATAATATTCTAGATGTGGATTCATCAATGTCTTGTACAACTGCAATATAATATCCCAATTCAATGCCCTGAATCATGAAGGGCAATGTGACAGAAGCCTTCACTACTCTCTCTACCTGGGAAGCCCCTTTCAGGGAATCATGTACATGTTCCTTCTTTTAACAACATTCCATAGGGTCTTACTATTCACTGTAAAATTCCTGCCTTTATTTGTTTTCCAAAAATAAAACCCCTCACAAGTTATCAAATTAAACTCCATTTCCTATTGCTTCTTTCCCAACTGATCAGGATCTCTGTCAGTCCAGATAACCGTCTTCACTGTCAAGATAACCAGCTTCACTGACACTGCTGATATTTTTTTTTTGAAATATCAACTGCATTTACTGTGAAATTTCACACCTTTAGAAGAAAGTCACATTTTCATTGTGCAAAGTTAGTAGCACAGGTTAGGAATTGTGTATGGAAGAACAGTGGGTAAATCTGTTTCTCATATACACTGTGAAGTCCTGTTGCTGGCTTTTAGGAAATGGTAGCACTTTAGGCCGCATAGAATCTCTGTCCAGTACAACAAGGTGGAAAAAAACACAGCTGAGTAAATTAGTGCTAACTCTATAGGAATGAGCGAAGGAGGATGAGAGGCAGATCAGAATCAGGTTTATTATCACCGACATGTGTCATGAAGTTGCAGTTTAATGCAATACATAATATAGAAGAAAAAAAGAAATAAGTAAGTAAATCAATTACAGTATATGTATATTGAATAGATTAAAAATTGTGCAAAAACAGAAATAATATATATTAAAAAGTGACGTAGTGTTCAGGGGTTCAAGGTCCATTTAGGAATCGGATGGCAGAGGAGAAGAAGCTGTTCCTGAATCGCTGAGTCTGTGCTTTCAGGCTTCTGTACCTCCTATCTGATGGTAACAGTGAGAAAAGGGCATGCTTGGGTGCTGGAGGTCCTTAATAATGGACGCTGCCTTTCTGAGACAATACTCCTTGAAGATGTCCCGGGTACTTTATAGGCGAGTACCCAGGATGGAGCTGACTAAATCTACAACTCTCTGCAGCTTCTTTCGGTCCTGCGCAGTAGGCGCCCCGACCCCCCATACCAGACAGTGATGCAGCCTGTCAGAAAGCTCTCCACAGTACATCTATAAAAGTTTTTGAATGTATTTGTTGACATACCAAATCACTTCAAACTCCTTATGAAGTATAGTCACTGCCTTGCCTTCTTTATAACTGCATCAATATGTTGCGACCAGGTGCGGTTCTCAGAGATTTTGACACCCAGGAACTTGAAACTGCTCACTTATAGAGGTGTATAAGATATTAAGAGGCATAGACAGGACCTTTATCCAAGGATGGAAATGGCTAATGCAAGAGGGCATAATTATAAGATGCCTTGAGAAAAGTATTGGTGGGTTTAAGAAGTATTTTTTTCTTATACAGGAAGTTGTATGTGCATGAAATGTACTGTTGGGGTGATGGTTGAAGTAGATTCATTAGGAAGATTTCAGAGACTCTTAGATTGGCACATGGATGAAAGAAAAATGGATGGCTCTGTGGGAGAAAAGGGTTATTTTGATCTTGGAGTCGGCTGGCACTGGCACTGTGCTGTACTGTTTTATATTCTCTATTCTATACCCCAAAGAAGTATTTAAGACTCAGTCGAAATAAAATTTATTTTGAGAAAAAAAAATGTAAGCACTACTATATGATATAACAAATGCTGTTTGTTTTTTTATATCTGTACAAACTCCTATGAGCTTCTGTGGTCAAACAACAATCATGTCAAGAATGGTTCGTCTGTGGTTGGCTGCTAGCATTAAATGCATATAAGAATATTAGCTTCTAGTTGTATACTTGATTCAATTGAAGACAGTGTCTAGTGCTAAAGACAAATAGCTTTTTAAAAAATCTAGACGTATTCATTTATTCATTTATTGCGAGTATTATTGGTCAGGATAGATAAAATATTTCCATTGAAGATGCCATCAACGCCATCCTAGAATTGTTATCGGACTTTTATGGATTGGAAACTTGTTCAAGGAGGTGCAGTATATTTTAAACAGAACATGGAAGGGGAAAGAGAAGATCAGACATGATTCAATTCTAAACTGTGAAAGCCATGGCCCCAGCACTGATCCTTGCATTAGCCATAGTTTCCCAAAACAAACATAACCCATTTATTCTTACTTCTCTCTAATGAGCTAAGTAGTCTTCAGTCCACTCCATTATGCAATACTTAATCCCACATGCTCTAATTTTATTTAAAGCCATGCTTTGTACTATCTTATCAAAGACCCTTGAAAGTCCAAGTGCACTACAATCACTGGCTTCTTTTAATCTATTCTGCTAGTCAAGTATCTCAAATATTTTGTTTTCTTTTATCTTTCTACCTTGTCTTTACACAATCTTATTCTTATTCCATAAGTGACTTCTTCCATAATAATATATTCTATATTTTCCATATTACTGTCATCAGGCTAATTAGCTATACATGCTCATCCTTCTTTTTCCTTTCTTAACGTTTCTGTAAATCTATGGAATGATGAAATTAAAAGCAGTGCAGCCATTGTTTCCATAGCCACCACTTTCAAAAGCTTGTTATGCAGGACATCAGGTTCTGGAGATTAATCAATTTCTAGTCCCATTAATTTCTACAGTACTTGTTTTACTTGTTAATACTAGTATCCTTCACTTCCTTATTCACTTTACACTTCTTGTTCTTTATTATTTCTGGGGGCTTTGTGTGCCTTCTTCAGCAAAGACAGGCACAAAATGCTTGAATAATTTGTCTGGCATCTCTTTGTTCCCCAACATAATCTTTGTATTGTTTGATAAGGGTGAAATGTTAACTTTTTCGATACATACAGAGCATTGTGGTCATTTTTTATGTTCCTGTGAGATTATAATCATATTCTTTATCCTTTCCTCTTCAATGTCTTCTCTTTTGCTGAATTCTGAAATTTTCCAGTTCTCAGGGGTGTTGCTTTAATTAGCAATATTATAAGCCTTTTCTTTTGATCTAATACCATCATTCTCTTTTCTTGTTTTCCACTGTTGTTAGACTCGTGTCTTAAAAGATAATATATATTTATTGTCTGATAGATTCTAATTCCTTAAATAATAGCCATTGCTTACCTGCCATCATATGAATCTGTCACCATCCTGATCATTATTTCCTCAAATTCTCCTAATTCCTTTTTCCCCGTGTTCTCCTGGGCTCCTTGATTGTGACACCTGATTCTCATCTAAGACCTGCAGCATAAAGACCTCAGCTTTGCATCCACTCATCGCCAGATCATTGTTTTAGCCAGTGTGGTAATTCACATTCCCGGCCGCTTAGGATTGTGTATCCTAAGTCTTGCTTCAGTACCGAGGTTTACCTGTGTAACTCTGTCTCTCCGTGTCAAGATAAGTTTTGTCTGCCGCTTGCCTTTCCTGTTTGCCATTCAAATTCAGCAGCATTCCATGTCAAGATCCAAATTGCCTGCCGCCTGTCTCCTGTTTGCCGTACAGCTCCAGCCACACTCACGCCCTCGTCTGCATCCTAACTCTAGCTCCATGCCAGTGTCCTGCGTTTGGGTTCACCCTGTTCCTTGCAAAAGAATCTAACTCATGTTGTTTGTTTTAATTCAATTTAAGACTGGTTTTGGATTGAATTCAAACACTTTTAATCTTAATATGAATACAATAATGGAATTATTATTCTTCGCTAAAGATCTTCTAACTGTAAAATTATTTGTTAACTCCTCTTGTTGCACAATAATCATCAGAAGTCATCTGTTCCTTAGTTGGTCTGTCAACATTTTGCTTATAAAAACATCTTATATATATTCTATTCTTTTATTCTTTATGCTCTTACGACTAATTTGCTTTACCTGTCTGTATGTAAAATAAACATTCCCATGAATGGAGCCTTAATACACTCCAACAGTGTTTTCTGCCACATCCTGTTTATTGGCTTTAAGAATAAAATACCACAGCGCAATAGCAAAAATACATTCCATTCATCAAACCTCTTCCATTAATTAATAAATCTAAGGATATTGGATTAATTTGCTGCTTGATCCTGACTGAGTTTTTGTCAAGAAGTACAAGTGTAAATAATGGATCTTCATTGTCAGTGTTTCTGCAAGCCTCATTTTTGGAATCACTCATCAGCTTTAACACACATGGCTATCCCTTTTCATCAAAAGTAACCGTTTCTTCAGCAGAAGATTTCAAGTAAGATTGATAACATCTGCTGAGACTCGATGTTGCACGGATCACCTTGTAAGAATCAGACCAAGAACAGGACATGGCTACAACCAGGACCTAGTTTAATTTGCACTTAGTTTATGGAACCACGCTGGAATATTAATGGTTGTATAAACCTGCCCAGGCTTATTCCCCACTCTCATCCTGAGAGCAGTCAATCCCATGGGATTCCCATCATCTACAGGATCCCATTCAATTCACATGCAATACTGATCTGGAAATAGAGTATTGTTCTGTCATCAAAGTTGTGTCTAAATCTTGAACGTTTCTGCCCAACAGCGCATTAATAGAAGGCTGTTAGTAATTCCATAAGGAAATCACTCTTACCTTTTTTTTAGGGATAGTTGAAGATGCAGATTAAATATGACCTTTTAAATGGCATCCACATCACATTAATGAGTATTACAGACATGGAAAAATCATTGCAAATCTTCAAAGCATATATGTTACATCTACTTTATGTTGCTAGCCCTAATTACAGAGAGTTTGATGCTGTGAATTATTGCTAGGATGTGAAATATTCTCTAGAGATAACATCCATTGATTAATAATATAAAGATGTAAAGTTCATTGAAAATTGTGCTTAGAACAGCCAGTGATGAATACCAATTAAATACATAATTTAACATACTATCCTTTGAACTTACCTTACAAAGGATCACCTTTAACATTCTTCATCCAATAAAAGCAATCCCTTTTCATATTATAATACTCAACTCTTTCAGGTCACTTTTCAGCAAGTGACTTATTACTGAACAAAAGGCATATTGGCGAACAGGAGAAAATCTTCAGATGCCAGAAATCCAAAGCAACACACACAAAATGCTGGAGGAACTCAGCAGTGTCAGTGGAAGAGAGTAAACAGTCTACGTTCCCGGTCGAGACTCTTCATCAGGAGTGGGGAAAAAGATGAGAAGTCAGAGTAAGAAGGTGGGGGGAGGGGATGAAGAAGTACCAGGTGGTAGGTGACAGGTGAATCCAGGAGAGGGAGAGGGGTGAAGTAAAGAGCTGGGAAGTTGATTGGTGGAAGAGATAAAGGGCTGGAAAAGGGGGGTATCTGATAGGGGGTGGCAGAAGATCACGGAGGAAAGGGAACGGGAGGAGCACCAGAAGGAGGTGATGGGCAGGTAGGGAGATAAGGTGAGAGAAGGAAACAGGAATAAGGAATGGTGAAGTGGGAGGGGCAATTACCAGAAGTTTGAGAAATCAATGTTCATGCCATCAGGTTGGAGGCTACCCAGGCGGAATATATGGTGCTGCTTCTCCATCCTGAGTTTGGCCTCATTGTGGCAGTTGAGGAGGCCATGGATTGATATATTGGAATGGGAAGTAGAATTGAAAAAGGAGGCTACTGGGAGATCCCACTTTTTCTGGCAGACAAAGTGTAGGTGCCTGGGAAAACAGTCTCATTTCTGATCATTTTAGTGATATTATTTTAAAGGAAGGAATGTTTAAATGCTTCCATTGAAAAGAGGCAACCACATGTTTTCTCCTTACCACCACCACCATTACCAGATGGGAGAGATAAAGACAAAACAGAAATAGCCCTGTGCTGACGAGCGACCACCAAAGTTTTGCATGCCTTCCCAAGTTTGCCTAAAACTTCTCAGTCCACAATATAGTTTTATCATTTTTTTAATTACAGAATATATAACATGATTTTTACTGAATGATGGGGTATATTACATCAGTTTGACCCCTTGAATATATAACACAATCGCAGCTACCACTTTTCTCCTGCTATACATTATGCAGTGGAAATTAAAGACTGAAATGAATATGGAAAATTATTCAGAATATCCTGCTTCACACTGAAGACATGTGAACCAACACCTGAAACAGTAGGGGGCTTCATAACAGATCAAAGTGATCACAGCATAACAACAAAAATATGCAGAACTTGAATATATTGCGACAGAAAATTGTTAATTGTCAAGGATATTTTCAACCTCTCAATGCTGCAGGTGGAAGTTCCCACTTGCTTCAAAAAGGCAATTATTATACCAGTGCCTAAGAAGAATAATGTGGGCTGCCTTAATGACTATCGCCCGGTAGCACTTACATCGACAGTGATGAAATGCTTGGTTCTGACTAGACCGAACTCCTGCCACAGCAAGGACCTGGACCCATTGCATTTTGTCTATCGCCACAATAGGTCAACAGCAGACGCAATCTCAATGGCTCTCCACACAGCTTTAGACCACCTGGACAACACAAACACCTATGTCAGGATGCTGGTCATCGACTATAGCTCAGCATTAAATACCATCATTCCCACAATCCTGATTGAGAAGTTGCAGAACCTGGGCCACTGTACCTCCATCTGCAAATGGATCCTCGACTTCCTAATCGGAAGACCACAATCTGTGCGGATTGGTGAAAACATTTCCTCACTGACAATCAACACTGGTGCACCTCAGGGATGTGTGCTTAGCCCACTGCTCTACTCTCTATATACACATGACTTTGTGGCTAGGCATAGCTCAAATATCATCTATAAATTCACCGACAATACAACCATTGTTGATAGAATTTCATGTGGTGACGAGAAGGCATACAGGAGTAAGAGACACCAACTAGTGGAGTGGTGTCGCAGCAACAACCTGACACTCAATGTCAGTAAGACAAAAGAGCTGATTATGAACTTCAGGAAGGGTAAGACAAAGGAACACATACTGATCCTCATAGAGGGATCAGAAGTGGAGAGAGTGAGCAGCTTCAAGTTCCTGGGTGTCAAGATCTCTGAGGATCTAACCTGGTCCCAACATATCGACGTAATTATAAAGAAGACAGCGGCTTTTCTTTATTAGGAATTTGAAAAGATTTGGCATGTCAACAAATACACTCAAAAACTTCTATAGTTGTACTGTGGAGAGCATTCTGACAGGCTGCATCACTGTCTGGTATGGAGGGGCTACTGCACAGGAGCTAAAGAAGCTGCAGAAGTTTGTAAATCTAGTCAGCTCCATCTTGGGTATTAGCCAAAGTACCCAGGACATCGTTAGGGAGCAGAGTCTCAGAAAGGCATTATTAAGGACCTCCAGCACCCAGAACATGCCCTTTTCTCACTGTTACCATCAGGTAGGAGGTATGGAAGCCTGAAGGCACACACTCAGCAATTCAGGAACAGCTTCTTCCCCTCTGCCATCCGATTCCTAAATGGACGTTGAATCTTTGGATACTACCTTAATTTTTTATTTCTGTTTTTTCACTTTTTTAAAATTTATTCAATATATGTAATTGGCTTACTTGTTTATTTATTATTTTTTTATTTTATTTATTATTATTTCTTTTTTCTCCACTAGATTGTGTATTGCATTGAACTGTTGCTGCTAAGTTAACAAATTTCACGTCACTTGCCGGTGATAATAAACCTGATTCTGATTCTGATTAATTGGAATATCACAATCAAAGTAATTTGTTTTAAAATAACTCTTAATCTTATCAAGGAAAAGATGGTTAGTGCTTGTAAATGGAATTCGTTCTCCTCCCAGGCACCCTGACCATTCACAGACCAGGTACACACCACCACACCTAATGTAATGCTCCCCATTTCATATATGGTTCACCCTCAGGCAAGTACCCTACTAAATCATAGTTGCATCAGTTTCCCATACCTATGGAAACTTGGGTTGGCTAATTATTTCCAAAGTGTAAGGCACCTCTCAGAGAACTGGACCAAGGCCACAGAAAATTATTTGATGTGGGATCCTTGCAGATCATGAATGCACAGTATATCAGCCATTTAATCTAGGTTGCATGTGAACCAAATCAAGAGTCTAAAGGCAAATGGCTAATTCACAGTACAGACTAATTCCTCAGGAATTCTGTCACGTTTACTTAAAGAATCTGAAAATAAATGCTGTAATATTTACACAGCCATTTTTATTGAAAGCTTTCAAGCAATGAAATTTGATCTGTTTTTTCGCAGAACGGCAAGTTGTCCTTGTGTTTGTGCTCAGAGAGTCGAGCTCTGGCTTTGAAATCATGAAACATCTGTTGAAGGCTTATGGATCAGTCATGAGCTGCAAGTCGTTTATCTCCCATTATCCACTATTGCATCCCTTTCAGGACTTCGTAAGTGATTCTAAAGCACGAAGTGTCTAATCTGACATTACTAATTATGAAGTAGAGTTCATACATTTCTTCGATGTAATTTCACGTGTTTAGATTTTAAGAAGAGAAAATATCAAATCTCTTCTTTTCTACTATTATTTAAAACAGGATAACATTAAATGAAAGAAATCAAAAAGACAAGCATTAATCAAGACAAGATGATGTACAGACTCTGCTATAAGCACTCTGCTGTGTCAAGTGCCCCTCTGTGGTTTGCAATACAATATTTGGCAACGCAGTACATGTTGAACTATATTTCCAAAAGTCACATCATATTAATACTACTTCTTTGATACTGTTTTGGTGATGGGCAATACAAATCTCTGACAGATTTAAGTTTGTTTTGCTAATTACATATGTGTGAATGTGAGACCTCCATGGGCAGAGCTGACCATGGATATTGTGTCCTAGATGTCTAGATATGCAGCCCAGGGAAGTATGATATGGAGAGCAAGCTGTTGCCCATGTAACAAGCTCCCCCTCTCCATGCTCCTGATGAACCCAATGGAACGGCAGAGACCGATACAGTTTGGTACCAACGGCATTGCTGGAGTTGCCAGTCAGCATTGAACTCAATGTAGGACTGCCTTAGGGACTCCAGCTCTGGACTTTTCCCTCAGGTTTTCCTCCCAAAGCCTTCCTCACGAGTGGGTATAGCCGCAAGGCAGCAGAGGTTTGAGATCAGAGTTTTCCTTCTCCTGGGTGAGCTGCTGACTAGCCTCACCTGCCCAAAGTGACTGGTTTTAAGGTGCCAGTAACCTGCCTTTGCCCCTTCGCCTTTCAGTAGAAATGGTTGCACCGGGCTTGGTAGCTAACCACTCCTGAAGGCCAGGAACTAGAGTTGGTTGTCAGAGGCTGTTTGAGGTGCATGCCATAGGAAGCAATTAATAGATAGTGGGAGCTTTTCCCCATTCCCACCCCTGGCTATAACAACCTGATGGAACCAATTACAGATAGCATTTTGCTTAATAACTATCTCAATGTAAGTTTGGTCTCGGCAGCTGCTAACTAACAACCATCAACCTCTGTGCCCCATACTAAACGCCTTCTCACTATTTAGCTTTATCTTGGACCTTCAGGCCAAAGACTGTTCTGACAGGGCTGCTGACATTGCCAGGAACACGTTGTGCACTTATTTTAAACCCCATTACTAGCTTTAAATTCCAGAGAGAGTAATTATAAATAGTGATCGGTACATGCCGGTATTTCATAGATATATTGTCAAGGAACCTTTTGAAGTAACGGAAACACTGTTCACTGAAATAGCAAGAATTACTTTTCAAGGTATATGACAAGAACACAATCAGCAGATTTGCGCCATTTCGAAGAGGGAAAATAAATGTGCCATGATTGTCCACAGATTAGAACTTTATGTTGTGAGTTTCTGCTCCTGTCATGAGGCCTTGCCAGATGTAAGCTAATTTTATGAAGATGAGAATGCGTGATTTGCTGTTTTTAATATATTTTATGATACCCAAAGGTCACAAGTGCCAGGCTGTTGCCAGCCTTTATATTTCCTTAAATGCCATTGATATACATTACGATCTGTCCCACATTAGACATATAATCTAAGAACAGTACTGAACAAGCAATAATGCCCAGTCTATGTCAGTTGACTGCATAAAGCAATATGGTAGTTCCCATACATATTGAAGCATTACTACATTTTTCTTTTGCTCTCAATGTGGATTTATGTGCACTTTTTTTTGTAACTGGTCAGGTCTGATTTTTATTTCTTTTTATTCTTACAAAGTTTAGCTGTCAGCTGCTATTTTATGTGCAAGCAAAGATGGCAATGCTTCAGAAGATTTCAACAGTGCTCCTGGATTGGAAGAAGAAAAATACAGTTCTTAAGAGATATGAACATTATAAACGACTAGAGCTCAAGCTTACTTTAATTTTTCGTGATGGAATCTTAAAGTACATCTGCTTTGTCAAAGCACAATATGACAGCATTTAAAAGTAGCAAAAAGGGATCACACGGAGAAGCAAACAAAGCATCACAGCTCCAGAACGGTCCCAGGAAACACGGAGAAAAATAAAGATGGGTTTATTCCATGTCAACTGAAATAAATTGTCTTGAATATAAAGCAGAAAACACATTTAATGCTCAGCTCTGACATCCTTTGACAATGCACAGTTGAGGCAGCAAGAAACTATTTGAACACTAGCTAACATTTCAAAATATGAGCAGGAAAATTAAGCAATATATTTGCAATAAGTTATTTTTAAAAATAATATAATGGTATTCTGAATAATCTTAACATGTTCCATATAATTTTCAATGAAAAAAGATCTATACTTCTGATAATTCTATTCCTTCATTTTTGCATTCTGAGTTTCTCTCATATTCACATTCTCTTGGACAATTCATGAAACTAATTGCTATCTATTATAACTTTCACCCTTCTCTCCCCTGTCATTCTTCCCTTATTTCTGCACATCTTTCTTTCCATCTTTATTGCCTTGCCTGTTTCTTTTCCTTTCATCTATTCTCTCCATACATTTCTCATTCCTCTTGCTTATTTCTGTCCTTTCATTCCCTCTTTCTTGTTTTCATTTCCCTTTAGCTCTCCAATCCACTATTTAATCACTTCTCAGCTTCTATATTCTTTACTCTAAGAAGATTGAAAATAGGAGTATTTACAGGTCCATATCGACCCTCAAGCTTGCATTATTATTCCCGTAGAATTTGATTGATCTGATTTTAGCATCTGCTTCATTTTCCTGTCTCATGCCATAACCGTTTACTTGCATATACACTGTAGTTCAATCTTCTAATCTCAGCATGAATATTTTCAACAAATCCACCCCTGTCTGGGCTAGCAAGTTCCAAAAAAATCATGCTCCTCTGAGTCTAACAGATAAATCCTCCTCACCTCCCTCCTCAAGGAGGAATCCCCCCAGTCCAGTTCTCAGCTCCCCCATCAACATCCTTTCCGCTTAGAGGGATATAAAGTGTTAGCTCGTGGTAATGCAACAATTGCAAGCATCAAACGATTACAGGCCAAGAAAAATAATGTTCATATTTCAGGCTTATTGAAAATTTTTAAGTAGTCTAACAATGCACCAAGAACCAACAAAGTATTACAGGGAGACTTTTCAAAAAGATCTAAAGTCAGGAAGTGAGTACAAAATATGGTCCACACTGTGGCACGTTTGTAGTGCTAGTGATAAAAGACAAATTTTACTTCCAAGTTGAACACTTTGCATGTATACCCTCACACTGATATTGGGATTGGAATTATTGCAGAACTTTTATTGCAGTTTATATTACAGGAGAGTTCAAAGTAAATTTATTATCAAAGTACATATATGTCACCATATACAACCCTGAGATTCAGTTCCTTATGGGCATACTCATTAAATCCAGTAGTCATAATAGAATCAATGGAAGATCACACCAACGGGGTAGACAACCATTGTGCAAAGAACAGCAAACTATGTAAATACAAAAAGAACGAAGAAAAACAATAATAATAAATAAATAATCAGTAAATATCGAGAACATGAGATGAAGAGTCCTTGAAAGTGAGTCAGTTGGTTGTGGGAACAATTCAATCATGAGGCAAGTGAAATTGAACAATGTTATACCCTCTGGTTCAGGAGCCTGGTGGTTGAAGGGTGACTGACAACTGTTCCTGAAGCTGGTTGTGTGAGTCTTGAGTCTTCTGTACCTTCTTCCTGATGGTAGCAGCAAGAAGAAAGCATGACCCGAGTGGTGGGGGCCCGATAATGGATGCTGCTTTCCTGCGACAATGCTCTGTGTAAACGTGCTCAATGGTAGAGAAGTCTTTACCCGTGAATAAATGGACTGTATCCACTACTTTCTGCTGGAATTTTCATACAATACATTCATGTTTTCATACCAGACCATGACACAGCCAATCAATACACTCACCACCAAATATCTAAAGAAGTTTGTCATAGTTCTAGACGTCATGCCAATTCTTTGCAAACTTCTAAGAAAGTAGAGGCACGGCCATGCTTTCTTGGTAATTGCACTTACTTGCTAAGCCCACGTCAAAACCTCTGAACTGATGACACTGAATACTGAACACTGAATCTATTTAATACTGTTTTTCTATTACTGTCTTGTTTTTATCTACTGCTTTATTTAATTGCCTGAGAGGAAGCCAAACAGAGTTTCATTGTACCTATGTATAATGACAATAAAGATCATTCAATTCAACTTAAAGTTGCTGACTCATTGCACCTCTAATCCCCCGATGAGGACTGGCTCATACTCCACCAGTTTACTCCTCCTGAAGTCAATACTCAGCTCCTTGGTCTTGCTGACATTGAGAAAGAGGCTGCTGTTTCACAACTCTGCCAGATTTCCAATCTCCCTCCTATATGCTGATTCATCACCAGCTTTGATCAGACAATGGCAGCGGTGTCATCAGTAAACTTAAATATGGCATTGGAGCTGAGCTTAGCCTCACAGTCATAACTATAAAGTGAGTAGAACAGGGACTAAGATAGAGCTTTGTGGTGCACCTGTGCTGATGGAGATTGTGGAGGAGATGTTGCCTATCCAAACTGACTAGTGTCTGCAAGTGAGAAAATCAAGAGACTTAATTGCACAAGGAGGTATTGAGGCCAAGGTTCTGAAGCTTATTAATTAGTTTTGAGGGATGATAGTATTGAAAGCCAAGCTGTAGTGATAAAGAGCATCCTGATGTATGCATCTTTACTGTCCAGATGTTCCAGGGTTGAGTGAAGAGCCAATGAGGTGGCGAATTGGAACAGGTCCAAGTATCCAAGTTGTTTTTCAGGCAGGGTTGATACTTTGCATCAGCAACTTCATCACAGTGAACAGAAGTGTTTTTGGACATGTGGAGTGAGTGTGTGTGTGTAGAATGATGGGTTTTGAAAACAGAGAGAAAACTGAAATGTGATAAATTTAATTGAATTAGCACTCTCTAACAAAATGGCAAGAGCAAAAATATGTTTTGCCTTTGAATTTTGAGATAGAAAGAGTTTTGAAGAAAATATGAAGTTTCAAATTAATAAGCACTGTCAGGAATAACACACCACTTCACGTAGGACATTTGTGCTGCTGGGTAAGAATAAGTAGAAGATATGAACTGAGTGTAATCTGGAGAGAAAACCTATTGTTAATCTATTAGAAGGGGGAACATAATGGATTGATATGCAATTGACTTACCAACAACAAGCAGAGAATTGTTGTAAATGGGTCATTTGCAGTGAGGCAAGTTCCAACTAGAAGGTGTTGCAGAGATCAGTGCTATCCCAGCAGCTACTTGCAATCTATACTAATGAATTAGCAGCTGGGGCTGAGTGTACTGCAAACAAATTTATTGATGGCACCAAGACAGGCTGATTTTGTGAGGAGGACACAGGTATTCTTCATCAGTCAGGGCAATTGGCATAGGAGTTGGGACGCTATGCTGTAAATCATTGATGAGGCTGCACTTGGATGACTGAGAGAGGGCATACAAGGAAGCCAAAGCTAATGGGAAGAGAGAGGTTTGGGAAGCACTTAAAAACTTGCAGAAGAAAACTAAGAAGGTCATTAGGAAGGAAAAGATGAATTATGAAAGGAAGCTGGTGACTAATATCAAAGAAGATACTAAAAGCTTTTTTAAGTATATAAAGGATAAAAAAAGAGTTGAGGATAGATATAGGACCAATTGAAAATGACGCTGGAGATATTGTAATGAGAGATGCAGAGATAGCAGGGCCCACTGGGAGTTCTGTGCCCAGTTCTGGTCGCCTCACTACAGGAAGAATGTAGAAACCTTAGAAAGGGTGCAGAGGAGATTTACGAGGATGTTGCCTGCATTGGGAAGCATGCCTTATGAGAATAAGTTGAGTGAACTCGGTTTTTTCTCCTTGGAGCGACGGAGGATAAGAGGTGTATAAGATGACAAGAGGCATTGATTGTGTGGATAGTCAGAGGCTTTTTCCCAGGGCTGAAATGGCTGCCGCAAGAGGGCACAGGTTTAAGGTACTGGGGAGTAGCTACAGAGGAGATGTTAGGGGTAAGTTTTTTTACTCAGAGAGTGGTGAGTGCGTGGAATGGGCTGCTGGCAACAGCAGTGGAGGCGGATACGATAGGGTCTTTTAAGAGACTTTTGGATAGGTACATGGAGCTTAGAAAAGTAGAGGGCTATGGGTAAGCCTAGTAATTTCTAAGGTAAGGACATCCAAAGGGCCTGTATTGTGCTCTAGGTTTTCTATGTTTCTATGAATCAGCCCATGATTGAATGGCGGAGCAGATTCGATGGGCTGAATGGCCTACTTCTGCTGCTATATCTTATGGTCTTATGGACTGTTACTGGAAAGACAGCGTAAAGTTGGAAAAAATGCAGAAAAGATTTATGAGGATGCTGCCGGAAGTAAAAGGCCTGAGTTGTAGGGAGAGGTTGGCCAGACTAGGTCTTTAATCCTTGGGATGTAGGAGAATGACAGGCAATCATACAGAAATGATTTATATTATGTGGGTTATAGATAGGTTGGATGGTAATAAGGTGTTTTCCAGGCTAGGGGAGTCCAAAACTAGATCGGGGGGATTTAAATGGACCCAAGGGGCAGAGGATGGCCAGTATATGGAAGGAGCTGTCAGAGGAAGTGGTTGAGGCAGGCACAGTAACATCATTTAAAAAAACACTGAGATTGGTACGTGGAGGGGCAGGGCTACAGGGATATGGACTGAAAACAGAGACTAGGACTTGCTAGGTATGTGTTGAGGTTAGCATGAATCTGTTCAGCCAAGGAGCCTGTGTCTATGGTGTACTGCTCTATGACTGTAGGTTTTGGCTGCAGAGATAGTAGATAGTAGATGCATTTGCTGTAATCTTCCAAAAATGCTTAGATTTATTGATACTTTGCTGCACTCTTGAGTGCTCAGTGTAGGGCGCCAATGCCTTTTTGCTGGTGGGGGAGGAGGGTCATTGCCTTGCTGCTGCTTCTGCGTGGGAGGGGGGAGCTGGGGTGGGGGGGGCTTTGGGGTTCTAATGTTTAACTGCCATTCATTCTTTGGGGCACTCCTCTGTTTTTGTGGATGTTTGGCGAAGAAAAAGAATTTCAGGATGTATATTGTATACATTTCTCTGACATTAAACTTGCCTATTGAAACCTATGGATTCTAGAGAAGTTCCAAAGGATTAGAGAACTGTCAATGAGATACACTCTTTCAAAATGAGTGGGAGGTAAAATGCGTGTAATGAATGGCCAGGGAGCCTCATGTCTATTAATGGAATATAACGCAGCATTAAGATCAGCACAAAATTATGAGCCAAGTGGCCTGTCCAGTGCTATATTATTCTATATTCAATGTAATTAATTGTTAAGGAGATAATAACAGAATATTTGGAAAGACATAATCTGATCAACTAGAAGCAGCATGGCCCCACAAAGGGCAAATTATGTCTGACAAACTTATTAGAGTTCTTTGAGAAATATTAGTGGAGTAGATAGAGGCTTCCAATTGACGTAACATACAGTGGATTCTGGCTAACTGAGACTCATTAGGACTAATACATTTTGGCCCAACTAAGCAGCTGCCCCAATGAGCCAAAGTTTCATGGAAATAATTAAAAGGTATAAATTAAGCAAATTATCATTTAACTGAGTAACAAATTATGTATTTAAATGAAATACAGAACAAATTACAACACTAACAAAACTACTACAATACTATAAAATTGTAGTAATAGCTATCCACAGAGGAATTAATCCAGTGTATGCTACCGTGTGGCCATGTTCTTTCAATTGGCTGTAATTGAACAAAATCAGTGCAGACACCTAGTGCAAATAATGGACTGTGTCAAAGGTGTACGATGATTGCATCGCACTAATCTTCATTTTCATTGTAAAATTCAAGATCTCCAAACTCTCATAGTTTCTAACTTGTTGAAGTAGTGAAATTGTTTCATTTTCACACCCAGCCATTTCTGGCATTTCCAAGCCTGAATGTTTGAAACCACAGTGAGCAAAACAGTTCTGAATTGTCTTACTGTGTATTACTGTACTCGCCAACAATCAGTGACAAAATTCGCTGACTTCTGAACAAAAACACACACAAGTGTCGCTATTTTAAAACTGTTTGCTGTAAGCATAGTACTGTGTCTGATGGCACACAACATGCATGCAACTGACACTAGTTGGAAATGGTTTGGCAACAGTCTCCTGTCCCAATTAAGTGCCACAGAGTACCAAATAAATGAAGAGAATCACAGAAATTTTCTTGATTTCTTTTAATTTTTAAGAGTTGTCCCAAAAAATCGAGGCCCTCCCAATTAACTGATATCCCAATTAACCATAATCCACTGTATATGGATTTTTAAAAAGCATTCAGAAAATGAAACAGAAGATTGAGCTTTAGCAGTCAGCATCAAGTAAGGCGAAGGAGATTACTTTCAGGATGGCAAACTAAAACCAGTGAGGTTCTATAGCGAATAATTCTGGGTATCTGCTTTTTATAACATTTATTAATGGTCTGGGAGATGAAAATGAAAACGTTGCAGTCAGATTCACCATAAGACCATAAGACATAGGAGGAGAATTAGTCCATTTGGGCCATCAAGCCTGCCCTGCCAATCAGCCATGGCTGATCCTTTTTCCCCTCCTCAACTCCATCCCCAGCCTTCTCCCGATAACCTTTGATGCCATGTCCAGTCAAGAACCTATCAATCTCTGCCTTAAATACACCCAACAACCTGACCTCCATAGCTGCCTGTGGTAACAAATTCCACAAATTAACCACCCTCTGGCTAAAGAAATTGCTTCACATCTTTGTTTTAAATGGATGCCCCTCTATCCCTAAGCTCTGTTCTCTTGTTCTAGACTCCCCCACCACGGGAAACATCCTTTCCGCATCAACTCTTCCTAAGCCTTTTAACATTTGAAAGGTTTCAATGAGATCCCCCCCCCCTCCCCGATCAGTTCTAAATTCCAGTGAGTACAGACCCAAAGCCATCAAATGTTCCTCATATGATAACCCTTTCACAGGATAAATGCTGAAAAAATGTTCCCTCAGGAGAGACCTTGGGGCCAAAGGGCAAAGTCTCAGAATAAGTGGACTTAAAATGAATGTGAGAAACTGTCATGGTGTGCTCACGAAGGACTGGACCCAGGTGCGGAGGAATGGCAGGATTCCTGCGAAGGGACAGAAACCAGAGGTTAAACATGGAAATCAGAGGCTCAGAAGAGCGACTGAGCAACACCACAAGGTAATTCATCCTCTCCAACACTATGACCCCACTAAGGCACTGAATGGGAGACCTCTCTAAATAATCATAGAATTCAGAAAATATGTATCAACCACAACTAACTTGACAAGATTAAAACGAAAAGACAAGGGCTTAACAACTCTTGTTAAGATAACAATTGGAAAATACAAAACTTCAGAAGCCCAACGCTCTACTGCAAGCTGCAGGGCTCATGACAGGAATTTTTCTTTAGAACTCCTTTTCACCCAGAGAGTGATAGCTGAATCCTTGAATATATTTGAAACCAAGAGAGATAGATATTTAATCAGAATGCAATCAAGGGCTGTGGGGAAAGGGCAGAACAAATAAAGTTGACAGGACCAAATTTTTTCATCTGTTCCTGTTTTATACGATGTTGTAATCTTGTCCTGTTCCTCTAGTGCTTTAAAATCTCGAACATCATACTTTAGTACTTTACTCCTTTTGTTCAAGTTGCCCGGAAGGTTTGGCACCTTAAGAATCTGGTGAATTTTTTCCTTTACAATGTTTTCAATAAGGCCAGCATCATACCTTCATTACTATTTGGATGTTCCTTATTATCCCATGTCCACTTATGCTGTAAGCATAAATTAAGAAGTTGAAAAGGACAATCTACTGTTATCCATCCCATTGATTTTTCCCCTTTGCTCCAGGAAAAGCAACCACAGCCTATACATCTCTTACCATAACTAAAATCTTCCAATCAAAGCTATATCCTGTTGAATATTCAATGGACTCTCTCCAGTGCAATCACATTCATGCTTTAGTGTGAATTGAATTGACTTTATAACTTACATCCTTCACATACAAGAGAAATAAAAATCTTTACGTTATATCTCCATCTAAATGTGCAATGTGCAATCATAGTAATTTAAAATAATTTATACTAAATAGATCAGTCAATGTAACACAGAAATAGACTCCAATCAGCATGAGTTAATCAGTTTGATGGCCTGGTGGAAGAAGCTGTCCCGGAGCCTGTTGGTCCTGGCTTTTATGCCGCGGTTCTGTTTCCTGGATGGTAACAGCTGGCATAGATTGTGGTTGGGGTGACTCAGGTCCCCAGTGATCTTTCAGGGACTTTTTCTCACACCTGTCTTTGTAAACCTGTGCCAACCAACTAGTAGGAGTATTCAAGGACATTTTCAACCCCTCACTGCTATGGGCAGAAGTTCCCACTCACTTCAGAAAGGCAACAATTATACCAGTGCCTAAGAAGAATAATGTGGGCTGCGTTAATGACCATCACCCAGTAGCACTCACATCGACAGTGATGAAATGCTTTCAGAGGTTGATCATGACTAAACTGAACTCCTGCCTCAGCAAGGACCTGGACCCATTGCAATTTGTCTATTGCCACAATAAGCCAACGGCAGACGCAATCTCAATGCCTCTCCACACGGTTTTAGACCAACTACACAACACAAACACTTATGTTCATTGACTATACAAACACTGTTCATTGACTATATCTCAGCATTTAATACCATCATTCCCACAATCCTGATTGAGAAGTTGCAGAACCTGCGTCTCTGTACCTCATTCTGCAATTGGATCATGGACTTCCTAACCAGAAGACCACAATCTGTACAGATTGGAGATGACATTTCCTCCTCGGTGACGATCAACACTGGCGAACCTCAGGGGTGTGTGCTTAGCCCACTGCTCTACTCTCTGTATACACATGACTATATGGCTAGGCATAGCTCAAATACCATCTATAAATTTGCTGATGATACAACCATTGTTGGTAGAATCTCAGGTGCTGATGAGAGGATGTACAGGCCAACTAGTGGAATGGTACCACAGCAACAACCTGGCACTCAACGTCAGTAAGACAAAAGAGCTGATTGTGGACTTCAGGAAGGGTAAGATGAAGGAACACATACCAATCCTCATAGAGGGATCAGAAGTGGAGAGAGTGAGCAGCTTCAAGTTCCTCGGTGTCAAGATCTCTGAGGATCTAACCTGGTCCCAACATATCGATGTAGTTATAAAGAAGGCAAGACAGCAACTGTACTTTTTAGGAGTTTGAAGAGATTTGGCATGTCAAGAAATACACTCAAAAACTTCTATAGTTGTACCATGGAGAGCATTCTGACAGGCTGCATCACTGTCTGGTATGGAGCGGCTACTGCACAGGACCAAAAGAAGCTGCAGAAGTTTGTAAATCTAATCAGCTCCATCTTGGGCACTAGCCTACAAAGTACTCAGGACATCTTTAGGGTGCGGTGTCTAAGAAAGGCAGTCCATTATTAAGGGCCTTCAGTACCCAGGGCGTGCCCTTTTCTCACTGTTACCATCAGGTAGGAGATACAGAAGCCTGAAGGCACACACTCAGCGATTCAGGAACAGCTTTTTCCCCTCTGCCATCAGATTCCTAAATGGACGTTGAGCTTTGGACACTACCTCACTTTTTCTTTATATACAGTATTTCTGTTTTTGCACATTTTTTAAGCAATTCAATACATTTAATTGATTTACTTGTTTAATCATTATTATGTTTTATTTTATTATTCTTTTTTTTTCTCTCTGCTAGATTACGTACTGCATTGAACTGCTGCTGCTCTGTTAACAAATTTGACATCACGTGCCGGTGATAATAAACCTGATTCTGATTCTGAAATGTCCTGAGTCACGGGAAGTTTAAAACTACAGATGTGCTGGGCTGTCTGCACCACTCTCTGCAGAATCCTGCAACTAAGGGAGGTACAGTTCCCATACCAGGCTGTGATGCAGCCAGTCAGGGTGCTCTCGATTGTGCCCCCGTTGAAGGTTCTTAGGATTTGGGGGCCCATACCACACTTTCTCAACCGTCTGAGGTGAAAGAGGCACTGTTGTGTCTTTTTCACCACACAGCTGATGTGTACAGACTACATGAGGTCCTCAGTGATATAGATGCCGAGGAACTTAAAGCTGTTTATCCTCTCAACCCCAGATCCATTAATGCCAATAGGGGTTAGCCCGTCTCCATTCCTCTTGTAATCCACAACCAGCTCCTTTGTTTTTGTGACATTGGGGGAGAGGTTGTTTTCTTGACACCATTCGGTCAGAGAGATGACTTCTTGCCTGTAGGCCACCTTGTTATTGTTTGAGATATAGCCAATGAATGTAGTGTTGTCGGCAAATTTAATTAGCGATTTAGAGCTGTGGGTGGTGACGCAGTCATGGGTATACAGGGAGTAAAGGAGGGACTCAGCACACAGCCCTGAGGGGCTCCTGTGTTGAGAGTCAGAGGGTTGGAGGTGAGGGAGCCCACTCTTACAACCTGCTGGCAATCTGACAGGAAGTCCAGGATCCAGCTGCACAAGGCAGAGCCAAGGCTGAGGTCTCTGAGCTTCTTGTCCAGCCTGGATGGAACTATGGTGTTGAATGCTGAACTGTAGTCCAAGAACAGCATTCTCACATAAGCATCCTTCTTCTCCAGATGTGTAAGGACGGTATGTAAGGTAGTGGCTATCGTGTCATCTGTCATTCGGTTCTGTCGGTAGGCAAATTGTAGGTGATCCATTTTGGGTGGTAGCAAGCTGCAGATGTAATCCTTGACCAGCCTCTCAAAGCATTTGCTTACTATTGAGGTGAGTGCGACAGGACGGCAGTCGTTCAAGTATGTTACCTTGGTCTTTTTTGGTGCAGGGACAATGGTAGATAATTTGAAGCAGGAGGGCACTCTACACTGGGAGAGGGAGAGATTAAAACTGTCAGTAAACACACCTGCCAGTTGTGCTGTGCACATCCTGAGCACTCGCCCTGGGATGCTGTCTGGTCCTGCAACTTGCAACTGTCCACTCATTGGAAACGTCTGCATACCTCAGCCTCAGAGATGACCAGGATGGAGGTTGTAGCAGTAGCTTTCCTCGGAGACTCAGAGTTAGCAACATCAAACTGAGCATAAAAGCCATTGAGCTCATCTGGGAGAGAGGCCGCGTTGCTGGCTTTGAAGTCTGCGATGGTATACAACCCTCACCACAAGTCATGTGTGCTATTCGTTCTGAATATTGACTCAATCTTGTCCCTGTATTGTTTCGCAGCCTTGATAGCTTTGCGCAGATCATAGCTGCTTTGCTTAAGCTCCTGCTGATTGTCGCCAGTGTAAGCTCTGTGTCGCGCTGTAGGTGCTGCTCGCACGGAACCATTGATTCATGGTTTCTGGTTTGAGAAGTCCCTGTCCGACTTCTGAGGGACAACATCGTCGGTGCACTTCTGGATGAAGCACATGACTCCATCCGTGAACTCAGAGACATCCTCATCGTGGAAGGCATTCCAGTCGATGTCATCAAAGCAGTCCTGCAGCATGGCGGCTGGTTGGTCAGATCAACAGTGGACGGTTTTAACTATGGCCGCCTCTTGTTGCAGCTTCTGCCTGTACGTCGGCAAAAGCAGGATCGAAGAGCGATCTGATTTTCCAAAAGCTGGGCGAAGGAGAGCTTTATAAGCATTGCAGAAGGGAGTGTAGCAGTGGTCAAGTGTGTTATCTCCACGAGTTCTCACCTGGATGTGCTGACAAAACTGTGGGGAGATTTTCGTTGGCGACACGCGATTAAAGTCACCGGCAACGATGAAGGCAGCCTCTGGGTGTGCAGTCTCCAGTGTGTTGATGGTCTCGTACAGTTCCTTGAGAGCCAGGTCAGTATCAGCCTGCCGCAGAGTGTACACCACTGTGATGGTAACAGCCATGAACTCCCTGGGCAGCCATTAGGGTCTGCACAGCAGCACTAGGTATCCCAGGTCTGGGGAACAAAAAGATGACCGGAACTGGATACAATATACCATGAGCAATCAAATGAGTACTTTTCAAAGTTACAACATAATGTCCCAATTTGTTTATTCTATGCCTTGACCTTTGTAGGCAAGCATGTCATAAGCCTCCTTCTCCCAGAAATTAAAACTGTTGTCATCAGAGGAAAGTTACTGAAAAGCAGGGCAATAGTCTACTAAAATTTCCAAAACAATGAATAGTGCATGGTTGACAAATGGGGGAAGAGGTAACATTTATCATGATGAAAAATCAAATGAGTGCATTATAAGAAATGTATTTATGTGCAAAACAAATTAATGTTCAAGTCAATTTAATTGAATCCTACAATGTCACGGCACAGATGGAGGGCATTAGGCTTGTACTCCTTCTGTGAAAGAACTACCAATTAGCCCCACCAACCTGCTCTTTCCCTAGAGCTCTGTAATTTTGTTTTTTAAATTTTAAGTAGCAATCCAATTTTTTTGAAGAGTGTTATCTGAATTGGTGATGCTTTTTAGATCATAGATGTATAAAAATAATCTCGTCATCTGCTGTTTGGCTTTTTTGCAAATTATGTTAAATTTGTGTCTCCTGGGCTGTCAATGGAAGCAGATTCTCCGTAGAGATTTGATCAAAACCCTTTATAAATTTGAGAACTTCAATTAAATGCATGCATTATTTTCAAGTAGCCTTCTAAAACATGTTACAAAATACTAACCATTGTGTTTTGCCAATGAATCCGAGACAAACAAAAACAACCAATGCTCTGACGGGTGGATTCTCCTCTCTTTCCACTGGCAGGCTAGTTTCGGGTTGGGAGATGTAGCACCCAAGCAATTCCATGTTTCCTCCATGTGTCTTGACATAGAAGAAAAATAAAATGGGACTGAGGCATTTCACATGCTTCTGTAAGTCAGATAGAGTGGGTACAGAACAGTGCAGAAATGAGTGGAGAAAGAATAGCATGAACAGGAAGCTCTGCAGAGAAAACTGGTGGCAGGTTAGTAACTGTAAAAACTAACAGATTCACTGTTATTGCAATTTCCATCTAAGCAGAAGTAGTGCTCTTGTATAAACCTGCCTCATCCCCTACCTTGCTTCTTGTACTGGTATTCAGGATAAAAATTAATTTATCTACACACAACTGCTTCGAAGCAGGCTGCCGTGGGTTTATTGCGTTCACTCTCCAGAAGTAGCTGCGTGACCTTGGCTTCACTAGAAGAGAGATCAAGTCAACCAGCAGGGCTGTAGCTGAGGCAGCAGAAAAAGGATCAGCATGAGTGTGGACCAAGTATGTCCAGAGGGGCAGATAGTCAGACAGTGTATACATCTTTTGCAAACCCTTCAGTAGTTGCATAGACACCTGAAGAGCAGACTATCTGTTGGATGGAAGTGACCAACAACTCTGATAGAGGCAGATGCCAAGTTTTTAAGCTCACCAATGGGAGGTAGTGCTTTAGTACTGCTGGCCCACCACCCCAAGGGAGTCTTGATCATAAGCAGGCCGAAACTCCTGAAGACAGGTGGCAGATCAACTGATGATCCCACTGGTGATAGCACAGGACAGTTAACATCTTAGTCCACATGTATTTTGTAACTCTGTAATTTCGGGCAGGTGGGGTTCGTCAGCCTTGGACTGCAGCCCGCCTAGGAGAAGGAAAGCTCTGATTTTAAACCTCCACTGCCTTGCGGCAACACCCACCCATGGGAAAGGCTTTGGGAGTAAACCTCAAGGAAGCACTCTGGAGCTGGGGTCCCTAAGGCAATCTAATGTCGTTTACAGCTTCACTCTGGCAACCTCTGCAACAACACTGGTGCCAAGCTGTATCGATGTTTGCCTTTCCCTTGGACTTCATCAGTGACGTGGAGAGGGGAACCCGCTGTATGAGCAACCACCAGTTCTTCAAATCTTCCCGCCCAGGTTTGTGCCCTGGAGAGGACACAGTGCATCAGAGACGCAAACCCATGATCCCCTAGGATCGACAGCTACCTACTAGTATTTAATAATGTAATATACTCCTCTCGTATGCACATGCATTTCAGTATGTGACAATGTAAAACACTGTAGCATTTACCATCAACTTTACAGCTTTGTGGTGGTGGCATCCTTTAGTCTCCTGAGACCATGGATCTGTGCCTGGAAAGTCTTGCACTCTCCAGGGCGCAGGCCTGGGCAAGGTTGTATGGAAGACTGGCAGTTGCCCATGCAGCAAGTCTCCCCTCTCCATGCCACCGATGTTGTCCAGGAAGGACAAGGGCCGATACAGCTTGGCACCAGTGTTGTCGCAGGAGTTGCCAGATCGAGGTTGAAGACAAGTCCGACTGCCTTAGGGACTCCAGCTCCGGATTTGTCCTCAGGGTTTACTCCTGAAGCCTTTTGCACGAGTGGGTATGGCCGCAAGGCAGCAGAGGTTTGAAATCAGAGTTTTCCCTCTCTTAGATGGACTGCCTTCCCAGGCTGACGAGCTCCATCTACCCGAAGCACTGGTTTTAAGGTGCCAGGACCTGCCTTCGCCCCTTCTCCTGTCAGTAGAAACAGTTCCGCCGGGCTTAGAGGCTAAGCCACATGAGAAGGCCAGGAGTTGCACTTGATTGTCAGAGGCTATTTGAGGCGCATGCTGTGAGGAGCACTTTTTGGTAGTGGCAGCTTGTCCCCATTACCACTCCTCAGCTTGACAACCTTGGAACCTACAGCTTTGTACTGCTCTATTTTCTAAGTATTCACTCCTTCCATGTGAGAGCTGAGGCAAGGAGTTGGGTAATTCAGACTTTACCAGAGACAATTGCCAACAAACAATATAGGAAAGATGTAATGACCTCAAAAGAATGAGTGGGTTAGTGAATACAAAGCCAAGAAAGTTTGTGCAAAGCTTGTGTATGCAATGTGTGAATATCTTTTATTAAAGAACACAATACCAGACATGATCAAGTCCTTGATACGCGGTGGCACACTGCTAGAAAGTGGTGTAAGGTTTTCCTGGTACTTGAGGCTGCTGAAGAAAGCCATTGAAGAAGGATGTCAATGGGCACCAAGGCTCCTGGGATTAGAGGCTACTGAAGTGTACATGGAGGCCACAGACACGGAGGATAGAGCTACTGAGAATGGAAGGGTGGGCATATTTATGTCTACAGTTGTGCAAACAGAATTTAATATACATTATGGCAATTGCTTCAAGACAAATCATAGAAGTATTTGCCAATGCCAGAAAGTCTATGGAGTTCATCTTCTAAGAAGATTTTTCTCAGTTTTTATACCCGTCCATCTTCCTCTTGCTGCCATACATCATTTCACCTGGTCTGATCACCTATCTAATCCCACCTACCTCCTATCTCCAACAAAGTTTAATTTTATTCCTACTGCTTTCTAATCATGTCTCTATCCCACCGTCTTCTGTCAACTCTTCTATGCAGTCTGTAGCCCATCTGACTAACTCCTCTAGCCCTACAAGTGTAAAGTTCGCTAATGAAGATAAAAAGTAAAAAGTCTGTTTAAGTGTACACAACACCTTAGGCTTTGTCCATAGAACAACTTGTCTGCTAGGAAGATTGATGCAAAAGTGGAGTTGCCTGCAATTCTACTGTAAAACATATAGAACTTTTCAGTCCAATATTCAACAGAATTGTGAAGGAAGTTTCATTTCTTTGTCTTTCATACTCTCTCAGTGTCACCTTCTCAGTGTGGAGAAAATAGAAGGATTCTCCAGAAATTCTTGGAAATAAAAATGATTCTCACACGGCCTGTTATTATGGTACTTTCTACCCTTGATAAGAAGCATAGATTTGCATCTAATACCAATGACAAGCAGCCGTCACAGATACATGTGGATAAATTTGTCACTACTGTCCTCAACACTACAATGCCAGACCTCTCAACCCAACTCAAATGGCCTGAACTCTGTTCCATGTAGTCTTCTACATGTTTCCTAATCTATCACTTCCATCTGATTGATTTCTTTCCAGATGGCTCCATGCTTCACACCACACTGGTTCTGTTACAATAAGATCCAAGGCTCACCATTAATACAAGTATTTGTTCTGTGATTTGTTGACATTTTAAAGTGTATTTTCCTCAATCCCTCGGTCACAATTTGGCAAAATGTTTCTTTACCAAGTTTCTACACAATGCTATGATTCATTTTATGTCACAAAAGTAGTATCTAAATCTGTCAATCATCTCACCATTATTTTCCTGACTCAACCCTGGGTTCTCATTGTATTCACTGCGGGTGCTATAATAATGAGTAGATCAATATTTTTCTTCTTCTCAAGATATTATAAACAATGCTAGAATTCAAAGAAATCCTGAAGAGCTCTGCAGGTGGCTACTATTCGTCATACTTTGCTGAGGAAATGACACCAAGTTCTTCTAAATGCACAGAAGGATTTGGAACAGACCTTTAGCAGTCAAGTAACATGCCGTGCCAAGCCGTTACTGCTCTGCCAATGATACAGGATTTCCAAGAAATATCAACATTTATATCACAGTGGCAAAACAAGGTCATTCTGTGATGTTAAGCTAGCTTTTGATAAACAATTATGAAGTTCAATTTCCCTTGTGTCTATGAGTGGCAAATATACTACCATATGCAAACTCAGCTGTGCTTAATAAATTAATTGAGTGTGGTTAGCAAGTTCTTTTCTGAAACTGTATATATTATTGCTCTGCAATATTGTAAGAGGCCACAGCTCTGATCTTTCCCAATTACTGAAAGTAGTCATGCATGTAGTACACACAGCATGATTGCTTCAGTTACTGCTTACAGTTGATTGTCATCTTATTAAGTGTCCTTTACAACCATCCAGAGAGAGATATTTGTCATAAGAAGAGATTGACACTTTCTTAAAGCAACAACGCAGTAGTGGGTTTCAAAATAGGCTGGTCATGAAAGACCATGACAATCAGCTACAGGTACAGTGCGTTCCTTTCTACCTTAGGAGTTGGCTTCCTTGAAAGGATCAAATAAAATGTTTGATGTTAATATTTATTGGAGTAAATCCATGACCCATGTGTGCCAATGTATCATGAGGAGTGTGACTTGGCCACTGCTTGTAGATGCGTATCTCTTCTGTGGAGGCTGAGCAGGGGAAGAAATGCCACTGCTTTCCTTCACCAGAACATTATGAAACAAAGCAGGTGTAGGGATGAGCGTGGGGGATGGAGGAGCAGGAGGAGAGACTACAGGGCGAGTAGGATGTGAGTTAATACTGACAACAATTCTCTATGTGCATCATGTGCCTTACACTGGGCAGCATTTCCACTATTCCAGAGAATGACTGAAGGAATCCGTAAAATAGCCCAGTGACCTGTGTGTCAAGGTGAAAGTACTAGGCACTAGTGGGCTGCAGTCTGGCGTATTACAATTTTTTGAGGAAATTACAAGTAGGCTAGACAAGGGAGATGCAGTGGATGTTGTGTATTTGGATTTTCAGAAGGCCTTTGACAAGGTGCCACACATGAGGCTGCTAAACAAGATAAGAGCCCATGGAATTACAGGAAAGTTACATACGTGGATAGAGCGTTGGCTGATTGGCAGGAAACAGAGAGTGGGAATAAAGGGATCCCATTCTGGTTGGCTGCCGGTTACTAGTGGTGTTCCACAGGGGTCCGTGTTGGGGCCACTTCTTTTTACTTTGTACATCAACGATCTGGATTATGGAATGGATGGCTTTGTGGCTAAATTTGCTGATGATACAAAGATAGGTAGAGGGGCTGGTAGTGCTGAGGAAACAGAGAGTCTGCAGAGAGACTTGGATAGATTGGGAGAATGGGCACAGTCATGGCAAATGAAATACAATGTTGGAAAGTGTATGGTTATGCACTTTGGCAGAAGAAATAAACAGGCAGACTATTATTTAAATGGGGAGAGAATTCAAAATTCTGAGATTAGATTATTAGATTAGATTAGATTATGAGGACACTCAATCCTCATTTATTGTCATTTAGAAATGCATGCATTTAAAAATGATACAGTGTTCCTCCAGAATGATATCACAGAAACACAGGACAAACCAAGACTAAAACTGACAAAACCACATAATTATAACATATAGTTACAACAGTGCAAAGCAATACCGTAATTTGATAAAGAGCAGACCATGGGCACAGTAAAAAAGTCTCAAAGTCCCGATAGCCTCATCATCTCACGCAGACAGTAGAAGGGAGAAACTCTCCCGGCCATGAACCTCCAAGCGCTGCAAACTTGCTGATGCAGCACCATTAGAAGCACCCGACCGCAGCGGACTCTGAGTCCGTCTGAGAACTTCGAGCCTCCAACCAGCCCTCCAACACCGAGCACTGAGCGCCATCCTCTGCCAAGCGCTTCGACCCCGCCCCGGCCGCCGAGCAACAGGCAAAGCCGAGGAGTCGGGGCCTTCCCCTCCGGGGATTCTGGACCACACAGTAGCAGCAACAGCGAAGCAGGCATTTCAGAAGTTTCACCAGATGTTCCTCCGTGCTCTCACATCTGTCTCCATCAAATCAGGATTGTGCACGGCACTCTACTTGACAGATAACAGACATCACCACCGGAGTGGTCGCCGCAAACTGCGTTGCGCTGCCATCTTCTCCTCCCGCCTTGGGAGTCCTCATGCAGGATACCCTTAAGGTTAACCTCCAGGTTGAGTCAGTGGTGAAGAAGGCAAATGCAATTTTGGCATTCATTTTTAGAGGAATAGAGTATAGGAGCAGGAATGTGATGCTGAGGCTCTACAAGACACTGATAAGACCTCACTTGGAGTACTGTGTGCAGTTTTGAGCTCCTTATTTAAGAAAGGATGTGCTGATGTTGGAGGGGGTTCAAAGAAGATTCACTAGAATGATTCTGGGACTGAGAGGGAATCCCCGTACCATGGAGAAATTCTAACTGGTTGCATCACCAACTGGTATGGAAGGACCACTGCACAGGATTGGAAAAAGCTGCAGGAAGTTGAAAACTCAGCCAGTTCCATTATGTGCACTAGCCTCCCCAGTATCAAAGTCATCTTTGTCTTTGCATCCATCAAGAACCCCCATCAACCAGGACATTCCTCTTCTCATTGCTACCATCAAGGAGGAGATACAGGAGCCTGAAGACGCACACTCAGTGTTTTAGGAACAACGTCTTCCCTCCACCATCAGACTTCTGAATGGATAATGAACCCATGTACTTTTTTTTTGCTCTTTGTGCAGTACTTCTTTAATTTTAAATTTTAATATAGACAATTTATCATTGTAATTTATAGATTTTATTATTTTGTATTGCACTGTACTGCTTTGCTACCACAAAGCAACAAATATCAAATATCACATTTGCTTGACACACATTGCAAAGTGCTCCTAGACTGTAGGATGTAGCAGTACCTCATGTTGATGAGGTCAATGACCTTCCTTCTCCGTTGCTGGTTCATGTAATTAGGGAGTGCACTGGTGTGAGTAGCAAGGAAAGTCAGGAGTAGCCCCTGAAGTAGTCACTCAAGAAAATGCTGGCCATTGACTTCCTCAGGATAAAGCTATCAGGAGTCATGGCATTCATCATGAACAAATGACTCTCACATTCAATGACAAGCTGTTTACTTATGGAATGGAAACTATTGTGTACTTAATATTTCAGTAATATAGTAAATATATTGTTTGATTAAGAATTGCTTACATAATACATTGTGGGTTGTATGTAAAAGTATGTAAATAGCAGACATCATGATGCTACCACATGACACACACGTACAAATCACTTGAAGTCAAAAAACAAATGACCATGACCCTGGCTCCCTTATTTTCCTTTCAGTTAGTTTTCATATTTTGGAGTTACAAAACATCACAAAAACTCTTCCTGTTGATGAGAATATTGGGTTATTAACTGGAGGTCTGTGGGCATACAAATGAAGTCAAAGGCTCTTTGTACTTGTGGAAAACAAGGACACTGGTAATCCCAATGCCTGAGATGTGACTCTGCCTCACTGAAATCAAAAGTGATTGAATTGTTGCTTTGTGTGCAGCGATCCCAGTGATCTCCCTAATGCTGCAAGGAGCAGCAAGTTAAGTAAAAGGATCCAGATTCACAATGGCTGCCTGCAAACACTGAGTTGCAAGGAAAGTGAGAGTTCCCACCAGTGAGCAGTCCAGACACAGCAACTGTGCCAAAGTTCCTCTGTGTAGCAGACCTTGATGATCTAGCCCTGCAAATATATTGTTCTTCAGAAACATTTTAAACATGGTGCTCTCTATCTGAATATTTCTTTCCTCCCTGACTGGTTTGCTCCAAGTCTTTATTCACAGTGTTGCTGGCAGTGTCACCACTGAGTCATTAACAATGTGTAGCCCGCCATCCAAATACTGGAAAACACTCAGTGTAAGCTGTTAATTATTGACTTTGAGAGGCTTCTGAGCAGAGTGCAGTTAGTTCTGAGGTCGCTCAATTAGCAGAATATCCATATAAATAGCAAGAAAAGCAAGATCATAACATGATGTGTTCAGAGTTCCATAAGGGTCTGTTCCCTGTTGGTCATTGTATGGTGGTTTGAGACCTAATTTGAATATATGCAGGCAGGGTCATGTTTAATGTGACTAGTAACAGCATTAAGCGCTAACCTGATGCCTGGAAAAGGTGAGGTGTAAATACGCAAATGAAGACTGCGACACACAGTATCACAACAGGTGAATTTTCACCTGGCAACAGTTACTAACAAGGTCTATGCCAGGTAAAGTGCTTAAAATAACAGCACAGTGCAATCTAACTCCCAGACTTTAATTAATTAATAATTGAAGTTTGGAATTGCAAAGTTAGGTGGAATTTTCACAAAGAGACAATTTTTTGTTGTGTGCTCAAGAAAGCATGTACCTCAAGTACTCTGCCATGTTAATTCCACAGTTGCACTTGCCTTTTGCAGCTACACTGGTCCTAATGCTCTCAAGGTTTCACATTAGTCTGGGGTTGGCACAATCCAAGTACCCAACCCAGACTGTCCTAATACCCTCCCCTCATCTCTAGCTGTCAAAGGTATTGGCATTGGTTTATTATGGTCACATGTAGTGAAACACAGCGAAACGTTTTGACTTGAAAGCCATCCAAGCAGGTTATGCCGTACTATGTTATGCATAAATACATCAAGGTAGGGAAGAGGAAACAGAATGCAAAATATAATGTTGCAGCTTCAGAAAAGGTGCAGGTAAACAAACATCATAAAAGAGCCACAACATTGTGGATTTGGAGATCAAAAATATAGCTTTAGCATTTGTGAGGTCCTTTTGAGAGTCTGATAACAGCAGGATAGAAGCTATCCTTAAGTCCAGTGAAGGTGCATTCACCCTTTCATATCTTCTGCCAATGGTAGCAGCCTCTTCAACTATCTGCCTGTGTCTCTGATGATTAGAAACAGTGCATGACATTTTTTAAATACCCATTTTTTTTAAAAATGCATAAAGTGAAGGAAAGCAAAACAAATGAGCAAATTAAACTGCACTTACCTTTTTGAGGAGATTTCGTGATCCTTGCCAAAAAAGTGGGGCCATGATAGATATACCAGCTAAGTACAGCATGTGCTGCTTCTCAAGACAATCCAGAACTGCCCCTGAGCTCAGTAGTATACAGCCATGCAGGCAGAGGTCAGGTGCTTCACCTCAGGTGTGGAAGACACGAAAAGTTTCAAACATACTGCCACAGGAAGGATACAACTTTCTTATGAACTGTAGGCTATATTGTGTTTTGGTGTCATCTCTTCACAGAGATTCTACTATGCAAGAGGAAAGAACACTCACCAGTAAAACATTCGTTTGTGAAGGAGTCTAATTATACCTGATCCACTATTCAATCTTGGTCAGGGCCAGCCTTTCAAAATTTATTTCCTGCCCCATTGACGCAGCTCCTAAAGCTCATTACTGCAATAAACGTGCAAGAGCCTCAGGACTAAAACATCCGTCAAGACCCAGACATGTACAATAGATTTTTAATTAGCTTCTTAGTGCCAACTGAAGGCTGCAAAGTCCCTTCATTAGCATAGTACCCTCCTAATAGACTCTTCTGACCCTTTTGTTCTGCTGTTATCACTCACAGAGACAAAGCTCTTCTTCCAAATTTGAAATATATTTGTGGTACTTCTAGTTTTGATCAATTTGAACATTGCATTACATAGGAGCAACAACTCAAGATATACAAGGTATCTGAAAATGAGCTATCTTGTATGTACTAGACTAATTTTATAATTCTTAATGCTAAACCCACTGTGTACAATACATTAATCAGAGGCACTGTACTTTAGCAGGTTAGGAGCGCTGGTAAAACTCTGAAGGACACCAGGAACTACACATCAAGGTGTGCGCTTTATTCTGGACAAGCAACACGACGCAACAACATGTGGTGCTGATATACAGTAGATGACACTTTGCCCTATATGCTTATGGCTTCTTTACCACATGACACATTAACACACTCAACTGCTTCCCCCTTGAAAATAAACATGTTGCTATTGACCAAAAACTGGAGTAGACATATACACAATGTACTTACCTACTGCCCATTACTCTGCTGGCATTTAGGGCAGCAAAGAAGGTCATTCATCTCTGGTGGAGTTCAGGGCTTCCTTCAGTAGCTTCCTCTTGGTTTTTGCTACTGTCAGTCATGCAAGTATCAGGAGGAGACCCAGGAATACCATCACACACAGATGTAGAAAGAAGCTTCATTGCTGGTTCCGTAACAATTTTATTTTAGCCCTGAGCTGATCCCCCGAACCTGGAGGACCGGTGAACACCTCTTCGTCTGGCCTCTACCCTCTGATCTGTTTGGCAAGGTTAACCCTATCAAGAGCATAAAGCAATATAGCTCTCTGGGGCATTGAGGCACGCATGTCTCCAAGCCCTATGACAAGGAGGAGGAGGAGGAGAAGATGGCGGTGCGACGCAGCGTGCGCGTCCTCTCCGGTGAATGATATCTGTAATCTGTCAAGTAGGGGACCGTGCACAATTCTGATTTGATGGAGACAGACGGAGGAACATCTGGAGAAACTTCTGAAGTGCCCGCTTCGCTGCCGCTGCCACTGTGTGGTAACCGGAATCTCCAGAGTAGAAGGCCACGAATCCTCAGCTTTGCTTGTTTTGGCGGCCAAGGCTAGGTCAAAGGCACTTGGCAGAGGATGGCACTCGGGAGGCTGTATCGGAGGGGCTGGTTGGAGGCTCGAAGTTTTTGGATGTATGGACTCGGTATTGGCTGTGGTCGGCTGCTTCCAAGGCATCGGCAGTTGTCGGTGCCTTGGAGGTTTATGGCATGGAGTTTCTCCCTTTTGCCGCCTGCTATGAGGGACTCGAGAGTCGATCGGGACTTGAGACTTTTCTTTAACGTGCCCATGGTCTGTTCTTTATCAAATTATGGTATTGTTTTGCAGTGCCGTAACTATATGTTATAATTATGTAGTTCTGTCAGTGTTAGTCTTTGGTTTGCCCTGTTTTCTGTGATATCACTCTGGAGGAACATTGTATCATTTCTTAATACATGTATGCATTACTAAATGACAATAAAAGAGGACTGGGTGTTCTCATAATCTAAGGTTATAGTCCTCTTGGAGGACATACACCATGTGGCTGCAAGAATAGATCAGAGACTGGGAATTCTGTGGCAATAACTCACTTCTTAATTCCCCAAAGGCCTCCCACTGTTTACAAGGATCGATCAGGAGGATGCTGGGATACCTTCCACTCAATTGGGAGTGTTTTCCATGGAGCTTTCCTGAAATCTGTTTCCTGAGAACCTTTGAAAACAAGAGAAAATAGCAGATGCTGGAAATCCGAGCAACACACACAAAATGCTGGAGGAATTCCGAAATGTCTATCTATGGCCATGATGAGGCCACACTTGAGTTGGAGGAACAACACCTTGTATTCCATTAGGGTAGCCTCCAACCTGATGGCACGAATATCGATTTCTCAAACTTCCAGTAATGACTCCCCACCCCCTTTCCTTCACCATTCCCCATCCCCTTTTCCCACTCTCATCTTATCTCCTTGCCCACCCATCGCCTCCCTCTGGTGCTCCCCCCACTTTTCTTTCTTCCATGGCCTTCTGTCTCTTTTACCAATTTACTTCCCAGTTCTTTATTTCTCTCCCCCCACCTTTTTCTCCTGAGCTTTTTTCTCCAGTCGGCCTGAAATGTCAACTGTACTCTTTCCTTAGATGCTATCTGGCCTGCTAAGTCCCTCCAGCATTTTGTGTGTGTTCCTGTGAACCTTTGGATATGTTCCTATTTCAAATCTGTGTAAATCAGCCGTGATGGAATGGTGGAACAGACTCAGTAAACTGAATGGCCTAATTCCACTCCTACGTCTGATGGTCTTATGGTAGATTGTCTGCAAGGTGATCAGTTCATTGATCTGCATCAGAAATGCAACTTGATTAATATCTAAATAAGGCAGGAAATCCTCATTTGCAACCTTTAGTTCAAAACCTGTGCATCGTGTAAATCAGGTGCTTCATGCGTTAATCCCAACAGAGTATCTGCTTTTGCTCTCTGCTTGTCAAGCTAATTTTCAACTGCATTATCATACTGCGACCATAACACAGCTTCTTAAGGTCCTAGAAACAACCATTGCTTAAAAAAAAATGCTGCATTAGGACCCAGGGCACAAATAATAGTCTGTTATTTGTAACAAGAATAAAGTGTTTTCCAGTTGGGATCGATGGAATTTCTTCGCACCCAAGATAGGTGTTAGCATTGACTTCTCAATTTGTACACAGTCAAATTTGCTTTTATTAAGAGCATTCAAAGCAGATTTTCCCGTCCATTATTCAAAGCTTGGATAATGTCTCTGCCTAATGTCATGGAGAACCAGAATAAATTCACTACTTAAAGTATGCTTACATTGATTAATTGCTTTCTGTTGCACATCAATCCCTTTCTATTTTTTAACATCGTCACTCCATCATGCAAAAATCTGGAACAGTATTGAACCTCTTCCAGAAAAAATGCAAAGCTCTCATAATTCACCCAGGGCTTCATTTTTTATGATGGCTTTCACCTTACCTTCAATAGGATCAGCCTTTTAGCACCAACCTTTAGGCCGTGTACACCTCCTCAGACTGTGGAAAGGTGCATCCAGATAGCTTCAGTTTCATGCTGTGTTGATGAAATCACTTAAGTGCCTCTAGTTGCTACTCTAATTGTGCTCATCCACATCCAGCTGTGCTCATGCATGTTACAAATCATTTTGTCAAAGTCTTAAATCCCTTCAATTATGCACACAGGTCATGGCAAAGAAAGTTCATAATTGAAAATGTCATCATATTTGGACAGCAGACTACCCAACTTTGTTTTAAAGTTGACTATATAATCTCAGTTTTAACTCTCTAATCCACCCTGACTCTGACCGCCACCCTTAACCTTCTATGTTGCTCCATTGAACCTCAACTCAAACTCTAGGAACAGCACTCACGATTTGATTTGGCACATTACAACACCAAGGACTCAATATGAAATTCAACAATTTCAGATTATCAATCACTCTAATCTCATTGCCAGCTTTCATTTTTCTTTTCTTGTCATTTCAGATTTCACTCAATTGCTCCCATTTGCTTTTCCTCCTGACACACACTTCATTGTTCACTGCACATCACCTCACCCACACCATCACCACCACTTCAGTCATTCAATCATTACTATTCTCCAACATGTCACAGATTTTCCCTTTTTCTCTCATTGCTTCCCTGCAACTTTAACCTCAGTGTCAACTGATTCCCCCCCCCCCCCCGCCACCCCCAAGACAACAGATCACAGTTACTGGCAGAAATGAAAGTGTTCGCCAAGAATCTCAAGTGAAAAGAGATATTACAGAGAAGTTGTAACACTTTGAACACAGAATCCTTTTTGTCTCTATCCTTACCCTAGAGGAAAGAGATTTTAAGATTAGATTTATTTGTCCAGTGTACATCAAAACATCAAAATACACAGTGAAATATGTCATTTGCGTCAAGGACCAACACATTCTGAGGATGTGTGAGGGCAGCCCACTAGTGTTACCCAGAACTAGTGCTAATCCATACACCTTACTAGTGGCATGCCCAGAACTTACCAGTGCTATGCCCAGAATGTACTAGTGCTAACGAATACACCTTACTAGTGGCATGCCCAAAACTTACTAGTGCTAACCCATACTACATTACTAGTAGGATGCCCAGAACTTACTAGTGCTAACCCATACACCTTACTAGGGTCACCCAGAACTTACTAGTGCTAACCCATACTACATTACTAGTGGCATGCCCAGAACTTACCAGTGCTAACCTATACACCTTACTAGGGTCACCCAGAACTTACTAGTGCTAACCCATACACATTTGTAATGTGGAAAGAATCCAGAACACTGGAGGAAACCCATATGTTCACGGGGAGTGTGTAGACAGTCCTTACAGACACCTTATTTCCAACAATTTAGATATATATTTCAGATATCCAGTACATTGCTCTTGGATTGACTGTGGCCACCAAATTAATTCAAATTCTTATGCAGATAATCAGTGTTTGATATCTGTGTAAATAGTATTTTTTATTTAATCCACCTGTGCTCTTTTAGGGTTGGGAGGAATGGACAGCCCTATTGTTAAACAGATACATAGTAACTTACACTGTATCTGGCCTTCCAATGTCGTATAGAATATTCATTTTTATTTTGCCAAGTATTTGCAGGGTTAATGGCTGATATTACTGTATTATTACATTTGAAGCAGAGGATAATGTTTACAAGCATTTCTCTATAAACTGCATCAGACTGCAAAGTAGAGTGTACCCTTCTTAACTGCATTCCATAGGTAAAACTCATTGAAAGTAGCTATGATTTGCTTTTGCAAGGAAACCATTCAACTCTCCCAGTAATATTCCATGACAGAGTGTTAGGAAGAACAAGGGGAGGATTTAGTTTCAGCCAAACTGTGAGTTATTTCAGACAACTGGCCTGTAAGGAGTTTGTATGCTCTGCCTGTGACCATGTGGGTCTCCTCTGGGTGCTCTGGTTTCCTCCCACAGTCCAAAGATGTGCTGGTTAGTAAGTTAATTAGTCATTGTAAATTGTCCCGTGATTAGGCTAGGATTAAATCTAGGGATTGCTGGGCAGTGCGGCTTGAAAGGCCAGAAGGGCCGATTATGCATCGTACCTCAATAAATAAATAAACATTTAGAAATGTGTTATTTTAGAAGAAAAATATAGAGTTAAGTATAAAAATAACTAACATCCAGTGCTGGTTTTGAATAAATTGTATTTATTGATGCTGTATTATTTGGTTGGCGAATGGTACGCAGATCCATTTTTCATCTGGATGCCACAACATTTCAGCTCTTTCTACAAATACAATCTGGATTATTGATTGAGTGGTATCTCCCCATAAAAAAATGTTTTTTGAATGGGACTTGAGAAAAGACAGTGCAGTGAATCAGGGAGTAATACAGCTGGGGAGGCTATTCAGTCATCTTACCTATGCTGGCATTTTGAAACCACTATCCAACTAGTCCAACTCCTCAGCTCTTTCAGGCCAAGTGTTCCCTTCATATATTCATCCACAGCCTTTTAATAATTATTGTATCTGTTTCTAATGCCCTTTCAAGTAGCTGGCTCACTGACTGGTGTGGATAACTTCACTCACCTCAACTCTGAACTAATTCTACAACCTACAGACTCTCTTTCAGAGACTCTCCACCTTATTTTCTCAGTATTATTTATTTACTTCTTTATCATTTGGTCGATTTGTCTTCTTTTGCATATTGGATGCTTGATGCTCTTTGTTATGTGTGGCGTTTCATGGATTCTATTGTATTTCTTTATTTTCCTGAAGGAGCCTGCAAGAAAATGGATCTCAAGGTTGTATATAGTAAACACACTTAGATAGTAAATTTACTTAGAACTTTGAAATCAAAACATCATGTTGTGTAAAAAAAATCCTTTTACTCTACTTCTGCTTTCCAGTAATTTTAAATCTTGCAGCAGGTACTAATTTAATTCAACTCGATAAGGATTACTAGTCTTACACACCTGGTTTTTGAATAATCATAGGTTTAAATTGTCCAATAACAGATTAAGATTAGACTGTTTTCATGTTTAATTGTCCTTTTGGATTTGAAGGGAAATTGTACAATTGTATTTCATTACCTTGCACTTCAGTCCTAATATAATTCTGCTTTGTTGCAGTCAGGGGATCCAACCCAGCAGAAGATTGTGGTTAGGCATCAATTTTTATCGTTTTTATTGATCTGCATTCTTAATCTGATTCTACGGATTTAGAGGTGGCTTTGATCATTTCTTCCTGGGTGTGTGAGGACTATGTATGTCTTTCTATTCCTTATCAAAGGCATGTAATATTGTTTCTGGGTAGTTTAGAAAGACTTGAGTATTGGCCAGAGATGTCACGTCAAACTTCTCAGTATAAGATCTCAGGACCCAACAATTCAGCTGCAGACAAAAAAATGTAAAGCCATAAGGAATAAATAAAACTCATAACTATTTATGAAAATTATGTTAAAGCAAATTTATTACCTTGAAAGTTCTAATTCTGTATACTTTGGTTCATATACTGCTTGACTCATTCCTATGATGCAGTCTTAAAGCACTTTCGTTAGTCTTGACCGCTTGGCAGTTCAAGTTTTCACTCTGCAGACAGTGACTTGAATGAAACAGCTTTTATGAAGCTGTAAAACCTTGCCAATTGCAAAGATGAAGCGTGATATGGATTAAATATGAAAGCCCCTGAAAATGGGTGCAAAGGTAGGAAATTGCATCCACCCACAGTGTAATGCAGGCGATTATTTTTATCCTTATATTGACTAGCTAGCTTTTTATTGTATATAAAAAGGCTTTTTGTCTCTTTCAACAATCAACTTCCAAGCTCTTTGCTTCATCCCTCCCCCTCCATTGTTTCACCTACAGCTGGCATTTCTCTCTCTCCTCCTCCCCCCTTTCAAATCTACTCCTCAGCTTTTTTTCTCTCGTCTCTAGTTTTGGCCTGAAACGTCGACGGTACTTTTTTCCATAGATGCTGCCTGGCCTGCTGAGTTCCTCCAGCATTTTGTGTGTGTTGCTCGGATTGCTGGCATCTGCAGACTTTCTCTTGTTTTAGCTTTTTATTGTCCACATTCTTTCAGGCAGGATGTCTACATATGAACTGATCGGTGTGAATTTAAATTCTGCACTGCTTAAAGCAAGCCTGCGTGTTTTAAAAAGATGCGCTGCGTGTACGAAACAGGTGCTAATAATTTAAAGTGAAATTAACCCAGGGCACAGTGGAGAATGAGACAGCAAGACAAAGAACAGGCTTCACAGAATTTGAATGATGCACCAGAGGGCTTGATGAAAGAGATGAGAAGGAAGATATATATTTTTTAATTCACACTGCTAGAAGGGACAGCAGATACATTGGAATTAAATAGTTCTGGAAGCCAGTAGCAGGAGCTGAGCGCAAAATTTTAAATGCAGTTTCAAAACGCCCTTCACAGGGCTCAGATAGGTGACAAAGGCTATTGAATCCTTCTTCAAATGTTACATCCCAATCTCATGACTTGTTTCAGGCAACCAGCACGCCGCATTACTCATCCCCCTTAATCTCCAGCAGTCTATCTCCAAACCCTCACACATGCTACAAATCTGAATATTAATGTTCAAAGGGACCGCCATGATCACATAGCAGATCAGCTAAATGGATAATTAGGATGATTAAAGTGTTGCCCAGTCAGGTGTCAGTAGCCCCAGGGACACATAGTATTGTGGAGAGAGACACTGTGGCTGCCAGAACCTGGAGAAAGAAAAACTGCTTGAGGAAGTCGGTGGGTCAAGCAGCTTCTATGAATGGTCAATAGAATCAGGACACTGCGCTGGGAGTGAGAGCGTAGAAGGAAGATAGCCAGTATAAAAAGGTTACAGGGAGGGAAGAGACAGGGGCTGATAGGCAAAAGGTGAAAACAGGTGAGGTTGGAGATGATGGGCAGATCAGTTTTGTCATTAATTGTATACCCAGTGTTACTCAAGCAAATGGTGAACGAGCATGCACTAACCCTTTCACCAACATTATGTCCAGAAAGTGTGCCTATATACCTCACACGTCAATGTGGGCGTCCTCAGGCTATCTCCGTCTTTGGACATGAACACTATGGAATCCAAGTTTTCCCTTTCGACAACTAGCTGTGAGTGAAATGGGTAACAGAATAGTAAAACATAGAACACAGAACATTACAGCACAAAGACAAAGCAGGTCCTTTGGCCCAGGCTGTTGTGCCAACCTTTCAATCTACTCTAAGATCAATCTAACCCTTCTGCCATTTTCCTGTTATCCATGTGCTGATCTCATAGTTTCTTAAATGTTCCAGATGTATCTGCTTCCACCACCACCCCTGGCAGCACGTGCCACACATTCATCAAACTCTAAGCAAAAAACTTACCTCTGCCATGCCCGTCCCTATACTTTCCTCCAGTTACCTTAAAATGATGCATTCTTGTATTCACCCTGGCTGTCCACTTGTTCTATGCCTCTTATCATCTTGCCCACCTCTATCAAGTCACCTCTCACCCTCCTTCACTCCAAAGAGAACAGCCCTAGTTCACTCAACCTACCTTCATAAGACACGCTCTCTAATCCGGGCAGCATCCTGGAGAATTGCCTCTGAACCATCTCAAAAACTTTCACTTCCTTCCTATAATGAGATGACCAGACTCAACACAATAGTCCAAGTGAGGTCTCACCAGAGTAATATAGAGCTGCAACACTACCACACGGCTGTTGACCTAGTAAAGACCAACTCACCATACACCTTCTTAACAACATTATCAACTTGCATGGCAACTTTGACAGATCTATGGATGTGATCCTCAAGATCTATTCCTCCACACAGCTTATATTCCTGCCATTTACCTTGTATTCTGCCTTCAGCTTTGACCTTCCAAAGTAAATCACTTTTCTAGGCCAAACTCCATCTAAAGTTCTCATGTCATCCGCAAATGTACTAACCCACCGTCCCACTTCTTCATCCAAGTCATTCATAAAAGTCACAAAGGGCAGAGATCCCAGAATAGATACCTGAGGAACATCAACAAGATAAAGTCTGCAAAAGCTGGAAATCCAAAGCAACAGACACAAAGCGGTGGAGGAACTCATCAGGACAGGCAGCATCTATGGAAAAGAGTAAACAGTCGACATTTCAGGCTGAGACTCCGGCCTGCTGAGTCCCTCCAACATTTTGTGTGTGTGTGTTACCTGAGGAACATCAATTGTCAGGGACCTCCATCCAGAATCCAGACACACAATCTCCAAACATTCCCTTGCCTTATTCGAGATCCATGAAGTCAAGCTTCCCTGGTTTGCATGCGTCTGACTTTCTGAAAACACGTGGTGTGATAAGCAGGCTTAGAGGCAGCACCTACTTGTCTGCACTCCAGGCCAGATACAACTATTGTAATAACAAGCCAGTAGAAACATTTGCTTTAATATACTGTATATATAACATAAAAGCTCTATTTTAACAGTAGCATATAGATGTTGATAAACATAGCATTGAACATGTTTATAAATCTGTTACCTAGAGACAACATTAATAAAGATCTGTTATGAAGAGTGATTTATATGATTTCACCATTAACGAAAGAGCCATAAATAATGCTTGTTTTAGCAAAGGTCATGGTGCAATATAATCTATTACAGTGAGGAGGTAGTGTATTTTTAATGAAGAAAGATTTCCTTTAGTGAGCTCTAGCATTGTAAATAATGATAGTAAAGTAAAATATGGCTGCAAAAACAGCGTTTGTCCCCTCCTTCCTTATTCACACTAAAGTCATTGACAGATTAACTGAATCTTACATGCAATTAAATTAAAAACACTCAAACTTCTTTATGGGTATTTTGTGCATTGGGTAAAATTTGTGTTCGAAACTCATCCACCAAAGGTGGTCATGTATTTTGTACATGCGCAGTGCACTTCTCAAATTCAATCCCGGTTCCCTGTGACTGATGAAGAAGTATGAGATCACCACTTTGGTAGAAAGAATGCACAATATTATTTAACTTGACTGGTGGCTTTCAGAGAGATCATAGTGTCCTTGTGCAAGTAACACAGAAAGGTAACAACCTCATAAAAAATAATTATGACTGCAAATGGGATGTTGACCTTTATTGTAAGAGGTATAAAATATGAATTCAAGGCAAATCTTGCTACAGGTGAAGAACATGTGCACATTTTTGGTCTCATTATTTAAAGAAGAATATATCTCCTTTGGGAGCATTGCAGGGAAGATTGATTATATTAATACCATATGTGGTATTGAATTGAATTGAATTGACTTTATTTCTTAAATCTTTCACATACATGAGTAAAAATCTTTACATTACGTCCCCATCTGAATGTGCAATGTGCAATTTATAGTAATTTGCAATGAATAGTATGTACAACAGGACAGTCAATATAGCATAGAAATACAATTGTATCAGTGTGAATTAATCAGTCTGATGGCCTGGTGGAAGAAGTTGTCCCGGAACCTGTTGGTACTGGCTTTAATGCTGCAGAACCGTTTCCCAAATGGAAGCAGCTGGAACAGCTTGTGGTTGAGGTGACTCGGGTCCTTAATGATCCTTTGGGCCCTTTGTACACACCTGTCTTTGTAAATCTCCTACATAGTGGGAAGTTCACAACTACAGATGTGCTGGGCAGTCTGCACCACTCTCTGCAGAGTGCTGTGATTGAGGGAAGTACAGTTCCCATACCAGGCAGTGATGCAGCCAGTCAGGATACTCTCAATCATGGCCCTATAGAAAGGATTTGGGGGGCCATACCAAACTTCCTCAATTGTCTGAGGTGAAAGAGGCACTGTTGTGTCTTTTTTGCCACACAGCTAGTAGGTACAGACCACGTGAGATCTTCGGTGATGTTCATGCTGAGGAACTTAAAGCTGTTCACCCTCTCAACCCCAGATCCATTGATGTCAATAGAGGTTTATCTGTCTCTATTTCTCCTGTAGTCCCCAAGCAGCTCCTTTGTTTTTGCGGCATTGAGTGAGAGGTTGTTTTCTTGACTCCACTGTGTCAGGGTGATGACTTCTTCTCTGTAGGCCACCTCGTTATTATTTGAGATAAGGCCAATCAATCAAATTAAATTTGCTGACAATACTACATTTGGTAGGGCTACTTAATGGGGAAAATTAAGATGGTTGAACCTAAACTCACTGAAATTTAGACGAATGAGAGTTGATTGAAACACCAGATCCTGAGGACAGTTGACATAATGGTTGCTGAAAGGATGTTTCGACTCATGTAACAAAAGGTCATTGTCCCTGGATAAGAAGTCACCTTATCTGAAGAAGCTATTATATCTGAGATGGATTAAGAGAAATTTCTTCTCTCAGAAAATTGTGGAACTTTGGAATTCACTTTCCGAGATAGTTGAGAACCTTGGGTCAATGAATATATTCAAGGCTGAGATAAAGGGATCTTCAGATGATACAGAAGTCACATTACTGAAAAAAAGCAAAAGCACAATTGAGGGCACAATTAGATCAGCCTTCAACTCATTTGAAATGTGGAGCAGGCTCGTAAGGATTTGCATGCTTCCCTTACATTCCTACTCGTGTTCGTGTTCTTCTAATACCTACATTTCAAACAAGCATTTGAAGGACAGCTAATGAATAAATGATGCAGAGTTAATAAATCAATAAGTACCTGGCACATCATCAATATAAAAATAATACTGACCAAATACAAACCTAATACACATTTTCATTTAAGCACTGATAAGAAACATATAAGAGCGAAACAACAAATGAGAAAATCTGCAAATGCTGGAAATCCGAGCAACACACACAAAATGCTGGAGGAACGCAGCAGGCCAGGCAGCTTCTATGGAAAAAGTACAGTCGACGTTTCAGGCCGAAACTCTTCAGCAGGACTGGAGAAAAAAAGGCTGAGGAGTAGATTTGAAAGGTGAGGGGAGGAGAGAGAGAAACGCCAGGCGACAGGTGAAACTTGGAGAGGGAGGGATGAAGCAAAGAGCTGGGAAGTTGATTGGTGAAAGAGACAGAAGGTCATGGAAGAAAGAAGAAAGGGGGGAGGAGGAGCACCAGGGGGAGTTGAGGGGCAGGCAAGGAGATAGCATGAGAGAGGGACAAGAGGATGAGAAATAGTGAAGGGCCGGGGGGGGGGGGTGGGTGTGGAGACATTATAAGCCAAGGCTCATTAAAGGGAGGTTATACTACAACAACCCTATCTTTAAAGACTAGTTCACTTCCCTGTTTATAAGTTGGTCTGCATAACCCTTATCATGTCTTTTCTTGGTGTTCAGCTCTTCTGCACATGTGCATATTTACTAAACCCCAACCTACCTGCCAAAGTGTAGGTGGCACCAGAAGTTAGCGGGAAGACTCAGTTTGTAATATATACTAATAAACTGAGTAAGGAAATGGGCTGGCTGGTGGTGCAGTGACATCAGCATTGGACTTCAAGGCAGATGGTCTTGAGTTCAAATCCGGCCAGGGTCCCAACCCGGGCAGCAGCAGTATCTGCACGGAAGAGAGGCCTGACAAGCTACTTCCGTATCTTGCCACGATAACCCTATGGACCTAGGAACATAGAACATCGGAAGAAAGAGCAGAAGTAGCCCATCTGGTCCTTCAAACTTGCCCCACCATTCAATATGATCAGGCCCAGCCTCAGCTCCACTTCTGTGACTGATCCCCATTGCCTTCCTCTTTAAATGCCTCTAATGATCTACCTGGAATAATAGAAAATTGCAGAGATTCACCATGCTCTATAATTTCTATGTACCTCACTTTTTAATGGCTATTTCCTAATGTAACATGACTCTCTCCGTCAAGGAAGCATATCAGTATCTGCCAGTCAGGCCCCATTAAGATCTTAGATATTTCATCACCCTCATTTTTCTAAACTCCAGAGATTATAGACCTAATGTCCTTAGCTATTTGTGACAGGACAACCCTTCATCCCAGGAACTAGCATGGCGAATCTCTTTCAGTCTGCCTTCATGATAGGTGTTGTAGATACAACTCAGAATTGACAAAAGACAGATGAAGTCTTATATGAGAAAGACAGATATCATCCACTTAGAATCTTAGGACATATCCTTAGAAGTGAACGAGTGCACATTCACCACATAAAACCATAGGCATCGTGTTGTCACTTTGTTACGAGGTAATATTATTAAGAGGTTTAAACTTTGGGATTGGATAAGGTAGGTATAGTATATATATAAATATCTCATTCATATGACTGCATGATCATAAAAAATAAAGTTAGAATGGAAAGCATTCTTTGCTACTGAAAGGATGGTGAAAGTCTGGAAATTATTCCCAAAACACAGCTGTCATAGAGTTAATTAAAACTTTCATGACTGAAATGGGCAATATTCTATGAGGTAACATTCAGAATCAGAATCAGGTTTAATAACACTAGTATATGCTGTGAAATATGGTTTTGAAATATGCTGTGAAATATAACCATTATATGGTTATATGGTTAAAATTGTTGTTTTGCAGTAGCAGTACATTGCAATACATAATTTAAAAAACTATACATGACAACCCCTTCTATATAGATAAATTAAGTATGTAGTGCCAAAAGAGAGCAAAGAAAGAAAAAAAACTAGTGAGGTAGTGTACATTGGTTCATTGAGGAAAAGAAGCTGTTTCTAAAACGTTGAGTGCCTCGCTTCAGGCTCCTATACCCACTCCTTGATGGCAGTAATGAGAAGAGGGCTTCTCCTGGGTGATAGGGGTCCTTAATGGTGGACACAGGCTTCTTGAAGCATCACCTTCTGAAGGTATCCTCGATGCCGGGCAGACTAGTGTCCATGATAGAGCTGGCTGAGTTTGCAACTTTCTGCAGCTTTTTCCAATCCTTTGCAGTAGCTCCTCCATACTAGATAGTGATGCAACCAGTTAGAATGCTCTCTACAGTACAACTGTAGGAATTTGCAAGAGTCTTTGGTGACACATCATCTGCTCAAAGTCCTAATTAAATATAGCCGCTGTCATGCCTTCTTTGTAATTACATCAATATGTTGGACCCTGGATAGATCCTCAGAGATGCTGACACGCAGGAACTTGAAACTGCTCACGCTTTCCACTGCTGATCCCTCATTGGGTACTGATGTATGTTCCTTCCTCTTCCTGAAGTCCACAATCAATTCCGTGGTCTTACTGACATTAAGTGCAAAGTTATATTTGTGACACCACTCAACCAGCTGATCGATTTCACTCCTGTACACTTCCCTGTCAGGATCTGAAATTCTGCCAACGATAGTTGTGTCAGCAAATCTACAGATGCCGTTTGAGCTATGCCTAGCCACAGAGTTATGGGTTCAGAGGGAGTAAAGCAATGCGCTAAGAACATATACTTGAGGAGCTTTTTTGTTGATTGTCAACAAGGAGAAGCTGTTATCTCCAAGATGCACTGACTGTGGTCTCTCGATGAGGAAGTCAAGGATCCAGTTGCAGAGAGAGGTACAGAAGCCTAGGTTTTGGATCTGGTGGATTGGAACTGAGGGTATGATTGTGTTAATCAATAAAGAGCAGCCTGACATAGGTATTTCTTTGTCCAAGCGGTCCAAGGTCTGGTGGGAGCGAATGAGATTGCAGCTGCTATAGATTACTGTGGTGATAGGCAAACTGCAGCAGGTCAAGGTCCTTCCTTAGGCAGGAGTTGATTCTGATCATGACCGACTTCTCAGTGCACTTCATTGTAGCAAGTGCGAGTGTGACTGGGTGATAGTCGGTGAAGCTGTTCGCCCTGCTCTTCTTGGGCATGTATGGTTGCCACCCTTTTGAGCAGGTGGGAAACTCTGCAGAAACTGGAGATTGAAGGTGTCTTTGAGCACACCCGCCAGTTGGTTGGCACAGGCTTTAAGAACACTACTAAGTACTGGCCTGGTGCCTTATGAGGATTCACCCTCTTGAAAGGTGCTCTGGCGTCAGCCTCTGAGACAGAGATCACAGGCTCACCAGAGGCTTCAGGGATTCACAAAGGTGTAATTTTATTCTCCCTTTCAAAGTGTGCATAAGTAGTGTCGAGCTCATCCGGGAGTGAAGCAACACAGCCTTTCATGGTGTTAAGTTTCGTATTATAGGATGTAATGGCCTACAAACATTGTCTAAGTCTGCGGAAACAAACTGGGTAGATAGGCTGTAATCAATTAGAAGTCCTGAATATTTTGTTATTAATACCTGGACATTAGTCAACGTAAGTATGGATTGGATTGTCAACTCGGGAAAATTTTGTTGAACATTGCCGAGAGGTTGATCAGCCGAGATAGAAGATTGCTCTACTACTATCTTTTATTTCGATGTTTGCTGTTTCCAGTGAAATACATTGCTTCAGCACCATCTGTGACAAATGTTGCAATTATTAAAGCCTTTGGGTTTTGTTGTTTTGGTAGCATTAAGAACCATAAATTTTGATTGCACTCTTTTAATCGATTACACATCTCAAGACAACTTTATATTTCTGTACAATGAATCTGAAAGCAGCAATGAGTTTTATGTTGTTCAATAATTGAATGCTTTGCTGGTATTAGCAAATTCTAACTTTCCAAAGCTGAAATGTATCTAGCTCAAGGTATTACATTGCTTTGTGTGAATCCTGGATGGCTCTCTCTGATTGATGTTGCCTTTCTACCAATGATAGTAAGATTGATACTACCTTCCTAGTTACGATTCAGCAAGCTTTCCTTCTTGATTCTTCCACACAAACCATGAAAAATGGCATGAGCAGCTGCCCATTTTCCAGACACAAGAAGCAGCAAATGAAACTGGTATTTAAAAAATTTACCTCTTCAGACTTGATCAGTCAGGACATAATTCTAGTCTGCCTCTTGATCACTGTAGCTATTTGATTGTAAATTGAAGTGCAGCTATCCCAAGTGAGAAGTTGCACTCATGCGGACTGTAGGATTATGGCCATGGTCATATATGTAACAATGATAAAATGTAACAACCAGGAAAGAGAGAGATTAAGGATGTCATGCTGGGACTGAAATGATTATGCATTGATAGAAATAAACTTTGTCTCCTTATTGATTGTTATAGAAAGGTTTTATGATAAAAATTTAATCTGCAGGTGTGCAAAACTGTAAAAATACAAATAACAAGGGAATTTAATTAGATTAGATTAATTATGAGGACATGCAGTCCTCTTTTATTGTCATTTAGTAATGCATGCATTAAGAAATGATACAACGTTCCTCCAGAATGATAGCACAGAAACACAAGACAAACCAAGACTAAAAAAACTGACAAAAACCACGTAATTATAACATGTAGTTACAACAGTGCAAAGCAATACCGTAATTTGATAAAGAACAGACCATGGGCATGGTAAAAAAAAAAGTCTCAAAGTCTCTCGAAAGTCCCATCATCTCACGCAGATGGTAGAAGGAAGAAAAACTCTCCCTGCCATGAGCTTCCAGCGCCGCAAACTTGCCGATGCAGCATCCTGGAAGCACCCGACCACGGCCAACTCTTGAGTCCCTCCGAAAACTTCGAGCCTCCAACCAGCCCTCTGACACCGAAAACTTCAAGCCTCCAACCAGCCCTCTGACATCGAACACCGAGCACCATCTCTGCCGAATGCTTCGACCCCGGCCCTGGCAACAGGCAATAGGCAAAGCCGAGGATTTGGGGCCTTCCCCTCCGGAGATTCCCAATCACACAGTAGCAGCGGCAGCGAAGTGGGCATTTCAGAAGTTTCTCCTGATGTTCCTTCGTGCTTCTCACGTCTGTCTCCATCAAATCAGGATTGTGCATGGTACCTACTTACAAATATGATACCATTTCGGAGCCATCGCGCCGTCATCTTCTCCTCCACATTAAAGCAGCACACACAAAATACTGGAGAAACTAAGCAGGCCAAGCAGCATCTATAGAATAAGCAGTCGACGTTTCAGACCAAGACCTTACATGGCCCAAACATCGACTGTTTACTCTTTTCCACAGATTCTGCCTGGTCTACTGAGTTCCTCCAGCACTCTTGTGTGTGTTGCTTAGATTTCCAGCATCTGCAGATTTTCTCATCTATAATTTAATTAATTACTGTCGAGTAATTATCAGCAAATAAATGCATTGGATGTTTAATTTTGAATATATTGGTGAAGCATTTGATAAGCGCACCAGATTTAAATTGTTCAAATGTTAGTACTCTTAAAAATAATACCTTTAGTTAAAAGAAAATTATTCTTCCATTAAAATAATCCAATGGAAGACAGCACTGGTGACATTTGTTTAAACTATTCTATTTGGTCATAACAGTTTACAACAGAGTCTGCTGTTTAAGTTATTGATAGAATATAAGCACCATGGATGGAATTTCGAAACTCAACTCAGTGGTTAATGTAATTATAAACATTAATAGTACAGAAGCAAGACATTAAGGTCAAGATGACAGTGCTGGACAGAAAGACCCACATGGACTAACCCTCTTCCTAGCCACCAACCCAGACCTAGCAGGTATATTAGGTTCCCATATAAGTGGTCATTAGACCTTGTGAGCACTTCTGCCTCTGTCATCCATTCAGCTGTGAGAACCCCAGAAGTCTTTGGACGACAATATTTTCCCTCAATGTTTCCCAAATCTTCAAGCAACTTCACCTCTTGTAATTATCATTTTTGCCCAGGGAACCATGGCCTTCTTGTTCATACATTGAGGAATACAGGGATATCATTGTTCCAGTCCAAGTAGGCATATGGTCTATTACCCTGGTATGGAAGTCGTCCTGTCCAAGACCGGAAGAAGCTGCAGAAGATCGTGAACACAGCGCAGAACATCACACAAAACAATCTTCCGTCCTTGGACTCACTTAACACCGCACGCTGTCGGAGCAGTGCTGCCAGGATAATCAAGGACACGACCCACCCAGCCAACACACTTTTCATCCCTCTTCCCTCCAGGAGAAGGCTCAGGAGCTTGAAGACTCATACGACCAGATTTGGGACAGCTTCTTTCCAACTATGATAAGATTGCTGAACGGATCCTGACCCGGATCTGGGTCATACCCTCCAAATATCTGGACCTGCCTCTCGGTTTTTTTTGCACTTCCTAACTTTCCATTTTTCTATTTTCTATTTATGATTTATAATTTAAATTTTTAATATTTACTATCGATTTATAATCCAGGGAGCGGAAGCACAGAATCAAATATCGCTGTGATGATTGTACGTTCTAGCATCAATTGTTTGGCAAAAATGAAGTATGAAGTATAAAGTATACCCTTCAATACCCAAGGCATAGAATTTAAGAGCAGAGAAGTTATTATTTAACTTTATAAAATATTGGTTAAGGCACGGCTGGAATATTGGATGTAGGCCTGGTGTTCATATTATAGGAAGCTCTTGATTGCATTGTAGACAATGCAGAGATGATTCAGCAGTGTTGCTTGGGATAGTGTGTTTCTATTCTGGGGAGAGACTGGAGAGCAATGTTTGTTTTCCTCACAGCAGAAAAAGAAGACAGAAGTCTTGATGGAGGTACACAAAATTATGAGGGATTTTTTTAGGTTACATAACAAAGGGAATTAAGCATAAAGGGCATTGATTCAGGGTACCGAATAAAAGAGTGGTTGGAATTTGGACATACTGTGTGACGGAAAGTAGGTCTTCTCACAATATTTCAGTACGTAGATGAGGACTTGAATCTCAAAGGTAACAGACCAAGTACTGGCAAATAAGATTAGCATAGATGGAAGCTTGATATGAACATAATGAGGTGAAGGGCCTGTTTCTGTTTTATATGATCCATGACCCAAAGACTATCCAGACCTCTGACAACTTCTCAATCTTCTCAATCACCCATGTTTCTAACTCCATGGATCTGTGAATATGCACACCATGACCCCTCTGCTCCTCTGAAATCTCCAGTATCTTACCAGTTATTCATCATTTCTTTGCCTTATTTGTCCTCCTCTAAATGAATTACCTCACATTTCTTCAGGGCTAGCTTTCATTTACTACCTTTCTGCTTACCTAATTAGACCGTTGATACTTATCTGCAGTGCACAGTGTTTGTACTTACAGTCAACCACTTGGTCAATTTTGCTCTATCAGCACACTTCTTAATTATTATATCTGAAGCATTTAATAGGTATACTAAGTTCAAATGGCTCAAATTGTAGTGTTCTTAAAAGTGATTCCTTCAGTCAAAGGAAAATGATCTTTCATTAAAAGAAGGTTCCTGTGCTTGTGGAAAGTAAGCGATTAAATCTGAACCTTGAGGAAGCCCAAGGAAAATGCCTTCCAGTCAGTAAAACTTACCAAAGATTGCACTCTGATTCCTACTAGTGAGTCAGTACCGAATACAAGATACATTTGGATCCTGGAGAGTTGAAGGCTGATAAAAGAAAATACTCATCAAATCTGCCCTGAATAATATATAAAAAAAACAAGATTTGCTTTTTAACAGCCTTTAACAAGAGGTAGTGCTTCTGATTCCAGTCACATCTAAATGGCTGAAAATTAATTACCATAGAGCATACAGATATGGGGAACAAGTTCTGTCAAATAAAACTCAATTATTCTTAACACCAATTAATTGTTCCAGAATATCACTTTTTTAAGCACTATGTTCAAAGTTCAAATTAAATTTATTCTCAAAGTACATACAGTATATGTTACTAAAACTAGACAAAGGTTGAAAAATGCCAATGTGCCAAAAAAGACAAACCGTGTTTTATAAAGATTCCTGCAAAATGAGTCTGTAGATTGGAGAATCAATTTAGAGTAGTGGTGAATAAAGTTATCCATGCCAGTTCAGATCCCTGATGGTTGTAGGGTAATTACTGTTCCTGAATCTGATGGGGTGGGACTTAAGGTTTTTGTAGCTCCTACCTGATGATAGTCGTGTGAAGAGGACATGGATGGATGGTACCGGGCTTTGATGATGTATGTTACTTTCTTGCGGCAGTGCTCCATGTAAATATACTCAAAGGTGGGGAGGGCTATGGTTGTGATGGAAAGTATCAGGGAAATTCAGTAAGCTGTTTCTTTTTCTCAGTCATCTCTTCATACTTCACTTCAAAAAAGGAATAGGAATACTTTCTCAACAGCTCCTCCTAACTGACCATCAACACAGGGCTACCTCGGTTCCCTGCTCTGCTATCCTTCCACCTACAACTGCATGGCTAAGCACAAATCCAAACCCATTTACAAATTCACTGACAACATCAGTGTTGTTGGCCGAATCACAAGTGGTGATGAGTTAGCACACAGGAGTGAGATGCCACACCTGGTTTTTCGAGCTCATCTGTGGAAACAGCTTAAATTCCTCTCTTCAACATCTCTTTTTCCCCTTTTCAAGGTACTTCGGGTTTTTTCGAGGTCCTGACCTGCAAGTGGCACTCAAACTGTGTTTTTTTTTACGGCAGATGAGTTCGCACTCTTGGAGCTCACCGGCAGAACGTTTTCCGACATTCCCGGGTACGGTTTGAAAGATGGCCCCTCCAGGGTGCGGCTTGTAGACGACCAATTCCAGGCCAGTGTTGCTGGCGTCGCAGGGTATAGAACATCAGGATTTCACTGCAGTGGATGAATGGGTGAGGTCTGTACCTGAACGGTCACACACACTCACTCTCTCGATGGTGGGAAAGTTTGCTGCCAATTCTCCATTTGGAGAATCTTGGAATAAAAAGCAATGCGGCAGACTGTAATATCGTAACAGTAATTGTCAGTCTCCCCTTTCACTGTGAAAAATGGGCGATAGCTATCTATCCCTTGTTAGTGAGACAGAGAGAGCGAGAGAGCTATGGCATGTCGAACTGTTGGGTAAACAATAGTTTTGTTGACTGTAGATTATGGTCTCTGTTGCTTGGTGGGTGCTGACGCTTTTTGCTGAAACGGGCGGGTTGGGGAGGCTGATGCTGCTGCTTGTGCGAGGGAGAGGAGAGGAGGTTTTGGGGTTCTAACATTCTTTTGTCAGTCATACTTTTGGAATTCTGTTTTTCATGGATGTCTGCGAAGACAAATATTCCAGGCTGTATACTGTGTATATTCTCCAATAATAAACAGAACCATTTGAACCTTCTGGTGCTGCAATAATAATACTAAACTCAATGTCAACAAAACCAAGGAAATATTGACTTCAGAAAGGGGAAATCAGGAGATCATGTGCTAGTTTTCATAAGTGGGTCAGAGTTTGAGAGAATAAGCTTCTTTAAATTCCTGAAAGTTAGCATCTTGGGTGAAGTGTCCCAAGCTCAGTACCGTTTTTCAACAATGAATATCTCTTAAAAACATTCACAGGTGAACAGAATGAATGTTTAGGGTGATAAATGAGTCATGTATGCATCTTTATTCTGGATGATGTCAAAATTCTGGAGAGTCAGTAAAGCTACATTCATCCTAGCAAGTGGAGAGTCTTCCATCTTTCTGACCTGACTCACAGGTAATTAAAGGACATTTGGGGAAATCATTGCCACAGGAACTCAACCATTGACCTGCTCTTGTAGACACAGTATTTATGTAGGTGGTCCATTTGAGTTTCTGGTTAGTGATAACCTGCAGGATATTGATGAACTGGCTACTATGAATGGGAGTGCCATTGATGGCCGTGGATAGGTAATCAGTCTCTTATTGGAGGTGATTATTGCATGACACATGCATTATGCATATGTTACTTAACAATCTGTACCTGAATGTTAGTGATTTTGAGCATACATTTTTCAGGACTTGAGGAAATGATGTATAAAACTTCAATTCCATACTGTTGGAGAAGTAATTAGCGATTTTTATTAACTTTAGGTCATTATAATGACAAAATTATGCATTTTTCATCATATTTTGCTTCATTGCCCAGAGTTTTCCAGTTTTAAGACTTGATTGGGACCTTTCCTTTCATCATAACCCAACTAAATTGTCCCCAACCTGGCCCAGATTTTCCAGGGAATTGCTGATGTCTATGTTACAAATGTTATTGATTAGATTTCTATTCATAGATGTGCAAATATGGAAGCCCAAATGTATTCATGCCGGATCACTGGCTTTTTGACAAATATTGTTCAGAGATTCTGTGGTGACCAATGACAGAGAAGAGAATTGTCCATCCACTCACACGAGACTGAACCTGGTAAACTAAATTCACTTTGATTGCTAAATAGGATTAAAATAAATGTATTTGAGATTTTTTAATTTCAGTTTATTCATTTTTATCTTAAATACTTTAGAATGATCTTAATTTCTCTATCATTCTTTTGACTTGCATTTGATTGAGGAAATTGGGAGTAGCTGATTGGTCGCTGTGGTTGTCATGGACTAGTTGGGCCGAAGGGCCTGTATCCATGCTGTATTGACCCATGACTCCTAATGAATGATTGCTGAATGTTTCTCACTACTATCATTGGATAGGAGGTACAGAAGCCTTAGATCCCACACGACCAATTCAGGAATAATGGTTACCCTACAACCATTAGGTTCCTGAATAACTTCATCCACCACTCTGAGTCTGAACTCTGATCTACAGAGACACTTTCAAGGAATATTTACAACCCATCATGTCAATATTATTTTTATTTGCACAGTTTGTCTTTTGCACATTGGTGTTTTTTTCAATTTATGTATAGTTTTTCATAAAATCAAGACAATCATTATGCTATTCTGAATCAGAGTAAATTCTGTTCCACAATGCCTTAATTAGCAAAATTTTCTCTTGTAGACAGATTTATTATTCATTAATGAAAGGCTATTGATTTGAAATATAGTAGTAGCTCATTCTTCTTCTAGCAATGTTTTCTCAATTTCTGATTATTTTCATGATTTTCCAGGATCTTCTGTTTTCACCCAACATTGCTATCTTCGTAGCTCAGCACATGGAACAAAGGTGTGAGTGATCCTGCTGCCTTAATATTTTTGAACTTCTCTCCTTTAGTTTCAATCTATACACTAACATCTTTTCAATGGAAAATACATTGCTATTGGGAATGCAATAATACTCTTTCACTCTTAACTCCCAAGGCTCTATATAGAAAGGCTAGGAGCAAGAACAGAGGAAAAACTCATTACTGATGCTGTCGACAGTATTTACGCATTAGTTATAAAAAGCATAAGAGCTACTAATGACAGGAGAACAAATTAAGTTCTGCCAGAATACTTCAATAAATGTTTTCTTTAATAATAAGATAGTTTTGAAAGACTGTTAAAAACCCAACTTTTACTCTTTACTACATGACCTTCAATGTTAGGATTTTTTTGACAAAGGATGCCTTACTTGTTTTTGTAAGACCCTGTTTAGAACTTACACATGTAATATGTATTTCCAAGTGGTTAAGCTTCGTGGCGACATAGCATAAAAACAGAGCTTACGCTGAAACAATTTGAATTCCTTTCTAAGTGAAGATACTACACTATGAAACAGAACTTGGCCAATGCTTCATTTCTTAGGGGAAGTAAATCTCGTGAGTTGATCCATTGTGTGATGGGCACACCAGTAGGAATCCGTTCTTGATCAAGGTAACAACTGCGTCAACGTTAATAAGTAATTAATTTTACAAATCTGGTCACATAAGCTAACTTCAGTCACCACTGACGATGGTAAACCAATTTCTACTGAAGCAGGTCCATATGCCTCATTCTGAAAAATTTTATGAATTTTAAGTTATGTATCTGGTCTTGATGCTGCAGTCCTAATGAATAGAGGGGCAGGTTTAGCTGACTAGTTGATCTTTTCTATTTTGTTTCATCAAACTGCTTTTCCCTTCTGTCAGGTGAGATAATATGCATCCAAATTGATACCAAAGGTTGACAAATCCTACTGTATATTCCATTTTCAAATGTGGTTTAAATAGATAGTGGAAAGAGAAAGCCTTTTGATGGAATGGCATGAAGAAAATTATTTAAATCTTTACAGTTTTAAATAGTGAAATAATCGTTGCAGCATTCATGATGTAACATTATTCCTACAGAAAAAATGTTTGGAAGGCATAATCAAAATTAAAAATGCTATAAGAAACTGATATTCCAATGAAATATTTTGGATTATGCATGCAAATCTAGCTCCAATTTGTTTGCATTGACAGTAGTCAAAATGAATAATGCCACAATTTGAATACAGACATACAATCGACACAATAATATTTTAGTAGGATGCGAGGTATGAACTTAATCACCTTCATTCCAAAGCAACATTACAGTAGATTCTATTCCATCAAAGAATTCCCTTTCTCAGTCAAATATAGGGTGGAACGGAAACTAATAATGAATTAGGAAAGGGCTGCTGTGTTAATTATCTGACATTTTGTTAGGAAACTGGTAGAGATACTTTTTTAAGATTACTAAACCCAGTGTAAAGTTTGAACATAATCGGCTAAAAAATTCAACTGTCTTTCTGGCATCACATAGCGATTATAAGTACTCAGGTCCAGAGGTGAATGCTGTGAACTGATTATAACAGAATATAATATTTGACGAGCATAGTACTGTCTATGTTAGAAACCATTTTCAGGGTCTTAAAGATACAGTAGAAAGGCTGCAGGTAAATAAAGTAAAAGACCACATCAATGATTAAGTTGAGGTTAGTGAGCAAACAGCACCTCATCTAATAGGTGATATTTTTTAATTATCCATCCAATTGGGTAATGCAGCAACACTAATATTCTGATAATGAGGCACCATTCAAACATAGAATCTTCAGACCGACTAACAAGGTGCTACAATGGAGCCATACTGCTGGCTTGTTGAAGTCCATGCATACGTGAGAAATATAAAACCCATTGCAATAAATAAGCTTAAAGACCTTGGCCTCAATAACTCCTTGTGCATTTAAAACCTTGATTTCCACACTTGCAGACCACATTCAGTTCAGGTTAGCAACATCTCCTCCACAATCTCCGTCTGTGCATAGCCTCCTGCTCTACTCTCTTTACAGTGATGACTGTGACCCTAAGCACAGCTCCAATGCCACATTTAAGTTTGCAGATGACACCACTGTCATTGGCTAAATCAAAGGTGGTAATGAATCAGCATATAGGAAGGAGATTCAAAATCTGGCTGAGTCGTGCCAAGACAACCTTTGACTCAGTGTTAGCAAGATCCAGAAGCTGATTACTGACTTCAGGAGGAGGAAACCGGAGGTCCGTGTGCCATTCCTCATTGGGTGATCAGAGGTGGAGAGGGTCAGCACCTTCAAATGCCTCAATGTTTTCACTTCAGAAGACCTGTCCTGGGTCCAGCATATGAGGAAAGCACAGTAGTGCCTCTGCTTCCTTAGGAGTTTATGAACATTCGGCATTACATCTAAAACTTCACCAAACTGCTGTAGATGTGCAGTAGAGAGTATATTGACTGGTTGCATTATAGCACAGTACGGAAACACCAATGCCCTTGAATGGAAAATCCTACAAAAAGTAGTGGATAAGACCCAGTACATCATGGATAAGGCCTTCCCCACAATTTAGCACCATTCAAATGGAGTGCTGTCACAGGAAAGCAGCATCCAACATCAAGGACCCACGCCACCCAGACTATGCTCTCTTCTCGCTGCTGCCGTCAGGAAGAAGGTACAGGAGCCTCAGGACCCATACACAACCAAGATCAGTTACACCCCTCAACCATCAGGTTCTCAAATCAGTGGGGATAACTACAATCAGTTTCACTTGGCATATCACTGAACTGTTCCCACAACCTATAGACTCACTTTCAAGGACTCTTCATCTCATGCTCTCGATATTTATTGGTTTTTTTTGCTTTTTGGATTCGCACAATTTGTTGTCTTTTGCACATTAGTTGCTTGTCTGTCCTGTTGGATGTGGTCTTTCACTGATGCTATTATGTTACTTGGATTTACTGTGTATGCCAGCAAGAAAACAAATCTCGGGGTTATATATGGTACTTTGCTAATAAATGTACTTTGACCTTTGAATTACATGAAAAGCATGAGTCAAACTGAGTCAAAATAATGCTTTTCTTTAAATGGTTTCCATGGTTTTCTTGGTTTTATGGCTGTCTGTGGGTAGATGAACCTCAGGGTTGTATACTGCAGTACACACAAAAAATGCTGGTGAATGCAGCAGGCCAGGCAGCATCTATAGGAAGAGGTACAATCGACTTTTCAGGCCGAGACCCTTCATTAGGACTAACTGAAAGAAGAGCTAGTAAGAGATTTGAAAGTGGGAGGGGGAGGGGGAGATCCGAAATGATAGGAGAAGACAGGAGGGGGAGGGATGGAGTTAAGAGCTGGAAATTTCCCTTCTCCAGCCTCGTATCCCTTTTGCCATTCAACTTTCCAGTTCTTAGCTCCATCTCTCCCCCGCCTATCTTCTCCTATCATTTCAGAACTCCCCCTCCCACTTTCAAATCTCTTACTATCTCTTCTTTCAGTTAGTCCCGACGAAGGGTCTCGGCTCCAAACGTCAGCTGTACCTCTTCCTATAGATGCTGCCGGGCCTGTTGCGTTCACCAACATTTTTTGTGTGTATTGCTTGAATTTCCAGCATCTGCAGATTTCCTTGTGTTTACATTGTATACTGCTGACATTCTTCGATAATAAATGCACTTCGAATCTTTGAAACAACATTATGATATTTCATCCTTATGTACATGAACACTACGTACTGAAGATGTTGTTAGCGATGGATATGTTTAACTATTTCCCCACATTACAAAAAGATTTTGTAAATGTTATGCCAAATATTAACTACATTCATATCATTGTAGAGACAAAAACTAACTTTTCTTGATGCATGTACAAAATCCTCACAAGTTGCCATCATAATCTACATCAGCATCAGTCTTTTTCAATCTAGTTAATCATTTCAGCTCAGAAAATGATACACTATCAATAATCATATTGCCTTCCTAACTGTAATTATATTTCTTTCACCTGGAGTATCAATATGTTCTACAGATGGCAATCACTGGGGAAAATAGTGATTTGAGGCTTTTTACCAAACTATGACAAAATGAGAGGCAGAAAGAATATGTATGGTTTTTCAACAGATTCTTAATGTTAAAATAAGAAAATGAAATATGACAGTGTTAAATGTCAAAATACTAAGTGTGAGATGTCAATGTAACATGACTTTATTATGTGTCCTGTTGAACTCTATCGTGGATACACAAAAGGCCAGCTTAAGTCAGCTAAGTTAGTACATTCTGTGAAAGCATCTGAAAATGTCAAAGTTTACTGCTTCAATTTTATCTTGCCATCTAGGGAATTATCAAATTATACACCACGAGATCTACAGTATCTTACGTTCTGCAGTTTTAATAACCGATGGCAGAAATGTTGTGATTGAGATATCGAGACTGATGTCAGTAAGCATTCAGCTAAATGGCTGTGGGAATCATAACACTGGTCTTGGTGAATCTAATGTTCATCCTTTCTGTAAATGCTCAGGCTCTACAGTTAGATGGCATAATAAAACAAAATAATGAGGAATAGTTGAAATTAATAAACTAGGGAATGTGTAAGCCTTCATAGAAAGCAATGCAAGCCCCGCTATTCACTACTATTAGTTAGGAGTATATAACATGACTTGTCTGGATGGCACACAAAATGAAGTTCTATACTGCATCTTCGTATATATGACAATAATAAATCAATACCAATAGCAATTTTGGCACTATTACTGCTATTACCCAATTATGCAGCTCGGGCAGCATAACAGTAAGCTTAACTTAAAAATACACTTATATTAGAACAACTAAGTATTGGTAGAATTTATTTCATTGAAAAGTTTTTCCGGTTTGCATATAAATAAGTTCATTTCTTTTGAGAACATTAAGAATATTCCAGCTCTTAAGAGATTGATCCCATTTAGAAACTGACATTTTCATTGCTAATATGTGATACACATGTATTTAAATTATTTGCTTTTAAGGGTATCTTGCTCTATTATGGTCTAATGTTTGAAAATAAAACCTATTAACTTCCTGGTGGATTTTTATCTCACTGTGCTGAATTTCGAAAATTATAAATAAAAATGAAAGAGCAAAATCTTACATTAAGAGAACTACTTTTTAAGACTAGATTTCCACATCATTACAATCTTCCAGCTATTTTTTCTAGCCCTATGTTTACTCAACTGTAGGCATTAATATTATGTCTGTCTCTTATGTAACAACATGAATGATTGTTTCATAATCTCACTATAACCACCAATATTGTTTTACAGTTTTAGTGCACTCAGTACTGAGAATCTGGTTGTCCATAATGAAAGTGTAAAATAAACATTGGTTTATTCTGATTAGTGTCCACACTTCCCAGTTTGAATTGTGCAATTATATACAAAAAATTATCAGTGACAGCACACTTTAAAAATAATATATAGCCTTGATTAAATGTATCTGCAAATATCTAGACGAGACACTCATAGTAAAGATGAGGAACAGTGAGACAGATCAACACACACAAGATGCCAGAGGAACTCAGCAAGGCAGGCAGCATCTAGAAAGAGGAATCAAATAGTTGGCTTTTCAGGCCGTGACCCTTCACCAGGACCAAATGCTGTCTGACTTGCGGACTTCTTCCAACATTTTGTGTATGTGTTGCTCAAGATTTCCGGCATCTGCAGAATCTCCTGTGTTAGTGATAGAAAGTATCACATTCAATGGAATCATTATTTTCAAGATACTAGAATGTCTTAGAGTTACAAGTACTTTATTTGCAAATATTACTATAGTGCATCTGGTTTAAATGGATGCATGTTTTCTAATATCATATTCCTAGCAATTCCTAGAGATCTATTTTCTAAACAACAGCTATCACTGAGTTAGAATAATTGCAACAGAACTTTATCCATTTAGATTTATTTGACTCTTTATATGCACGTTATAATAAAGGAAGAATCTTGGGTTTCGCTTATAGTGGAATTCTCAGATTGAATACTTGTACAGATCTGATATCCCTTTTCATATTTTCCAATTATGAGTAGTATTCCTATGTAACATCAAACAAAGCCCTCTTGATTACATACTTGTGAACAGTTGTAACATTGGACTCTTAAGACATTATTTGAAGCTTGGCTAAATTAGGTAAAGTTTAAAGAATTGTGTAAATAACTTTTAAACTACAGATGTGTTGGGGTATTTGTTAAGTCCCAGGTTTCATGGTTTTATAATTGCCTGAGGATATGCTGCAGAAATGATACAATATGTAAATCACTCCTTATTAAACCAACCTTCCTGTGCAGTTGTCAGTCAGATGACCAATCGCCTGATTGTTTTTTTTAAAGAACAATTGAAAGCAAGTACAAGCCAGACTAAAACTCTCTGGTCATTACATTGGGGGAGACGGGGAGCTTTGAGCTACTTTTAATGAGATCGGGTGTCTGCAGGAAGATTTGAATGAGGATGGGTTGTGGATATAGCACTGGAAAATCACAAACAGCTGAATGGAGAAAAGTTGTTACAATTTCTATATGAAGACTGGAGGGGAGGGGGCAGTTAAAACAGTGGAAAATAGCAATGTCTTGAAAAACTGACAGACCTCAGTCAAGTGAACAGTCAGGCTAGATTTAAAAACAGTGTCTCAGAGGATTTCAGGGTCACAGATTCTGGTGCCAAACTTTGGAGAGAATTCGTGCCATTATTGCCTTTGTATTACCTTAGGGAAAGGTAATCAACAATAGTTTGTGAAATTTGAATCAATATCTAAAAGGTCAAAGACAAAGTTTCTTTTCTCTTATATAAAGAGTAAAAGGAAGGTGAGAGTTGGTATTGGACCACTGAAAAATGATGTTGGTGAGAAAATAATGGGGGACAAAGAAATGGCAGATGATCTTAACAAGTACTTTGCATCAGTCTTCACAATAGAAGACACTAGCAGTGTGCCAGAGGTTCATGAGTGTCAGGGAGCAGGAGTGAGTGCCATTGGTATTACAGAGGAAAAGTGCTAGGTATAGGTGACTTATCCACCTCAAAGGTCTTAAGGTGGATAAGTCACCTGGACCAGATGGACTACATCCCAGAGTCCTGAGAGGTGTTGCTGAAGAGATAACAGATGCATTGGTCATGATCTTTCAAGAATTATTTGATTCTGGCATAGTCCTGGAGGACTGAGAAATTGCAAATGTCACTTCACTCTTTAAGAAGGGAGGAAGGGAAAAGGAAGAAAATTATAGGCCAGTTAGCCTAAACTCAGTGGTAGGGAAAGTGTTTCAGCCTATTTTAAAGGATGAGGATTCGGGATACTTGGAGATTAATGATGAAATAAGTCAATGTCAGCATGGTTTCTGTAAAGGTAAATCTTGCCTGTCAAATCTGTTAAAGTTCTTCCAGGAAGTAACAAGCAGGGTGGAGAAAGTGGATGTTATTTATTTGGATTTTCAGAATGCATTTGATAAGGTGCCACACATGAGGCTGCTTAACAAGATAAACTCCTGTGGTATTACAGAAAAGACATTGGCATGGATAGAGTATTGGCTGACAGGCAGGAGGCAGTGAGTGGGAATAAAGGGGGTCATTTCTGGTTGGTGGCCAGTGACTAGTGGTGTTCCTCAGGGGTCAGTATTGAGACCGATACTATTCACATAGTTTGTGAGTAACTTAGATAATGGAACTAATGGCTTTGAGGCAAAGTTTGCGGATGATATGATGATAGGTGGAGGGATAGTGTTGAGGAAGCAACGCAATTGCAGCAGGACTTAGACAAATTGGTAAAATGGGCAAAAAAGGGGCAGATGGAATGTATGATAATGCATTTTGATAAAAAGAACAACAGTGCAGACTATTATCCAAAAAGGGAGAAAACTCAAACATCAGAGGTGCAAAGGGAGTCCTCGTGTAGGACTCCCAGAAGGTTAGTTTACGGGTTGAGTCTTTGGTAAAGAAGGAAAACACAATGTTGGCATTTATTTCAAGGGAAATAGAATATAAATGCAAGGAGATAATGCTGGGCCTTTATAAGACACTTGTCAGGCTGTACGTGGAGTATTGTCAATGGTTTTGGGTCCCATATCTCAGAAAGGATGAGTTGTCATTGGAAAGAGTCCAGAGGAGGTTCAGGAGGATCATGACAGGAATGAAGATGTTGACATATGAGGAGCATTTGGCAACTTTGGGCCTGTACTCACTGGAATTTAGAAGAATGCAGGGGGATCTCATTGAAACCTACCAAATGTTAAATGGACTAGATAAGTTGGACGTGGAGAAGATGTTTCCTATGTTGAGGCTATCCAGAACTAGAGGGCACTGCCTCAAAATTGAGGAGTAACCTTTTAGAACAAAGGTAAGTAGGATTTTTTTAGCCAGAGGGTGGTGAATCAGTGAAATGCTCTGCTACAGACTGTGGTAGAGGCCAAGTCCGTGGATATATTTAAGGGGGAAGTTGATAGTTTCCTGATCAGTCAGGGCATCAAAGGATAAGGCGAGAAGGTAGGTGTATGGCGTTGAGTGGTATCTGGGATTAGCCGTGATGGAATAGTGGAGCAGACTCAATGGGCTGAATGGCCTAATTCAGCTTCTATGTCTTATGGTCTAACAGAATCTTTTAAATGTATTTTTCACATGTGCATTCCTTTTATATTTGAAGTTATTGTAATCCTGGGAGATATAGAATACTAAAATGATGATTAATCCTTAAAGGTGAAGGTGTTAAAGAACCCTATTAGAACCATATTTCAATATTACTAAACCAGACTAGAAATACATTTGTATTCCAACTGCAAGAGGTGTTGAATACAGAGCAAAAATCATGTAAAGGTCAAACAGTTCATGACAAGAGTGGCCAGCAGCTAAGCAAAAGTACCAGCCTATGAAATCAAAACCGAGTGATTTACCATAAGATTATAGAACTTGTCAAAATAAAACATACAAAGCACCCACATTCAGTGCAGTTATTTCAAGTGTGCTTCAAGGCTATGTATAGAATTGGATTGTATTCTAATTTTCATAACTTTGCAGTACTTGGCTACAATTACTTAACATTTGTGTTGTAAACAGCTGTGTAACTTATATCAATTATTTAAAGCATCTATATTATTTTCTTTTTTAAAATATTATTACTAACTGTGAGCATATTTTCTTTCACTCTTTAATTATGTCCCAAAGACTGACAACCCAACCGTACATTTAAATTATCTCAAGAACCAGAGAGAAAAATTAGCATCCAAATACATCTATTAAAATAATTTATTCTAATTTTTCCTTAAGTGTATGTAAAGGCGTGCAAGTAAATATTGGCTTAAAACAAACAAGGCTGAATGTGAAAAGATTGTTATTGTAGGTCACTAAATGGATAAATAGAATGGTGTTTTAGGGAAGGCATTTTGTGACACTGAATTACTACTTCGTGAAATGATCATGTCCATAGAAATCTGCAGATTCTAAAATGGACCAACTGCTTGAAATTACCTCTTGATTCTATAAAAATAAATTAGGCTATTCTTAGTTACCTAGACTCAAATTGTAAGGAGAGTTTTCCAAAGCAAGAACACTGTAAGTACTTATTCCATTTAATTTACATTTCTGCAGGTATTTTCTGCATCAGTACTTGCTCTGGAGATAGACATGGAGACTATAGAACTAAGGCAGAAGAGTAGTGAGGTCATGGACCATATCTGATTACAGAAGAGGAGATGCTGGCTGCCTTGAGGTGAATTAGAGTGAATAAATTCCCAGGACTGGATAAGGTGATCCCTCGGACCTTGCAGGACGTAGGGAAGAAATTGCAGGATCCACGGCACAGATATTTAAAACATCCTTAGCTACAGGTGAGGTGCTGGAACACTGGAAGATAGCTAATGTTACATTGTCATTCAGGTAAGGGCCTATGTATAAGCTGGGAAAGTATAAACCAATGAGCCTGACATCAGTCAAAAGTAAATTATAGGAAGGTATTCTCAGGGGGCCACCCCCCTTCACCATTTCCCAGTCCCATTTCCCTCTCTCACCTTATCTCTTTGCCTGCCCGTAACCTCTCTCTGATGCTCCTCCCCTTTTCCTTTCTTCCAGGGCCTTCTGCTCTCTCTTATCAGATTTCCCCCTTCTCCAGCCCTTTATCTTTTTCACTAATCGACTTCATAGTTTTTCACTTCACCCCTTCCCCCTTCCAGTTTCACATATCAACTTGTATGTCTTCCTCCCCTTCCCCCACCTTCTTACTCTGACCTCATCTTTTATCTCCAGTCCTGATGAAGGGTCTTGGTTTGAAACGTCGACTGTACTCTTTTCCATAGATGCTGCCTGGCCTGCTGAGCTCCCTCCAGCATTTTGTGTGTGTTGCTTGGATTTCCAGCATCTGCAGATTTCCTCTTGTTTGTAAATAATTATTTGGATGGGGATGGTCAACGTGACTTTATGCATGGTAGGTCATAAGTAACCAATGTAATAGAGTATTTCAAGGAAAATAACAATAAGGTTGAAGAAGGAAAGGCTCAGGGTATTGTCTATATGGACTTTAACAAGGCCTTTGAGAAACTCCCACATGGGAGAGTGGTCCAGAAGGTTCAGTTGCTGGGTATCCAGGATGTAGAGCCAATTAGATTCAGCATTGGCATAGTGAAAAAAAGCTAGAATGATGTAGTAGATGTGTGTCTCTCTTACTGGAAGCCACAGACTTGTTTCACATCTATATTAATGATTTTGATAATAATGTAGTAATCTGGATCAGTAAGTCTGCAGATAAGACCAAGATCGAGGGCGTAATGGACAGAGAGGAAGACTATCAAAGCTTACAAAGGGATCTGGACCAGCTAGGAAACTGGACTGAAAAATATCAGATGGAATTTTAATGCAGACAAGTATGAGGTGTGGCACTTTGGGAGAACAAACTAGGGTAGCAGTGAATGGTAAGATTCCGAGGTGTGAAATGGAACAAAAGGACCCAGGAATACAGACCATAATTCATTGTAAGTGCCACCTCAAGTAGAAAGGGTCATGCAGAGAGCTTTTGGCATATTGCCCTTCATTAATCAAGGCAATGAGTACAGGAGATGAGATGTTATGTCCAAGTTGTGAATAAGACCAGAACTAGAGGACATAGATTTAGGGTGAAAGGCAAACTATTTAAGAGGAATCTGGGGACAACTTCACTCAGAGGGTGGTACAAATGTGGAACAAGTTGCCAGTGGATCTGTAGGAGCAGGCTCATTTGTAACATTTAAGAGCAGTTTGGATAGGTACATAGATAGGAGGAGTTTAGAGAGATATGGTCCAGGTGCAGGTCGATGGGACTACGTAGAAGATCAGGTCTGTATGGTCTAGATGGGTTGAAGGGCCTGTTCCTGGCCTATAGTACTCCGTGATTATGTCTGCTGCTTCATTCTGCGCCACCAACGCATTATGTTAACAACACTAGTATACGGGGATGTCATGTTTGTTTCCTACAACATAATTTAAGGGTATGTTTATTATCCATTGTAAATTATTTTACTTCATTATTACTCACACCATCTATTAGCCATGGTGCAGTGTAAAAGAAAAGGACTTCCTTTGTAAATAGGCTTTATAATACATTACGTGAATAATCAAATAAGAATTGATGGTCTCATTATGGCCAATATGAGAAGAGTGTCACCCTCAGAACGCGGTTGACTAGACCTGCATAATGCAGTGTTAATGGATTTGGAAACAGTATTTTCTCTTTTTTTGAGGTAGCAGATTTTTTTGAAGTGTCACATAGATGATAAAGAGAGTAGAAATATACGCATGTGGTCTGAATAATCGCATGCCCCCAGAGGAAGCCAGGTCCTCATTTCCATAACTGATTTAAGGTATTACCCTCCACAGCCTACGCATCCATTTCACCAAGATTAATTTTAGGTTATAAGAGCTCTTGGTTACAAATACATGGTTAGGCAGGGTGGAGATGTGTGTGTGAGGAAAGGGCAATCTGAGAGGGTCTGCAGGAGTTCCAGTGAATTATTCAGATCCAAAAGGAGGACCACTTGTATTCTCAGTAAACCTGAAGACTCTTTTGTGATCACAGATAAAAAGTTTCTCACTTACTTAAACATGGCCCTTAAATTCACACAAACCATTCCACTGCACGTGATTTTCATAGATGTGTTTGCTTTACAGCTGAAAAAGAGGCGATACAATATTTATAGCGAAGAGAGTGGCGTACTTACTGTCTGTGGCAGAGTGTACATTTTGTAAAGAGCTTGATGGGTCAAGTGATTTGTTTGTTGTTCTACTGAAATTATTGTACAAGTTGAAACAGGTCAAATACTTTGATTAAGTACATCAATAAAAGAAGTGTTCTGATGTTATCACTCAATTGATGGACTCACCTTATTATTATTAAAATTGTAAGAATAAAAGAAATTACAATTCTACTTCATGGGAATCATTTAAGATATTGATTAATTAAATAGTTACATTTAGGAAAATGTAATTTACACATTATTATGACACTTAATTAGGTATTAATTTTGCCATTTCTAACCAGAAAACAAGTTGGAGTGGGGCTTTGGAGTTCTAATGCTTTAACCGTCATTCATTCTTTGGGGCACTCCTCGTTTCATGGATGTCTGTAAAGAAAAAAAAATCAAGATGTATATTGTATACATTTCCCTGACATTGAATGGAAACCTATTGAAGTGGATAGAAATGAGGAATCTGGTGTTTTTCAGGTGTAGCTGTGCTGCTGGAGATTCATTCAGAATATATCTGTTGTGACCATTTTAATTCTTGCTTGCAAGGCACCAACATCCTTTCCTGAATAATGCCGCAAAAACCCTTGTATCTCAAGATCTCTGTTTAGTGTTTAATTTTCCCTATGTTTTAAGATATTTCTGAGCAGATTTTAATAAAAGGCCTCTAGCTAGAGAAAATGCATAATTGTACCGTTATCATCCTAAGTAGGTTTCCTATCAGCAGTTGCCTGCAGCTTAACTTTCCGATTAAGCCCAAAAGCCCACACGCAGATTTCATTTTTGCTCCTGCAACCACTTTGATAAACTGACAGTGGCACTGCAGCTCTCCAAACATATTCTGTTTTCATTAAATGACTAATCTAAAACCAATCAAGCAAGCCACATGGAGCTACGGTCCTGAATAACAATTATTTTTCCTCCCACTCCATCACAGTAATTCAAATCCATGGTAATTGGTGGAGTCCAACTGACCCACTATTTCTGCACAAAACACTTGTTTCGGCTTGCATCCTCAGTCAAAGCACATCCTAGGCCAAAGCACAAGATGTTTCCCAGCAGCCTGCCTCAGGGTGTACATCCTGACCCTGGACACCAGTCAGTAGGAGCAAGTCACAAACATGAAGATCCAACATCGATAATTAGTTTTATCATTCATCCCAAGGTGTCACAACATTTGTATACCTGGGTGCAGACTGATGACTACAAATGAGATGAACGTATGGTATAAACAGTATGCTACGCAGCCAGCAGTGCGTCTCAACAGCTCTTACTGCATCAGCTTCCTGTATTAAAACCCAATTTGTCATTGTCATGCTGTGGTGAACATAAGCTCCCACTGTGGCTGACTGGTCTTTGAAGAAATAAGTTTAGCAAAGATGAATTGAAGGAGACTGTGCTCTGCTCTACTGCAAGATAATCCATTCTCCGACAGACAGCCCATTAGTTTTACTGGTGATTTTAGGCTCCAGGCTCTTGAAAGTTGTCACTACGTTTAGTCACTTTAATTGTTCTGTTAATGGATTCAAAGTCACTGCAGGGCTTCCTGAGATACCAATTTACACGTTAACCCATCATCATCAGAAATTGGTGAGGATGCTGCATGTACTAAGTTACCAAAACAGTATCTGATCAAAATACTATCAGGTTATAGCTGATCAAAAACAAAAACAGCTTGAAATTTCACTGTTTGTAGCAATAATTGCAACATACATGTTCATCATCTGCACATCAGGACTTCAACAGTCCACTGGATCTCTGCCAGAATTGTTTGTGTATCAAAATATTTCTCTAAGTACTTGATTATGAATATGAATAGTTATACCAGCTGTTTCAACTTCCCTCATATTATGGTAGATGAAAGCTAGCATCAAAAACCTGCAATCGTCTATTATTTGCTCTTTCTTGAATGTTAAGGGTTCTGATTAAAGATACAAGCATTTTCCACATGATAACAGGGAGCATAATCTGTGTGAAAACGAAAGCTCAAAAGAAGTATGAATTCACAGACATAACCTGCCATAATTCCATTACTAAAGATGGGGTTTCAGGGTACTTGGAGGCACATGATAAAATGGGTCATAGACAGTATGGTTTCCTCAAGGGGAAATCTTGCCTGACAAATCATTGGAATTCTTGGGGAAATAACAAGCAGGATAAACAAAGTCAGTAGATGTTGTTTACTTGGATTTTCAGAAGACCTTTAACAAGGTGTTGCATCTGAGGCTGCTAAGTAGATAATAGCCCATAGTATTAAAGGAAAAATGGAAAATTTGGGGACTGGCAGAAGGCAAAGAGTGGGAATAAAGGAGGGCTGTGGTAACTAGTGGTGTTCTGCAGAGTTCTTTGTTGGAACTGCTTCTTTTCATGTTATATGTCAATGATTTGTATAATGGATTTGATGAACTTGTGGCCGAGTTTGCAGATGATACAAAGATAGGTGGAGTTGAGGAAGCAAGGAGTTTGCAGAACAATTTGGACAGATGAAAAGAATGGGCAAGGAAGTGGCAGCTGGAGTATAATGTATAGTCATGCACTGCAGTAGAAGGAGAAAAGACAGACTATTTTCTAAACAGGAAGTAAATTTAGAAATTGAAGGTGCAAAAGGACTTGGGAGTCTTTGTGCAAGATTCCATAAAGGTTAATTTGCAGGTTGAGTCAGTTGTAAGGAAGCCAAATGCAATGTTAGCATTCATTCTGAGTGGGCTAGAATATAAAAGCAAGGATGTAATGCTGAGGCTTTATAAAGCATTGGCCAGACTGCACTTGGAATATTGCAAAAAGTTATCTAAGCAAGGCCCTTAAGCCATGCTGCCCAACAATTCCCGAATTTTAATCCTAGCCTAATCACAGGACAATTTACAATGACCAATTAACCTATCAGCCAGTACGCCTTCGGACTCGGGATGAAACTGGAGTGTCCGGAGGAATCCCACGCAGTCACAGTGAGAACGTATAAACTCCTCACAGGCAGCGCTCAGAGAGTGGAGGTTGAAAGGTTCGTGATCAGGAAGGGTGTCAAAGGTTATCGGGAGAAGGTACGTGAATAGGGTTGAGAGCAGTAATAAATCAGCCATGGTGGAATGGCGGAACAGACTTGCTGGGCCAAATGGCCTGTTTCTGCTCCTATGCCTTATGGCCTTATGGGCAAAGATACCAGGCAGACAGGAGAAAATATTCAAGGCATGTGACCCTTAAAAAATATGTTAAATTCCACCAACCTTAGGTCTTCCTAACCCCTGACTACTCCAAATGAAGGAGGAACATCTTGGACGGAAAAGAGAAACTTGATGCCACAGAATGACTGTGCAAATGGCAGAAGGAGTGCACCCCCTCGTAAACCACCAGATCCAATATGTAGCATCTGCTTTCTGAGATAGAGCTCGTGAGTCACATATTAGCATTTCCACCTCAGAACCCACCAAACCAGATTGGAAGCAAGTCATTCTCAATTCTAGTTGTAAAAGTCATCACGCAAAAGGAATTTCTTTTTCATATGTTAAAAAAGAGAGAGCAAGCTCATGGTATTGGGATGAAGGATATTTATGATCATAGTGAATAGCAAAGCCTGATGGGAGTAATGGCCTGTTCTAGCTCTTGTTTCTCTATGTGTTCTATCTTTTTATGATCCCAAGGGACTATCTAGGAAGCAGGAAGCATTTCATGATTTTTAAGCAAATTCTTGATTGAATGGATGGAAATGAATGCAATACTAGTGAATGCTTTACTCAAAGATGAAAAGACTGGTAAAGGGAGGTAATTTCTTTATTTTATTTCCATTTCCTGCTCATCACAGATGCAGACTGAAGTGTTACGATCCAGCAGAGAGCCAAAGCTTTCAGCAGCATTTGACAGGCCAGGTCTGCCAAAGGTGAGATATAAACCTGTCAAATTCCTGGGAGTAAAGCTTCCTGAAAGGGAGCTGATTTTTACATAGAGCAGCTGTCACATCAGTTTAATACTCATGTGGCAAAATAGTTGAGAAAATATTCCACCATTTCAGCTGTACTTTATTTTTTTAATGATGAACCTTTAATCTTTGAACTGTATAGAATTTCGTAACATCATAAAAGAAGAATTTTTAGACCATCAAGTCTGAAAGTTAGAGAAATCCCATCAACCCATTCTACCACCCCACCCCCAACTCCCCACTCTTTTTCCCTGTTATCCATTTTCACACACATGCAAGTTTAATACCCAGTCTGCAATTCTCCTCCTAACCACCTCCACTAGTGCAATATACATTTTAATTAACATACCACCATTTCATCTTTCATCCAGCATATCATTAGAATACCATAGAAAGCTGGAGTATTTGGAGTAAACTAACACACCAATTGGAAGAACATGCAAACTTTATACGTATAACTAGTACCAGAGATTGGAATTGAAAGGGAAAAATCAGTGGTATGACTTCTATTTTGAAGATGAAGTAGCAACAAATCTGCCTTAATTACTTCTAATAAGAACCTACAATAAAAGTTCTATCCTGTCAAAAAGATAGCTTCTCCACAAAGTACAAATTAAATAGGCATTTCAGTTCATTCGGCAGTAATGCTAAACAATCCCAGAATAGCAAAAAGAGCATGGCTCATTTTACTATGAGTTTTTAGAGGTAGAAATATAATAATGAAATACGATTAAGATCATTTCAATCTTCTTGGTATTGTGCCATTTTTCTATCCTATTTTTCAACAAAAGGAATTTCATTTCGCTCTTCTTATTGAGGCTGTTTCTGGAATATTCTGTTACATGTGTTCACCAATGTATATGTATATTGATATAAGATTCCCAGATTAATTATTCTATAGACAGAAATAACTGAAAGTGCAGGTCCTAGGTTTCTATTCTGAACAATTCACCTGGCAGTGAAATACAAACTGGATTTCTGAACACATTAGACAAGATAACACTGCAGGAAAAATCAATAATATGGCTTTACAAATCACCATAATCTAAATGTTTTGGTTTTATTAAGGATAGAAGCTGGTGGACTTGAATGCATGTTCAAGAATTCAAGAATGCGTGTTCTTGAATCTGCCAGTAGCATTCGATCTGTCTCATCTGTAATTTCTGGTACTGGTTAAGAATGATAAGGGATTGAAATCTGAGTTTTATTGAAAGCAACACAAACAAAATTCTGGAGGAACTCAGTAGGTCAGGCAGTATCTATGGAAATGAGTAAACAGTCAAACGTTTCAGGCTGAGACACTTCTTCCGGACTGGAAGGGAAGGGCAGAAGATGCCAGAATAAAAATGTGGAGGAAGGAGAAGGAGAATGAGCTAGAGAGTGAAGGTGATAGGTGAAGTCATGTGGGTGGGAAAGGTAAAGAGCTGGAAAACAAGGACTCTGATGAATAGTGGACAATGAGAGAAAAGAAGGAAGGACACCAGAGGGAGGTTGATAGGCAGATGGGAAGAGGTAAGAGGCCAGAATAGGGAATAGAAGCGGTGGGGTGGTGGAGGAGAAAAATTACCAGAAGGAAAAATCGATATTCATGCCATCAGGTTGCAGGCTATCTAGACAGAATATGAGGTGCTGCTCCTCCACCCTGAGAGTGGCCTCGTTGTGGCAAAAGAGTACACTATGGACTGACATGTAGGAACGGGAATGGCGATAGGAATTAAAATGGTTGGCCATCAGGAAATTTCACTTTTGGTGGATGGACTATTCCCTAATCTGGCCCTTTATCTCTTCTCCTCACCTGCCTATCAGCTCCACTTAGTGCCCCTCTTTCTTCCCTTTCTCCCCCACTCTCCTCTCCTATTAGATTACTTCTTCAGAGCTTTATATTACCCACTCACCTGGCTTCACCCGTCACCTTATAACTAGTTCTCCTTCCCCTCCCCCTACCTTTTCATTTTTGTGGCTTTCCCCCTTCCCTTCCAGTCCTGGTCTCGGCCCGAAACGTTGACCATTTATTCATTTCCACAGATGCTACCTGACTTTCTGAGTTCTTCCAGCACTGTGTGTGTGTTGCTCTGGATTTTCAGCATCTGCCAAATCTCTTGTGTTTGAAATTTATTGAAGTAGTTTCAAACTTGTACTACAATTGGTGAACTATATCACAAGGAACCACCATTGCTATAAGTGGAAGATAAAACTGGTAGCCAAATATCTCTGGGTCTAGTCCAATAAATACTTTCTTATACTTGCTCTAATGTTTTCCTAGTGGTAGTTTTGCTAATTTTATAGATGAATTGGACGGAATGATAAATTTACTTATGTTGTAACAATATTTTGCAAACATGAATATGTCAGCATATATTGTCCAAAATTTTGAAAGAGCAGGGCATTTCATGGAATAACGCATTAGTTAAATTCCCTTGATCTACAATTCACAAAGTTTTTGGACCCAATTTGCTATAAGTATGTCCTGACAATAGCACTGGGGCAACAGATCATCTGGGGCCATATTAAGCAGTTGGAATAAACATCTATATAAAGAAGTTTTGTTTTTATTATTAAAACTTTAGGAAGATTTAATAATAAAGTTTTGTTTTTATTATGGAGTTTAGTTTAATCACTTGACTGATACCAAAATTGGAAAACCTCCTGATTATTATGTTAGAGTAGAGTGTCCTCTGCTGGTTAAATTATAGTAGCCTAGAATGACTAGGTTTTTCTTACATCCATGTGAAACAAAAATGAACCAAACTATTTATCAATTACTGTGAAGACATCTTTGTCAGAAAAAATGTAAAATTTATGTAACTCAATGAGACAGAAGATCACCCCCCCCCTCCAATACTATCTAAGTGACTACTACAATTTTCCATTTGATTAATGAGTCCATTGCTATCTCAGCTATACAGTGCAGGTGATCATACAATGCTTTTGTAGTCTAACACATACTATTATTGAAAAAATCTAATTGAGCCATTTATCAAAACTAAATAAAATGGTTCCTTGAAGTATATAGTCGTCAATCATTTTCTATTATCTTCCAGTCATTAATAGTTATTTGAGACTTTCCACATGAGACAAGCAGCACTGATTCAATACCTTTCTCTGGTAACCTTTTGAGCAAGCAATGGGCTTTTATAACATGGGAATCAATTCTACTAATATTCATTGGCCAGCCTGTTTCAGGACTGTAGCGTTGAGCTACAAGCACTCTTTAACCATACAAAATTTAGTATTCTGGACAGTACTTGATATGAAACAATATCATGAAGTTGTCATATTTTACTATCATCCTTTTTGATTGGTTATGTAAATATCTTTAGAACCTTACAACACCATGACAACTAATAAGAGGTAGTATTGCAAGTTAATCCTACCATTCTGAACATCAAGGACAGATTCTTTGTTACAATTGGATAGGACACCTTTACAGGATTTTCTTTCCATTCTTCACATAATGTAGTGTTTTAGAAAATATTAAAGTAGTTTTCAAATACAGCACCTTCACAGTTCATGGCTAAGCAATGTCCTGATTCCATATTAATTTTCAGGGTTTGTCTCTGCTTCTGAACATCTTCACTAGCAGCAGGCAGTCTTAAACCAGATTTCCCAAGTAAGCTAAATGAAAAAGTAGGAGTACCCAGTACCTGGAATTAGAATTGGTTTATTATTATCACATATACAAATTACAATGCCTTGCAGGGGTGATTGATAAGTTCATGGCCTAAGGTAGAAGGAGTCAATTTTAGAAAACCTAGCACATTTATTTTTCCTACATTTACACACTTAGTCCAGCAGTCGTAGAGCATATGGATCCCTTCTTTGTAGAAGTCGCTACCTTGGACCTCCAGAAGTGGTCCACACCAGGGGTGATTGATAAATTTGTGGCCCAAGGTAGAAGGAGATGAGTTACTAACTTCAAACTTTCTGCATTTTCACTCAAAGAGTTGAACTGCACATGCATATAACGAGAGCTGTATAACTCATCTCCTTCTACCTTAGGCCATGAACTTATCAATCACCCCTGCTGTTGACCACCTGGAGGTCCAAGACGCTCTCGTTACATGCACGTGCAGTTCAACTCTTTGAGTGATAATGTAGAAAGTTTGAAGTTAATAACTCATCTCCTTCTACCTTAGGCCACGAACTGATCAATTACCCCAACTTATCAATAACCACTTCTACAAAGAAGAGATCGGTTTGCTCCACGACCACTGGACTAATTGTGTACATGTAGGAGGGGACTAGTTGAAAAATAAGTGTGCTAGGTTTTTTTAAAATTGACTCCTTCTAACTTAGGGCACGAACTTATCAATCACCCCTCGCAGATCAATTCATTGCACAGTGCATTGAGATAACATAACGAATGCAGAATAAAGTGTAACAGCTACAGGAAAAGTGCAGTGCAGGTTGACAATAAGGTGCAAGATCATAACGAGGTAGACTGTGAGGTCAAGATTACCTGCAGAATGGATGAGATTTTTTTTTCTAAAAATGCATCTGTCGATTTTTTGGGGTAAAAGTAGTTCCCACCTTTTCAAACTTCATCACATAAAAATAGCTGCAATCTTGAAGAGCAATAGAAAAGCAGGCTTTCTTCTTTTTTTCTGATGTAGAAAGCTCTATTGTCCTGGGTATGACTCTAAACTGCAACCGGTGATGAGGCTCCAACTGGGGGCTTTCAGAGCTTTGGGGAAAGTGGAGTTACCCCTTAGTCATTCATTGCTCCCGGGGACGCTCTGACCCAGAACGGTAGCACCTGCTCAGGATATGGGCGAAGGCCAACGGCAGATCTGGCAGGTTCAATAACTGAACTTATGACGGAGAAGGCAGATGAGCTAGGACCTCAAATGTCAACGGCTATAGTACAGGCAGATAAACATTTGGGAAGAGAAATAGCGATTTCCTTAGTTCGCTCAACGGTAGGCAATAGCAAACCACTGTTGCTAGATACTAGGTTTCCCAGAATCTATTTGCTAAGAAAACCATGGTCAAACTCACAAAATGTATCACACAACAACAGTGTCAAGAGGATCTTCAAGACAATTCTGAAGATGCTTCGATCGGTAAGGTTGATTCTGGCCAGCAGGGGATCCCTGACCGTCAACAAGCTACTGCTCATGAAATTTAAGTAACACAAAAGAAAGTTATTGCCACTTGGAATGTAAGAACCCTATATCAAGCAGGAATTTTGGACAACGTGATAAATGAAATAAAAAGACTAAATATTAATATCATGGGAATTAGCGAAGTTCGTTAGATAGGTGCTGGAACAAGTCAGAATAGAAATAAAACACTAGTTTATTCTTGTGGAACATCCCATACTAATGGAGTAGGAATTCTTTGGATGAAAACATGGCAAAAAGTGTTTTAGGACATTGGGCAATATCAGAAAGAGTGCTCCTTGTTAGATTCAGAGGACAACCATTTGATTTAGCAATTATACAGGTATATGCACTAACAACAGATGGCACAAATGAGGATATAGATAAATTCTAAGAAGAGCTGGAACAAGCAAAGAATGGATTCAAATCTCAAGATATTGTTATTGTCATGGGAGATCTAAATGCTAAAGTAGGACAAGATGCTGATGGAAATACCATAGGAAAATTTGGACTAGGGGAAAGAAATGAAGGAGGTGAGAAATGGGTAGAACGGTGCAAGATGAATAATCAGGTCATTATGAATACCTTCTTTAAAAACCATCCAAGACGCTTATCGACCTGGAGAAGTCCAGGTGACAACACTAGAAATCAAATAGACTTTATTACGATAAACCAAAGATTTAGCAACTCAGTGACTCAATGCAAAACATATCCAGGTGCAGACTGTAATAATGACCATCACCCAGTAGTATATCATTTGAAAGTAAAACCTAAAAAATTAAAGAAGCAAAAACCTTAACAATCCCTTGACTACTGGCAATTAATTAAAGAAGAAACATAAGACAAAAAATTACAATTGAAGTAAAGAATGGATTTCAAAGTCTAGAAATAGAATCTGTTGAAGATGACAGCAATCATGTAGAAATGAAATTTAACTCTCTAAAGGATGCCTTGGTAGATTCAGCAAAGTCAGTGACTCCTGAAAAAAGAAAAAAGCACAAAGAATAAATGGATGACAGATGAAATCAAAAATCTAATGGAAGAAAGGAGACGGAAGAAAGCAAATCCTATAGAAGCAACATATATCAAAGTTGCTGGTGAACGCAGCAGGCCAAGCAGCATCTATAGGAAGAGGTGCAGTCGGCGTTTCAGGCCGAGACCCTTCGTCAGGACTAACTGAAGGAAGAGTGAGTGAGGGATTTGAAAGCTGGAGGGGGAGGGGGAGATGCAAAATGATAGGAGAAGACAGGAGGGGGAGGGATAGAGCCGAGAGCTGGACAGGTGATAGGCAAAAGGGGATATGAGAGGATCATGGGACAGGAGGTCCGGGAAGAAAGACGGGGGGGGGGTGACCCAGAGGATGGGCAAGAGGTATATTCAGAGGGACAGAGGGAGAAAAAGGAGAGTGAGAGAAAGAATGTGTGCATAAAAATGAGTAACAGATGGGGTACGAGGGGGAGGTGGGGCCTTAGCAGAAGTTAGAGAAGTCAATGTTCATGCCATCAGGTTGGAGGCTACCCAGACGGAATATAAGGTGTTGTTCCTCCAACCTGAGTATGGCTTCATCTTTACAGTAGAGGAGGCCGTGGATAGACATGTCAGAATGGGAATGGGATGTGGAATTAAAATGTGTGTCCACTGGGAGATCCTGCTTTCTCTGGCGGACAGAGCGTAGATGTTCAGCAAAGCGGTCTCCCAGTCTGCGTCGGGTCTCACCAATATATAAAAGGCCACATCGGAAGCACCGGACGCAGTATATCACCCCAGTCGACTCACAGGTGAAGTGATGCCTCACCTGGAAGGACTGTTTGGGGCCCTGAATGGTGGTAAGGGAGGAAGTGTAAGGGCATGTGTAGCACTTGTTCCGCTTACACGGATAAGTGCCAGGAGGGAGATCAGTGGGGAGGGATGGGGGGGACGAATGGACAAGGGAGTTGTGTAGGGAGCGATCCCTGCGGAATGCAGAGAGAGGGGGGGAGGGAAAGATGTGCTTAGTGGTGGGATCCCGTTGGAGGTGGCGGAAGTTATGGAGAATAATATGTTGGACCCGGAGGCTGGTGGGGTGGTAGGTGAGGACCAGGGGAACCCTATTCCTAGTGGGGTGGTGGGAGGATGGAGTGAGAGCAGATGTACGTGAAATGGGGGAGATGCGTTTAAGGGCAGAGTTGATAGTGGAGGAAGGGAAGCCCCTTTCTTTAAAAAATGAAGACATCTCCCTCGTCCTAGAATGAAAAGCCTCATCCTGAGAGCAGATGCGGCGGAGACGGAGGAATTGCGAGAAGGGGATGGCGTTTTTGCAAGAGACAGGGTGAGAAGAGGAATAGTCCAGATCGCTCCCTACACAACTCCCTTGTCCATTCATCCCCCCCATCCCTCCCCACTGATCTCCCTCCTGGCACTTATCCGTGTAAGCGGAACAAGTGCTACACATGCCCTTACACTTCCTCCCTTACCACCATTCAGGGCCCCAAACAGTCCTTCCAGGTGAGGCATCACTTCACCTGTGAGTCGACTGGGGTGATATACTGCGTCCGGTGCTCCCGATGTGGCCTTTTATATATTGGTGAGACCCGACGCAGACTGGGAGACCGCTTTGCTGAACATCTACGCTCTGTCCGCCAGAGAAAGCAGGATCTCCCAGTGGACACACATTTTAATTCCACATCCCATTCCCATTCTGACATGTCTATCCACGGCCTCCTCTACTGTAAAGATGAAGCCACACTCAGGTTGGAGGAACAACACCTTATATTCCGTCTGGGTAGCCTCCAACCTGATGGCATGAACATTGACTTCTCTAACTTCCGCTAAGGCCCCACCTCCCCCTCGTACCCCATCTGTTACTCATTTTTATGCACACATTCTTTCTCTCACTCTCCTTTTTCTCCCTCTGTCCCTCTGAATATACCTCTTGCCCATCCTCTGGGTCACCCCGCCCCCCATCTTTCTTCCCGGACCTCCTGTCCCATGATCCTCTCGTATCCCCTTTTGCCTATCACCTGTCCAGCTCTCGGCTCTATCCCTCCCCCTCCTGTCTTCTCCTATCATTTTGCATCTCCCCCTCCCACTCCAGCTTTCAAATCCCTTACTCACTCTTCCTTCAGTTAGTCCTGACGAAGGGTCTCGGCCTGAAACGTCGACTGCACCTCTTCCTATAGATGCTGCTTGGCCTGCTGCGTTCACCAGCAACTTTGATGTATGTTGCTTGAATTTCCAGCATCTGCAGAATTCCTGTTGTTTGCGTTTAAAATCCTAGAGAATATAGGTCCTTAGATAAAAAAGTTAAAAGCTTATGTCAAAAAGCCAAAGAAGAATAGTTAAACCAGGAATGTGAGCAAATAGAAAGAATCCCTATTACTCATCCAAAAAGGTTACATCAATAAATCAAGAATATCACTGGTAAAAAGCTCCTCTGTTCTTCAGGTGGATGTTTGAAAGCAAAGGACGGTACCACTATCATGGAAGAAGATGAGATTATGAGCAGATGGACTGAGTATATTCAGGAATTGTTTGAAGACGATCGAGGAGAAAAACCAGAGATTAAGAAAAACATTGAAGGTCCAAGTATTTTAAAATCTGAAGTTCATAATGCAATAAATAAGATGAAGAAAGGAAAGGCAGCAGGTCCTGATGAATTAGTAAGAGAATAAATTATCGCCCTTGAAGATTATGGAATTGAAAAACTTACTGATTTAATCAATGACATTTATGAGACTGGAATAATACCAGAAGAGATGAAAAAAATCAGTACTTATCACTCTTCCTAAGAAACCTGGAGCAACAGAATGTGAATTACATAGGACCATAAGTTTAATGAGTCATAGCCCCAAGGTACTTCTAAGAATTTTGATGACAAGAGCTAAAAGTAAGATACCAGCTGAGATAGGCAAAGGACAATGTGGTTTTGTGAAAGACAAAGGTAAAAGACATGGCCTTAGAAAAGACGTGTGTGATTGGACTGCAGCCTGTGTGGAGTGCCAGTGGGCAAAAATTAACCATCATGTCTAGGTGCCATTGGTACCTTTTGCAGTCCCTGAGTAACAGTTTGACCAAGTCAATGTGGACCTGGTTGGTCCTCTTCACCCCCCCTCACCCCTTCCCACAACTTCATGCACTTCCTTACCATGGTGGATCGTATCACCAGGTGGCCAGAGGTCATTCCCCTAACATCGACGTCAGCCGTAGGCGTGGCTCGGGCGTTCATCAGCACCTGGGTTGCTCAGTTTGGCACCCCAGCTGATATTTCCTCTGACTGCGATCCCCAGTTCATTTCAGACCTCTGTGCTGGAATGGCCCAGAGCCTGGGGCGTTAGGCTATCACAGCATATAAGGCACAGTCCAATGGCCTAAGCAAAGGGTTTCGATGCTCCTTAAAGGCTGTTCTGAGGGCTTCCCTGACTGATGAGTGTTGGCATGATCATCTCCCAAGAGTCCTGCTGGGGCTCATAACAACTCCAAAAGAGGACGTGCAGAAGTCTGCAGCTGAATTGATATACAGTTAGCCATGATGAGTGCCAGGTCTTTATATTCCTGACCCCATGACCGCTTTGTCAGCCTCTCGACTGCGATGCACCCTCTTCAGTCAATTCAATTCCTTTGCACCTCTTTCTACCTCGCAGCATAACGTACAGCACTCTTGGGTTCCTGTTGACCTAAATACTGCCTTGGTTGTTTTCCTCTGCCATGATGCACACCAACGTCCCCTTAGGCCCTCTTACGATGACCCATTCTGTATTTTGGAATGGAGAGAAAAGACTTTTGTCATGGATAAGAGGGGTTAACCTGAATGTATTTCAGTAGTTCGCTTTAAACCAGCCCACCAAGCTTTGGAGGATTCTGTTACCTTGCCCCTGCTGTCATGACATGACCACGAGTGTGTCAACACACCTCTGGATGACCCAGAGGTACCTGCTGTTCCTCCACCCTTGTAACACAGGACCCAAGACGGTCAGCTCATCCAAGCTCCAGACAGGCTCACAATGCTGCTTTTAGGGAATTCTGGGGGCCCTGTGTAGGGTAACGTAATTGGTGGAAACATACATAATTCACAACCACCAACGTTGAGTCGGGGTTCCCTCTAAGGGGCCGATCAGATGTGATGACTTAATCATGTAAGGGATTTTTAGCACACTTTGTGTTCAGGTTTTGGAGTTTAATAAAATGTGTTACAGTTTTTTCTTAAACATAAAGTGCCTCACTTGATTTTATTTGCAGAAACCTACAGTATAACTTAATCTGCTGGGCATGGCCTACTGCCCTGCATTTCATGACCCTTTATGCCTGCCTGCTCAAATTCTGAATCTGTAACTCATCGACCAGATGACCTCAACAATTTGGCTTCACAGCAGTTCTCTCCTCATCCTGTCACTGATTTTCTCCTTGTCCTATCCATCCCTTCCACTACCTTATCTACTATTTAAAGCTAACCTGCTTTCTCTTTGACTTAGCACATTAACTTGATTTCTGTCTCCACAGATAACGCCTGACTTTTTGGGTGTTTTGTCATTGGTCTAACACTAGCTTGAACGAGATTTATGATGGTGGCCAAAATAAATGATTTTTCTGAATATTTTAATTCTTCTGCTCTTTTCAACGTTGTATTGTTTCTGAGTAATCTTTAGAGTATTATTCATTCTGACAGTGATAAAAAAACAAAAAATAATCATTTGCGTTGGTCACCAACTAAATGGATTCATAAGCATGGCTGAGTATATTTTCACACTCTACTAGATTATGAAATGATAATCAAATAAAAATAAACTTCAGCATAGATAGAAGCAGATTTACAGCCAATAAAAAGTGTGCCTTCTGCAGGATGACAAGCTATGAATATTACCTGTAATGCTAATGAAATTATTGGAACTACACTGAAACAGGTTCATCCACTGATAAATATCAGATGTTAGAACAATCTCCCTGGAGAAATACCTTCAGCGATGGCCAGCAGAATAGTTAACATTTAATGAACAGTGGATGTTTCTTTAATTTATTATTGAAGTTAGCAAATTCAACACTGTTCTTATTGATGTGAACTTGAAAAACCCTCAATGCTTCAGAACACTTTTGTTATTTTAGACCAAATGATATTTCACTAAATTAGCATTTTTTCATAAAGATTTCCTCCTTTTATATTTCAAGAGGATTCACGTGGCTGTCAACAATATGTGTAGGCTGACAGTGGCAAGTAACAGTCATGTCAATGACCAAGATGAAATCTAACATCCTATCCTTCTCACAGATTTCTCCTTCGCTTACAGTATATCCTGGGCGTCACCATTATTCAGAAACTCATCTGAAGCAAACACATAAATAGCACATCAGAGACTGAGTTTTCTACTTAACACCATCTATACAGGCATAACTCCAGTGTGAAGGAGCACTTTCCACTTGCCTGGCTAAGTCTAGTTCAAACATTTCTCAAGGGGCCCAACATCTAAGACAAAGTAACCTGCTTGACTGACACGCTATCCACTGCCCTAACCATTATTCCTATCATCACCAGGCCATAGTGGCTGCAATGTACGGTACACCACCAAGATGCACAAGAGTCACTTCCCCAGTCTTCTCCAACAGCATTTCCCAAATATATGACCTGTTATAAGAATTACCTCTTATAACAATAATCAGTGAGGTACAGAGAGATCTGTATTTACTGACAAGTACCTTTATTGTATAAACTAACAAGTATGTGAATTCATATAATAAATACCTTGCGTGCACACCCACAAAGTATCCTTGACTCTCCTGAATAGTCAAAGAATAGCAAAGGTATTAGCTGGGCACAGGAGTCTACGCTGGCCAGGTATTCCTTGTAGTCCTGATTCACTCACCATGTGTTTCACGCAGGGTCGCCCATGCTCGTATCTGCGATGGTTATTCTTCAAAGTTACCACTGCCAGCACACATGAAGCAACCACTTTTATATCCACTCCTTATCAATTCAAATATTGTATTCCAGTGTCATTGGCCGCAGGCCATGTGTCTGACCTTTAACACCTTTATATTGGATCTGCTCCATTTATTGCCCTCTTCCCATCAAGTGACAGTCGATAATTTATGGCTCTTTGTTCTAAATCCAGGCAGGCACCAACCCCAGCATTCACGAACCTGCATGTTATATCCAACCAAAGAACATCTCACAAATAATTTCTTATTTGGAAATTATCTCCAGTCCATCAGATTACCTGAACTATCATTGTGTCTTCTTTAAAACATTGATCGAGCCAAGCATGTCAATCTCACAAAATGGAGAAAAGGGAGTCTTCACAAAATGGCAGCCTCCATCCCAAGCATGCAGCAACAACATAGACAATTAGTCTATCAGCATTCACTGTCCTCGATTCATTCGAATTCACTGATTTCCAGACCGTTGTTCTTTCTAGCCAACAGACCGAAATCACCAGAAAGAAAAGGCAGCTAAAACATAGGAACCCAGTCACCTGAAGATTCTGCTCTAAGTTGACTTGAAAATATACTGCTGGACCTTCAGTATCTGTGGATGCAAGTCCTGGGATTCCCTACACAACCGCATTGGGGGCCTATCTTTACCATGGACTACAATGGTAAAAGAGCTGACTTACCACCATGTTCTTAAAGCAATTAGTGACAGGAAATAAACACTAAACTGACCTGCAACACCCAAATTCAGAAAATGAGGAAATCCATCTTTAGTGCTAACTTTAGCACAGTTGGTAGTAATTTCAGCGCCATGTTAAAGTTTGCAAAATCAAGTCTACACCAAAGACTAGAGCATATTAATATAGACCAGCACTCTAATACAACATTACTGCAATAGGTGGCACTTTTCAAGCAAGATGTTAAATTAATTTTTGCAAGTTATATCAGATGGATATCATAATACTATTTAAAAGAAAGAAGAACAATTCTCTTAATGTCCCAGCCAATACTTATCCTTTAATTAGTATTATTAAAAACTGATTATCTTGTCATTTTCATTGTATTGTTTGTGAGATCCTGCTGTGTACAAATGAGTTGTTTCTATATTAGAATAGTATCAACACTGATCACAGCTGTGGAAAGTTTGATATAAATGCAAATCTCTTTTTAGTGTTTTGAAATTGTACATGAGTTTGCATTCATTTTATTTTAAAGCCTTGAGCTACAAGCCAAGCTAATGCTAATTAACATTATTAACAATAATGATAGGCATTATATATGATCAAATTTGCTGTAAAGCATAGCTCATCATTATTGTCCATGTTTGCTCATTCTAAATTTAGGAATCAAATTTAACACAAAACCTGTAAATCATTCAAGTTCGAAGAAGTTAGTGAAAACTTAGAAAGCTACAATTTTTCATTATTTCATGAGGTTTATTATGATCTTTGCCATTTTGGAATATGCGTGACCTTTTTAATCTATGAGTAATGTCATGCACTGTTAACTTTTAATGTTATTTCTTAATACATGAAAGATGACAGCATATAGGAGATAGCTGATTAAAGAGCGTCTTATTGTGAAAAGTATAATTAAATAACTCCCAAATCCATTACTAGCAGTAAGGAGGATATATTTCAGACGAAATTAGGATCTCAAATGAAAAGGCCAGATAACCACTCAGCTAATTAACTATTTAATTATCATTGGTAGACTCTGCAACACACTGTCATTTTGTTTTAATCACTAAACTATTTAATATATTAAATGACAAATCAGTTTCTCAATGATTAGAGTTCACTTTATGGAATCTAAATATAGAGCACCGTGACTTCGTAAAAAGCTTCCTATCATATTTAGACAATAAAGTTAATTAGCATAATGCAGGACTTTTATAAATAATACTGACCACGCTCAGTATTGATGCGTATGAAACACTGAACTCAATTTTTGCTGTAAAATAACATCTAATAGAATTTCCTATCAACTTAGACTTGTTCTTGCATCCTTTGTCTCAAAATGATTTGCCATTATCTGCTAAAGGCCAAGCACAGTAAGTGAAAGTGGGCAAGCCAGGCTATGCACTGAATGAATGAGAAGGAAGACAAAGAAATAAATGCAGCAAGATTGAGACGCAATTCAAAGGCACATCAGACAAGGATAGAAAAATGAAGAGAAGAAAGGAAATAATAGAATAAGAGATTGAGAGAGAGAAACAAGCACAGACTAAATAAAAAATCAATTTGTCATTATTAAAACCTCAAAAATAATTAACACCCTCAAGGAAAATGATCACTTAATTAAAGAGGTAACTACTCTTCAAACAGAAGGGGTTGCAGGGGTAGTAATAGAGAGGGTTAAAAATTAGTAAAAGAGGATGCAGCTTGGACTGATGTAGTTACAAGGAATCAATGATAGAGAGAAGGGTTGATGCTGTAACTGCATCAAGATGCAGAAGCTTGTGGTTATGTGATAGCACACCACTATTGTTGGGCCTGAAACTTAGATTTGTTGTTAGCTAAGCTAGATTTATGGATAATTAAGTGTTTTATTCTGCAATCGAAACCTAGTTTTACCGTTATGTTTTTTTTGTGTAATGCTTTAATCAGAGAAATGTGACAACCAAATCTCAGCTAATTAAGTTTTCTGTGTAATAATGTATATGGAGAAGTGTTTAAGACTGTCCTCAAATGCTGTTTGGGTAGATGAGCTGGATCAGCGGAAATTTCAACAAACTCATGTTGTTTAGACACCAGTACTATGTTGTCTTTCTCATTCACCCCTACAGAAACACTTAACATTTGGTGGTGAATATAATTTGTACCTACAGTACAGTTACAATAAATTCATGATTATCAATGTGTGTTAACTTTCAATGCAACATGGTATTCAGTTGTGCATCTGGCCCTATTCTGAGATTACTACAGCATTTGTACTTCAGACCATAAGACATAAGAAACAGGAGCAAAGCTAGGCCATTTGTATTCTCAAGAGGGAGGGTGAGCAGCCAGATGTCATGGTCCATGTAGGGACCAATGATGTGGATAGGAAGAAGGAGGCGATCCTGCAAAGAGAATTTAGGGAGTTAAGTGCAAAGTTGAAGGACAGGACCTCCAGCATTGCAATCTCAGGATTGCTACCTGTGCCACGTGCTAGTGAGGCTAGAAATAGGAAGATAATGCAGCTAAATATGTGGCTAAGCAGTTGGTGCAGGAGGGAGGGCTTCATGTTTCTGGACAATTGGGCTTCATTCCAGGGAAGATGGGACCTGTTCCGATGGGACAGGTTGCACCTGAACTGGAGGGGGACAAACATCCTTGCAGGAAGGTTTGCTCATGCTGCTCCAGGGGGTTTAAACTAGATTTGCAGGGGGAGGGGAACCAGAGTGTCAGAACAGATAGTGAGGTGGAGGAGGATAAAGGTCATGCAAGAACTGCAAGTATAGTGCATGGAGTAAAGCCAGATCTAACATATAAAGAGGTTTTGAGGAAAGAGAAACAGAATAAAGGGTGTAAAGGTAGTAAGGTAAAAGGGCTAAAGTACATGTACTTCAATGCAAGAATAGTCATAGTCATAGTCATATTTTATTAATCCTGGGGGAAATTGGTTTTCGTTACAGTAGCTCCATAAATAATAAATAGTAATAGAACCACAAATAGTTAAATAGTAATATGTAAATTATGCCAGTAAATTATGAAATAAGTCCAGGACCAGCCTTTTGGCTCAGGGTGTCTGACCCTCCAAGGGAGGAGTTGTAAAGTTTGATGGCCACAGGCAGGAATGACTTCCTATGACGCTCTGTGTTGCATCTCGGTGGAATGAGTCTCTGGCTGAATGTACTCCTGTGCCCACCCAGTACATTATGTAGCAGATGGGAGACATTGACCAAGATGGCATGCAACTTAGACAGCATCCTCTTTTCAGACACCACCGGGAGAGAGTCCAGTTCCATCCCCACAACGTCACTGGCCTTACGAATGAGTTTGTTGATTCTGTTGGTGTCTGCTACCCTCAGCCTGCTGCCCCAGCACACAACAGCAAACATGATAGCACTGGCCACCACAGACTCGTAGAACATCCTCAGCATCGTCCGGCAGATGTTAAAGGACCACCGTCTCCTCAGGAAATAGAGACGGCTCTGACCCTTCTTGTAGACAGCCTCAGTGTTCTTTGACCAGTCCAGTTTATTGTCAATTCGTATCCCCAGGTATTTGTAATCCTCCACACTGACCCCCTGGACAGAAACAGGGGTCACCGGTACCTTAGCTCTCCTCAGCTCTACCACCAGCTCCTTAGTCTTTTTCACAGTAAGCTGCAGATAATTCTGCTCACACCATGTGACAAAGTTTCCTACCGTAGCTGTGTACTCAGCCTCATCTCCCTTACTGATGCATCCAACTATGGCAGAGTCGTCCGAAAACTTCTGAAGATGACAAGACTCTCTGCAGTAGTTGAAGTCCGAAGTGTAAATGGTGAAGAGAAAGGGAGACAAGACAGTCCCCTGTGGAGCCCCCGGTGCTGCTGATCACTCTGTCGGACACACAGTGTTGCAAGCACACGTACTGTGGTCTGCCAGTCAGGTAATCAAGAATCCATGACACCAGGAAAGCATCCAACTGCATCACTGTCAGCTTCTCCCCCAGCAGAGCAGGGCGGATGGTGTTGAACGCACTGGAGAAGTCAAAAAATATGACCCTCACAGTGCTCGCTGGCTTTTCCAGGTGGGCGTAAACACGGTTCAGCAGGGAGACGCATCAGGAACAAAGGTGATGAACTGAGAGCTTGGATACATACATGGAATTATGATGTAGTGGCCATTACAGAGACTTGGCTGGCACCAGGGCAGGAATGGATTCTCAATATTCCTGGATTTCAGTGCTTTAAAAGGGATAGAGAGGGGGGAAAGGGCAGGAGGGATGGCATTACTGGTCAGGGATACTATTACAGCTACAGAAAGGGTGGGTAATGTAGCAGGATCCTCTTTTGAGTCAGAATGGGTAGAAGTCAGGAACAGGAAGGGAGCAGTTACTCTATTGGGAGTATTCTATCGGCCCCCTGGTAGCAGCAGAGATACAGAGGAGCAGATTGGGAGGCAGATTTTGGAAAGGTGCAAAAATAACAAGGTTGTTATCATGGATGACTTTAACTTCCCTAATATTGATTGGAACCTGATCAGTTCCAATGGTTTAGACGGGGCAGAGTTTGTTAAGTGTGTCCAGGATGGATTCCTGTCACAGTATGTTGACAGGCCGACTAGGGGGAATGCCATACTAGATCTAGTATTAGGTAACAAACCGAGGCAGGTCACAGATCTCTCAGTGGGTGAGCATCTGGGGACAGTGACCACCGTTCCCTGGCCTTTAACTTTATCATGGAAAAGGATAGAATCAGAGAGAACAGGAAAATTTTTAATTGGGGAAGGGCAAATTATAAGGCTATAAGGCTAGAACTTGCGGGTGTGAATTGGGATGATGTTTTTGCAGGGAAATGTACTATGGACATGTGGTCGATGTTTAAAGATCTGTTGCAGGATGTTAGGGATAAATTTGTCCTGGTGAGGAAGCTAAAGAATGGTAGGGTGAAGGAACCATGAGTGACAAGTGAGGTGGAAAATCTAGTCAGGTGGAAGAAGGCAGCATACATGAGGTTTAGGAAGTGAGGATCAGATGGGTCTATTGAGGAATATAGGGAAGCAAGAAAGGAGCTTAAGAAGGGGCTGAGAAGAGCAAGAACGTGGCAGAGAAGGCCTTGGTGAGTAGGGTAAAGGAAAACCCCAAGGCATTCTTCAATTATGTAAAGAACAAAAGGATGACAGGAGTGAAGGTAGGACCGATTAGAGATAAAGGTAGGAAGATGTGCCTGGAGGCTATGGAAGTGAGCGAAGTCCTCAATGAATATTTCTCACCGGTATTCACCAATGAGAGAGAACTTGATGATGGTGAGGACAATATGAGCGAGATTGATGTTCTGGAGCATGTTGATATTAAGGGAGAGGAGATGTTGGAGTTGTTAAAATACATTAGGATGAATAAGTACCCAGGGTCAGACAGAATATTCCCCAGGCTGCTCCACAAGGCAAGGGAAGAGATTGCTGAGCCTCTGGCTAGGATCTTTATGTCCTCGTTGTCCACGGGAATGGTACCGGAGGATTAGAGGGAGGTGAATGCTATCCCCTTGTTCAAAAAAGGTAGTAGGGATTGTCCGGGTAATTATAGACCAGTGAGCCTTATGTCTGTGGTGGGAAAGCTGTTGGAAAAGATTCCAGAGATAGGATCTGTGGGCACTTAAAGAATCATGGTCTGATCAGGGACAGTCAGCATGGCTTTATGAAGGGCAGATCATGTCTAACAAGCCTGACAGAGTTCTTTGAGGAGGTGACCGGGCATATAGATGAGGGTGGTGCAGTGGATGTGATCTACATGGATTTTAGTAAGGCATTTGACAAGGTTCCACATGGTAGGCTTATTCAGAAAGTCAGAAGGCATGGAATCCAGGGAAGTTTGGCCAGGTGGATTCAGAATTGGCTTGCCTGCAGAAAGCAGAGGGTGGTGGTGGAGGGAGTACATTCAGATTGGAGGATTGTGACTAGTGGTGTCCCACAAGGATCGGTTCTGGGACCTCTACTTTTTGTGATTTTTATTAACGAGCTGGATATGGGGGTAGAAGGGTGGGTTGGAAAGTTTGCAGACGACACAAAGGCTGGTGGTGTTGTAGATAGTGTAGAGGATTGTCAAAGATTGCAGAGAGACATTGATAGGATGCAGAAGTGGGCTGAGAAGTGGCAGATGGAGTTCAACCCAGAGAAGTGTGAGGTGGTACACATTGGAGAGACAAACTCCAAGGCAGAGTACAAAGTAAATGGCAGCATACTTGGTAGTGTGGAGGAGCAGAGGGATCTCGGAGTACATGTCCACAGATCCCTGAAAGTTGCCTCACAGGTAGATAGGGTAGTTAAGAAAGCTTATGGGGTGTTAGCTTTCATAAGTCGAGGGATAGAGTTTAAGAGTCGCTGGGTAATGATGCAGCTCTATAAAACTCTGGTTAGGCCACACCTGGAGTACTGTGTCCAGTTCTGGTAGCCTCACTATATGAAGAATATGGAAGCATTGGAAAGGGTACAGAGAAGATTTACCAGGATGCTGCCTGGTTTAGACAGTATGCATTATGATCAGAGATTAAGGGAGCTAGGGCTTTACCTCTTTGGAGAGAAGAAGGATTAGAGGAGACATGATAGAGGTATACAAGATATTAAGAGGAATAGATAGAGTGGACAGCCAGCGCTTCTTCCCCAGGGCACCACTGCTCAATACAAGAGGACATGGCTTTAAGGTAAGGGGTGTTGAGGTTCAAGGATGGTATTAGAGGAAGATTTTTTACTCAGAGTGTTTGGTTCATGGAATGCACTGCCTGAGTCAGTGGTGGAGGCAGATACACTTGTGAAATTTAAGAGACTACTAGACAGGTAAATGGAGGAATTTAAGGTGGGTGGATACATGGAAGGCAGGGTTTAAGGCTCAGCACAACATTGTGGGCCAAAGGGCCTGTACTGTGCTGTACTGTTCTATGTTCCATTTGGCCCATTGTGTCTGATCTGCCAAAGTAGTAATGAACACCATAAACCTTAAAACCATATTCACAGCAAAATCTGGATCAGTATCACAACTTCTAATAAGGTTTATTATCACTATCTTATTTGACATGAAATTTGTTTTGAGACAAAAGTACTGTGCAAAGGCATAACAGTGATATAAATTAGAAAATAAATAAACGGTAAGAAATGGAATAATGAGGTAGTGTTCATGGGTTCACAGACTGTTTAGAAATCTGATGATGGAGGGGAACAAGTTATTCCTGAATCATTGAGTGTGGGCCTTCAGGATACTGCATCTCCTCTTTGATGTTTTTAAGATAAGAGGGCACGTCCCCGATGATGAGGGTCCATGATGATAGATGTTGACCTGAGGCACCACTACTTGAAGATGTCCTCGATGGTGAGGAACGCTGTGACTATGATGGAGCCTGCTGAGTCTATAACCTCTGTAGACTTTTGAAAACCCGCGTTCTGGAGCTTCTATATGCAACCAGTCAGAATGCTCTGTAGAAATTTGTAAGAGTCCTTGGTGACATACTAAATCTGCTCAAACTCTTAACAAAGTAGACCAACTGGTGTGCCTTCTTCATGATTGCATCAGTGTGTTGGGCCCAAGACAGGTCTTTGAAGATGTCTATATCCAGGAACTTAGAGCTGCTCACCACTGACCCCTCAATGAGGACTGGTGTGTGTTGTCTCGACTTCCTCTTCCTGAAGTTGATGATCAATTCCTTGATCTTGCTGATATTGACTGTGAGGTTGTCACTCAACCAGCCAATCCGTCTCACTACTGTAAGCCTCCTTGTTGCCATCTGAGAATTTGCCAACATCAATGGTGTCATCTGCAAATTTATAAATAGCTTGAGCTGTTTAGCCACACTATTGAGTGACTAAACACAATAGAATAGAATGGATGGGAGAGAGACAACTACTTACATGCAGCTCCCAAGAGAATCGTCAAATATTCCCATTTACAAGTACCACAGCTGAAATCTACAGCAGCACACTGCAGAAAGCAACATTGTTTAAAAGAACTGGCTTCTACAGAACTGACAGACTCAGGTCTCCGGACCACCATGGGGTGAGTGCAGCTAGAAGCTCAGGGGAGTTTTTCATCGTCTCAGAAAACGTGACTACTGGAGAGGACTACAAGAAAAACTGAAATACAGGCCCCAAAGGCAAACCCTCCTCCCAACCCCCACCACCATCGTTCTCCTGGCTAATGTACAGGCTTGGGAAAACAAAATTGAAGAGCTCAAATCAAGATTGCTGCACCATAGGATGTGTACTCTGCTTCACAGAGACTCTGCACTCCAGATACAGTGATCCAGCTAGGGGGCTTCACCATCCACTGGGTGAACGGGACAGCAGCATCAAGTAAAGGCAGTGCTGGCATTGTTTGCTTTATTGTTAACTTACCATAGTGCACAGATGTGGCGGCTTTATCTCAATCCTGCCCCACCACCTGGAAGACCTGACTGTCAAGTGTCGTCCGTTCTGTCTGCCTAGGGAGTTTTCCACCATCGCTTTGGTTGCAGAGTACATTCTACCCCTGGCCAACATCGGGCTGACGCTGAATAAGATCAGCACTGTGATCAACAGCCCCGAGACAGCACACGCTGATGCCTTCCCAATCACTGAGGGGTCTTCAACCAGGCCGGCTTCAAAATCTCCGACAAACTACCACCAACGTGGCACTTGCAGAACCACAGGAGCGATCATTACACCACCATCAAGAGCACTTACCAAACCCACACTTCGGCAATCCCATTCACATTTCTGCACTTCTTCTCTCAGTGTACAGGCAGAGACAGGAGGCTGCAGCTCCAGTGGTGAGGACTGTGATAGAGGAAGAGGAGTGCTTAGAGGACTGCACTGAATTGACTATATTCAGGGATTAACTTTCAGATCAGAAAGAAAATGCCATTGCCATCATCAATTTCACCAAGGCCGATGTGGGTATGTACTTTTGAGAACATACCAAGTTTTTCCAAACCAGGAGCCCTGGATTAACCAGAAGATTTGCAGTCTGCTCAGGTCTAGATTTGTGGTGTTCAAGACCAGTGATCCAGAATGCTACAAGTCTAAGGATGACCTGTGCAAGGTCATACTAAGGCCAAAAAAGGCATTTGTGTGTGAAATTATGGACACAATTAGATGCATGAGAGATGTGGCAGGATTTGCATCCCATTACTTTCTTTAAAACTAAACCTAACATTCCCCCCTTCCCCCTAACAGCATAAATGGCAGTGATGCTTCACCCCCCCCCCCCACAACAATGTGCTCAACATCTTTTATGCACAATTGGAAAGGTAGAGCAACATTATACCTGTGTGATTCCCCAGAGCATCAGGCAACCTCACTATCTCAGAGGCCAAAGTCAGAACATCCTTCAAGATGGGAACACTCTCAATGCACCAAGTCCTGATGGCGTACCTGCCTAGGTACTGACTCTGCCAACCAACTGGCTGGAGCGTTCAAGGACATCTTCAACCTCTGCCGACGGAGGTTCTCACCTGCTTTAAAAGGACATCAATCATACTGCTACCCAAGAGCAGCAGGGTGAGCTTCCTCATTGACTATCAACCAATAGCACTCAACCTACAACTATGAAGTGTTTCGAGAGGTTGGTTATTATTAGGATTAACATCTGCTGGGCAAAGATCTGGGCTGGCAGCCGTTTGCCTACCACCACAACAGATCTACAGTGGATGGAATCTCCCTAGCTCTCAACCCTGCTTTGGAGCACATAGACAAGAGCAAAACGTTCATCAGGCTGCTGTTTATCAATTACAGCTTGGTGTTTGATACCGTTGTCCCTTCAGTATTAGTCAACAAGCATCTATATCTGGGCCTCCGTAACACGCTCTGCAACTGGATCCTCGTCCTCCTCATCAGGAAACCACAGTCAGTACCAATGAGTGATAACATCTCCTCACTGACAATCTCCACAGCCATTGCATTGTACTGTTGCCACAAAGACAACAAATTTCATGACATATACCGGTGATATTAAACCTGATTCTGATTCAAGGATGCATGCTTAACCCACTGTTCTACTCTCTCTACAACCATGACTAAAATTAGACTTCTAGTTATGACCTTTGGTGAATTAATTGATAGTTTTCAACCAAATCACATCAAGTACAGGTACACACATAAAAAATGCTGATGATCACAGCAGGCCAGGTAGCACCTATAGGAAGAGGTACGGTCGACATTTCGGGCCGAGACATCGACTGTACCTCTTCCTATAGGTACTGCCTGGCCTGCTACGTTCACCAGTATTTTTTTATGTGTGTTGTTTGAAATTCCAGCATCTGCAGATTTCCTCATGTTCGCGTTTTTAAAGTACAGGTATAATCTAGTTAACAGCGTGCAATCCATTTTGTCACGTTTGTACTCTAGTAATAGTGATACTGCAAAAGATTTTACTGCAATGCTAAGGAGGATTGCCCTCATTTCTGGTCATTTTAGAAAAGATGTGGTATTTTAAAGAGGGTGCAGAAGAGACTCACCTAGATGCTGCCTGGATTAGAGAGCATGTCTTATGAGGAAAGGTTGAGCGAGCTATAGCTTTCCTCTTTGGAGGAAAGAAGGATGAGAGGCAACTTGATAGAAGTGTATAAGATCATAAGAGGCATAGATAAAGTTCACAGGCAGTGCCTTTTCTCTAGGGCAGCAATGGCTAATACCAGAGGATATCCAGTTAAGGTGAGTGGAGGAAAGTTTAGGGGAAGATGTCAGAGGTAGCTTTCCCCCCTACACAGAGGGTGCTAAATGTCTGGATTGCACTGCAGTGTTGAGGCTGATATATATTAGGCATGTTTAAGTGTCTTTTGGGCACATAGATGAAAGATAAATGGAGGGTTCTGGGCTGTGCAGGAGAGAAGTATTAGATTGATCTTGGAGTAGGTTAAGAGTTCAACACAACATTATGTGTACTGCACAAGAGTACAATGCTGTACTGTTCAATGTTCTGTATTGTATGATCTATGAGAAGTCATGGATATGAGAAGTACAGGTGATAAGGCAGAGAGTGTTTGGGGCAAAAACAAAAATGCCGGAAATGCCGGAGGAACCAGAGAAGTAGGGAGAGAACTGAGGTAGTATGAATCATTATCATACTTAGTCTGTTTGCGTACAGGAGCACCGTGCCCAGCTTTGCCCAATGAATTCTTTTTCTCAAAGGAGGCACAACAAGATGCACGGATCACTATCTACAGAAACATTTTATGTTTCATATATTCTCAGATAAGGATGGTAATAGTTACTTATAAACAAGGTGCCCACCGGGATGATTGAACCATTCCTTGAAAATTGAAGATGGCACAGAATGAGTTAGACGCAATTCTCAGATGGTGGAACATGGGCCAAAGCAGGGTAGGTCGTTGTTGACCAAGTTACTGAGCGGCACAGCAACTAAAAATCCAGAAGGTCAAATGCAAGTGGACGTGTTGCTGTGTGAGTCGAAGAGAGCATTGTTAGCCTCAAAAGGAAACCAGCGCAGCAAGACTGCAGAAAAACTGCAACGCGGTATCACATTGCATTCACAACATTGTGCACTTAGGTGTAAATGCAGAGGGAAATAGAAGAACTTAATAAAATGCCAAACTAAGGGTGCCCCCTCAATACCATAGATCAATAATAGTGCACATGAAAGAACGCACAATATTCAGTATCACCTGACACCCTGCTGCTCACATACAAGCCAATTATCCTTTTTTTATGAAATGCAAGAGGGCAGCAACTTTGTGCAGCTATGTCATGTTTATTATGGTATTCAGTGTCAAAGATATCCTGAAAATTTAACGAATTACAGATGCTGGAAACCTGGAGGAAAAAGAAGAGAAAATGCAGGAAACGCTCAAAAGATCAGGCAGCATCTGTAGAAAGTTGAACTTTTATAACAGTTGAAGTGTTTTGCACCTGGAAGTGCTAACTGTTCCTTCCCACACATGCTGCCTGACCTGCTGAGTTACACCCGTTTGTTTCTTTTTTTATTCCAAAGACATCCTATACAGAAATATATCAGTAACTTATTTCATTTTCCTGTTGGTAGATATTCTCTTGTTACAATGTAGTAGCATATCAAGAAAGAGGATGTCTCCATTAGTCTATTTACTTCATGTCACACCTCCAGCATAGAGATCTTTCCACACTATTTGCCAGGAACCTCTTTCATCATGCTCCAATGAAAAGAGTATCACTGAGTGGAAATCTCGTAAGGGTTTTCAGTGGAATAGCCTATAAAAACTAATTTCATTAATGCCAGTCTCTCTAATACTCAACTCTCTTATATTATCTACAAACCTCCCACTAATATTCTTGAATTATGACTGATGAAATCATTGTGTATTTATTTTCCCCAACAAGAAATTTCAGGTTCCATTTCCTGAATGTTAAAACATAAAATGCAATGGGTATGGCTTTTGATACAGTATATCTAGTGACACAAATGCACTAAGCACTCAGGTTAATGTATGAGGAGCTTATGCTGGCTCTGGGTCTGTACCCACTGGAGTTTAGAAAACTGAGGGGAGATCTCATTGAACCCGACTGAATATTGGAAGATCTAGATAGAGTGAAGGTGGAAAAGATGCTTCAAATAATGGGAGAGTCTAGGATCACAGGGCACAGCCTTAAATCAGAGATGAGGAGGAATTTTTTTAGCCAGAGGTGGTGAACCTGTGGAATTCATTGCCACAGATGGCTGTGAAGAGCAAGTTATTGTGTATATTTCATGCAGGTGGTGACACATTCCTGAATAGTAAGGGTGTGAGAGGTAATGTGGAGAAAGCAGGAGAATAAATCAGCAGTGATTGAATGGCAGAACAAACTCGATGGGCTGAATGGCCAAATTCTGCTTCTATGTCTTATGATCTTTATGATATGGTCACCTCTGAAGAGTCAACTCATCTTGATAATAAATACTGCCATTGACAGAAATGACTGAATGCCCAAAAAACGTTAGTATTTCTTCTAGCTTAGAGGCTGATTTTCATGATTGTAAAGATGTTCTCATAAACTTGAAATGGAGACATCTCTTTCTCCCTTATTAGGGGGAGAGAGAGAGAGAGAGAGAGAGAGAGAGAGAGAGCCTGTGGTGTGTCAGATACTGGGTGAATGAGTAGTCCTTGGGGTAATGCAAATCTGTGTCTTTCCTGTTGCTTTGCTGCATGCTTGAGTGCTCGGTGGTGGGTGCCGATGCTTTCTTTTGCTGGTGGGGGAGGTGGGGATTGTTGCTTGCTGCCGCTTACACATGGGAGGAAGGGGAACTGGGGGAGACTTTGGGGTTCTAACATTTAACTGTCATTCATTCTTTGGGGGGCACTCCTCTGTTTTCGTGGCAAACAAAAAGCATTTCAGGATGCAAATTAAATACACTTCTCTGGCATTAATTGTACCTTTGAAACAATAAATATTAACATAATAATAAATAAGTCTATACTTAGGTCACTTTCAGAGTCCCATCATGCTTTAGGCTCCAAATGAACGCATGGCTGCAATGGTTTCATGGTTACACTTGACTGAGTAACAATGTTATACACCATGTAACACAAATCATCTTGGGAGAATCCATGATGTTTTAAAGTTCCTGCTGTACACTCAATAATGAGGCTTCTGATTGAACGTAAAGTGTGAATAAATCACTAAATGACTGAGACATCAATTCTTGGCAGAAACCTGTGCAATGGCTGTAGAGTATGATAGATTATGCATACGTGCACTTTGATGCCATACAAGTAAATAGAACAAATGTATTTTTATTAAGAAATCTAGGACAAAATGCTACTAATCAATGAAAGGTAAGTTACAAGATACGGCAGGAATCTTTCAGCCTGCTGGTGGTTTTCACACATGATAGTCAGTATGAAGCTTCCATAAGAACTCAAAGCGATTTTGTGAACAGTTCTGTGTGGACAAAATTCATACATTACATTAAGCCATCAAGATTAATAATACTTGCTAAACTTGATTGTTTGATTTATTTTTGACAATAACACCAAGCAATATCTAAGAATATCACTTCATAATTTCCATCAATTCTCAGGAATGCTGAGTGGTTTACTAAATGGATCTAAAGGTATACTACATTATGAAAGTCTATTTTAAATATGTTTTCTTAAATGTTTCATACCAATACATAAAATTTCACATAGGCATATTGGCTTTGAAAAACTTGCAAGTACAAAAAGCAATTAATATGATTTTGACACTGCAATCATACACTGCCAAATCTCATTACGTGTAATAAGACTGAAAAACTACATCAATAGAATGGCATACAATGCAATTTTTCAATATAGACTAAGTGGCTCTACTTGTATATTACGAGGGGTGATTGATAAGTTCATGGCCTAAGGTAAAAGGAGTCAGTTTTAGAAAACCTAGTACATTTATTTTTCAATGTAGTCCACGCCTACATTTACACACTTAGTCCAGCAGTCGTGGACCATACGGATCCCTTCTTTGTAGAAGTCAGCGTCTTGGACCTCCAGAAAGTGGTCCACAGCAGGGGTGATTGATAAGTTCGTGGCCCAAGGTAGAAAGAGATGAGTTGTACAGCTTTTGTTACATGCACGTGCAGCCCAACTCTCTGAGTGATTATGCAGAAAGTTTGAAGTTAATAACTCATCTCCTTCTACCTTAGGCCACGAACTTATCAATCACCCCTGCTGTGGACCACTTCCTGGAGGTCCAAGATACCGACTTCTACAAAGAAGGGATCCGTATGCTCCACGACCGCTGGACTAAGTGTGTAAATGTAGGAGGGGACTATGTTGAAAAATAAATGTGCTAGGTTTTCTAAAATTGACTCCTTCTACCTTAGGCCACAAACTTAATCAGTCACCCCTTCTACATCAAATATGGCAGGCAAGGTACAGAAAAGACACAGATTTAATATTTAGGAGTAAATTGGTTTTGTGAATTTATTTCCATATCTCTTCAGAAACACATCTCAAGCATTTTCACCTTAATTGTGCTAATCAAAGGGAGTAGACCGTAAGACAAAGGAGCAGAAGTCGGCCATTCGGCCCATCGAGTCTGCTCTGCCATTTTATCATGAGCTGATCCATTCTCCCATTTAGTCCCACTCCCTGCCTTCTCACCATAACCTTTGATGCCCTGGCTACTCAGATACCTATCAATCTCTGCCTTAAATACACCCAATGACTTGGCCTCCACTGCTGCCCATGGCAGCAAATTCCATAGATTCACCACCCTCTGACTAAAAAAATTTCTTCGCACTTCTGTCCTGAATGGGCGCCCTTCAATCCTCAAGTCATGCCCTCTCGTACTAGACTCCCCCATCATGGGCAACAACTTTGCCATATCCACTCTGTCCATGCCTTTCAACATTCGAAATGTTTCTATGAGGTCTCCCCTCATTCTGCTAAACTCCAAGAAATACAGTCCAAGAGCGGACAAACGTTCCTCGTATGTTAACCCTCTCATTCCCGGAATCACTCTAGTGAATCTTCTCTGTATCTTCTCTAACGTCAGCACATCCTTTCTTAAATAAGGAGACCAAAACTGCCCACAGTACTCCAAGTGAGGACTCACCAGCGCCTTACAGAGCCTCAAAATCACATCCCTGCTCCTATACTCTATTCCTCTAGAAATGAATGCCAACATTGCATTCGCCTTCTTCACTACCGACTCAACCTGGAGGTTAACCTTAAGGGTATCCTGCACGAGGACTCCCAAGTCCCGTTGCATCTCAGAACTTTGAATTCTTTTCCCATTTAAATAATAGTCTGCCCGTTTATTTCTTCTGCCAAAGTGCATAACCATACACTTTCCAACATTGTATTTCATTTGCCACTTCTTTGCCCATTCTTCCAATTTATCCAAGTCTCTCTGCAGACTCTCCGTTTCCTCAGCACTACCGGCCCCTCCACCTATCTTCGTATCATCTGCAAACTTAGCCACAAAACCATCTATTCCAAAATCCAAATCGTTGATGTACAATGTAAAAAGAAGTGGCCCCAACACGGACCCCTGTGGAACACCACTGGTAACCGGCAGCCAACCAGAATAGGATCCCTTTATTCCTACTCTGTTTCCTGCCAATCAGCCAACGCTCTACCCACGTATGTAACTTTCCTGCAATTCCATGGGCTCTTGTCTTGTTAAGTAGCCTCATGTGTGGCACCTTATCAAAGGCCTTCTGAAAATCCAAATATACAACATCCACTGCATCTTCCTTGTCTAGCCTACTGGTAATTTCCTCAAAAGATTGTAATAGGTTAGTCAGGCAGGATTTTCCTTTAAGGAATCCATGCTGAGTTCTGCCTATCTTGTCATATGCCTCCAGGTACTCCGTAACCTCATCCTTGAGGATCGACTCCAACAACTTCCTAACCACCGATGTCAAGCTAACCGATCTATAATTTCCTTTTTGCTTCCTTGCCCCCTTCTTAAATAGCAGAGTGACATTTGCAATCTTCCAGTCCTCCGGAACCATGCCAGAATCTATCGACTTTTGAAAGATCATCGCTAATGCCTCCGCAGTCTCCACAGCTACTTCCTTCAGAACACGAGGGTGCATTCCTGAACTTGCACCAACAAACCTATTACTAGTGGTACTAGTCAGCAGAGACATATAGGCTTCCCAGTACAAATTCAGCACTGTTTTAGCAACAATCATTATTGTGGATGAGTCAATCCCTGCTTTGTCTGATACAGACAGTTTAATTACTTACGTAATCTTAAAGTGTCCTTAGTAAATGCATAAACTGTAATTGTTGGATTTAAATGCAAAATATAAATTGGTTTGGCATATTTTTCTTTCTTAGTTTCTCAAACTTGAGATGAGAGTAAGTAACAATTAAGTAAACTATCATGAAATTTTAGCCCTTAGTTGAAATGATAATTAATCACACCATACAAATATGTTGACAGTGAAATCCCATTACATTTAAATGCCTAGAATTTATATAAAGGTAAATAAGCAATAAAACACATACAAGTCAGTGCCCATTAAAGTGAGATCACATTTCATAAGAAAAATCAGTAAACATTGAATGGCTTTCAAACCAATAGATTCATAAGACATTCATCCTTTTACAAAAATATCCATTTTCAAGGTACATTTTTCTTCAAAATCTTGGCTTGTATGTAAATAATCTAAGTCAGGAAACACAATCACCTCCTCTTTTAGTAAATCCACCACTGAGAAAGATTTTAAACAAAGATTACATTGTTCCAAAAGGGATGCCAAAATGGAAACAACAGGAATTCTGCAGATGCTGGAAATTCAAGCAACATACATCAAAGTTGCTGGTGAACGCAGCAGGCCAAGCAGCATCTATAGGAAGAGGCGCAGTCGACGTTTCAGGCCGAGACCCTTCGTCAGGACTAACTGAAGGAAGAGTGAGTAAGGGATTTGAAAGCTGGAGGGGGAGGGGGAGATGCAAAATGATAGGAGAAGACAGGAGGGGGAGGGATAGAGCCGAGAGCTGGACAGGTGATAGGCAAAAGGGGATACGAGAGGATCATGGGACAGGAGGCCTAGGGAGAAAGACGGGGGGGGGGTGACCCAGAGGATGGGCAAGAGGTATATTCAGAGGGACAGAGGGAGAAAAAGGAGAGTGAGAGAAAGAATGTGTGCATAAAAAGGAGTAACAGCTGGGGTACGAGGGGGAGGTGGGGCCTAGCGGAAGTTAGAGAAGTCAATGTTCATGCCATCAGGTTGGAGGCTACCCAGACGGAATATAAGGTGTTGTTCCTCCAACCTGAGTGTGGCTTCATCTTTACAGTAGAGGAGGCCGTGGATAGACATGTCAGAATGGGAATGGGATGTGGAATTAATATGTGTGGCCACTGGGAGATCCTGCTTTCTCTGGCGGACAGAGCGTAGATGTTCAGCAAAGCGGTCTCCCAGTCTGCGTCGGGTCTCACCAATATATAAAAGGCCAAAATGGATTCCATTCTGTAATTTGCTATGTTGAATATTAATAGCCTCAGCAGAGGACAACTGAAATAGGGTTTTGGTGTAATGCACTCACAGGTCCAGTCTGAAAGATCAGAAACAAGGATGTGATAATTCTAGTAAACTGATAATCTCCCCTTTCCTGTACATAGTCCATATGGCTTTGTAGTATAGCTAGTCGAAGCAATCACCCATAATGCACTACAGATTTAGGAAATGAGTATTTATTCTCCCCAGAGACAGTTTAATCATTTAGGATGAGTTTGGACGATCTTCAGGATGTATCAAGCTGATATGATAATTTTAAGTACCTAATAGTACAACTACCAATGGATATACTGCATCAGCCTCACTGAATGTGGCATGCGATATACACTCAGTGGTCACATTATTAGGAACACGTGTACACCTGCTCGTTAATGCAAATCTCTAATCAGCTAATCATATTGCAGCAGCTCAATGCATAGCAGCATGCAGACATGGACAAGAGGACAGTTGTTGTTCAGACTAAATATCAGGATGGGGAAGAATATGATCTAAATAGATTTGACTGTGCGATGTTTGTTGGAGCCAAACGGGGTGGTTTGAGTATCTCAGAAACTGCTGACCTCCAGGGATTTTCATGCACAGCAGTCTCTACAGAGGATGGTACGAAAAGCAAATAAACATCCAGTGAGTAGCAGTTCTATGGGTGAAACTGTCTTGTTAATAAGGTCAGAGGAGAATGGCCATCCTGGTGACAGGAACGCGACAGTAACTCAAACAGGCACGCGTCACAACAGTGGTTTGCAGAAGAACATCTGTGAACATAAAACACATCGAACCTTGAAGTGGATGGATGATAGTAACATAAGATTGTGAACATACACTTAGTGGCCACTTTACTAGGCACAGGAGGTAGTACCTAATAAAGTGGTCAGAGTGTAATTTTATCAACATAGATGCGGTATTTCTTATCAATGTCAGTTAAGCATACAACCACCCATAAGAATAGGGGGAAAGAAATCACTAGTGGATAATTTCTTACATAACAAAAGAAACTCAGCTATGCAACACAAATGATTGGATGCAGACAAATTGGCATCAATTAATATTTAAAATTAGAAGTGCGATTGTTCAAGAAGTAATTTCATACCATATAAATTTCACTTAGGCTGCAACACTACTCATGATTCCAGTATAAATTGATACTGTTCACTTCCACAGCTCTGCAGAAAGTGCTCCAATTCAATTAGTAGATGCAATAATTACATTTCAAGTAATAGTATTAAATCATATTTTACTCTAGTACAAAGGCTATAGTGGACATCAATTATTTCAACTGTGCTTCTTTCTTGAATCAGTTCAGCCACTATGGTCAAACTTTAAGCCATCAGTTTGGCCTTTGTAAAGGAATAGTTTATATTTATAACTATTGTTCCAGTGTTGCCATCAGAATTAAAATAATAAATATATGGGGATAAGAAGAGATGTAGCAATGATATACTATAAACTAAAATAAGAATATGAGAATGAGAATTAGAAATTTAAATTTAAGATAGTGAAGGACTAGGAACCAAGCTAGATCAAAAATATGAAATGGTAGGAAAGCAGGATTTGTGGGAGGATGTGGGAGGACAGCTGAGATTTGAATAATCTGGAGTTTTCAGAAAGAAAATGATTCAAGTTGAACCTAAAATGACAAGAAATTTGTAGAATTTCAAGTGCAAGAGTTGTCAGAAATGGGTGGCATTACACTGGAGAAAACATGCAGTCTATCTGACCAAGAGTGCAGCTCTAAGATTCAAATGTTAAGAAGGGACTGAGGCTGGGAATGATCTAAGTGGCTGAGGCAGAGGGTAGGAGCAGTATGGAACCAATAGCAAGAGTATAGAGCTATGAGCTTGTTTAGAGGGTGTGGGATGTGTTGGGGCTAACTTTTTCAAATCGTTAACTAGAAGTTTGTGAACCACCAAAGAATGGATGGCCATCAAGCTGGCTGAAGACACAGAGGGAGTAAAATGTTCAAGCTTGCAGTGTTGGAGAGTGGGTCTATATGGAACATAACAGATCCTTTGGATGATGTTACCAAGGGGCAGAATGCCAGGAAAGAGAGGAGAGCGATGTGGTCAGATCCTCCGAGAGATACCGAAATTAACAGATGGGAGACTAGATGTTCATAGTTGAAGTTACTCTGTCTGTGATAGGATGGCTAACGCTGGTATATAACACAGAAGGAGGAAATAGAAAAAGTCACTGGAAGATCTGGAAATTGAGACTAATATTTCAGAAATAATGCTTTTATTTTGCAAAGTGGTTAGTTGTATATTGTTCCTGCACAGTGCATGAAGCTAATTAGAGAATTACAAATACCAATTTACAAAAAGTTGGGCACAGATTAGGTATGCAACAAAAGATTAGAGGTAAAACAGTGGGAAATAGGGTGATAATTCACAATGACAAAAGGATAAGTGGCAAGTTACCTCTTATTGAAGATTTTTACATCAGAGCTTTTGTGAAGATAGGACAAAGCACTTCAGTAGGTAGAGCAGTCTACAAGAGCAAGGATTAGAAATCTGCCTTCAGCAATCTCACAAGAATACAGTCATTCAAGCATGGACTGGGTCTCAGAAAGTGTAACTTGGGATAGGCACCAACATCCAAAAAACAATGGATATCCTTAAAATTACTAAAGAAGTTTTTCTTTTCAATCTCAGAAGAAGTTGACAGTGCAGCAGGTAAACTTAAGAACTGTTCAAAATAAGTAGCACACCAATTAACAACTGTCTTCATGGCAAACAGCAGTCAGATTATACCTTTAAAGCAACACATTTATATAGGTGTTATACAGGCAGAAATGGCTGTAAATTATTCACTAAGCACCCTGCTGAGTCAAAACCATAAATGAAAGAAATATCTAAGCTAATAAGATAGTCATAGAAAACCATGCACTATCAACACTTTACATTTCTCACCAATATTACACCTTTTATTTTGTTAATTCCTGATCTAACAACTTTAGCTTCAAAAATGTGGTTTCAAATAAATAATTACCTATCAATCAGCTTGCATTATCAGATATTGTAAAGATTTTAGTAACCTCTCACTGAACGTAATTATATTGAACTGCTAAATCATGCAATTATCATATTATTTAATTCAAAATGTATTGTTTAGAAGGTAGATTGTTTTACCTTGCTTTGGAATAAGATAAAATTGAAACGAAAAGGCATTATTTTATGAATGGATAACAAAGAAAAAAAATAAACATACAATTAGTTTAAAAAGATTCAGCCTGTAAATAATCCATAAGGAAGAGATTAATTTTGTCTTCAAAATTATATTTCTGCTTGCCTGTCTATAGAGGCCTCACAGCTAAATACATCACCATAGAATATAGAATTTTTAAAAAAATCAGCCAAAGTCAGTCAGCCAAGACATTATCCGATGGAACCCTCCTGAGAGTGCAGAGATATTAAGTGAGGATAAGATTGATCTCAACCCCAGCAGTCAAACCTTCAACAGATAAGAGAAAAAAAGGAAAGTGGAAGAATTAATAAAATTGATACATCTAAAGTCATTTGTGTGAAATATTGTGAGCCGCAGCATGGAGTATTGGATCCAATGGGATTTATGCCAGCATATTAGAGATCTTGATCAGACTCAATAGGATGGTTGCAGGCTGATCCCAGCTGCACATATTAAGATAAAAATATTGCTGCTGTCTACCCTCGTCTACAAAATGTTCCCAGTACCAGGAGCTAACAGTAACAGAAGGTCACCACAAATACATTCCAATGTCCATGTCAAAGTGCTGAGATGTCCACTGAAGACTAGTCTAGCTGCCATGAAGGTTCTGTGAGAAAAGGCCAGTGGCTAAGCCTCTGTGGCATTCCAGATTGATAGATTGGAACCAGATAAAAAAAAATGTCTGCTCAAAGAATGTATGTAAAGCAAATTTTATGTCACTCTGTTACAATGTGAATGGTTTTAGTGAGATTGGGAACATATCAGTACTTGTGATCTTGCAGTCTGCTTCAGTTACTCAATCCTACTTTAGTTCAATAAAAAGGGCAACTAAAAATCCAATTAACTCTAACAACTAGCACATATGTAGGGCTTTTAAAGTAGCAAAACAACCCAAGTTACCTCTCAGGAATAACATAGAACAGTACAGCACAGTACAAACTCTTTGGCTCACAATGTTATGCTAACCTTTTAACCTACTCCAAGATCAATCCAACTCTTCCCTCTTACGTAGCCCGCAATTTTTCTATCATCCATAAGCCTATCTAAGCAGATGTCCTAATTTATCTGCTTCTACCACCAACCCCAGCAGCAATGCCATGCGCTTTCTACTCTATGTAAAAATCCTACCTCTGACTTACCCCCTATGCCCACTCATAATTCACTCTGGTAGAAAAGTCCCTGGGCTGTCCACTCAATCTTCTACACCTCAATCAAAGAGCTGTTGGTCACTGACCTCCAGGCAGAATATGTTCTATCTATCACCTTCCTCTGCCTTATGAGGGCAAGCTAATTCGAAATCCATGCAACCAGTTTTCAATAGATTCCATGCCTCCTGATTTTCTGCACAAGTCTACCAAAGAGAAGCTTGTTGAACACCACACTGAAATCTATACATACCACATTAGCACTCTACCTTCATCAATTTGTTTTGTCACTTCTTCAAAAAGTCTATCTGATTTGTGAGTCATGAGCTACCCCTTACAAAGCCACATTGAGTATGCTTCTCCAAATACCCATAAATCCTGCCTCGAAAAATCCTCACCAATAGTTTGCCCACCATTAATCTATAGAGAATTAGAGAGATCTATAATTCACAAGATTATCCCTGTTACCTTGCTTGAACAAAGGAATAACATTTGCCTCCCTCCAATCTCCTGGTACTATTTCTATAGCAGTGAAGATGCAAAGATCATTCCCTTGCTCTCCTTATAAGGAAAAATACAACATTATACCAAATAACTAGAAGAACAAGATGGAGTTCAACCCGGAGAAGTGTGAGGTGCTACACTTTGGAAGGACAAACTCCAAGGCAGAGTACAAAGTAAATGGCAGGATACTTGGTAGTGTGGAGGAGCAGAGGATCTGGAGGTACATGTCCACAGATCCCTGAAAGTTGCCTCACAGGTGGATAAGGTAGTTAAGAAAGCTTATGGGGTGTTAGCTTTCATGAGTCAAGGGATAGAGTTGAAGAGTCGTGATGTAATGATGCAGCTCTATAAAACTCTGGTTAGGTCACACTTGGAGTACTATGTCCAAGTGTGGTCGCCTCACTATAGGAAGGATGTGGAAGCACTGGAAAGGGTACAGAGGAGATTTACCAAGATGCTGCCTGGTTTAGAGTATGCATTATGATCAGAGATTAAGGGAGCTAGGGCTTTACTCTTTGGAGAGAAGGAGGATGAGAGGAGACATGATAGAGGTGTACAAGATATTAAGAGGAATAGATAGAGTGGATAGCCAACGCCTCTTCCCCAGGGCACCACTACTCAATACAAGAGGACATGGCTTTAAGGTAAGGGGTGGGAAGTTCAAGGGGGATATTAGAGGAAGGTTTTTTTACTCAGAGTGGTTGGTGCGTGGAATGCACTGCCTGAGTCAGTGGTGGAGGCAGATACACTAGTGAAGTTTAGGAGATTACTAGACAGGTATATGGAGGAATTTAAGGTGGGGGGTTATATGGGAGGCAGGGTTTGAGAGTCGGCACAACATTGTGGGCCAAAGGAGCTGTACTGTGCTGTACTATTCTATGTTCTACATTCTTTGTTTTAACAAGAGCTGAGCCAAAGAGAAAGTTATGAACCAGAGATTGAAGGGTGTGAATGGAGAACCACAATGGGTAAATTCTAGAATTTGTTGCCAAGGCAGCTTAAATCTTAGTCACCAATAAGGGTTTAAATCAGAAATGTGTAGGAAGACGGAATTGAAGGAGGACACAGATCTTGGGAAATACATGGAATGAAGACATGAAGGGAGTTGGAAAGAGGAATGGACCCTTCAAGAAGCAAGACTCCTATATGGTTAGCGTACTGAAGGTGGCTAATCACCCTATGAAGTTTATATTGACTCCACCTAAGAGTGATCAAATTAGTTACACTCCCCTGTCCTTTCGCTGGAGCCCTGTGAATTCCTTCCTTTCAGATACATTACCATGCTACAATTGAACTTGTGTCCTGTTCCCCCATTTCCAAGTGACCCTGGTACTGATATCTGGGGACTAAGCTAAACACTCTCTTCACTCCGAAAAATACAACCTTTCTTTACTACACTCTGTTCAGCCACTTGGCTAATTTTCTTACTTGGCTGGAATATCTCCTTTCATTGTATAGACTTCAATCTTGAAAGCAAGGCCATAATGTAATACATTAACCAATGCTTTTGGAAATGTGTATACACCACATCAACTGCATTGTCCTTAATGACCATCTGGTGTTTAATCAAAATTATTCTGCGGTTAGTTAGATGGAGTTTGCCTTTTAATGAATCATGCTGGCTTTCTCAAGTCAATTCACGCTTGTCCAAGTGATTGCTAATTATGTCTGAGTTTATAGAACTTTCCCTATGACTGAACTAAAGTTCAGAATCAGATTTAATAACATTGGCATATTTCATGAACTTTGTTGTTTCGTAGCAGCAGTACATTGCAATACATAGTAACAAAAACCTATTAATTAGTAAGTATATATAAAAAAATAAATAAGTGCAAAATGAGAGAAAGAAATAGTGAGGCAGTATTCATGGATTCATTGTCCATTCAGATGGCAGAAGGGAGGAAGCTATTCCTGAAACCTTGAGTGCATCTTCAGGCTCCTGTACCTCCTCCTTGATGGTAGCAATGAGGAGAACATGAGAATATAGATGTTTGGAAAACAACGACCATGACCTCTACAATTCGTTCTGAATCCCTTCAGTAATCTTGGCTGCATTCCATCCAGACAAAGTCACTTATCCAATATTTCTAGTACATCTGAAACCTCTTCTTCCTCCCTCTGTTCTACTTCCTCATTAGCTGAACCTCCAGCAGTATCTTCTTCCATAGTGCAAAGCACTTTGTAACTCCTCTATACCCTCTGCCACCATGACACATTTATCGTCACTGGCTGAGCCGAGCTCAGCTTGAACCCCTGTTCTACTTGCTTTACAACACTTATGACCACATGGCTGGGCACAGGTCCAACACCATATTTAAGTTTGATGACAACATCACTGTCATTGGCCGAATCAAAGGTGGTGATAAATCAGCATATAGGAGGGAGATTGAAAATCTGGCTGACTGGTGCCACAACAACAACCTCTCTCTCTCTCAATGTCAGCAAGACCAAGGAGCTGTTATTGACCAGGAGAGAAAACTGGAGGTCCATAAGCCAGTCCTCATCAGGGAGGCAGAGGTGGAGAGTGTCAGCAACTTTTAATTCCTCAGTGTTATCATATCAGAGGATCTGCCCTGAGCCCAGTACGTAAGTGCAATTATGAAGAAAGCATAGCAGTGTCTCTACTTCCTAAGAGCTGCAAAAATTTGACATGACCACTAAAACTTTGACAAACTTCTGTAGATGGGTGGTGGAGAGTATACTGACTGGCTGCATCAAAGCCTGGTCTGCCAACACCAATGCCTTTGAACAGAAAACCCTACAAAAAGAAGCGGATACAGCCCAGTCCATCACAGATAAAGCCCTCCCCACCATTGAGCACATCTATACAGAGCGCTGTTGCAGGAAAGCAGAATCCATCATCACAGTCCCCCCACCACCAAGGTCATCCTCTTTTCTCACTGCTGCCATCGAGGTGGTGGCACAAGAGTCTCAGGACTCACCACCAGGCTCAGGACGAGTTATTATTCCCCAACCATCAGGCTCTTCGCCAGTGGAGATAACTTCCTTCAGCTTCACTTGCTCCATCACTGAACTGTCCACTCAACATATGGACTCACTTTTAAGGATGTTTCATCTCATGTTCTTGGTATTTATTGCTTACTTAATTATGATTATCATTTCTCTTATTTTTCTTTTGTATTTTTACAATCGGTCGCCTTTTGCCCATTGACTTATTTGCCTGCCCTGTTGGGTTCAGTCTCTGATTGATTCTATCATGGGTCTTGGATGTACTGAGTATGCCTGCAAGAAAGCGAATCTCAGGGTTGTATATAGTGACATATATGTCCTTTAATAATAAATTTACTTTGAACAAACTTTTCCTTGCTCGTATGCCAATAGACTATTTTCCCCCATTTCATTTTAAATTGCTTGACAGCTTTTTTTTTAATAATTACACCTTTGCCGCTCTTATTTCCTTTCTTAATTCCCATTGGAAGATAGTGTAATCAGCCTGGTTCCCACTCGTGCTGATAACTTGACAGCTGTCACACATTCCTCCTTCTGCTCTATTTCACTCAAACTTTTTGGTCATCTGAGTTTGATTCAGTTTCCTACTGATGAGAATGTACTTGATTACAGTTTTGCCTGCAAAGTCAAGATTCCAGTTTACCTGGGCCAGATCTGTTCTCACCTCCATGAAGATGGACCTTTTCCATTTGGCTTTACCTTGGAATATTCTACATCTTTTCCCGCAGTTATTCCTTTTTTTTTGGCGTGTGCCTGCTTGCGTGCAAGTCTGTGCTCGTGCGTCTGCATGTGCACATCCATGATGATGTCTTTTTCATGGCTTTTACAAGGCGCAGAGCGAGAGAGAGAGAGAGGGAGAGGGAGAGACTGTGTGACACGCCACTCCTCACAGACATTTTTGCAGTACTTTCCCTTTGTTTTTACGGGGCCGAGTTGCGATCTTGACACTCAACCCGGCACGGATGGAAAGCGTACTCGGGAGCGGACCCGACTGGTTTCGAACCCGGGAACCTCCGCTCCCGGGTCCGGCGCCGATGTCGTTGTGCCACCAGCCGGCCCACCCCCCGCAGTTATTCTAAACCGTATTATACTATGATTGCTCTTTCTGTGATGTTCTGCACTGATATGTGCTCCACTTCCGCTGCCTTCATTTCCCTTCATTACTGATGAAGGAGGCTGTCCTGAACATCTCAGAAATCATGCCCTTCTTCGCACCTGGTGGTTTTGTTATCTCAGTTAATATTTGATAGCAATTCTTCATTGCCTTCCATCTCTGATTTCCACAGTCTCCCTGCAAACGTGTTCCTCAATACATTCCCATCAATTACTGGCCAACAGAATCATCTCATTAAAATCATCACATCTCTTTTGTTTCTTTGGTCTAATCAGATGGATTCTGTCCTCATTTAATCCATGTTTCTCTGCAATATTCTCCCTAATCCACATGACTACTCACCATATTTCATCCCCATCTTTCCCGATCATCTAGTAGAACACATGGGAATTTTTAGAATCCATCCCAGCCTGATTTATTTATTTATTTATTTAAAGTTGGACAATTTTTGCTGTCAGAAAGTCAGATGACTTATTATGCCTGAACTCACCAATCTCATCTCATACTTCTTCACTGCAAACTAATTTTAGACCTTCTTGCTGAAGCCTAGATCCCTTCTGAATCTGGCCCCGTCTGAAAACTGTCTGTTTCTTGTTCTGGTGCTGTCCCATTCTTTGCAACCATTCTTTTTTCAACCCATTTTCAAAGTACTTTAAACCTCCCCAGACCAACCCATGAGGACATTGACCCCAATAAGACTCAGATTCATTTATTTCTCACATACACATCGAAACAGAATGAATTGCGTCATTTGCGTTAACAGCTAACACAAACTACGTAGGTGCTGACTGGTGTCACCACATATTCCGGTGCCAACATGGTATGCCTACAGAGCTCAGTAAAACAACACAGAATATAACAAAACAGATCAACACAACTAGCAACAGAACAGCAAAACAGGCCATTTTCCTCACTCCCACCCAACAACAGTACAGACCACCAGGCCTGCAGTCTCCAGGCTTTGGTTTCTGGACCTCTGATCGACCTTTGGGCTTTGAACTCTGGTATCAACCACTGGACTATACTGTCTGCTACAAACCTTCTGGCTTCAGGTCCCACAAAACTTGTTCCAGTGCCCAGCTGTTCAAAACCGTCTTCCTGTAGCGTCTCTCCAGCCATGGATGTATCTACATTTCCCTTCTATGTTTGTACTCAGTGGTACATGGTCATCATTATCATCATCATCAGGTGCCATGCCCAGTTTGAGCTTTGACTGCCATGGCCCACACACTCCTGTTTCGGGTCAAGTGGATCAGTTCATTGGTATTCATTTTCAGTTCTCCGGCTGCTGTCTCCATCATCATTTGTCTTTGTCTTCCTTTTGCTTTCTTCCCTTGAATCTTTCCCATAATTACTGTGCATTCTAACACCTCTTTCCTAATCAAATGTCCAATGAAGTTATGTTGCCTTTTCATGATCTCATACATTTCTCTTTTTGTGTCTGCTCTGTTCCTGACATCCTCATTAGATATTCATTTCATCCATGATATTCTTTCATTCCTCCTCAAAAACCACATCCCTGTTGCTTCAATTCGTTTCCTCATGTTACTAGATATTGTCCAACATTCTGAACTACATAACATAACTGGATAAACGTAACATTTCAGTACTCTGAGGCGGGTTGCCATGCCTAGCTTAGCAGGTGCGTGGTACAGGGGTAATCCAGAGATTACCACATATGAGGTTCTGTTTTGTCATCTTCTTCCTAGCTCCTCAAAATCTGCCTTCCAGGTTGCATCCTTATATCTGGCTGCCTCATTAACACGAATATGAAATGTGACTTCTGGCCATTCACTGCCCCTCCACAGGCACTCAATGATTGGCGGCACGGTAGTGTAGTTGTTACAGTATAGGTTACCTGGGTTAAATCAGGCGATTGCTGTGCAGTGCAACTCAAAGGGCGAAAAGGACCCATCTGCACTGTAATCTCAATAAAAGAAAAATCCTTAACGCATGGAGACAAGATATCACCCTGGAATCACGTCAGCAACTCTGCAAATGTCTAGCTGATCCGCTGTCTGTAGGATCCCCTATAACTATTGTTCCTCCCCTTCATTCCACTCTGCCTGTACTCTTTCGAGCTTTGCGATGACTAATTCCAGAAATTATGTGAAGAAAAAAAGAATTTCAGGATGTATATTGTATACATTTGTCTGACATTAATTGTACCTTTAAAACCTTTGAAATGTGCTATCCATGATACCCTCAGTCTCACAGTAGATCATGGTGATCAGATGCAAAACCAGAACTCAAGCTCCTCCAACTGTAATTCAACAAGATATAGAAAGCCCCCTGGGGTTCCCACCTCAACAGGACATCCACTCCTAGCATTTAAGGTAACCTATAAGACCATAAGATATAGGAGCAGAAGTCTGCTCTGCCTTTCAATCATGGGCTGGTCCAATTCTTCCAGTCATCCCTGCTTTCCTGCCTTCTCCCCATACCCTTTGATGCCCTGGCTAATCAAGAATCTCTTTGTATCACTACATTTGGAATTCTCTCCCCATCTAAAGAATAGTCTGCCCATTTATTTCTTTCACCAAAGTGCATGACCATACACTTTCCACATTGTATTTCATTTGCCACTTCTTTGCCCATTCCCCTAAACTATCCAAGTCTCTCTGCAGGCTCTCTGTTTCTTCAACACTACCCACTCTTCCACCTATCTTTGTATCATTGGCAAATTTAGACACAAAGCCATTAATCCCATAGTCCAAATCATTGACGTAACATTGTAAAAACAACAGTCCCAATACCGACCCCTGTGGAACTCCATTGGGAACCGGCAGCCAGCCAGAATAGGATCCCTTTATTCCCACTCTCTGTTTTCTGCCAATCAGCCAATTGACCTCTCACATGTCTATTGATTAGACCAACTAGATAGTGGCATTTCTTAACCAGAAGACATTGTAGAGCAGTGGCCATATAGATAATGGGTTAATGAAACTTGAGACACATAGGCAGCAGAGTTTCAGATGATCTTAAGTTTACGGAGTGTAGAAGGGAAAACAGTCACTTAAATCCAGGTTGATTCCAGAGATGAGAAGGTTAGACTATGAAGAGGGATTGAGTCACCTAGGACTGTGCTCGCTGGAATTCAAAAGGATGAGAGGAGATCTTGTAGAAACATATAAAATTATGAAAGGGATAGATAAGATAGAGGCAGGGATGTTGTTTCCCAAGGTAGTTGAGACTAGAACTAAGAGACATAGCCTCAAGATTCGGGGGGAGTAAATTTAAGACACATGAGGAGGAACTGCTTTTCCCAGCGAGTGCTGAATCTGTAGAATTCTCTGCCCAATGAGGCAGTGGAGGCTACCTCAGTAAATCTATTTAAGACAAGGTAGAATAGATTTTTGCATAGTAGGAGAACAAATGGTTTATGTGGAAGAGGCAGGTAGGTGGAGATGAGTCCATGGTCAGATCAGCCATGATCTTATTGAATGACAGGTCAGCTGACCTACTCCTGCTCCTATTTCTTATGTTCTTAAGGTTCCACCGAGACAAGTCTAGAGGTATAAAGGTGTGGATAGGGTTTTCAACAGCAGATTAGCAGAGGCAAAGATGAAAGGATCACCTTGAAGAGTTTTGTGATGGTATGGATTTTGCTAGAAACTGAAGCCAGAGGCGAATGAAACATCGAGCTTGCAAAAATGGACTTGTTCAGCTTCAGATAAATATCAGGGAGTGAAATGGATTCAATTATGGGAAATCGGAGTACGGATCAATGGCAGTGGCACCAGTCCTCCCAATATTTGGTTGGAGAAATTTCTTTTAACACTACACTGAATGCTGGACAAACTGATGATTAATTTGTGCTGAGGAGCTGAGAGGTGCAATTTGTCACTTTAGTAAAGGCAGAACAAAACTTAATTAAATGGATTCACACATGGAATTCCAGAAATAAGAAGCATGGATCTAAGAGAGAACAACACAGTTAGGTCGGCAGGGAAAGGGAGAGTGGAAATAGAACATCAGTGTTGAATAGAGATTATGAACACCTTTGTGTTCATTTTAAGGAACAAATAAAGCACAAATAGAACTGTTCCAGAAATAACTGTTTTCTTCAGTCTTCAAATTGCTAGGCAAGATATGTAACTTCATTAAGAACTGGAAGTATAATGTTTTGCATATTTGCATACAGGAACAATCAATGGACAGAGCCTGCACCAGAATCAGTATTAGATGTCTTAAATGCAAAGAGCCTAAAGGCATTTGGAGTCCAGTCTGGAATATTGTGAAGTATGGCTTTGCATACAGCTGACAACCATATCTTAAAGAGAATTGCATTCCAATGAGGTGAATATTTAATAATACCTCTCTGAGAATGGAGAAGGCAAGAGCAACAGGCCCTTCTTGACCTTGGTCATGATCACTGCTCTTTTCCTTCAAACTCCCTCAAGGAGTCACCCAGCACCTGCTATTAACAAGGCAGCAGCCTGGCCTTGCTGCCTTGAACCAACTGCATTCACTTATTAGGTGTTGGCTTCCTAGCGGCTGAACAATGAAAGGCAAAGTCACCTGATATTGAATTTTCATTCAGGGTGTTCCTGTTTTGAACTTTTTTGCTGTACATGCTGAGTTTCTACGGGCAACATATCTGTCTTTTTTGATTGTTGAATTCTTCATGTACCTTAAACTGTCTTATTAATGTATCTAAATTACTTTTTTTTTCTTTTCTTTCCTAAGGTACATTCCCAGAAAGTAATATGTAGATTAAATGAAATTTGATTTCTATGAAGCTCTTGAATTATCATACCATATGGTTACTCCAACAACCACTGATCCAATTTTATGTATAATTTATACACTTTGTGTTTAATCCAAGGGCCTGATTCATTTTATCAGCACACAGAAAATAAATAACCAATCTAATCTCATGGATAAGATCTTAAACCATGAACCTGTCTATTGTCTCAGCTGAACAGTAGTGATATTCAAAGAGCAGAGAATTCTGCTGGTGCCCTTGGCAATACATACCCTTCACCATGCTAAAATACATTATCAAGTTATTTAACTTGATGCTTTTCATTTCCATTTGGGCAACTTGGCTGCTGTGTTTCTGAACATTTTAGCAGTAGCGCAAGATTGAAATTATCAGCAAAGATTAACATTAAAGATGTGAACTGAGTGAAAAAAATAGCAAACTGTGCTTTGATGGGAAAATTTACACTTTCTGTGCAGCAATACTGGATATTACTGAAAATGTGACTATTTGAATTAGAGAAGATTATTGAGGCACAGTGCATATTTCAGAGATTTCTGCCCCACAATTAGAACTGAGGAATGCTCAGGGAGCAATTTAAGTCCATGCTCAATTTGTTTGTGCAGTAAAATATTCTGTACTGGATATAATTAAGTACTTTCAAGGTAGAGTGTAAAATACGAAAATTGAATTCTAGTAGGGAAGCGCCTGTGTTGCTTCATGCACCCATGCTGAGCTCGTCAATGTCATCAACTTTGCTTCCAACTTCCACTATGCCCTTAAATTCACTAGGTCCATTTAAGACTCCTCTCTCAGGGCACCAAACATTCCTTAGAGATAAGGCAACATTCCACCTGTGGATGTGTTAGGGTTGTCTGAAACCCTACGTAAATTGGGGAACCTCTTTGTTGAGCACTCTGCTCCATCCACCAAAAGTGGTATTTCCTGGTGACCAGCCATTTTGAATCCTATCCCCATTCCCATTCCAACATGTCGGCCATGACCTCCTCTTCAGCCACAATGAAGCCACCCCCAGGCTGGAGGAGCAACACCTTATATTCCATCAAGGTGATGGCACAAACATCGATTTCTCCTTGCGGTAATTGATTTTCTTTTTCCCTTCAGTCTTCACTCTTCTTCTATTCCCCACTGTAACCTCTTAACTCTTTTCCACCCTGCTATCACCCCACCTCTGGTGCCTCTCCTATCTCCTTTTCTCCCATGGTCCACTCTCCTCCTCTCTCAGACTCCTTCTCCAGCCCTTTACCTTTCCCACTCACCTAGCTTCACCTATCACATTCTAGCTAGTCCTCCTCCTTCACCCAACTTTATAGTCTGGCATCTTCCTCCCTCCTTTCCAGTCCTGATGAAGGGTCTCGGCCCGAAACATTGACCGTTTATTCATTCTCACAGATACTGCCTGAACTGCTGAGTTCCTCCGGCATTTTATAGAACATAGAATAATATAGCACATTACAGGCCCTTCGGCCCACAATGTTGTGCCAACCCTCAAACCCTGCCTCCCATATAACCCCCCACCTTAAGTTCCTCCATATACCTGTCTAGTAGTCTCTTAAACTTCACTAGTGTATATGCCTCCACCACTGACTCAGGAAGTGCATTCCACGCACCAACCACTGAGTAAAAAACCTTCCTCTAATATTCCCCTTGAACTTCCCACCCCTTACTTTAATGCCATGTCCTCTTGTATTGAGTAGTGGTGCCCTGGGGAAGAGGCGCTGGCTATCCACTCAATCTATTCCTCTTAATATCTTGTATACCTCTATCATGTCTCCTCTCATCCTCCTTCTCTCCAAAGAGTAAAGCCCTAGCTCCCTTAATCTCTGATCATAAGCATACGCTCTAAACCTGGCAACATCCTGGTAAATCTCCTCTGTACCCTTTCCAATGCTTCCACATCCTTCCTATAGTGAGGCGACCAGAACTGGACACAGTACTGCAAGTGCAGCCTAACCAGAGTTTCATAGAGCTGCATCATTACATCGCGACTTTTAAATTCTATCCCTCAACTTATGAAAGCTAACACCCCATAAGCTTTCTTAACTACCTTATCTACCTGTGAGGCAACTTTCAGGGATCTGTGGCCATGTACCACCAGATCCCTCTGCTCCTCCACACTACCAAGTATCCTGCCATTTACTTTGTACTCTGCCTTGGAGTTTGTCCTTCCAAAGTGTACCACCTCACACTTCTCCGGGTTGAACTCCATCTGCCACTTTTCAGCCCACTTCTGCATCCTATCAATGTCTCTCTGCAATCTTTGACAATCCTCTACACTATCCACAACACCACCAACTTTTGTGTCGTCTGCAAACTGGCCAACCCATCCTTCTAGCCCCACCCATTCCCATTCTGACATGTCTATCCACAGCCTCCTCTACTGTAAAGATGAAGCCACACTCAGGTTGGAGGAACAACACCTTATATTCCGTCTGGGTAGCCTCCAACCTGATGGCATGAACATTGACTTCTCTAACTTCCGCTAAGGCCCCACCTCCCCCTCGTACCCCATCTGTTACTCATTTTTATGCACACATTCTTTCTTTCACTCTCCTTTTTCTCCCTCTGTCCCTCTGAATATACCTCTTGCCCATCCTCTGGGTCACCCCCCCCCTTGTCTTTCTTCCAGGACCTCCTGTCCCATGATCCTCTCATATCCCCTTTTGCCTATCACCTGTCCAGCTCTCGGCTCTATCCCTCCCCCTCCTGTCTTCTCCTATCATTTTGCATCTCCCCCTCCCCCTCCAGCTTTCAAATCCCTTACTCACTCTTCCTTCAGTTAGTCCTGACGAAGGGTCTCGGCCTGAAACGTCGACTGCACCTCTTCCTATAGATGCTGCTTGGCCTGCTGCGTTCACCAGCAACTTTGATGTATGTTGCTTGAATTTCCAGCATCTGCAGAATTCCTGTTGTTTGCTTCTACCCCCACCTCCAGGTCGTTAATAAAAATCACGAAAAGTAGTGGTCCCAGAACAGATCCTTGTGGGACACCACTAGTCACAATCCTCCAATCTGAATGTACTCCCTCCACCACGACCCTCTGCCTTCTGCAGGAAAGCCAATTCTGAATCCACCTGGCCAAACTTCCCTGGATCCCATGCCTTCTGACTTTCTGAATAAGCCTACCATGTAGAACCTTGTCAAATGCCTTACTAAAATCCATATAGATCACATCCCCTGCACTACCCTCATCTATATGCCTGGTCACCTCCTCAAAGAACTCTGTCAGGCTTGTTAGACACGATCTGCCCTTCACAAAGCCATGCTGACTGTCCCTGATCAGACCATGATTCTCTAAATGCCCAGAAACCTATCTCTAAGAATCTTTTCCAACAGCTTTCCCACCACAGACGTAAGGCTCACTGGTCTATAATTACCCGGACTATCCCTACTACCTTTTTTGAACAAGGGGACAACATTCACCTCCCTCCAATCCTCCGGTACCATTCCCGTGGACAACGAGGACATAAAGATCCTAGCCAGAGGCTCAGCAATCTCTTCTCTCGGCTCGTGGAGCAGCCTGGGGAATATTCCATCAGGCCCCAGGGACCTAGCCATCCTAATGTATTTTAACAACTCCAACAGCTCCTCTCCCTTAATATCAACATGCTCCAGAACATCAATCTCACTTATATTTTCCTCACCATCATCAAGTTCCCTCTCATTGGTGAATACCGAAGAGAAGTATTCATTGAGGGCCTCGCTCACTTCCACACCCTCCAGGCACATCTTCCCACCTTTATCTCTAATCGGTCCTACCTTCACTCCTGTCATCCTTTTGTTCTTCACATAATTGAAGAATGCCTTGGGGTTTTCCTTTACCCTACTCACCAAGGCCTTCTCATGCCCCCTTCTTGCTCTTCTCAGCCCCTTCTTAAGCTCCTTTCTTGCTTCCCTATATTCCTCAATAGACCCATCTGATCCTTGCTTCCTAAACCTCATGTGTGCTGCCTTCTTCCACCTGACTAGATTTTCCACCTCACTTGTCACCCATGGTTCCTTCACCCTACCATTCTTTATCTTCTTCACCGGGACAAATTTATCCCTAACATCCTGCAAGAGATCTCTAAACATCGACCACATGTCCATAGTACATTTCCCTGCAAAAACATCATCCCAATTCACACCTGCAAGTTCTAGCCTTGTAGCCTCATAATTTGCCCTTCCCCAATTAAAACTTTTCCTGTCCTCTCTGATTCTGTGTGTTGCATTGACATATAAAGTTCAATTATTCACAGAAGGGGATACAGTTATTATCTACCAACTTCCGTGGCAGAAATTGGTCTAGCCTTTCCGTCGGCTCATTTTTCTTTCGATTTTTCCCCTTTTTACCAAATCCATTCTATGTAATGATTTAACATCAAAATGCCTTATAGAAATAGCAAGCTTAAATATTTATATAATAAAATAGTATGTTTAATTGTTTAAATGATAAAGTACCAATGTTTAAATCTGTTTAAATCTAAAATTCACACTGAACATAAGATTTTAGCAAAAAGATTCATATCAAAGAATATATAAATTATACAACATTTGAGACTTGTTTGCTTACAGGCAGCCACAATGGATGGAATATAAAATAATCCAATTAAAGAAAAAAATTAAAATGACTGTCACCGGATGTGCAAGAGAAAAGGAAAATAGAAAAGCACAAGATCACTCGAGCAATTGAACCAAACAATGACATTCCGAACCAAATTAAGCCCTCAGATGATTTGTATAAAGCAAGCAAAAACTAGTTTATGACTAATATGATTTTATTGCAAAATTAATTTTCCAATATATTTATTCATTTTTATTCCTATTCTTTTCTTCCTATAAGATAGAATCTTACTATTTCCTGTGAATCATTACTAGCTCTAATTTGGAAAAGAACAGAACCAGATAATTAAACTAAATAAAAATCAAATGATGACAAGCTAAAGGCTCTTGTACCTTAGGCAGATTTTATTCGCTGCAGTTTTGTTCACCATGAGGCAAGAAGAAAACTGACCACAGATATTGAAGACGTGTGTAATGAGGCAGAGCATCAAACTGAGCAAAAGTTTGAAAGGAGAGCTTTCTCCAAGTAAAGAGAGAAGAGTTTAAATTTCAGGTGCTTTGTTTTTTTAGGTATGCCTGGATGCTAAAATAAAGTGACAGGTGGTGAAAGGAAATTTTGACCAGACACCAAAAAGAACTTCACTACGTCGTAATTTTCTTTATGATATTGAATTAGAGATAAAGTTCTTTGACATGAATGGAATTGTGTGATTATTTTTAGTCTGGACATTTGAACCACAGAGTCCTGTGTATTTTCCCTCTGCGATATTGTGATAGTATGAAGAAAAAAATCATCAATGCAGGTGAGATCAATGAAGATTTTCGAGAGTAATGCTGGCAGAAATCTCTGGAGTTTTCTCTCATGTCAGGAAATTCATGACTCCAGCACAGACATACACATAGGTTCCAAACTTGCTGACAGATGTTTGTAGGGGCTTTATTGACTATGTGGCATGACAGGCAGCCTTAGCCACTGGAAGCATTGTTCATTATTTTCTGGTTCTTTTCATAAACTTGTGTAATCATATCAGTCACGGGAACTGGAATCATGGGAAATGTTCCAAACAATGGATAGATTATAGACCCCATTTTAATGAAAGCAATGTTGCACATTCTCTCAAGTATGCTTTCAATCTCAAATTACCATGGATCCAATCATTTTAGAGATATAGAGTAGTAAAGCATGATATAGGCCCTTAGCCCAGCTTGTACCAGATAAGATGGCCACCTAAACAAGTTGTATCTGTCTACCTTTGGAAGAACTGAAATGCAATTGGCCGGACTATTTAGCAGAGGCAGTGAAGAAAGCACTAGAACACACCTGAGCATAGAACGACCACCCACCCCCACCTTGCATTACAATTTTCCTGATTTCCAGGGGCACTCCTGGAAAGGTCTAGTCAATGTCATGATCATGTTCCTGGATGCAAGGCTGATGTGCAGGTTCTCAAAAACACTGTCTGAGCTCCAAAACAAGATCCAGTATACGTTACACTAGCATCTGCATAACTTAGACCACAAGACATGGGAGCAGAATTAGGCCATTCAGCCCATCCAGTCTGCTTTGCCATTCCATCATGGCTGATCCCGGGTCCCACCCAAGCCCATACACCTGCCTTCTCACCACATCCTTTGATGCCCTGACGGAACTTGTAGAAAATTGCCTGGTTACATTCTTTTCATACAAACCTGGCTAACTATCATGTAATCGGTCCGCTCTGAAATTTCAACAAACTGATATGAGATGTCACCTCAGCAGCAGTTCATCACCAATAAACTCAAACAATAAGCTAAGCTTCAGATCTCATGATAGATGTCGTGCAATTGACTTGATGAAGATGGCATAAAGGAGCCCAAGTAAAGCTGGTGAATAGACATCAAGAAAAAAAATGTCATATCCTATAAAAAGGAAGATAGGTGTGATTTAACTATCCCGGCTCCAAGGTATTACTGCAGGAGGTCCTCAGAGTAACATCTCAAGTCCAAACATCTCCAGCTGTGTCGAAGTTTAAATGAAATTTATTATCAAAGTGCATACATCTCACCATATAAAATCCTGGGATTCATTTTCTTCCGGGCAATCACAGTGAGTACAAGAAACAATATCGAATCAATGAAAGACTGCACCCAACAGGACAAACAACCAATGTGCAAAAAGAAACAACAAACTGTGCAAAGACAAAAATTAAGAGAACAAAAAAAAACATTCTTAGATAACTGTATTGTCTTCTATTCCACTCCCAGCCCCTCAGCAAATAAAGTACAGTATCCCACCATTGCATGCAGGAAAACTGTCAACATTTGGTAAGTAACACATGTGTGTATAACATAAAAGTATTAAACATCTCCAACGGAAGAGGAAGACAGACTAATCACTTACCCTTATAATCCAATGGCAGTATCATTGGTAAAATGCCCAATATCAAATTCTGGCAGACAGCATTGACTAGAAATTCTACTGGCTCAGCCACATACATGCTGTCATTACGAGAGAAGGTCAGAGTCTGTGGTGAGTGACTGCAATACAACAGATACACAAAAATTACTTCCACCTTTTGCAAGACACAAGTCAAGAATAAAATGGAACATTCTTCACTTGCCTGAATGATGGAACTCCAATGACACTTAAGAAGATTGATATCAAGAACCAGCAACCCCAACACCCTAAACATTCAATTTCCCCACCACCGGTCATGTATAATCCATACAATACAGTACCCCATTATTATTTACCGAGGCTCTTGTATCGTTGAAGCAGGCTCACGAGTCTGGCGAATGAGACAGAAGACACTGACCACGAATAAGTATATTACTCATTATTTACAAACAGTAAAAATTCAACCAGCCATTCATCTTCCCCAAGTTACAGAAACTACAAAGCTGAATATTCAAAAAACGTATTCAACAAACATCCTTAGCTAAAAGCGTGCGCAGAGCATACCTTTCCAATGATTACATACACCGCATGCCTTAAACAAAGGAAGAGAGGGCAAGCCCCTTCCACATGCTATTTGTACCTGGGACATTTGAAATGGGACACCTAGTCGCTAACCATTTGGGAAAGCAGCTACAGTTGCTAAACTAACCAATCACAATGGAAATGGCTTACAATGAGCAGAATAAGCCTTGCCTCCCACAGGACAACTCTGTCAACAGCTCTTTGACATACCTGAAATATCTATCACCAATTATCATATTGTCATCATATCAATAATTTGGATGATAATGTAATAAATTGGATGAGCAAGTATGCGAATATCACCGAGATTGGGTATGAAGTGAACAGCGAGGAAGGCTAATGAAGTCTGCAGCAGAATTCGGAACAGTTGGAAATATAGGCTGAAAAATGGCAGGTAGAATTTAGTGCAGACAAGTCTAAAGTGACGCACTTTTGTTGGACAAGTGTAGAATTTATATAGTGAATAGTAGGAGAAAGTAGAGTGTGGCAGAACAGAGGGACCAGGGAATATATATACATAATTCTTTGTAAGTAGCAACACAGGTAGGTAGGGTCATAAAGAATGTTTTTGGCACATTGGCCTTCAGAAATCAAAGTATTGAGTTGGGATGTCAGGCTGAAGTTGTATAAGATGTTGGTGAAGCCAAATTTAGAGGATTATGTGTAGTTCTGTTCTGAAAGGATACCAATAAGAATGAAAGAATACAGAACAAAATTACACGGATATTGTCGGGACTTGAGGAGTTACCTTACAGGGAAAGGCTGAACAGGCTAGGACTTTATTTCCTGGAGTAGGAGAGTGAGGAGAGATCTGCTATACAGTAGGTATACAAACTATGAGGGGATGAGGCATATAGATAGGTAAATGCAAGCAGACTTTTTCCAGTGAGGTTGTGTAAGACTAGTACTGAAGCTCGTGGGTTAAGGTTAAAAGGTGAAATTTTTAAGGGGACTTGATGTCATAGGGAGGGCGCTGATGGCAGACCCAAATGCAAGACAAAGACACTGAAGTACTAGGAACAGGAGTAGACTAGAGTTAGGGGCGGGCTAGGACTTTGGCTAGGAAAGCAGGACCAGTACAAGGAACTGGGAACTAGGAGCCTGGGCTAGGACTCCGAGCCAGAGACTGGACAGGGACCCAGAACCAGGTCTCATACACAGAACACAGAGACAGTTCCCAACATAAAGTAGCGGCAAACAGCCAGACCTACCTAGCAAAGGCGTGGACACAGAGACAGTTCCCAACACAAGGTAGCGGCAAACAGCCGGACCTACCTAGCGAAGGCGTGGACACAGACAGTTCCAAACAACAATAGACAGTTCCTTATCTAGACACAGCAAGGCTCCAGTCTTGCTCCTGCAGTAGAACTTGACAGCAATACAGGCGTGGACGCAGGCAAGACTTCAGGAGGAAGGTGAAGGGAAGAGAACAGTCCAGCAGATAAAGCTGAACCCAGGAGCTATTTATGTAGCCAGCCCAAAATGAGAATCAGGTGCCTCAATTAGAGCAGCCAAAAGAACAAGGAAAAACCGGGAAACTTGGAATAAGGAACAATGGACCGGATCGTGAACCGGAATGCGGAGTTCACAGACCGGACCATGACACTTGAGGGGAAACTCCTTCACTCAAAGGGTGGTGCAAGTGTGGAACAAGATGCCAGCGGAAATGGTGGATGTGGGTTCGATTGTTATAGTTTGGATAAATACACCAATGGAAGGGGTATGGAGGGCTATGGTCCAAGTGTCATTGATGGGATTGGGCAGAATAACAGTTTGGCACAGATTAGTTGGGCCAAAGAGCCTATTTCGTGCTGTCATGCTCTATGGTTCTATTACCACAAATGACAGGACTCATTACCGCCTGCCTGGCTAATCACAATAAACAGTAATGTAAGCAGCACAGCAGTACGTTTTGTGACGGTGGAAGAAAAAGGTCATGCCTTGGATCTTCAGTGGGGCTCTAATTCGATTTTACTAAGAAAGAGATTAACAAACCCTCTGGAACCACATGAAAAGGTGTACCTATTTGAAAAAATGTATTACCCCAACAATATACATTACAGCCATAGTAATTTACATTCCAGGGAATTTAAATTTCATTAACATTACAATGTTATTGATTTTTCTTTAATTTTTTATGTACATAATTTCCTTGCAACTGTGAAGGAGGCTATTTGTCCCAACAACTCTCTGCCAAGAATCCAATTTAATTCCTTCTCACCTCCTCTCTCCTGCAATCCCATCCACTGTTCCTGATTCTCCCATCACCTGAGTGGGCTAGGGACAGCTTGCAGTGACAGATTAACTAGTAATCATTGTGTCTTTGGGATGTCCTGAAACCAGAGCACCGAGAGAAACCCACAGATCACAGGTGAAACAATCAGGGACAACAGAAGAGCTGTTATACCACAGTGCCACTAAATGCACTAAGTGCAGGGAATCTCTTTGAATGAAGTGCCCAGACAGAATGAATGGCAACACAGAAGCACAGCTTGCAGAACTGAGGCCGCACAGGTGCATCAACTCAAATGCTAACCTGACTTCTGGGGCTGGATTTGAGGTGCTCATGGGCTGTTCTAATGGCTGATTGGATTCCCCCGAGCACCCTGGCTTCCTCCCACATCCAAAAAACATACTAGTGAGTTAATTGACCATCTTAACCCTAACCCTGGCATGTAGGAAGAGTTGCAAAACGTGCAAGTTTAAAACTTGGATTAGTGTTAATGCACGCTCAATAGTCAGCGTGGACTCAATAGGTTAGAGGGCCTGTTATTATGCTGCATTACTTTATACTTGCATGAAATGCAAGGACTGAAGAAAATCAATTCTTCACAAGACTTGCTTGAAACATAGTATGAAAAAAATAAAAAATGCTTTTTGTGAAATTTACCCTTCAGATGGATTCATAATTGGAATGAAAATCTGTCTGAACTTCAGTTAAAAAATTCAAATTGGATCTTAAGATGTTGGAAGTATATGATGGACATTAGGTAGATCACTATTTACATAAAATGCTGGAGGAATTACAGTCAATGTTCAGGCCAAGACCCTTCATCACAACAGAAAAGGAAGGGGAGAGAAGCCAAAATAATAATGTGGGGGGGGGGAATGATGTAAGAAGCTGGGATGTGATAGGTGGAAGAGGTAGAGGGCTGAAGAAGGAGGAACTTGATAGGAGAGAACAGTGGAGCAAATGGAAGCAGGTGATGGAGAGGTCATGAGGGAAGAGAAGGGGTGAGGGGTGACCAAAATTGGGAAGAAACAAACAAAACAGACAAATAATTCTCTTTTAAAAAACCAAACAAATTCACCTGGTCAGTAAGCGAGGAAATCATGGATTAAGTTGCACAGGAAGGTACCAAAGCCAAGGTCTTGGAACTTACTGATGAATTTCAAGGAGATGATACTATTGAATGCTGAGCTGTAGTTAATGAAGAGCACCATGACATATAAGAACATAAGAAATAGGAGCAGGAGTAGGCCATCCAGCCCATCGAGCCTGCCTGCCATTCAATAAGATCATGGCTGATCTATCCGTAAACTCAGCTCCATCTACCTGCCTTTTCCCCATAACCCTTAATTCCCTGACTATGTAAAAACCTATCTAACTGTTTCTCAAGTATATTGAGAGAGATAAGCCCCAGCTGCCTCCCTGGGCAGAGAATTCCACAGATAATGAAGAGACAATGCAAAGACATCTACTTTTGACCTGTTGAAACAGTTGGAAAATTGGAGCGGATCCAGGTCTCTCCACAGGCAGGAGTTGGTAAGCTTCATACCTGATCTCTCATACCACTTCATCATGGTGGATATAAGTACTACTGAGGATAGTCACAGAAGCAGGTCACCACACCTTGGGCAGGTTCTGACATTGAAGGTTCACGGACAGCATGTAGAATATCCACTTTGGATGCAACCGGATTTCAATTCCATCCCAAATTCTACCAAAAACTTTCCCCATTTTGAATTGTTATTCATTCCAAGGTTTGACTTCATATTAACAAAAAACAATTCAGCCATGAATCTAAGTCACTTGCAGCTTAAGGAAATAATGTTTGCAAAAGATATTCCTTGGCATATTTACAAGCAGTAACTCAATGTACTTGATTAATGCAACTGGAAGTGGGTGTGTACAAAAATCCATATTTAATCACTGTGTTAATCTACCACCTGTGTGGAAACTTGATTTTAAATGACTGAAAATAACATAAAAACATCAGATTTTCCAATTATATTTAAGTTAAGTAGTCAAATTCTTCACAACTCAGTCTTACAAGTCATTTAAAACTTCTTTTTTAAATGCACCTGTATCCTTGCAGTTAAAGGATCCGGCTTAATATTTGGAGTGTCTCTAAAGGCCTGTTAGAGGACACATTTAGCAGAAGTAAATCAGGCATAATTCATTCTGTTGAGTTGGGGGAGTTGACAGGGGTTGAGGTCTAAAAGATTTTGGATGTTGTTTAGATAAGGTTCACACCTATTGGACTCCCCTTTCTCCAGCCCTGGATCTCTTTCACCAATCAACTTCCCAGCTCTTCTCTTCATCTCTCTCCTCCCAGTTTTACCTATCACCATGTGTTTCTCTCTCTCTCTCCCCCCACCTTTTAAATCTGCTCCTCATCTTTTTTTTTCTCCAGTCCTGCTGAAGAGTCTCGACGTGAAACGTCGACGGTACTTTTTTTCCCATAGGTGCTGCCTGGCCCACTGAGATCCTCCAGCTTTTTGTGTGTGTTGCTTGGATTTCGAGCATCTGCAGATTTTCTCTTGTTTGTGATCTGATCACACCTAACATGATGGTTCCCAAGCCTTCAAATCCTACAGTAATTGGCCTAAAATTATACAATCCTTCGCTCCACTTATGCTGATGCAAGGCCCAAGAAAAGGATAGAAATAAACAAAAACTACAATCTAAAGTGTCTTTGCAAACAGAACTTGAAATGAATATTTAGTTGGCTAATTATGTTGGTGGTAATACTGATTACACAGAGTCTCATTATCTCTTGTGCCCTTTGACCCTTTGGCTCAGGTACATGACATTGAAACAGACACAGTAGGCCTGCAAGGAAGAAAATATTCTTCTGCATTATCTAATTTCAAGGACATGGGTCCATGCACATCTTCAACCATATTCCAAGATGACATCATTTTGAATTACACATTTTAGCATATACCAAAGAGGAGTCAAATTCAACTCTTTCCTTAGAGTGCCGAAGCTTGGGAAAACAAAAGTCCACTTCAAAAACACGTCAATTCTTTTGGGGCAAGTTTCTTGAGCTCCAGGGAATTCTGGAGTTAAGTTAAAGAAAAAATTCTGTGCTAACCTCATACTCAAATGGATCACTGCTTGCATCACTTCCATTACTGCAGATAGGTTTTACACCTTGTAGGTTTGTTCATATTAATTAACACATCCAACCTACTAGGCACAGTAGTTCATAATCATCAACTCAGCAATAGGTGGAAGTCCTTAAAGATTCATAAATGTCTCCTAAAGATCAGAGGAATTTAAAGACAATTTAAATGGACTGATATAAATAAAATCTTCAGTAAAGTTACCTAGAAAGATACCTCAAGAGCTTAAAAACACAAAACATTTAAGATAAAATTAAATTACAGAATCAGAATCAAGTTTATTATCACTGACATATGTCGTGAAATATGTTGTTTTGCATTTGCGGCTTGCAAGGCATAAAATTACTATAAGATACAAAAATAAATCAATAGTGCAAAAGATGAATAGTGAGCTAGTGTTCAAATTTCATGGACTGTTCAGAAATCTGATTGCAGAGGGGAAGAAGCTGTTCCTAAAATGTTGACTGTACACTCTGAGGCTCCTGCACCTCCTCCCTGATTGTAGCAATGAGAAGAGAGCATGTTCTCCATCTGAGGATCCTTAATAATGGATGCCACCTTCTGGAGGTATTACCTCTCGAAGATGTCTGGGGTAATGGGAGGGCTGTGCCCGTGATGGAGGTGACTGAGTTGTTTTATTTGCTAGAGGTATCATGTCAAACCCCCTAGACCATCAACTGCAAAGAGAATCCACTGCTTTTAACTTTGGTAACCACCACAAGGTAGGGAATCACATTTAAACGATCATACAACTCTCAAAGCAGCACATCACCACTGTACATGAAGATCTAAAACTCACCGGGTTACAGAGAATATACATACTGCACGTTGAGCACATACACATAGAGCTACTTAGTTGCATGTTTTCAAATACTGATAAATTCCTAGACTCAAATCTTTTTATATGAATATGAATAGATATATTTATGTTACACTATTTTCCAAAAATAAATGGATACCAACAACTCTGTTAAAATGCACAAAAGCAACAGCCTAGGAAATTTATTCAAGTTCTGAAATAGAAACCAAATCTTCATTTTTGTGAATCAAATGCAAATTGACACTATATCAGCAGTTGGTATTTTCATTATAGCACTAGTGCCAATGCCTGAAGTCTTCCCCTCCCCACCTGACATTTTCAAGATCCATTCCATGCCTTTAAATTATGGGATGAACCCACATTCATTTTTTTTCTATGTCACTTAACATTCCACTCACACCATTTGTTCCACTGCAAGCTAAAGCATTAATGGAATTTTAAACCAATGGATTGATTCATGAATTTTTTATTTACTTCTTGTGCTGCTCTCTCATAACCATTGCATTTTCCAGTTATAGTGATAAATGCCTAAAGCTGAAAATAAGTTCCTAATGTGCCCAAGTCATTAAAAGGATGTAAAGTAAATTACAAACTTTCCTCTTTAAAACACAGCTGAAAGTATTTCTACTTTGTACCACAAAGTGCAAAATTGGAGCATATACCAATTTCCTTCATTTTTCCCCTGTATCTGTTTTGCATTTAAACTTAATTTGCAGATAAATAGTGCCTGTATAGCAGAGCTGATGCTATCCAAAAATATCCTCCTGGTTTCTCAGGTCAGTATTTATTTTTAACTACAGAAAATATTTACATCTATTATCATTACTCTTATATCCACTGCTTTAATATCCTTAGCTTCACACTGAAATCCTTAGTTACCTCCACTCAGTGTTCATTTTATTAGGTACCTCCTGTACCTAATAAAGTGGCCACTGAGTATGTTTATGGTCTTCCGCTGCAGTAGCCCAACAACTTCAAGGTTTGATGTGTTGTGCATTCAGAGATACACTTCTGCACATCACTGTTTGTAATGTGTGGTTATTTTAGTTACTGTTGCCTTCCTGTCAGCTTGAACCAGGCTGGACATTCTCCTCTGACCTCTCTCACCAACAAAGTGGGTTCACCCACAGAACTGCTGCTCATTAGATTTCCTTTTTGTTTTTTTTTTGCACCATTCTCTATAAAGACTGTTTGTATGTGAAAATCCTAGGAGATCAGCAGTTTCTGAGATAAACCACCTCATCTGGCACCAATAATTATTCCATGGTCAAAGTCACTTAGATCACATTTCTTCCCTATTCTTACCAACAAGCACCTCTGCTCCGTCTGCCACAACAAGCAGGATCTCCCGGTAGCACCCACTTCAACTCTGCTTCCCATTCCCATTCGGATATGTCCATGCATGGCCTCCTCTACTGCCATGATGAGGCTAAGCTCAGGCTGGAGGAGCAACACCTCATATACCGTCTAGGTAGTCTCCAGCCCCTTGGTATGAACATAGAATTCTCCAACTTCCAGTAATTCCCTCCCCCCGCCTTCCTCTATCCCTATTTCACTCTCCCCCCTCCCTCAGCTGCCTATCACCTCCCTCATGGTTCCGCCTCCTTCTACTACCCATTGTGTTTTCCCCTATTCCTTCTTCACCTTTCCTGCCTATCACCTCCCTGCTTCCCCTCCCCCACCCCTTTATCTTTCCCCTTACTGGTTTTTCACCTGGAACCTACCAGCCTTCTCCTTCCCACCCTCCCCCCACCTTCGTAATAAGGCCTCTGCCCCTTCCCTCTTTAGTCCTGACGAAGGGTTCCAGCCCGAAACATTGACTGTTCGTTTCCACGGATGCTGCCCAACCTGCTGAGTTCCTCCAGCGTGTTGTGAGTGTTGCTTTGACCCCAGCATCTGCAAATTATTTTGTGCTTACCAACAACTGAACTTCTTGACCATGTCTACATGCTTTCATGCATTGAGTTGCTGCCACATAATTGGCTATTTAAATATTTGCATTAATGAGCAAGTGTACATGTGTATCTAATAAAAAGGCCTCAGTGTGTATATTTTCTTGTATTCTGTTTATTTTAGTAAATCACTGCAGCAATTTAAATGCTTAAATTCAGCCTGATTGATGGATCCCATCTTCCTAACACAACAATTTTCTGATTTCTCTTGAATGATGCACAATCTGATAGGCCCATTGTGTAATAGTAAAATACTTCATCAGAAAATTGATTCTTTACTTCTTGCAAACTTGAAAACAAAATTGAGGCAAACATCCAGGGAACTGAGGAAATAACCTTGGTAAAAAGAACTGACAAAAAATTGAAGCACAAGAGCGTCTGCAAATACTGGAAATCCAAAGTAACACAAACAAAGTCCTGGAGGAACTTAGATCAGGTAGTGTCCATGGAGAGGAATAATGGGCCGGTTTCAAGCTGGGATTTTGTTTGATATTCGAGCAGTAGCCATCAATTTCATATGACAGATCAGGAATGCCAATATTATTAATAAGCAATTACTATCCTGGTGATTATTTTTACAGACTAGAATGAACATCATTAGGAGCAACAGGAGTTATGAAGAGAAATGAAAGTGCTGGAAAAGCCTCAAGAGGTCAGACTTTTCAAGTGCTCCCATGTTTTCTGTTTTAATTCTAGATTTCCAAAACCTGCAGTATTTTAGTTTCTGAGAAGCATCCACCGAAAAGGACTTTGTGCTTTCTGACAGTTATAAATCGGTGTTTGCTGCAGGTATTCGCTCCGGTTGGCATTCTGGACGGAAGAGGCCTTTGATTATACCGGCTGCTTTGCCGAGGCAGTGAGAAGTACAGACAGCTACGGAGGAGACGTTGGAATTCAAACAAAACTGCTTGATGTGGTGCATGTAATGCATAATGGAGCATCCAGACTAGACAGCAGCATGGGGCTGGTGCTTAGAAACATGACAGATTTCCCAAGGTGCAAGTGAAGGAACATGGCTTCAGAACTGGTAATGGCAGGGAGGCCATTTTCTTCCTAACAGAGTCACAGGTGGCTTTGGGGGAAAACAAATGGGTCAGGTGAGCTCAAAATGTGGGAAGACTGGAAGTGTTATTGGTGTAGAAGGAGGGAGGTCTCGCGATAATGTTATTGGCACATTCATCTAAATGCCTTTTAACACACAAATGATTTAAAATCCAGGAGTTAGGATTACTGTTTGAAAAAACAAATGCTTTCTCGTGGGGAGTGAAAAGACTGAAATGATCCGAAGTTGTGATGGTAAATATGGTGACTAACAGAGGAATTGTAATTGATGAGCTGAGGTGAAACATTCCTAAAATTCTATTCCAGTGCATGTTTCCAAGTCTAAACTGTTCAGCTGTCAAAGACGATAAGGAGTGTGGCATTCTTTAATCATTGCTCTGGGAAGTTATAAAGACTCTACTACCAAGAATTATTCTATTTCACCTAACTGATACGCAAGGCATCAGCAACACTCAGAGGTCAAAGCTTCATTCTGAGAAAGAAAACACTAAAGCATTTTGAGTGATTACTATATGCTGTAGGGACTAGCAACAGTAAATCACCTTATCTTTCCAAGAGCACAAATAGATTACGGTTTCAAATTCCTACTGGATATATTTTTGTAATTATTACATTTAATTGTCTTACAAGTTTTGTCAGTCTGAAATCTGAAACTTTATGGAGGAGTATTGATAGCAGAAATAGCATTCTGATCAAATATAGCTCCCTTGATAACATTGCAGCACTCAATGCATATTCAGGCAATTAAAGACAAGCTGAGAAACAATTCAATGTCCTTTGATAATGAATAATAGTATATTAATTAGGCTTATGTATGTTTTTGTACTGAGTCATGTTGATTGTTAATATGCAAATGTCTCTCACTTATGTTCACATGACATCAGGAATTCTACCACCATAACGAATCTGAATGAAGAAGTTATGCAGTGGTATGTTGAGATGCCCGGTAGCCACTATCCTATAGACATCAGCATCAGTATTGTAATTGTTGCCATTGGGCTGAACCACACTTTTTTTTTTGACTGGATGTTTCAGAATTAGAATCATATTTATTTGCAAACTTTATTGTTTTGTGGCGGTAATATAATGCATTTTTTTTTGAAACTGTAAGCTGCAATAAGAAATACAGGTTTCCCCGCCATCCGAAGGTAGAGCGTTCCTATGAAACGGTTCGTAAGCCGAAATGTCGTAAAGCGAAGAAGCAATTACCATTTATTTATATGGGAAAATCTTGTGAGCGTTCGCAGACCCAAAAATAACCTACCAAATCATGCCAAATAACACATAAAACCTAAAACAACAGTAACATATAGTAAAAGCAGGAATGATATGATAAATACACTGCCTATATAAAGTAGAAATATTTTTCCACAATCATTACTGCACTGTTCTCCATACCGAAAATCTCACGCAAGCGCCGTCGGCAGAAAATCTCACGCAAGCGCTGTTTGCAAAAACACGGCGCAAGCGCTCTCCAGTAACCTTTAAGCCACGAAGCTGCCAAATCATACCAAATAACATGTAAAAATACACAGCCTATATAAAGTAGAAATAATGTATGTACAGGGTAGTAGCACTTACCGGAATTGGTTCAGCACCGAGCACACTGATGATGGTGTGTTAGACTGAGTCGTCACAGGCTGGGGTGGTGCAGTGGCCCCCATCCTCCAGGCTGCCGAGCAATACATTGCCGTGAAGCATGCAGGAGGGTGCAGCGGTAGCCGGGAGGCACACAGCACATCTTTAAGAAAAAAGACAAAACAAACATGCTAATTAATTAGGTGCCGATTTCCGATTGCGTCTTCTCTGATCTGGGCCGACAATTACATGTCGGCAGCACCTAATTAATTAGCGTGTTTATTTCGGCTTTTTTTCTTAAAGATGTGCTGTGTGCCTCCCAGCTACCGCTGCATTCACCGCGAATCAGTATCTGTCCGTGGCCTGGGAGTTGGGGTGGTGGGACATTGGGGTGTCATCTCATCATTGTCTGTTTCCGTTAGGGCAGGCAGGTCATCTTCTATCTCTGCCCGCCTTGATGTCGAAGGTCGAGGCTCGTCGTCTGCTGTGGCTGATGTGGAAGGCTTGCTTGACTGCTGACCCTCGTGCATTTTTCTATCACTCAGTTCTTTGTAAGGACTCAAACCATCTTACAAAATCCCCTAAACCGACGTACCCTTTCAAAATTAAAGTCGTACTTTATCATTGCAGCAAAAATCTCATGCAGTTGCTTCATGTTCAGTTCGCTATTGCATTCAGTTTCTATTGTTATCCTTTTTTCTTCCAATTGCATCAGCTCTTCATCTATCAGATCTTGGTCATGGGATGCCAAAACCTCTTCAACATCATCTTCATCAGCTTCCACAAGCCAAACTCACTTTGTCCTTACTTCGTTCACCACGATTGAAACGCTTAATTATGTCTAATTTTACGCTAAGTGTAACACCCTTACAAGCTCTTTATGGCTTTTTCCGATACCTTAAAACTCATCTTGCAGACGGCTGCTCACAGGCATGTGTTTAAGCAATGCCGGCGAGGATGCAGTTCCGAATCCGGGGAGAGCGGCTGCTCGGGGCACGCGCTGATTTTTTTATCGTGCGCTGCTTTTTTTCCGTAACAGTGAAAACACCTTCTGAAAGCGAAAACAGGGTACTAATGTAGGTCTTTTGTAACAGTGAGGTTTTGTAAAGCAAACGTTCGAAAAGCGGAGGACACCTGTATATAAAAAAAACACAGTGGATTTCAGTTAATTGGGCCATCGGTTGGTTATTTGAGGCAGCCACTTGCTTGGGACAACATTTAAAGAATAAAAGCTAATCGCCAGGATTCCCTTCATTTATCTGGGACACTATGCCACTGAAGCAGGGCAGGAGACTGTTGCTGAAGTTTCTAACTAGTGCCAGTCACGTGCATTTGTGTGGTTGTTAAACATTACACCGTGCTTAGACTGAGCAATTTTAATATGCGTCAGTTGAGTGTATTTGCGTTCAAAAAGCAGTGATTTTTGTCACTAATAGATGACGAGAAATAAAGAGCTGGACATTTCAGAATTGTTTTGCTCAATGCAGTTTCAAGCAATCCGGCTTGGAGAAGTCAGAAACCAGCAGGGAGCGAAAATGATACGATTTCACATCTTCAACAAGTTAGGGACTATGAAGAATTTGAAGGTATCGACCATCATCTTGAACATTAGAATGAAAATGAAGATTTGGAGGATGCAATCATCGAAGGCATTGTATGAAGGCAGTCCATTATTTGCATTAGGTGTGCACTGATTTTGTTTATTTATAGTCAACCAAAAGAACGTGGCAGTATACACTGGATGAATTCTTCCATCGATAATATTTGGAACCTCAGTTTTATAGTACTGTAGTTGTTAGTGTTCTAATTTCAACGATGCTAAGGTCCAATTTAATGTCAGAGAAATGCATACGATATACATCCTGAAATGCTTTTTGTTCGCAAATATTTCATTCTATATTTCATTTAAATGTATAATTTGTTACTTAGTTAAATGGTAGTTTGTCTTTTTTATACCTTTTCAACTGTTTTCATTGAACATCAGTGAATTGGGGCAGCCACTTAACTAGGGGAAAAAAACGCACCGTTCCCATTGTGTATCCACTGTAGTAAAGAGAACAAAATTGTGAGGTAGTATTCCTAGGTTCATGGACCATTCAGAAATCCGATGGCAGAGGGGAAGAAGCTGTTCCTAAAATGACGAGGGTGCATCCTCAGGGTCCTGTATCTCCTTCCTGATTTCAGTAATGAGAAGAGAGCTTGTCCTCGAAGGTGGTGGTCTTTAATGGTGGATGCCACCTTCTTACGGTGCTGCTTGTTCAAGATACTCTCACCTTTGAGTAGCATAGTTCCAATGACGGAGCTGAATGAGTTTAAGATCCCCTGCGGCTATGTTAGTCCTGTGCATATTGGACCTCCATACCAGACAGCGATGTAACATCAGAATGTTCTTCACAGTAAATCTGCAGAAATTTGCTAGTCTTTGGTGACCAATACCAGATGTTCTCACACTCCAGATGAAGTATATCCACTTGTGTGCCTTCTTCATGTTGCATCGGTATGTTGGGCACGGGATAATTCATGAGATGCTAATGCCCAGGAATCTGAAACTGTTCACTCTTTTCCACTTCTGATCTTCTGCTCCCTCAGTGAGGATCAATGAGCCTTCTCCTTCCTGAAGTCAACAATTAATTCCTTCATCTTACTGATGTGGAGTGCGAGGTTGTTGTTGCGACACCACTCAACTAGCCAAGCTCTCTCACTCCTGCATGCCTCTTTATCACTGTCTGAGATTCTACCAACAACAGCTGTGCTATCAGCAAATCTTTAGAAGGTGTTTGAGATGTGCCTAGCCTCCCAGTTGTAAGTATAGAGAGAGTATGGCAGTGGGCTAAGAACACATCCTTGATGCACACATTTATCGATTGTCAGCGATGAGAGGTTATCACCACTCTGTTCTCCCAATGAGGAAATCCAATATCCAGTTGCAGAGACCCGTGTTTTGAAGCCTGTTGATTAGTACTGAGGAGGTAATGGTGTTAAACACTGTCATGTAATCAATAGCAACATTGACGTTGGTACTGCTTGTATCCAGGTGGTCCGAGGCCGGGGGGGAGAGCCAGTGAGATTGTGTCTGTAGTAGGCAAATTACAGCAGGTCAAGGTCTTTTCTCAGGCAAGAGTTAATTCTAGCCATGACCAACCTCTCAAAGCATTTCATCACAGCAGATGTGAGTGCAACCAAGCAAACAACATTGAGGTAGCTCACCCTGCTGTTCTTTGTCACAACCTGCATGACTGAAGCCCTTTTGCAGCAGGTGAGACCTCCAACTGCAGCAGTGAGAGATTGAAGATGCCCTTGAACACTCCCACCAGTTGGTTGGCACAGACTTTCAGTGCCCTGCCAGGGACAGAATCTGGGCCTCACACCTGGCAAGGGTTTACCCACGTGAAAAATGTTCTGATGACAACCTCTAAGACAGAGATTACAGGCTTACCAAATGCTGCAGGTATTCACACAGATATAGTTTTATTTTCCCTTTCAAAACATGCTTAAAAGTCATTGAGCTGATTAGGGAGTGAGGCATCACAGCCATTTATAATGTTAGGTTTTGGATATAGGAAGTAAAATCATACAAACTTTACCACAGCTGATGTGCATCTGATTGTGTCTCTAAATTCATTCTTACAATAACCTTCTATAGGTTGTATCTGGACTTCTTGTAGATTTCCAGATTTGAATACCACAGATCTTGCCCTCAGCAAACTGCAAAACTCGTGGTTCGTCCACAGCTTCTGGTTTGGGTACGTCCAGTATGTTCTCAAAGGCATACACAGATCTTGAAATTGGTGACATCTGTGGCATGTTCATACAGATCCAAAGATATTCCCTGAATGTGGTCAGGTCCACTGATTCAAAGAAGTCCTGCAAGCATTATTCCATCTCCGTTAACCATTCCTTGACCATGCAGTTCATATAGAACTGTCACTGTGTTCTTTTTGTGAGCCAGTTCTCTGATTCTCGAGCCTGAGGAATGGGAGGTCAGAGGCCAACTGCATGGGACAAGAGACACTGGACCAACACTGAGACAAAAGCCAAATGTATTTTGCATCAAACTCCTTCACTTCACAACATAAATGATTGAATTTATGTGGTATATTTTCCCTGATTTTATTTACTTTTGTTTTAATTTATATCTGATACGTTGATAATTTAAAATAATTTATTACTTTTAAACATAAAAAAATTATTATTTATCATTAAAACATTAGAAATGTCCCATTGTCTTTTCAGGAAGGTTCATACTTGACTTGTATCCATTTGAGCTAAGAAAACCAAAAGGCAACTGATGGAAAAATATAATTTAGGTTAACAGGATGGCTGTTGAGAGGATATTTGATCTTGTGGGAGAATCTAGAACCAGGGACTCTACTGAAAATTCAGGTACCATCACTTTTTGGCATGAATGATACTGTTTTTTTGCTTTTCTTCACAGGATCACAAGTCTTTTAATGTTTCTTCCTGATAGAGCAGCGGAAAGGGATGAGGTAGTAGATTCTTGATATGCAAAGAGATTAGATTATTCAGAATCATATTGAATGGTGCAGCGAGCTCAGGAAGTTGGGTGGCCTAATTTGTATACATACCTGTTCACAATAGTGGTTCAAAGGCTTTTCGTAGCAGTGAAGAGTTAAAAGAGCTCTACAATACTGAGGGCTGGGCCTTGGGTTCTGCAGCCTGAGACTTACTTGTGACTCACAGATATTCCACCTTACTGGTAGGCTGCGGCAGCCAGATCTCCAACTCAATTGTGAGGGAAACACAGTCGGCAAGTGCGAGCCGTAGGTCACATCAAGCACAATCTAGCCCACTGTTTAGTTAACAGGGAGGGAAAATGTAACCTTCTTTCAGTCCTTCCCCAGCACTCATCCACTCCCATAACCAGCAGGTGACTGATTAAATAAAAATCTCAGATCAAACACCAGCCTAGATTAAATTCTAATAAAATCCTGCCATAAATTTAGAAGGATCTCCCATTTCTCAGTGTCACGAAGCCTCTGCCACATATAGTTGTGTGAAGCATTAATTAGTTTAATAGAAATAAACAGCATATTTAATACCTTGCTAGGTAACAACATCTAGCTAAAATATACATATACTAACCGTACCATTAGAAGATACCTTGAAAAGAAATAAAATTACAAGCAATGACATTTGGCATCAGCTCTAATAGGAAGCATTAGCCCACTTTTATTTGCATTGCCCAAGGCAATGACAACTGTAGCATTCAGCATAAACTGAGGCGATAGCAAGATAATGGCAGGAACGCCTTGCTGGTGTTGCATCTGTGCCAATATTCACAGAACAACACTAAAGACCTCAGTTATTCACGAAGCAGCTGTTACATTTTCTGTCCTCAAATCCAAAATCATTCATTGCAGGGATCTATCCATTTTAGTCATATAATGAGAACAAAGCATAAATGAAAAACTTTTTAGGCACAGATTTTCTAATAATGCATTGATATGAATTTATTATGAGATAATAAAGCTATGAAATAAGTTGCCTAATTAATTCCTTATTATTTACATTTCCATCATTATTTTTCTATAGTTCCCTTGCATTGGCCACAGAATCTACAGCCTTAGGTAGTTTTACTATTAAATTGGTAACTAGAGGTTCACAAAAAGTGCACTGTATGGTGTTGGTTGACTTACCTTGAGATTCATTTTCCACATAGAATAGTACAGGCCCTTCGGCCCATGATACTGTGCCGATATTTTATCCCGCTCTAATATCAATCTAACCCATCCTTCCCATATAGCCCTCAATTTTTCATTTGTCCATGTGTCTATGGAAGAGTCCCTAACATGGAGTATCTGTGTCTACCACCAACTATAGAATGTGGCACCTACCATTCTCTGTGCAAAAAATAACTACCTCTGACACCACCCCCCCCCCATATTTTCTTCCAATCACCTTAAAATTATTACTCCTCATTTTAGCTATTTCTACCCTGGAAGAAAGTTTCTGGCTATCCTCTGTAACTATGCCTCATCTCATCTTGTTCATTTCTATCCAATCACCTCTCTTCCCCCTTCACTCCAAAGAGAATAGCCCTAGCTCATTCAATCTATCCACATAATACATGCTCTCCAATGCAGGCAGCATCCTGGTAAATCTCCTCTGCACCCTCTCTAAAGCTTTTACATCCTTCCTAGAATGACGCAACCAGAACTTAAAAATATAACGCAAGTATAGTCTAACCAGAGTTTTATAGAGCTGCAACATTGCTTCACGGCTCTTGAAATCAATCTCACTACTAATGAAAGTCAACACACCATACGCCTCCTTAACAACCCTATCAAATTGTGCAGTAACTGATAGTAAAAAACTCCCGTGGGCATGCTAGAACAACAATTTACTGAAAAAAATCATCTTAGGTTCAAATTTGCAGGCAGCATTCAACAACAATTCAATACCATATGTTACACCCAGATTGAATTATTACAGTGTGCTTCTATATAGTTTAATTCCATTTATAATTGCTTATAGGGATGAAATTACAAAGAACAAAGTTCAAAGTAAATTTATTATCAAAGTACATATGCATCCCAACACTGCATACGCAGTAAATCTAAGAACCATAACAGAATCAATGAAAGACCACACCCTATAGGACAGTCAAGCAACCAAGGTGTAAAAGACAACAAATTGTGCAAATACAAAATACTAAATAAATAAATAAACAAACAAACAAACAAACAAACAAACAAACTATAAGTAGCGAACATGAGATGAGGTGTCCTTGAAAATGAGTCCATAGGTTCTGGGAACAATTCAGTGATGGGGGCAAGTAAAGTTGAATGAAGTTATCCCACAAGTTGAAGAGCCTGATGGTTGAGGGGTATTAACTGATCCTGAATCTGGTGGTGTGTGTCCTGAGGCTCCTGTACCTTCTTCCTGATGGCAGCTGTGAGAAAAGAGCATGGCCTGAGTGGTGGGGTCTCTGATAATGGATGCTGCTTTTCTGCAACTGCACTCCATGTAGATCTGCTCAATGGCCGGGAGGTCTTTACCCGTATTGGACTGGGCCATATCCACTATTTCTTGTGGGATTTTCCACTGATGCTTCCATAACAGGCCTGATGCAACCAATCAATATACTCTCCACCATGCATTTATAGAAGATTGTCAACGTTTTAGATATCGAGCCAAATTTTCGCAAACTCCTGAAGTAGTAATGGCTCTAATCATCATATATACTGAAGTCATGATTAAAAGTTTACCTGTTAGCAAGATCTCTGAATCAAGCAATGAAACATCAATGTGACTGAGATTTTCTACTTCTTGGCCTATCATAGTATACATAATAAATTGTGACATATAAACAACACACAGAAAATGCTGTAGGAACTCAACAGGTCAGGCAACATCTATGGCATTTCAGATTGACACCCTTCATCAGGACTGTTGACAACAGCTAACTATTTTGTCTTCATCTGGTAGTGAAACATTGTTGCCATTCATGCAATTGGCTTTTGCTTTGTAGGAGGTAATGGCTTGCAAACCTTGCCAGAGTTGTCGTGCATCTGATGTCACCTCCAACCTCGTTCGAAATTGTCTCTTCACCTTTTAAATAGCCCTCTGTAAATCATACCTGGTTTTCTGGTACAGGCCTGGATCACAGATCTAACCTTCAGCAGATGATGTACCTCCTGGTTCATCCACAGCTTTTGATTTGGGAATGTACAGTAAGTCTTTGTGGGCACACACTCATCCACACGGGCTTTAATGAAGTCAGTAACAACTGCAGCATACTCATCCAGATTCGAAGAGGAATCCCTGAATACAGTCCAGACCACCAATTCAAAGCAGTCCTGTAGGTGCTTCTGTGCTTTCCTTGTCTATACCTTCTTGGTCTTCACTGCTGGTGCTGCAGTCTTCAGTCTCTGTCTATGCTCAGGGAGTAGAAGTACAGCCAGGTGATCAGACTTCCCAAAGTGAGGGCGTGGATTAGCATGGTAGGCATTCTTGAAGATGGTGTAGCAATGGTCCACTGTGTTGTTTCCTCTGGTATTGCAAGTGATCTGTTGATGGTAGTTGCTTAATCATTTTTTCTGACTGGCCTGGTTATAATCTCCCAAAACAATGGTGAAGGCATTAGGGTGCGCTGTTTCATGCATGTTGATCCCATTGCTCAGATCATCTAAAGCCTGACTGATATTGGCCTGAGGTGGAGTGTTATACCACTACCAAAGTGTTCGTGGAAATCCCCCATGGTAGGTAAATTGGATGGCACTTATCTGTGAGATATTTCAGGTCTGGTGAGAAGAATTGGGACAACACTGATATATTTGTGCACCAAGAGGAGTTGATCATGAGGCATACTCCTCCCCCTCTGCTTTTGAGGGACTCTATAGATCTATCCTGACGGTGTATAGTAAACCCGTCGATCTGGATCGCTGCATCCGGTATGGAAGGGGTTAACCGGGATACTGTGAAACAAAGGACACACGCGGTCTTAATGTCCCTCATTGCTACTATTTCCAACTCTGGTTTTACTCAGTCACAAACATTTTCTTTGTCCTGTCTGTCCTCACTATAACTTAAAGCCAATTTTTTTTTTCTTTTCTCTTTCCCATTCAGAAGAAGGGACTTCAACTTTAAACTTTGGCCCTGAAGCTCTTTCCAGAGTTGCTGCCTGACCTGCTGAGTGGTTCCAGCAGTTTTTGTTGGTTGGCCATCATGCCCAAAGATGACTGGAGACCTGTGTGGAAGAGTTTTTAAAGTGGAAAAGCCACTGCACTGGGGCAGTTCCACTCTTTCAACCTCAGAAGTCTAGGTCCAGCGGTACAAGGGGTCATCACAACTGATATCTTCCTTGGTTGCAATTAACGACCATGACTTTTTCTGTGCCTTGTCATGCCCTTCACTCTCCATGGAGCGTTGCAGACCCACCTTCCTGGCCATTGGATCTCACCTGCCCTGTCGGCCAGAGCTGACTTTTCATGCTAGGACAGGCATGTCCCTGTCCTACCGGGGTACAAGCCAGCCAGATACTCTTACCTAGCTTAGTCCACCTGTTGAAATGATGTACCAGGGTGTGGGCACTGCCACATGCAAATAGCCACAGGTGAGAGCTGAGTGTCTGGTGGGGACCAAAGGTGAGCTAATTGCCCCAGAATGGACATAACAAGCCCCTTCACCAGTGGTGCTTCCCCTCCCTGGACACCCCATACACCCCTGTTTCTAGTAAAACTGATCTTAACTGCTATGTGTTTCTTTGTTGCACCTTATCACACATTCACACCACCAATTAACGACTTTGAATCTTTCCACAAGACACCAATTGGAAACCTCGTTCGCTATAATAACATACATAGAAGCAATTTTAAATGAGACATGTATTGATATTCTTTACCTATCACATAAAATACAGAAGAAAGCAAAGCTGACTGAGGAACATTGAGAATTTACAACTTCTGAGTCAATTTTCCAAACTTCAGATAATAAATGCCCTGACTATATTAATCGCAGCAGAGCGGCATACACAAGTGACAATGACTTGAGATATTGCAAATATAATGGAAAAATCGCCTACTTAAATGTTAATGATGAACCAATAATATTTTACAGCCATTAAACAAGCCAATTATTCATGCAACTCAAAGTGAAAGAAAAATTATTCTGCTAGGTGCAAATCACAATGAACGAATACAGTTCAAACAGGTTTAACCAAAGTGAAATCTTATCAAACGCCACGTCTAATTATCGCACCTATTGACCTGAGAAATGACCATAAAGATAGTTGTTGTATTCCATCTACCTAACCTCCACTCTGATGGCACGAACATCGATTTCTCCAACTTCCAATAATCTCTCCCCTCTTCTTCCTTCTCTCTTTTTCTATTCTCCATTCTGGTTACCCCCCCCCCCACCCCTTCTCTTCTCACCTCCCTCCAGTTCTCCCCCTCCTTCCCTTTCTTCTATGATCCACTGTCTTTTCCTTCCTTCTTCTTCAGCCCTTTATCTCTTCCTCCTATTCTCTGCCAGCTTCTTTCTTTATTCCCCCCCTACCCCACCCACCCAACCTCCTCCTCACCTGGTCTCACCTATCACCTGCTAGTCTGCACTCTTTCCCCTCATCTTTTTATTCTGTCTTCTACCCCCTTCCAGTCCAGTCCCGATGAAGGGGCTTGGCCAGAATCATTGACTGTTTAAAGAAAGATTGGCTTTATTTGTCACAAGTACATTGTAACTTACTAACACTTACTGAACTGCACATCTTTGAAGTATGGGCGGAAGCTGGAGCATCCTCAGGAAACCATCCCAGTTACGGGAAAAACAGACAAACTGCTAATAGACAGTGGCAGGAAATGAACCCCAGTCACTGGTGCTGTAAAGCGTTACACTAATTTCTACACTACCATGCCCCTACAAGGCTTTAACATTTCCAAAGATGCTGCCTGACTTGCTGAGTTCTTCCAGCATTTTGTGTGGATTGCTCAAGATTTCCAGTATCTACAGAAGCTCTTGTGTTTGTGTATGACTCAAAGTCATACTTGAGATTAGATTAGAATTATTAGTCACAAGTACATTCAAATGTACAGTGAAACACACCTTTTCACATTGACAACTAAAATAGTGAGAAGGTGCTGTGGGTAGCCGACAAGTGTCAGAATGCTTCCGTCGCCAATATAGGATGCCCACAATGATCAACAGAATAACATGCAAGACAACAGACCCAACAACAGCAAAACAAACCCCTTCCTACACCACCCTCCACGATAAGGATAACCGGCACTCATCCTTGGGGCCCACCGACACCGCAGTCCTTGACTCTGGAGATCACAGGTCTTTGCCCTCAGCACCTGCTGACCCGACCTCCATCCTCAGGGATTGCTGGAGTTCAATATCTGGATGTACTGACTGACCATGTGTCTCTGGACATTCCAAATGACCTTGGACCTCTGACCCCAGACCACACTGACTTTAGGCTCACCAGCCCTCGTCATCAAGGACTACCAACCTTGGTCCTTGACTATGAGGCATCCTCAGCCACTGCCCACCCTACCTCCATCCTCTGCCCTTTGACTCCAGAGCACTCCAACCTCGGGTTCCTTCCCCCAACTCTTAATTTACTGCTGCTAACCTCTAACATTCCCTTATCCGTGTCCCTAAACCCTAATTTGATCCCTAACTCCTGTGCTGTCCCCGAAGCCATCCCTACAAATCAAATGAGCAACACAACTGTCTGATTTCGACAACATTGTAACTCAGCACCATCTTGACTCAACAAATGTCCCTTCAGACTTTTTAGAAAGTTATTGCTTTTCACGGGATGTAATCTCATAAATAACTAAGAATACCATTATACAGTATGCCACCATTCAATTGCCAACATTTTGAAAACCAATTAATCAATTATGCCTCCAGGCCAAGAATAAGAGTCTAATTTAGTAAGATTTAGAATTGATAGGGTTTGACTTTCTTAACCTCAATAAATAACAATTTCACTGCAGGCTCCCAAGTCGGTGAAAATATATTTCCAGGATTGATAATTAGAATTCATCAATGTTTGTATAGGGGACACAGAAGACATTGGTTTGGGAAGGTGAGAATGAAAGAAAAAAAGCAATTGGACACACCCATCAGATCCCAGGATAAAGTGGCAATGCACAATCTCCCTGTACCTTGGCAAACTGCATGGCTTTGCTCCAAATTAACAGCACCAACTGATAAGAAGAACCATCTGAACTGCTTCTGGCCAAGGTCACCCACTCTCAAGTCATGCCTTCCCCTTCCCCACTTCCTCAGGAGGTGCTGAGGATCAAGTCCCTGCAATCCAGCAAAAGTTCAAAGGTTCATTTATTATCAAAGTTTACAACTCTGAAATACTTCTTTTTTCCGGGTAGCCATGAAACCAAAGAAGAAAGGAAAGACAGCATGATCATCAACCTGTCAAAAAAATGAACAAAACAGAACAGGCAAATTGACCCCCCCCCAACCCAAATCCTCCTCTCCACACAAAAAGGAAAATGAGAAAGATCAGGCGAAAACATAGAATATAAAAAATTATAAGACTGAGAAAAGTCTATAGTCCAAGTCCATATCCAAAACACAGAAAACCTGAGTAACATTCTCCAGGCATAACAGCAGGCGCTCACGTCTCCAGGTGCCTCTGGTGAAGAGTAAACCTGCAACCTCAAGGACAGTGAGGAAATGGTCGGAGGAGGCTTATGAGGCGCTCCAAGGTTGTTTTGAGGTGACAGACTGGCAGGCACTCTGTGAGCCACATGGAGAGGATATTGATGGGCTCACAGAATACATCATGGATTACATCAACTTCTGTGTGGACTGCAATGTTCCGACAAGAACTGTCCTTTGTTATTCAAATAACAAGCCATGGGTGACAAAGGGCACTAAGGACATCCTGAACGCTAAAAAGAGGGCGTTTAGAGATGGAAATAGGGAGGAGCTGAGGGCAATACAGAGGGGCCTGAAAGCCAGGATCAGGGAGGCTAAAGACAGGTACAGGAGGAAGCTTGAGTGGAACCTCCAGCAGAACAACATGAGAGAGTCTGGAGGGGGATGAGGACCATCACTGGGTTCCGGCAAACTAGCAACAGAGGAGCTGAGGGCAGTGTGGACAGGGCCAACGAACTTAACCTGTTCTTTAACAGATTTGACATTGTGACCCCTGCCCATCCCCACATGAGCCATCTGTTGTCAGCCCCCAATCAACACATGTTCCACTCTCCCCTCCTACTCCTCCTCACAGTCCCCCACCCTGCTCTCATGACTATACCCCTCCCCCACACAAAACCACCACGGTGAGCTTCACGGTTGAACAGGTGAGAAGACAGCTGAAACGTCTCAACCCAAGCAAGGCTGCAGGACTGGATGGTGTCAGTACCAGGGTGCTCAAAGCCTGTGCCCCTCAGCTATGTGGAGTACTTCACCATGTATTCAACCTGAGCCTGAGGCTCTGGAGGGTTCCTGTACTGTGGAAAACGTCCTGCCTCGTCCCTGTGCCGAAGACGCCGCACCCCAGCGGCCTCAATGACTACAGACCGGTGGCATTGACCTCCCACATCATGAAGACCCTGGAGAGACTTGTTCTGGAGCTGCTCCTGCCTATGGTCAGGCTACACTTAGATCCTCTCCAGTTCGCCTACCAGCCCCAACTAGGAGTTGAGGATGCCATCGTCTTCCTGCTGAATCGTGTCTACGCCCACCTGGACAAGCCAGCGAGCACTGTGAGGGTCATGTTTTTTGACTTCTCCAGTGCGTTCAACACCATCCGCCCTGCTCTGCTGGGGGAGAAGCTGACAGTGATGCAGGTGGATGCTTTCCTGGTATCATGGATTCTTGATTATCTGACTGGCAGACCACAGTACATTTGCTTGCAACACTGTGTGTCCGACAGAGTGATCAGCAGCACCGGGGCTCCACAGGGGACTGTCTTGTCTCCCTTTCTCTTCACCATTTACACCTCGGACTTCAACTACTGCACAGAGTCTTGTCATCTTCAGAAGTTTTCGGATGACTCTGCCATAGTTGGATGCATCAGTAAGGGAGATGGGGCTGAGTACAGGGCTACGGTAGGAAATTTTGTCACATGGTGTGAGCAGAATTATCTGCAGCTTAATGTGAAAAAGGCTAAGGAGCTGGTGGTAGAGCTGAGGAGAGCTAAGGTACCGGTGACCCCTGTTTCCATCCAGGGGGACAGTGTGGACGTGGTGGAGGATTACAAATACCTGGAGATACGAATTGACAATAAACTGGACTGGTCAAAGAACACTGAGGCTGTCTACAAGAAGGGTCAGAGCCGTGTCTATTTCCTGAGGAGACTGAGGTCCTTTAACATCTGCCGGACGATTCTGAGGATGTTCTATGAGTCTGTGGTGGCCAGTGCTATCATGTTTGCTGTTGTGTGCTGGGGCAGCAGACACCAACAGAATCAACAAACTTATTCGTCAGTCCAGTGATATTGTGGGGATGGAACTGGACTATCTCACGGTGGTGTCTGAAAAGAGGATGCTGTCTAAGTCGCATGCCATCTTGGACAATGTCTCCCATCCACTACATAATGTATTGGGTAGGCACAGGAGTACATTCAGCCAGAGACACATTCCTCCAAGATGCAACACAGAGCGTCATAGGAAGTCATTCCTGCCTGTGGCCATCAAACTTTACAACTCCTCCCTTGGAGGGTCAGACACCCTGTGCCAATAGGCTGGTCCTGGACTTATTTCATAATTTACTGGCATACTTTACATATTACTATTTAACTATTTAGGGTTCTATTACTATTTATTATTTATGGTGCAACTGTAACGAAAACCAATTTCCCCCTGGGATCAATAAAGTATGACTATGACTACGACTAGGAGCAGAGCGATCAAAAAGCAGGCAGCTGGCAACCTTCCCCCTTCTTAATTCAAACCATCACTAGTCACATAGACACACTGCAAATATGCATTCTGATTGATGTGAGCAATTTCCTAACCATAAACAACTATTTTATCTGTTGAAACTATTAACATATATAGCCAAATAAATGATGAGAGGAAACATAACCGAGGTGCATAAAATGATTGGTGAAATAAAAAAGGACTATTTCACTTTGCAGAGCTTTGGAAACATTTCAACTAATTAGCAGATGAATAGGTAGCAATGAAGATTTTTTTTTCTCACCAAAGGAGATGGTGGGAGTCTGGAACTCACTGGCTGAAAGGTTGTTGGAGGCAGAAATCACCATTAAAAATACTTGAGGACCTGTTACCCTAAGAATCCTGATCAAGTGCAGGAAGATGGAGAAGGCTGCATAGATTTTGATCAGCCTGAATACAATGGGCCAAATGGTTTCCTTCTGGTCATAAATTTTCTCTAATTCTGCATTCAGTTATGCAAGTATATCAGCAATATTCATTGTAAATATCAAGACATCTGTTGATCATGCCCTAGTGCAGTCATTGCTTTCAAACACTGGAGCACATTTACCAGCAGATTAGCTAAATCCTCCAGAAGGTATAAGTGGGGATAATAATCTATCTAATGATTTTCTGTGACAAGCCTTGAAGAGGTTTAAACCTTGCTTGTTTGCTTCTTTGAATAATTGCCCAATTTCCAGCCAAGTTTTCCATTAAACTGTTCATATGTAATCTTGTTATTGGGCAGATTAATGAAAATAGATCTAAATGTTGAATGATGTCTCAGAAAAAGAGGTTGCTACTAATTGTATAATTCCCTGCATTTTTACTTTGGTCATCACTTTCAGTTAATTAGACACAGAAGATTTATAATTACCACTAATTATGCAGTATTACTGCCGTGCTGGAAGGTATGAAATGGCTACAATTACAATGGGTGCCTGTCCCAGATGTCCATGATCTATTCATCCTTCACTGCATAACTGCCAAACTCCAATATTTGTATTAAATCTATTTCATATCCCGCCTTAATGACAAAAGTAATTAACACAAGTCATATGGAAATACTGAACAACAGGGCATTTTAATCATGCGCCAGATATTCAGCCCATTATAGGGTCATCGTAGTTATCAATATGTGACAAGTTAATGCTTCGTAATTATAAGAGCAGCAGTAAAGCAATTAAGGGAAAGTGTGGGATTAACATAATCCCTTGATTGCTGCAGTCTGTCTGGAAATATGTGCTGGATAGCTTTCCTGTATCACAAGATTTAATCAGTTTTGAATCAACAGTACTGAGTCAGATTTTTAGTGAATTCTGATTTTAAGAGTATAGATCCATGATGTGTGTTCACCACGATTAAGGAAAATGGAACCAAGAGTTAGAAATGAATCTATTTGATAAATTAGCAAGTCTTATTCTAATGTGAAAGATCAGAATTTTTATTTTTTTTAAGTTACCTACAATTTAAAATGTTATTTATTGCTACATAATTGCTCATCTCAGTTATTGCAGATTATGTTGCTGGCAGTAACACTATTCTTCACAGGACCGTATAAATTTAAGGCACAGGAAGAAATGATTCAGCCCATCAATTCCATGCCATGTGAAAGAGATTAGTTCTGATTATGGCACCTCCCAGTTCTTGGTCCCATTCCTGTTTCCCTCTCTCACCTCTTCTCCTTACCTGTCCATCACCTTCCTCTGGTGCTCCTCAACCTTCCCTTTCTTCCATGGTCTTCTACCCTCTCCTGTCAGATTCCCTGTTCTCCAGCCCTTTATCTCTTTCACCAATCAGCTTTCCAGCACTTTACTTCACTCCTCCCCCTCCCCTGGTTTCACCGATCACCTACCACTTTGTACTTCTTCTTCCCTCACCACCCCCGCCCCCGACTCTAACTTCCCATCTTTTTGTCCAGTCCTGGTGAAGGGTCTCAGCCCGAAACATTGACTGTATTCTTTTCCATAGATGCTGCCTGGCCGGCTGAGTTCCACCAGCATTTTGTGTGTAATGTCTGGATTTCCATCAACTGAAGACTTTCTTGTCTCAGTTCTTGGTCTGTTGCTTTGTAGCTCGTGGAGCACCTTTTGTTCACTGAGCGAGCGACTGGTTTAAAAACAAACCACCCTACCCATCACAATATTCACTGTTTCTTCATACTTTGCATACATTGCTTCTGACAGTGAAGTTAAAAAATCTTCACCCAGTGACATGCCCTTGCTTGTGCAGTACTAGAATTTTTTTTCCAGTCATGTTTAAACAAATTATCTATGAACTACACTGGTTATAAAGCCACAAAATATCCAGTTAATCAGCTTGAATTTTATTAATTCTGAGAATATTTCCCAGGAGGGAAAAATTGCATGCCATTTAATCCCATACTATTCAGTGTACCAACTACAATAGTTTCAATCGGTCAATTAAATTCTAAGTTTCTTAGTTCATTCAGAACTCACCACCCACACCAAATTATGATCACAAGCTAGGAGAGAAACAAGAGAAAAGATACTTAGCCAAAATGAAGACACAAAAGACTACAGATACATACTGCTGGAGGAAATCAGGAAAGCAAGCTGAATTGTAGGAAAAGGATGAGAGAGACTGTTTTGACATCGAGGCAGCATTTGTCTGGGTTTGCTGTTAAGGAGCTTCATTGAAAACAATGCTGATAGAGATCAGAGGAAAATGTCTCCATCAGCTTATCATAATGAGCACAGAGAACACTGCTGGAGATAAATCATCACAGCTCCAAGATAATTTCCTCTGATCTCTATCAACTTTGTTGGCAATGAAGCTCCCTAATGATACACCCAGACAAATGCTGACTTGATGTCAAAGCATTCCTCAGGACAATACCCTAGGGCCATCCATCTTCAGATACTTCATGAATGGGTTCATCATGAGATGAAAGCTCAGGGTTATCAAATGTTGTGTAACCTCCACGTTCGATTTGCATTTCCTCAGATAAATTAGTGGCCCACAACACATGAAAACAGATACAAAATGCTAGTGGAACCCAGCAGTTCAGGCAGCATCTATAGAAACATTAACTGTTTATTCTTTTCCATAGATGCTGCCAGAGCTGCTGAGTTCCTCCAGCATTTTGTGTCTGTTACCTTGGATGTCCAGCATCTGCAGAATCTCCAGTGTACATGCAAAACTACACAGTATTCAGTCATGGGCTTATACCTTGTAGGAGCCATACAAGTCACACAGTGATCACCTCCGAAAAGGGAGGGTTTCGCCTCCTCTCATCATTCAGTGGTTCAGTATTCCTACCAATCATTATCATTGACTGGAAACTAGAAATGTCTACACTAGACAGAAAACTATGCAGCTACTATTGTTACAAAGAACAGGTGAGAAGCTGGATGTCTTGCAATAAATGTCTCTCTGCCTGAAACCTTAAATTTCTTCTCTCATCTATAGATAGATAGATAGATCACTGATCCCAAAGGAAATTACAATGTCACAGCAGTATTACAAGTGCACAGATATACAGATATATAAACACTAGAACAGAAGTAATAATAAAGGCATCTGTTAGTCTTGCAAAGACCATGGATCTGCGCCTGGAAAGTCTTCACTCTCCAGGGCACAGGTCTGGGCAAGGTTGTATGGAAGACCAGCAGTTGCCCATGCTGCAAGTCTCCCCTCTCCACAACACCAATGTTGTCCAAGGGAAGGGCATTAGGACCCATACAGCTTGGCACCAGTGTCGTCGCAGGGCAATGTGTGATTAAGTGCCTTGCTCAAGGACACAACACGTTGCCTCGGCTGGGGCTCGAACTCACGACCTTCAGGTCGCTAGTCCAATGCCTTCACCACTTGGCCACGTGCCCACGCAGAAGAGAAGTAAGAGAGAATAAAAAATAAGTTAACTCAAACAGCCTAACAGGAGGGTTCATCACTTCCCCGGCTGTAGGTTGAATCATTACAGAGCCTAATGGTCAAGGGTAAGAATGACCTCATACAGTGCTCTTTGGAGCAGCGCAGTTGTCTTAGTCTATTACTAAAAGTGCTCCTCTGTTCAGCCAAGGTGGCACGCAGAGGGTGAGAAACATTGTGCAGAATTGCCAGGATTTTCCATCGGGGTCCTTCATTCTGCCACAGCCTCCAGTGTGTCCAGTTTGGCTCCTATAACAGAGCCAGCCTTTCTAATCAGTTTATTGAGCCTGTTGGCATCACCCATGTTGATGCCATTGCCCCAGCACACCACCACATAGAAGATTGTACTGGTGACAACAGGCTGGTAGAACATGTGAAGGAGGGGCCGGCACACTTCAAAGGACCTCAGGCTCCTCCGGAAGTGGAGCCAACTCTGGCTCTTCCTGAACACAGCCTCTGTGTTGGTGCTCCACTCAAGTCGGTCATCCAGAAAACAAGTCCTGTGATTGATGGAGCACTCTCCTTGGGTTAGATTAATGCAGCTCCAATAACATTGAGGAAGCATGATGTCACGTATAGAACCTGCTGGACTGGTAGTCCATCCATCCACTACCTCAATCATTCAGTACTTTTACTAATGGTACAAAGTTTGGGACCTCTGCCATCAAATGTGATACAAAGTTGGTAGCACTAAGGTAAAGTCTGAAAACAATACAAGTGGCCCCCTTGGGACAGGGAGTACAGGAGCTGGGATGTTTTGTTGAAGATATATAAGGCATTGGTGGGCCAAATTTAGAGTACCGTGTGTAGGTCACCTACCTACAGGGAAGGTATCAATAAGCTTAAAAGAGTGCAGAGAAAATTTATAGGGATGTTTCCAGGCTTTGAAGATCTGATTTATATAGAAAGGCTGAATAGGTTAGGACATGGGCAGAGTTAGGACAGTGCCCAGTGTCTGCCTCTACAAGCTCATCTGTGGAAACAGCTTAAATTCTTCTCTTTAATGTCTCTTTTTTAACTTTTCAAGGTGGTTGGTGTTCTATCAAGGTCCTGATCTGCATGTGGCACTCAAACTGTGTTTTTTTACGGTGGATGAGTTCTCGTTCCAGGAGCTCACCGGCCAATCATTCTCCAATATTGTACAAGCACGGCTTGGATGATGGTGCCTCCGGGGTATGACCCTGCAGACAACTGCTTCCAGGCTGGTGTTGCAGACCGAAGCGCCGCAGGAGATGGAACATTAAGATTTCATTGTAGTGGATGAATGGACAGAGGTCTCTGTAGTCAAGTTCGTTCTTTCTCTCCCTCTCTCTCTGTGGGAAATGTTTGCTGCCAATTTTCGAGTTGGAGAATCTTGGAATAAAAAGCGATGCAGCAGGCTGTAATATCGTAACAGTGACTGTCAGTCTCCCCTTTTACTGTGAAAAATGGGTGATATCTCTCGAGGGAGAGGGGGAAGGGGAGGAAGAGGGGAGAGGAGAGAGGGAGGGAGGAAGAGGGGGAAAGGGGGAGGGGGAGAGGGAGGGAGGGGGAGAGGGGAGGGAGGTAGAGTGAGGGGGAGAGGGGGAGAGGAAAAGAGGGAGAGAGGGGGATGGGAGAGTGGGAGAGGGGGGAGAGGGGGAGGGGGAGAGAGAGACACGCACACTGTGGCATGTCAAACTGTTAGGTGAACAGTAGTTTTTGTTGACTGCTGATCATGGTCTTTCTTTGGGTGCTATGCTCTTGCTTGCTGGGTGGTGGGCACTGATGCTTTTTACTGAAACGTGCCAGAGGAAGGGGGAAGTTGATGCGTTGAGGCTTGCTACTGCTTGTGTTTGTGAGGAGGAGAGAGATTTGGGGTTCTAATGTTTTTTTGCCATTCATTCTTTTGGGGCTCTTTTGTTTTTCATGGATGTCTGCGAAGACAAGTATTTTAGGTTGTATATTGTATACATCCTCTGATAACAAACAGAACCATTTGAACTTTATTCACTCGAGCACAGGAAAATGAGGAGAGATCATGTAGAGGTACACAAATTATGTTGGGTTTTGATAGGGTGAATGTATGCAAGCTTTTCATTTCAGGGTGGGTAAAGCTAGAACTAGAAGCCATAGATTTAGCTTGAAAGGGGAAAGGGGAATCTGAGGGGAAACTTCTTCACTCAGAGGATGGTACAACTGTGAAACGAGCTACCAGCAAAAGCGGTAGATGTGGGTTCAGATGTAAAATTTAAGAGAAGTTTGGATAGGTAAATGGATGAGGGGAATGAGGGGGTTTGGAGGGGTATTGTCTGGGTTCGGGAAGAGGGAGCTAAGCAAAAGATGGGGCAGCATGGTAGTGTAGCCGTAAGCATAACACATTAGAGCTCTGGCCTTCCACATTCCAAAAACATATGTGTTAGGGCTAGTAACTTGTGAGCGTGCAATGTTGGCACCAGAGGCATGGCAACACAGCTGTGCCCTCAGTGCATCTAGAACCACGTTGGTCATTGGCACAAACAACACCTTTCACTATATGTTTAGATGAATTGATACAAATGTTACAAATAAAGCTAATCTTTCAAGATCAAGACAGCATGGACCAGATGTGCTACAGTACTGCATGACTGATAAAGACACAAACTGATATTTATTTCGTTCAGGCCATGATCATTCTGCAGGCATAGAATGAAAACCCTTGATCCACTCTCAGTTCAGGAACATTGCAGCCAAAGTGCGGTCTGGAGGAAGGGCTGCACAATCTGCAAAAGTCTTAATATAAATCGAAGGTAATAGGAAGAAGACAAATTCAATCACTGTAATAGAACATAGTACAAATCATTCATTCATGATTCATACATTAAGTTGTTGTTTGCAGAAAGTGATTGTGAAGCAATCTGCTAACTCAGTGGTCCTAGATTTCCCGGCGTGATTTGCATTAAGAAGTATTACCTGTTTCCATTTACTCATACAAATGTTAGAACTAGAATATCAATTATTACTGCACCTAGTGCCTTCACTGTGCCCCGATGTTTGCAGCATTAAACTATATCATCTATTGAAGAATAACTGTGAATTTTATCTCTTATGGTGCAAGAAGCCAAGGGTTTCAAATGGATGACTGTGTATTTTCTACATTGTTACCATTTTGCAGGAACAATTAATCAAAATCAGATTTATTATCACCAGCATGTGTCATGAAATTTAAGTATTAACTTAGCAGCAGCAGTTCAATGCAATACAGAAGAAAAGAAACAATAAATAAATAAATAAATAACTGTATATGTATATTGAATAGATTAAAAATCATGCAAAGACAGAAATAACATATATTTTAAAAGTGAGGTAGTGTTCACGAGTTCAATGTCCATTTAGGAATTGGAAGAAGCTGTCCCTAAATCGCTGAGTGTGTGCCTTCAGCTTCTGTATCCCCTACCTGTTGGTTACAGTGAGAAAAGGACATGCCCTGGGTGCGGGGGGTCCTTAATAATGGATGCTGCCTTTCTGTTAACTTGGGACAATTGAGATAATAAAGGAATACGAGAACTGGAGCAGAGTCATAGATTTAGGATAGGGGTTTTTGTAGGGTCCGATATCAAGAAGAGCAGATTAAGTCAAATAGTTTCTTCCCATGCAAAACAAAATGCTGGAGTAACTCAGCATTTATGGAAATGAATAAGCAGTCGCTGTTTCAGGCCAAGGCCCTTCTTCAGAACTGGAGAAGAAGGAGGAAGATGACAGAATAAAAAGGTGGGTGTAGGTAGTTTCTGTAACTTTTTGTGCGAACAAAGGATTGCTATAGTTGAAGACAAAAGAGACCATCTAGCAAATCAATTAAATTTGAACAGTAACTGATAGCAATAACATCACATTATATATATAGATCTTTTAACAAAGCAAGATATCCCAAGGTTTCACAGCAGTATTAGTTCAACCTCAAGCTGGTCTAGGAGATAATATGGAAGATGACCAAGATAACAATGGAACTAGAGATGTGTAGTCTCAGATGCACAGGCAAAAGTGGAGAGGGTTTGAATGATGGTAGGATCAACCATTCGCTCCTACAGCCATGCTGAGAAGAGAACTACCTTTGGAAACAGTCAACAATAAGATATTGGACCAAATGGCTCAATTGGCAGACCAGAGATAAGTGGGTTACAATTAAATTCTGTGGCACTCTACTTGAATATGACTTCCTGCTCAATTTCTAAAGAATCACAAATCACCTACGAAAACTGGTGCTCCAAACCATGATGGTATGGTAGAAGCACGTAAGGGAAGAGAAGAGCAACCTAAAATTGAGCTCATAAAGAAGTACAAATTGTTAAAATTGATAAGCATAATCAAAACAGAAAACAGGCTCAGAAGGTGGAATAAATGTAATGAACAAATGTAATGCCTTCTATGCCCACTTTGGAAGGGAGAATATAACTGCAGCCGTGAAGATCCCTGCTGCACCTGGTGACTCTGTGATCTCTGTCTCAGAGGCCAATGTTCGGCTGTCTTTAAGGAGGATAAACCCTCGCAAGGCGAAAGGTCCCAATAGAATATCTGGTAACGCTCTGAAAACTTGTGCAAACCAACTGGCGGGAGTATTCAAGAAGATTTTCAACCTCTCACTGCTACGGGTGGAAGTTCCCACTCGCTTCAAAAAGGCAAAAATTATACCAGCGCCTAAGAAGAATAACGTAAGCTGCCTTAATGACTATAACCCAGTAGCACTCACATCTACAGTGATGAAATGCCTTGAGAGGTTGGTCATGACTAGACTGAACTCCTGCCTCAGCAAGGACCAGGACCCATTGCAATTTGCCCATCACCACAGTAGGTCAACAATAGATGCATCTCACTGGCTCTTCACACAGCTTTATACGACCTGGACAATACAAACACCTACATCAGGATGCTGTTCATCAACTATAGCTCAGCATTTAATACCATCATTCCCACAATCCTGATTGAGAAGCTGCAGAACCTGGGCCTCTGTACCTCTCTCTGCAATTGAATTCTCTACTTCCTAACCGGGAGACCACAATCTGTGTGGATTGGTGATAACACCTCCTCCTCGCTGATGATCAACACTGGTGCACCTCAGGGGTATGTGCTTAGCCCACTGCTCTACTTTCTCTATACCCATGACTGTATGTCTAGACATAGCTCAAATACCATCTATAAATTTGCTGATAATACCACCGTTGTTGGTAGAATCTCAGATGGAGATGAGGGGGTGTACAGGAGTGAGTTATGCCAGCTAGTTGAGTGGTGTCGCAGCAACAACCTTACATTCAATGACAGTAAGATGAAAAAGCTGATTGTGAACTTCAGGAAGGGTAAGATGAAAGAACACATATCAATCCTCATAGAGGGATCAGAAGAGAAGAGAGTGAGCAATTTCAAGTTCCTGGGTGTCAAGATCTCTGAGGACCTAACCTGGTCCCAACACAAGACAGCGACTATACTTCATTAGGAGTTTGAAGAGATTTGGTATGTCAACAAATACACTCAAAAACTTCTATAGACATAGCGTGGAGAGCATTCTGACAGACTGCATCACTGTTTGGTGGGGGTGAGGGGCTACTGCATGGGACCAAAAGAAGCTGCAGAGAGTTGTAAACATATTTGGCTCCATCTTGGGTCCTAGCCTACAAAGAACCCAGGACATCTTCAAGGAGTGATGTCTCAGAAAGGCAGCATTCATTATTAAGGGCTTCCAGCACCCAGGGCATGCCCTTTTCTCACTGTTTGCATCAGGTCGGAGGTACAGAAGCCTGAAGGCACACACTCAGCGATTCAGGAACAGCTTCTTCCCCTCTGCCACCCGATTCCTAAATGGACATTGAACTCGTGAACACTTCCTCACTTTTTTAATAAATATTATTTCTGTTTTTGCATGATTTTTAATCTATTCAATATATGTATACTGTGATTGATTTACTTTTTTTTGTCTTCTTCTGTATTATATATTGCATTGAACTGCTGCTGCTAGGCTAACAAATTTCATGACACATGCCGGTGATAATAAACCTGATTCTGACTCACATTGGCTACATCTGTTAATCAAGCAGTAAACACGATATAACTTCAGTATTGCCATATGCATCATGAACTGGTAGCTGATGAAGTGACTGGGAATTTTTATATTCTCTCTTAAGTACTGATGTACTATCATACTACATTAGAATTATTTCCTATCAGTAAGATGCAAAGTTTAGGTCATGTTGATTTGCAAGTGTACCCCTACTCTAGCTGCAGGTAATAATCGTAAAGGATTAGAGGTTGACGAAGTTGAACCTTTGGTTCCTGGTTCACTGTGAAAGTGATTCAATGTGATTGACTGCTTAAATAAATGAGGAGATCACAACTGCTGGACATCAGCAACCCCTTTGAGTTAATATCTGAAACTACCTGACCTTTGAAAAAGGGGGACTCCACATAGCAGAGATCTCCAGTCCTATGTGGCAGATCTTTTTAAAGTCAATAACGGGCATATTATGGCTGTTTAAGCTTTCTTGATGAACAAAGAATAGAAACCATAGCCCTACAAAAACTAAGACTGTTAATCAGAACATCAGTCTTTCTTATCCATTCTGGAGGCTCCAAACCTAAAGTTTACTAAAATATAACCCTATTCAGGCAAATTTTTCTTGCTAAAAGCAGTGAAGGATGGTGTTATTGTGAAGGATTGTTTTTGTAACTCCAAAAACTAATTACAAGAAAAACACGGGAGTCCAGGATAATGTTTCTACTTCGTTTTACTTCAGTGAGGCATGCACATATGATGTGGTAGCATAATTATGTGTGCCATTCACGTACTTTTACATATAGCCCATAATGAACTATGTAAACAAAGAATGCTTAATCAAACAATGCACTTACAACATTACTGAAATATTAAATACACAGCACTCCTCCCTGTTTATCTATGAACTGCAATGCAATATAGCAAGGGTCCCCAACCTTTTTCGCACTGCGGACCGGTTTCATATTGACAATATTCTTGTGGACCGGCCGACCGGGGGGGGGGGGGGGGGGTTGGTTTGCCAGCGAACAAGAGTAGCAGTCAAATACGTTGGGTTTACCCCAAGAAAGACTACAATGACCATGAAGCCTTGCGTGGGCACCAGTGCGCACGCGTGTACGTGCCGGTTTTTTTCTACAAATCATTTTTGGCGATTCTGTTCGGGGGGGGTGTTAATCACGAACACAATATAGGTGATAAGTGGCTAATACATTCAATTTTGTTTCTAAAAGGGTTTATCTAATGAATTTAATATTAAACACAGAGCGCATATTTTCCTCGCATGACTATAGCGATAAGTCAATTATCAGGGGAGCTTGAAGTAAGTGTTGAACGAACTTCCAGTAGAAGTGGTAGAGGCAAGTTCAGTATTATCATTCAAAGAAAAATTGGATAGGTATATGGACAGGAAAGGAACGGAGGCTTATGGGCTGAGTGCAGGTCGGTGGGACTACGTGAGAGTAGCGTTCGGCATGGACTAGAAGGGCAGAGATGGCCTGTTTCAGTGCTGTAATTGTTATATGGTTATATAAGTCAATAGCATCACAACATTTTAAGTAACGTTTGGATATTAAACACACAGCACATATTTTCCCCGTATGAACATATAAAATCATTGCAACACACCAATATCGCTGAATCAGTGGGAGCCCTGGCCTTGTTTTCCTGCAACAAGATGGTCCCATCGAGGGGTGATGGGAGACAGCGATACTCGAAGGAGGTTCCTTATGTCGAGTCTATTCCACAATTTAGTTTTCGTTGCATTTATTTCAGAGATATATTGGAAATGGAAGCAATGTTTTCAGTGCTTTCATGGCTATCTCAGGATATTTAGCCTTGATTTTGATCCAGAATGCCGACAGAGATGTTATGTCAAACATGCTTTTCAGCCTGCCGTCATTTGCAAGCTCAAGGAGTTGATCTCCTTCCTGCGCTGACATGGATGACACGTGTGTAATAACCTCGCATGCGTTCAAGCTCAACAGTGGGCGTTACAGGAAATGAAGAAAGGTGGAGCTGACTCCTATCGCCAAATCATATTGTTTCCTCACAGCCCGGTAGTGCATGCTTTGCAGCCCGGTGGTTGGGGACCGCTGCAATATAGAATACATCTCAACTTATATACATATATAGCATATATACAGGGTACTATATAATACAATCATTATATAGATATCCACAGCATAGTAAATATTAAATTATCATATTCAGGCCTAAAAATTTGATCACTATGGAGGATTTCTTATTCGTGAGATAGTGTCTTTCCAGACAAGGGGTGTCACTCTGCTTGGCAAGCAAGTCTTATGGTGTGAAGTAATCTTAGGTTCTGAAGCTTTCTCCCTGGTAGTTGTAGGAGCTGACTCTGGAACTGCAGGAAATAGTTCAAATGTTCCAATTATTTTATTCTGTTCCTACCAAATTTAATCTATTTTGAATTAAGGCTTCAGCATCTTAAGACCACAAGACATAGTAGCAGAATTAGGCCATTTGGCTCATCAGCTCTGGATCCGCCATATGATCATGACTGATTTATTATCCTTCTCAACCCCGTTCTCCCTCCTTCTCCCTGTAACCTTTGGCACCCTGACTAATTAGGAACATGCCAGCCTCTGTTTAAATATGCTCACTGACCTGGTCTCCACAGCCATCCCTGGCTTTGAATCCCATAGACTCACCACCCTCTGGCTAAAGAAATTCTTCCTCATCTCTGTTTGAAAAAGATGTCCGTCTATTCTGAGGCTATGCTCGCTGGTCCTAGACCCACCTACTACAGGAAATATCCACTCCACGTCCACCCTGTTTAGGCCTTTCAATATTCCATAGGTTTCAATGAGACCCCCCGCCCCCCCCCACAACTGTTCTAAACCCCAGCAAGTACTGGTCCAGAACCATAAAATGCAATTCATGTGTTAACCCTTTCACTCCCAGAAACATTCACGTGAGCCTCGTCTGGACCTTCTGCAATATCAGCGCAACCTTTCTTGCATAAGGAGCCCCAAATAGTTCACAGTACTCCCAATGGGCTATAACCAATGTCTTATAAAGTCTCAGAATTACATCCCTGCTCTTATATTCTAGTACTCTCAACGTGAATGTTAACATTGCATTTGCCTTCCTTACCACTGACTCAATCTACAAATTAACCTTTAGGAAATCCTGCACAAGAACGCCAAACTCCCTTTGCATCTCTGATTTTTGAATTTTCTCTATGATTAGAGAATAGTCTACACCTTTATTCCTTCTACCAAAGTGCATGAACATAATCCTCCCTACTCTATATTTGATCTGCTACTTCCTTGTCCATTCATCCAATATGTCCAAGTCCTTCTGCAGACTCCCTGCTTCCTCAACACTACCTGCTCCTCCATTATCTTTGTATCATTTGCAAACTTGGCCACAAAGCCATGAATTCTGCCATCCAGATCATTGACATGTAGTGTGAAAAAAGCAGTGCCAACACCATACCCTGCAGAACCCCACTTGGCACAGGCAGCTACCCAGAGTAGGTTCCCTTTATTCCAACTCTTTGCCTCCCACCAATCAGCCAATCTTCTCTAACAATTGACTCTGCTCTCCTCAGCTGATCGATGTGTCTTCTCCAGATGACATCAGATGCAACCTCCACTGTGTAGGAGAGTGCTCCGGTTGTGTCCTTAATATTTCTAAGTACCCACTTTTGATCACCTCTGTAGACCTTCACCAGGACTGCTTGTCCAGGAGTGAATTATCAAACCTCCTTAATTGAGAAGCCTTAAATTTGTCTCAGCTGTTTGTTCTGCATACTCCTTCTGAGATTGGGTTTGACAACTAGAAACAGCATAGCTGGTGAGTTGTTGGTTGTGCAGTGTAGTGAATTGCAATATACATTGCAATTTCATTCATGCTCACTTTCATTCCTGACTGCAACTCAATTGTGTCTCTGGCTGCTGTTTCCATTGATACAGGAGTTTCAACTACTCTTTTAAATACAAGTTGTGCTTTAGTCAGCAGCTATTTTTGAATGTTTTCTTGTAAAATTCCATAAACTAAGCAATCTCACAGTGCCTCATTAAACCCATCACAGAACTGACAATCTTAGTGACATTGGTTGAAATAGACCCACCTTCCTTTTGATTCCACTTATGAAACCTAATGCATTTTGCAATCAACAATGGTTCTAAATGTTCCTGCAATGCTTTCATGATATCAGCAAAGCTCATTTCGGCTGGATTGGTTGAAGCAGTCAAACTTCTAAGCAACCTGTATGCCTTTCCACCTATCACACTCAATAACACTGGCACTCACTGTCCATTGGCTATTTCTTTCACTTCAAAATACTGTTCAATTCATTCAGTATACATCACGCAATCAGTTGTACAATCAAACACATCTACCTTGCTGATACAGCCAGCCATTGCTGCTTTTCTGTATTTACTGTATCCTTATTATTACCCAGTACTCATTGTTTATGAATCTATGAATCTTGTCTTTCTGCCTTTTTTTTTTAAACTTAACAATCTCAATGTGCTCCCAAAGAAACACCTGCTGCCCTTTTTTAACTCAACAGTCTCTCCCCTTCTTCCGAAAAAGAAAGACATGCTACACTTCAACAGGTAGATAGTCATCTCAGGTTCGTTTCAAAACTACCTCTTCACCACTGTTATGTTTATAACTTCAAAAACTAATTAAAAGAAAAATATAGGTGCCCAAGATACACGTCTATATCATTTTACTTTACTGAGGTGCTGTTATGACATGATGGCGTAATGACTTACACCATTCAGATATTTTTTACATATAACCCATAATAAATTGTAAACAAACAGCATGCTCAATCAAACAATACTTTTACAATATTAACCAAATATTACTGAAATATTAAATATAAAACAGATGGTACAACTACACTAATTGAAAATGCAGGAGTATAAAAACATCCCTGTAATTCTCAATACATTTAATTGTCACCAAGGTGCTAGGCTTGCATGCAGTATGTATGTAATTTTTAAAACCTGTGCTGGGTATATATTTTATGAACACCTATACTTTACATAAGACCATAAGAGGAGCAGAATTAGGCCAATTCAGCCCACTGATTCTACTCCAGCATTCCATCCTGACTGTTTTATTATCCCTCTCAACCCCATTTTCTTTCTCCCCATAATCTTTGACGCCCTTACTAATCAAGAATCTATCAACCTCTGCTTTAAATATAGTCAATGGACTTAGCTTCCACAGCTGTCAGTTGTAACGAATTCCACAGATTCACTATCCTCTGGCTAAAGAAATTTCTCCTGGTCTCTATTGTCAATGGGCATCCATCTATTCTGAAGCTGTGCCATCTGGTCCTAGACTCACCCACTATACTTCATTACAAGTTTGCAAAGATTCCACATGACATCTAAAACTTTGACAAACTTCTAGAAGCGCAGAATCAAATATCGCTGTGATGATTGTGTGCTCTAGTATCAATTATTTGGCAACAATAAAGTATAATGTATATTGACTGGTTGTATTATGATCTTGTATAGATACACTAATGCCCTTGGATGGAAAATCCTATTCCATCGCAGGTAAAACCCTCCCCACAGCTAAGCACATCTATATGGAGCGTTATCACAGAAAACCAGAATCCAGCAAGTACCCCAGCATTCAGGCCATGCTCTGTTCTTGCTGCTGCCAGCAGGAAGAACGTACGAGAGCCACAGGACCCATACCACCACGTTCAGGAACTGTACCCCTCAACTAACAAGCTCTAGAACAAGTGAGGATACTTCACTTGCCCCATCAATGAACTTTTTCCACTACTTATGGACTCAATTTCAAGGACACTTCATCTCAGATTCTCAATATTTATTGTTTATTTATTTAGTATTATTATTAATTTTATTTTTTTATTTTGTATTTGCACAGTTTGTTGCCTTTTGCACTGTAGTTGCTTGTCCATCCTGTTGGATGGGTCTTTCATTGATTCTGTGATGTTTCTTGGATTTACTGAGCGTGTCCACAAGAAAGCAAATCCCAGGGTGGTATATGGTGACATACATGTACTTCCATAGTAAGTTTACTTTGAACTTTAAACTATAGGAAACATCCTCTCCACATCCACTCTACCTAGGCCTTTCAATATTTGATAAGTTTCAATGAGATCCACTGCATTCTTCTAAACCTCAGCAAATACAGGCTTTTTTCCACCCCAGAATCAGTCTTGTGAGCCACGTCTGGACCCTCTCCAATACCAGCATATCTTTTCTTATACAAGGGACCCAAAACTGCCCACAATACTCCAAGTGGGGTCTTACCAATGCCTTAAAAAGCCTCAGCATGATATCCTTGCTCTTATATTCTAGTCCTCTTAAAACAAACGCTAACATTGATTGGGCTTCCTTGCAATTGACTCAACTTGCAAGGTAACCTATAGGAAATCATTAACAAGGACCTCCAAGTTCCTCTGCACCTCTGATTTTTTTAAATTTTCTCCCTGTTCATAAAATAATCTATGCCTTTATTCCTTCCACCAAAGTGCATGACCATACACTTCCCTGCACTGTATTCCATCTGCCACTTCTTTGCCCATTATCCCAGTCTATCTAAGTCCTCCTGCAGAGTCCCAGCTTCCTCAACACTTCCTGCTCTTCCACCTATCTTTGTATCATCTGCAAACCTGGCCACAAAGCAATTAATTCCATCATCTAAATCATCGATACATAACATGTAAAGAAGCAACCCCAGCACCAACCCTTGCAGAACATCACTAGTTACCAGCAGTCAAGCAGTAAAGGTCCCCTATATTCCCTATCTTTGCCTCCTGCCAGTCAGTCAACTTTCCTGTAATACCATTGGCTCTTAACTTTTTAAGTAGCCTCATGTGCAGTACCTTGTCAAAGGCCTTCTGAAAATCCAGGTAAACATCCACTGACTCTCCTTTGCCTATCTTGCCTGTTATTTCCTCAAAGGTTTCCAAAAAAATTTGCCAGGCAAGATTTCCCTTTAAGGAAACCATGCTGACTTTGGCTTATTTCATCATGCGCCTCCAAATACCCCAAAACCTCAACCTTAATAATGGACTGCAACATCTTCCCAACCAGGCTAACTGGCCTGTAATTTCCTTTCTTCTGCCTTCCTCCCTTCTTAAAAGTGTGGACTGACATTTCCAATTTTCCAGTCCTCTGGAACCATTCCAGAATCTAATGGTTTTTGAATGCATTCACAATTTCTTCAGCTCTCTCATTCAGAACCCAGATTGTAACTTTCAGCTAAAATCTAGTTGGTCTCTGAATATTCTGCTTTAGTAATAAAGCAAGCTTCACAAAACAATTTCACAAGGATTGTTACACTAACCTATGCACAAAATGATTCCAGGAGAGATAACCTAACATAAGTAAGCAATGTTTAAAACGCAGATGAGAACTTATCTCACTTAAAGAAGTCAACTAACCCAATATTTCATGTGATGAACTTCTTATCTGGGATATTTTCTAGTGACTGGCTGCTGAACTGGCTGCCAAATGGCCTGATGGTAGCTAATCACAGATGGGAAACTTCACTTTTTCATATCATGGAACTCATAACTTCTTGAGCTGTCTTGGCCTAAATATCCCATGATGCAAAGAGACTCTATGTTTATTGAAACTTATTCCATATTTGACTGCAAACTGTAAGCTTCAGCTATTAATTTGCAAGTAGACAAAGTATCCAAGTTGTCTGAAACTGTATGAAATTATGTCAAGCACTGATGAAATTTGAGTTATTTTCACAAATTCCTACCCCTTCACCTCCTCCAGACTTGTTCATCACCACGCATAGATCAAAACCTTTGGCCAATATACCACTGCTTATAGGTTGGGAAAATAAATTACACCTTTTTATACCCACGTTATTTAGTTATGAGTACCAAGCAGTTTTCAGGAAATAAAATGAACAATCAAAATCTGAAAGCTGATTATAAATTCCTGTTTTGATGGAAATAAACATTTTGAACCCCAATCATTGTTTCTTTTGGCATTTAGCACTTGTATCTTTGTGGATTTTGTACTTTATCGTCTGTTAAAATAGCATTGCTAGACTCTTTGTGGCTGCTTATGACTTGCACTGCACAGATGGCATGTTACAGCGGTGTGCAATTTCAAAAGCTTTTGCAAATATTCTAAAAGCTCAGTGTGAAATATTGCAATAAACTATGCAACAGAATTGGAAACTGCAGTATATATATTCAGTCAAAAATGGTAACTCTTTTTAGCAAAGAATTCTACAGTTAAGTGAAGGTATCAATGAGATCCTGCTGGCCAAAATATCCTCTTGTCTTACATTACATGGAATTGATCTCATCATACTGAATTCTCCTGTGATGTTCTTTGGTAGAAAAGAGTCTGTTCAAAACACCACAGGAGGTCATATTCCATACTGATTCATGCACCTTTTCCAACAATATATTTTTCATGATCTTAAAATTAAATTATGCTCTGAATTTTTCTGATTTGAAGCAAGCATTTTGCACCTGATGACTTTTGGCACTGTGTTTTTGCTCTTGAGTGCTCATCATGATCATTTTTTTAAAATTAGAATTTATAATAATGTCTCTCAAATGTGTAATGACCAATTTTCCAATAAAGGTCTTTTTTAAGACCATAAGACATTGCAGCAGAATTGGGCCATTTAGGCCATTGAGTCTGCTCCGCCATTCAATCATAGCTGATCCTTTTACCCCCTCCTCAGCCCCACTCCCCAGCCTTCTCCCCATAACCTTTGATGCCCTGGTCAATCGAGAGCCTATCAATCTCTGCCTTAAATATACCCAAAGCCCTGACCTCCACAGCTGCCTGTGGTGACAAATTCCACAAATTCACCACTCTCTGGCTAAAGAAATTTATTTGCATCTGTTTTAAATGGACACTCCTCTAACCTGAAGTTGTTCCCTCTTGTCCTAGAACTTTATTACTGAATCATTTGGTGTGTTGTAATATTGTAGATCAGGTAGGCAGTAGCTCAATAGCCCATTCACTCTTAGCCCAGCATCACCTGGCCAGGAAGGATAAGATCCTAGTTAGATTTTGGCTTTACGAGGGGTGATTGATTAGTTCATGGCCTAAGGTAGAAGGAGTCAATTTTAGAAAACCTAACACATTTATGTTTCAACATAGTCCCCTCCTACATTTACACACTTAGTCCAGCGGTCGTGGAACATATGGATCTTGGACCTCCAGAAAGTGTCCACAGCAGGGATGATCGATAAGTTCATAGCCTAAAGTAGAAGGAGATAAGTTATTAACTTCAAACTTTCTGCATAACCACTCAAAGAGTTGAACTGCATGTGCATGTAACAAAAGCTGTATAACTCATCTCTTCTACCTTAGGCCACAAACTTATCAATCACCCTTGCAGTGGACACTTTCTGGAGGTCCAAGATCTGTATGCTCCACGACCGCTGAACTAAGTGTGTAAATGTAGGAGAGGACTATGTTGAAAAATAAATGTGCTAGGTTTCCTAAGATCGACTCCTTCTACCTTAGACCACGGACTTATCAATCACCCCTCGTATAATTCATACAGAAATATTCATTATACTTTGCTTACTGTTTTTATTCTGTTCAGATCATTGTGGGTTTTGAGATGAAATATAGAACATCTCTTTGCCTCTTTTTCTTTCCAAGAGTGTTTTGTTTTTCCTAACACAGATAAACCAGACATACTGATAAACTACCACATCAAGTATGTGGACAGCGATGAACAAAGGCAACAGTCAACAAACACCTTGAAGAAGTTTACTGATCTTCAGCATTTAACAATAGTTTAGGTTTTTGCACTTACCCACAGCATAAAATACTCCATTCAATTATCTAGCAATTTTAATTTAAAAACAGTGGAGAGAAAATTCAGATAACTACTACATTGTCAATCACAATGAAGCTGAATGTCCACAATGGCAAGTTGAAAATTTACTTCAAAATGTATAAAGAATATTCAATTTAATAGAAACAGTAAGTGCTGGAAATACTCCGCAGGCCAGACATCATCTATGAAGAGTTCTGATGAAAATTTATTGATGCAAAATGTTAATTCTATTTCCAAGTAAGAACTTTCAGTTTATATTTCAAAGTTGCAATTTTTACCTTTCAATTACCGAGAAATTTTCCAGTTAAATTGGCACCATTATACAAATAAGATAAGAAACTATATTTCAAAATAGTCATACTAGCAATGATCATTCATGGACATTTTAAATTTCAATTTGATCTAGTATCTATAAAACTTGTGATAGGTTGTAACATTAAATAGATCTGCTAAGTTATCATTTAGGAATCATGCAGAAAGAATTCTGCAATGAGTATCCAGCTGCAGTGAGATTGTTATACAGAAAGTGATATTGAGCATAGGATTTGGAATAAAGACTCATCATGACAGAGTTCATAATATTGAACAGAATGTTAAAGTGAATGAAAATCACACTATTTTAAAATTTTCTTTTAGAAAAATCACCAATGTAATGTTTTTTTGATTTATAATCATACAAAGTTTGCAAAATAATCATCAGTCATGGACCAAGTATTTTAATTCTTCTGAAGGCAATTCAAATACTCCTTTATGAGGAGATCTAAAATGCATTATTAATTTAGTTAATTAGAGCACTTTGAAAGCAATATCCAGCGTATTAAAAACCTGTCCCCTGTGTCCCAAGGATAGTATTCACAACTGAAATCTTGCAGAACTATGACTAAAGGTTACTGCTAGATGCAATCTACACAGGTTGTTATATTAAGCCCTTGATTTTAATTACCAGCACCTCTTAGGTAAAAGAGCCCAGTGAATCAGAAATGAAATTAAAAATCAATTCTCCCTTGATTAGCATTTGCCAGCCATTATTATTAGATGATGATTAATATGAAATGTGTCAGCATTCCATGAACCAGACTATTCAGTAAATTGAAAACCAATCAAATCACGTATAAATTTCAAGATCCTTCCAACCACAACAAATCAAGAGTCTATACTAAATGAAGTGAGCAAATGTTATCAAAAATAACAACCAAGCCCCTTTCAAAAGCAAAACTTTCAACCGATAGATTTTCCACTTATAGTATACAAGCACAAGCTAAAGGTTTCAAAATCATATTATAAAATTCCATCTTACACTATATCACAAGCAGCCTTCTCCAGAGAAAGAAGGATTAGTCTTTGTATTCTCATATTACCAATTTCACCTCCGATTCAGTCTGTCATAGAAACATAGACTTGCAGTTTCTTCAGAGCTATTGCCGTCAACTTCTGCTGAATTTGAGAGCCATACTTCAAAGTTTGATGAGGTTGTTGAATTAAGAGATTTAGCACAAAGGCTGACTGTTGTCTAATTGGACATATTAAGGGACTGAGGATAAGGATTTTAATAATTTATCATCAATCTCATTCAGCATGCTGAAGTAAAAGAACCCTATTTGAAATCAGTGCATGTCTGTTCAGGTCTCTGTTATACCCATGTAATCTCTGGGATGTTCAAAATACTCCTTCATAATTATAATCCACTATCAACAATATTTCCAAATTCTGACATCATGGCCTTCTGGGTAGACCCACACATTTTCTACCAGTGTCTCTCTCACATTCTGACACCTTCTGTGACAAGAGTCCTTGATGAAGATGAATTGGACACAAATGCTGGATATCCAAAACAAGGTTTGAGACATGGTATTACACTGGATCTGAGCTCAAAACAAACGCTAGACAATATCACAAGTAGGCTTGCAATTGAGCACCGAGCTACGGTCCAGATGTTGCTTAAATACTCAATTCTTGGCACTTGAAACATAAGACAAAAGACCATAGGAGCAGAATTAGGCCATCTGGTCCATCGAGTCTGCTCCGCCATTCAATCATGGATGATCGTTTTTTTTTAATCTCCTCCTCAACCCCAGTTCCCAGCCTTCTCCCCATAACCTTTGATGCCATGTCCAGTCAAGAACCTATCAATCTCTGCCTTAACTACACCCAACCTCCTGGCCTGCACAGCTGCATGTGGCAACAAATTCCACACATTCACCACCCTTTGGTGAAAGAAATTTCTCCGCATCTCTGTTTTGAAAGGGCGCCCCTCTATCCTGAGGCTGTGCATTCTTGCCCGAGACTCTCCCACCATGGGAAACATTATTACCAATTAGCAGGGCCACATCCAGGGAGTATGAACATCTAAATCCCGGAAGCTGGTGTGGTTGGGGGCATCCCATAACAAGAACCCGTCCCCAACAGCCGACTCCTGACAGCCCTGATTGCTGGTAGAGGCGGTGATGGTAATTGTGGACGAAAGATAGATCCAAGATGCCACTTTTAGGCACCCAGCACCTCTCCACAGCTCCAAATCCTTCCCAATCTATGAGATATTGCCAAACTCCTTGATCAGTCTGAGAGTCCAAAAGTCTATTCACTGTGAAGACCTGTTCCTCCTCGATAAACCTAGGTGGAGGTGTTGCTAAGGAGCTGGAGCAGACGGGTTTTACTTTAGAGTTGTGGAAAGTGGGATTGATCTTTAGGATCTTGGGGAGCTTCAAGGTGTAAGCCATCAGGTTTACTCTCCTCGGGATTTCAAAGGGTCCAATGAACTTAGACACCAACGTTCTAGATTCCACTTGGAGATGCAAATCACTGAGCAGACAGCCAGACCTGTCCCCAGGTTGTAAAGCAGGTCTTTGTCTTCTCTTTTCGTTTGCCTTGGTTCCGCTTTCAAGGTAGATTCCAGCAGAATCTTTCTTGGCCTAATCCATCTTTACTTGCAACGTTTGATGAGATCTTCGGCAGCAGAACCCCCAACGTCGGCCTCTTGTTCCGGAAAGAGAGGCGGAGGATAATCACACTGGCACGCAAACGGTGCCATCCCATGCGCCGAATGGTGTAAGGTGCTCTGGGCGACCTCTGCCCACATAAGTGGTCACACTACTTGTCTGGTCTTTCCAAGGTCAGGCAGCTTCGGGTACGTTCAGAATTCTGGTTGGTCTGCTCCATCTGGCCATTGGACTGCTGGTGAAACCCAGAGGAAATGCTTGTTGTTGACCCTATCAGTTTGCAGAACAACTTCCAGAAATGTGACATAAATTGTGGACCACGATCCAATACAATGTCCACCGGGAATCTGTGGATCCTGAAGACCTGGTCCAGGACAATCTCAGCCATCTCTGCCGCCGACAGTAGCTTCTTCAAGGCAATGAACTTGCAAGCTTTCAGAAACCTATCGACAACTACTATGATGACCAACTTCCCCTTAGATGGTGGGAGACCCATGACAAAGTCCATGGGGACGTGTGCCCAAGGTCTTCCTGGAGCAGGTAGGGAGTGGAGTAGCCTGTGAGGTCAGGTACAGGGTTCCTTGTTCTGGGCACACACCTCACATGTCTGCATGTACTTCCAAACCTCTTTCATCGTTCTGGGCCACCAATACCTCCTCTTGATAAATTCGAGGGTCCTGCCAATACCTGGGTGTGTGGTCAATCTTGACAAATGTCCCTATTGGAGTAAATGGGACCGGATTGAACTTGGGACAAACAGCTGACCGGGAGAACCATTCTTAGGAAACTCACTTTGTGCTTCAGCCTTGTGAACAAGAACGTCGATTCGCCAGTGAATTGGCACTACCACCCTGGCCAGAGGCAGAATGGTGGTAGGTTGTTCCTCTCATTCCGGTTCATCAAGCTGACAGGACAGGGCATCTGGCTTCCGGTCGGTAGGTCAGGATGAATTCAAAGCTGTTAAAGAACAAATCCCACCTGGCCTGCCTTGGATTCAGCCGCTTGGCCTCCTGAATATAAGCCAGGTTTGCGTGTAGTGTGTGTAGTCCAAACAAAAAAAGGGTTCTTGCCCCCCTCTAATCAGTGACGCCATTCCTCCAAAGCTAAATTAACCGTAAGAAGCTCCCGGTTCCCGATGTCATAGTTCCTCTCTGCCTGGATAGCCGCCTGGAGAAGAATGTGCACAAGTCCGGTTCACCAATCCGCTTCAATCATCCAGACAAAGGGGTACATGGATTTCTTAGTTAGCACCGTCAGCAGAGCTGCCACCGAGCTGAAACTCTTGATGAACTTCCAGTAGAAGTTAGCAAACCCCAGGAATCACTGGACCCGTTTGATACTGGATGGTGGTGGCCAGTCTCTGACTGCCTAGGTCTGGGTAGGGTCCATCTTGAGATTGCCATTGGAGATGATGAAACCCAAAAATGAAACAGTCGTCATGTGAAACTCTGACTGTGTCAACTTGACATAAAGTCCATGTTCTAGAAGCCTCTTTAAAATGTTGCTGATATGAGTGACATCCTCCGCTATGGACTTAGAGAAGATTAGGATACCATCCAGGTAGACAAAAACATACTTATGGAGAGTATTCTGGAGCACAAACATTTATAATAACTTGGAAAATGGGTGGAGTGTTTGTAAGGCCGAAGGGCATAACCAACTACTTCTAGTGCCCTGTTGGTATATTGAATGCAGTTTTTCACTCATTGCCTTCCCTAATATGGAGCAGATTGCATACACTCTGTAGGTTTAGTCTTGCAAATACCCTCGCTCCTTGGAGCGTCTCAAAAGCCATATTCATGAGTGGAAGGGGGTAGCGATTCTTGGCTGTTATGCGGTTTAATCCCCTATAATCAATGCACAGCCGCAGGCTTCCAATCTTACTTTTGTACAAAGAAGAAGCCTGCACTGGCGGATGAGTTGGAGGGCTGATTGAAGGCCATGGCAAGAGCTTCCTGTATATACTTTTCCATTCTGCTTCTCTCTGGGCCTGAGAGTGCGTACAATCGACACCATGGGGGACAAGTACTGGGCAGCAGGTCTATCGCACGGTTGTAGGGTCGGTGCGGAGGAAGAGTTGAGGCCTTTCCATTGCTGAAGACCTCTCCCAAGTCCTTGTACACAGAAGGGATTTCAACCAGCCTGGAAGTTACTATCTCCTTCTGCCTCTCTTCGAGGATGACTCCTGAGGCTTCTTAGTTGACAGGGGTGATTCAACAGACCTGCGAGTCCTCTCCCTATGCTCACAAAGTTCCTTCGTAAGAACAATGGCTGCAAGGCATTACAGAAGGTTCTTCCGCCCCCTCCCCCGGCCCTGGGAACAGGTTTCAAGGATCAGCGTATGGAAGGCTCTCCCTTCCTTAGGACCTAGCGAGTGGAAGCCATAAGTCACAGGAGAATCTGAGTGTCGGAAGACCATGCCGCAATGAACCTCTCTTACAATGACCGGATCACAGTCCACGGATGGGTAACGCTGGGACAGCCAGAGGTGCCTGAGGATCAGGGGTATGAGTGGAGAGTCAAAAATATGGAAACTAATGTCTTCCACATGACCCCCTATCCTCTGCTGGATCTGCCTGGAACCTAGCAGATGGCCGTCCAAGGCAGCGGTGGGCAACGATTAACTCAACTCTCGCAGTGGTATGTTGCTGCCCCCGAGTCCACAAAAACCTTCACCTACCTCAAGTTCTTACCCCAGGTGAGCTTCACCTTCAGCACGAAACCAGAATCTGTGGAACTGGGAATAGTGGCCATGACTGTAACAATCCTCCCCGACACTAGATGGTCCTCGTAGTTTCCCGATGGTTGCAGCCTGGGACATTAGACCTGCAGGTGACCCGTTTCCCTGCAGTAAAAGCAGCAACCTTGCCTCAGACACCAGGATGGGAAATGGAGAGGGGGTGAGGTTGGGGGGGTGGGGTGCTTTATTGGACATGTTCCCAGAAAGGATACATGGCTGTTGTAACACATGGTCAAGGAGTGGGAGAGCATCAGGGATCACAGCGGGGCAGCGGTGAGAAAGAGTTTCACTGAACTCCCACTCCTCAGCGTTCTTTCTCCAATCCTGCTGAAGGGTCTTGGCCCAAAACAGCAGCTGTACTTCTTTCCACAGATGCTGCCTGGCCTGCTGAGTTCCTCCAGCATTTTTTGTGTGTTGCTCAGATTTCCAGCACCTGCAGATTGTCTCTTGCTTGTGGTATGAATTTCCAAATGCTCATAAATCCTATCCCTAAGAAATCTCTCAAGTAACCTCCGTACCACTGGAACAACATTAGCTACTCACCAACCCCCCCGGGACCTCACCTGTGGCCTGTGAGAAGACACAAAATATAGGTCAAAGCCACAGCAATCTTTTTTCTTGCCTCCCTTAATAATCAGCAGTATACCCCATCAGGCCCTGGGGACATATCCACCTCAATACTCTTTAAGAGACCCAGCTCTACCTCCTCCTTCAGTTTGAAATGCTCCAGCATATTAATATGCTTAGCACTGATCTCCCTATCCTCCATATCTTTCTCTTTGGTAATTACTGACATGCAGTACTCTTTAAGAACCTCACCCACATCCTCTGCAGCCAAACTAATGTTCCTCTCTTTATCTTACCTTCTCCCTATCCTCTGAAAGAGTGGTCTACCCTCTCCCAAGTTATCCCTTTGCTCTTGATGCGTGTATAGAATGCGTTGTGATTCCCTTTAATCTACCTCCCACGGATTTTTCATAGCCCCTCCTGGCTTTCCTAATTCCCTCCTTGAGTTCCTTCCTGGCTTATCCTCAAGTGCTCTGTTTGATTCCAGCTTCCTAAACATTACATACTTCTCTTTTTCCTTCTTGACTAAATTCATCACCTCTCCAAACAAACAAGTTCATCTTACCTTGCCATCTTTGTCCTTCCTTCTGACTGGACCATACCTGTCCTGTACTCTGTGCAATCAGACTTTAAACACCGTGCACATGTCGGATGTGGACTTGATGAAATACAGCCATTTCCAATTAATTCTCCCTAGTTCAAAGTTTCCAATGTTCAAAGGTTCATTTATTATCAAAGTATACAACTCTGAAATTCTTCTTCTCCTGATAGCCACGAAATCAAGAAAGAAAAGAATGGCAGTACAATCATCAATCCCCAAATCCCTCCTCCTCACACAAAAAAAACAAAACAAACATCTCAGCCCCCAAATTCCCTCTCCCCTGCACACAGAAAATGAGAAAGGTTGGGCGAGAAACACAGAACATAAAAAACTATAAGACTGAAAAAAGGTCTATAGTCCAAGTACATATCCTAAAGGTAGAAAACCTGGGCAACATTCTCCAGGCACAGTGGCAGCCTCCCCTCTCTGAAGCTGAGCGATCCTACCAGCGATCAAAAGGCAGTCTCCCCTCTCCATAGCAGAACAATCCCAGCAGCGATCAAAAGGCAGCCTCTCCTCTCCGTAGCAGAGCGATCCCACCAGCGATCAAAGGCAGTCTTCCCTCTCTGAAGCTGAGCGATCCCACCAGCGATCAAAAGGCAGCCTCCCCTCTCCAGCAGTGATCTCACCAGTGATCAAAAGGCAGGCAGCCAACACTCACTTTCCACATTCACCTCGATATTCCAATCTCCCTCGTTGCTTTATTTGATGAAAACTGGAAGCTTTAATCACCAAAAATGAGTCGAACATTGGTTCGTGCCCCACAGCCGTCCTGCAGCATTCTTGCCACAAGGTTCACGCATGCTGCCTCTCAGACTGCCGAGTGCTGAAACATCCAAACGATCTCCAAACAGCAAATCACAGGCTCCAACAGTTCCAGAGTCACATTCAAGATGAAGAACAAATGTACGACGTAAAAGAAGTGAAATATATGGTTTCACGATCCATCCTGAAGATGTTGACCAAAGGAGCATTGTACGTAGGCGACATCTTGACCAGAAGTGCCTAATTCATACCTAATGCTTTTGTAGTTTGCCCTGTGTTATATACCCATAGGGTTCATTTTTTCTGTGGACTGTCACTTTAACACACTGAGAGAATGAGACTGACTTTTGGATTTCTACTGACTGCAAAATTGCTTTGTTACTATGGTGACAGAGGTGGAGTTATTTGATGGACAATGATGTTTATGGTTTCTCGCGGCTTGTTTTGAATAAGCAAGGTCAGATGATCCTCTTACAGACAGACACAGAGAGACACATGCTCAGAGTCAAGATGGATTCGGTCAATGGAAGACACCAGTGAGTCGGTATTTCACTGGAAGCTGGTACCCCTGTGGCAAATCACTGTTGGAGTTATTTTTGTATGTCGTGGAACTGGATGAGTGGCTATCACATTGGGGGTAACCTTGTGGAATCTACAGGTGTGTCTGCCCTTGCCTGGGTGGTAGTTTTCCCTGGAAGAGGGTCCCCTTTGTGATAAGCTACTGTTGGTGATAATCCATACGTGGACTCGGTTTGAGTATCCTGTGGCCACCACTGTAGGATGTCCCGTAGCTGAATTCGGGTGTGGTACCACTTGTGTTGAAAGGATATTCATTGAAGATCACTGTCGGTGATACTTCGTGTGTGGAGTGGAACAACTTCAGAGATAAAACCTACTGCTATTGTTATTTTGTATTGCTGTCGTGGAATCTGTGGAATAGCGACGTAATTGCCTTCTCACAACATTCGCCTTTGGATTACAAATACCTTGCATTAATTAACCTGAGGATTGAACTGAGCTTTCTTACCACACCACTGTAAGGCTGTAACTCTTGCCACCTGAGCTTGAATAAGTTTGGGAACTTTATCTATACACTATATATGCATAACACTGCTAACTTTTGATCACCTGGTTAAGTTACTATATTTAGTAGTTGCTAATAAGATAGTGATTGTTAACAGCAAAACCAGACTCCAGGTGTGTTCAATTGCTGCTGATACTTTTACAGGGTTGCGTGTACATGACACCTGCTCTAATTTAATACTCTCCCGCAAGGTCCATACTTATCCTTATCTATAACTATCTTAAAACTTCAGGAGTTGTGGCCACTGTTCCTAACTGTTCGCCCAATTCACCCACTTGTCAGTTACCTGTCTGAGCTCATTACCCAACACCAGTTCCAGAGCAACCCTTCCTCTTGTTGGACTATCTACACATTGATTTAAGAAAGCCTCCTGGATGCACCTAACAAAATCTGCCCCACCTAAACCACTTGCACTGTGAAGGTCCCAATTTATATTAGGAAAGTTGAAGTCACTATGACAACAACACTAATGTTTTTGCACCTTTCCTTAATCTGCCTGCATTTCTGTTCCTCACTATCCCAGTGGCTATTGAAGGGTCTGTAGTACAATTCCTTCAGAGTGATTACACCCTTCCTATTTTTGAGCTCTGCCCTTACCAACACAGTGGACGAGCCCTCAATTATGTCCCCGCTGAATGCAGTTGTGATATTGTCCCTGATTAGTAGTGCAACCTCCCCACTTCTTCTACCTTCCTCCTATCCTTTCTAAAACATTGAAACCCTGGTATATTAAGCACCCATTCCTGTCCCTCTCTCAACCAAGTCTCTGTAATTGCCACAACATCATAGTTCCATGTACTGATCCATGATCGAAGTTCTTTACCTTTACCCATAATACTCCTAGCATTAAAATCCACACACTTCCAACTGTCTATCCCATTGTATCTATTGCTTTGCTCATGCCTGTTTTTTTTTACTGGCTCTGACATCTACCTTCCTCTCCATCCACTTGGTGCTCGGGTTCCCATCCCATTGTCAAACTAGATTAAACCCTCCCGAGTAGCACTAGCGAACCTCCCAACCTCTGAAGCAGTTTCCTGCAATGCCTCAGCAGTAAAAGTGGCAAAGCTGGCCTCAGTGTTACTGGCCCCTCAATGCAGGTCACACTAAGGGCATGGGAGAGCAGAATGGCTGCAAATTTGGTCTCATTTCCATGTTATAATTAAGAAAATCTTTTTCCATCTCCATAAAATTCCCCTAATCTGCTTTATTTCAGCACACCTGTGGTGCAACTCTCATAAAGTCCTTTATTATCTCATGCCTTATTTTTCCAAAACACTTTTGGCTGCCTCCCCATCCTTCATTCCACTCAATTCAAACTTAAATTCATCTGAGCTTCTTTTGCCCATTTCCTAAACCTATTTTGAGATCCTAGAAAGTGCCAGAAATGTTTTTACAGTCTAGTAGCTTGTTCTAAATTATATCACGCAGAGAGATTCCATCATTTGTGGTGCTCCTGTGCTTTGATGTTTACCATCCTCATGAGCCAGATTTAGTAAGTAGCCCTTGTCCCAGAGTACCCATCCCTGAAATCTGGCTGAGTGATGAAGATACACTGCAAGATTGAGAAAGTATGGCTGTTGCCTTCCATCCAGCACAGTTCTGGAGATAAATGATCACCACTTCTCCAGACGTCATCAGCCCTGCATGGAAAGAGTGTGACTGTCTAAGGCTGTCAAGTAGTGCACAATGGATCAAGCCTCCTGCTACTAATTTTTACGGTGACATTGAACTAAATATTATCCCACTATTAACTCCCTGCTTAATGCAATTTTACAGGTGCAAGTCAATTTCATGCACACTAACATTCAGATTTTATATAAATACAAAACATGCACAATAAATTCAGTGGAAATGATGTTACATCAATATGAAGGATGTTTTATATAAATTCTTTATGCAAACGTTGATAATCAGTATACAAACATTGCTATGCAATAATTATACATCTAGGGGAAAGGATGTTAGCAACAAAAAAAGACAGTTTGCAAATTCTATTAGCTGAAAAGGGGTCTTAAAAAATCTAAGTTGATTGTGGTTACGTTCCTAATGGTGGCTTTTCAATCACAACAGAATCTATAAATACTACAAGAGAACTGTAGGTATAATCCTCCAGGATGTCAAGATACTCAAGGTGATTTACAACCAGATAGTTATAAGTGTTATTGAAATATAAGAGATACATCAGAGCACAGCAAATTCTCAGTTCCTTCATGAATGTGGCTAATGAGCTTAATACTAAAACCTGTATTATATGTTCAAATCACTGGATTGTGAACCTACAACCTTCTCCCTTACAGCTGAAAAAATCTTCTTCCTACCGGACATATTGCTCTTTTTGTGCTATATTAAATGTCACCATTGTTTCTGCTGTGCCACAGAAGCAGGAACAGAAATTCACGTGTACCTCTATGTGATACTTCCTCCCCCCACCCCCCTTTTCTTTCTTCTATGGCCTTCTGTCTTCCGCTATCAGACTCCCCCTTCTCCAGCCCTATATCTCTTTCACCAATCATCTTCCCAGCTCTTTACTTCACCCCTCCCCCTCCCAGTTTCACCTATCACCTTGTGCTTCTCTCTCCTCTCCCCCACCTTTTAAATCTACTCAACATCTTTTATTTTCCCTCCAGTCCTGCCGAAGTGTTTCAGCCTGAAATGTCAACTGTACTTTTTTTCCATAGATGCTGCCTGACCTGCTGAGCACCTCCAGCATTTTGTGCATGTTACAAAGTGTTATCTGGTCCTCACAAGTCACCATTTAATTCAACATATTCCATGCTGCAGTGAATGAATAATAAAGCCAAAGGTATTATTCATAAGGAATAGTAGAAACCAGATGAGCAACAGTTCTCTGCCCAACTGCTGCCCACAATGGTATGTAGCTGAAACTGAACAGTGTGTTAACAGTCACAAACAAGGGAAATCCGAGCAACACACACAAAATGCCGGAGGAACTCAACAGGCCAGAGAGCATCTAGGAAAAGAATACAGTCAATGTTTCAGGCCAAAGCCCACTGTCCTGCCGATAGGTTTTGGCCTGAAGCGTCAACAGTACTCTTTTCCTATATGCTGTCTAGCCTGCTGAGTTCCTCCAGCATATTGTGAGTGTGTTACCAGTGTTCGTGCACAATATTGTCACCTTCTACATCACTAATCAGCTTTCATTCTCACATGAATTATCACAGATATGAAATCCTGCTCTAGTTTTCGGCTTATTTCACATTTAGCAGATATGTTGGTCAAGGAGTCCATTAAAAAAGGAGCAGCAACAAATATGAATTTCCTGTGGTTCTGGTTCTATGAGCTTTATAGAATTACCTTATTCTCAAATTGGAATCAGCAGCTATTTTTATATTTATTATTGATCTGAACTTTCATTTGAGACGTTGCCATTTCCATAAATGACAACATGAAGTCTATGGATCTGAAGATACAGGAGGGGGATCTTACTGTTAAAGATCTCAGATGAGGGTTGAGTTTGTGCAAGGAAGAAGAATAATGCTCATTTGACATTCTGACTGAATACATTCTCTTTAAAAAAGATTGTCTATCAAATTAGTGGAGTAAGAATTTCATAAAAGTGTGTTTGTAACTAATATTATAGTATCATGTTATCCACTTAATGCTGGCAATAAGATTTATTATTTAATGAGTGGCTACAGACTAGTTTAAATTCATAAGGGATGTAACTAATGCAGAGTTTCATTCTGCACGCTTCTAACTGACTGTATCATGCATAATTATCATCTTACAACTGTGAAATATCTTAACTTTCTGATGAAGTGAGTGAGCACATTCATCCTATAAAGCAATTGCTTTTTAATAGACTGATGATTTAAAATTACCCTTAAAAAAACTAACACCAATGTGCCTCAAAATTACTCACAAGTATAAATGCAATCGTGACATCAAATTGTTTCAATCAAATGAACCCAGCAATCACTATAACTAATGATTGTTCTAAATTTATTATTTTTGGCAACTTCCAAGGATCCATTTACAACTGAAAATAAACTGGAAATCAGGAGCGTTCTTTTTTTCAAGGAGCAAGTGCGCTCAAAAATATAAAATGGTATTTTTCAACTATAAATGACTGGAGATATTTAATCAATCAATATGTCATTTTGAACAATAACCAAAGAATAAGGGAGCATTCAGACAAATTTGCTCAGAGTAATCTTGTACAGGTGTTCCTTTCTCAGCTGCATAAAAAAACCTCCCACAGCTTGTGCTCTGATTAGTAAACTGTGGATCTGATAAGAAATGGAGAAGAGACTCAGGAATAGAAGCTCTTCAGATAAACCATTCACATAATTTTACTTTTCATCATCTCATTCAAGAGCCCAAGTCATCCATTAGTTCCTGACAACATGGTCAAACAGTTCACTGCCTGAGATCTGCTTCAGCCAGCTACAATGTGCCTTTCCATTAACTGGAGGAGACCAAGGTCAGATGCTAATTTAAGCAGTGGTTACCCAACACTCATAGTTTCAGGAACAGTTTCTTCCCCTTTCCCATCAGATTTCTGAACCTGACCTCTACCCCCTTGTCATCTTTTGCAGTATTTATTTATTTTTGGAACTTACAGTAATTTTTATGTTCTTCGTCGTGTTGTTGCCATAAAACAAAAATTTTAATAACATATGTCACTGATTAGATTAGATTAGATTCAACTTTATTGTCATTGTGCCAAGTACAGATACAAAGCCAAAGAAATGCAGTTAGCATCTAACCAGAAATGCAAAGAATAGTGTTATTTGCAAAACAACTGCGAATAAAAAGTAAGTGCTACAGCACACAAATATAAAAGTACTGAGACAGTACAATATGGGTGCAATACTGCTTAACGCTGTGATGTGAGATTCAGCAGGGTCACAGCCTCAGGGAAGAAGCTCTTCCTGTGCCTGCTGGTGCGGGAATGGAGGCTCCTGTAGCGCCTACTGGATGGGAGGAGAGTAAAAGGTCCATGGTTAGGGTGAGATGCATCCCTGATAATGCTTTTCACCCTGCCCAGGCAGCGGTATGGTAGATGTTCTCAATGGTGGGCAATTGGGTGCCGGTAATCCGCTGGGCAGCTTTCACCACACGTTCGAGTGCTTTGCGGTCCGATACGGGACAATTGCATACGATGCAGTTGGTGAGTATGCTCTCAATGGTACAGTGGTAAAAGTCCGTCAGTATCCTGGGACAGAGGTGAGCCTGATTGTAAGATATTATGAGATCAATAAAGAAGGGATCCACACTGCCTTTCTCCTGATATACTTTGACCTTGCTGAACCTCATCTAATTTTGAAATGTTCAACAATTTTGTCAAGAATAGATTGAAATGTTCATTTTCATCTCATTCTAGTGTACCATGTTTTCTCAGAAAATCTGCTTTCATCAATAGTAGAAAAATGTCTCCCATTCCAGAACTGTAAGTGATTTATTCGGAACAAGATGCTTCATGTACTAATGGACATCCAGGCAGTAATATTCCAAGTGTCATGGAGAGGACGCCCAGATTTTTAGTGCTCTTCAACCTCGGTTGCTGTGGTCCCATTCTCACTATACAATATTTCCATTTCTCTTTATTAAACGAGAGACTTGTATGGCTTATGTTTTTCAGCAACAATTAAAACTGAATGTCAGAAAAATTATGTTCAATATAACTCCAAGATATCACAGAAATGAACAACTTTTAACATTTTCATTGGTAAAGAGAAGACAAAAAGATTAATCGTAAGATTACATCAAACACCATCCATGAATATGTATTTGCACAGCATGTTGCCATTTCTCAGCAATGGCCTGCACTCACCATGCCAACCAGGAAGCAGCAAAACATTTTCTTTCAGGCCAATTATTAAACTAATTATTCATTTCCATAGATGCTGCCTGACCTGCTGAGATCCCCCTGCATTTTGTGCGTATTACATTAAACTAAATTGATGTTTTTTACTTTTAGGTAATAGTCATAAAATAGAAAATCATCAGACATGGACGAACAATAAGCCAAGAATTAGGTATAAAATTCCTTGTTCAAGGCTGTAGGTATTATGGGGGACATTAAGTAAAGATAGGTATAGGCGGAAAATTCTGTAGCACTTGGTTTGTGAGGCTAAAGGCATCGATACTAACAGTGTAATGAATGCACAGGAGCTCAGAGAGTAATAAGTGTACACAGCAATATGGGATTGGAAGATATTGCACAGATCTGGACTGGCAACACCATCAAATTACATTATCGCTAAGAAGAGAATTTAAAATGTTATGCATTGGTGTATTTTGTACATGAAGGTCAGCAAGTGAGGTAAGTAAGTGATGCCTGTCAAGAAGTCTGGATAGCTGAAGTTTAAAGAAATTGGAGAATGGGATACTAGAAAGGAAAAGAAATATATATATATATAACAGTTCCAAGTGGCAATGAGAGAGCAGGAATGTGGTCATCAATCTGCTTGCAACTTTAAGAGGAAGAATCGGAATCAGATTTAATATCACCGGTATATGTCATGAAATTTGTTAGCTTTGTGGCGGCAGTACAATGCAATACATAATAGTACAGAGAAAGTGTGATTTACAGTAAATATATATTTAATAGTTAAATTAAATAAATAGTGCAAAAATATTAGTGAGATGGTGTTCATGGATTCAATGTCCATTTAGGAGTTGGATGGTAGAGGGAAGAAGCTGGTCCTGAATCATCGAGTGTGTGCCTTCAGGCTTCTGTACCTCTTTCCTGATGGTGGCAATGAAAATAAGGGTGATGGAGGTTCTTAATGATGGATGCCATCTTTTTGAAGCATCACTCCTTGAAGATGTCCTGGATACTACAGTGGCTAGTTCCCATGGAGCTGACTGAGTTTACGACTCTCTGCAGCTTATCTCGATCCTGTGCAGTAGCTCCCTCCTTCCCCCCACCCCCACCACCATACAAGATGGTGATGTAGCCAGTTAGAATGCTCTCCATGGTAAATCTGTAGAAACTTGCGAGTATCTTTGGTGACATACCAAATCTCCCCAAACTCCCAATGAAATATAGCCGCTGTTGTGCCTTCTTTGTAGCTGCATCAATACGATGGGTCCAGGATGGACCCTCAGAGATGTTGACACCCAGAAACTTTAAGTTTCTCACTCCGTCCACCTGATCCCTTTATGAGGTCTGGTGTGTGTTCCCTCGCCTTACCTTTTCTGAAGTCCACAATCAGCTCTTTGGCCTTACTGATGTTAGTGCAAGGTTGCTGCTGCGACACCCCTCAACTAACTGATACATCCCACTCCTGTACGCCCTCTCATCACCACCTGAATTTCTGTCAACAATAGTTGTATCACCAGCAAATTTATAGATGGTACTTGAGGAGTGCCTAGCCACACAGTCATGGGTATATAGAGAGTAGAGCAGAGGGCTATGCACACATCCCTGAGGTGTGCTAGTGTTGATTATCAGTCAGGTAGAGATGTTATTTCCAATCCGCACAGTTTGTGGTCTTCCAGTTGGGAAGCTGAGGACCTAGTTGCAGAGGAAGGTAAATAGTACCTCAGTTCGTACAAAGAAGGACACCAAAATTGAAAAGAGCCTTCCTACAACTCAGCTGACAAAAGCTGGCACTAAACAATGCCAGCGACCCAGGTAGAGTTTATGGAGCTGCTAAACAACGTGATATCTTATGAGAATTCATAATAATCGGCTCTAATTGTTAAAGAAGCTGGAGCTCATTTAGGTTATTTGAAAACCTTAGACAATCAAATCGGCCAGATCTTACTGATCCAGGCCCATACTTGAAACACATAGTTGTCACCCAAATTCACCCAGGCCAAATGCAGAGAACCACACTTGTATCAGCATTATATTAAAGATAAATTACTTCAAAATTACTTACCTTATTCTTTCTAAATCCTTGTCTAAGACTTCTCTCTCTCTTTTTGATGGAGAGTGAGAGCCTGCTGGTCCTTGAGAGGGGGTGCTTGGAGAAGCAACATGGAAAATTGTAACATTGGAGCAATAAGATGCTGGTCTCTGATTTTGTTGTTGCAGGGATGATGGAGGGAGAGAGAGAGAGCCTGTCTGAGATACCCGTCCTCGGTTATGGACTGTAGTTTTGATAGACTCTAGATTAAGCTCTTTTTGGGTGCTTCTTGCATTGTAGGGGGAGGGGGCATCGGGGCTACTGCTGGTGTAAGTGGGGGTGGGGAGGGGAGTTGCTGCTGTTGCTGCTGCTTGTGAGAATATTGGGGGGGAAGGGAGTCTTCGGGGCTTCAATATTTCTATCATTCATTCTATGGGGTCTCCGGTTTTGTGGATGCTTGTGAAGAGTACAAATTTCAGGATATATACTGTATACATTCTCTGATAGTAAATAAACCTTTGAGCCTTTGAAGTGAATGGAATTTCCAAGTTTGGCTGGAGCAAGACACAGAAGTTGACTCCCCAATGCAGCAAAGTGACAAAATCTAGAGGTAATTATGGCATCATTTGTCTCTCAGCAAGTCCCATCATTAGAGGGTCTGTACATGCTTGGTACTTACTTCCATTGAAGTGGCTGAGATTCAGCCATCGCCTTTGAAACTACCAGCCACAGCCATGAAGATTCACTCAAGCAATCTCCTTTTTTTTTTTGCTATGTGCCATCTATGTGATTTGGAGCACATTAGAAACCCAGAATACTTAGAGACTACAATCTCTAAAAAGGTCCACTGGCCAGAGGCCAGAGTGAATAGCAGGTACGTCCATGCAGTATTATTCAAACTTCCTTGTTACATCACATTAAAAATCACTTGCGGGGACCACAGCTCTTCATCAAACAGCTGTTAATCCATTTTCAATGAATGGAACTAAATTAGAGGGCACCAAATGTCATTTACTAATGCAAATTATGTACAGCTTCATAGTAATGGCGTAACATGTATACATGTAAAAGAAAAGGATCGGTTTTGTTATATAGTGATGCTTAACATAGTATTGTAGAATACTTAAAGTATAGAATAATACAATATATAGGTGGAGCTATAGTCATTTTAAATAATCCATTACTGGCAGCTCTAACTCAGATTCCAATTTTATTTTGAAATACTATAACCATATTGTACGATTTATGCTGTCTGGATCATCCTAACGATTTAACCAATGCTGAACCTGGTCATGTTGTTTGTAATGGACTAGGTTTACATTGCATTTGCTACATGTGTGTGCAACCCAGCAGTAAGTACAGTTATTTATTCAGAAACTAACAATATTTGCAAATATCACAAAGCAAATAATCTGTGACCTTGAATTTGTATAGACTGCTTACACCAGAGCAAGCTGCAAATTAATAAGCCTTCTGTATATTGAGGCACACCATGGTACATTTATTTAATCCTGTTTCATGATGCTCTCCAGCACAATAGAATGTTTTAAATAGATGTATAATAGGAGTTCTGGTGCACACTCATGCACAAAGCGCCACATCACAAAGGAGCAGTGGATGCCTGTAGCATGAGTAATCTCAAGAAATGCATGAAATAGAATTCATAATTTTTAACCAGATCATGTTTCTCATATTGCGAACAAGTGAAAAATCACATTGCAACATCTTTGAGAGTAGACAAAGGGCTATTATTAATACAAGGTCATTTTCTGACAGTCTCTGCAGCCTTATGTGAAGAAAAACAGATGAAAAGATGAAAATTCAGTTATCAGCATTAAGCAGCCCAGACCAGCATTTTAAAAATGATCATTTTGAGAAAGTTATTATATCTTTATTTTATAATTTGCTCCTATAATTAAGATGGCAGCAACTCAAAGGGACAAAACCAAACCAGTTTGCTGACAAAATTATTTTATTCACAATGAGAAAGTGATTAATGCAAAGTTCACATAAAATGTTAAAGCACAAACCCACCCAGGACACAACAATAAAGTGCAGCACACACAAAATGCTGGAGGAATTCAGCAGGTCAGGAAGCATCTATAGAAATGAATAAACAGTCAATGTTTCGGGCCCAGACCCTTCATCAGGACTGGACAGGAATGGAGAAGGATCCAGAATAGAAAAGCTAGATAGTGATATGTGAAGCCAGATGGGTAGGGGAGGGGGATGAAGTAAGAAGCAGGGTGATGATGGTGGAAAAGGCTAAGAGCTGGAGAAGGAGGAATCTGATGGGAGAGTAGAGTAGAGCATGAAAGAAAGGAAAGGAGGAGGAGAATATGCACAAAATTTTGAAGGAACTCAACAGGACTGGCAGCATCTATGGAAAAGAGTACAGTCGATGTTTTGGGCTGAGACCCGTCAGCAGAACTGGAGAGAGAAAAAAAAAGAAAAGAAGATCAAACAAGAGAAAATCTGCAGATGCTGGAAATCCAAGCAACACACAAAATGCTGGAGGAACTCAGCAGGCCAGGCAGAATCTATGGAGAAGAATGCAATCAGCATTTTGGGCCAAGTAGGACTGGAGAAAAAAAGATTTTCTCTTGTTTGAGGAGAGGCATGTGAGATGTTGCTCCTCCAACCTGTAAGTGGCCTCATCGTGGCAATAGACCGACATGTCAGAATGGGAAAAGCGATAGGAATTATAATGGTTGTCCATTGGGATATCCTGCTTTTTGTGGATGGAGCAAAGCTGTTTGACAAAGTGGTTCCCTAATCTTACCATTGTCAAGGAGGCCATATCGGGAGCACTAGATATAATAGACGACCTCAAAAGATTCATAGGTGAAGTGTTGCCTCACTTGGAAGGACTGTTAGGAGTCTTGAATGGAGGTGAGGGAGGAGGAGAATGGGCAGATGTAGCACTTCTTCTGCTTGCAGGGATGTGTGCCAGGAAGGAGAGGGAGAAATGGAAAAGGGAAACACAGAGGGAGCAATCCCTGCATAAAGCAGAGGATAGGGGGAGATCAAGATTTGTCTGGTAGTAGGACACCACTGAAGATGGCAGGAGTTGTAGAGAATAATATTCCAGATGCTGAGGCTCATGGGGCGGGGGCAAGAGGGAGAGAGGTGTCAGAAATGGATTAAGTGAATTTAAGGGCAGGGTGGCAGTTGGAGGCAAAGTTGATAAAATTGACGAGCTCAGCATGGGTGCATGAAGCAGCACCAATGCAGTCATCAATGTAATGCAGAAAGAGTTGCGGAGCATACCGGGGAAGGAACATGCCCAATGAAAAGGCAGGCCTAGCTAAGAGTCCATGCAAGTGTGCATGGTTACACCTTGAGTTTGGAGAAAGTAGAAGGAGCCCACAATAAAGTCACGCTTCTACTTTATGCACTAGTTTGGTTCCGTGGCATCCTTTGGATCTGAAAGCTTAAGATTCCAGAGATCTGACACAAATTCCAGACTGGCATTTCCAAGCAGCATAGAAGTAGTACTTTGTCACCAAACATACAGCACAGAGGAACCTCAGGACTCCCACAACCAAGTTCAGGAACAGTTACTACCCCTCAACCATAAGGCTCTTGAACCTAAGGAGATAACTTCACTCAACTTCTCTTGCCCCATTCCTGAAATGTTCCCACAGCCAATGTACACACTTTTAAGGATTCTTCATCTCCTGTTTTTAATATTAATTTCTCATTTATTTATTATTATTATTTCTTTTTGTATTTGCACAGATCATTGTCTTCTGCACTTTGGTTGACCACTAAAGTTAGGCAATCTTTCAAAGATTCTGTTTTGTTATTATTCTATGAATTTATTGAGTATGACCACAAGAAAATGAATCTCAGTGTTGCATACGATGACATATATTGTACGTACTTCAATAGTAAATTTACTTTGAACTTTCAGATGCCACATTAACACAGCTACCTATTCAATATCCAAGGTAAGATCTTCCAGACCATTACGTAGCTACACAATACACTAAAAAGAGGGATTTATTTTGTGGCATGCAGAAGCTGTGCACAAATTGGAAACCATGTCAGATTACACTGTAGGCATGGTTCAAAAACAATTAGTTGTAAATTTTTGAAATAGCCCAAAGCACGTACATTCTTCAAAAGGTGAAGCGAGGAATAAATTACATTTCAGAATAAATAACGTTAATGAGAAAAAATGCAGGTATAGCAAATTCTACTCACCTCTGAAATGTCATCTGAGCACAGTGGTATAGTAATATCTTTGCTTTATTGTGCTAAATGCACATAATAGCTTGCGTGTTAAACTTTGGTTCCGAAATAGAGTTCCATTGGTTTGAATGGAACCAAACTTCAGAAGCAGATTTCCATGCAGATGTTCCGCCATATCACATATTTAGTGCATGTGGCCCCAGATGACCTTTAACTACTGCATCATTGATAGTACAACAGTCACTCAGTAATGTACTAAAGGGTTAGTCTGGATTTTACATTCAGTTTTTCTTTTCATTGAACCTTTAACACACAACCTTCCAAATGGTTCAGGACTAATTTTTTTGAAAATGTCAAAGCAATAAATCTTGGCAGAATCTGTTTATTTTTGGCCTTTTTAATTTAGATGGCAATAATTTTGTGGAACAAGCAGAACACATAAAATCAGCAACAGTGCAAAGCAAAGACAATAGATTTTGTGCAGGTCATAATGGTTTAGAATGCAACTCCCAATCACCAGCATGCATTTTAGGTCTTATGTTGAGTAATATTACTTGAATGGGAAATTTAAGATACTCACAAAAAAACTCAAAATTAATTGAAGAATTTACAACTTGCATTTTTTGTTATCTTTATTAACCCCATCACCTATGGTCTTGCACACACAATCTACTCCAGACCCATTGGAGAAAGAGCAGTAAGATTAGCCCAGTCAGCCTTTCAGACCTGCTCTGTCACTCAAAAAGTTTACTGCTGTTCCTCTACCTGAATAGCATATTCCTGCTCTTTACTCACTTCCTTTGGTCCTTCCCTGTCCAGCAATCAACCTAAAGTATCTCATTTACATTCAGTGAGGATTTCCATAGACCTCCATAGGGTGAATTCTACTTCACTACCTTCTAGTTGAAGAAATTTTGCTCCTCTCAGTACTAAATATCTTACTCCATATCCTGAGAGAGTGATTCTTGTGTTAGACATGTATCCTATGCTCCAAAGGCAGGGCATAGATCATTCTTCCTTTATCCAGCCTATCAAAATACATCACAATTTTGTACGTATTCTGACCTATTTGCTCTTCATATGACAGTCTCAAATTCCCAGGAAGCAGGCTCATGAATCTTCATTAGACGCCCTCTGTGACAAGCCTATCTCTTCTTAAGGGTAAAAACCCCCATACCACTTACCTTCTCACCCAAATGTGTGCTTTCAATGCCTGTTGTACAAGAAAACCCAGCTCCCATTGTATATCAGGATCACTCAATTTGTCACTCTTTCAATAATACTAGTGAAACTAGTCTAAAATGTAACTGAAGGCTGGAAAGTGGCTGAAGACCAGAGGACACTAATGTAAAAGGGCTCCAAGGAAGAGTTAGGGAACAACTTGAATCTCACATCAATGGTGGGAAAGCTACTCAAGGAGATTCTGAAGGATAGGATCTACCAGCATCTGGAAAAGCAAAGTCTGATCAGAGATAATCAACATGGCATTGTGCATAGGAAATCGGATCTCTCAAATCTGTCTGATCAAGAGGATTGACTAGGAGGGAGTGATGGACATTTTCTACACGGGCTCTAGCAGGGTCTCTGATAAAGTCTGGAATATTAGATCACATGGATCCAGTTGGATACAAATTCAGCTGGTGGTAGGAGTCAGAGGGAGGCAGTGAAGAGTTATTTTCAGACTGAAAGCTTGTGCTCGGTGGTGTACAACAGGGATCGGTATTGGGTCATCTGTTTCAACAAGCTATATGAGAACACAGTTGTTGTGGTTTCTTAAGTCTGTGGTTGACAAGAAAATTTGTATTAGTTTACAGTGAAAGGGTTATCTAAGATTACAATCGGTTTAGATCAACTGGGGAAATGGGATAAAGAACATCAGATAGAATTTAAATCCGACAAGAGCAAGTTAAACCAGGCATAATTTGCACATTAAATTAGACCATAGGAGACAGGAGAAGAATTAGGCCATTTGTCCCATCGCGTCTGCTCCACTATTTCATCACGGTTGATCCAATTTTCCTCTCGGCCCCAATCTCCTGCCTTCTCCCCATATTCCTTCTTGCCCTGACCAATCAAGAATCTATCAAACTCTGCCTTAAATATACATAGAGACTTGGTCGCCACAACTGCTTGTGGCAGAGAATTCCACAGATTCGCCACTCTCTGGCTAAAGAAACGCCTCCTCATCTCCATTCTAAAAGGATGCCCCTCCATTCTGAGGCTGTGTCCTCTGGTCTTAGACTTCCTCACCATAGGAAATATCCTCTCCACATCCACTCGATCGAGGCCTTTCACCATTTGATAGGATTGAATGAGGTCACTCCTCACTTTTCAGAAGTCTAGTGAATAGAGGCCCAGAGCCATCAAATGTTCTTCATATGACAAGCCATTCACTCCTGGAATCATTTTCATGAACTCTCTCCAGTTTCAGCATATTCTTTCTAAGATAAGGGGCACAAAACTGCTCACAACACTCCACATGAAGCCTCAGCAGTGCTTTATAAAGTCTCAAAAAGTGGTAGGGTGTTTCAGAGTGTGTAGAAAAGAGTAAACTAGCAGCAAAGGTACATAGTTCATCGGAACACAGATAGAATGGATGATGAAGAAAGTGCTTGGCATGCTTGCCTTCACATGTCAGGGCAGTGATGACAGAAGGTAGAATGGCATGTTACAGGTGTACAAGTTATTGGTGAGACCACACTTAGAACAGTGTATGCAATTCTGGTCTCCCAGATATTGAAGAGACGTCAATAAGCTGGAATAGGTTCAGAAATAATTCACAAGGACGTTACTCGGATTTGAGATATGAGGAGAGACTAGGATGTTTTCCCTGCAGCATAGGAGGCTGAGCGGTGACCTTAGAGGTTTATAAAATCATGAAAGGCATAGGCAAGGTGAACAGTCACAGACCTTTTTATCCTAGGGAACAGGTGTTTAAAACTAGATGGCATACATTTATGTAAAAGATTTAAGAGAAATCTGAGAGACAACTTTATCCGCACAAATGGTGGTGGGTATATGGAATGAGCTGCCAGAGGAAGCTGTAGAGGTGGGTGCAATTACAATGTTTAAAGGACATGGATAGGAAAGATTGTGAGGGCCATGGATAAAACACAAGCAAGTAGGGCTAGCTCAGGAAGCTATCGTGCTTAGCACAGACGAGTTGTTCAGAAGCCTCAGTGTATAACTCCTTGACTCTATCCATAGAAGATGACTAACATGTTAGGAATCATCACTTTCGATATTAAGAGCATTCCTGCTTGCATGTGTAAACTTACAGTATTGGAATGAAGTGTAACACAAGGTCCTTGTGCAGGATTCCCTGAGGTTTCATTTGCAGGTTGAGTCAGAGGTGAAGAAGGCAAATGTGACATTAGCATTCATTTCAAGAGGACCAGAATATCAAAGCAAGGATGTAATGTTGAGGCTTTATAAAGCACTGGGGAGTCCTCATTTGGAGGATTCTTAGCAGTTTTGGGCCCCTTATCTGAGAAAGGATGTGCTGACATTGGGGAGGGTTAAAAGGAGGTTCACAAGGATGATTCTGGGATCGAAAGGTTTGTCATATGAGGAGCATTTGATGGCTCTGGGACTCTCCTCACTGGAATTCAGAACAGTCAGGGGTAACCACATTGAAACCTATCGAACGTTGAAAGGTCTCGATAGAGTGGATGTAGAGAGGATGTTTCCTATGCTGGGGAAGTCTTAGACCAGAGGACACAGCCTCAGAAAAGAAAGCATCCTTTTAAAAGGGAGATGAGGAGGAATTTCTTTGGCCAGAGAGTGGTGAATCTGTGGAATTTGTTGCCACTGGCAGCTGTGGAGGCCAAGTCACTGAGTATATTTAAGGCAGAAGCTGATAGATTGTTGCTTAGTCAGAGCATGAACAGATACAGGGAGAAGGCAGGAGATTGGGGCTGAGAGGAAAAATGGATCAGCCATGATGAAATGGTGGAGAAGATTCAATGGGCCAAATGGCCTAATTCTGCTCTTAAATGGTAAGGAAGAAAGTATACCAATGCAGAAAAAAAACACAAGATTGCTACAGATGAAGAAGACTTGACTCAATTAGCTCTCATCTCTGTCGGTATTACGATTATCACATTGCAGTATGTGGATACTACAGGACAGCAGGAGTGGGGTGGAGATGATAAAAATATTTATCAAGGCTTGGTTTAGTATTTGAGGTTTGATGAATTACAAAGCTTTTACTAAAAGTGTACAAGGATTTAACTGAATGTCTAAAAGTGAAGTATTTGATAACTACAAGCACGCCCTTGCCAAGATGTAATAACCTCTCCCAGGTATATTTCTCCAGAGAAGCTGCAATTTCTTTACATTTTCAGGAGTCCTCATCAATCGGATTGACATTGATCTCACAGCCTGAGCATTTTATCACTACATTTTCAATGACAGCAGAATCCATGGAAAATGACTTAACTTCATTGCATCTTTTGGCTGTTTAGTAGGAATTAATTGCTCTCGAGGTTTTGAAGTAACTCTTGGGAATACACGGCTAATACTACATCCCAAGAATTCAGAACAGAAACCTGCTGTGAAACATACTTTAACATAGTAAGTTCAGAGCTATCCTTATTATATTCCTTTCATTAAATATAATGTGCTGTTTTAATGCATTTAAATTGCAAATGAAATAATACAATTACATGACTCTAACTGGTAGCATTGCCATCCGGTTAGCCTAACGTCGGTGGTGGGGAAACTGCTGGAGTCAGTTATCAAAGATGTGATAACAGCACATTTGGAAAGCGGTGAAATCTTCGGACAAAGTCAGCATGGATTTGTGAAAGGAAAATCATGTCTGACGAATTTCATAGAATTTTTTGAGGATGTAACTAGTAGAGTGGATAGGGGAGAACCAGTGGATGTGGTATATTTGGATTTTCAAAAGGCTTTTGACAAGGTCCCACACAGGAGATCAGTGTGCAAACTTAAAGCACACGGTATTGGGGGTAAGGTATTGATGTGGATAGAGAATTGGTTAGCAGACAGGAAGCAAAGAGTGGGAATAAACGGGACCTTTTCAGAATGGCAGGCAGTGACTAGTGGGGTACCGCAAGGCTCAGTGCTGGGACCCCAGTTGTTTACAATATATATTAATGACTTGGATGAGGGAATTAAACGCAACATCTCCAAGTTTACGGATGACACGAAGCTGGGCAGCAGTGTTAGCTGTGAGGAGGATGCTAAGAGGATGCAGGGTGACTTGGATAGGTTGGGTGAGTGGGCAAATTCATGGCAGATGCAATTTAATGTGGATAAATGTGAAGTTATCCACTTTGGTGGCAAAAATAGGAAAACAGATTATTATCTGAATGGTGGCCGATTAGGAAAAGGGGAGGTGCAACGACACCTGGGTGTCATTATACACCAGTCATTGAAAGTGGGCATGCAGGTACAGCAGGCGGTGAAAAAGGCGAATGGTATGCTGGCATTTATAGCAAGAGGATTCGAGTACAGGAGCAGGGAGGTACTACTGCAGTTGTACAAGGCCTTGGTGAGACCACACCTGGAGTATTGTGTGCAGTTTTGGTCCCCTAATCTGAGGAAAGACATCCTTGCCATAGAGGGAGTACAAAGAATGTTCACCAGATTGATTCCTGGGATGGCAGGACTTTCATATGAAGAAAGACTGGATGAACTAAGCTTATACTCGTTGGAATTTACAAGATTGAGGGGGGATCTGATTGAAACGTATAAAATCCTAAAGGGATTGGACAGGCTAGATGCAGGAAGATCGTTCCCGATATTGGGGAAGTCCAGAACGAGGGTTCATGGTTTGAGGATAAAGGGGAAGCCTTTTAGGACCGAGATTAGGAAAAACTTCTTTACACAGAGAGTGGTGAATCTGTGGAATTCTCCGCCACAGGAAACAGTTGAGGCCAGTTCATTGGCTATATTTAAGAGGGAGTTAGATATGGCCCTTGTGGCTACGGGGATCAGGGGGTATGGAGGGAAGGCTGGTGCAGGGTTCTGAGTTGGATGATCAGCCATGATCATAATAAATGGCAGTGCAGGCTCGAAGGGCCGAATGGCCTACTCCTGCACCTATTTTCTATGTTTCTATGTTTCTATGTTTCTATGAAGGATTAGAAAAAGCTGCAGAGGGTTGCAGACTTAGCCAGCTCCATCATGGGCACTAGCTTTCCCAGCTAAGAGCATATCTTCTAAAAGCAATGCCTCAAAAAGGTGGCATCCATCATTAAGGACCCGCATTACCCAGGACATGCCCCTCTCTCATTGCTACCATCAGGGAGGAGGTACAGGAGACTGAAGACACACACTCAATGTTTTAGGAACAGCTTCTTCCCTCTGCCATCAGATTTCTGAATGGACAATGAATCAACCCTTGAGAACTGCATCTCTATGTCTGTACTATTTATTCTTTTAGATTAGATTATGAAGACACGCAGTCCTCTTTTATTGTTATTTAGTAATGCATGTAATTCATTTAGTAATTCCTCCGGTGTGATATCACAAAACACAGGACAGACCAAGACTGAAAAACTAACAAAACCACATAATTATGACATATAGTTACAACACTGCAACAATACCATAACTTGATGAAGAACAGTCCATGAGCACAGTAAAAAGTTCAAAGTCTCTCTAATGTCCCACATCTCACGCAGACGGGAGAAGGAAGAAAACTCTCCCTGCCATGCCCGACCACAGTCCAACTCTGAGTCGTCCGAAAACTTCGAGCTCCAATCAGCCCTCTGACACCGAGTACCAAGAGCCATCTCTGCCGAACGATTCGACCTCAGCCTCGGTCACCAGCAGCAGGCAAAGGCAGGGACTTTGGGGCCTTCCCTCCGGAAGATTCTCGATTGCACAGTAACAGCAGCAGCGAACTGGCGTTTCAGAAATTTATATATTTCTTATTGTGATTTATAATTTATAGTATTGTTATGCATTGCACTGTACTGTACTGTTGCCACAAAACAACAACTTTCATGACAAATGTCAGTGACATTAAACCTGATTCTGCTTCAGATTCTGGAACATACAGTAATTGACACAAAAGATCAACTAAGAACACAAATAGCCCAAGTGTTTTCTATTTGCTGCTGATTCAGTTATGTTTTCATTTGTCAGCACTGTCCTAGTCAGAAGCTCATGAACTCAAGGAAGGATGGGTGGTGAAAAGAGTCAAGGACAGGCAGCAAGCAGCTGATAAACACAACATGCATGGAGTCGTCAGTGCTCTCAAGGTAACCTATGACCCAATCACCCCAAAGAGCCATCCTACTTAGATCCACGAATCAAAGAAAGCTTATCAAGGATAGGCAGGCAGTTAGCACCCACTGAAAGGAGCACTTCAGACAACTCCTGAAAGGAGACTATCTTTGGAACAGGCGGCCTTGATGCCATCCAGTGTGCTATTAATAATTTTGATACTACTCAAACAAGGCAAGAGATTGAACAGCCAAGTCAACAGCCGAAAACCAACAAAGTCTCTGGAACAGAGAATTACCTGACAGAGTAACACACACAAATTGCTGGAGGAACTCAGCAGGTCAGGTAGCATTTATGAAAATAAATAAACAGTCGACGTTTTGAGCCGAGGGCCTTCATCAGGACTGGAAAGGAAGGCAGAAGATGCCAGAATAAGTTGGTGGGGGAGGGGAAGGAGTACAAGCTAGAAGGTGATAGATGAAGCCAAGTGGCTGAGGGAGGGGGAAAGAAATAAGAGGCTGGGAGGTGATAGGTGGGCAAGCTAAAGGGCTGGAGAAAAAGGAATCTAATAGGAAAGGATAATGGACCATCAGAGAAAGAGAAGAAAGAGGACTTTGAACACATTCTCCGCAATTTCTGCCATCTTCAATGGGACCCTTACCATCAAGCACGTCTTAATCTCCCCCCCACTCTCCACTTTCTGCAGGTATCGCACCCTCCATGATTCTATTTCCCTCAGCCCTGCAAGTGGCAGAAGTTCAACACATGCCCATTCACCTCCTCCCTCACCTCCATTCAGGGCCTCAAACAGTCCCTTCACGTGAGGCAGCAATTCACCTTTGAATCTGTTGGGGTCATCTATTACATCTGCAGGCTCCCCTACATATGTGAGACCCAGTGTAGACTGGGAGTCCGCTTTGTCGAACACCTTCCCTCCATCTGCAAAAAGCAGGGTTTCCCAATGGCCAACCATTTCATTTCCAATCCCCATTCACATTTTGACATCTTGGTTCATAGCCTCCTCGTCTACCATGATAAGGCCACTCTCCGGTTGGAGGAGCAACACCTTATTTAGGTAGCCTTCAACTGATGGCATGAACATCAATTTCTCCAACTTCCAGTAAATCCCTCTTCCATCCATTTCATTTCGCCGTTCTGTCCCCCTGACCTCTTCTCCTCATCACTTATTACCTCCCCAGAGGTCTCTGCTCCTTCCCTTTCTCACAGAGTCCACTCTCCTCTCCTATCAAATTCCTTCTTCTCTGGCCCTTTACCTTTTCTACTTATCGCCTCCCAGCTTCTTACTTCAGCCCTCTCCCCCCAGCCCCACCCACCTGGCTTCACCTATCACCTATCACCTTCTAGCTTGTCCTCCTTCCCCTCCACCCCACCTTCATATTCTGCTACCTCCCCATTCCTTTCCAGTCCTGATGAAGGGTCCCGACCCAAAATGAAACTAATTATTCATAGGTGCTGCCTGACCTTCTGAGTTCCTCCAGCATTTTGTGTGTGTTGCTCTGGATTTCCAGCATCTGCAGAATCTCTTGTGTTTATGAACTCCCGACAGAAGTATTTCGCGAGAGAATCCTTGCTTCCTCTGGAAAAAGGAAAGCATTCAGGGATCCAAGAGAAACAATAATCATGACCAATTTTAATAAAGTCTGATTGTAGTTTTACAGAGAAGCCTTCAGTCTGTTTTGTCACAGGAAAGTTAAGTGGAAGTACACTGCTAGATCTTATTCTTAGTTAACCTGCACCTCATGTGTTTCTTCCTGAAGGCAAATAATAATTTTAAATGAATCCTCCTCTGTTGTGTGTGAGAGTCTTGGCTGTCATGTGGTGTAATACATGAATGTCATTGTAACTTTAACCACTCAGTCTCCCACACTTTGAAATGAAGAATCAGATTGTTACAAGTAGAGCAATTTATTTGAGTACTGCATTCCTATTCTGAATACTATCTTACATATACATCAACAAGATTCAATTCCCACCGCTGTCTATAAGGGGCTTGTACGCTCTCTCTGTGACCACGAGTTCCACCCCACCCCCACCCCCACCCCCACAGTCCAAAGACTTAGGTGGGTTAATTGGATATTGGAAATTGTCCTGTGATTAGGCTAGGATTAAACTGGGAGATTGCTGGGTATTTAGAAAGGTATTCCAAGATGATGGGGCTCCTTAATGATGGAAGTCTTCCCCTCTTAAAGATGTCCTTGATGGTTGGGAGGGTTGTGGCTGTGATGGATTTGGCTCAGTCTAAAGCTATGTGTTGCCTCTTGGGATCCTGTGCATTGGAGGCTCCATACCAGGCTGTGATGCAACCAGTTGAAACATTCTCCATTGCATATCTGTAGGAATTTTTGGTGATATACCAAATCTCCTCCAACTCCTAATGCAGTAGAGCTATTGGCATGTCTTCTTTGTGATTGCATTCATGTATTTGGCCCAGGATAGATCCTCTGTGAAGTTAACACCCAAGAACTTGAAGCTACTCACCCTTTCCATCACTGACCCTTCAATGAGACTGGTATGTGTTCTCGCGACTTCCCCTTCCTGGAGTCCACAGTCGGCTCCTTGGTCTTGCTGATGTTGAGCGTGAGCTCGCTGTTGCAACACCACTCAGCCAGCTGATCTATTTTGCTCATATATGCCTCCTCGTTGCCATGTGAGATTCTACCAGCAAAAGTAATGAATTCGGCGAATCTAATTTGTGGAAAAAGTGATCACTAGCACAGTTCAAGGGTAAAATTGATTTTTTAAAAATAAATAAATAAATGTTGCTAAGCTGGAAAAGATGACTAGAGAAGTGTAACAACAATTCTACTTCGGACCAATCAGTAAGAACAATCAAGGTGCCATCACAATTATACCACAACTGTCCTTTCACCATTCCACACCTATTCTTAGTTGCAGTCTCACCTGTACCCCATATTCTGCTTCCTATGCAAGACAAATAATATTTTTCTTTCTTTCTTTTTAAATCTTTTTATTGAGTAAGTATACAAAAAAGGTAAGCCATATAAACATTAATACAATGTTAAAGTATAATAAAATTCCAAAAGATAATAATACCAAAAAGAAAATACTACAAACAATGTAATTTAAGCATAAGAAACCAAGATAACATAATAGTATACTAGATTTTATATATATCAATGGAAAAAAAGAAAAAAAAAACCCCAAAAAAAAACCCACCGTGCAACTAAAATAATATTTTTAAATTAAGCCACCTCTGTGAGAGTCTTGGCTTTCATGTGGTACACTGCATAAATATTGTAACATCAACACCTTAGGTCTCCCAGACTCTGAAATAAAGAGATTGTAACTAGGAGAGCAATTCATTTGAGTACTGTATTCCCATTCTGAATACCATCTTACATACACATCGTGTGAAACCAATGATTAATATGTTATATTTCAGTAGGTTGGAGGAGCTCACCAACACCTTGAATGCTAAGGCATCCAAAATGCCTCCGTCTGATAATTGCTTTACTATTCCAACAGTAGATTAACAACTGATTTGGTCCACCATCTATTTCATCTGTGCTCTAATCAAGCCTTGACAGCAGGAGAGCTGTATGAAAAACCCATAATCTTCCTATAATGTTTATTTTATGCTAAAATGGCATAAATAGCAATTTTGCACAATTCATATCCCATTACCACATTGACTGATATTTTTCTGCGTCAGCGATTGTATCAACACCATTTGTCTACAAGATTAACCATTAGAGTAAAATTCTGTTTATACTGATGGTTGAGATGAGCATAAAAGATTGCAATGTGGCAATAGAAAAGATTTTCTGTGTCTTGGACAATATTGTTGCAGCCTGAAATCATGATGTGATAGTAGTTACTGAGATTGTAAATATCATAAACACTGAAGTTCCAATTAATGTATTATTTCAGAATCAGTTTTGTATGTTTCCAATGGTTGCAAATACTTTAAGGTAACACATACACACATTCTTTCATAAGTTTATATCCATCTCTGGCTTTTTATTATCTTAACACCTGCAAATGACTTTGTTAGTTCAACTTTGCAACAAGGCTGCACAACTCATGTACTGTATTCCACCTTTTTTATAGTGTGTAGAAGCAGACCTAGCCTTCCACATCATTGTCAACCATTATCCCTAATCCAATTAATTATTAGTATTAGTAGTACATTAATTCTATCTCCTTCTATGCCTTGCTTATTCAAGTACCTGACCAGATGCAACTTAATTTTTCTTGCTGTTCCTACCTCCACCACCTCCTCTGGCAGCTCATTTCAGATACCAATTATTCAGTATGAAATATGTACCTTTCAGATCCTGTTCAAACCATCTCCTTCTCACCTCAAATCCATGCCTTCTAGTTTTAGATGCCTTTAAGATGGGAAGCAGATGTTGGCTCTCTACGTCACCAGGTTAGGGAAGTGACATAATGGAAGAGTTCTGCTATTTCTAGAACACTGATCAACAAAGAAAGGCGTGGGAAATTTTGAAAAATCTCTTTTTTTTAAACCTAACCACTCAATTATTTCCCCAACAATATTTTCAATCATATATTATTTAACCCATTTAAATTGCATAGTTAAGGGACAAACAAGAGAAAACCTGCAGATGCTGAAAATCCAAGCAACACGCACAGAATACTGGAGGAACTCGGCAGGCCAGGCAGCATCTATAGAAAAGAGTACAGTCAATGTTTCAGGACGAAACCCTTCAGCAGAACTGGAGAAAAAAGCTGAGGAGTAGATTTAAAAGGTGAGGGGAGTGGGAGGGGAGAGAGAAACACTAGGTGATAGATGAAACCTGGAGGGGGAGGGATGAAATAAAGAGCTAGGAAGTTGGTCAGTGAAAGAGACGGAAGCCATGGAAGGGAAATTTTTAAGGAAAATTTCTTACTGGCTGCATTTCCCTAAAGGCATACAAGAAATTTCAGATTTCAACACTGTCAGTTTTGATTAGTAGGCAGTTAGCTCAGAAAAAAAAATCAACTGAAGATAGAAAATAATTCCAAATTATTTGTATGAAATCATTTTGGAAAAATTTCAATATTATTTTTGCTTATAAAACAGTAAAAGACAAGCTAGAATTTAAAATTGTCTGGGAGTTAGATGCTAGTTAATTATCCTCATTTATGTCCCCCAGCTATAGAGCATGATGTAGTGTTTTCTGGCATGCTGATATACCCTGAAGCAGTAGGTTAAACCATCCAGTAAAACTCCTGGTGCAATCATGAAAATTAAACATCTTAACAACTGCAAATTAAACACTTAAGGACTTAACACTCCAACTTAAATTCTGCCATTAAAATTGAAACCAAATATAAAAATCTCATTGTTTAGGATTACTGAAATTCATAATTTAAATAAAACCAACTTATTAATCGCTGAGAAAACTTGAACTAGAAACCCCTATGAAGTTGAAATTTGGTTATCAAAATAGTTTATTTCAAGCTTCTAATTTAAAGAAACGAAAGAAAATCTGGAAATATACAAAGGCCTACAGGGCAAGTCTTGAGAAGGGGAATTGTGGTGTTGGTGGTTATTAGTAATAACCTCTTAAGGTTAAACTAGTTACCCCTGCAAAAGATCTTCTGACAGATAATCTATTTTCATTTAATATACATTCACCAAATGAAATTGAAATTTTTGTCATGTTAAGTTATAACAAAGATGCCTGGGGTAGATCAGCCATCATGGCCAAATATCCTGTGCCTAGATTTTCATGTTCTTCCTCTGCACTTGATGTTAATTTAATGACCAACACATCTTCAGGATGCGTAAGGAAACCACAGAACATGCCAAAGCACATAGTCATGCGAAGAATGTGCAAGTTCCACGTACTGAGCTTTGGAAGCCAGGTTCAAACCTGGAGCTAAGAAGAAACATTATGACTAACTACACCATTGAGACTCTGCATGAGCTACAAATGCCACAGGCACATCATATTTATAGGCAATGTGCAGTTCGAAATATGAATCAAGATGTCTGCAGTCATCTGTATTAGCTTAGTGTTGTGCTCACTGATTCAGCTGCAGTATCTAGTAGGTTAAGAATTAATTGGTTTCAGAAGTCACTTCCGATTTTACTTAACAAAGATTGCAGGTAATTTGAAACTAATTCACCAACAGGAAACTGGTGGAAATGAAAAGAACATTAAAATATAGAAGCAGGGAAAGGGCATTATTCCACAATGCTAACTCCACGGCAGCTGGACTTTTCTGCATTATTTCCATATCAGCAGATTCTTTTAAAATCTAAAAATCTGCCAGTCTCAGCCTTGAAATTGAGCCCCCACAGGCCTCATAATTCCAAAGATTCATTACCCCCTGGTTAAAGTTAATCGCTTTTCTTGGTGCCCAAGGTGACAGGCTTCTTTATCTTGTGAGGAGCAAGTGGCAGTGTGGCTGACAAGCTCCAAAAGGAATCATTAACTGTCATCAAAGACAGATCAAAGGGACATCTCAAGATGTGCAAACACTGTCACTATCACCTCCTCGCTTCTCACATCATTCCCTTCCCTGCCCACCTACCAACCGAGCATTCCCCTCACCTGGACTCAACCATTATCTATGAGTTTATGCTCCTCCCCCTTACCCCATCTTATTTCTCTGGCTCCTGCCCCTTTCCTTTCCAGTCTTGATGAAGGGTCTCTGTCCAAAATATTGACTGTTCATTTTCCTTCATAGATGCAGTACAAATTTACTTTTGGTATCAATAGTTCAAAAGCACCAAGACTTTCTAGACCATACTACAAATAGTATACTCACATATTCATATGAGCTGGGCTGCATGGATGTTTCAGTTTATCTAATGATCAGATAGGAATGGATGATCAGCTCTCCCTGTTCAATCCTCCAAGTACGTGATCAGAATTCTTCATTCCTTACCTAGCCAACTAGCATCTTGGGATTCTTTCCCTTATACCATACTTCGGGCATGCAGTCACCAACTGTTAACCCTTGTGCCTAATTCCTAGTCATTGGCCTCTTGACCTCTGGCAGCTGACATAAGATGAGAAAATAAGGAATAGGAGCAGGAGTAGGCTATCTGGCCCGTTGTAAGATCATGGCTGATCTGGCCATGGACTCATCTCCACCTACCTGTCTTTTCCCCATAACCCTTAATTCCCCTACTATGTAAAAATCTATCCGACCTTGTCTTAAATATATCTGCTGAGGTAGCCTCCTCTGCTTAATTGGGCAGAGAATTCCACAGATTTGCGACTCTCTGGGAAAAGCAGTTCCTCCTCATCTCTGTCCTAAGTCTACTCCCCTGAACCTTAAGGCTATGTCTCCTAGTTCTAGTCTCACCTACCAGTGGAAAACAACTTTCCTACCTCTACCTTATCCATCCCTTTCTTAATTTTATATGTTTCTATAAGATTTCCTCTCATTCTTCTGAATTCCAGCAAGTACAGTCCCAGGCAACTCAATCTCTCCTCACAGTATAACCCCCTCATCTCTGGAATCAACCTGGTGAGCCTCCTCTGCATCACCACCAAAGCCAGCATATCCTTCCTCAATTAAAGAGACCAGAACTGCACACAGTACTTCAGGTACAGCCTGAGATTGTCATGACAACCACAGTCATATTGACTTTTCATTATCCTGATCAGCTGCTTGTTTTTAGAGGGTCTCATTTTTCAGTTTTGACCACCCCTGGTAGCTAGCTGTCTTGTCCTTTGCATCTTAGGAAGGTAAGTGGGGATTGCCTTATCCTGTGTTCTCTTTACTCTCCAAGAAACCAATCTAATTCTATAATAATTTCATAGTTATTTTGCTTTCTTAATCCTTCACTCTTGCCCACAATTTGTAAGTTTGTCCAAATTTATTCTTATCCTGTTTCAATTTAGCTACGCATTATGTGTAGCTACCAAACTCTGCTTTCCTGGGGTACTTGTTTTGCTCAGATCTGTTTATGTATTCCCTCCAAACGTATGGGTCAGGTATAGTTCACATGTTCTAGAAATCCCTTAAAGAGATTGGGTTTGTAGGCTGTAAAAGTAACAGAATGGCTAATTGGAAGAGTTTGCCAGCAAGAAGGTTAAGTGACAATATGGCCAGAATTGGAATCATTGGGTTTGAATTTGGGGACAGTACTGAATTTAATGTCATTCAGCGAATCACACTGAGAGAAGATATTTAAAACCTGTAGTAAAGCCAAAGCCTGCAACATTTGAAAGTGGAAGGAGAGCAGGCTATGGCAGAGAAAGTCACAGTGTGGGCTCCTTCTGCAGTAATGTTGGACTTTTTTCCTCTGCACATTTTCCTATCATTTAATTCTGAAGAGACTGTGGATGTGAAAAAAAATGAGGATTTATTTCAGCCAGTGACCTCAACCATTCACATATTATTTTACAATAGTCAGGGAGTTGTACAACACTGAAGCAGGGTCTTCATCTCACCGAGTCTGCACTGGCCAAAAGCCTATTTACACAAACTATATTTTATTTTCCCCATCTTTCCATAAAAAATAGAAACATAGAAAACCTACAGCACAATACAGGCCCTTCAGCCCACAAAGCTGTGCCGAACATGTCCTTACCTTAGAAATTACCTAGGATTACCCATAGCCTCCTATTTTTCTAAGCTGCATGTACCTGTCCAGGAGTCTCTTAAATGACCCTATCGTATCCGCCTCCACCACCTCCAGCAGCCCATTCCACGCACTCACCACTGTCTGCGTAAAAAAACTTACCCCTGACATCTCCTGTGCACCTACTTCCAAGCACTTTAAAACTGTGCCCTCTCGTGCTAGCCATTTCGGCCCTAGGAAAAAGCCTCTGACTATCCACACGATCAATGCCTCTTATCATCTTATACACCTCTATCAGGTCACCTCTCATCCTCCAAGGAAAAAAGGCCAAGTTCACTCAGCCTATTCTCATAAGACATGCTCCCCAATCCAGGCAACATTCTTGTAAATCTCCTCTGCACCCTTTCTATGGTTTCCACGTCCTTCCTGTAGTGAGGTGACCAGAACTGAGCCAATACTCTAAGTGGGGTCTCACCAAGGTCCTATATAGCTGCAACATTACCTCTCGGCTCCTAAACTCAATCCCATGATTGATGAAGGCCAATGTACCATATGCTTTCTTAGCCACAGAGTCAACCTGTGCAGCAGCTTTGAGTGTCCTATGGACTCAGACCCTAAGATCCCTCTGATCCTCCACACTGCCAGGAGTCTTACCATTAATACTATATTCTGTCATCATATTGACCTACCAAAATGAACCACTTCACACTTATCTGGGTTGAACTCCATCTGCCACTTCTCAGCCCAGTTTTGCATCCTATCAATGTCCTGCTGTAGCCTCTGATAGCCCTCCACACTATCCACAACACCCCCAACTATTGTGTCATCAGCAAATTTACTAACCCATCCCTCCACTTCCTCATCCAGGTCATTTATAAAAATCACGAAGAGTAGGGGTCTCAGAACAGATCCCTGTGGCACATCACTGGTCACTGACCTCCATGCAGAATATGACCCATCTACCACGACTCTTTGCCTTCTGTAGGCAAGCCTGTTCTGAATCCACAAAGGAATGTTCCCTTGGATCCCATGCCTCCTTACTTTCTCAATAAGCCTTGCTTGGGGTACTTTGTCAAGTTCCTTGCTGAAATCCATATACACTACATCTACTGCTCTACCTTCATCAATGTGTTTAGACACATCCTCAAAAAAATTCTATCGGGGCCGGCTGGTGGCGCAATGATATCAGTGCCGGACTCTGGAACGGAGGTTCCCGAGTTCGAACCCAGCCGGGTCTGCTCCTGAGTACACTTTCCATCCGTGCCGGGTTGAGTGATGAGATTGCAACTTGACCTCGTAAAATAAAGTGGAAAATGTTGCGAAATGTTTGTGTGAGGAGTGGCACACCACACAGTCTCTGTCTCTCGCTCCGCACCTTGTAAAGGCATGAAAAAGACATCGTCTGGCCAACATCGCACACGCACGGACGCACACACGCGGACGCACAGAAGCACAAGCACGCGCCAAAAAAAAAATTCTATCCGTCTCGTAAGGCACGACCTACCTTTCACAAAGCCATGCTGACTATTCCTAATCATATTATGCCTCTCCAAATATTCATAAATCCTGCCCCTCAGGATCTTCTCCATCCACTTACCAACCATTGAAGTAAGACTCACTGGTCTATAATTTCCTGGGCTATCTCTACTTCCTTTCTTAAATAAGGGAACAACATCCACAACCCTCCAATCTTCTGGAACTTCTCCCGTCTCCATTGATGATGCAAAGATCATCGCCAGAGGCTCAGCAATCTCCTCCCTCGCCACCCACTGTAGCCTGGGGTACATCTCGTCCGGTCCTGGTGATTTATCCAACTTGATGCTTTCCAAAAGCTCCAACACATCCTCTTTCTTAATATCTACATGCTCAAGCTTTTCAGTCGGCTGAAGTCATCCGTACAATTGCCAAGATCCTTTTCCGTAGTGAATACTGAAGCAAAGTATTCATTAAGTACCTCTGCTATCTCCAAGTCCCATGAGATTCTACCATTCACCTGTGCTAAAGGCAATTTGAAGTGGCTAATTAGTGTACTAGCCTGCGTAAATTTGGTATTTTTTTTTGGAGATCATTCTAGCAAATGCTTACAGCCCATCCTTACCCTGCATTGTCAATTTCACACCTAAATCATCATCACAACATTTTGATAACCTGTTCATTTCTGCATAATTTTAGAAACACACAGATTCATGCAGCCTTTCATGATGGATATTTCTTGGTTTAAACACAGGTTTAATCATTTGCAGGCATTTGTTATGGTTTACCCTTTAAAGCTGTACAGAGAGAAGCTCACACATCTCAATTTCTCTTATTCCTCCTCATCTCTGGTCTCTCCCAGTCACCCAATCACTCCCAAGCCCAGGCTACTGCTAGCCCTCCTGATCTCTACCACTCCAAAGTGTAGCAGGGTACAGTTACTCTTAATTTACACGTTACCCTTGCTGCAAAACATATATCAGTGAGATACTTAAGTCAAAAATGTAAAATCTTTAATGAAACATTTTTTCAATATAGTCTAGAATTTCAGTTGGAATTCCACTGATAATTGTGTCCTGACTTCAGTAGATCATCAAATATGTATAAGAATATTTCATGTCCTCTCCATTATTTTCCATTTCAATTCCTTAAAATTCTAATAGTCAAAGCCTTTGAACAAACCATTTCCATGTTTATTCAACATTCAAAGATTCTGGTATCTTCCCTTTTCCTTTCCAGTCTTAAAGAAAGATCTCAGCCCAACAGGTCAACTGTTTATTCATTTTCATAGATGCTGCCTCACTTTCTGAGTTCCTCCAGCATTTTGTATGTATAAGTATTGCTTTGGATTTCCAGCATCAGCAGAATTTCTTGTGTTTAAAGAAACATTATTGATTTATGGCTCACTCACTAGACAGTAATGTTTAGTCACCAATCTCTGTGTAAAATCACCTTAATAGTTATGTGAATTAGTTCATTGGAGCTTTATATTCTTGCATGAGCAATCTCCTTGTCACACATACAAAATGCTGGAGGAACTCAGCAGGCCAGGCATCCTCTCTGGAAAAGAGGACAGGCAACGTTTCAGGCCAAGACCCTTCAGCAGGACTGGAGAAAGAAAGATGAGGAGTAGAGTTAAAAGCTGGGGGGAGTGGTGAAGCAAAGAGCTGGAAAGTTGATTAGTGAAAGAGATACAGGACTGGAGAAGGAGGAATCTAATAGGAGAGGACAGACGGCCGTGGAAGAGAGGGAAGCACCAGTGGGAGAAGATGAGCAGGCACAGAGATAAGGTGAGAGAGGTAAAAAGGGATGGCACCTTCCCCATCTACTCCTCATCTTCTTTTCTCCAGTCCTGCTGAACGGTCTTGGCCCGAAATGTCAGCTGTATCCTTTTCCGTAGATGCTGCCTGGCCTGCTGAGTTCCTCCGACAATTTGTGTGTGTTGCTCCTGATCAATTTCTTTTAGGAACCAGCCTCTCCTTACAAGCTAAAAGGGTAAACTCCAGTAACTTATTGAAAGTTATTGAAGTTATTACAGATAAGTATTATTTGCATTTTTGCTATTTTAGCTCCCAACTCAAGAGCACAATATTCAGTAAAACAAAGTATGCCACTTAAAACATGATATAGAAGTAATTTACTCACAACAATGTGACAGCAGAACCTAACCTGTGGTATTACTATTTCTCATTGTGTGGCTAATGTTTACAATTATTTAAGTGCACAGTGCTCCAGTTAATATTAAAATTTGAACCATCTGCATGGCACTAAAGTTAAAAGGGAAATTAAAAAGCAAAATGTAAAAAATATGCTTTTGTAAGATTAATGCTTCTGTAATTTTTTTTTAAATGGGGAGACAATTATGTTTATTAATCAACTTTGTGAAAGGTAATGATTTGGTAAAGGTACTAGTAAGAATGTTTGAGTGTTTTCCTGATCACTCCAGCATCCTGTCCACTCTATACCAGGTTACAATTTACATATTCTTCAAACTTTCATCACCACAAATTGTACTAATGTGTCAAATTCTAAGCAAGGTTGTGCTGTAGGCCTCCACAAGATGGGTTGCAATTGTCAAAGCTTATTTCGTGGGTGACCTTTCACGGTCATGAAGGGGAAGCCGCTGCTGATGAACATAAAACAGGACCTCTTATGAAGACAGGAGACAGATCCAAATATCCTTGGCGTAGGTTTTCAGTATCTGTCACCAAGTGGTTAATTTGCAGGATCACATAAGGAAGAAAAACAGACATGAATATCAACTGTAGTAACTGTTTTGATTTCGATATCAAAACTGGATCAATCACTCCAATATGCCTCCTAATCAAAGTATCAAAGGGGAGAGTGGGACACAACCCAATGGTCTGCCTTGCTTTTACAAATGATGCTGAAATTTGGCGTTTTAGAACGAGACTGAGCCTGAATTGTATCTTAATGTCACCAAGCGACACCGGTTGAATGAGTCGTTGAAGAACATCATCATTGAAGAGTTATTTCTCCTTTCATCGTGGAATACAAATCTGGGCCTCATTAGGTGAAAAGGCAGAGATAAGATGCACTTCACTCTTTAAGATCATGGAAGAAATGAACAGTTGCCTTATCTCTAACGTTAATAAGGTCAACGTTAATTGCTTGTCACGGCTTTGAAATAGCTAATAAGAAAAAATCAACTTCAAAGCATTTTGCTTTGATATTTGTGCAGTTTGTAAGGATCATGAATGAGGCACATTTAAATATGAATTTACGATTTTCCCTTAAAGTACTTCACCTGCAGTTGTTCCTGCCTAGCATCCAGTGCCAGGTCTTTGAATAAAAATATCCCCAGTAGCTGTCCGCTGGCAGCAGTGCTCAACCGGCAAACTAATCTACATATGGCTGCTGGTCCTGTTCGCAAAGTAACTCACAAAGACAAATTATAGTGTCAAAAATGAGCTCATTAAATATTCATATCAGATTGTTGTGCTACCCTTGGTTTCTTAAGTGCTCATCCCTCTTGCCACCTTCTGGCTTCAAGCCCTTAGGGTCCCTGCAGAATCTGAAGGTGGTGAGTACTACAATGATGATAAATGGTATATGCTTATTCTCACAGAGGAAAGACAAGTACAGCTTTGATCTGCGCTTGTGCATGTACAAAATGTATAGCTTTAATCGCTTCAGATAAGATAAGCTATTGAAATGAACCATGATATTTACCCATATACTTTCCTTTTGAAATAGCAAGATTATAAAATCAACCTTAATTTCTTCCCTGTTTTTGTTGACTCGACTGCACACCATTTTAATGATCTTGTATAGGCCACACATTTTCAGTCCTGGTGTTTGGCTTGTGAGGAGATATCTTTCCTATATGGGGGCTGTTGTCCCATATACACATTCACATTCAGTGTGACCTGTGTCAACTGAGAAAAGCTGAGGCTCTGGCTACTGGGGCACCGTGGAGGATGTTGTCATTTTACCAGCTCGGTCACCAGCATGTAAATAAAAATAACATTCATCAATTAAACTAACCATGAATATGTGTTTCTAATGCAACACAACACTAGATGTAAGTGCTCTGGGAATGGCGTGCTTTATTCATTTATCATCAAAGGTGTACTTCTGTCACTTCTCTGGATGTTTTACTCTGTTTGATTTTCTAGTGGTATTTTGCAATATAATTTTGAATATGGTTACAATCATGCTTAAAACATGAAATAACAAATTTTCCAAAAAAAATAGATTTGCTACCTTTTCAAATGCTATCTCAGTCTACCATGAATTAATCTGTGGCCTGAGGTTCACACTTAGTGTTGCGTCTAATGAAGCAACACACTGTTTTTTCTCTAACAAGTCGCCGTGTTAAATGAAATGGTTGGTTGAACAGTCAGCTAGTCCAATTCACCAGAATAGTTTACCAAAACAGGTGTTTAAAATGCTAGAAATGAATTAGTCTAATATTGTGCTATGAATTTCACATACTGTACCTAGAAATTCCAGAGGCTCTCAAAGAATATTGTTCTATAGCATAAAAAACTAGTTGCAATATGCCACCTAATCCTTCCATCCTGCAATCTTTCCTTTCTGGAGGATAGCCAAGACTTGAACTAGGTATTTGCTGGCAAAAGCAGTGCTCCAAAGTTGTGGTGGTGTAGGGGAAGGGAGAGATCTAGATACCTTGTTCCACTTTGAGCCAACTTGCATCGACTATGAAGAAGCCTTCCTGCTCTCTCCATCAGCAAGATCCAATTGTGAGATCCTCTCTTACTCCTCCCATTTCCTGGTTTCTTTTTACTGGCTATTACCACTCTCCACTCTCATTCCTGATGCAGGATCTCAGCCTAAAACACCCTTTCCCCAACCGATGCTACTCAACCTACTGAGTTCCTTGAGGACATTGTTTCTGGCCAAAGTTGATTGGAAGGGGACATTAGCAGGAATGACCACAGAACAGCAATGACTAGAATTCTGGAAACAATTCAGAAGGCACAGGATAGATTCATCCCAAAGAAAAAGTGAGGATGAGGCAATCATGGCTGACAAGGGAAGTCAAAGCCAACATAAAAGCAAAAGAGAGGAAATACGTATAATATATCAAGAATTAGTGAGAAGCTAGCGGAATGGAATATGTTTAAACACTAACAGAAGGCAACTAAAAAAGCAATAAGGAGAGAAAAGATGAAATATAAAGGTAAGCTCACCAATAGTATAAAAGAGAATATCAAAAGTTTTTTTCAGATATACTGTATAAAGAGTAAAAGACAGACAAGACTAGACATTGGACCACTGGAAAATGACGCTAGAGAGATAGGAATGGAGGACATTGAAATGGCGGACAGTGTCAATCTTCACTGTGAAAGATACCAGCAGTATGCCCAAAATTCGAAAGTCTCAGGGGATAGAAGTGAGTGTAATCACTATTACTAAGGAAAAGGTGTTTGGGAAGCTGAAAGGGCTGAAGATGGATAACTCAACTGGAATACACCCCAGGATTCTGAAAAAGGTATCTGAAGAGATTGTGGATCTTTTGAGAATCACTAGCTTTGGAATGGTTCAGGAGGATTGGAAAATTACAAATGTCATTCCACTCTTTCAGAAGGGAGGGGGCCAAAAGACATGAAATTATAGGCCAGTTAGGCAGACATCAGTGGTTGGTAAGATGTTGGAGCTCATTGTTAAGAATGAGGTTTTAGGCTACTTGGAAGTGTGTGATAAAATACACTGAAGTCAGCATGGTTTCCTTAAGGGAAAATCCTGTCTGACAAATTTGTTGGGATTCTTTGAGGAAATAAAAGGCAGGATCGACAAAGGCAAGTCAGTAGATTTTGTTTACTTGGATTTTCAGAAAACCTTCGACAAGGTGCCACACATGAGACAGCTAAACAAGATAAAAGCTCATGGTATTACAGGAAAGGTACTAACATGGGTATAAGATTGTATGACTGGCAGAAGGAAAAGTGTGGGAATAAGGGGGACCTTTTCTGGTTGACTGCTAGGGAAAAGTGGTATTCCACTATCGTTCACGTTATATGTTAATGGTCTGGATGATGGAATTGATGGCTTTGTGGCCATGCTTATGGATGATACAAAGATAGGTGAAGGGACAGGTGTATTGAGGAAGCAGGGAGTCTCCTGAAAGACTTGGACAGATTCAGAAAGTGGGCATAGAAGTACCAGATGGAACATGCACCTCGGCAGAAGGAATTAAGGTGTAGACTATTTTCTAAATATGGTGCAAATTCAAAAATCAAAGGTGCAAAGGGACCTAGGAGTCCTTGTGCAGGATTCCATAATGGATAAGTTGCAGATTGAGTAGAAGGCAAATGCAATGTTAGCATTCATATCCAGAGGACTAGAATATAAAAGCAAGAATGTAATGCTGAGGTTTTATAAGGCATTGGCCAGACTGTACTTGGTGTGTTGTGAGCAGTTTTGGGCTGGCATTGGAGAGGGTCTGGAGGATTCATTCCAAGAATCGCATGAATAATTCTGGGAATGAAGTGGTTAGCGTATGAGGGGCATTTGATGTCTCAGGGCCTGTACTCATTTGAATTTAGAAGAATAAGGGGAGATCTCATTTAAAACTATAGAATATTGAAAGGCCTAGATCAAGTGGATGTGGAGAGGATATTTCCTATGATGGGAAAGTCTAACACTATAGGTCGCAGCCACAGAGTTAAAGGATGTCCCTTCGGAACAGAGTTGAGGAGGAATTTCTTTAGCCAGTGGTAAATCTGTGGAATTCATTGTCATAAACTGCTGTGGAGGCTAAGTCAATGGGTATAATTAAAACTAAGGTTTTTAGTTTCCTGATTAGAAAGGGTGTTAAAGGTTATGGGGAGAAGGCAGGAGAATGGTGTTGAAAGAGAAAATAAATCAGCCATGATAGAATGACAGAGCAGAGTCGATGGGCCAAATGGCCTAATTCTTACATATTGTAGACTTATGGTTTTAATGTGCAAACAGTAAACTAAACCCTGCTGATAATCACAGCATCTGCTAATGTGGTATTATGACAAGTGCTAACATTTCAAACTGTTGATGCAGTCCAGCATCATTGTCAAATAAATCCAAATAAAATCTCTTTCCCCTAACGCAATGCATGGAAAATTGCAAAAAGTAATCCTACCCTGGCCAGCCTGCCGTCTTTCTCCTTGCGTAAGTGTGAGCATGTCCGAAACTCTGCTACTGTTGACTGATCACTGCATTCAATCTCACAATGTGCTCACATGTCCCTATTTTCTGCAATCTGCCCCACTCCTACATCTTTTGAAATAGCCATGATCCTTCCAATCTCGACTCTGTGCATCTTTCATCTGTATCAGGAGTTCCTAACCTGGGGTCCATGGCATAAAAATGTTGGGAACCCCTGATCCACATTAATGATGATTTCAGCTTCTACTATTGAGGCCTGAAACTCCAGTATTCTTTCCTGATTGTTTTTTTACATTTTTTTTGTAGTCTGCTTGCTATGTACCTCCCAAACTATACATCATCTGGAAAGGAGCTTAATCAGATCTTCACTGTAACTTAACTACATAGTTAGCAATCTTTCCCCTTTATCCTACCCATCTCTCCCCCACCTTCTCTGCAACCTAAAGTCAATGTGTTTTCTTCCTTTTCTAGTTATGATGAAGATTCCTGGACTTGATACATTAACTGTTTTGCTTCCACAAATGCTGCCTGCCCTTTCGAGCATTATTTGATATATTTTTTCATAATTCCACCATCCACGCATTTTTTTATTTTTATTCTTTCCCCAGACTGTTTTGTTTTCCTGAATTTGCTACTCTCATTTAAATACCCTGTTTAAAATCTGTTTTAAACAACTGTTTCCTCACCTGTCTCAATCTCTATTTTTTGGTTTGTGTCATTTTTTTTGTCTGATTATCTTTCTTGAAGTACATTGGGAAATTTTCCTTTGATAATGGTGCAGTATAATTGCAAGATGCCATCTTCTCTTCAAAGATCAGGCAGTCACGGTGCCAACTATTTAATAGGATTGTGAATTCTGACTCCATCAGCCTTGTGTAGCATAGAGCCAACTAAATCAGGTTGAGTTATTGATTTTTTGACCCTTTCTACTATAGACGCAGCGACCACCAATCCATAAATGTGGTTTACAAACTTCTCTTCAAGTCAGCCTCACTTGACCTGCTGAGTGTTTTCAGCAAACCCTTTTTGTATAACAGTTGCGATCTTAGTTTCAAAGTCCTTGGCCTTGCTGGGTGAGCTTCGTTAATTTACAAATAATCTATAGTATTTATCAGTCTAAAAGATTTATTTGAAAAAGAGAGTTTTTTTTGGTGTCAGCCCTGTTGATTGCCTTTGAACAAGTTTCAGTTGCACTCAAGTTCAGGTAACGCCTGTCTGGAGTCTGGATGAGAGGAAGCTGTATAGGGAATAGATTGTCTCTCTCATTAGGAGTGCCCCCACCCTTCTTACCTTGCTGAACTCTCCAGCACAAATGACATCTGAATGGGCTTAAAATGCGAGTGAAAGGCTGACAATGACTATTTATTGCCAACAGAACACTCAAATGGTCAAAGTCATTAACCCGGGCTGCCTCACTGATTATGTCACTGCAACAGAAGGCATTGGACAGGATTATGCTTCCATTTGGGCTGCATTCCATCCACCCTCTATTACTCAGGTCTGACTTCTGCATCTGTGCTCTGCCGTCTGGAAATAGTGACTGCGCCGCAGGTTACCTGACTTCCTGCCCCTTTGGTCGCAGAGCCATGTGGCTGGTATATCTTGTGCTCATCCTTTCAGCATTACACCTGCCAGGGCTGAATACTGTATATAGTGCACTTCCATTTATTTTTGCCAACCTTGATGGAAAAGGTAGATGGTTTGTTTTCTTCTTTGTCTCGAGTGATAATTAAGGTTTAAATTAATGTATATCAGTCAAATGTGTCTTTGAATGTGTTTATTTTTTAAATATTTTATTAGTTCATCTTTATTTATGTATCTCAGATCATCAGGGATGAATCACCTACTTGAAAAGGCTCCTGACATTTTTGAACTGTCAGAAAGCTGTCAGGGTGGTCCAGAGCAAAGAGTCTGTTTCAGTGATCAGAAACTCGGGCCCTTGCAGACTGCTGTTGTGGGCCTTGGGGCCATAGATAGTTAGGACAATCACAGGAGTGCATGGGAGTGAATGCAAGACAAGCTGGAACAAGGTGTTGTCTCAAATTAGTCCTGACAAGCCATTTAATTTCTAAGGGATTTATTGGGTTGCAGTGAAGGTTGATGAGAAAGTAAAGTCAATTTTAAGACTTTGTGTTTTGTTTACTGCTTTAATATTTAAGAGTGCTTGAAGGGATTGTCTATTTACAATAAATGAAATTTCAGAGACATTTTTTATTTAATGATTTTAGTTCCTCCACATATAATTCAAGTTCCTATTGCTATTCTGAGATTCATTGTTGAAATCTGGCCAGTAAGATAAGGTCTCCACACCCAAGTTAAGCAGGTTTGAAAACAAGATAATCACAGGCAGTCACAGACCAATATAGCTAATATATGGTGTGATACAGTGAAGCTTGAACTGATTGAATTTTTCTCTATGTACAAATAAAGTAGGTGTATATAGATAGGAGGCCCTCCTATAAAAAAGAATACTTTCTGAATAACCTTGAACTATTGATTCTCCTTAAAATTTCAGAGTAACCATATTGCCTTAAACTTATTATGATTTGCTTTGCTAGCTTGTTCACTTTCCGCTCCTCAGAACTCAGTCATCTTGAGATGGATTCCACCAGTCTGAAGTTCTCCAAAGATTTAACCTACCAGTGGTGCTTTGCATCTCAACAGGGAAGAGAGCAGATGTCAGGCTTTTGGACTGTGAGGTACCAGAATGGAACGCCAGTGGGGACTCTCACTTCCAAGAAGCATCTTCATATTGCGACCAACTGCAGTAAAAGTGATTCTTCTCTTTCCCAATGAGGTATCCTCTGCAAGACCTTTATAACTGTGTGCACATCATACACAGTAATGTAATGGATGGCCCAATTTGCAAAAATTAGCAACATTCTTCAATTTAGTTTCACTGTCATTCCTTTCACATTTCAAATCCTTCTTTAAACCCTTTCTTATTACCCAAGCTTTTAATCAAACGAATCAAGACACTTATGTAATTTACTGTCAATTTTGTTTGATTTATATTCTGGTGGAGCTCTTTGGAGATGATTTTCTATAATGGAGCTGCTATAGAAAGGCAAATTGCTATTGCTGAATCATGGTCTAATAACCCTTTTTCCCCAAGGACAATTCCCAGAAAAGGCCTCAGGTGGAATTGCTGCTTGGCAAAAACAGGAGTCAGGATGTGTCACGATAAAGGGCGCTCAGTCACATTCATTCATTTCACACTTCTTTTCATGACTAATTTTACTCCACCTCGGAAACTTCAACCAGGTCTTTTTCCCAATAAAGTAATAAGACTCAAATCTGAGGAAATTTACTCTTTCATCATTCACCGCCCTGGTACAGGGAGAACAGAGAGTCAATCTTTTTGAAAGACAATTCCACCGAAACAAGCCGGGCAGAAAATACTTTAGAAAATAATTAAGGTCATTACTGGTCATATGTATAGTGGTATTAGAGCAATAAGCCTGTTCTAAACAAAAGGTTCTGGTAGATTGTCTTGTGTCTGGTGCTGTCCCCACAGAATACTGATTCATTATAAGGCACTTGGCATGAAGGAGAAATATTTCACTAAACAAAAGTACTTGAAAAGAAACTACTACTACTACTACGTCGACTCAGGCCTAGGGGGCCGGCGTCGGGCACGATGACGGACTCTCCACTTCTCCCTCTCCCTCATCAGTGTGTTCAGTTCATCTACATTAGCCACGCCGCTGTCTTCTAGGAGCGTGTTGACCATAGTCTTGGGAGGACGCCCAGGGTTCATCCTCCCGTGCTTGGGCTCCCATATGATGACTAGGCTGGCAGGCAGCTCAGGGTGGCGTAGACAGTGCCCTGCTATTTGCAGTCTTCTCGCCTCAATTTTAGTGGTGGGCATCGGTACGTTATAGAGCTCGATATTCGTCATGTGCTGTTGCCAACTCACATCAAGAGCCATCCAGAGCATTCATGTATAGCAACCATCTATAGACTTTCGCATAGCCTTGGTGAATGTCCACGTCTCGCATCCGTACATGAGAATGGACTCTATGACTGCTATGAAAATCCTCTTTTTAAGCCCTCTGGTCAGGTACGACTTCCAGATTTCTTTCATGTCGTTCATAGCCCTCCACGCCAGCGCCTTCTGTATCTTTATGTCCTTCTCCGAACTCATCTTTCTTGACCCAAGGACTTGTAGTCAAAGACTTCCTTAATGGTATCATTCTCTACGGTCTTGAGAGTATCTTCGTTGCAGTTAAACGCCATGTCTTTTTAGCATTTAGAAAAGAAACAGAAAGACTAAAATCATCAAAACTAGCTAGTCTAATGATTCTGGGCAGTTGACTGATTATGATAAAATTGTGCTTGCTTACTGAGCCAATAAAAGTACATTATTGGCACTTGACTAATGACAGAGCAAAAGGTAGTGTCCTCTTTAGAGATCATTTTCATGGGAATGCATCCTGCATGAAGAACATGTGTTCCTGGTCATTGTCATTGTCATGATAAAGGTCATTAATGATGATTATAGTTTTAGATGAGGAGGGACATTAATACCCCAGGCAGCATATCAAAATATGCAGAAAATTCTTAAGGGTATCATAGCCAGGGGAGATAGTGGAGATAACCTCCCACTACCCATTAAATGCTTCCAATGGCATGTGTCTCAAATAGCCTTGACAACCAAGTCCAGCTCCTGACCTTCACATGTGACTTAGCTACTAAGCCTGACGGAACTGTTTCTGCTGACTGGTTACTGTCACCTTAAAACCAGTTACATCGAGTAGATGTGTCTCCTCAGCAACGGTTGGCAGCTCTTGCAGGCTTAAGGCTATACACATTTGTGGGGAAGGATTCAGAAATAAACTCAATGGAAAATCCAGAGCAGGAGTCCCTAAGGCAGTCCTATGTTGAGTTCAACGCTGACTGGCAACTCCTGCAACTCTGCTGGTGCAAAACTGCAACAGTCTTTGATGTTCCTTTGGATTTATCAGCTGCATGGAGATGGGGAGCCTGTTGTATGAACAGCAGCTTGTTCTCCATATTGTACTGCCATGGCCTGCATATCAAGTGGACAGCTAGGACACAATATCCATGGTCAACTCTGACCAATAAAGAGCCTCAACTATCGAAGTAGCTTCAATATCTCTTTTCCTTTAATTAAGCTATCTGTATTTCTAACAAATAACCTTTTTTTCACTATTTTTGATTAATTCTCAAATATTGATAGCTCCCTCCACCTCAGGTGACATTCATTAATTTTTAAACAATATATTTTGCTTTCCTTCCTCAATTGGGTGCGGTTCCTGAAGAGGCTAGGAGGTTTTTAACAGTTGTGTGGTTAGTTCCTGATATTCACTACATTACCACAGAAACATTATGGCACAGATAGAGACTCCTCAAAGCATCAGTCTGTGGAGCAATCTATCCAACCTCACCCCCTCACCCTTTCCACAGAGCCCTGTAAATTATTTACCTTGAACAACTTTCCAATTCTCTTGAGAAAGACCTGTTTGATTTAGCTTTCAATTTACCTTGAGGATTCTCAGATGATGGGGATATTGCATGACTATGGCAATAAATGGAGAAATAAATAATGAATTCTCCATCAGCTTTTATTCTCTACTTAATGAACATGATGAGCATAACTATTATTTCTTTTCTTTTAAAATGTGGAATACAAATTCAGTTTTAAACATTATAAAGGAGCCTGTTTTTTAACATCTGGTGCAGTATTTGTGTAGGAGTTTACAGTGGTGTGTGTACTTTCTAACAAGCCAGATGCTTTCTAGATACCTTAAAGAATTTCAATGTTCAAATAAAGGCTGAAATGCATGCAAATCATGATTTCTAGCCGCTTACAATCCAGTTATATTGGGCACTGTATCCTCCCATCTTAATGGCACCTTCCATGCTGTATGTAGAAAAGAGCTATTAAAGGGACAGATGTAAATGTAATGATCTTCCAGTAGTTGTTCACAGTTAAATTTTTAAATGTCTTTTTACTTTTGCTTTATGTCACACCTTTTCTTTAGTTATATCCATTTTTCTTGCAGCACAACCTATTGACTATACTGTTGGAAACAGAGGCAGCAAAATCAGCAAAGTTCCCAACTTTAATTGATGATTTCGAAGGGAAAATGGTTTAAGGATCAGGCATGAAAATCAATTAAATTATAAGCACTCACTCCAGCTTGATCCTTCCAGCAGCTCAAAGCAGAACCCTACACTGATTGGCATAGCAGTTTAATGTCAGTTTTACTCTCTAATTGCCCCAAGTGTACTATTTCATAGTTAACGTAGAAAAAGTGAAAAGCAGTAAGTTATCAAGGTAAACAAACATACTCACTGCACACCACACCTCACAACTGGAAGCCTTGGCATTTCTACCTGGCAATGAGTGGCAAGAACTTTGCTGACTCTATCTGATGGATAGATTCTGATTACAGAACTGCAGTACCAGAGAATAGGGAACAGTACAGCACAGGAATTGGCCTTTGAACCCCACGATGTTGTGTCAAACTAACTAAACTAGTAACTCCAATCTGCCTACACAAGGTCCATATCCGTCCATTCTCTGCACATTCAGTAAATTTTATTATCACAGTACATACATGTCACCATATGCAACCCTGAGATTGATTTTCCTGTGGGCATACTCAGCAAATCTATGGAATAGTAACTATTCCTGTAGTAACTATAACAAGATCAATGAAAGATCAACCAGAGTGCAGAAGACAACAGACTGTGCAAATGCAAATATAAATAAATAGCAATAAATAACGAGAACATGAGATAATGAGATAAAGAGTCCTTTTCGTGAGATGATGGTAGGAACATTTCAATGATGGGGGCAAGTGAGTGTAGTTATCCCCTTTTATTCAAAAGCCTGATAGGCAAGATCTTGAACGAATACTTCTCATCAATGGAAGCTAAAGAATTCAGAGAAAAGAATAGTGTTGTCTTGGAACACATCCACATTAAAAAGATGAGATGCTGGCAGTCTCTAAGTACATAGAGGTGGACTCCTGGAGTCTGACCAGCAGTATCCAAGGAGATTGGTGGAAGCTAGGGAAGAAATTACTGGAGCCCCAAGAGTTATTGGTATTGCCATAAGCCAAGGTGAGGTACCAGAAGATTGGAGGTTGGCTAATGTTGTGCCTTTACTTAAGAAGGGCAGCAAGGACAAGACTGGGAGCTACCGGCAATGAGTCCAACATCAGTGGTGGGAAAGTTACTGGAGGAGATTCTGTGCAATAGGATCTACTCGTATCTGGAAAGGAAAAGACTGATCAAGGATAATCAGAATGGCTTTATGCATAGTAAATAGGTCTCGCAAACCTGATTGAGGTTTTTGAAGAAGTGACCAGTGGTGTCTCACAGAGACTGGTGCAGAATCCACCATTGTTTGTCACACATATATATTATTTGGATGGGAACGTAAGTGGCATGATTAATAGGTTTGTGGATGACACCTAGATCACTAGCTTTGTGATTTAGTCCGGAAGAAGGGTCTTGGCCTGAGACGTCGCCTGTTTATTCATTTCCATAGATGCTGCCTGACTGGCTGAGCTCCTCCAGCTTTGTATGTGTGTTGTTTTGGATTTCCAGCATCTGCAGAATCTCTTTTTCTTTATCACTAGCATGGGTTTGGTTCAGTGAATTTGGATGATTCTACTTCTCTTTTCCTTTTACAGCCTCTCCACACCCAACAACCCCACCCCTCACGTACAATACCTAACTCCTAGCAACTAACTCAGTATCAACTACCAGGAATAATTAACCAATTTTTTTTTAGGCATCCATTAGTCTCATGAGACCATGGATTTGCACCTTGGAAGATTTCCAGGGCACAGGACTGGGCAAGGTTGCATTGCAGTTGCCCATACTGCAAGTCTCCCCTCTCCACGCACCAATGTTGTCCAAGGGAAGGGCATTAGGACCCATACAGCTTGGAACCGGTGTCGTCGCAGAGCAATGTGTGATTAAGTACCTTGCACAAGGACACACACGCTGCCTCAGCCAAGGCTCGAAATAACGACCTTCAAATGACTAGACAAACGCCTTAACCACTTGGCCACACGCCAATTATAAGCTTACAAAATTCCTATTGGTCAGTACGGTTGAAATTTAAATAACCATTTGGGTTCATTTCCCACTGTTAGGGTAGAAAATGGAGAATGTACCTTAGAAAGCAGCCAGTTTGAACTCATTTTACATTAGATTAGGAGAGCTTAAACCTAAGAGTCTAGGAGGAATGAATTGTGAGATCAGAGATTAGGTCTTTCTACCCTCTAGAGAAATATCACCCACTCCTTCAGTATTTTTAAAGCTGCATATGAATACCTACAGTAACATACAGAAGGAAAAGGGATTTCAATGAAATGGATATAATGAATGTATTATTTTCCTTTCAGATTTATAAGATAAACACATTGTTTTTTTTGCCACTAAAAGCAATCATTAAGAGGCTCACCTCAAGGTCCCCAATGTCCCTTCTCCCCACTTAAATTAATGTTCATGCAAGATAAAAATGGCAAATCTCTTGACGGAGCAGCACACATTAAAGTGTAGATCAAATTCAACTTAAATTAGCTCTATTTACCAACTAGGGGGAATGAGACAATTCTTTGCTGATTTACTTAGAGTTTGAAACAGGTGTAAACCATTCAAACAGAAGCCAGTGATTTGCAAAATAATTATGTTCTGAAGAAAGCAGCCGAGGAAGAGATTGGATTGATTATAACAAATTGTTTCCATGAATAGGAAACATATTCTGCCTTCCAAGTAGCTGAACAGCAACACTTAACTGAAAGTACATTACACTAATTTAAGAAAAATAAAGCATTTCTGATTTCTATTCAGTCTTTTCGAATAGCTTTTATTGTATGTCCAGTTGCATTTTACAGCTTTCAGAAAAGGATTCTTTATCTCAAGTTATGTTATCCTATCTTAGGGGACAGGCTACTATTTAGAAGACCTATCTGAAGGTAATTTATTTTTAGAAAAACGAAGCTAATATTATACATCATGCAAGGACTTACAGTACCTTTAATCTTTAGAATTTCGACTAACTCAATTTTGGCACCATAATTTTATAACAAGCTATTCTTTTAGTACTATGTTAGATTTTTTACATAAACTTCCCATCAAATATGCAGCTGTATTTAAAATATAATTAGTGACAATTTTTTATTTGCTCTAATGAATCTTCAATTATCTCCAAAAACCTTCTCTACACCCACTGCCACTTCTCCTCCTACCTCAGTAATTCTTCTCCTACCTCACTAATTGAGAGTTTGAGCTTCAAACTTCTTACAGATCTATTTGGAAAATTTTGCAAATAAAGGGTCAAAGGTTCATTGATTATCAAAGTTGCATCTCTGAAATTATTCTTGTCCAGGTAGCCTCGAAAACAAGAAAGGAAAGAATAGCAGAATGATCATCAACACCCAGTTCCCTCCTCCCCGCACGAAAAAAAATGAACAAAAACAGAACAGGCACACATCTAAAACAGAGAAAACCTGGGTAACATTCTTCGGGCACAGCAGCAAGCCTTTCCATCTCCGGCAGCAAGCGATCCTACCAGCGATCAAAAGGCAGTCTCCCCTTTCCCGTAGCAGAGCGATCCCCCCAGTGATTAAAAGGCAGTCTCCCCTCTCTGGTAGCAGGGTGATACCCTAGTGATTAAAAGGCAGTCTTTCCTCTCAGTAGCAGAGCAACTCCACCAGCGATCAAAAGGCAGGCAGCTGGTGCTCACCTTCTGCATTCGCCTCACTGTTTCTATGTCGCTTTAATCAGCAAACAATAGAAGATTTAATCAGTGAAACAGAGTTGAACATGGACTCATGTCCCCCACAGCCTTCACACCACGAGGTTCACGTATGCTGCCTCTGCCTCTCGGAGACAGTAGAGCAGTGAAATAACCAAACAATCTCCAAGCTGCAAACCACAGGCTCCAACAGTTCCAGAATCACATTCAAGACAAAAAACAAATGTAAAAGACATAAAAGAAGAGAAATATATGGTTTCATGATCTATCCAGAAGATGTCAACCGAAGGACCGTTGCACATTGACGCCACCTAGACCAGGGGTCCCCAACATTTTTGGCACCGCGGACCAGTTTATTATTAACAATATTCTTGCGGACCGGCCTACCCGGAGTGAGGGGGGGCGGTAAGGTTGCCAACTGACAAGAGTAGCAGTCAAGTACGTTGTGTTTACCCCGAGAAAGACTACCATGACCTTGAAGCCTTGCGTGGGCACCTATGTGCGCATGCGTGTACGTGCCGATTTTTTTCTACAAATCGTTTTTGGTGATTCTTTTCGGGAGGGGGGGTGTTAATCACGACCGGAATACAGCTGATAAGTGGCTAATACACTCAATTTTGTTTCTAAAAGGGTTTATCTAACGAATTTAATATTAAACACACAGTACATATTTTCCTCGCATGAATATAATGATAATTCAATTATCAGGGGAGGACGGGGAGCTTGAAGTAAGTGTTGAACAAACTTCCAGTAGAAGTGGTAGAGCCAGGTTCGATATTATCATTTAAAGAAAAATTGGATAGGTATATGGACAGGAAAGGAATGGAGGGTTATGGGCTGAGTGCAGATCGATGGGACTAGGTGAGAGTAGCGTTTTGCACAGACTAGAAGGGTCGAGATCGCCTGTTTCCGTGCTGTAATTGTTATATGGTTATATGGTTATATAAGTCACTTATAAGTCAATAGCATCACAACATTTTAAGTAACATTTGGATATTAAACACACAGCACATATTTCCCTGTATGAACATATAAAATCATTGCAACACACCAATATTGCTGAATCAGTGGGAGCCCTGGGCTTGTTTTCCTGCAACAAGATGGTCCTATCGAGGGGTGATGGGAGACAGCGATACTCGAAGGGACTTATGTCCAGTCTATTCTGCAATTTAGTTTTCGTTGCATTCGTTGCAGAGATATGTTGGAAATGGAAGCAACGTTTTCAATGCTTTCGTGGCTATCTCAGGATATTTAGCCTTGACTTTGATCCAGAATGCCGGCAGAGATGTTATGTCAAACATACTTTTCAGCCCGCCGTCATTTGCAAGCTCGAGGAGTTGATCTCCTTCCCCCACTGACATAGATGACACACGGGTAATGACCTCACATGCGTTCAAGCTCAACGGTGGGCGTGACAGGGAATGAGGAAAGGTGCAACTGACTCATATCGCCAAATCATATCATTTCCTCGCGGCTCGGTAGCACATGCTTTGCGGCCCGGTACCGGTCCGCGGACCAGTGGTTGGGGACCGCTGACCTAGACCGAAGTACGGTTCACCACTTTGAGCATGTATTACTCTTTGATATAGAGGGAAAGACAGCTGTTTATATCCTAGCATGGAGAACAACCAAGCAAAGACACTCAAAGCGTAACTAAATTCCGTTCCATTGGACAAACTGAGGAAGTCAAGAGTTTAATGCAAATGATGTTATTCTCACATTTTGAGGTTCAATTTCTGACATCTCATAGATTGAAGAGCAGATATGCTAAGAAGGAAATAGTTGTCCTTTCACAAGCAGTGACCTCCATTACTGATAATATTCGAAAGGAAAAGTAAAATCTTCCTTTACTATTTGTAAAACATCTGATGAATGCATTAGAGGAGCTAAAAGAAATTTTGTCAGTTAGCTCTGTGATACTTAGAAGAATTATAATCAGGTATTCGCGTTCTCCTTAGTCTCTAATTCAGAGGCTTTTACTGCACTCACATTTTTTATCTCTTCATTTTTTCCCCCAGATAACTCAATTTACTTTGTGTGTAATCTACAGTTTCTGAAGTAAAACACCCCAAACGTTTTTGAGATTTGTAATGTGTGCTGCCAATTGAACGTTGAGTGAGAGTGAAAGAGTAGATCAGGCTATGAGGACATGGATCTGTGTCTGTCAGATGATACTGGAGAGGCAATGAAGGAAAGGAATACACACCCAGGCCAGGGTAGAGTGGAAATTGTGAGGCAAGTGTTATGTTGTTTGTGGTTCTCTCTCATACACAGTCCTTCCAGGTTATTGTGGTCAGCATTTTACAAGGTACAATTAAAGAAGCTTTGGTGAGCTGATGTAGTATATCTTGCAGGCAGTTCACACTTGCACCACCAGGCAGGTGGTAGAGGTGATGAGTGTTTGTTTAATGGATAGAATACTAATTGAATCGGAATCAGAATTCTGATTTTGAATCCCTTTGCAGCTGCACACAATAGGTCACCACATTCTGACGCCACCTTGATTATCTTGATTGATCGAATGGGTTTATTTATCCTTCATATTGTTATTTGCCGTAAGTTTAGTTGGAACTCCACTCTAGGTAACTTCTCCATCATGCGCCTGCTCTGAGGTGAGGACCTCCGTCAGGCAGAGTTGACCATGGATATGGCATCCTGGTTGTCTAGGTATGCTAGCCTGGGGAGTACAATATGGAGAACAAACTATTGCCCGTGTAGCAAGCTCCCCCCTCTCCACCCATCTGATGAACCCAAAGGAATGGCAGAGACCGATACCGTTTGGTACCAGCAGCGTCGCAGGAGTTGCCAGTCAGTGTTGAACTTATGTAGGACTACCTTAGGGACTCCAGCTCTGGATTTTTTCCTTTGGGGTTTACTCCCGAAGCCTTCTCCATGAGTGGAGATTTGAGATCAGAGCTTTCCTTCTCCTAAATGAGCTGCCAACTACAGATGATGAGCCCCATCTGCCTGAAGCGACTGGTTTTAAAGCACCAGTGACCCTCCTTTGCCCCTTCTCTTGTCAGTAAAAGTTATTCTGCTGGGAACCACATGTGAAGGCCAGGAGCTGGACTTGGTTGTCAAAGGCTACTTGAGGCCTGATATGCATCATGTAGGTTGTCAAAGGCTACTTGAGGCCTGATATGCATCATGTAAATGGCAGAAAGATTTTGACACCTAAAATGGATTAAGTCAGCTCTTTTGTCTGGGCTATGAGGAGCCCAAACTGTGCAATGGGGAGCTGTCCTCACATACAGGTGCTGTTTGATAGGATTTTGCGGACAGGTTACATATGAGCAAGTTTTCACTGAGTCAGACTGATGTTAATAGTGTACTATGGTGTATCACATTTAACTAGAAATAGCTCTCAAGCACAGATCTTCCGCATTACAGACAAGGCGCATGTTCTTTGATGTGAACAGCATTCTGAAGTATTTCTTAATGTCAACATGAATAATAAATGCAGGTCTGGTAATGTTCGCATCCACTAAAAGGAGAAGCAAACTATACGGTGGTCATTCCATTCATCACTGTCGTGGGCAGATGCACGTCAAATCTCAGTCCTGAAGAAGCGTCTCGGCCCAAAACGTCAACTGTTTACTCTTCTACATAGATGCTGCCTGACCCATTGAGTCCCTCCAGCACTTTGTGTGTGTTACTTTAGAATATGGAAACTGAGGAACAATAAACAGAATGCTGATAGAACCCAACTGGTCAAGCAGCATCCTCCAGGAAATGTAGTGGAAGCTTGACCCAAAAGCAGAGAAGCAGGGATGATTTAGCAATAAACGATATTTTACTAATAAACTGCAAAATAACAATCCACAAGGGGCCGCAAAACAAGAGAGACTTCATGTGAGAAGACAACAATGTAACTGAAGACTAGAAGCAACTGGCTGAGGCTGGAGTTGGATGAGTGAACAAGGGACTGTGGACGAGAGCTGGGTTTAAGTAAGCTGCAGGTGATCAGTTGAAAACAAGTGACATGTCACAATGGGGAGCGTTGGGAGCAAGGGTGGACCCAAAGGCAAGACACATCTTGTGAGGTTAACGTAATTAAGTTAATTGCTCGATACAAGCAGAGCAAAGCAGAAGCAGGAATGGGGTACTGGACAAGAACTCAGGCCTTGGACTAGACTGGGATTAAAGGTCTGGGCTAGGACTCAGAATCACGGACCGCCAGGGCCAGGACTTGGCACTTGGATGCCGCCAGGGCCAGGACTTGGTACTTGGATGCTTCCGGGGCCAGGACTTGGTACTTGGAGCCTCCGGAGCCAGGAACTCTTCTTATTCACGGGACATACACAGACACAGGACATAAAATACTGAGCCGGGAATCCTCCTAAGACATAGAACGGAGTCGGGACTCTTCTTGACACAGGGTCAGGACCCTTCCAGGGTACAGGGCTGGGATCCTTTTTAGATGCACGACATGGATACAGAGACCACACAACAATGAACAGAACTATAATTGGGCTCAAGTACATAATGTACTGGTTAGGCTCAGGAGTACATTCAGCCAGAGACTCATTCCACCGAGATGCAACACAGAGCGTCATAGGAAGTCATTCCTGCCTGTAGCCATCAAACTTTACAGCTCCTCCCTTGGAGGGTCAGACACTCTGAACCAATAGGCTGGTCCTGGACTTATTTCCTGACATAATTTACATATTACTATTTAATTATTTATGGTTTTATTACTATTTATTTATGGTGCAACTGTAATGAAAATCAATTTTCCCCGGGATCAATAAAGTATTAACTATGACTATGACTATGACTAAGTACACTCTAAGCCACGGCGAGCTCTTGACTCACCACAGCGGGTTAACTTAGACTGACCCGTACTGACAAGGGAAGGCAGCTTGCTGGCACTTGTTCCGGGAGGAGACTAGGCTTGCTCTGGCCAGATGGCATTGGCTCGCAGTACCTTTGGCAACTTCGCAAACACTCTTGCATTGAACGGCAGAAAGCCATATAAACTGTCGGTTCAGCCAAGACTAAATTGCCTCCAATCACCAAGCCCGAGGGACACGGGAAAACAGGGAACCAAAGGTAAACACGGAGTCAACGGTCCGGATCGTAAGATAAACAAGGTAAATTTAAAGGGACCCTGATTCAGACCATGACATGGCAGGTGACTCCTGTTAGCTGGCTAGAGACTGAGAGGTGCCTGCTTATACAGTCCAGACAGGAACACCCCTCCCCCATTTTGGCCAGCTCCCAATGGCCGAGGTTGATCTGCATTAGGACAGCGGGACTCCTTGATGAACGATGGGTCCAAGGTGAAACTGGATAGCATCCAAGACCTCTCCTCTGGGCTGCACCCTTCCAAGTCGACGAGGTACTGCACACCCAATCCACGTTGACATAAATCCTTCAACCGCGAAACGCATACAATGGATCACCTTCCACCATTCTTGGTTCTGGGGATGCAGGCTCATGTGAGTTGAGCAGTCCAAGGACAATGGGCTAGAGGCAAGACACATGGAAGATAGGTATGGCCCTGAGGGATGGTAGCAGCTGGAGATGATAAATGACTGGGTCGATGCAATGGGTGACTTTGAAGGGAACAAATAAACCAGGGCAAGAGTTTGGGGAAGTTGGTGTGCAAGTGCAGATCTTCAGTTGACAGCCAGACACGGTCCCCAAGCTGGAGTACTCTGGCAGGGCGGTGATGGTGGTTAGCTTGGAGGCAATAGTGTGGTTGTCAGCCAGGTTGGCTCTTCATGAAGCACTTCAAATGGTGACAAATTTGTGGCAGAGGAGGTGTGTAGATTGAGGGGCAGTTCACCACAGAGCAGATATTTCTTCCATGTGGAAGTGTTAGAAGCCTCACAGAAACTTCTCCAATTGCTGATTGGCTCTGTCTGATTGAACATTGGTCTGCAGATGATAGCCAGAGAACAAGCTCACTGAGATGCAGACGAGGGAGAGAAGTGGGCCCAAGGCACACCAGAAGCAGGAGAAGTATTGTGGGCCCCAGTGTGATGCAAACCTGAAGGAAACCTGGAAGTGAACTACATATTGGAGAACCAGGTCTGCTATCTCAGCAGCTGACAGGCGTTTGGGGAGGGCACCTTGGAGAAATGGTCCACCACTGTAAGGATCACCATGGCCCCATTGGAAGATGTCAAACCATAATTAAATCTATAGCAATGTGGGACCATGGGCATCAGAGGACCATTAAGGAACACAGGAGCCCAGCAGACTACTGGTTGGAGGAATTGGACTAGGCACATTGAGGGCAGGCAACAACGAACTGACGTACATCTGGGATCATGGTGGGCCACTAGAACTGGCACTGCAGAAAATGCGGAGTCTGTCACATGCCTGGATAGCTGCAGAGGGGCGAGAAGTGGGCCCAAGGAAGTGCCTCAGAGTGCACGGCCATCGGCACATGCATGCAGTTGTGGAGTATGTCGGCTGGAGCACACTTGCAAGATCCCAGACTATCAGGCCGAGGATCTGCAAGGATGGAATGATGGGCCGAGGATCGATCTCCGTTTCAGCTAGATCGAACTGTCATGACAGGACGTCTGCCTCCACGTACTTGGAACTTGGTCAGTAAGAAGTGGTGAAGTTGAAAGGCTCAAAGAAGAGGGCGCAGTGAACATGATGTGGGTTGAGTCAGCGGGTCTGCTGAATGAATATGAGGTTCTTGTGGTCAGTACAGGTCAGGAAGGGCTCAGGGTTTCCCATAAGCCAATGTCTTTATTCCTTCAAGGCCCATTTGATGGCAAAGTGGCTCCCTGTCTCCTACTCCATGATGGCACTGTGTAGAGTTGACTTACCCACGAAGAAGGCACAGGGATGTGTCTTCTGATCCGGTACTCACTGGGAGAGGATGGCCATGTCAGCTGCATCCACCTCTACCACAAAAGGTCCAGAGGGTTTGGATGGCAGAGAATGGGATTGGTGGTGAAGCGTCTCTTGAGTTCCTCGAAAGCGTGGTCCATTGCAGCAGACCAGGTTATCCATGAGGTAGGTGATTTGCTAAGGGAGGTGAGAGCATAAGTCATTTGGCTGTAGTTCCTGGTGAAATGGTAGTAGAAGTTGGAAAAGCCAAAGAAATGCTTTAGCTCTTTGAGGAAGTATGGTCAGGGCCTTTCAATGACAGCGCACACTGTCACTGGGACCACAGAGTGAAAGGACGTAACCCAGGAACGAAATGACTGGGGTGTGGAACTGTCATTCTTCTAACTTGCAATTCAGCTGGTTTTGAAGAGATGCTGAATTACTGAACGAACAAGACTGATGTGGTCTTGCAGGTCCTTGCAACATATGAGGATATCGTCAAGGTAGATGAACAAATACCTGTGTAAAATGTCTCAGAGGATATCATCGATCAAGGCTTGGAAAGCAGGTGGACTGTTGGAAAGTCCAAAAGACATCACTATGTATTCATCGTGGCCAGTGGGTGAAATGAACACCATCTTCCACTCATCTCCCTGGATTTACATATTCCATAGATCTTATGTCTTATGCCTTAAGGCATAGATTTAATTTGGTGAAAATTCGGGCCCTGTGAAATGTTTTGAATGCATTGTCCATCAAGGGGAAGGGGTAGCAGTTCTCAATGGTGATTCCGTTGAATCCATGGTAGTCGATGCAGTGGGAGGAGGTCAATCTCACAGCCGTGTAGTCTGTGGAGTGGTAGGGTGCTGGTTTCACTTCTACTGAAGGCAATGGTTAAGTCACGGTATTCCTCTGGAAGGTTTTGTGAGGTTGACTCAGCTGACTTCACCTGGAAGTGGTCCAGCAGGTGGGTTCCCAACTCAGCCGCAAGCTGGATGATCAGGCAAAGTGAGGGTCATGAGTGGAGAGCCAGGGGTAACCCAGGATAAGAGGATGTTGGGTGAATCAATCCCGAGGAATTGGATGGATTTGCAGTGCTCTTTGATGCTTATATGTACATGTCGTGTGCGCATTCTGACCATCCCAGACACCAAGGACGTCTGTCAATAGCCATGATGCAGAAGTGGTGGGAGACTCTGTCGGGAGTCCAAGCCACAAAAACAGCATTTTGTCCAGAAAGTTGCCTGCTGTGCCGGGCTCCACCAGAGCCTCCCGTGTGCATTGAGCCATCAGGGCGTGGACGAGGACAGGGACAGTAAGTCAGGCTATGGTGCTGGAACAAAGGGCTGGGGGTGGGGTGGGGGGAACTTACCAGGTAATATGCCCCTCACCTCTCTCTAGTGGTGCTGTTTTCCCAGACATGTCGGCATTTGATGCGTGGGTGATCAGTTTGCAGTAAGCTCACAAGCTGTTTCTCCACTGACACTAACACACTCAGGGCATTAAGGGAGCTCTCCCTACCCGCATGGGTTCTGGGGCATTAATGATGAGGATCCTGAAGCCTGAAGTGGCTCTAGGAATGGAACTGGGTTCTAGTTGAGGATCTGGAGGCTTGTTCCACAAGACACTTGTCAATTTGGAGGTCCAGAGTGATGAGGCTTTGGAGGTCAGTGGACGTCACCCGGGTAGATAGCTTGCCTTTCAAGCGCTCCGAGAAGCCATGATGGTAATGGCCAGCAGCACATCTGCACTCCAGCCACTCTCCGCCATGACGGTCCTAAACCCTATGGTGTAGCCCAGCGCCAACCATGATCCTTGACGTAGGCAAAGCATCCAATCCATTGCCCCCTCTTCACTTCCCAGATGGTTGAAAACCCAGCACACCTCAGCAGTGAATTTCTCATATTTATTGCAAATGGTGCTTCTACTGTCTGCTGATTTCATGATTACATTCCATATGTTAGTTTTCAATTAAATTCCACATATTTTATTTTTTACTTTCATTTAATTTCCCTAGCTATTGTGACAGGTTTCAGACTCACTTCTCCTGATCAATGATCCGGTTCTATTATATAATCAGTTGAGTAATTTGACCCTTACGTTGCCATAGCCATCAAGTTGTCAGTAATCTCAAGTTTATTGTCAGTTAACTATATACTATACATGTATACCGTCAAACGAGACGATGTTCCCCTGAGCCAGGGTATAAAGCACAGTAGTACACATAACAGACATGTAACACACGATAACTCAGGAAAGTAAGGATAAAATCTACAGAGGAATTATTCATAAATAAATGAAGTAAAGTGCATTAAATAAATACCGTCAGGTACAGAACAGATGAACTGGTAACACTTTGAATGCGACACGGCAGGGAGCTCAGAAGTCTAATGGCCTGGGGGAAGAAAATGTTTCCCATCCTGACCATTCTTGTTTTTATGCATTGGATGGTAGAAAGTCAAAGAAGATGGGTGGGATCCTTGATAATACTAAGGGCCCTGTGCATGCAGCACTCCTGATAAATGTCCCCGATGGATGCAAGAGAGACTTCAATGATTCTCTCAGCCGTTCTCACAGTCCTTTGTAGGGACTTTTTAGATTATCAGGACACTCAGTCCTCGTTTATTGTCATTTAGAAATGCATGCATTAAAAAATGATACAATGTTCCTCCAGAATGATATCACAAGAAACACAGGACAAACCAAGACTAAAATTGACAAAACCATATAATTATAACATATAGTTACAGCAGTGCAAAGCAATACCATAATTTGATAAACAGCAAACCATGAGCACGGTTAACAAAAGTCTCAAAGTCCTGATAGCCTCATCATCTCACACAGACAGTAGAAGGGAGAAACTCTCCCTGCCATGAACCCCCAAGCACCGCAAACTTGCCGATACAGCACCATTGGAAGCACCCGACCGCAGCGGACTCTGAGTCCATCTGAAAACTTCGAACCTCTGACCAGCCCTTCGACGCCGAGCACCATCCTCTGCCAAGCACTTCGACCCCGCCCCGGCCACCGAGCAACAAGCCAAGGACTCGGGGCCTTCCCCTCCGGAGATTTCGGACCACACAGTAGCAGCAGCAGCGAAGCAGGTATTTCAGAAGTTTCACCAGATGTTCCTCCATGCTCTCACGTCTGTCTCCATCAAATCAGGATTGTGCACGGCACCCTACTTGACAAATAACAAACATCACCACCGGAATGGCCACTGCGAACTGCATCGTGCCACCATATTCTCCTTTCCTCCAGTCTGTAGTAACTAGTCTGATGGTCTGATGCTCGCCTGCTCCCATACCAGATGGAGATACAGCCTGTCAGGATGCTCTCAATGGTCCTCCTATAAAATTCAGTTAAGATGGAGGAGGGAGAGCCTTGCTAGCCTCAATCTTAGATTTCTTGTTCAGGGAGGTGACGTTAAAACACCAGGTGAGTTCTTCTGTGATGTGAACTCCCAGGAAACTGGTGCACTTAACTCTCTTTGGAGGAGCCATGTGTTCACAGAGGGGGATAGTTCTTCTGCACTTTCCTGAAGCCCACAATGATTTTCTTGGTCCTCTCCATGTTCTGACTTCGGTTGTTCTTCTCACACTAATCCACCAACTGCTCCCCTTTCTCTCTGTACTCCGACTCATCATCTTTGTTGATGAGGCCAACCACTGTTGTGTTATCCACAAGCTCGATGACACAGTTTGAGTTGAATCCTGCGACAGAGTCATGCATCAGCATTATGGACTGAGCATAGCCTTTGGGGAGTGCCAGTGATCAGCATAATGAGACTAGAGATTTTGCTGCCGACACAGACTGACTGTGGCCTTTTGGTTAAGAAGTCCAGGGTCCAGTTGCAGAGGGAGGTGTTGAGACCCAGTGAAGACAGTTTCCCCTTCAATTTCTGGGGTATGATGGTGTTAAATGCCAAACTGAAGTCTATGAACAGCAGACTGGTATATGAGACCGCATTTTGCAGGTGGGACAGGACAGAGGCTATTGCATCATCAGTGGATCAATTCAAGCAATAAGCAAACTGGAAAGGGTCCAATGTAGACCAGTCACTCAGAGGATTTCATAATGGTTGACGTTAGTGCCACCGGACAATAGTCATTTAGGCAGGTTACTGTCACCTTCTTTGGCAATGGAATGATGGTTGACTCCTTGAAAATCGAGGGAATAATGGACTGTTCCAGAGAGATGTTGAACATATTCATCAGCATCTCCATCAGCTGGGCTGTGCAGTCTTTCAGAACCCGAGCTGGTATATTATCGAGCACTGCTGCTTTGCATGTGTTGACTCTGGCCTCACCTCGTCTTCAGCCAGACTGAGTGTCTGCTCCCCTGAGGGGAGGGGTGCCTTCCTCACCAGCATTTTGCTCTGGTCATCAAACCAGGCGTAGAAGACAGTCAGCATTTTGGGCAGTGAGGCATCCTGGTCACTGACGTGTAGTCTGTAATCCCCTATGCTTCCATGCCATGGCTTCTGATTTGCCCTCACCCGGATGCGTTTCATGATGGTAACATCCTCAGTACACAGCTGGACACAGAATCCACATGTTCCTCAGTATTAACGTGGTTGCCATGGGTAGCAGTCTCCCTGAACATTCTGCAGTTCATGTTTTCAAAGCAGTCCTACAATGCTGAGATTGCCCCCTCAGGCCAGATTTTCACCATCTTTAGAACTGGTTTGGCCCATTTGATCACTGGTTTGTATGCTGGAATTAGCATTACAGATGAGTGATCTGACAGCCCAATGTGGGGTCGAGGAAATGCATTATATGCAGCTGGTATAGTAGTATAAACCAGGTCTATTGTACTTTCACCTCTGGTAGCAATGCCAGCATGCTGGTGGAATTTAGGCAGGACTGCTTTGGGGTTTGCATGGTAAAAATTACCAGCGACAATGAAGATACCATCAGAGTGTTTGGTTTGAAAGTCACTGATGGTGCTGTATGCCAGTCCCTCGATATATAAAAAGGTCTGCACTTCACAAAAATTAACTCACTCGTCAGTGAAAAATGGACTGTCACTGCTAAAGCGTCCACCAGTTCTTACTTATGTAAATACAGATATCGCCACCTTGCCTGAGATCACTGGATTCCTGGCAGGCTGGAACATGATAAGAACCTCCGGCCGGATGGCCACGTCCGGTATCAAGCCCTGAAGCCAAGTATCCATGAGAATGAGTGTGCAGATGTTCTTCATCTCTCACTGGTTCAGTCTCAGGCACAGGTAGTCCAGTTTATTTTCAAGTGAATGGACATTTGCCAGTAAGAATGATGGGAGGGCAGCCTGAAGTGCTCCAGTCTGAGCCCCTCCCAGATACCAGAGCACTCCCCCTCTCTTGCTTTCTTGCTCAATGCTTTCGATGGCAGCTCCCGCGGATGTCTGTAACAGGCAATAGCGTGCACAGTAAACCCAGGCTGCGGAGCTCATCTGTAGTCCAACAGCTCACTGGCGAGCTGGAATTGCTGTGCACGACATATTTAATAGCCAGTAGCACTTTCAGATCATAACAAAGACAAAAAGGACATGGATGAACTATTACAGCTGGAGACAGAGTGATTGCTTCTTCTAAATGCAACACCATCTGTGTAACCGTGCACCTGAATGTGTCACCATCTTTACTCTCCTCCAGCCGGTGAAGATCCAGATTCGGATAAAAATTGATGCCCATTATGTAGATATGGCCACTTTTGTTTCATCCTACTTTGTGGATATGTGAGAAATCCCTGAAAAAAAGCCTCTTTTAAGGAAACTGCCCCTAAGAAATTGTTCCTTATTGCAAATGTGTCCAGACATGTTGTAGAATAAATCATAACATGCATACCAAAGCAATGCGTGTTCTGCTGTGAAATTCCACAACCTTTAATTTTCAAAATATTTTGTTTCAGTTGGATAGACACTAATGAAAAGAATCTGTGCAGTAATATCATCTAATAGAACCAATATTATAACCCAAGTAAATTCCTCAACACTACTATTTTAGCGGTTCAGCTACCTTTAATACATTCTGTTTAGAAACCATCTTATCAATAGCCAAACTGCAATCAATTACTCCGCTTTTTCCATTAAGTCTAGTTATAGCAAAGTTTATTCAAAAACAAAGCACTTATTTTCTACTCCCTTTTTTAAAAATGGCATGAACGCAGTTGTGTAATGTCCACTCTCAAATTATAATGCCGGACTTGGCAAGCAGAATCACATGATCAGCAACGATACATCTTGACTGACATTATCTCTTGCTGGGCAGAAAGCAATTTATGAGAAAACTCTGCAATTTAGTACTCCAGGGATTTAAACATTTGAACAGCTAATTATTTTCTTTCCAAGTAACTGCAGGATTTGTCACTTGAGGAATTTAATTTTCCCGTTCAGTTTTTTTTCACCTTTCATTTACTACTGAGAACTGAAATTTTAATTGATGGTCTGCATTCCCTTTTGTTAATACAGCCCATAGCTTTTCAACAGTTGGTTATACTGGATCCTATTACAATCAAATGTTTGTTTTGTTTGCTGTCTTTCATTTCTTGCTGTGCTTTAAATGAGAACTTACCCAATTCTGAATGAAGCAATTTCACACAGGAAAATAGGTACGTGCTGGGCTGTGGTTGCATCTCCATAGAATTGAAGTTTCAAAATATCTGTGAGTACTTTACCCAGTGTCTTGATTGGTGTGTTTATTAGCTGGTTGGCATTTTTCAGATTTACCTTTAAGCCACATCCAAAATGTATCAGACTTCTGAATATCCAGCCCACAAATATTGAATTTTCATGCAATTATAAATTTAATAACCTAACTTCTCTTGAAAAGAATACTGTTTATGTAGTCTATGCAATGGAAAGGAGAGTGAATTTCCAACTGCGTGCTCTGAAAATGCTGAAACGTTTCAATTATGAAAGGGTGGTAAGGCACAAGTTCACCAATAACACCCCTCAGCAAACTGCAAATTTGCAGATGACAACACTCCATGCAACAGTCCTATCAGGAAGTTCTGGGAATATGCAGCAGGAGACTCCAATCTTTTTTGTGCATTTTTCATAATATTCCTACAGGCAGCAAATCGGTGTTGCAGACAGTGCATCTGTCTCACAACTCCAGCAGCACAGGTTCGGTTCTGACTTCCAGAGCTGACTGGATGGAGTTGGAACATTCTGTCTATGACCCACATGCTCCAGTTTCCTCCCACATGACAAATACATGCTGGGTCTTAGGCGAATTGGTCAGTGTAAATTGCACCCAGCAGTGGTCAGGTTAGGATAGATACCGGCATTGTATGAGAGAACAGCTGACAGGAAATAAATGGGGAGAATTGGGATTGCTTTGAAAACATCCTAGACTGAATGGGTCGATCAGCCTTCTTCTATATTCTAAGTAAGTATAAAGTGATAGATTCCACCTCAAGTACACCATTCTTTGGAAATCATATCAAATATTATAAAGGTGAGAGTATTGGCTAGAGCTTCATGAGTTTATGCTAGAAGAATGCAGAACAGGTGGGTTATACCATCAATCAGCAGGAAACACTGCACTAAATCACTGTTGCCAATGTTCTTTCTAGTTCCAACTCCAAAAGCGTTACTACTGAGCACACATCAGCATCAGGAAGCACAGACCACCAGAACTAAGAAAGTAACTTCTTGGCTCCTTTTAGCGTCGTTGTTGATTGGCCATTTCTGGCCATCCTGATTCTTAAAGCCTTTCCATTAATGTTCCAAGTTGTTGAATGTTACAAGGAGTGACAGGGGAGGTACCAGAGAATACTTTGGGATTTTGCGTAAACCAGTTACTCTCAGACATAGGTGCACCAGCAGGTATTCTCTTCGGCATACAGCATGGCTGGTGGAACAAGCAGAGGGGATAAATGGCAGGACCAGCTGCTGAAACAGGGAGGTGAAAGGAAACCATATCTATTCTTGAGTGTGCAAATCATCATCTTGTACTTGAGAGAGAAACAACATGTGAGGTACCTGCACTTTGCTGAAACCTACTTGCTGCTGTAATCAGAGTAGTGAAAGGATTGCCTGATAGTAAGCCTTCATGTAAGCTATTCTTTCCAGGATAATGCTGTAGAAACTGGGGTCACTAAATCTTCTTACTCAAAGGGAGTTGAGTTCATCATATAACCTCATGCCAGAAACCAACAAGAATAGAAGGTGCATGATAAAGGTCATAGACCTCCCCATCGTGCAACTATAATGCAGCTGGTTAGAAAAAAGATCACACTGTGGCGACCCACTTTCTGGCACCCACGAACCGGCTCACAACAGCGCGCGCAGGCAGAGGGCCGGCCCCAAAAAGGGCGCCAGGCCATCTTCACCAGCAGGGGGAAAATCCCGCGCGCGGAAAGGGTCTGGGAATATGCATTCCCCACAGCAATCCCGCCCAGGGAGGGCAGGAACGGGAAGGCTTTAAAGCAGGCCGCAAAGTCTGAATAAATCTCTTTCATCGCAACTCTAACTCACCGACTCCGTGTGGTTATTCTAGCGCTGTGTGTAGCACACCGCTACAATTGGTGACCCCGACGGCCCAAACGATATTTGGACCAGCGATGACCGACGCTGCATCTGTTCACGCAGTTTTGTTAAAACTGCCAAGCTTCTGCACGCTGCGACCCCAATTATGGTTCGAACAAGCAGAAGCACAATTCCACATTCGGCAGATAACCTCGGAGTCCACTCGCTACTACTACGTGCTGAGCTCACTCAATCAGGAGACAGCTGCACAAGTTGAGGAGTTTATACAGTCGCCCCCGGAGGACGGCAAATACACAGCATTCAAAGCCCTGCTCATAAGGACTTTCGGACTCTCACGGCGCGAACGAGCTGCCCGCTTAATGCACCTGGATAGTTTGGGAGACAGGCCGCCGTCAGCATTAATGAACGAGATGCTGGCCCTGGCTGAAGGACACAAACCCTGCCTCATGTTTGAGCAGGCGTTCCTAGAGCAACTGCCTGAGGACATATGCCTGCTGCTGTCCAACACAGATTTCAGCAACCCCCGGGAGGTGGTGGCCCGAGCAGATGTGGTGTGGAATGCCAGGAAAGAGAGAGGGGCATCCGTCGCACAGATCACCAAGCCGCGTGCCCAACGACAGACCAGACCAGGCCCGGCAGCAGAGCCTACAAAACCCGGCGACGGGAGTGAGGAGCCCAACGAACAATGGTGTTTCTACCACCAGCGGTGGGGCACAGAGGCCCGCTGCTGCAGACCACCCTGCAAATTCCCGGGAAACGCCAGGGCCAGCCACCGCTGATGGCTACGGCGGCTGGCCATCAGGACAGCCTCCTGTACGTCTGGGACAAGCAGTCAGGACGCCACTTTTTGGTCGACACCGGAGCGGAGATCAGCGTCATACCTCCAACGAGTTACGACACCCGCAACAGAGAACCGGGACCCACCCTGAGGGCCGCAAATGGCAGCACAACACGAACCTACGGCACCCGCACGGTGCAGCTACAGTTCAGCTCCAGCCGGTTCACGTGGGACTTCACACTGGCCGCCGTGGCCCAACCACTCCTGGGGCGGATTTTCTGCGAGCCCACAGCCTGCTGGTCGACCTGCAAGGGAAGCGATTAGCCCATGCCAAGACTTTTCAAACGTTCTCCCTGGGTGAAGCCAAGTTGCCAGCCCCACACCTGGACTCCATCACGCTGTCCGACGATGAATTCACCAGGGTCCTGGCGGATTTCCCATCAGTACTGACACCGCAGTTCATGGCAGCCATGCCCAGACACGGAGTACAGCACCACATCCCGACCCAGGGACCACCCCTCCACGCCCGTGCTCGAAGGCTTCTCCCGGACAAGCTCCGACTGGCGAAGGAGGAGTTCAAGAAGATGGAGGAATTGGGGATCATACGACGGTCCGACAGCCCATGGGCCTCCCCCCTTCACATGGTGCCCAAGGCAACGAGGGGCTGGAGACCATGCGGTGACTACCGCAGACTGAATGAGGCTACAACGCCAGACCGCTACCCTGTGCCACACATTCAAGACTTCGCAGCAAACCCACACGGCGCAAGGATCTTTTCCAAGGTAGACCTCACCCGGGGATACCATCAAATCCCTGTACATCCGAACGACATCCTCAAAACAGCACTTATCACCCCGTTTGGACTTTTCGAATTCCTCCGAATGCCGTTTGGTCTAAAGAATGCCGCACAGACTTTCCAGCGGCTAATGGACGCGGTGGGACTCGGCCTTACAATCAACCCAGCCAAATGCCAGTTCGGACTCGACACCATCGACTTCCTGGGCCACAGGATTACTAAAGACGGGGCAACCCCGCTGTCCGCCAAGGTAGACGCGGTCTGCAACTTCCCCCGACCCAACACAATCAAAGGCCTGCAGGAATTCGTGGGTATGGTGAATTTCTACCACCGTTTCCTCCCCTCAGCAGCCCGAACTATGCGACCCCTGTTCACTCTAATGTCGGGTAAGGGCAAGGACATTACCTGGGACGAAGAGGCCGCAACCGCTTTCATTAAAACCAAAGAGGCCTTGGCAAACGCCGCGATGCTAGTGCACCCCAGAACGGACGTTCCTACTGCCCTCACGGTGGATGCATCCAACACAGTGGTCGGTGGAGTGCTGGAACAACTCATTGAGGGCCGCTGGCAACCCCTGGCGTTCTTCAGCAAACACCTACGACCACCTGAACTCAAATACAGTGCTTTCAACCGGGAGCTATTGGCACTATACCTGGCAATCCGGAATTTCAGGTACTTCATAGAAGGTAGGTCCTTCACCGCGTTCACAGACCACAAACCGCTTACCTTTGCGTTCATGAAGGTGTCCGACCCCTGGTCGTCCCACCAGCAGCGACATCTGTCCTACATCTCCGAGTACACGACGGACATCCGGCATGTCTCTGGAAAGGACAATGTCGTAGCGGACGCACTTTCCATACCTACCATACAGGCCCTGTCCCAGGGGGTGGACTATGCAGCGCTGGCAGAGGCACAGCAGGCAGACACTGAGATCCACAGTTACAGGACTGCAGTCTCCGGTTTGCAGCTCCAAGACCTCCCCGTAGGTCCAGGTGAGAGGACCCTACTGTGTGACGTAGCTACCGGCCAACCCCGCCCCGTCGTCCGAGCAGCCTGGCGCTGGCGGGTTTTCGAGTCCATTCACAACTTAGCACACCCCTCCATCAGGACAACCGTCCGGCTGGTCGCCAACAGGTTCGTGTGGCATGGACTGCGTAAACAGGTCAGTGAATGGGCCAAAACGTGCATGCAGTGCCAAATGGCCAAGGTGCAGCGGCACACCAAGGCTCCACCGCAGCGGTTCGAACCCACCCGCCGGAGGTTCGACCACATCCATGTGGATATCGTGGGGCCCCTGCCAGTGTCACGAGGAGCGTAGTACCTCCTAACTATGATAGACCACTTCACCAGATGGCCAGAGGCAGTCCCGCTCACTGACACCACCTCCGAATCCTGCGCCCGAGCACTGATCGCAACCTGGGTAGCCCGCTTCGGGGTACCGGCCCACATTACCTCCGACAGGGGCGCCCAGTTCACCTCCAGTCTGTGGTCAGGTATGGCCAACCTTTTAGGATCTCAGCTACACCACACAACTGCCTACCACCCACAGTCGAATGGACTAGTGGAGCGCTTCCACCGTCACCTGAAATCGGCTCTCATGGCCCGCCGGGAGGGGCCTAACTGGGTGGACGAACTTCCCTGGGTCCTGCTCGGAATCCGCACGGCGCCCAAGGAGGATCTGCACACCTCGTCGGCCGAGTTGGTGTACAGCGCACCCCTGGTCGTCCCAGGAGAGTTCATACCAGCCCCAAGGGGGCAAGAGGAAGAACCCACAGCAGTCCTGGACAGACTACGGGAGAGGCTTGGTAACCTGGCCCCCAAACCCACTTCACAGCACGGACAGAGCCCGACCTGCGTACCCAAAGACCTGCAGAACTGTAAGTTTCTTTTTGTACGACGGGGCGGACACCGGGCACCGCTACAGCGGCCCTACGAGGGGCCGTTTAAGGTGATCAGGAACAACGGGTCCACGTTCGTGCTGGACATTGGGGGGAGAGAGGAGGTTTTCATGGTGGACCGACTCAAACCGGCCCATGTGGACTTGGCGCAGCCGGTCCAGGCTCAGGCACTGCGGCGCAGGGGCAGACCTCCCAAACAGAGGCCGATCCAGACTGTGGACATTGGGGGAGGTATCACCGGTTCTGGGGGGGGGTTATGTGGCGACCCACTTTCTGGCACCCACGAACCAGCTCACAACAGCACGTGCAGGCAGAGGGCTGGCCCCAAAAAGTGCGCCAGGCCATCTTCACCAGCAGGGGGAAAATCCCGCACACAGAAAGGGTCTGGGAATATGCATTCCCCACAGCAGTCCAGCCCCAGGGAGGGCGGGAACGGGAAGGCTTTAAAGCAGGCCGCGAAGTCTGAATAAATCTCTTTCATCGCAACTCTAACTCACTGACTCCGTGTGGTTATTCTAGCGCTGTGTGTAGCACACCGCTACAACACTTGTCTTTCACTGATAAACAAAATAATGGAGGCTGTTGACGATATTCACTGTCTTCAAAGACAGCAGCTTCAGTCATTCAATGCAGATGCTCTGTCCTTTATCCAGTCCAAGCATCACTTCAGGAAAGCTAGAAATGTTATGTCCTCCAAAAGAGATTGCAAATGATTAGACAGTGTTTCATATTCTGAATAAGCTATTCAAGACAGGCAATTATTATCCCTTCAGCTGCCCAGGCAAGTGTATAGCAGAGAGATTGGAGAGTAGATCACAGAATATAATTTACAGAAGTGAGTTCATTTTAGAGTACATCAGGAAGAATCCATAAAGCAATAATAAGTGACCTGGCAAATTACCCATAATACCTCAGTCAGACCCAATTTTCAAGGCAAATGTATTTATTTTAAGAATATTTTACGAATGTCTTTATTCATTCTAGAAAGTGATATTTCAAGCATTCCAGTCTCCCCAATTTCCCGCATCACTTTGTAGGTCACTGAGAATGTATAACTAAAATATGTGTTCCTTTGTGTCTGCTCTGCCATTCAACCAAGGTCGCTGGTGCTTTAGTAGTATTACACTACCTGCTATCATACTGCGCTACCCCCACTAGCTCACACTAGTTCAGTGGACTAGCAACCTAAATATAATTCCATCTGTGAAACTCTTTTATGTACTGCATAGAATACATTGTGCAGTGAAAATATTTTCAGTCCAAGACCTACTTCAAATCTTTGCTATTAGTTAGGAGGAGTGCCTGCAATAATCTTTCATTCCCTTCCAGATATTTTCCTCTTTATTTTTCATTTCTCTCTCAGTTGTTTTGCCTTTCCTAAGAGATTACACAGCTACTGAGGAAGGAAAGGAAGCATGTTTGTGATGTTCCATGAATGGGAAATACTTTCTATGGACCTGGCTGCCCATCATTGTCAAATGACCAAGGTACGCTTTAGCTAGGTCGGCACTGCCTGTTTCTGAATTTATAATTTAACAATGAAGGTGAAGAGATATCCAAGGGTTTAAACCAAGATTGTGAGGTGTAATTGTGATTTTGGTGTGACAAGATTCAACAATTCCAGAAATAGGACTCAGGAAGGATAAGTACTGCCACGAATGTGTATTGCTATGAATGAAAAGGCCCATTACTTGCTACTCATTCTTTTTTCAAAAGAAACAATATTGTGTGAAAAGAAACTGATACTTGTTATTATCATCACAAGTCATAAACATTTAGTACACATCTGCCCTGTCATACCAACAGTTATTCATTCCTCCTTTAAAAACATTGCAAAAGTGCACAGAAAGGGAAGAGGAAATTTATCACTGCATTAAATGGGTATAAGATGACCTGGAGCTTGTTACAGGGAGGATATAGTTATTCTCATTTTATGAGAGTATCTATAACTTGGAGATCATCCATTTAAGACAGAAATGAGGCAAAATCCTTTCTCTCAGAGGATGAAAGGCTAGAGAGCAGTGGAAACAGAATCTTTGCGTATTCCTTTGACAAATAAATTTTCGACAGGTAAGTGGGTAAAGAGTTTTCAGAGGTAAGCACAAATGGAGAATTGAGCCAAGAGTTGAGTTGGCCATGTCATTAACGCTGGTCACCAAAGCCAAACGGATCAATTCTAAGCCTAGCTCAGGGTGAGATTACCAGACATAAAGGAAAATGTTCAAAGATGTATTCAAAGCTTCCTTGAAGAAGAGCAACATCTCCAGTGTCACCTGGGATCCTCTGGCCCAATGGCCACTCAAACTACAGAAAAGGTGAGATTGAGAATCTTGATTCCATGCATAGGAAGTACACGAAACCCTGCTAATCAGCAAATCTACCCACATTGTGTGCCATTTCTTTCCCCACTGGCGAAAAATTCTGAAGTTCCTACAGTGGCCTCATCAGTCACGTCAGGACCCACATCAGTATAGAAGCAAGCCTTCCTCAATGCCTTCAGACTACCTAAGAAGAAGGACAATCAGAAGAAGTCACATTTGCAGGCCTTCAGTACCTGCTGGAACTTACAACCTGACAACATTGCAACTACATTTAAACAGTTTCTTGCCACCTGTGGTCACATCTTTTTACTCCAAATTGGGATACTTAAAATATTGTTAATCTAGACTAAACTATGAATGAATATCTACAAGGCAATTCTGTAGCAACTCTTTGCCTTTAAATTAAATGAGTGTGGATTCAAAGCACTCCTGAGACTCAAGGACACAACTAAGATAAAACCTAAGTTGTGTAGCAGCAGAACTGATCTGTCCAAGTTTCATTCTGTAAGATTAAGAAATTTTTAAAAAAACCTTCGTCTGCTATGTCAGTTTAAATACGTCCATGAAATTATTTAAAGATGGGACTTTCTCCCTATACCTGGCTAATATTTACCTCTCAACCAGCTACTAAAACCAAATCATTAAGGCATCCGTTAGTCTTGAGAGACCATGGATCTGCGCCTGGAAAGTCTTCACTCTCCAGGGCGCAGGCCTGGGCAAGGTTGTGTGGAAGACAGGCAGTTGCCCATGCTGCAAGTCTCCCCTCTCCACGACACTGATGTTGTCCAAGGGAAGGGCATTAGGACTCATACAGTTTGGCACCAGTGTCATCGCAGAGCACTGTGTGATTAAGTGCCTTGCTCAAAGACACAACACGCTGGCTCGGCTGGGGCTCGAACTCACAACCTTCAGATCGCTAGTCGAATGCCCTAACCACTTGGCCACGTGGTTATTTGATTACTTATCTCACTGCTGTCATGCGAACCTTACTCTGCACAGCTTGCCATATTTTCGTACAACACAACAATGAATAAACTTTCAAAATTATTTCAGTTGATGTGACCTCTGAGACTACAAAAGGATTTCCATTGTTTAATTTCTATATGGCCGGTGAATGCTTCATTGATTTTTTATTAAGAAGATTAACAAAATCTTAACAAGGATACAAGCAGTTTCCTTGTTGTGGCACCTGCCTTCTCTAATGTAGTGTAAAGCATTAAAGTAAAATTGTTGTTTACTCCGAAGACCCTTCCAATATAATTCTGAAAGCCTCTACAAAAATGGCACTACTCAGAGGCAGTGAAGCACAAAACAGTGTACACAAAAACAACACCGACACCTTCACAACCAAAATTATGTTTGCATTTTATGCTGCTATTTACCCCTTCACAATACAAATTCAGGCAGATTAGCATTTTCTCTTAACTCAATATTTTCCCAACATCCAAATAACAAACAAAAAGGCATGTTAAACTAATCTGGGAATAAAAGTGCCAAATGACACAGGAAAAGGTCATATTCCCTTACAAACATAGAAGGGAGCCATTTCAGATCATCATGTCTATGCCAACTCATAGAACAATCCCTGTCGCCAATTTTTTCCTTTAACCTATTTATCCCACATTCCTATCATCTCCACCCCCCGTTCTACCACGCAACTCATCAACCAACCAACCTATATGTCTTGGAGATGGGAGTGGAAACTGGAGACCCATAGGATATGCATACGATCACAGGAAGAACTAGCAAACGGGACACAGAAAGCAACAGAGTTCAGGATTGAACACTGCCCTATTGTATCTTTTATTAGAAGAATGCTTAATAATTTTAAACAGTGATGATTTTAAACAGCAATAATTTTAAACAGTAATAATTTAAGCAGTAATTTTCAATCCAGTGACTAAATCATCAAAAATCTCTGAACTGCTGCAGACAAACTATTGTTTCTGACCAACAGTTGAACTCTGGCATTTCTGAAATAACATGTTATTCAAATTCCAAGATTATTTCTTATGTATGTCATAAAATTCCAGTCTTTGATGATATTCCTGATACGTAACAACCATATAACTATATAACCATATAACAATTACAGCACGGAAACAAGCCATCTCGGCCCTTCTAGTCCGTGCCAAACTCTTACTCTCACGTAGTCCCACCGACCTGCACTCAGCCCATAACCCTCCATTCCTTTCCTGTCCATATAGCTATCCAATTTAACTTTAAACGACAACATCAAACCTGCCTCAACCACTTCTGCTGGAAGCTCGTTCCACACAGCTGCCACTCTCTGAGTAAAGAAGTTCCCCCTCATGTTACCCCTAAGCTTTTGTCCTTTAACTCTCAACTCACGTCCTCTTGTTTGAATCTCCCCCACTCTCAATGGAAAAAAGCCTATCCACATCAACTCTATCTATCCCCCTCATAATTTTAAATACCTCTATCAAGACCCCCCTCAACCTTCTACGCTCCAAAGAATAAAGACCCAACTTTTTCAACCTTTCTCTGTAACCTAGGAGATGAAACCCAGGTAATATTCTAGTAAATCTTCTCTGTACTCTCTCAAGTTTGTTGACATCTTTCCTATAATTTGGTGACCAGAACTGTACACAATACTCCAAATTTGGCCTTACCAATGCCTTGTACAATTTCAACATTACATCCCAACTCCTATACTCAATGCTCTGATTTATAAAGGCCAGCATACCAAAAGCTTTCTTCACCACCCTAACCACATGAGATTCCACCTTCAGGGAACTATGCACCATTATTCCTAGATCCTTCTGTTCTTCTGCATTCTTCAATGCCCTACCATTTACCATCTATGTCCTATTTTGATTAGTCCTACCAAAATGTAGCTCCTCACATTTATCAGCATTAAACTCCATCTACCATCTTCCAGCCCACTCTTCTAACTGGCCTAAATCTCTCTGCAAGCTTTGAAAACCTACTTCATTATCCACAACTCCACCTATCTTAGTATCATCTGCATACATACTAATCCAATTTACCACCCCATCATCCAGATCATTATTATATATGACAAACAACATTGGACCCAGTACAGATCCCTGAGGCACACCACTAGACACCAGCCTCCAATCTGACTAACAGTTATCCACCACTACTCTCTGGCGTCTCCCATCCAGCCACTGCTGAATCCATTTTACTACTTCAATATTAATACCTAACGATTGAATCTTCCTAATTAACCTTCCGTGTGGAACCTTGTCAAAGGCCTTACTGAAGTCCATATAGACAACATCCACTGCTTTACCCTCGTCAACTCTCTTAGTAACCTCTTCAAAAAATTCAATAAGATTTGTCAAACATGACCTTCCATGCACAAATCCATGTTGACTGTTCCTAAGCAGACCCTGTCTGTCCAGATAATTATATAGACCATCTCTAAGAATACTTTCCATCAATTTACCTACCACTGATGTCAAACTCACAGGCCGGTAATTGCTAGGTTTTTTCTTAGAACCCTTTTTAAACAATAGAATAACATGAGCAATACACCAATCCTCCAGCGCCATCCCCGTTTCTAATGACATTTGAAATATTTCTGTCAGAGCCCCCGCTATTTCCACACTAACTTCCCTCAAGGTCCCAGGGAATATCCTGTCAGGACCTGAAGACTTATCCACTTTTATATTCCTTAAAAGTGCCAGTACTTCCTCTTCTTTAACCATCATAGATTCCATCACTACCCTACTTGTTTCCCTTACCTTACACAATTCAATATCCTTCTCCTTAGTGAATACCGAAGAAAAGAAATTGTTCAAAATCTGCCCCATCTCTTTTGGCTCCGCACATAGCCGTCCACTCTGATTCTCTAAGGGACCAATTTTATCCCTCACTATCCTTTTGCTATTAATATAACTGTAGAAACCCTTTGGATTTATTTTCACTTTTCTTGCCAAAGCAACCTCATATCTTGGAGGGAGGAGAAGATGGTGACGCGACACGGCGCGCGCGGCCCTTCCGAATTGATATTGATATGTGTTAACTAGGGGGCCATGCACAATCCTGATTTGATGGAGACAGCCGTGAGAAGCACAGAGGAACACCTGGAGAACCTTCTGAAATGCCCGCTTCCCTGACGCTGCTACTGTGCGATCAAGAATCTCCGGAGGGGAAGGCCCCAAATCCTCGGCCTTGCCTATTGCCTGTTGCTGGGGCTGGGGTCAAAGCGCTCGGCAGAGATGGTACTCGGTGCTCGGTGTCGGAGAGCTGGTCGGAGGCTCGGAGTTTTCGGATGGACTCGGAGTCGGACTGTGGTCAGATGCTTCCAGGATGCTGCATCGGCAAGTTTGCGGCGCTGGAGGTTCACTGTCTGCATGAGATGATGGGACTTCCGAGAGACTTTGAGACTTTTATCGTGCCCATGGTCTGTTCTTATCAAGTTACTGTATTGCTTTGCGCTGTTGTAACTATATGTTATAATTATGTGGTTTTTGTCAGTTTTTAAGTCGGTTTGTCATGTGTTTCTGTGATATCATTCTGGAAAAACATTGTATCATTTCTTAATGCATGCATCACTAAATGACAATAAAAGAGGACTGTGTGCCCTAATAATCTAATCTAATCTTCTTTTAGCTTTTCTAATTTCTTTCTTAAGATTCTTTTTACATTCTTTATATTCCTCAAGCACCTCTTTTACTCCAAGCTGCCTATATTTATTGTAGATCTCTCTCTTTTTCCGAAGCAAGTTTCCAATATCCCTTGAAAACCATGGCTCTTTCAAACTTTTAACCTTTCCTTCCAACCTAACAGGTACATAAAGATTCTGTACCTTCAACATTTCACCTTTAAATGACCTCCACTTCTCTATTACATCCTTCTTATAAAACAAATTGTCCCAATCCACTCCTTCTAAATCCTTTTGCATCTCCTCAAAGTTAGCCTTTCTCCAATCAAAAATCTCAACCTTGGGTCCTGTCCTATCCTTCTCCATAATTATATTGAAACTAATGGCATTGTGATCACTGGACCCGAAGTGCTCCCCAACACTAACCTCCGTCACCTGACCTATCTCGTTCCGTAACAGGAGATCCAACACTGCCCCTTCTCTAGTTGGTACCTCTATGTATTGCTGCAAAAAACTATCCTGCACATATTTTACAAACTCCAAACCATCCAGCCCTTTTACGGAATGGGCTTCCCAGTCTATGTGTGGAAAATTAAAATCTCCCACAATCACAACCTTGTGCTTACTACGAATATCTGCTATCTCCTTACAAATTTGCTCCTCCAGTTCTCGGTCTCCATTAGGTGTTCTATAATACACCCCTATAAGCATTACTACACCTTCCCCATTCCTCAATTCCACCCAAATAGCCTCCCTAGACGAGTTCTCTAATCTATCCTGCCAAAGCACCACTGTAATATTTTCTCTGACAAGCAATGCAACACCTCCCCCTCTTGCTCCTCCAATTCTATCACACCTGAAGCAACGAAATCTAGGAATATTTGGTTGCCAATCACACCCCTCCTGCAACCATGTTTCACTAATAGCTACAACATCATATTTCCAGGTATCAATCCATGCTCTAAGCTCATCCACCTTTCTTACAAAGCTCCTAGCATTAAAATAGATGCATTTAAGAAACTCTCCACCTCTTACTCTCTGTTTATCCCTAATGGTGCAAACAACTTTGTTATCTTTTTCTTCCTTCTCCCCTACATCTTGGGTCTGAGTGCTCCCGTTCTCTGTCCCCTGTCTATCCTCCCTCACACACTGTCAACTAGCTTTCTCTATTTGCGAACTAACCTCCTTTCTCCTAGTCTCTTCAATTTGATTCCCACCCCCTAACCATTCTATTTTACAGTCTCCCCAGTAGCCTTCGCAAATCTCCCCGCCAGGATATTGGTCCCCCTAGGATTCAAGGGCAACCCGTCCTTTTTGAACAGGTCACACCTGCGCCAAAAGAGGTCCCAATGACCCAGAAACTTGAATCCCTGCCCCCTGCTCCAATCCCTCAGCCACGCATTTATTCTTCACCTCATTACATTCCTACTCTCACTGTCGCATGGCACAGGCAGTAATCCCAAGATTACTACCTTTGCGGTCCTTCTTTTCAACACCCTTCCTAACTCCCTATATTCTCCTTTCAGGACCTCTTCCCTTTTCCTATCTATGTCATTGGTATCTATATGTACCATGACCTCTGGCTCCTCTCCCTCCCACTTCAGGATATCTTGAACACAATCAGAAACATCCTGGACCCTGGCACCGGGGAGGCAAACTACCATCCGGGTCTCCTGACTGCATCCACAGAATCGCCTATCTGATCCCCTGCCTATCTGATCCCCTAACTATCGAGTCCCCTATTACAACTTCCCTCCTCTTCCTTTCCCTACCCTTCTGAGCTACGGGGCCGGACTCTGTGCCGGAGGCGCGGCCACTGTTGCTTCCCCCAGGTAAGCTGTCCCCCCCCAACAGTACTCAAACAGGAGTGCTTATTGTCAAGGGGCACAGCCACTGGGGTACTCTCTAGTACCTGACTCTTCCCCTTCCTCCTCCTAACCGTGACCCACTTGTCTGCCTCCCATGGCCCGGGTGTGACCACCTGCCTGTAACTCCTCTCTCTCCCTGACCAGATGAAGGTCATCAAGCTGCAGCTCCAGTTCCCTAACGCGGTCCCTTAGGAGCTGCATCTCGGCGCACCTGGCGCAGATGTGGACGTACAGGAGGCTAAGAGACTCCAGGACCTCCCACATCTGACACCGAGAACAGCAAGCTGCCCTCACACTCATACTTCCCCTCTCCTCGAATAACAGAGAAAATTGAAAACCAGACCTACTTTGCCTCGTCCGGTTCTGCCTAAGCTCGCTGAGCCAAAGCCCTTAAGCCTTCACTCTGCTCCTGGCTCACTCCGCCGCCCACAAACAACGCTGCCCACTGTATAAGGCTGTGTTCCTTTTAAATCTTCCGCGCTCCACTGCCCGACGTCACAGGCCTGCGCAGTCTCGCCTCTCTGAACTCCAATGAGAAAAAGAAAAAATCAAAATGGCTTCTGCCACATTCTCGCTCCAATTCTCAGGCTTCTTTCCCCGAATTAAACCCGAATCAGGATTTCTGACCTTTTAAATCTTCCGCACTTCACTGCCCAACGTCATACGCCTGTGCAGTCCCGCCTCTCTTAACTCCGATGAGAAAAAGAAAAAATCAAGATGGCTTCCGCCACACTCCCACTCTGATTCTCAGACTTCCTTCTCTGAATGTACTCTTCTGTATTCTGAAGATGAATTATTTTTAATATTTTATTCTCCTTTTATTTTTAGTATTTAGATAAAATATTTTACTTCTTTTTATTTATTTAGAGATACAGCACAGAAAAGGTCCTTCTGACTCAACACGGCACAGCACCCAGCAACTCGCATATTTAACGCTAGCCTAATCACAGGACAATTTAGAATAACTAATTAACCTACAAATTGATACATCTTTGGACTGTAGGAGGAAATCAGAGCATTAGGAAGAAACCCACGCAGTCACAGGGAGAAGGTATAAGCTCCTTACAAGTGTACACTCTATTGTTAGATTTGGATTTGCTATGGAGAAAGACAAGTTGACATTTTTACATTTATATTCTCAAAAACTGCATGATTAAATATCACAAATTAGAACTGTAGCTATTACAAAAAAGGAACTAATACCAACATGGTCAAATCCTCACTCTGGTGAATGAGAGGCCTCAGCCCAATACCTGCCATGTCTTAAGAATTCATGAGAAACATCCATGAAGGGCAAATTCAGTGAATGGGTCATCAGGTAGTTCATAGCATACTGACTATAAAAAGATGCTATTATGCATGAGAAGCTTGGGACTTTGATCAAATCTCCCACCTCCATAGCTCATTTAAACCATCACACCTTGCAGTGTCCTTCTGATGCAGAACATCATACAGGTGTTGATCAGTTAAGACCACCACAAATTCCATACAGTGCCAATCATCTATTACAAGCCCTTGTTGTCAGCCTTGTTATATTCTTCTAAAGCTCCACAATCTTGGTGTTGATGCAGCCATCATTAACACAACCTGTGGCATCATGCCACTTGTGCACAAGGTAGTTTCTTCTATCTCTCTAACTCCTGCACAATGTGGCCATGGTACCTGCTATGACCTCTTACAGGCTTTGCTGCTACTTTAGAACTATCCCTGGCAGATGTCTTCCTCTCATCAGTGAGTAATATAACATTGCTACAGGACTTTGTGGCTGCCAGTGTGATTTCAAATGATGTGTCACTGAAGCAGAAGGTGGTTTTAATGCTTCTGCCATTCATTTTCTCCATTGTGCAGCCAGCTCTAGAATTCATTGAACGTCAGGCTTGTAATGTGTCTTTAAATAATGGAGTTGAATCGCACATAATGTTGTCACAGCCGTTCACCCGAATTGGTTGGTAACACCATGACTGACAAACATACTGTAGTAAATGGTTCTCCCACTCATAGCAGGCTCCTGTATACCCTACCCCGTCAATTCCACACACAGGAAAATTAAAGATTGGTGTTTATTTTATAACTTTATAGTTGGTATACCAAGTCGCATGCTTCAAAAGAAAACTGAAAACTACAATTGCATTGATAAATTTTTGCAAACTTTGTTTTGCTTCTAAGTCTGACTTTCCAATTATGCCCAGCAAATCTTTACCTAATGAAATGACAGATCAATTTATTGAACAATGTAGTGTTCTAAATATTGGCTTATTAATTGAAAATAATTAAACAATCTAGTTTGCTACATCAGACCAAGATGATAAGAAATTAAACCATAGTGCGTTGTTCTTTTCTCAAATGCAATATAATCAAACTCATCAAATAAATAGTTAAACCAAGCAAGCCACAACAGTACATCAGAACATGGAGGATCCAGATGTAATTGCCAAGGTTTTTGGATTAGTACATTGGCTCAGCCAGATCCCTCTGCATTTTCCCATTCACTGTTACTTATGACCCTATTCCTCATTTTGCCCATTATTTCATATTCTTGTCAAATCCTAAGTGATAGGCTGGCTTGCAGTCAAGTGTTTCTTTTGTATTAATTATAGAGTCATAGAAAAGTATAGCACAATGAAACAAGCCCTTCGGCCCATCTAGTCCATGCCGAAACATTTAAAATGCCCAGTCCCATCAACCTGCACCCGGACTATAGCACTCTATACCTTCCCATCCAGAATCAGAATCAGAATCAGGTTTATTATCACTGGCATGTGACGTGAAATTTGTTAACTTAACAGCAGCAGTTCAATGCAATACATAATCTAGCAGAGAGAGAAAATAATAATAATAAATAAAATACTGTATAATAATAAATAAACAAGTAAATCAATTACATATATTGAATAGATTTTTTTAAATATAAAAAAACAGAAATACTGTATATTAAAAAAAGTGAGGTAGTGTCCAAAGCTTCAATGTCCATTTAGGAATTGGAAGGCAGAGGGGAAGAAGCTGTTCCTGAATCGCTGAGTGTGTGCCTTCAGGCTTCTGTATCTCTTACCTGATGATAACAGTGAGAAAAGGGCATGCCCTGGGTGCTGGAAGTCCTTAATAATGGACGCTGCCTTTCCGCTCCCTAAAGATGTCCTGGGTACTTTGTTTGTAGGCTAGTGCCCAAAATGGAGATGACTAGATTTGCAACCTTCTGCAGCTTCTTTCGGTCCTGTGCAGTAGCCCCTCCATACCAGACAGTGATGCGGCCTGTCAGAATGCTCTCTACTGTACAACTATACAAGTGTTTGAGTGTATTTGTTGACATGCCAACCTCTCAAAACCTTTCATCACTGTCGACGTGAGTGCTACCAGGCAATAGTCATTAAGGTAGCCCACATTATTCTTCTTAGGCACTAGTATAACTGTTGCCTTTTTGAAGCAAGTGGGAAATTCTGCCCATAGCAGTGAGAAGTTGAAAATGTCCTTGAATATACCTGCTAGTTGGTTGGCACAGTTTTTCACAGCCTTACCAGGTACACCATCGGGACCTTCTGCCTTGTGAGGGTTCTCCCTCTTTAAAGACAGCCTAACATCAGCCTCTGAGACAGAGATCACAGGGTCATCAGGTGCAGCAGGGATCTTCACAGCTGTAGTTGTGTTCTTCCTTTCAAAGCGTGCATAGAAGCATGTACCTATCCAAACTTCTCAAACATAGAAATCAAAATCACATCCATCACTTGTGTTGGCAACACACATCAAAGTTGCTGGTGAACGCAGCAGGCCAAGCAGCATCTATAGGAAGAGGCGCAGTCGACGTTTCAGGCCGAGACCCTTCGTCAGGACTAACTGAAGGAAGAGTGAGTAAGGGATTTGAAAGCTGGAGGGGGAGGGGGAGATGCAGCTTTCAAATCCCTTACTCACTCTTCCTTCAGTTAGTCCTGACGAAGGGTCTCGGCCTGAAACGTCGACTGCGCCTCTTCCTATAGATGCTGCTTGGCCTGCTGCATTCACCAGCAACTTTGATGTGTGTTGCTTGAATTTCCAGCATCTGCAGAATTCCTGTTACTTGTGTTGGCAGTTCGTTCCACAGACTCACCACCCTCTGAGTGAAGAATTTTCCTCTCATGTTCCCCTCAAGTATTTCACCTTACACCCTTAACCTATGACCTCTGCTGCTTTGCATTCCCCACAAGCTGATAACTGTTGAGATTTACCACGCCGAAAGCTGAATCATAGTTTAAAATATGAATGCTTTTAATTCATTTGTTTTAATTACATTGGCTAGGTTTGCAGAGAAAGAAAACCAGAAGGAAAGTGAAGTAAATTGTTCCTTTGCCATCTTGCAAAATATTCTATCACCACAGTACATCCAACACATTATAATGAATAATTATAGGCTTTTATGGATATGGAGTTAACTCTGTTTGCAACACAGAATTTTTCACCTTCTTGAGAGTTCAAGAGTGGCTCCACAAAATGGCCTTAACTTTTATAGATTATATAGGAAAGGAAAGGTACGTTGCATCTGGAGTTTCTTCGGTTAGTGGATAATTTCCCTCCACACCTCTCTGACATAGTGGGGAACCATGTACGAGACAAGATATGGCAGTGGTTTGCCATCGCCTTCTGCAAGATGAGTTTCCAAAGAGATCACCAGCTTGTAACCCTGCAGGGAGCCGGCTGGATTCCAACTCGGGACCTTTTGTCCCGAAGTCCAGTGCTGATGCCACTACGCCACCAGTATGGAGAGCAGAAATTTGAAGTCATTATGAAGGGCCTTGGTCTGAAATGTCAATTCTTTATTCATTTTCATCGATGCTGCTTGACTTGCTGAGCTCCTCTGGCATTTTATGGGTGTTACTCTGGATTTCAGGATCTCTTGTGTTTAGAGTGTGAAATTCAGCGGAGTGGGAATTCTTTGCAGAGAGGGAAGGAAGTGTTGCTTCTTGTCTCTAACAGCAACAATAATTAATTTAATCCATTTACCCTGAAATAATGCAATTTACACATAGATACAAAAATGGAAGCAGGCCAGCTGACCTTCGAACCTGGTGTTTCATTCAATATAGGCGATTACCTGTCTCAATGTCATATTCTTTCTCTCTTCCAATACTTGATGATTTTTACATTGGAATTTATCTATCTTATTCTTAAATATAATCAGAAACTTGGCCTCCACTGCTCTCTGTGGGAGACAGTTCAGTAGGTCATTATTCACCAGTGTGAAGAAATTTCTCCTGAAATCATTCCTACATCTCTTGGTCTGTAACTTGAGATAGCAACTTCTCCTTCTAGAGTCTTATCTGGGATAAAAAAAAACCTCTCCAAATCAAGACTGCTTAGCCCTCTCAGAGAATTTTGTAAGTACTAATTAGATATCCCAAACCTTTTGTTCTATGCTCCAGTGAATACAAACCTGATCAACTTCACCTCCCCTCATGCAATAACCCTGCCATCTCAGGAATCAATCTAGTGAGCCTTTACTACACATTTTCCACAGTGCATATATATCTTTTCTTACATAAGGGGACCAAAGCCACACAGTGTAGTCCCACCATAGCCCTGGATAATTGTAGCAAGACAATCTTACTCTTCCACTCAAATCCTGACGCAATGAGAATTTATTCTTCCACCATCATGATCCTGAAGGTGTGGTCACTGTTGACCAGAAAGGCAGTTGAATCAGTATATACGTAACTTAGTAACAAGAGGGTCAAGGGCTGTATACTCAATAGTGTGTGGCTCATCTTCTAGCTCCAAAATCGGTTTCCACTCTCTTCTGAGGATGTGATACAATGCTTCACTTGAATGGCTGAAAGCAGCTGCAATGTTGTTCAAGGACAATACCAATACTCAGAAATGAACCTTTCATTAACACCCCTCCTTCATTCCCAGGGCTCCCTAGTGGAGACATTTGCAGCAACAAATCCCAGAAGCCCTAGCCATCCCGAAGGATAAGGGCAACAGGCAGATGGAAATGCCATCGTCTCAAAGTTCCCAACTTTCCTAATGTAAACATATTTCCTCATTTCTTCATCATCACAGGGTCTAAATATAGAACTCCCTGCCTAATAACTCTGTGGGATGATCTTTACTCACTGCTCACTGCATTTTCTCAAGAGCTTTTAGGGACAGGCATTCAGAGCTGCCCTTGCCACTGATATCCACATCCCATGTTTGACATCATAACTGAAGAGCTCTGTAGAATCAATCAGTCCTATTTGCTGGCTCAACAGGCCATAAGCTAAGACTGATCAGCTGCAGTTCTTGGGATGTCATATAAGAAAGATATTTCTTCCTTTCATTTCAAGCAGTCTGAAAATTTTTGCAAATATCATCTTTTCAGTGATAGAGTTCCTTTTGTCCCATCCCATGAGCCTTTGCATCCAACACATCATGCTCTGCAAATTCCACCATCTCCAAAGGGATTCTACCACCAAACTTATCTTTACCTTCCCCTTCTCTCTGCTTTTTGCAGAGATTGCTACCTTTGTGATTCCCTTGATTATTTGTCCCTCCCCACTAATCTCCTTCCTGGCACTTATCCCTGCAAGCAGCAAAAATGCGACACCTGCCAATCCACCTGCTCCCTCACCTCTATTCAGGGCCCCAAACAGTCCATCCAGTTGAGGTAACACTTAACCTGTAAATCTGTTGGGATCATCAATTGTATCAGATGTTCCCGATGCAGCCTCCTCTACATTGATGAGACCCATCGTAAATTGGGGGACTGCATTGTCAAGCACTACCGCTCCATCCACCAAAAACAGAATTTCCTGATGGCCAAACATTTTAATTCCTATCCCCATTCCCGTTTCAACATGGAAGTCCATGGCCTCCTCTTGTGCCACAATGAGGCCACTCTCAGGATGGAGTAGCAACACTTTATATGCTATCTGGGCAGCCTCCAACGTGATAGCATGAACGTTGATTTCTCCTTCTGGTAAAAAAAGAGCTTCCCTCCCTCTTCCCTTTTCTTCTATTCCCATTCTGGCCTCTTACTTCTTCTCACCTGCCTATTAGCTCCTCCTGGTCCCCCTCCTTCACTTTCTCCCATGGTCCACTCTCCTGTCCTATCAGATTCCTTCTTCTCCGGCCTTTTACTCTCCCCATCCACCTAGAATCACCCATCACCTTCTAGCTGGTCCTCCTTCCCCTTCCACCACCTTTTTATTCTGGTGTCTTCCCCTTTCATTTTCAGTCTTAGAGAAGGGTCTCAGCCTGAAACATCGATTCTTTATTCCCTTCCATTGATGCTCCCTGACCTGCTGAGTTCCTCCAGCATTTTGCACTTGTTGCTTTGGATTTCCAGCATCTGCAGAATTTCTTGTATTAAAAATTCATAAGTGTGTTTTTAAATGCCAACCTTATCATCAAGTAAACTTTCAATACTATTCAGATTAAAACAATCGTGTTACTTTAACATGAAAATATCAGTTCATATGGATTGAGGTAGTGCCTAACCTGTCATTTCTTCCCCATTTCAGTCAATATGTTTTACATAAAAGCAGGTTAGTGAAAGATTACCAAGTACAACAGAGGAAATTACAACATAGCTTGGAATAGACATCATTCATACATTCCTTGCTTTTATAGTTTTGTTTCATTCTTCAGAAAAACATACGTTTTGCAAAGTCATTCTAGAGTTTAATTGCACAGAATTTAGTAGGGGTGTGTTTGTGAATCCTGCTTGTGGAAAATCAAGGACATTTGGCAATGGTCTCCAGAATTCAGTTGCACCAAATGAAATCTATATTTTGGCTCAGTTAACTGTATGTTTGAATGGAAGCCATTAAAAATGTTGACAAGGAGACAGATTCTGGAAAGGAGTAATAATAACAGGGTTGTCGTGGTGAGAGATTTTAAGTTCCCAAATATCGATTGGCATCTTCCTAGAGCAAGGGGTTTAGATGGGGTGGAGTTTATTAGGTGTGTTCAGGAAGGGTTCTTGACACAATATGGAGATAAGCCTACAAGAGGAATGGCTGTACTTGATCTGGTATTGGGAAATGAACCTGGTCCGGTGTCAGGTCTCTCAGTGGGAGAGCATTTTGGAGATAGCAATCACAATTCTATCTCCTTTACCGTAGCATTGGAGAGGGATAGGAACAGACAAGTTAGGAAAGTGTTTAATTGGAGTCAGGGGAAATATGAAGCTATCAGGCAGAAACTTGGAAGCATAAATTGGGAACAGATGTTCTCAGGAAAATGTACGGCAGAAATGTGCCAAATGTTCAGGGCATATTTGAGTGGTGTCCTGCATTGGTACGTTCCAATGAGACAGGGAAAGGATGGTAGGGCACAGGAAACATTATGTACAAAGGCTATTGAAAATCTAGTCAAGAAGAAAAGAAAAGCTTATGAAAGGTTCAAAAAGCTAGATAATGATAGAGATCCAGAGGATTATAAGGCTAGCAGAATGAAATTAGGAGAGCCGGAAGGGGCCATGAGAAGGCCTTGATTAGCAGGATTAAAGAAAACTGCAAGGCATTCTGCAAGTATGTAAAGAGCAAGAGGATAAAACATGAGAGAATAGGACCAATCAAGTGTGACAGTGGAAAAGTGTGAATGAAATCGGAAGAGATAGCAGAGGTACTTAATGAATACTTTGCTTCAGTATTCACTGTGGAAAAGGACCTTGGTGATTGTAGGGATAATTTATAGCGGATTGAAAAGCTTGAGCATATAGACATTAAGAAAGAGGATGTGCTGGAGCTTTTGGAAAGCATCAATTTGGATAAGTCTCCAGGACCGGACGAAATATACCCCAGGCTACTGTGGGAGGTGAGGGAGGAGATTGCTGAGCCTCTGGCGATGATCTTTGCATCATCAATGGAGACGAGGGAAGTTCCAGAAGAATAGAGGGTTGTGGATGTTGTTCCCTTATTCAAGAAAGGGAGTAGAGATAGCCCAGGAAATTATAGACCAGTGAGTCTTACTTCAGTGGTTGGTAAGTGGATGGAGAAGATCCTGAGAGGCAGGATTTATGAACATTTGGAGAGGCATAATATGATTAGGAATAGTCAGCATGGTTTTGTGAAAGGCAGGTTGTGCCTTACAAGCCTGATTGGATTTTTTGAGGATGTGACTAAACACATTGATGAAAGTAGAGCAGTAAATGTAGTGTATATGGATTTCAGCAAGGCACTTGATAAGGTAAGACTCATTGAGAAAGTAAGGAAGCATAGGATCCATGGGGACCATGCTTTGTGGATCCGGAATTGGCTTGCCCACAGAAGGCAAAGAGTGGTTGTAGACAGGTCATATTCTGCATGGAGGTCGGTCACCAGTGGTGTGCCTCAGGGATCTGTTTTGGGACCCCTTCTCTTCGTGATTTTTATAAATCACCTGGATGAGGAAGTGGAGGGATGGGTTAGTAAATTTGCTGACAACACAAAGATTGAGGGTGTTGGAGGGCTGTCAGAGGTTATAGCAGGCATTGATCGAATGCAAAACTGGGCTGAGAAGTGGCAGATGGAGTTCAACCCAGATAAGTGTTGGGTAGTCCTGACGAAGGGTTCTGGCCCGAAACGTCGACCGATATTTTCCACAGATGCTGCACGACCTGCTGAGTTCCTCCAGCGTGTTGTGAGGGTGGTTCTTTTTGGTAGGTCAAATATGATGGCAGAATATAGTATTCATGGTAAGACTCTTGGCAGGGTGGAAGATCAGAGGGATATTGGGATCCAAGTACATAGGGCACTTAAAGCTGCTGTGCAGGTTGACTCTATGGTTAAGAAGGCATATGGTGCATTGGCCCTCATTAACCGTGGGATTGGGTTTAAGAGCCGAGAGGTAATGTTACAGCTATATAGGACCCTGGTCAGACCCCACTTGGAGTACTGTACTCAGTTCTGGTCACCTCACTACAGGAAGGACGTGGAAACTATAGAAAAGGTGCAGAGGAGATTTGCAAGAATGTTGCCTGGATTGGGGAGCATGCCTTATGAGAATAGGTTGAGTGAACTCGGCCTTTTCTCCTTGGAGCGATGAAGGATGAGAGGTGACCTGATGGAGGTGTACAAGATAATGAGAGGCATTGATCAGGTAGATAGTCAAAGGCTTTTTCCCAGCACTGAAATGGCTAACACGAGAGGGCACAGTTTTAAAGTGTTTGGAAGTAGGTACAGAGGAGATGTCAGGGGTAAGTTTTTTATGCAGGAAGTGGTAAGTGCGTAAAATGGGCTGCCGGCGACAGTGGTAGAGGTGGATACAATAGGGTCTTTTAGGAGAATCCTGGATAGGTATTTGCAGCTTAGAAAAATAGAGGGCTATGGGTAACCCGAGGTAACTTCTAAAGTAAGTACATGCTCGGCACAGCATTGTGGGCCGGTGGGCCTGCATTGTGCTGTAGGTTTTCTATGTTTCTACGTAACATTTGTTGATCCAGTTCTGATGTAGATGTTAGTACAGGATTGTAAATGTTGCTGAAAATTAATTCAGCCATCTTTGTTGTGCCATCGTTTTGGGATTGAATTTGTCAAGATTTAAAATCGTTCCTTCACATTATGCAAAACTCTATTTAATCCATAATTGATCCAATTGTCTACTTTTGGACCATCTGTTCTGTAAATTGGAACATCTAGGACTCTGATTTATACCATTGCATTTAGTTCTTCTATCCCGGCCCTTGCACAAAAAAAGTCATCCTTGTCACTAGGTTCCATTTATTTCCATTCCATTTTCAGTAAATTTAGCTTCCTTAAAGTCACAGACTTGTGATCAAAAACTAATATTCAACACCTTTTAAAGGAGTTATATGGAAAGTGAGGACTGGACCGTAGGGGTAGGGGTAGAAGATTTGGAGGTAACAAAATCAAGAATGAGATTTCAGCAACAGATAGCCTAAGGCAAGGTCGAATTACAGAAGGGATACATATATATATATATATATATATACACACACACATAATAATACAAAGATGGGGAGAAGGCAAGCAATGAGGAAAATACAGTTATGTGAGTGGACCAAAGGTTGGCAATTGGAGTATTAATGGGAATTATGCAAAGCTTTTCACTTGAGGAAAAGAATAAGAAATAATTCGGAAAGTTTCTGTACAAAAGGGATTTAGGAGTTCTCATTCATAAGCATGGAGAGTTAGCAAAGACAAGCTTTCTGTACAGTAAGGATTCAGGAAGGTAAATAGATTGCTGGCTTCTATCTCAAAAGGGCTGGGCAGTCAAAGTAGGAAAGTCTTAACAAGTAGCCAAAGCTACTTCTAGAGAACTGTGAACAGTTTAGGTCTACTTATTTAAGGAAAGATATATTATCAATGGAAACCATTCAGAACGGTTTCACTTGGATAATCCCAGATAAGATTTGATTTTTTTTTTGAGGAAAGATTGAACAGATTGCTCCTTACTCGTTAGAGAGTATAAGAATGAGAAGTGATCTAATTAAAAAGTATAATATTTTTAATGAGTTTGAGTGGGTAAATTCTACGAGATTGCTTTCCTTTGTAGGATCAGAGGACACGGACAGCATCCATATAAGACTGAAATGAGGTGGGATTTCTTCTTCCAAAGAGCTGTGCGACTTCAAAATTCTTAGCCTCAAAAAAAATCTGTGAATGGTAAATATTTGAATTTCTTCTTTTTTGGGATCTAAGGGTTGTGGGGAGAAGCAGCAATCAAGACTTGAAAAAGTTGTATCAGCCTCGATCTTATGGAATGGCAGGGCCAGTACTGTTCCTACATCCTGTGGTCTTAGGTTAATTGAGAAGGTGCTTCAGCTCATACCATAATGGCATATAATCGTTGTGCTTCCACCATATCTTTGCTGAAGGCCAAGATAATACAGCTGTTTTAGACAACCATTAAGGACATCAAAACATAGAGTCAAGTTCAAGTTCAAATTTAATTGTCATTCAACCAAACATCAATCCCCTCTCAGAGGGTGGAGCTTAGTTATGACGGCACTAAACAGCGATTCCTTTGTTGCATCTTTGGAAACAGCTCTATTTCTATCTTTGATATTTTTTTTCCCTTTCAAAGTCCTTTTGAAGACCCTGACCTGGAATTACACCCTGACTTTGGTTCTTTGCACGAATGGGACCCGCTTTCAGGGCCTCACAACCGACTGCTTTTCGATATCTCAAGGACGCGGCCTGGAAGGCGAGCGCGCCTTCAGGGTTCCGGGCTTTCGTGGCTCTGGAGCTGGGCTGATTCAAGGCTGGTGCTGCCACCTGATGCATCGCAGGAGAACATGGAAGATCGGAAGCAGCGGGCTGACTGCCCGCTGTGAGCCCAGAGACCCGAGTTCTTTCCACAAAAGGCTCATAAAAAATGAAGCAACAGACTTTTAACATCATAAATCAGCGAGTTGTTTGTGCTGTCTCCCCTCTCACTGTGAAACGGGAACACCTCTCTTTCCCTTATTAGGGAGAGAGAGAGCCTGTGGTATGTTGAATACCGGGTGAATGAGTAGTCTTTGGGGTACTGCAAGTCTGTGTCTTTATTGATGCTTTGCTGCACGCTTGCGTGTTCGGTGGGGGCTGCTGATATTTTTTTGCTGGTGGGGGTGGGGGGATGGTTGCCTTGCTGCTGCTTGTGCGTGGGAGGGGGGAGCTGGGGTGAGGGGGGCTTTAGGGTTCTAACATTTAACTGCCATTCATTCTTTGGGGTACTCCTCTGTTTTCGTGGATGTTTGCAAAGAAAAAGAATTTCAGGATGTATATTGTATACATTTCTCTGACATTAAATGTAGCTACTGAACCTATTGAATACAGCCAGATGGAAGAGTGTTATTCCAGGGCCAAGGTGCAGAGCATAGTACCAACAGTCACATACAGCACAAGGTACATATAGTAAATGTAAGATATCAATAATATACAGTCACACAAAAACACATATAGTCAAAGACCTTGAGTCCATGAATGTTGCAGGAGTCTGCACTCAAACAAAATACAGCTGGTGTTCTGCCGAGCAAAGACTCAGGAGCAGTACTGAACTCAGCTTGGATGCTGTGCCACACTGGTTCTGGTGGAGTGGGCCGACTCTGACACCTCTCTCCTGGGCAGCCGCAAACAGGAGATACCACGGCTTGAGGCCTATCCTCACTACAACCAAGGCCACGCAGCTCCCCTGCCATCGGCCAATAAATCAGCAAATCAGACTTGCAGCATTCCACATTAACAATGTCCAGCAGGGTCTTGTGATCACAAGAAAAGCGACTGAGATCCCCTGCTGCTAGACTGCACACTGCCTTCACATACTGACTCCTCCGATGTCTCTCTGACGCAGGCAGCAGTATGGTCTGCACCGTCCAGCTCGTTCACTTTCCCCGCCCGTGAGCAACTTGATGCTGAGTAAACCTGCAGTACTTTAAGTTTTTAATATCCAACAGGGTTTTGTGATCATAAAAAATAAGTTTAAAAGGGGCAATAACACAGTTGGTTGACCCCATAGAGACCACTGCAATCAAACGCACCGCCATTTTACTGGAAGAGAGTCATAAAACACTACAGCACAGAAACAGGTCCTTCAGCCCATCTAGACCATGCTGAACTATTATGATGCCTAATTCCATTGACCTGCAGCTGGATCATGGACCCATCTCCACTCATTCTCATTCATGTACCTGTCCAACTTTCTCTTAAGTGTTGAAATCAAATCTACATCCACCACTTCCACTGCAGTTCATTCCAATGAGTGAAGCTTCCATTCTGTTCTCCTTAAATACATCACTTTTCACCCTTCTAACCTCAGTGGAAAAGGCATGCTTGCATTACCCTATCTATACCCTGCATAATTTTGTATACCTTTGTCAAATCTTCCCTCATTCTCCTATGCTTCAGGCAATAAAACCCTAACATATTCAACCTGTCCTTATAACTCAGGCCCACAAGTCCCGGCAAAATCCTTGTGACTTCTCTCCGCACTATTTCAATCTTGGTGATATTTTTCCTATTGTTTGATGACCATAACTGAACATAATACTCCAGATTAGGCCTCATCATTGTCCTGTACAACATTAAGCTGGAAGGGCCTGTTCCATGTTGCGTCTCTAAATAAATAAATAACATCCCAATTCCTCTACTCATGACTTGGATCTGTGTTAAAACTTCTCTTTATGACCCTAACCACCTGTGTTCAGGGATAATGGATCCTCTTTCCCCACTTTCCTCTGTTCTCCTCACACTTGTTTGCATTAAATTCCAACTGCCATTTTTCAGTCCATTTTTCCAGCTGGTCCAGATTTTGCTGCAAACTTTGTTAGCCTTCCCTGCTGTCCATGATGCCCCCAATCTTGGTGCCAACCATAAATTTGCTGCCCCAGTTTACCACATTATCACCCAGATCATTGATAGAGATGACAAACAACAAACAGGCCTAACATCGATCCCTGCAGCACTCCACTGGTCACAAGCCTCTAGTCAGAGAGGCAACCAACTTCTACCAATCTCTGGCTTCTCCCAGAAAGCCAATATTTAACCCAGTTTACTATTTCATCCTCAATGCCAAGCGACTTAACCTTCTTGATCAACCTCCCATGCAGAACTTTGTCAAAGGCTTTCCTAAAGTCCATGTAGACAACATCCACCCCTTTTCTTCATCAACTTTCCTGGTAACTTCCATGAAAAGCTCTCTAAGATTGGTTAGATATGACCTACCATGCATAAAGCCATGTTGTCTATCTTTATTCAGTTCCTGTCTATCCAAATACTTATATATTCATCCCTTAGAATACCGTCCAATATCCCTTAGAATACCGTCCAATAAGTTACCCACTACTGCTGTCAGGCTTATTAGCTAATACTTTCCTAGTTTATCCTTAGAGCCTTTCTTAAACAACGGAGCATCATTAGCTGCCCTCCAATCCTCCGGGGCATCTCCTGTGGCTAAGGACGTTTTAAATACCAATGCTGGGGTTGCTGCAATTTCTGCACTAACCTCCCACAAAGTCCAAAGGTATACCTTGTCAGGTTCTGGGGATTTATTCATCCTAATTTACCTCAAAACGGCAAGCACTTCCTCCTTTGTCATCCATATGCGGTCCATGATCCCACTGCTGTGCAACCTCATTTCTATGAACTCTATGTCTGCCTCCCAAGTAAGTACAAATGCAAATATCCATTTAATATCTCTCCATCTCTTTCAGCTCCGTGCATAGACAATGCCCAAAAACTAAGTTTAGAAAGTATACTCACATAAAAACGCTCAATTCACATTTTAACTTTAATTTCTTTTTTTGCTGTTTAGGCGAATGAGAAGTGGTTTTATGGTTAATATTCACTTTCTATGCCTTTTGCTCATGTTTGCTGGGCTTGTTTTCTAAACACACAGCAAGTGCCACTTGTAAAATCAGAAGTATTTCTTAGTAAACTTCCAACTATTGTTTAACTTCCAGTCACAAATGGAAGTCAGTCTGCAGTTCTTAAAATGTAAATGGCAAGCAGTAATCAGCTTGAAGTTAAAACAAGGTATTGACCATAGAACAGCTTTGAAGATGGTCTGTTTGCAAAAGCAGATGCTAGTCACTGCACCTGCTTTATTATTGATTAAGAGTAAAGTATAAGACAATGGGTTGTTTAATTTGAGATGTTTCAAATAGACTAGCTGACTGTTAGGTTGCTTAGTTCAAAGATTAGCTTCACAACATTTACAGCATTAACTGAGATCTGTGTCTCCAAAAATCTTCTTAGACCATTTGTGTTTAAATGATCTCTGAGGAAATACTATATACAGTATGTTTGAAGTAACCAAAGTGGGAGAAAATGGATATAAAAGTAGAGAGCAGTTCAAGCTTATTAGGAATGGGGTAAGGAACAACAAAAAGCAACATCATAGAAAGATGGGGTGAACTAGCATCCATTCCTCTGGCTTAGATTTCTACAATGGATGACTTCTTCAGCTTCATTAAGGTATGTTGGTATAGTTTATAGGAATTGTACTTGTGTTCTGCAAATCCTTTGTATTTTAGAAATACTTTGTGCTTTGTGATTTATGTTTAAGAAGAGTTTTGTATTTTGCAAATGTTTTGTGATTTGGAAATCTTTTGTAAGATAGAAACCCTCTGCAGGTTTGAAATGCATTTTAGAATGTTGTTTGGATTTAAATGCACATTACTGAAAATAAACCAGCTGTGTTTTGAACAATTTTGTTAGCTGGAAGTCTCTTCTCCTTGGTAGGGAGAGGAAAACCACCAATTGACTAGTGGATATTGGCAGCAAAACTCACCATGGAGAATAAACAGGGAAGTAAACTAGTTTTTGAAGATTAGGTAATTACAGTATAAACAACAGGAATTCTGCAGATGCTGGAAATTCAAGCAACACACATCAAAGTTGCTGGTGAACGCAGCAGGCCAAGCAGCATCTGTAGGAAGAGGTTCAGTCCACGTTTCAGGCCGAGACCCTTCGTCAGGACTAACTGAAGGAAGTAAGGGATTTGAAAGTTGGAGGGGGAGGGGGAGATCCAAAATGATAGGAGAAGACAGGAGGGGGAGAGATGGAGCCAAGAGCTGGACAGGTGATAGGCAAAAGGGGATACGAGAGGATCATGGGACAGGAGGTCCGGGAAGAAAGACAAGGGGGGGGACCCAGAGGATGGGCAAGAGGTATATTCAGAGGGACAGAGGGAGAAAAAGGAGAGTGAGAGAAAGAATGTGTGCATAAAAATAAGTAACAGATGGGGTACAAGGGGGAGGTGGGGCCTAGCGGAAGTTAGAGAAGTCGATGTTCATGCCATCAGGTTGGAGGCTACCCAGACGGAATATAAGGTGTTGTTCCTCCAACCTGAGTGTGGCTTCATCTTTACAGTATAGGAGGCCGTGGATAGACATGTCAGAATGGGAATGAGATGTGGAATTAAAATGTGTGGCCACTGGCAGATCCTGCTTTCTCTGGCGAACAGAGCGTAGATGTTCAGCAAAGTGGTCTCCCAGTCTGCGTCGGGTCTCGCCAATATATAAAAGGCCACATCGGGAGCACCGGACGCAGTATATCACCCCAGTCGACTCACAGGTGAAGTGTTGCCTCACCTGGAAGGACTGTTTGGGGCCCTGAGTGGTGGTAAGGGAGGAAGTGTAAGGGCATGTGTAGCACTTGTTCCGCTTACACGGCTAAGTGCCAGGAGGGAGATCAGTGGGGAGGGATGGGGGGAACGAATGGACAAGGGAGTTGTGTAGGGAGCGATCCCTGCGGAATGCAGAGAGGGGGGGGGGAGGGAAAGATGTGCTTAGTGGTGGGATCCCGTTGGAGGTGGCGGAAGTTACGGAGAATAATATGTTGGACCCGGAGGCTGGTGGGGTGGTAGGTGAGGACCAGGGGAACCCTATTCCTAGTGGGGTGGCGGGAAGATGGAGTGAGAGCAGATGTACGTGAAATGGGGGAGATGCTTTTAAGAGCAGAGTTGATAGTGGGGGAAGGGAAGCCCCTTTCTTTAGAAAAGGAAGACATCTCCCTCATCCTAGAATGAAAAGCCTCATCCCGAGAGCAGATGCGGCGGAGACGGAGGAATTGCGAGAAGGGGATGGCGTTTTTGCAAGAGACAGGGTGAGCAGAGGAATAGTCCAGATAGCTGTGAGAGTCAGTAGGCTTATAGTAGACATCAGTGGATAAGCTGTCTCCAGAGACAGAGACAGAAAGATCTAGAAAGGGGAGGGAGGTGTCGGAAATTGACCAGGTAAACTTGAGGGCAGGGTGAAAGTTGGAGGCAAAGTTAATAAAGTCAACGAGTTCCGCATGCGTGCAGGAAGCAGCGCCAATGCAGTCGTCGATGTAGCGAAGGAAAAGTGGGGGACAGATACCAGAATAGGCACGGAACATAGATTGTTCCACAAACCCAACAAAAAGGCAGGCATAGCTACGACCCATACGGGTGACCATAGCTACACCTTTAGTTTGGAGGAAGTGGGAGGAGCCAAAGGAGAAATTATTAAGAGTAAGGACTAATTCCGCTAGACGGAGCAGAGTGGTGATAGAGGGGAACTGATTAGGTCTGGAATCCAAAAAGAAGCGTAGAGCTTTGAGACCTTCCTGATGGGGGATGGAAGTATATAAGGACTGGACATCCATGGTGAAAATAAAGCGGTGGGGGCCAGGGAACTTAAAATCATCGAAAAGTTTAAGAGCGTGAGAAGTGTCACGAACATAGGTCGGAAGGGATTGAACAAGGGGTGATAAAACAGTGTCGAGGTATGCAGAAATGAGTTCGGTGGGGCAGGAGCAAGCTGAGACAATAGGTCGGCCAGGACAGGCAGGTTTGTGGATCTTGGGTAGGAGGTAGAAACGGGAAGTGCGGGGTATGGGAACTATAAGGTTGGTAGCAGTGGATGGGAGATCCCCTGAGCGGATAAAGTCGGTGATGGTGTGGGAGACAATGGCCTGGTGCTCCTTAGTGGGGTCACGATCGAGGGGTAAATAAGAGGAGGTATCTGCGAGTTGTCGCTGTGCCTCGGCAAGGTAGAGGTCAGTACGCCAGACTACAACAGCACCCCCCTTATCGGCGGGTTTAATAATAAGGTTAGGATTAGTGCGGAGGGAGTGGAGAGCAGAGCGTTCTGAAGGAGTGAGGTTGGAATGGGGACAAGGTGCGGTGAAGTCGAGACGGTTGATGTCCCGTCGGCAGTTAGCAATAAAGAGATCCAGAGCAGGCAGAAGACCAGAGCAGGGTGTCTATGAAGAAGAGGAGGGTTGAAGACGGGAGAAGGGGTCATCGGTGGGGGTGGAGGAGCCCTTGCCGAAGAAGTAGGCTCGGAGACGGAGGAAGAAATTACAGTATAATCTCCCTTTGGTGACAGTACTTGTGGCTATTTTTATCTGACAGGGCTTAAGGACTTCATTTGAGTTTAGAACTTTGCGGTCAGCAAACCCAATAGCATCGCAATTTTATTGAAACACTTAAGTTCCATAGGGGGCGGTCATTTAAAACTGAATTGCATAGGAGTTTCTCACAGAGGGCAGGGAATATCTGGAATTCTCTGTTCCGGGGGTGTTGAGGGTACGGCTCTGAGAGTACTAAAAAGGTGGATTTTTGTTTGAAAAAGATCAGAGAACTGAAGGAGATGGGAACAAGCACATGCAGAGGGATGAGACCTAGGATAGATCAGCCATTAACGTATGGAATGGTGGGACAGATTTCAGGGATAAGGTAGTTTTTTTCTTGCTTCTGTTTTTCGTGTTCTTAATTTAGCACTATTCTTTCCTTTGCTTTGCAAAAGGGATTTAAATTGTTAGTCACTTTCTAAATGAATATTTTTAATGTAATTTAGAATATGTACATAACTCACTCTATGGCAATTGAGTGTGTCTATAACTTAAACAATTTTCTGCAAGTTATCCAAGTTCAGCACATAAAAAGTTTTGAAATTCAGAACTTGTTGACTCAGGTCATGTCAATATTGATTTTCTTAAATAATTATTGATCTGATGGAACAAACAGTCACTTCTGGTGCATCTGAGCTCGCCAATTCGATGTAATTCCCCGGGAAATTTTAGAGTAAGTAGCATTGGAAAAATGAAATTTCCAAAATTTGCAGATTACACCTTCTAAGAAATTCTTCGGTGATCCAAAATGTTTTCCAGTAATGAGAAAAGATATGAGGAAATGTTTTACACCACTCCTCTCCGGGACCGCATTAAATCTACAAATGTACCATAAATGGCAGAGTTCCAAAGGATATGCAGGAACCTGAGTAATTTGTGCAGAAATCACTGCAAGTGAGAGGGGACGTTGAGAATATGCTCTCTTTTCAGAAAGATTTAGGCATTGCTGGCAAATCTGGCATTTATCTCCAAATGCTCTTAAGAAATTGATGGTGTGCCACCTTCTTGAACTACTGCAGTCACTCTGAGGAAGAAACTGTGCCACCATGTGGTGGAGGAGGTAATTGCAGGACATGGGCCAAGTGATGATGAAGGAATTGTGATATATTTCCAAGGCAGGATAGACTGCAACTTGGAGGGGTACACACTTTCTTTGTCTTGGTGATAGAGATTGGGCATTTGGGAAATGCTGCTGGAGCAGCTTCAGTGACTAACTTTGTAAATAATGAACACTGCAGCCACCAGTCTCAAAGGCATAAACACTCAGCGGGGTGCATCGCATACCAAAACAGGTTGTTTTACCTCAGACGGTGATGCAAGAGACTGCAGCACCCGTATTCTGGAGCAACAAACAGCCTACTGGAAGACGTCAGTTGGTTAGGACTGATGCAGGGATTCAGCCCAAAATATAGACAATTCCTCTCCCCCCACAGATGTTGCTTGAACTGCTGAGTTCTTCGAGCAGTTGGTTTTTATCCCAGATGTTGTCAAGCTCCTTGGGTGCTATTGGAGCTGCATTCAGCCAGGCAAGTGGAGACTATTCCACCACATCCTTTTCTGATGATGGAAAGGCTTTGAAGTTTCCCAGCCTCTGATCTATTCTTGCGACACATTGTATGCATGGTTGGACAACTTTAGTTAGGTGAGTGACTCACTGAAGGTAATTCCATTAAATGTGAAGAGAAGGTAGTTAGATTCTCAGCTGTTGAAACTGTTCATTGCCTGGCATTTCTGTGGCATAAATGTTACCAATTGCCTATCAGGCTGTGAATGAATATTGCCCAGGTCTTGCTAAATGCAGGTATGGGCTAGTCCATTTGCTTAGGAAGATGCAAATGAAAGTGAACATTGGTCAATTATTAATAATTGTCCTCAAGCCATTGTTCCTTTGTCACTTCCACTGGCTGCAAAGTTGATCCCACCACAAGCCACATCTTTCCCTCACCACCTCTCTCTGCTTTCCACAGGAACCACTCTCCCCATGATTTCCCTAGTTCACTTTTCCCTCTGTACCCTAATCCTTTCTATCCCCAGAATCTTTCTTCCACAACCTTTGGACACATTACATCTATCCCTATGCTTCTTACCTCGTCACCATCCAACGACCTAAACAGTTCTTGGAGATTCATATGTACCTCCTCCTACCTTGTCTCTTGAACTGGAACTCCCAATATGGCTTTTCTAAGCCCAGACAAGGCAACCACTTAGCTGAACACCTGTGCTCAATGTACAATGCAACATCCAATTGCAAGCTATTTCAAATACCCCATATCCCCAAACTAACGTGTCTGTCCTCACTCCCTCTGTTTCTTTCACTCACTTGATCCCAGGTCTTCTCACATACCCTATCTTTCAAAGTCACCCATTCCCCTGTTTTCCAGTTTCTTTTCTTTCCTCTCCTCTGCCTGGTTCCATCTGCCTATTACCCCACACTCACCTCACCAGATCCCCAATCTCCTCGTCCTCCTATTTCCATCCTCCCACCAAGCCTGCTTCACACATCAGCTTCCTTCTACGTCAGATTCTATAATTTGCTGCCCTTTGTTGCCTCCAATTACATCAACCAGCATTTATTGTTAATTGCACCTTTCCACAAAATCAATCATCCACATAATATACACACACACACACAGATATCGGTCTGTATCTGTTAGAACTTTTGACTCTCTCTTTCACAGGCTCTCACTCTTCTCACCTGTCTCTTCTCCTCTCCCACTCTGTATCCTTACTCTCTCTCTCTTTTCTGTTCCCCCCCTCTCTCTGCCTCCTTTCTCTCTCTCATTCCCCTCTCTCCCAATTTCCCTCCCAGCTGACTCCATCTGGCCATCAACCCCTCCTGACCCAGATCCACCTATCACTTGCTAGCTTCTGCCTAACTCCTCCTTCTTACCTCCTCCACTTTATATTCTGAGTCTTAATGCATGGAAGCAGCCCAAAATGTTGACTTGCCCTTGGCCTCTGCAGATGCTGCCTGACCCATCAAATTCCTCCGGGAGTTTGTTTTTGTCCAGATTCCAGACTCCTGTGTCTCTGTTGCATCTCCAAATCTAACTTTATGATGGAAGAAAGGTCATCAAAAGAGCAGCTAAAGGAGGCTGGGCTCAGGACTCAGCCATAAGAAAATCCTCCAGTGATGTCCCAGAGCTGACATGACCGACTTCCAACAACCAGAACCATCTCAGCTTGTTAGTAATGCATCTGGGAGCCTGTGATGCAAAATTAGAGGCCTCAGGTATATAATCAGGAAGTTGTGCTAAACTGTCACCAACAGTTAAAATGCACTTAATGGCTGTTTGGACACAATACGAACACTGGGTCCACTTAATTCTGGGAAGCATGCGGGTGCAGTGAAGACTTCTCAGGCAAGTCCGGGAATGAGTGATTTCAGGCATAAGCATAGAGTGGAGAAAATAAGTTTATTCTCATTTAGCGTAAAGAAGATTGAAGCGAGGGTTCATGGAAGTGTCCGTGATCATGTCTGAGTTAGACAGGGTGAGTAGAAAGAAGATATTCCCATTATCAGATGATTCAATGTAAGGGGGCATAGATTCGAAATTTTAGCCAAAAGATATAATGGATGTATGAAGAAAAAGGGATTATTTAAACAGATGGTAATTTGAACTTGAGCACTCTGCCCATACGGGTGGTAGAGTCAAAATAAATGTGGCTTAAGTGGAACTGGAGATATGCCGGAGAGAAAATAATTTATAGGACTGTCAGGAAAGAATGTGGACTTGAAACTGATAGGGTTGCCCTTCTTGGGGCCAGTCAGCACAATGGTAGCAGACTGACTGGTGTCTCTCTGTGCTGTAGATGATTCAATGTAATATTGTCTTGGAACTCTCCTTCTGAGCAGATTGGGTACTCAAATCCGGGTGTGCAAGTTGAACTAAGGATCTTCGAAGTCAAAAGTTAGATTAATTCCAGCTGAGAAAGAAAGAAAACAATTGAAAATTACTAAAGACTTCTGAAAATACACAATAAAGGAAAGAAGGCAAATTGAATCAAAATGGTCTCATCTGGCTGTCATCTATGAAACAATATTTTAATCAATATTACGGATCATTTAGCCATTTTAGAAATGATCCAGTTTTCGATTTCATTGATTTCCTAGGCAAGTGCACATTTTTTCACTCGGGCCCTCAGTTTTAGAGGCAGGCTTTCCCAAAATGGAAGTGTTCAGGGAATCAACACAAAGTGGGGAGAGTATAGCAGGCAGAGAGAATCCTTACCCCCATTCTCAAATACCTAGAGGATATGACAAAAAGAAGACAAGTTTTGGAAACTTCTCAGGCAAACATTAAACAATGATTATAATCATCGATATTTTTGAGTTATAGAAACTACACTTATTTTAAACACAACTTTAAAATGCAAATCATACAAACATATAAAATCTTTTAAAACATGCTACTTCTAACTCTGAAGTAGATATGAGCCAGGAATGCTGATAGTAGGAAAAAGAGCCATTGCTCAAGGCAATCAGTCTGACAAGTTGGGTATTTCGTAGCGCAGTTCTGAGTGACTTAAAATTTGCCAGTCATTCTATATCTATTTCAATTTGGATTTTTCAGTGTTAGGTAAGGTTCGTGATTCATGGTCTCTCCAACTGTTCACAGCAAGAAGATCGTTTCTATAAGTAGACCGTCGTATTCTACAAGAAGCACGTACATCCTTTGCACAACATGAAGAAAGTAGAATGCCATGGGGCTAACAATTATCATTTGTCATGGCGTTTCATATCAAAGGCCACAGTACATTTTATTAGAGAGAAATCAGCATACCGCTGAAGGGTAGCATTTAAGGTAAACTAATAGTCTAATTTGTTCGCCAGAAATAAGTAGGTTGCTGTCGCACTCAAGTGTGTAATTGTGCTGATGCAGAAAGTAGGGATTAGCAAATTGTGCAGATAGACCTGGGGCATGCGTTGCACCCAATCCAGCCTGTCAATTTTCCAGCCAAATGCACTTGTGTCCTAGAACCCTTGAGCACATTACATGCCATCATCTCATTAACACAGCAGATTGCATGCAAAAGTATTGAAATAAATATTTGGCTTTAAAACAGTGGCAACATTTTTCACTTTAAAGCTGCAGGAAGTTCCGAGCAAATAATAAAGTGTGGCAGATCAGCTAATGAAGACAGGTTTCAGATATTGCTTCCACACTGCAATGCTTACATTGATTGCAAAAACATATTAGTGAATGCTTCTGAAACAAAGATAATTAGGAAATATTTATTTATTCATCGTTGCTAAGAAAGGCTAATGGCTTGATGCACATTCAGTAAGACACCGTGTAGAAATGAGAAGGTGGCCTTGGGAGGGCAGAGTGCTTGGAGAGGGTGCATGAGAGCCTATTAAATACGCGAAACCTGGAGATTATTGCAGTCGAGATATTAAAATGTGATTTGTTTGTTTGCCAGCTAATTAGTGTGAAAAGTTGTGATAGTATGTAGGGCAACTTACCTTGATCTGTCCAATTTAAAGAAACGATGTCAGATGAGGGGCCCTGATCCAAAATATTGACCGTCTATTTGCCTCTGTCGATGCTGATTGACCTGCTCTAATGCTTTATGTGTTGTTACAAAGTCAAAGATTCCAGCATCTGCAGTCTCTTATGGCTCCATTGTCAGCTGCGGTTCAGTCAACAGTACCCTCATCTCCGAAATTCCAAAGTCTGTATCCCACTGTAAAGATGTCTGGTCAAATATCTCGGCTACCACTTCTGGACAGAACTGACAGGGGTTGCCATTGCTCAAGGCAGTCATCAAAGTACTAAAAGGCTGCTGCACTGCCAAACAGAGCAAGTATTACTGACAGAATGTTACAGAGCTGGAAGTATTGACTACAGTACTCAGTGTGTGCTGCCAAGCTAGAGATATTGATTACAATACTGAGTGTGTGTGCAGAGCTGGAGGTATTGACTACAGTACTCAGTGTGTGCTGCCAAGCTAGAGATATTGATTACAATACTGAGTGTGTGTGCAGAGCTGGAGATATTGACTACAGTACTGAGTGTGTGTGCAGAGCTGGAGATATTGACTACAGTACTGAGTGTGTGTGCAGAGCTGGACATATTGACCACAGTACTGAGTGTGAGCTGCAGAGCTGGACATATTGACCACAGTACTGAGTGTGAGCTGCAGAGCTGGAGATATTGACTACAGTACTGAGTGTGTGTGCAGAGCTGGAGATATTGACTACAGTACTGAGTGTGTGCGCAGAGCTGGAGATATTGACTACAGTACTGAGTGTGTTTGCAGAGCTGGAGATATTGACTACAGTACAGAGTGTGTTTGCAGAGCTGGAGGTATTGACTACAGTACTGAGTGTGTGTGCAGAGCTGGAGATATTGACTACAGTACTGAGTGTGTGTGCAGAGCTGGAGGTATTGACTACAGTACTGAATGTGTGCGCAGAGCTGGAGATATTGACTACAGTACTGAGTGTGTTTGCAGAGCTGGAGATATTGACTACAGTACTGAGTGTGTGTGCAGAGCTGAAGACATTGACTACAGTACTGAGTGTGTGTGCCAAGCTGGAGATATTGACTACAGTACTGAGTGTGTGTGCAGAGCTGGAGATATTGACTACAGTACTGAGTGTGTGTGCAGAGCTGGAGATATTGACTACAGTACTGAGTGCGTGTGCAGAGCTGGAGATATTGACCACAGTACTGAGTGTGTGTGCAGAGCTGGAGATATTGACCACAGTACTGAGTGTGTGTGCAGAGCTGGAGATATTGACTACAGTACTGAGTGTGTCTGCAGAGCTGGAGATATTGACTACAGTACTCAGTGTGTGCTGCCAAGCTAGAGATATTGATTACAATACTGAGTGTGTGTGCAGAGCTGGAGATATTGACTACAGTACTGAGTGTGTGTGCAGAGCTGGAGATATTGACTACAGTACTGAGTGTGTGTGCAGAGCTGGACATATTGACCACAGTACTGAGTGTGAGCTGCAGAGCTGGACATATTGACCACAGTACTGAGTGTGAGCTGCAGAGCTGGAGATATTGACTACAGTACTGAGTGTGTGTGCAGAGCTGGAGATATTGACTACAGTACTGAGTGTGTGCGCAGAGCTGGAGATATTGACTACAGTACTGAGTGTGTTTGCAGAGCTGGAGATATTGACTACAGTACAGAGTGTGTTTGCAGAGCTGGAGGTATTGACTACAGTACTGAGTGTGTGTGCAGAGCTGGAGATATTGACTACAGTACTGAGTGTGTGTGCAGAGCTGGAGGTATTGACTACAGTACTGAATGTGTGCGCAGAGCTGGAGATATTGACTACAGTACTGAGTGTGTTTGCAGAGCTGGAGATATTGACTACAGTACTGAGTGTGTGTGCAGAGCTGAAGACATTGACTACAGTACTGAGTGTGTGTGCCAAGCTGGAGATATTGACTACAGTACTGAGTGTGTGTGCAGAGCTGGAGATATTGACTACAGTACTGAGTGTGTGTGCAGAGCTGGAGATATTGACTACAGTACTGAGTGCGTGTGCAGAGCTGGAGATATTGACCACAGTACTGAGTGTGTGTGCAGAGCTGGAGATATTGACCACAGTACTGAGTGTGTGTGCAGAGCTGGAGATATTGACTACAGTACTGAGTGTGTCTGCAGAGCTGGAGATATTGACTACAGTACTCAGTGTGTGTGCAGAGCTGGAGATATTGACCACAGTACTGAGTGTGTTTGCAGAGCTGGAGATATTGACTACAGTACTGAGTGTGTGTGCAGAGCTGGAGATATTGACTACAGTACTGAGTGTGTGTGCAGAGCTGGAGATAATTGACCACAGTACTGAGTGTGTTTGCAGAGCTGGAGATATTGATTACAGTACTGAGTGTGAGCTGCAGAGCTGGAGATATTGACTACAGTACTGAGTGTGTGTGCCGAGCTGGAGTTATTGACTACAGTACTGAGTGTGTGTGCAGAGCTGGAGATATTGATTACAGTACTGAGTGTATGCGCAGAGCTGGAGATATTGACTACAGTACTGTGTGCGCAGAGCTGGAGGTATTGACTACAGTACTGAGTGTGTGTGCAGAGCTGAAGATATTGACTACAGTACTGAGTGTGTGTGCCAAGCTGGAGATATTGACTACAGTACTGAGTGTGTGTGCAGAGCTGGAGATATTGACTACAGTACTGTGTGCGCAGAGCTGGAGGTATTGACTACAGTACTGAGTGTGTGTGCAGAGCTGGAGGTATTGACTACAGTACTGAGTGTGTGTGCAGAGCTGGAGATAATTGACCACAGTACTGAGTGTGTTTGCAGAGCTGGAGATATTGATTACAGTACTGAGTGTGAGCTGCAGAGCTGGAGATATTGACTACAGTACTGAGTGTGTGTGCAGAGCTGGAGGTATTGATTACAGTACTGAGTGTGTGTGCAGAGCTGGAGATATTGTCTACAGTACTGAGTGTGAGCTGCAGAGCTGGAGATATTGATTACAGTACTGAGTGAGTGTGCAGAGCTGGAGGTATTGATTACAGTATTGCGTGTGTTTGCAGAGCTGGAGATATTGATTACAGTACTGAGTGTGTGAGCAGAGGTGGACATATTGACCACAGTACTGAGTGTGTGTGCAGAGCCGGAGGTATTGACTACAGTACTGAGTGTGTGCGCAGAGCTGGAGATATTGATTACAGTACTGAGTGTGTGTGCAGAGCTGGAGATATTGACTACAGTACTGAGTGTGTGTGCAGAGCTGGAGATATTGACTACAGTACTGAGTGTGTGTGCAGAGCTGGAGGTATTGACTACAGTACTGAGTGTGTGTGTAGAGTTGGAGATATTGACTACAGTACTGTGTGCGCAGAGCTGGAGGTATTGACTACAGTACTGAGTGTATGTGCAGAGCTGGAGTTATTGACTACAGTACTGAGTGTGTCTGCAGAGCTGGAGATATTGACTACAGTACTGAGTGTGTGTGCACAGCTGGAGGTATTGACTACAGTACTGAGTGTGAGCTGCAGAGCTGGAGTTATTGACTACGGTACTGAGTGTGTGTGCAGAGCTGGAGGTACTGGCTACAGTACTGAGTGTGTGTGCAGAGCTGGAGGTATTGACGACAGTACTGAGTGTGTGTGCAGAGCTGGAGATATTGACTACAGTACTGAGTGTGTGTGCAGAGCTGGAGATATTGACTACAGTACTGAGTGTGTCTGCAGAGCTGGAGATATTGACTACAGTACTGAGTGTGTGCGCAGAGCTGGAGGTATTGACTACAGTACTGAGTGTGTGTGCAGAGCTGGAGATATTGACTACAGTACTGAGTGTGTGTGCAGAGCTGGAGATATTGACTACAGTACTGAGTGTGTTTGCAGAGCTGGAGTTATTGACTACAGTACTGAGTGTATGCGCAGAGCTGGAGATATTGACTACAGTACTGTGTGCGCAGAGCTGGAGGTATTGACTACAGTACTGAGTGTGTGTGCAGAGCTGAAGATATTGACTACAGTACTGAGTGTGTGTGCCAAGCTGGAGATATTGACTACAGTACTGAGTGTGTGTGCAGAGCTGGAGATATTGACTACAGTACTGTGTGCGCAGAGCTGGAGGTATTGACTACAGTACTGAGTGTGTGTGCAGAGCTGGAGGTATTGACTACAGTACTGAGTGTGTGTGCAGAGCTGGAGATAATTGACCACAGTACTGAGTGTGTTTGCAGAGCTGGAGATATTGATTACAGTACTGAGTGTGAGCTGCAGAGCTGGAGATATTGACTACAGTACTGAGTGTGTGTGCAGAGCTGGAGGTATTGACTACAGTACTGAGTGTGTGTGCAGAGCTGGAGATATTGTCTACAGTACTGAGTGTGAGCTGCAGAGCTGGAGATATTGATTACAGTACTGAGTGAGTGTGCAGAGCTGGAGGTATTGATTACAGTATTGCGTGTGTTTGCAGAGCTGGAGATATTGATTACAGTACTGAGTGTGTGAGCAGAGGTGGACATATTGACCACAGTACTGAGTGTGTGTGCAGAGCCGGAGGTATTGACTACAGTACTGAGTGTGTGCGCAGAGCTGGAGATATTGATTACAGTACTGAGTGTGTGTGCAGAGCTGGAGATATTGACTACAGTACTGAGTGTGTGTGCAGAGCTGGAGATATTGACTACAGTACTGAGTGTGTGTGCAGAGCTGGAGGTATTGACTACAGTACTGAGTGTGTGTGTAGAGTTGGAGATATTGACTACAGTACTGTGTGCGCAGAGCTGGAGGTATTGACTACAGTACTGAGTGTATGTGCAGAGCTGGAGTTATTGACTACAGTACTGAGTGTGTGTGCAGAGCTGGAGATATTGACTACAGTACTGAGTGTGTGTGCAGAGCTGGAGATATTGACTACAGTACTGAGTGTGTGCGCAGAGCTGGAGGTATTGACTACAGTACTGAGTGTGTGCGCAGAGCTGGAGATATTGACTACAGTACTGAGTGTGTGTGCAGAGCTGGAGATATTGACTACAGTACTGAGTGTGTTTGCAGAGCTGGAGTTATTGACTACAGTACTGAGTGTGTTTGCAGAGCTGGAGTTATTGACTACAGGACTGAGTGTCTGTTTCATGCTAGGTTAACGAATCACTGCACTGAGGGAATGGTGCAAAGCTGGAGGGAGAAAACACCATTCTGATGGGGTGCCACAGTGCAGGGAGCAATCCCACCATCTAACTAATGGAAAACATCACACCCTGCAGCAAATCTGTCATTATTATGCTTCAAGGGATCTTCTTAATAACATGATAATCATAATACAACTCTGAGTTGGATTGTGCTTGTTGCAGGAAAAATCTTTAAGCAGCATGACCATCGTCAGTGAATTTGTAAATGGCCTTCTGGTTTATAATAATATAATTTATATTTAATAAGGGGATTCAAAAAATGTTATGTACCTCTAATACCCATGTTGAAGTACAATAGTCAAAATCAAAATCAGCGAAAATTTATTATCAATGTATGAAATTGTTACCATGTGCTAATTTGAGATTCATTTTCTTGCAGGCATTTACAGGAAAATAAAGAAGTATAATGAAAGTTATGAAAATAAAGAAATATAATGGAAGTTATGAAAAGCTATGCATAAAAGAAGGCAAACAGCCAATGAGGAATAGGGTATATACAATCCTCGTTTGAAATAGACTGATGCTTCAGACTAAAGAAATTTCACCAAGAGTCAAAATTAATATCAAGAAATGTGATTATAAGCTCAACAAAGTGATCCCCATCAACAGGGATCACCTCCAGAGCACGCACACAGCTACTGCTGGAGCTCAGCAGAGCGTTGCCAAACAGCTGCTATAGCAACCAACACAGTCCAATAAAAACAAAGACACAGATGTACATTATCATCGCCACTGCGCCCTGTATTAACATATTCACACACATCCACTCACAAATGGTCGATGAGAATGATTATATCTCTGCATTTTAATTCTTGTAATGAATCACAGTCAAGTGCAAATCCAATGGGACTGCGCCCTGAATAACCCTTTAAAGATGATGACTATATTCCATGCACATAATTAGGTTAACCGTCAAGCCTCTGCAGGTTAGCAACAGCATCAGTCCACGTGATTAACATAGTCTTGAATGAGTGCATTTATTCATCTATCCATGTATTCATATTGATTCGACTTTGTAGAAAATCACCAATAGTATGACTTACAATAACTTTCAATCACCTAATGCTAATTATACTGAGCTTAAGTGTCTCATTTTAAAGGATCTACTTGTGTCTCTTATGTTCCAGATTTGGCTTTAAATGGAAGACCAGTAGCAATAAAAGAGAATGTTTGACACCCGAAAATATTTTCATGCAGATTACATTCTCTTTCCCTCCATTTCATTGCCTCCTATTTGTCTCTGCAACTTGCTTGCGTTCACGAGCCTCTGTGTAATGATTAAGTCTATTGGTACATACCTTTAAGGGTTCCCATTTTTCTTCCATACACAAGGATCCTGTGCTGCTTTATAGTAATTTTCATCTCTTTCCTTTATGCACATTTTTAAATAAGACAGCTATTTATGGATTCCTTCTGGTTTAAAAAAAATCCTTCCCCCTCCTATTTCCCACTCTGTCCTCTTACCTCTTCTCACCTGCCTATTACCTCTCCTCCTCCTTCCCTTTCTCCTATGGTCCACTCTCCTCTCCTGTCAAATTCCTTTCTCTCCAGCCCTTTTATTTTCCTGTCCACCTGGCTTCACCTCTCACCTTCTGGCTATCCTCCTTCCCCTCGTTTCCGCAGATGCAGCCTAACCTGTTGAGTTCCTCCAGCAATTTGTGTTTGTTTGCTATTCATGTATTTTCCACCAAATCCTGTTGTTTTCAATATAGAGTTCTGTAAACCTTCAACAAGATCATTCTTGGTCTTTGGTAAATTTTCATCTTGTTTTTGTTTAGTTTGACCTTCATTCATTCAAGATTGATAATTGTCAGTCTCCGGTGCCCAAGTGTTCAGAAAACAAAATGACTGCTACTCTGGATCCAACGCAGCATAAAAAATATAATAAGCATAAACAACAAAACAAAAGAAACACAATAAATGTAACTACATAAGTTTAGCATATGTTAAATAGACCAATTATATGTAAATAAGGTGACACTAGGCACAGGAGTGTCTGTACATAAGGTGACTCTGACAGGAAATCATAAAGCAGTGGTGGGGGGGGGGTGAGTCACGGTGGGCTGGGTTAATGGTGGAGATGTTGATCAGCCTGATGGGAGAGTAACTGTTTTTGACTCTAGTGATCCTGGCACGGATTCTGCGTGATATCTTCCCTCATGGGACAAGGATAGATCTGGTCCTAGGGTTGAGGTTCTTAACTGGAAGAAGGCCAAATTTGAAGAAATGAGAAAGGATCTAAAAAGCATGGATTGGGATAGGTTGTTCTCTGGCATGGATGTGATCGGTAGGTGGGAAGCCTTCAAAGGAGAAATTTTGAGATTGCAGAATTTTTATGTTCCTGTCAGGATTAAGGGCAAAGTGAATAGGAATAAGGAACCTTGGTTCTCAAGGGATATTGCAACTCTGATAAAGAAGAAGAGGGAATTTTATGACATGTATAGGAAGCAGGGAATAAATAAGGTGCTTGAGGAGTATAAGGAGTGCAAGAAAATACTTAAGAAAGAAATCAGGAGGGCTAAAAGAAGACATGAGGTTGCCTTGGCAGTCAAAGTGAAGGATAATCCGAAGAGCTTTTACGGGTATATTAAGAGCAAAAGGATTGTAAGGGATAAAATTGGTCCTCTTGAAGATCAGAGTGGTCGGCTATGTGTGGAACCAAAGGAAATGGGGGAGATCTTAAATAGGTTTTTTGCATCTGTATTTACTAAGGAAACTGGCATGAAGTCTATGGAATTAAGGGAAACAAGTAGTGAGATCATGGAAACTGTACAGATCGAAAAGGAGGAGGTCCTTGCTGTCTTGAGGAAAATTAAAGTGGATAAATCCCCGGGACCTGACAGGGTGTTTCCCTCGGACCTTGAAGGAGACAAGTGTTGAAATTGCAGGGGCCCTGGCAGAAATATTTAAAATGTCGCTGTCTACAGGTGAGGTGCCGGAGAATTGGAGAGTGGCTCATGTTGTTCCGTTGTTTAAAAAAGGATCGAAAAGTAATCCGGGAAATTATAGGCCAGTAAGTTTAACGTCAGTAGTAGGTAAGTTATTGGAGGGAGTACTAAGAGACAGAATCTACAAGCATTTGGATAGAAAGGGACTTATTAGGGAGAGTCAACATGGCTTTGTGCGTGGTAGGTCATGTTTGACCAATCTATTGGAGTTTTTCGAGGAGGTTACCAGGAAAGTGGATGAAGGGAAGGCAGTGGATATTGTCTACATGGACTTCAGTAAGGCCTTTGACAAGGTCCCGCGTGGGAGGTTAGTTAGGAAAATTCAGTCGTTAGGTATAGAAACATAGAAAACAGGTGCAGGAGTAGGCCATTCGGCCCTTCGAGCCTGCACCGCTATTTATTATGATCATGGCTGATCATCCAACTCAGAACCCCGCCCCAGCCTTCCCTCCATACCCCCTGATCCCTGTAGCCACAAGGGCCATATCTAACTCCCTCTTAAATATAGCCAATGAACTGGCCTCAACTGTTTCCTGTGGCAGAGAATTCCACAGATTCACCACTCTCTGTGTGAAGAAGTTTTTCCTAATCTCAGTCCTAAAAGGCTTCCCCTTTATCCTCAAACTGTGACCCCTTGTTCTGGACTTCCCCAACATCGGGAACAATCTTCCTGCATCTAGCCTGTCCAATCCCTTTAGGATTTTATACGTTTCAATCAGATCCTCCCTCAATCTTCTAAATTCCAACGAGTACAAGCCCAGTTCATCCAGTCTTTCTTCATATGAAAGTCCTGCCATCCCAGGAATCAATCTGGTGAACCTTCTTTGTACTCCCTCTACAGAGAGGTGGTAAATTGGATTAGACATTGGCTCAATGGAAGAACCCAAAGAGTGGTAGTAGAGAATTGCTTCTCCGAGTGGAGGCCTGTGACTAGTGGTGTGCCACAGGGATCAGTGCTGGGTCCATTGTTATTTGTCATCTATAATGATCTGGATGATAATGTGGTAAATTGGATCAGCAAATTTGCTGATGATACAAAGATTGGAGGTGTAGTAGACAGTGAGGAAGGTTTTCAGAGCCTGCAGAAGGATTTGGACCAGTTGGAAAAATGGGCTGAAAAATAGCAGATGGAGTTTAATACAGACAACTGTGAGGTATTGCACGTTGGAAGGACAAACCAAGGTAGAACATACAGGGTTAATGGTAAGGCACTGAGGAGTGCAGTGGAACAGAGGGATCTGGGATCTGGGAATTCCCTAAAAGTGGCATCACAGGTAGATAGGGTCGTAAAGAGACCTTTTGGTACATTGGCCTTTATTAATCAAAGTATTGAGTATAAGAGCTGGAATGTTATGATGAGGTTGTATAAGGCATTGGTGAGGCCGAATCTGGAGTATTGTGTTCAGTTTTGGTCACCAAATTACAGGAAGGATATAAATAAGGTTGAAAGAGTGCAGAGAAGGTTTACAAGGATGTGCCGGGACTTGAGAAACTGAGTTACAGAGAAAGGTTGAATAGGTTAGGACTTTATTCCCTGGAGCGTAGAAGAATGAGGGGAGATTTGATAGAGGTATATAAAATTATGATGGGTATGGAGTGAATGCAAGCAGGCTTTTTCCACTGAGGCAAGGGGAGAAAAAAACCAGAGAACATGGGTCAAGGGTGAGGGGGGAAAAGTTTAAAGGGAACATTAGGGGGGGCTTCTTCACACAGAGAGTGGTGGGAGTATGGAATGAGCTGCCAGACGAGGTGGTAAATGCGGGTTCTTTTTTAACATTTAAGAATAAATTGGACAGATACATGGATGGGAGGTGTATGGAGGGATATGGTCCGTGTGCAGGTCAGTGGGACTAGGCAGAAAATGGTTCGGCACAGCCAAGAAGGGCCAAAAGGCCTGTTTCTGTGCTGTAGTTTCTATGGTTCTATGGTTCTATGGTTCTATAGGAGTGAGACGTACAGTCGATGAACAGGGTGGGATCCTTCATGCTATTACTGGCCTTTTCCCAGCACTTTCTGTATTTACTGCATGTCCTTGATGTTGGGTAGATGGGCAGTTTACTGCATTGGGCAGTTTTAACAATCCATTGTAGAGACCTCCTGTCCTATGCCTTGTGTATAGTAACTACAGAGCACTATCGAATAATTAGGCTTTCTCATTTTCTGCAGTGCCCTTTTTCACACCTGGCAATTGGATTAACCATCTTTGATATAACTATAAGAAATAGAATTCTCTCCCGCCTGGTTTCACTCCATGCATTCTCATTATTTTGATAGCAACTCAGTAATTACAAAAGTGTTTCTTTCTCATTTCTTGAATTTAGGAAATTACTTACCAATCTGACAGACCCAGTTGCTAAAGTTAAAATTTCAAAGGACGTCTCTGCCTGCCACTTAATGATAAAGATAGGGGGGAAAAAATCATCAAAATTTGCAGATAATCCTCAAAATGTTATTTTCTGTATTTCTTATAACCTTAATTTCTGTATAAATACCTCAGTGAATACAGTAATTTTCCTTTCAGTAGTGATATTCTTACAACTCATTCCATGCACTGAGGTATGGTAATTCTACAATCAATTTTTTATTTCTATTTACTACGTAATGTCCAATTGTATTGTTCCAGTTTTGCACTAGCATTTTTAAAGCTTATTATTTTGACACTTAAAAATTTAGTAAGGGGGAATTACTGACTTCAATGAGTGGCAAAACTATAGTTTTGATTGAAGTACCTTTTTATCTTCACTAAAGTTTAGCTCCCTCTGTTACTACTTCGATCCTCAGCAATGTCACTGTGATAAAAGAGAGACTTCATGTATTTTTCAGATGACTTGTTTTATAATACATTTATGTATCATGATGTTTATCCAATCTCATTTATCTGCAGTCAAATCTGTTAAAATAATTTTAAATAATATATATACAGGTGGAGTTTTCATATCATTGATGTCCCTGGAAGAATTTAGGAAATTACTTACCAATCTGACAGACCCAGTTGCTAAAGTTAAAATTTCTATAGACATCTCTGCCTGCTACTTAATGATAGACAGAGGAAAAAAACTCATCAAAATTTACAGATAATCCTCAAAAATGTTATTTTCTGTATTTCTTATAACCTTAATTTCTGTGTAAATACCTCAGTGAATACAGTTTATTTCCATCACCCATAATGAATAGATTGATAGAACACTGAGCAATTATTTTGCTTAATTTTAAAGTATATTTAGACTAGTTAATATAAACAGGGTAAAAGATGGAGAAAAGCAATGAAATATTATACAGAAAAGGAGAGGGTAAAAAACTTCAAATTTCTCGGTGTTTTCATTTCAGAGGATCTGTCCTGGCTCCAGCACGCGTGCCATTACAAAGAAGGCAGGTCAGCGCCTCTACTTTCTTAGAGGTTTTTGAAAATTCTGGTTGTCATTTAAAACTTTGACAAACTTCTAGAGATGCACAGCAGAGAAGTATACTGACTGGTTGCATCATGGTCCGACATGGAGACACTAATTCTCTTGAACAGAAAAGCCTACAAAAAGTGGTGGGATACAGCCCTGTCCATCACGGATAAAGCCCTCCTCAGCATTGAGCACATCTTCAAAGAGCACTGTCGCAGGAAAGCAGCATCCATCATCAAGGACTCCCACCATCCAGGCCATCAGGAAGAAGGTATAGGAGCCTTAGGTCCCTCATCACCAGGTTCAGGAACAGTTATTAACCCTCAACCATCAGGCTCCTGAACCTGAGTGGATAACTTCACTCACTCCAACACTGAAATGATTCCACATGCTAGGGACTCACTTTCAAAGTCTTTAAAACTCATGTTCTCAATATTTATTAATTGTTTATTATTATTAATATTTTGGGTTTTTGTATTTGCACATTTTGTTGTTTTTTGCACATAGGCTGTTCTTTGTGTGCAATTTTTTTTATTCTATTGTGTTTCTTTGTATGTACTGTAAATGCCTGCAAGAAAATAAATCCAGGGGTAGGTAATATATACGGTTAAATATATGCACTTTGATAATAAATATACTTTGAACTTTGGTTACCAGAATAAAGTTAAATTCCTTAAAAAGATTTGTAGAAGTATCAGTACATTTTTTATTTAAACTGCTAACATTAGAAGCTTGTCCCTATACTTTTCTGAGTAAATCTTAGACATGATAGCATTGTTGCGAGCTTATATAATTGATCATAATTCCTAAAAGAAGGAATTTAAACAAAACATAGCCATCTTGGGAGCTCTTGGTTTCAATTGAGCTGTTAGGGAAAAATGCTAAGGTATTTCACTGAGAGGGATCAAGGTGGAAGGGAAGAATTAGATATCACATTCTTGTACCATCTGGGATCTGCTCGATCATCATTCATTTAATGATCCATGATTTACCAAAATGCAAATAAAATAGGTAATCCTGCTTCACAAATATTAGATTTGTGTCTAACAATTCTTTGGCCTTAATGTTTTTGGTCACCTTCAAATATTTCATATCCATGTTCTTTCCCTTTTCTTGAATTGAGGTATAATTTTAACACAAGACTAGTTCTTTTTAAAATGCTTCAGTAACTTAAATATAACATTAACCCACTGTGTTTTTTAACTAGTTCCAGATCAGGATGGTTGATTCCACCACAGTGCTGGGCCAAATGAAGTTCTCAGCCTAAACATCAAACTCCCCATTTCCTCCACAGATGTTGCCTGACCCACCAAGTTCTTCCAGCTTTTTTTTTTGCTCCATACTTCAGCACACTACAGCCTCTTGTATCTCTGCTATCTATCCTATTGGTTTGTTCTATTCTGCTCACTCTTTAATCTTATAAGTAACCAGGAATAAAGCACTTGTGTAATCACTCTTCATGACTTTATTATTGGGTCCTGATATAATTCAGAGCAAACTTGCTTCTGAAGTAACACACATCAAAGTTGCTGGTGAACGCAGCAGGCCAAGCAGCATCAGGAAGAGGTGCAGTCGACGTTTCAGGCCGAGACCCTGGCAGACAGAGCGCAGTAGGTGATATACTGCGTCCGGTGCTCCCGATGTGGCCTTTTATATATTGGCGAGACCCGACGCAGACTGGGAGACCGCTTTGCTGAACATCTACGCTCTGCCCGCCAGAGAAAGCAGGATCTCCCAGTGGCCACACATTTTAATTCCACATCCCATTCCCATTCTGACATGTCTATCCACAGCCTCCTCTACTGTAAAGATGAAGCCACACTCAGGTTGGAGGAACGACACCTTATATTCCGTTTGGGTAGCCTCCAACCTGATGGCATGAACATCGACTTCTCTAACTTCCGCTAAGGCCCCACCTCCCCCTCGTACCCCATCTGTTACTTATTTTTATGCACACATTCTTTCTCTCACTCTCCTTTTTCTCCCTCTGTCCCTCTGAATATACCTCTTGCCCATCCTCTGGGTCACCCCCCCCCTTGTCTTTCTTCCCAGACCTCCTGTCCCATGATCCTCTCGTATCCCCTTTTGCCTATCACCTGTCCAGCTCTTGGCTCTATCCCTCCCCCTCCTGTCTTCTCCTATCATTTTGGATCTCCCCCTCCCCCTCCAACTTTCAAATCCCTTACTCACTCTTCCTTCAGTTAGTCCTGACGAAGGGTCTCGGCCTGAAACGTCGACTGCACCTCTTCCTAGAGATGCTGCCTGGCCTGCTGCGTTCACCAGCAACTTTGATGTGTGTTGCTCGAATTTCCAGCATCTGCAGAATTCCTGTTGTTTGCTTCTGAAGTGCCTTTGGAGTGCTTGTACAAAGATTGCATATTTGGCTGACACATCACAACCTATCCTTCTGTTCTACTGTTTGTTTTCCCTCTTTCTTTTCTTATTCACACTTCTGTGGAGCAGGTACCAGAATGTTTGTTGTCCCTTTTCTGTCCCTGGTGGGATCGTGTTGACCAGTGTCAGAACCGTTCAAGTGTCAACTTTCAAAATGTTTTACACAGTGAAATAAATTTAACTCATCATGACAGCTCTGGCAGTTTGGTCAGAAACCCAGAATAAAAGTTTAATCCTCTGGTGTGTTAAGCAGGTAAACATCCTGCAGGAAATATCAGCACTGATACCTACAAATCATGCTCACAGTGCATTGAGAAGTTATACCTAGCCCCAAGGGAAACATCCTTTTTTTTTTACGTCCTTGTTTCAGGGGTGCATACATGGCCCAGCAAAGACACTCACATGACCTCCATCTGCTGCTTATCTGTTGTGGCACTACTAAGATCTTACGGCAAAAGGAGTCTTGCCAGCTGTCTGAGGCAGCAGCAGTAATGGACCGCTGCCAAATGCTGCTTCATAATTGAATATGTACTCAACCTAACTCCCTGTGAAGTCACGTTTTCATATGTAATCATTTATACCAGTATAATTAGAGGTTGAGCATTCTACACCCAGTGGCCACTTTATTAGGTACACCTGCTCATTAATGCAAAATATCTATTCAGCCAATCATGTGGTAGCAAATCAATCCATAAAAGCATGCAGATATGGTTAAAAAGTTCAGTTGTTGATCATACCAAACATCAGAATGGGGAAGGAAAATGGCCTAAGTGACTTGGTGCCAGACAGGGTGGAGTTCAAGGTACACTCATTATTAAAGTATGTACATGATAGACAACCTTGAGATTCGTCTTCTTACAGGCAGTCCCAAATCGAAGAAACACAATGGAATCCAGTAAAAACACACACAACGAAGACCATCAAACAGCCAGTATGTGAAAAAAAGAACAGTTTATGTGAACAATAAAAGAAGTAAACAAAAAGCACACAGAACATGAACCGCAGAGTCCCCGGAAGTGATTCCACAGCCACGGAGCCAGTTCAGCGCTGAAGGGAGTGAAGCCGGTAGAGAAGTCCAATAGCTACAGGCCTCTGCCACAGAGCCAGTTCTATGCTGAGGCAAGTGCCACTGGTTGCAGGCCAAAGCTGCCAAGGTGAGCAAACCCTGCAGAGCAGTAAGCTGAACAGCCGCCCATCCCCTGCCCTCGGCCCCAACTCCTCGATCCTCCCAATCTGGCTAGCTGTTTAAATAGGCCAACCATCAGTTCGTTTTAGGCTGTCGGGCCCTGGCCCCGCCAAGGCTGCTCCAACAATGGCTGTCACAGCCACACCTGCACTCTCAAGGGTCCAGGCTGCCAAATCCCCCACGACACCACAAAAATGCCCAGTCGTTCAGGCAGTTCAAAAGGCTGTGGAATGCAGAAATCATAGTCCAGAAAAAGTGTAATTAATAGAATAGTTAGTAGTTTTGCTTACTGCCTATAAAGCATTGCTGTGTCTCACCTGCGATCTCTTTACCCATCAAGTTCAATGAAGGCAACACTAAATCACTTAACCATGTTTTACAACAGTGGTGGGCAGAAATGCATTGCTGAATGCACGATGCATTCAAACCTCGGAACGAATGGGCTACCGAAGCAGAAGACCACGGACGTGCATGTGTTTCCATACGACAAATATTAAATTCAGTTCACCACCTCTGATATCTGTATTCTGTACTTTATACTTCTACATGGGGATAATAGGCACGTGAAGTTTTCACATTTCGTTAACATTCTATACAACAAGTTCTCTCCAAGGTCATTTCTTTGCCATGAAATTAGAAGGTATCTCTGTGGTATTCTTCTAATTACATTATACATGCTACAGTTGGTTTCTACGTCTATACATGTGGGAGACGGAAATTATCCATGATGGATACTCCTAGTAATCATCGAGCAACCCCAGCTGGGAGGTATTTCCACATAACAATAGAATAGCCATCTGAAGTGATCGAAAGCTGAGAGAAAGATCAGCGCTGGTAAAGAAAATGGAGGGCCCAGTGAAGAGATCACATCATTACCTTAAAACAATTAAAAACTAAGTAGAGAAATTGACAGAAATTGAGCTTACGGCACCGACAGTTCAAATTTAGTTTCTTGTCATTCAACTGTGCACGTGTATACTGACAAATGAAGCAACATTCCCCCAGACCAAAGTGCACAAAACAGTACATGTAACTCACACCCACAACACATGAAGTGATATTACCACAGATAAATTAACAAATAATAAGGTGCATTTATGAAAGGAAAACTGTTAATCAGAGGAACTAATAGAGAAGAGTTGGGGATAAAGAAACATAGATGGATTCAGAATTCAGAATCAGAATCAGGTTTATTATCACAGGCATGTGTCATGAAATTTGTTAACTTAGCAGCAGCAGTTCAATGCAATACATGATATAGAAGAAGAAAAAAATAAATAAATAAATAAATAAATAAGTGAGTCAATTACAGTACACTTATATTGAATAGATTAAAAATCATGCAAAACCCAGAAATAATATATATTAAAAAAGTGAAGTACTGTTCAAGGGTTCAATGTCCTTTTAGGAATCAGATGGCAGAGAGGAAGAAGCTGTTCCTGAATCGCTGAGTGTGTGCCTTCAGGCTTCTGCACCTCCTACTTGATGGTAACAGTGAGAAAAGACCATGCCCTGGGTGCTGGAGGTCCTTAATAAGGGATGCTGCCTTTCTGAGACACCGCTCCCTGAAGATATCCTGGGCACTTTGTAGGCTAGTACCCAAGATGGAGCCGACTAAATTTACAACCTTCTGCAGCTTCTTTCAGTCCTGTGCAGTAACCCCCTCCCCACCCCACCCCATACCAGACAGTGATGCCGCCTGTCATTGGATTGGTTGCAATGTAAGCATTATAGGTAGCCTGCATTAACGTTCTTTGTATAAATATCCTGAAGACATTTTAGCTGTAATTCTGCTTAGAATGTTACATGGCTCATAGTGGTAAAATTATGAGGAGAGATTACAGAAGAAAGTATTCTATTCCTTGCTAATTAAAAGTTTAAGGAGTGATTTGAATAAAACAAACTAAATTAATGTTTTCAGGGGTTGGAGAATCAAGTATTCTTAAACATAGAGCCAGACCTCTGAGGAGTAAGCATTTTTTTTAAAGCTGTGGGTACTAGAAATGTAGAATTTTATAAATGCTGTAAGTACTCAACAGTTAAGGTGGTGTAAAGAAAAACTGTTAGGGTTTGGGGTCCAAGACGCTTCATCAGAACTTAGAAAGAGAGAAAACAAATGGGTTTCCTGTTGCAGAGAATGTTGGAGAACAAGGGAATATCTCTTTCAGATCAACTATGACTGAGGAATCCTATGTACTATGGGTGATGTTTGACATTGAAGAAGTGAAAAGCCATTATTGCTCTTTACAGTAAATCTCCAGCAATATGCTGCATGATTGTTTGGAAATCCCACTATTTCGACATCTGACCCACCAGGTGATGTTTGCCATGCTCACCTCCAACTAAATGGATTCTTGGTTCTAAATTTTCCTTCCAGCTCACCAGAGCCCAGATTCCCATGCTCCCATCCAACTCACTGGGGCCCCCATTCCCACTCTCATTCTATTCCTCGGTCCTGTTTCTTGTGCTCCCTTTAAATATCAGCTGGAACATATATTATCATATTGCAAAACATCTAAAAGTTGAATTAAAGTTGTTCAGGAATATCAAAATATCAAACAAGAATCTTGAAATTTTAACAGTTCACCGCCACCAAAGTCTCAAGCATGCACGCTTACTGGTGTTCTATACTTCTGCCTAAATATTTTCATGAAAGGCTCTACATTATGCAGACAATCAATTTCAATGAAGATAAACATGCACAAGATTCAAGATTCAAGATTATTTAATGTCATTTTCAGTACACGAGTGCAAAGCAGAACAAAATAATTGTTAGTCTGGAACCAGTGCAACACAAAAAAACCAATAAGATAAAGAACACAAAAATTTAAAAAACAATAAATATAAGTACATAAGATTGCGTATGCAAAGATTGATTGTCCATGAAGTGATGGCAGGCGCAGGAATGCCTGCATATAAGGTGACTCTGCCAGGAAATGATAAAGTAGTGGTGGTTGGGGTGTGGAGGGGTGGGTTAGTAGGTGGGTGGTGTTGATCAGCCTTCCTTCTTGGAGAAAGTAACTGTTTTTGAATCTGGTGGTCCAGGTGTGTACACTACATGGATCAAACAGTCCATGAGCAGGGTGGGTGGGATCCTTCATGATGTTACTGGCACTTTGCCAACACCTTTCTGTATATATGTCTTTGATGGCAGGTAGCCTGGTGCCGATGATGCATTGGGCAGTTTCGCCTACCCGACTTAGAGCTTTCCTGTCCACTGCAATGTAGTTTCCAAACCATGCAGTGATGCAGCTTGCGAGGGAGCACTCTGTCGTGCATCTGCAGAAGCACATGAGTATAGATGTGCAAAGTCCAGCTCTCTACAGCCTCCTCAGAACGTAGAGGCATTGGTGAGCTTTGCTGAGTGTGTATAATGAGTTCTGGAACCATGTGAGGTTGTGTGAGGTGTGCGCTCCCCGGAGATGTCATAAAAGGGGGCGCTGGGAACGGACCCAAATGCAAGACACAGACACTGAAGTACAAGGAACAGGACTGGACTAGAGTTAGGGACTGGACAGGACATAGACTAGGAGCTGGGACTTTGATTAGGAAAGCGGAACCAGGACAAGGAACTAGAAACTAGGAGCCTGGGCTAGGACTCCGAGCCAGAGGCTGTTCAGGGACCCAGAACCTGGATCTAGACTCGGGCTCAGACTCCAGATTTAGGCTCGGACAAGATGTGGCTACAGGACGAGGAGTGGCAAAAGGACTGAACGTGGGACTCCTGGACAGAATGAGGGAACCCCAGCACTGGGCTGGGCGAGGTATCCTGGGCTGGGCGAAGTACTCCTGGGCTGGGCGAGGCACATGGACAGGACGAGAACACGAAGCTTTGACTTGGTCGAGGGAGAACAGCAACGCAGAGCCTTGGTCGAGAGAGAACAGGAACACAGAGCCTTGGTCGAGGGAGAGACAGGAACATGGAACACAGAGCCTTGGTCGAGGGAGAGACAAGAACATGGAACACAGAGCCTTGGTCTTGAGAGACAGGAACATGGAGCACAGAGCCGGGACTCCTCCTTGGGAACAGGACGTGGGGCCGGGACTCATTCACAGAATGCTGAACACGACGAGGTGGTTCCCAATACAAGGTAGTGGCAAATGGCTGGACCTACCTAGTGAAGGCATGGACACAGAGATGGTTCCCAACACTAGTTAGCGGCAAACAGCCGGACCTAGCTAGCAAAGGCGTGGACACAAGAGACAGTTCCCAACACAAGGCAGCAGCAAACGGCCAGACCTACCTAGTGAAGGTGAGGACACAAAGAGACAGTTCCAAACAATGAAAGACAGTTCCTTACCTAGACACGGCAAGGCCCCGATCTTTCCCTGGTGTTTGAACCTGACGGCGTTACAGGCGAGGACACAGGTGAAGGTAGCAGGCAAGGCTTCAGAAGGAAGGGGAAGGGAAGGGAACAGTCCAGCAACTGAAGCTGAACCCAGGAGCTGTTTATGTAGCCAGCCCCAAAATGAGAATCATGTGCCTCAATTAAGGCACACAACAGGACAAGGGAAAACTAGAAAACCTGGAATTAGGATCGACGGACCGGACTGTGAACTGGAATGCGGACTTCACGGACCGAACCATGACAGGAAATGGAACTGCTCTCAGTTTCCACTGCTGTGCTACCGATGTAAAGAGGGGTGTGAGTGGTGTGAGTTCTCCTGAAGTCAAAAATGATCTCCTTTGTCTTGTTGAAATTGAGTAAGAGGTTATTTGCCTGGTACTAGGCCCTGAGCTCTTCTACCTGCTGCCTGGAGGCTGCCTCATTGTTGTTGGTGATAAGCCACACCACAGTCATGTCATCGGCAAACTTGACAATGTGATTACTCTGGTATCTGGCCGTGCGGCCATGTGTGAGCAGAGTGCACAGCAGTGGGCTCAGGTCATAGGCCTGGGGCACTCCTGTATTGAGGATGATGAGGAGGGAGGAGTGGTTGTGTATCCTGACTATCTGAGGTCTGTTGCTTAGGAAGTCCATCACCTGTTTTTAAGTGGTGTATTTAAACGAGGACTAGGAGCTTGTTCACCAAGGTCTGCGGGACAATAGTATTGAACACCAAACTGAAATCTAGAAATCACATTCTGACATCAGTGTCCTTGATTTCTAGGTGTGTTAGGGCCAGGTGAATGTCAGATGCTATGGTACCTGTTGTAGAGTGGTTCTGTTGGTAAGCATACAGGTAAGTGTTCAACATGGCAGGAATGGAGTTTTTGATATTGCCATTATCACATGAGCACAAGGACAGCTACAGAGAGCTTCTCCATTGCCTTGATTCTTATCTTGACCATAACTTACACTCTGATTTTCCACAGGCTTTCCTTAAGCAGAACCAACTTACCGGAACTGAGAACTGAAATAGAGACAAATGCAGGAGGCTCTTAAAACATACGGGAAATGGAAGGGTATAGATGTTGTAGAGGCAGAAGCAATTAGTTCAGTTGGGTACTTGAGTACTAATTCAATTAGTTCAATATAACATTGTGGGCTGAAAGGCCTGTCCTGTGCTTTACTGATCTCTGTTCTATGCTCCCTATATTCTAACTCCTACACTACAAATTAAGTCTTTAGTCAGTAAGCGAAAATAGTCTGGATCTGATTATATATCACTTGATTGGACTGTCCTTCTATGCGTACTTCATTAGTAAACATAAAATTTTGTTCAAAACAAAAATATCTTCATAACAAAAGTAGAAGTTTCTTGTTTCTACTTAGAAGTCCACAACCACACGCTGTCTTAGATGACTGCTGCTACTAGGACAACCATAATTCTTGACAGCAGAATAAATTGAAGGAGGCACTTGGTAGCATAATGGTTAGCACAACACTATTACAGCTCAGGGTACCCTGGAGTTTGGAGTTCAGTTCCAGTCCTGTTCTGTAAGGACTCTCTGTATGTCCTCCCTGTGGAATATGTTGTGTCTGTGCACAACTAGATACCAATTAAGTAAAAGCACGCATGTGGGAGATGGCTTTAACTGGTATAATCACATTGCAGCGAGAGAGAGAACAATGTGCATGCGTAGATAACAGTGCATGCACAAACAAATGATCAATATGCAGTGCTAAGGGGGGAGTATTCATTGCTCTAATAGAAATAGATCGATACATTACACTTCCTCCCCCTTTAGGTTAATGCAACATAAACTCTATATGTACAAAACATTCTATTTCTCCTTCATAAGCCCATAGTCCAAATAAATATGCTTTCACAATAACAGTCCATAACTAACTTCACCATTCTAAAGGTTCAACCTTTTGGGGTGACACTCCGTTTCTTTCAAAATAGTGCCTCTGTTCTGGACCTGTGGAGTGGCATCAGGTTTGGCAGGTGTCTTGTCCACGATAACGTTCTCATCACGCCTCTGGACCTATGGACAGGCAACAGTTTGGTGGGTGTCTTGCCTAAGACAATATTCTCGGTTTCTGGTGTCATGTTGCTGTCAGTGATGTCATCTCTGAGAGGTATGTCCAGAGACTGTAATGTTTCTATCTTGTTAGATGCAGTCGACTCAAGTGTGTTCTTTGGTTGAGCATCCAGTACCTGGTCCACACGTCTAATCTCCACCAGCCACTTTGCTTTTTAGCAAAGTCTGTGGATGATATGATGATAGGTGAAGGGGTAGGTAGTGCTGAGGAAACAATACAATTGCAGCAGGACATAGACAAAGTGAAAGAATGGGCAAAAAAGTGGCAGATGGAATACAGTGTTGGGAAATGTGCAATAATTCATTTTGGTAAAAGGAATAATAATGCATATGATTATCTAAATGGGGAGAAAACTCAAACATCAGAGGTGCAAAGGGGCTTAGGGGTTCTTGTGCAAGGCTCCCAGAAGATTAATTTACAGGTTGAGCCTGTGATAAAGAAGGCAAATGCAATGTTGGCATTTATTTCAAGGTGAATAGAATATAAAAGCAAGGAGATAATGTTGAGCCTTTATAAGACACTGGTCAGGCAGCATTTGGAGTATTGTCAACCGTTTGGGGTCCCATATCTCAGAAAGGACGTGTTGTCATTGGAGAGAGTCCAGAGGAGGTTCATGAGGATGATTCCTGGAAAGAAAGGTCTAACATATGAGGAACATGTGGCTGCCTCGGGACTGTACTCACTGGAATTTAGAAGAATGTGGGAGGATCTCATTGAAACCTACTGAATGTTGAAAGGACTAGATAAGGTAGATGTGGAGAGGATGTTGCCTTTGGTGGGAGTATCCAGAACTGGGGATAGTCTCAAAAACAGAGGTAACATAGAACATAGAATAGTACAGCACAATACAGGCCCTTCGGCCCACAGTGTTGTGCCGACCCTCAAACCCTGCCTTCTATATAACTCCCACCTTAAATTCCTCCACATACCTGTCTAGTAATCTCTTTAACTTCACTAGTGTATCTGCCTCTACCACTGACTCAGGCAGTGCATTCCACGCACCAACCACTCTCTGAGTAAAAAACCTTCCTCTAATATCCCCCTTGAACTTCCCACCCCTTACCTTAAAGCCATGTCCTCTTGTATTGAGCAGTGGTGCCCTGGGGAAGAGGCGCTGGCTATCTACTCTATTTATTCCTCTTATTATCTTGTACACCTCTATCATGTCTCCTCTCATCCTCCTTCTTTCCAAAGAGTAAAGCTCTAGCTCCTTTAATCTCTGATCATAAAGCATTCTCTCTAAACCAGGCAGCATTCTGGTAAATCTCCTCCTTTCCAATGCTTCCACATCCTTCCTATAGTGAGGCGACCAGAACTGGACACAGCACTCCAAGTATGGCCTTACCAGACTTCTATAGAGCTGCATCATTACATCGCGACTCTTAAACACTATCCCTTGACTTATGAAAGCTAACACCCCATAAGCTTTCTTAACTACCCTATCCACCTGTGAGGCAACTTTCAGTGATCTGTGGACATGTACCCCCAGATCCCTCTGCTCCTCCACACTACCAAGTATCCTGCCATTTACTTTGTACTCTGCCTTGAAGTTTGTCCTTTCAAAGTGTACCACCTCACACTTCTCCGGGTTGAACTCCATCTGCCACTTCTCAGCCCACTTCTGCATCCTATCAATGTCTCTCTGCAATCTTCGACAAGGCAAGGAGGATTTTTTTTTAGCCAGAGGTTAGTGAATCTGTGGAATGCTCTGCCACAGACTGCGGTAGAAGCCAAGTTTGTTGGTATATTTAAAGTGGAAGTTGATTGTTTCCTGATTGGTCAAGGCATCAAAGAATATGGCAAGAAGGCAGGTGTATGGGGTTGAGTGGGAACCGGGATCAGCCATGATGGAACGGTAAAGCAGACTCGATATGCTGAATGGCCTAGTTCTGCTCCTATGTCTTATGGTCTTATGAACTCCTCAATCTCCATTTGCAGACAGGCCTGTGACAAGTCAATCTTTGAAAACCTCTCCCCACCTGCCAAAGATGCAAAAATGTCTTCTATTCATGGCAGGGGATACTGCACAGTACACAGCACTGCACTGATGCTCACCTTGAAATCCCCACATACGTGAACAGCTCTGACCTTCCCTTTCTTGATCACCGGGACAATGGATATGGCCCAATGCTCCACTCAACCTTGGAGAGAATTCCAGATGCCTCCAAGCTCTGCATTTCAACATCTACTTTAGCACATAGTGCATAAGGCACTGAATGTGCTTTATGGTATCTTGGTGTTGCTGTTTCATCCAGTTCAAGTCTGGCCTTCATGCCTTTGGGTTTACCAATCCCTTTCTCAAACACCTTCTCATTAGCATTAAGCAGTTATGCCAGTCTATGGTTAGTATTACCATTTCTGACAGTGCTGCCTGTTAATGTTACACTGACAGCTTTGATTGAGTGCCAGTCTAGTTGGTTTTTTCTCAACCATTCACATCTAAAAAGTACTGGCCCTCCACGTTTCAATACATAAAGCTCTAACTGTAGTGTTGGCCTCCATATGTCACATTTACTTTCAGCTTGCCTTTGGGAGTCACTTTTTTTGCCTGTGTAATTCTTTTGCATCACTGATGTCTTCTCTAATGATATCTTAGAAAACAGTCTGTGGTAGTCAGGCTCTGGAACTATGGACAAAGCTGGCCCTATATCCAACTCCACTTTCACTTTTAATCCAGACACATCTATCATGATCCAGATGATTCTGTGTTCTGCTTCAGTTATACTATGCAGTTTTAGGCATGACAGTTCACCTTTGTCAGACTCTATGTTGTCTGATTCTGTTTTACATTCAGTAACCTTATGCATTTGCTTAGTTTTGTGATTGAGACTTTTCACTCGGTTGTGCATTTTGTCTGCCTTGCACACTGTCTCTATGTGACCCTGTCTGTGATGCTTTCTGCAGACTTTTTCTTTGAACCAACAGTCATTTGCATTATGGGTGGATTTGCCTGATCAGCAACATCTTTGGCTTTTTGCAACATTCAGGGCCATTTTCTACATTTCACATTGGAAACCTTTTTTCTGTAGTTCTACTGCAACCTTTGCTGCAGTCTCGAATGATATTGCAATAGTCAATGCTCATTCTAACTTTAGCTCTTTTTCTGCCGGTAGCCCGTTTTGAGTGCTTTGACTATGCAGGCCACATACAAGCCTGTCCCTTAATGCATCAGAAAGTTCATCTCTGAAGTCACAGTACTGGGAAAGTTTGCACAGTTCTGCAATGTATTCAGAAGTACTTTCATCTTTTGACTGGTTCCTTCTGTAAAATCTAAATTTCTCATCCATCGGTTTAAGGCTCAAGAGATTTTGTAAAATTGTAACAATTTTGTCAAACCTCTTGCTTGCTAGCTTTGCAGGGGTTACTAAGTTACATAAGAGACTGTACATTCTTGCGCCCATTAAGCTAAGAAGTGCAGAGGCTTTTTTTTGCTCCTCCACATTGTTTGCATTACAATACTGTTTAACTTTCTCAATATGCAACTCCCAGCCTTCATTAGTGCTATCAAATTTGTCAACTTTCCTGACTGAAGCCATCGCCATTATATTGTCACATTAAACTCACGCATTCCTTTGTTAGTGTCCATGATGGCTTTCTCGGACTGTTTTGTCTCACAACTGTCGGTGAAGTTCGTGATACCTTCTGACAGTCAGGTTCGTAGTCATCATCAATTTGTTGTAATGGTGCACAACTACATATCAATTAAATAAAAGCACCACATGGGAGATGGCTTTAACTGGTGTATTCACGATGGATGGATAGAGAGGGAGAGAGGGAGAGAGGGAGAGAGGGAGAGAGGGAGAGAGGGAGAGAGGGAGAGAGGGAGAGAGGGAGAGAGGGAGAGAGGGAGAGAGGGAGAGAGGGAGAGAGGGAGAGAGGGAGAGAGGGAGAGAGGGAGAGAGGGAGAGAGGGAGAGAGGGAGAGAGGGAGAGAGGGAGAGAGGGAGAGAGGGAGAGAGGGAGAGAGGGAGAGAGGGAGAGAGGGAGAGAGGGAGAGAGGGAGAGAGGGAGAGAGGGAGAGAGGGAGAGAGGGAGAGAGAACGAAGCACATGTGCAGACAACAGATCAATATGTACTGCTAAGGGGAGGGGGGCATCATTACTATAAAAGAAATAGATCCATACATTACAGAATGTATGAGTTTTTCCCGGTTCCTCCAGTTTCCTCCCACAGTCCAAAGACATACTGGGTAGGTTTATTTGTCAGAGTAAGTTGCCCTGTGGTTAGTTTAGGGTTAATCGGGCTTGTCAGGAGTTCCTGGGGCGGCGAGGCTCGAAGGGCTGTAAAGGCTGTATCACTGAATAAAAAAAAATAAACCTGGAGGAATTTATAATGCAAGGAAAAGGGTCCAAAAAAAAAGCAGTTACCTTTATGCTTTTTCGTGATGTCTCCCAAGATATTCAAATAATTATGAAAAAAATAATTCTATTTGTGCACTGCAAATATGCTTCACACTTGGTGACAAGCAAAGCCTGATATGGTGTACCTTTTATGCAGGATTTATAAAATCATGAACAGAAATGGAGCATTTTTCTCTGCCAACAATCTCCAAATAAAACCTAAGAATAGAATTAGCAGCAATCCATATTCCAACCAAGCTAAACCGAATTAAAGAATCAATCACAATCAAATTTTATGAGTGGTTTCAATTTTTCTGCCCTCCAAAGCTTAGCTGTTAATTGGCATGTACGTGTGTAAATCAGTTGAAAAGGACAATATAGCACTGGTGTTCGTGCTGCTGTCCCACAGCTTGAGTGATCCAGGCTCAATCCAGACTTGGTATGTTGCCTGTGTGGTGTGTGCACGTTCTCCCTATGAATACATGCTCCTGTTTCCTCTCACTGTGAGGCTAACTGAATACTGTAAATTGTCCTTGGTGCAGGAGAACCAAAGGGTATTAGTGAGAAAATGTGAGAGAGGGAGACAGAAGCGAGAAGATGGATGGGGACACACAGTGAGACCCAGCATAAACTTAATAGGCAAATTGTCCGCATCCCTTGCTGTAAGGAATTATGTCTAAAACCTCTATTAAATCCCAGAAAAATGCCCCCTTCTGCCTTACCACTATTATTCAGTTTAGAAAACAAGATTTTTGGTTCAGAGCGTTTGCTCAGGGCTGAACTGACCAACCTGCATGGCAAATACAAATACAACTGAAGCAAAAAAGAAACTGCAGGTGCCAGAAATCCAAAACAAAATCAGAAAATTATGGAAGCACCCAGCAAGTCAGGCTGCTTCACAGTTCTGACTCATACTTCACTGATTGCAGTTTTTCATCAAAAAAAATCCTTTCTTTCAGATGTCAAAAGATGTAAATTTTGATAACACTTCAATTCAAAAATTGCTCTGATTAAGAACACTAAAGATGCCAGGTTCTGGCACAACAGAAATTAGACTGAGAAGGAAAGAAAATGCAGGTGACCACAAGTTGTGGGCAACAGCAATACTAAATAAGTTAATGAATCTTCTTTAAGAACTTTCTGATTGAGAACATTTGGTCTATAAAAGTAGCAATGAGTGAAATCAAGAACTAACAGTTTGATTCTTTATCTGGGCATTGGTTACAAAAAAGGCCCTTGGCAACCGATGGATCAGGAGTTCCTTCTGTGTATTACAGGCCTCGCACTGCAGAATTATATTCTGGTGGAGCCAGAGTCTGAGTTACATACCTCAAACATGAAAGGAGCAGATGGATGCTTGACAGAGGTGCAAAAGCGAACAACCAGTTGGAGAGAAGTGTGGTTTAGGAACTGGGAGAGAAGTCAAGATGCAAGACAGCAAGAGAAGGCAACTTAAGAACATAGAACATAGAATAGTACAGCACAGTATAGGCCCTTCAGCCCACAATGTTGTGCCGACCCTCAAACCCTGCCTCCCATAAAAGCTCCCAACTTAAATTCCTCCATATACCTGTCTAGTAATCTCTTAAACTTCACTAGTGTATCTGCCTCCACCACTGACTCAGGCGGTGCATTCCACTCACCAACCACTCTCTGAGTAAAAAACCTTCCTCTAATATCCCCCTTGAACTACCCACCCCTTACCTTAAAGCCATGTCCTCTTGTATTGAGCAATGGTGCCCTGGGGAAGAGGCGTTGGCTATCCACTCATTTATTCCTCTTATTATCTTGTACACCTCCATCATGTCTCCTCTCATCCTCCTTCTCTCCAAAGAGTAAAGCCCTAGCTCCCTTAATCTCTGATCATAATGTATACTCTCTAAACCAGGCAGCATCCTGGTAAGTCTCCTCTGTACTCTTTCCAGTGTTTCCACAACCTTCCTATAGTGAGGTGATCAGAACTGGACACAGAACTCCAAGTGTGGCCTAACCAGACTTTTACAGAGCTGCATCATTACCTCGCAACTCTTAAACTCTATCCCTCGACTTATGAAAGCTAACACCCCATAAGCTTTCTTAACTACCCTATCCACCCGTGAGGCAACTTTCAGGGATCTGTGGACATGTACCCCCAGATCCCTCTGCTCCTCCACACTACCAAGTATCCTGCCATTTACTTTGTACTCTGCCTTGGAGTTTGTCTTTCCAAAGTGTACTACCTCACACTTCTCCGGGTTGAACTCCATCTGCCACTTCTCAGCCCACTTCTGCGTCCTATCAATGTCTCTCTGCAACCTTTGACAATCCTCTACACTATCTACAACACCACCAACCTTTGTGTCGTCTGCAAACTTGCTAACTCACCCTTCTACCCCCACATCCAGGTCATTAATAAAAATCACGAAAAGTAGAGGTCCCAGAACAGATTTTTGTGGGACACCACTAGTCACAATCCTCCAATCTGAATGTACTCCCTCCACCACGACCCTCTGCCTTCTGCAGGCAAGCCAATTCTGAATCCACCTGGCCAAACTTCCCTGGATCCCATGCCTTCTGACTTTCTGAATAAGCCTACCTTATGGAACCTTGTCAAATGCCTTACTAAAATCCATATAGATCACATCCACTGCACTACCCTCATCTATATGCCTAGTCACCTCCTCAAAGAACTCTATCAGGCTTGTTAGACACGATCTGCCCTTCACAAAGCCATGCTGACTGTCCCTGATCAGACCATGATTCTCTAATTGCCCAGAAATCCTATCTCTAAGAATCTTTTCCAACAGTATTCCCACCACAGACGTAAGGCTCACTGGTCTATAATTACCCAGACTATCCCTACTACCTTTTTTGAACAAGGGGACAATATTCGCCTCCCTCCAATCCTCCAGTACCATTCCTGTGGACAACGAGGACATAAAGATCCGAGCCAGAGGCTCAGCAATCTCTTCCCTCATCTCGTGGAGCAGCCTGGGGAATATTCCGTCAGGCCCCGGGGACTTATCCGTCCTAATGTATTTTAACAACTCCAACACCTCCTCTCCCTTAATATCAGCATGCTCCAGAACAACAACCTCACTCATATGTCTTCACCATCATCAAGTTCTCTCTCATTGGTGAATACCGAAGAGAAGTATTCATTGAGGACCTCGCTCACTTCCACAGCCTCCAGGCACATCTTCCCACCTTTATCGCTAATCAGTCCTACCTTCACTCCTGTCATCCTTTTTTTCTTCACATAATTGAGGAATGCCTTGGGGTTTTCCTTTACCCTACTTGCCAAGGCCTTCTCATGCCCCCTTCTTGCTCTCCTCAGCCCTTTCTTAAGCTCCTTTCTTGCTTCCCTATATTCCTCAAAAGACCCATCTGATCCTTGCTTCCTAAACCTCATGTATGATGCCTTCTTCCACCTGACTAGATTTTCCACCTCACTTGTCACCCATGGTTCCTTCACCCTATCATTCCTTATCTTCCTCACCGGGACAAATTTATCCCTAACATCCTGCAAGAGATCGCTAAACATCCACCACATGTCCATTGTACATTTCCCTGCAAAAACATCATCCCAATTAAATTCATTTTTATGCACACATTCTTCCTCTCACTCTCCTTTTTCTCCCTCTGTCCCTCTGAATATACCTCTTGCCCATCCTCTGGGTCACCCCCCCCCCGTCTTTCTTCCCGGACCTCCTGTCCCATGATCCTCTCGTATCCCCTTTTGCCTATCACCTGTCCAGCTCTCGGCTCCATCCCTCCCCCTCCTGTCTTCTCCTATCATTTTGCATCTCCCCCTCCAGCTTTCAAATCCCTTACTCACTCTTCCTTCAGTTAGTCCTGACGAAGGGTCTCGGCCTGAAACGTCAACTGCACCTCTTCCTATAGATGCTGCTTGGCCTGCTGCGTTCACCAGCAACTTTGATGTATCATCCCAATTAAGTTGGAGTTTAAGATACCTTAGTAGTGAAATAAATGCCTTGCATAATTAATAACTGTTTGCGTTATTACAGTTATCATGCATTTCCATTGAGGTATACATAAACTGGGCACTGCAGGCAGAAGGGTGACATTAAGAGGACAATGACCTAGAGTAAGTAAAACAATGTGTTCAGATTTGCAGGCAATTCTGCAAATCCAACAATTACAGAGCAGATGCTAGATCAAAGGTGTATGAGTTGACATGAAGAGATGAGTTATTGGAAACACTAATGATTCCAGCCACAGAATGATTTAAGAAATGCTTGTCGTGAAAGGTTTGGTACATAAAGAGACTTGAGTAAGTTTAAAATCAAACATGTAGGGGTTAGCATAATGCTTTACAGTATCAGCAACCTAGGTTCATTTCCCACTGCTGTCTGTAAGGATCTTGTTCATTCTCCCTGTAACTGGGTGGATTTCCTCCGGGTGCTCTGGTTTCCTCCCACAGTCTAAAGATGTACTGGTTGGTAGGTTAATTGGTCATTGTAAATTGTCCCATGATTAGGCTAGAGTTAAATCAGAGGTTGCTGGTGGCTCGAATTGAAGGGTCTATTCCACGCTGTATCCCAATCAATCGATCAGTTAAGTGAGTAGGCTCATATACTATAAGTGATGAGCTATTTGGGTGAATGAGACTTATTTCCTTGTGAAAAGGAGCATAGTGTGATGTACAAGTATAAGTGGACCATTAAGAATTAGCTGTATCATCTAGTGTGACATTAAAGTCTTTGTTACCATGTCCTGACCTCCATCTCCACAATATACAGCGCAGTATTGGATAAGTCAATTGTTCACTCCCTTCCCCATCTGGGAGTGAGCTGTATTGCCCAGAAATAGGCCGCTTGGCCCACCACATCCATACCAATTCTTACACCTGCTAACACTCATCCCATTTGTCTGCAGTAGGTCAGTATCCTTCTGGGACTTAACAGTTCAATGTCTATCCGAATCCTTCTTCAGAACAGTGCTTCCCAGGCATAGTGTTCCAGAAATTAACAACTGTGTCCAAAATTTACCCCTCAGAGCCCCTTTAAAGCTCCTTTCTCTCAACTTGAAACTGAACCCTATTGTTCTGTACTATCATAGGAAAGAAATCTGATTATCTATAAGCTAGAACAATAGAGAACTGCTGTGCCCATTGAAGGATATTTTGTTGTTAGAACCACCTCAATCTGAGAGAAAGGACAGAGAAATACAGAAACTGTAAGCAATGCTGTGCCTAGCTCACCAATAAAGCACAGTAATTCAAAGAGGCATGTGTGGAGTACTGACATACCTACACACTGAGGGGGGCATTCAACAGGAACAGAAATGAAGCAAAATGAAGCAAAATTTGGAAAATGGAAAATTTTCCAAAAAATGGGAAAAAGCAAAATGGAAGAAATGAAGCAAAATTTGAGGCACCTCATGCTAAAACTGTTGGTGGGGAAGGGAGTGGACAATTGACTTATCCAACACTGTGCTGGATATTGTGGAGATGGAGGTCAGGACATGGTAACAAAAACTGAAGAGTTCATGGGGCCTCCCCAGAGGAAGTAGAAGCTTCCTTGTGTGGGATTACTGAGAAACCCTTGCTCACCAGTGCATTGAATAACAATCCACTGTTGCCTCCTATGGCTGAGAAAAACAGTTATGGAAAGGCCTGCCCTCCAAATGAGCACACAAGTAGGCCGCCTTCACCCTGTATGGGCCAACTTCCCCAGTCGTGCCACACAATTTCATTGTTAACCAGCAATGTTAAACGTGTTACACAAGTACTTGATGCTAATGCTACCTGCCCGGTGGCCTTTGTGTATGGGTGCAGCACGAACACAGATTCTTCATTCAACTGCATTCAGAATGCATCAGGTGTGCTTGTAAACTTCTGTCAAATTTATCAATCAACTTCATTTCAATGGCTATATCATGAAAAAGATTCTCCAATGCAGTTTGGACACATGACATTCTATCATTGATTATCTCATTCTTTTTGCCAAACTGGGCGAATGTTAAATATGCAGTTTATAAGCAGAACTAACATCATGCATGGCAGCAATGCCTCAATGATTCCCAGATGAGCTGAAAGACTTTGAAAAGGAGAATAAAACTACTTCTATGCAATTCCCTGCAGGATCCATGACCCCGTGATCTCTGCCTCAGAGGCCATCATCAAAACACCTTTTCAGAGGATGAACCCCTGCAAAGTATCAGGCCCTGATGGCGTACCTGGTGGCATTCTGAAAACCTGTGCCAACCAACTGGTGGGAGTGTTCAAGGGCATCTTCACTCTTCCACTGTTGTAGGCAGTTTCCCACCTGCTTCAAAAGGCCGACAATCATACCAGAGCCCAAGAAGAGCAGTGTGAGCTGCCCCAACAATTACCACCCAGTAACACTCAGATCTGCTGTGATGAAGTGCTTTAAGAGGGTGGTCATGGCTTGAATCAACTCAGACCTAAGCAAAGGCCTGGACCCCCTGCAATTTGCCTACAATAGATCTACAACAGATACGAACTTCACTGGCTTTCCACTCGGCCTTGGATCACCTGGACAATAGGAATACCTACGACAGGCTGCTGTTTATTGGCCACAGTTCAGCATTCACACAATCATGCCCTCAGTTCTAATCAAAGAGCTCCAAAGCCTGCGCCTCTGTACCTCCCTCTGCAATTGGATTCTTGACTTCCTCACTGGGAGACCACGGTCTGTGCAGATCAGAAATAACCTCCCCTCCTCGCTGACAATCAACACTGGTGCACCTCAAGGATGTGTGTTAGCCCACTGCTCCACACCCAGGCTAGGCACAGCTCAAACGCCATCTACAAATTTGCAGACATCACAAATATTGTTGGCAGAATTTCATATGGTGAAGAGGAGGCATATAGGAGTGAGACAGATCAGCTGGTTGAGTGGTGTCACAGCAACCATTTTGTATTCAACATCAGTAAGACCAAAGAATTGACTGGGAACTTCAGGAAGGGAAAATCGAGGGAACACACACCAGTCCTCATCGAGGGATCAGAAGTGGAAAAGGTGAGCAGTTTCCCTTTCTTCAGTATTAACATCTCTATGGATCTAACCTGGACCCAACATATTGATGCAATTACAAAGAAGGCATGACAGAGGCTATATTTCATGAGGAGAATTGGTTTATCACCAAAGACGTTCATAAATTTCTACAGATGTACCGTAGAGAGCATTAATTGCCTGCGTCACCATCTGTATCGAGGGGCTACTCCACAGGATCAGAAAAAAGCTGCAGAGAGTTGTAAACTCAGTCAGCTCCATCATGGGCACTAGTCTCCTAACATCCAGGAAACCTTCATAAGGCAATGTCTTAGAAGGCGGTATCCATCATTAAGAACATCCATCACCACACAGGGTGCCCTCTTCTCATTGCTACCATCAGAGAGGAGGTATAGGAGCCAGAAGACACACACTCAATGTTTCAGGAACAACTTCAAAGTTCAGAGTATATTTATTATCAAAGTATGTATACATTACACAGCCTTGAGATTTGACTCCTAACAGGCAGCCACGAAACAAATAAACCCAAAAGAACTCATAAAAAAGACTGTCAAAATCCCAATGTGCAGAGACAAAAACAATAAACGCAAGCAAACAGCGTTCTGAACTGATCCACAGAGAGTCCGTCCCCAGACCCTTAGTTCAGCATGGAGCAGAGCAGCGAGCTGAATCAGCCTGACCCTCATTTTGGGCCCTAACACCCTGACCTTTTCAATCTGGCCCAGCGCCTAAATCATCGTCCAGACATCGGGTTCAGTTGCCTCAGTACGCTCTGGGGCCTGGACCTCGCTGCCTCGATTCACCCTGTACCCGACCTTTCCAATTCAGCCTGTTGCTTAACTCGGCATCTGTGCATCGGGTTATGTTGTTTCAGTACGTTCTGGGGCCTGGACCTCTCCGCCTCGACTCACCCAGTACCCGACCTTTCCAATTCAGCCTGTTGCTTAAATCAATCGAACCTCTGGTCTTCCTCGCTCTCGGCAACGGGCCCGCTGCCTCACCTTGCCTCAGTTCTGCCACATCAAACTGCCTCCAAGTCTGAAGGTAAGTTACAGACTATTGCTAGCAATGATCATTTACTAGAAAAAAAGAGCGATTAACAAAGTATTTACTGTAGTTGTTCTCCTTGCTTCATCTGCCACCAGCCAGAAATTGCTGAGATTCGCCTGCTCAATCTTAAACTGGAAGGCCCTTCACCATCGGATTTCTGAATGGGCAATGATCCACGAACACTTCCTCAGTATTTGACCCCCTTTGTTTTTGCACTACTTATTTAATTTAATTTTATTTATTATAATTTATTGGTTTTACTACTTGGTATTACAATGTTCTGCTGCCGCAAAGCAACAAATTTCGTGGCATATGCTGGTGATATTAAACCTGATTCTGATTATTATTTATATCACTTGCATTGATTTTTAAAGATAACTTCACACTTGACAGGATGTAAGGTCAATTCACTCAGTTTTTGACAGTCTGACTTCCACAGAGCAAGTATATAATGCAGCAGTGCTTCAAACTGTAGCAAGCTTCTGCACATAAGAAATGTCATTGGAGTAGCTCATGTGAATTGTGTCCAACCAATTCACATTTCAAGTTTATTCTTCAATAAAATTGCACTGACTCGGATTTTCTCACATTGGAATTAATGTTAGTCACAAGGTAAGGTAATCAACAAGGTACTTGGCTTCTAAATTCAACTTTTAACTCACAAACATGAAGAAACAATGGGTTAGAAGTAATTTCATAACAGGGATTCATAAAGGTAAACAAATTGTAATTTTTAAAGTATAGCATAAACAAAATTGGGACAGCTTAGAATGCTTTCCACTCTAAAATCTATTTTATGTATTATTAAATATACACATACAATATACCAAAAGTGTAATTTAAACTAGTTTATTTCCATTTCATTCATCTAACTTTTCATTGTTTCCACTAATTCCTTAAATTTTGTTAAAATTATACCGGGCAGTGGCATGATGAATAATTTTGCAGTAATATAATTTACCGTGATTGAGAAATGAGTGTTAAATCATTGTTGTTACCAATCTGCAGCAATATAAAATGATTGCTCTGGCTGCTGTGCTCCCTGCTTGTTAATATGATGAGCCAAGGCTTTGGGCCTACTCTGGGCTGCTCTGGGGTTCGGACCTGAGGAATCAATTTGGGTTCAGAATATTGTTTGATTGCTTCAATTGTTTGCCTGATTTCCTGATTTGTTGGGGAGGGGGGGTCCCTCCTCTTGCGCATCAGGTGTTGGTCTTTTATTTTTCTCTATTTTTTTTTCTTTAGTTGGGTTCTTTAGGGTTCCTTGCTTTGTGACTAACAGTAAGCAAATAAATCTCAAAGTTGTACATTCTTTGATAATAAGTGTACTTTGAATCTTTGATCAGGAAACGTAGAATTAGCAACAAACTACTGGTAGATAATGATCAATCATGTAGAATTTCATCCCCGTTATTAGTACGAAAGGCATCAATATATTTAGATTAGCACTCTTCTGGCTTTTCTGAATGTAGCTTCTCGCTTTTAAAACTGGAGACAATAGAGGCTTTATTTTTGCAGCATTATTTCCAAGTTGATATTTCTCTTATTAAACTGCTCTTGGGCCTCTCCCTATCAGATTATAAATGGCAAAATTAGTAAAGTTATTTTGGGTGTGTATGCCTGAGTGAGGAAAGAAATATCCAATTCCTTCAGAGAGCGATCTCAACATCATGAGCTGGGAGAAGGTATGAAAAAGCTTTTGTTATTTGTGCTTTTGGAATTTATGTGGCACAAAAACAACTATAACAGAAATGTTGACAAATTCATCATTTCCTCATTCCTCACAGTCCTTTCATGTAGACTCTAGAGATGAAATGTAATGCAACACTATGTGACTATAAATCCTTCTTATTAAGTCTGTGAAAATAATAAAAAGAGATTTTGAGCACATTCTGTATCTGTGATATATACTAACCATGTATCGCTGACTAACACATAAAGAACTTGCGTTAAAATGTGCCCTTTGGGGAGAAATTGATGTTGTCCTCATTGTTTCCTAGAGGCAAGAAGGTATTTGTAGAATGTAAGAAAAGAAAGCAACAAGGACAAAGTGGATATAAAAGCACTATTTGGTCCAGCTGGATCATTAGCTGCCCAGAATGGCTGGAAGACCAAGATTTTCCCTGTAGAAGTGGGATGCGGGGGATTTGTTGCTACATCTACAACCAGCCTATTGAAGAAGATGGGGGTGAGGGGTCACTCCTTCCAACAAGCAATCAAGTCCTTGTCAAATGCAGCAGAATAAAGCAGCAACTGGATTTGAATTAAAAGGAAAGACAACAACTGGGCTGCAAGATGAAGACAGGAGGGTACGGAACTGAGGGGGGTGTATTTGGGCGCCAGGTAGCACCGTTGAGCCCTCTGGAGACGTTGTGGGCTTATTAACGAAACGTCAAAGAAGGAGGGTGCCCACCTGATGACACCGATGACATACCTACCCTCCCTCCTCGTCACCACTCCAAGCCCACTGCCAACATCGAGAGTGCCAACTTACCATAGGGATTGAAACATCAAGTCCTAGTAGCTCTACTATCAAATAGTGGAGACAATACAGCATCTACAATCAAGAAAAGCACAAACATGCATTCAGTAAGTGTCAGAGAGGAGCTGATCATTTCTTGATTCTGGGTGCAGTGTACATCCACTCCAGGTTAAGACGGAGTTCATTTCCAGAGAACTCTTTGTAACCTGAACAGTTCACAAGGCAGATTAGCAGCTGCCTGGGGGTTAAAATGCAAGTTGTCTAAGGGAAACACATAGTTAAACAAAGGCATTTAACTCAACTATTCAGCTTTCTCTGCAAAAAGCAATAATATTGCTGCAACCATCAGGCCAGGCAGCATCTCTAGGAAGAGGTGCAGTCGACGTCCTGACGAAGGGTCTCGGCCTGAAACGTCGACTGTACCTCTTCCTAGAGATGCTGCCTGGCCTGCTGCATTCACCAGCAACTTCTATGTGTGTTGCTTGAATTTCCAGCATCTGCAGAATTCCTGTTGTTTGCGTTTAAATATTGCTGCAAGCTCGGTTCCCACATGGCAAAAGATCCCTGCAAATTCACAGCAACCAACAAACCCATCCCAGTGGGTCTGCCAGACACTTGTTCATATGTACAAATGTCCATAATTCAGGCATTTGTAACCTGGTGAGGACCTGTACTGTTCAAACAATACTGATATTTACTTAGCTGCTGATTTTGTCAGTAAACTTAGTCACTGACTTTCAATAGATTCTATCGTAAAAAATACTTTGTGCGGTTAAGTGTTCATTTTTGTTTTGAAATTGCAAATAAAAAGAAAATTACTTTTTGTACTGGTGTTTGCATTTTTCATTCATTTCAAATGCTTATTAAAGTTGAACTTCAACAAGTTAATGAGAAAAGCCTTTCTAAGTCAAAGCCTGAATATATCCAATAAGCCAGCCATTCCAACATAATGGTATCACTACTTAATGTGAGATCTCTTAATATTTTCTGTACATAAATTTAGAGTAGTTTAATTGTCCTGTTATTTACTTTGATCAAAAGATGAATCATACTTCAATATATATTTGGTATAGTGTAAAACCCCATACTGAAGATAGGATTTATAGTAATAATGAGATTGCTACTCATATTTTGCAGCATATTGACTTATTTATTTAAGCCCATCACTTCTACTGGGTCATAGGCCACTGACAGCAGCTTGCCAGAGCCCTTTGTCCTAGGTGAAGATCCTTCCTCTCCAAAGGGATGAGTTCTTTGGAGCTTCTGTTGGTAGTTGTGTACCACTGAGTTTTTGTGGGGTAGGTTGCTAACCCCATGGCCAACTCTCTTCGTTTATAGCTGGGCTTGCTTTTGTCTGTGCCCGAGTTATGTTATACAGCATCCCTAACTTAAAAGTTCAGAAGAAGGGATAATCACTTGATGAATGTAATGCTTCAGTTTCTCTATCATGAATGGTGACTAACTCTAGGGAGGTGAGAACACAGCTAAAATTCCTTCTGTTCTTGTTCATTCATTAACAGCATATCTGATAGCGCTATGCATCTATGTAGTAAAATAGTTGCATTTAGATTAATATACTTCTAATTAAGACATCACTAGTTGAGTGTCCCTACAAAATCCTTCAGAGGAGTGATAATCTACACAGTTTTTCAAAAATTAACTAATATTACATTTGAAAGAAATCAACGAATAACATTTCTCACTTCCCAGGTGGCTATTCTCATTAATGAAACTATCAGAGAAGATAAATTGCTGGCAGTCCATAAGTGACATTTCACACAGGTAGGGATGCACTATCTTTAAACAAACTGGAAATTTAGTGTATTAGGCTAGGGCATTAATAGCTGGCCGTGGCTATATGCAGGCTGTTATTTTACTTCCAATGTTAAACCAAACCAACACTGTTCTACATTTTTTAAATCAGAAAAGAATTATATAGTTGAAATGTTTATCATCAGTAAAATCTAGATTAGGCCATTGCATAATCAGGTTTGCTCACCTAGTATGCTTTCTGTTCTTTCCCATGGCTATTTTACCCTACAGCTTGTGCTCCTGTGGACTGAATGACCCTCCAGACCTTAATACCACGGCTAGGATCAAGCAGCCCTAGCCTGAGAGAGAAAATATTGTGGTTTACTCTCTTTTGACATGTGACAATTGTCAAAGGCCTTCACACCTTTTCAAAATGTACCCAGTGTTCAGAGGCTTGTAAAAATGACTCAAAATTAGAAGTTAATAAATATAATTAAAACATGTTGAAGTGACAGATTTCTAAAAACATTACAATTTAAGAAAAAATAACTGCATCACAGCTCTGCACAACTGATCTCTCCTCCTTGATTCTTTGCTAAGTCCACCTGTGCAACAAGATAGCACATGACCAATAATGACTAACAGCAAGATCCAACTCTGATGAATATTCACTGTCCAGGGCTGGGGGCTCTTCTTGTCAAGATCAGCATTCTAGCATAGCAGTTGACACTTGTAGAGATCAAAGAGATGTTTTGAGTAGGTTAAACTTCCAACCAATATTCTTTGTTCAGCTTCATATAATAAACAGGATTCAGCCTTCAGTTCTTAATATAAATGGAAAGTAGTAATGAGTCTGAAGTTAAAAGGAGAGCTTTGGAAACAAACAACGCCATCTATAGAGCATAAGCCAATGACCCACAGTGCAAAGCTGTTTGCTTAAGAGATGCAGTGTAAGACAATGGAGTTGTGTTAATTGGGCTTGTATTAAACCAGACAACACTGCCTAAGTTATTTAGTCAAGGACATTTGCAGATCAGATTGATACTATCACTGAGCACATCAAATAGCTGATCTATCGAAAGTTGGAGAATTTGAGCACTCAGAGGGTCAGCATTCACAGCATTAATTTTGGGGGTGTTTAGGAACTCTGTTGCCAGAAGTTTTTGGGCCAACTGTTTGAAAAGGTATCTGAAAAAATATCATATGAGTGTGACATCACCTAAGGGCAAAAAAACAACAGTATAGATATTAGACAGCAGTCAGGCTTGTTAGGAATGGTTAAGTAACAGAAAGAAGAATGACAGAAAGAAAGGGTGACTAGAATCCATTCCTCTGCATTCAATTTCTGCAATGGACTACCCATTCTCTGAAAATTGTTGGTATGTCTTTTTAACTCATAGGAATTGTACCTGTCTTTTGGAAATCTATTGTGTTTCAGAAATAATTTTTAATGTGGTAATCTTTTATAAAATGGAAAACCTCTGTGAATTTTAAATCCGCAAACACAAGGAAATCTGCAGATGCGGGAATTTCAAGCAACACACATAAAAGTTGCTGGTGAACGCAGCAGACCAGGCAGCATCTCAAGGAAGAGGTACAGTCGACGTTAAATGTTTTTTTAAGAATTTTGTCTGGATTTAAACATGTATCACTAAAAATAAATTAACTGTGTTTAAACCACTTTGTTAGCTGGAAGTATCTCTTCCTTGATGGGGAGGAGGATGCCACTCAGATAGTGGGTAGTGGCAGCTAAACTCAACATAGAGAATAAACAGGGAAGTGACCTAGCCTTTGAAGACTAGTGAGGGTAACCATAGCTACCTATATCAGATAGAGCTTAAGATCTAATTTCAGTTTAGAATTTTACAGACAGCAAATCCAATATCATCACACAACTCATTGCATCAATGGTGAAATCTAATTCTGGATAGAGTTACTAGTACATAATAATTTTAAAGTTAATTAATTCTAGGAAGAGAAAGATATTCAGAAACATATTGTAAATTATGTCTTCCATAAAATGTGAACAAATTGCTTCAAGCTGCCTTGGCTCTACCAGCCATGATCTCAGCACATTCGTCATTTATTAGAGTCAGTGAGAGGAAGTTGATCAACCCTACCATCATTCCTGAGGCGAGGCTTCAGGAGTAAAATGGTGTAAGGCCCCAAAGCATTGTGCTGAGTTCCTATCTCTGGCTTCCTCTGGCAACTTTTCAAAATTATAACAATATTTCAATATCTCTGATATGCAGACATTTAAAAACTGTAGATTGCTTTAATAATCATTTAATAAGATTTTTTTTTAATTAAAAGTAACAAAAATCAAAATAAAATAAAATAGTAATAATAATCCATCCCTTTCTTCTCCTAATGTCCAGACCAGTAATTTTAATTCAAATGTTTATGTAAAGCTAGGGAATCCCATCAAGACTAGGCTCTACTATTGGAGCCCAACAATAGAGTAAAAAGATCAATACATTAGTATCTTTCTCACACTTACAGGCAAGTTCAAGATTTACTTCCCCAGGAGCAGTAGAACACCAGCAATTCACTTGAGGGCTGATGGCCACTTATCAACTTATTTTAGCTCTTTGTAATACACAGTCATTAAGGGTTTTTAAAAATCTTCAGAAATTAATTCATATCATGGATTCAAGGCAATGTTCCTGGTCTTATAAATCAACCAATTTCACAGGCTGTGGAGCTGAATCAGTGAGGATTAGCAGATAGCATCTGTTAAAATCGGCACAAATCAACAGTGTTAACAATAAGATCATCAATTTAGTAACTTCTCATTATTGTCTTCTTAGCTCTAAGACTTCAAAGATTGATAATCTGGATAATTTGAATATTTCGCAAATAGCCACAGCAGCAAAGATGGTCTCTCTCTTAATCTCCACTGAGGAATTCCAATGATCAGTAATGCACAGCTAAATTTTTCCACTGCCAACCAGAAAGTCCTCTTGTTGAAAAGCAGCTTTTATCTCTGCAGTATGCAACACAGTAAGAGAAATACTTCAATTTTTCCTGATAATCCAGTATTTAGTGTGTATTTTGGAAAAAGTATGACAAATGCAAATTATGGAACCATGAAACACACACAAAATGGTGGTGGAATTCAGCAGGCCAGGCAGCATCTATAGGAAGAAGTACAGCTGACATTTTGGGCAAGACCCTTCGTCAGGACTAACTGAAAGAAAAGATAGAAAGAGATTTGAAAGTGGGAGGGGGAGGAGGAGATCTGAAATGATAGGAGACAGAAGGGGGAGGGATGGAACTAAGAGCTAGAAAGTTGATTGGCAAAAGGGGTACAAGGCTGGAGAAGGAGAGGATCATGGGACAGGAGGCCTAGTGAGAAAGAAAAGGGGAAGGGAGCCCAGAGGAAGGTGGAGAGCAGGCAAGGAGAGATTGTGAGAGAGAGAACAAAAGAAAGGGGGGAAATAAAAATAAATAAGGGATGGGGTAAGAAGGGAGGAGGGGCATTAACAGAAGTTAGAGAAATCAATGTTCATGCCATCAGGTTGGAGGCTACCCAGAAGAAATATAAGGTGCTGTTCCTCCAACCTGAGTGTGGCTTCATCTTGACAGTAGGGAAGGCCACAGATTGACATATCAGAATGGGAATGGGACGTGGAATTAAAATGTGTGGCCACTGGAAGATCCTGCTTTACCTGGCGGACAGAGCGTAGGTGTTCAGCGAAACAGTCTCCCAGCCTGCGCCAGGTCTCACCAATATATAGAAAGCCGCACTGGGAGCACCAGACACAGTATATCACACCAGCCGACTCACAGGTGAAGTGTCACCTCACCTGGAAGGACTGTCTGGGGCCCTGAATGGTGGTGAGGGAGGAAGTGTAAGGGCAGGTGTAGCACTTGTTCCGCTTACAAGGATAAGTGCCGGGAGGCAGTGGCATATCTAAGGTACGGCAGGTATGGCACGTGACCTGGGTGCCACTTGAAGGGGGGGCGCCACTGAGCAGTTTCTACTAAAGTCAGACAAGCCATCCTCGGATAGTGAAAAAAGAATTTTCTTCAGATGTATGATCTGTCTTTGATTATCATGGGTGAGAAGCACTAGGATGGCCTTATTTCAGAGCATTGTGTAAGAAGACCATGAAATGTTTCTTCACGAAGAAGGAAAGTAGAGCTGAAGGACAGAAGAGACGAAGGTTGAAGGCGAAGGAAGCCATGAGGTCGAGCAAGTTCTTCATGCCCTTCTTTGAAAAGCCCGGAACAAGTAGTTCGACACATTCCATGGAGTCACCTGCACCTGCTACAAGTTTGTTAGAATCCCAAAGCGGATCAAGCACAAATGTGTCACAAGTCGAGGAGGAAGTCAAGTCAGGTAAATCCGAGTATGACGAGATTCAGAGTGAGGCTGCCACAGAGAGCGTGGACGTGACGTGGGGAGGACGATGGTGGTGGTGGTGATGTTGAGTTTATTGACGAGATTTTACCTGACAAGATTGAACCTGACGACACTGAACCTCGTGAACTGGATGGTGTCGAAGAGCCTTGAACTTTCATACCAGAAGTGATTGAACAGCATGACATTGGGCTTCTGAAGTTCGACAAGGATACTGGAAAAGCAATTCTGCCTGACGTGTTGAGAACAGAAATAATAAAGCTGGGTTCGAAGTATTTCCAGAACAGTGAGGGGCCTTTCCTAACAACAAATAACTGGTCAATGAACAAAACTTGGTTCAAGAGGAAATTGGGAAATGGTCGTGGTGAGGGAGCGACTCGCTCATGGCTGGTCTATTCCCCTTCTAAAAAGTCTGCATTTTGTATCTATTGTCTTCTCTATTCCCAGTCAGACCATCAATCCTGAATGGAGCAGGAAAGTGCATTCAACCAGTGGAAAGCACCTGAAAGGATTAGTGTTCATGAAAATGACAAGAATCATCGGGAATGCTTCACACAGTGGAAAGAAATGGAAAGCAATTTAGCTGGAAACAGAGGAGTTATTGACGCGGTATTTCAGTCACAGATTGAGGAGGAAAAGCAGAAGTGGCGTGATATCTTGACGAGAATCCTTCACTGCATAAAATCCCTTGCGACTCAGAACCTGGATTTGCGAGGACACAGGGAGTCACTTCAGCTAGACGATGACTCCAATGTGGGAAATTTCCTTGGCTTACTGAAACTAATGGCCATCTTTAACCCTGTCATGAAAGAACACCTCACTCATTCGGAAAGTCATCCTGGATCCACGTCTTATCTTTCACCGGGTATCCAGAACGAATTCATCTACATGTTGGCATTCACTGTTCACCAGAGTTTACTGAGAAGCAGTTGTAAAGCCAAGTACTATGGTCTCATGTTCGACTCGACTCCTGATCAGGCACACCGTGAGCAGATGTCAGAAGTAGTGAGGTTTGTGGAAGTTGATTTTGAGAGGAAAACAGTCCATGTTAGACAGTCCTTCCTTGGTTTTATCGAGATAAGCCAGAAGGATGTTGAGAGCCTGGTTGAAGACATCTTGAAACAGCTAGAGAAGGAGGAAATGGAGCTACAAGATTGCCCGTCACAGTGCTATGACCACGCTGCTGTGATGGCTGGACACAGAAGTGGTATTCATCAAAGAATAAGTAAGAAAAACAACCTGGCAGTGTTTGTGAATTGCGACAATCACTCACTCAACTTGGTGGGTGTACATGCAGCCAAGCAGGATACAATGATGGTCACATTTTTTGGAACCATCGAAGCTCTCTACATGTTTTTCTCTCATTCAACACAGCACTGGGAAAAACTCAAAAACGCTGTGCCTGTAGTTGTTAAGTCAGAGTCCAAAACCAGGTGGAGTGCAAGGACAGAAGCAGTGAAGCCCATCAACAAGTACCTTGAGGAGATACTTCAAGTTCTCCAGGACATGATAGACAATGAAAACGAGACCAGTGAAACAAGAAGTGATACAAGGCAGCTGTACAATCGCATGTTGAGTTACGATTTTCTGATTTTGCTAGGATTTTGGAACAAAGTACTCATTCGCATTGACAGTATTCAAAAGAGGATGCAGGATCCTAGCATGATCTTCCATGATGCTGCCCTGGATTTGAAAACCCTTTGAGATCATTTTTATGATGAAAGAGAAGTGTTGGTCAGTGAGTCACTCAAAGAAGGAGTCAGTCTCTGTCTAGAATGGAATATTGAAGTTGAAAGATGTCAGAGACGAAAAAAATGAATGGCTGTTGAGAACTCGAGAGACGCTGGGTTAACAGCTAAGGAGGAAATGGAAAGAGTCATGAAGGGAACACTCGACCGTCTTCACAGAGAAATGGACGAAAGGTTCGCTCCTTTGCACGACACTGACACCAAGTTTGGGTTCCTTCTCAATGTCGAGGGACTGTGTTATGGCGCTGACAGTAATGATCTTAAGAAGAAGTGCAAAAATTTGGGCAAATTGTACAGCTCTGATGTTGATGGACAGCAGCTATATGAAGAAATTTTGAATTGCAGAATGTTGCTATCAAGGCGGGTCAACATGAGAATATCAAGACTTGAAGAGCTTCTTGAATTTATTGTTCAGTATGGAGATGAGAGCGTCTTCCCCAATCTTCGCATTGCTGTTCAGATAATGCTAACCATCTCCAGCTGTGAGAGATCATTCAGCAAGTTAAAACTAATACTTTCGTATTTGAGAGCCTCCATGCGTCAAGGCAGACTCTGTGATCTTGCTCTGCTGAGTGTAGTAAGAGAAGAAACTGAAAAAAACTGACTTTGATCATATCATAGACCAATTTGCCTCAGTGAAAGCAGGGAAGGTGCAGTTATAATTTTCATGTAGCGCCATAATTTGTTAATTAAAAGATTAGCGAGCTTGACTTGTATTTTTGAGCTGATATTATGGTAAAGTTATCTAAAAGATGGGTGTCAGATATTTGGACAGTGGCGCAATTTCAGTGCTTGCCATAGGCACTATTTTCCGTAGATACGCCCCTGCCGAGAGGGAGAACGGTGGGAAGCGATGGCGGGGGACGAGTGGCGAGGGAGTTGCGTAGGGAGCGATCCCCGTGGAAAGCAGAAGGAGGGGGGAAGGTGTGCTTGGTGGTGGGATCCCATTGGCAGTGGCGGAAGTTACAGAGAATTATATGTTGGACCCAGAAGCTGTTGGGGTGGTAGGTGAGGACAAGGGGAACCCTATCCCTAGTGGGGTGGCGGGAGGATGGGGTGAGAGCAGATGTGCATGAAATGGGAGAGATATTAAACCATGATTTCATTTGCTCTAGAAAGAAAGAGGCTATAGATGAATGGTATGTCAAAAATTGGCTCTTCATCATTAAAAACATTCTTTTAAATGAAACCACTTTTTACCAGGCATCACTAGAAACATGGCTGGTTAGCTCCTCACTAATGACAAAACCACCTTTCTCGAATTCCATACATCTAGGGGCAATATGACTTGGATCCCATCAGACCAGGAGAGCCGGGATATTTCAACCACCTGCACCCAATCTAAGTGAATACTGTGTAAAAGCTGCCCACTTGAAATTACCCGTCGGCAAGTAGTAACAGATTGTACACCACATACGGTTATAAAGTATATTTACAAATTTCAGCTTTATCAAACAGTTAGTAGGAAAAGCAAAAGAAAAAAAATAAAAAGGGACCATTACAGTTAACCCAGTCCAAATGTGCACGTAAGTTGGAGCTCATCTTGGAGTTGTCTTTAACCCACGCGCTGGACACACAGTCTGTGTGAAAGCACACACCGCCTTCTGAATGTCGCTCAAAATCCATCTCGAATGAATGGGCTCCCCATGGGAGTATTGGTCCTTCCTGTTTGAAGCCATTCATCTGCACAAAGCACCTTGTGCAACAGGGACAGCATCCTCAGCCATCTTCCCTCCAGTCTTTTCCCATCTCCCGCCAAAAAGACCTTGACACACACCTGTGTCCATCACAAAAACTTCTCCGTCCAGCATTCTCTAGAACCTTCTCCCAATTCCACCATCCTGATTGGATGACCCTACATTCTTAAGCATGAACATCACATCCCCTTATCTTTAGCTTAAACCAAAACAGGCTGAAAGCAGAACAGACTGCTCTTACAGAAATGCTAAAATTAAATACCTACAGCATAGCAGTAAAAATCTTAACCAGGGCATTACACTCTCCCCCCCCCCCGCCCCCACCAAAAGTAGTGACATCTTCATGACTTTGATGTTTATCAACCCGACATTAATAATACAATTTTCAAAAGAATTTCATAATATCCAGATCTCCAATCCATTTGTAAATGGAAGTGACATATCTAGGGGGATAGATGCAGCACTCTACTCCATTGGTATGTCATAGGTCAGCCTATCTGGGGTTTCCTGACTCTTTGAGACCTCCTTATACCATCTTTGGCTCATCCAATTTCAACCATCACTTGTGACCCTTCCTGTCTATCACTCGTGTCTTCCGGTGGCTCTGGTCCCACTGTTCCATACCTGAACTTAATTTCCTTCAGTTTAAGCAAGTGCTGCCAAACACCTTCAACCTCCCCTGATGCCAGCCAATGAGACCTCTCTCAGAAAGGTGAGTCCTCAGTCGTTCTGATAGTGTGGCAAGTTCTCTTGAAGTAATCAGCGTCAGTCGTATCAGTAGAACAGGCATCTTCGCATCCCAGCATCTTCTCAGGTAATCTCCTTTTCCATTTTCCTGGCATTTCGGCAAACTTGGGGTTCCTGTCACTCTAGCTACTCCTCCAGGATGTAGTGTGACAGGTTTAGACTGGGTGTACCACACAGTTCCTTGTTTCTGCTCATCATCCCTCTTAGAAGGAACTTGCACCTTCTCAAAAGCAGCTCTGAACACAGGGTGAATGAACAAGATTTTCTAAAGGTTCTCCCCATCTCTCTACTTGCACACTCCCATGAGCCTTCTCACAATGGAAGTATTTGTTCCCACAAGAATGGAAGATCCACCCTTTTCAACTGGATCTGAGCAGATCAACACTGATATTTCAATAGTCTCAGTTACTCCAACATCTGCTTCCGAAAACTCCAGTTTCAACGACAGGTAACCTGTCATGGGTATGCCCCTGAATCTCAAAGGCATCGAGTGGGTGTGCCAAATACCGGATGCAAAAGGATCTATAAAGCAAAGTAACTTGAGAACCTGTGTCAAGTATGGTTCTAGCATAAACACCTTTAATCCATATGGATACATCAGAACTTGGTCCCACTAAACCTCCGAAATAGTGTTCCGCACTTTAGCATTTCCCTTGATACACTGATAGGAACATATCCTCTCCGAAACGCCTGCCCATTCCTTTACTGGGTCTCTCCATAGTTTTACCTCCTTTCTTCGCCGTTAGATTAACCATTGATTTACCTTCCAAAGATTTTCCTGTCTTTCACACTCTCGCTTGAAATGTCCGCCATCTCCACAGTTGTAACAGAAAATACCAGTCACTTCCCTGGTCAAGGGATCCCGCTCAGTAGCGGCCTTCATCCTGCTACATCCCACCAGTGGGTCCAGCTTCCTAACGGCCTTATCATGCTTGGTGGCAGCACCAGCCAATATCATCTGAAATACCTCAGCCCTCAGATCGTTCACGACATCCTGCAAAAACCCCACTTGTGTGGCTTCAGGGGCCTTTTTAGCAACAGAGATTACTACCGAGGGCTTTGCCCTGCTGGCGGAGCCTCTTGCTCCTCCATCACGTTTTCCTTCTAACTTCTGAGTAACTTGGTAAAAGATGGAGGATGGCACATCTTGCGGGTCACGCAAATATGTACAGCAATCGTGTCATGTGACAGCATGCCCTTCACAACTTGCCCCACCCTCAAACAATTTCTCTCAGACAATTGAATGCCCCCTTTGTGGCACAAACAGTGCAGCAGCTTCTCCAACCTGAAAATGAAGGCAACTTCTCTTCCTCCTGAAATGTGTCATTCTAAGATCGGCAGCACTTCCAGCGGGGCCAAAAGCATCTTCCAGAGCTTGCAGCTAGTTAGCTGACATGGCTAATGAAATTTCTGCCTATATGAGCCGCTGGACCCTTTAAGCCAGGGGTCCCCAACCTTTTTTGCACTGCGGACCGGTTTAATATTGACAATATTCTTCCGGACCGTCCGACCGGGGCGGGGGGGTAGGGTTGCCAAAGAACAAGAGTAGCAGTCAAATGTGTTTACCCAAAAGACTACAATGACCATGAAGCCTTGCGCGGGCACCAATGCGCATGCGCGTCGTGACCTGCCGCTCTTCTCACACACCCCCCCCCCCCCAAGCAAATCCTTTTTGGCGATTCTGTTCGGCGGGGCGGGGATGTTAATCAGTACCGGAATATAGGTGATAGGTGGGTAATACACTCAATTTTGTTTCTAAAAAGGTTTATCTAACGAATTTAATATTAAACACAGAGCGCACATTTTCCTTGCATGGATATAATGATAAGTCAATTATCAGGGGAGCTTGAAGTATTGAACGAACTTCCAGTAGAAGTGGCAAAAGCAGGTGCGATATGATCATTTAAAGAAATATTGGATAGGCATATGGACAGGAAAGGAATGGACGGTTATGGACTGAGTGCAGGTCGGTGGGACTAGGTGAGAATAGCTTTCGGCACGGACTAGAAGGGCCGAGATCGGTTATTTCCGTGCTGTAATTGTTATATGGTTATATAAGTCAGTTATCAGTCAATAGCATCATAACATTTTAAGTAACGTTTGTATATTAAACGCACAGCACATATTTTCTCCTTATGAATATATAAAATCATTGCAACACACCAATATCGCTGAATCAGTGGGAGCCCTGGGCTTGTTTTCCTGCAACAACGCCGTCCTATCGAGGGGTGATGGGAGACAGCGATACTCGAAGGGGGTTCCTTATGTCCAGTCTGTTCCGCAATTTAGTTTTCGTTGCATTCATTGCAGAAAACTCCGCAGAAAAATGTTGGAAATAGAAGCAACGTTTTCAGTGCTTTCGTGGCTATCTCAGGATATTTAGCCTTGACTTTGATCCAAAATGCCGACAGAGATGTTATGTCAAACATACTTTTCAGCCCGTCGTCATTTGCAAGCTCGAGGAGTTGATCGCCTTCCCGCCCTGACACGGATGACGCGCGGGTCATGACCTCGCATGTGTAATGTCTGATCAGTGGCCGTGACAGGGAATGAGGAAAGGTGCAGCCGACCAAATCATATCGCTTCCTCGCGGCCCGGTAGCGCATGCTCTACGGCCCGGTGGTTGGGGACAGCTGCTTTAAGCTCTCTACCTGTCTCTATTTTTTCATATTATCCGAGCACTGCCATTCATTCAGTGACTGGAATGTCTGTTCGCCCAAGCCTCATATTCTTCTTTTCCATTGGGTGTGGGCTTGGCCCCAGAGAACACTCTCAGTCTACAATACCTTTGACTCTCTTCAGATACGTATACTTCTGCATTATCAACCTGTGACGTAATAGCTGAAACGAACTCAGATTTTAAATCAACTGCTAAAGGACTCATTAGACCATTCACATCAGACAACTCCTTCCTCTCACTCCGCAGAAATGACAGCAACTTGTCTTTGACGTCTCTGCCCCCAGCTACGGGAAATGGACCCAATTCAGCACCCTCTTCTCTAAAAGTATGGATGGACAATGGCCCTGCTTATCCAGGTACCCCAGGCATAATAGGCAGATCACTCCCATCACATCATCACTGGTCTGAACTAAAATGACAACTTTGCCTGCTGTTTCATCAAGCTGCCGTTCCTTGATCATGGCTTTCCCTAAGTATTTCAACACTACGTAAAACCCTGATCAACAATTCATCTGGGCTGCAAATATCCACCCCACTCCGAACACAAGCCTTAGTTACAGGTAGTCTGTTTGAATCGTGCGGCATCCATAATCACGTACCTTAATCATTGTCTCAGACAAGACACAGGCTTAAACACACAAACTACTTAATCAATTCTCAGAGCAATCACACAGTATTCAGTGAATCATCTCCCAGATGAGCCCCCATAATGAAGCCCCTTTTTACCGGGCATCTCTAGAAGCTCGGCTGGTTAGCTCCTCACTAACAAGCCAATGGACTCAGTGATGAGAAAATCACCTTTCTCAAATTCCATACATCTAGGTAGGGTCAATATGATTTGGGTCCCACCAGACCAGGAGAGCTGGGCTATTTCAACCACCAGCACCCCAGTCTGAGTAAATACTGTGTAAATGGGGCTCCCTTGCAATTACCCATCAGCAAGTAGTAACAGATTGTACACCGCGTACAATTATAAAGAAAGTTTCTTTATAAATTTCAGCTTTATCGAACAGTTAGTAGGAAAAGAAAAAGATAAAACTGAAAAGGGCCCATTACAGTTAATCCAGTCCAAATGTACACATAAGTTGGAGCTCATCTTGAAGTTGTCTTTAACTCACGTGCTAGACCTACGAGCTGTGTAGGAACACAAACTGCCTTCTGAATGTTGCTCAAAATCCATCTTGAACAAATGGACTTCACCCACAGGAGTATTGGTCCTTCCTCCTTGAAGCCATTCATATGCACAAAGCACCTTGTGCGACAGGATCAGCATCCTCAGCCACGTTCCCTCCTGTCTTCTCCCATCGCCCGCCAAAAAGACCTTGACCCACACCAGTGTCCGCCACAAAAACCTCTCCACTTAGCATTCTCTAGAACCTTCTCCCAATTCCACCAACTTGATTGGATGACACTACATTCCTAAGCATGAACATCACAACCCCTTATCTTTAGCTTAAACCAAAGCAGGCTGAAAGCAGAACAGCATAGAAGTGTGAGATATTAAAAATATTCTACCAACTCAATCTCCTGATGAAGGAATTTGAGGTGCCTGTGTGTTGCTTGTGACCTTTAAGTTTGGACACCCTGACACTGTGGCATTTTTTCCAGCTGGCTTGTTTGAAGCCAGAATACCTCAGTAAGGAGAAATGAGGAGAACTGCAATCATCAGCATTTCTGTAGATCTACCTCAGGACTAGTATTTTGTATAATAACCATTTAAGTATAATGCATAAGCCCCTTATTCATCATCTGATTAAAAACCTGGGATATATTTCAGATTAGATCTGCCACATTCAGAGCAATTATTATGCTGTCCAAAAGTGATATTTTTTAATGTGTTCCCTTTCAAAATGATGCTACTGCCAAGAAGGATTAGCTTTCTGTTTGAGGTCTTATCTCCACTACAGCTTCAGGTGAAGAAGCTGCTACGGGGGCAAGCTGAACAATAAAAAAGTTTCCTGGACAATGTTTGAATGACATCACAGTCTCAGACAGGAATTCCCTGATCATTAGGTACTTAAATTAAAATGCACTTTTTGTGAAATTATCAGCATCAGAGATCACTAACCAAACCACAACTTCAATTTATTTTCAGTGTGGAAGCAACTGCTCTACAATGGTAATAGTTTACAACATCTTGTATTCCCACTGTCATGGTTCCAATTGACAACACAGCAAAATCTTGCTTACTTGATGCCACGATTAGTAGATGTCAGACTGTTGATAAGACTTGCAGTATCTTAAGGAGCCTGATACCCTTTCCACAGACACATTGCGATGTGAACTAGTTGACTATTTTGACAATCACTGCTACAAGTGATCTTTGCTTCCAATCAATCCCCAACCATAATGTCTCATTACAGGCAAGGCAGTCAAGGCCAGGAAGGGAAAGGGAAATTGTTCTCATTTTCAGGTGCCGGGTTATACACTAGAAGAGTCCAGAGTTCAGTGATATTTAACTGGAAGAAGAAGTAGGCTTCTGAGAGCTCATGTACTGTACAGAGAAATGTGAAGAGTTAGAATAAGCATCTGTCACAGGAAAACAGCCACAGAATTTATAACAAAATATCCAGCCAGCCACTAGCTTGACACAACTACCAGTAACTAAATTAAAACATTGTGAACCATTAGTCTAAAATATACAAGAAATCTCCAAGTATAGTCAATATTAAAAGTTGAACAATACAAAATAACTCCTCAAGTATGTAAAAGTACCTACTTTTGAAAACATGAAAGGAAACAATATAAAGTAGAAATATAAAATTGTTCACAGGCATTACAGTAGTTATATTTAAAAAGGATTTTATTTGCTGTAAAATATTCTAGCTTGGTTTAATATTGTGCAATGTGCATGCATGGACCACTTTATTAGGTGCACCTTGCTTGTTAATGCAAATATCTAATTAGCCAATCATGTGGCAGCAACTCAATACATAAAAGTGTACAGACATGGTCAAGAGGTTCAGTTGTTCAAACCAAATCTCGGGATGGGGAAGAAATGTGAGCTCAGTGACTTTGACTGTGGAATGATTGTTGGTGCCAGATGGGGTGGTTTGATTATCTCAGAAACGGCTGATCTCCTGGGATTGCGTTTACAGAGAATAGTGCGAGAAACAAAACAGCATCCAGTAAGCAGCAGTTCTGAGGGTGAAATGCCTTGTTAATGAGAGAGATCAAAGGAGAATCTGGTTCAATCTGACAGGAATGCAAGAGTAACTTAAATAACCGTATATTACAACAGTGGTCTGAGGAGAGCAACTTTGAATGCACAACACGTTGAACATTAAAGTGGATGGCCTACAAATCAGAAGACTATGAACATACACCCAGTGGCAACTTTATTAGATACCTCCTGTACCTAATAAAGTGGCCATTGAGTGTATGATATAAATGAAAGGGTTTTCACATTTGCTATCTACAACAGAAGGGGAGAAAAACAATAAAGCATATGCTATTACAGAGATGCTAGTACGTGCCTGTGAATGTGAGAGGGAGCCACGAGAATCCATCGCATAAACAAATGCCTTTCCCAAGTGTATCTGCATCTTTCTCTGTTCTATTGGAAGTAGTATAAATTATAATCTTGAGCCATCTGCCGGTTTGTGGTTAACAGTACTGTTGTTTTCCTTGGCTATTTGAGATGTTTACGATGTCAATATATGCACTTTTCTTTTGTTGAAAGTAAAGCATCAGTTTTGGCTCCAGCATTAAGCCTAAGATTCTGTTGTTTACCTTGGCAGCAGCTGCGGAATTTTTCACACCAACTCAAGATACAGAGCCTACCACTTCTAAGTCCAGAATGGTAAAGAGCGAATCGCTTTACCTTTTCTTTTATTATTTCTTTAGTTCAGAAGGGGAAACTTTTAGAAATTATAATCAATCTAAGAAAACATTAATAGATACTTGGAGAACTCTGAGTTAATACAGGAGAGCTAGTGTGTATTTGTTACAGGCAAATCGTGTTTATCTGACCTTACTGAATATTTTAAATAGTTAATAATAAAACTGCTGGTGCATGGCCAGGTGGTTAAGGCGTTGGTCTAGTGATCTGAAGGTTGCTAATTGGAGACTCAACTAAGGCAGCGTGTTGTGTCCTTGAGCAAGCACTTAACCACACATTGCTCTGCGACGACACTGGTGCCAAGCTGTATTGGCCCTAGTGCCCTTCCCTTGGACAACATCGGTGGCGTGGAGAGGAGAGACTTGCAGCATGGGCAACTGCCGGTCTTCCATACAACCTTGCCCAGGCCTGCACCCTGGAAACCCTCCAAGGCACAAATCCATGGTCTCACGAGAGTAACAGATGCCTATATTAATAAAACTGGTTAAAGAATCACAATAGCTGTCATTTATATGATCTTCAAAGGCTTTGGACAACATAAAAGGCTGGTTAACAAAACTGAGTCCACTGGAAGTCAAGGCTTGCTGGCAATATGGATAAAAGAAAAACAATTGGCCTAAGGACTTAAAACAGGTAGCCAAGGTATTAAGTTCTTTTGCTGACTGAAGGTGAAAAGGCAGCAGTCTTCCCCAGGGGTCCGAATAGGACCACTGATTTTTTTTTTTGTCTTCGATCATATGTTAATGACTTGAAATAACAACATGTTATTTCAGAATTTGCAAATGACACCAAGCTTCAAGTCTGGAAATTAATTAGGGTAGTAACAAAGACAAAGAATGCTGGAAATCTGAATATCTCTTATGAAATTCAGGATTTGGAATACTTATTTCTTTCCCTCTACAGATGCTGCCTTACCTATTGACCATTTCCAGCACTTTCTGCATTAATTTCAGACTTCCAGCATCAGCATTCTAGTCTTGCACAGAGGACACAATGGGCAGAATGGACAAACAAGTAGCAGACAAAATTTAGTCTAGATTTGTTTGAAATGTCAAAGGTCACAATGGGATTTAATAGCATAAATTTACAATAAAGGAGCAGAAGACACAGATTCAAAGATTTAGACAAAAAGATACATGAGGTATGTGAGAGATGGTTAAGACACAAAACCTACTACTCATTACAAAATGGCCAATAGGGATTTTCAAAGAGAAATTGCATAGGAATTAAAAAAAGTATTTGCAGGTTAATAAAAGGGAAGAAAACTAAATACTCAGCAGAGAGCTGGCTTAGACCCAATGGACAACTGGGCTACTTTTGTGCCATAATGATTTTATAATTCTATTAATTTTTCAAAAACTAGTGCAGCTGTGAATTTCTCATTACTATTCTTTGCACAATTAACTCTTCTAAATTGGCTTGATGCTGCTCAAAAATCTTAAATTACTTCATGCTATATTTATGTTCATTTATACATATAGTTATGTTCATTCAATTTGAACACCGTATAAACAATTGTAACAAAACTTATTTATTCTCTATATTAAATACCATTTTTTAGTTTCTTTTATGAGAATATTCAGAAGAAAGTTATATTGGACAACAGAAAGTAACTTCAATGAGAGGAGAGACAACAGGGAGCTAAGTTTGTTAGCACTTTATGGAAATGGCTCAATAGGTCCAAGATCTTCAGTAGATGACACCTCAATTATTAGGCAAGGTCAACATGGCTTTATGAACAGAATATCTTTGCTTTCAGAATTGTAAAATTAGTCAGCTCCATCTTGGGTACCAGCCTCCGTAGTATCCGTAATATTCAAGACTTCTTCAAGGAGCGGTGTCTCAGAAAGGTGGCGTCCATAATTAAGGACCCCCATCACCCAGTGCATACCCTCTTTTCACTGTCACCATCAGGTAGGAGGTACAGAAGCCTGAAGGCACCCACTCAGTAATTCAGGAATAGCTTCTTCCCCTTTATCATCTGATTCATAAGTGGACATTGAACCCATAAACACAACCTCACCTTTTGAACTGAATTGAATAGACTTTATATCTTACATCCTTCACATATATGAGGAGTAAAACTCTTTACATTATGTGTCTGTCTAAATGTGCAAATTATAGTAATAGTATGCACAACAGGACAGTCAATAGAACATAGAAATATAATTGTATCTGCGTTAATTAATCAGTCTGATGGTCTGGTGGAAGAAGCTGTCCCTGAGACTGTTGGTCTTGGCTTTTATGCTGTGGTACCACTTCCCAGATGGCAGCAGCTGGAATAGTTTGTGGTTGGGATGACTCAGGTAACCAATGATCCTTTGGGCCCTTTTTACATACCTGCCTTTGTAAGTGTCCTGAATAGTGGGAAGTTCACATCTACAGATGCGCTGGGCTGTCCGCACCAACTTCTGCAGAGTCCTGTGGTTAAGGGAAGTACAGTTCCCATACCAGGGAGTGGTGCAGCCAGTCAAGATAGTCTCAATTGTGGATTTATACCAAACTCATGCCAAACTTCTTCAACTATCTGAGGTGAAAGAGGAGCTGTTGTGCCTTTTTCACCACATAGCCAATATGTAGAGACCACATGAGATCCTCGGTGATGTGTATGCCGGGAAACTTAAAGCTGTTCACCCTCTCAATCCCAGATTCATTGATGTCAATAAGGTTAACCTGTCTCCATTCCTCCTATAGTCCACAACCAGCTCCTTTGTTTTCGCGATTTTGAGGGAGAGGTTGTTTTCTTGACACCACTGTGTCAGGGCGATGACTTCTTCTCTTTAGGCCAATCAATGTAGTATGGTCAGCAAATTTAATTAGCAGATTGGAGCTGTGGGTGGCGACACAGTCATGGATATACAGAGAGTAAAGGAGGGGGCTTAGGACACAACCCTGAAGGCCACCTGTGTTGAGGGTTAGAGGGGCAGAGGTGAGGGAGCCCACTCTTACCACCTGCCGATGATCTGACAGGAAGTCCAGGATCGAGCTACACAAGGTAGTGTGAAGGCAGAGGTCTCTAAGCTTCTTGTCAAACCTGGAGGGAATTAAGGTGTTGTATGCTGAACTGTAGTCCAGGGATACCATTCTCACATAAGCATCCTTCTTCTCCGGATGTGTAAGGACAGTGTGTAGAGCTGTGGCTATTGTGTCATCTGTCGATCGGTTGTGTCAGTAGGTGAAGTGTAGGGGTCCAGTGTGGGTGGCAGCAAGCTGCAGATTTAGCCCTTGACCAGCCTCTCAAAGCACTTACTTATTATTGAGGTGAGTGTGACAGGACACCAGTCGTTCAGACATGTTACCTTGCTCTTTTTGGTGCAGGGACAATGGTGGATGTTTTGAAGCAGGAGGGCACTCTACACTGGGAGAGGGAAAGATTAAAAATATCTGTAAACACACCTGCCAGTTGCGCTGCGCAACAAATTAACAAATTTCACTACACATGCCAGTGATAATAAACATGATTTTGATCCTGATCCTGATACTCTGCAGATGCTGAGGTCAAAGCAACACTCACAACACGCTGGAGGAACTCAGCAGGTCGGGCAGCATCCGTGGAAACGATCAGTCAACGTTTCGGGCTGGAACCCTTCATTAGGACTGTCTTTTGGTGCTCTCTGTGCACGTTCTTCCAGTGACCAAGTGGATTTTGCCCAGGGTTGCCTGGTTTCCTCACATATCACAAAGGTGTGCTGGCTGGTGGGTTAACTTTGAGTGCTGGAATACTTTAAATGCGCCAAATGGCCTCATCTCTGTTGTAATACATTCTGACAGCAAGAAAATATGAGCCCCTGTCTTCTCAGTGGCAGCCACTGAGTTCGCTGCCTTTGTGTCTGCCATGTGGTGCCTGCCCTCAGGGGCTGACACACTTCTCTGAATGCAGCAAACAGAGCTAAGGAATATTGCACCAGCTCTGCTTTACCACCTGCTTCTGTGTGTATTCCACTCAAGTGTTATTTTACATTTTATTTTGGAAAATTTTGTCATTTTTACAGGAATCCAATTTAACATTAGCAATAAAAGCAACAATAATTTAGCACGCCAAGCTGAGGCGTAAAAGTCTACAAAAAGTTAAGCAAGTAGTGAAATTGGTGGCAGATGGGAAAAAGTAAGGTCACTCTTTGATGATTTCATTACAGGGGGTTACTAGTATCTGAAACTTATCTAAATGTGCCAGGTTCATGAACTGGCTTTCAACAGAAAATCGTGACTATCACTTTAAAGCAGGATCAAAATAGCTTTTAAAGGGGAGGGAGAAAGATTGTACAAGATACTAGATGCAAAAGTAGAAGGAGCAATCTGAAATTGCTGAATTCACTGCAGTGCCCTGAACCATTCTTACCCCAGCAGAGATGACAGGACACTCTACCACACTTCAGGCAGCCATTAGCTTGTATTACTCCCATTTAGTGTTCTGAACTCAGTGCTAATGATGTCGGTCTCTTCTATGTTAGGGGCATTCAATGCAGAATGGGTAACTGGTTTGCAGAACACCTCTATCAAGGACAACTTTGAGCCTCCATTTCTCTGTCTCATTAATTCTACGTCTCATTTTCCCTCTGAGTCTTCTGCCTTTGACCTCTTACATTGGTCCAAATAAGCTTAAGGAATAGATTCCCTTCATCTTCACTCACACACCGTTGTGTTCAGGATCAGCAATCTGATAAGTCACTGTTAGACTGGTTAGTTTGTTTATCCTGAAGGCAGTATGTATGGGGTTCCAGAACTTACAATAATGATGATGATTGCAGCATTATAGAACATAGAACAGTACAGCATAAGAACAGGCCCTTCAGTCCAAAATGTTGTGCCAAACCTAATAATTTAGTAAACAAATGGCCAACTATGCCTATACAATCTCCACAACCCTCCATTTTCCTCACATTCACATATCTGTCTAAATGTCTCTTAACAGTCCCTAATGTCTCTGCCTCTACTGCCGCCCTAGGTAGTGTATTCCAGGAACCCACCACTCACTGTGTAAAAAAACTTGCCCTTAACATCTTTAAAATTTACCCCCTATCACCTTAAATGCATGCCCTCTGATATTAGACATTTTAACCCTGGGAAAAAGATATTGTCTGTCTACTCCATCCATTCTTCTCATAATCTTATAAACGTCTATTAGATCTCCCCTCAGCTCCACCATTCCAGAGAAAACAAGATAAGTTTGTCCATCCTCACATCATAGTACATGCTCTCTAATCCAGGTAGCATCCTAGTTAACCTTCTCTGCATCCTCTCCAAAGCCTCAACAATCTTCCTATAATAAGGTGACCAAAAGAGCATACAGTACTCCAGACGTTGCTTAACTAGAGTTCTATAAAACTGCAACATAATTTCCTGACTTTTGAATTCAGTGCCTTGACTAATAAAGACAAACGTGCTACATGCCTTCTCACCCACTCTGTTAACTGTTTCGCCACTTTCAGGGAGTATGAACTTGGAACCCAAGATTCCCCTGCTCATCAACACTTGCCTGTCTCTTTATATTTGACCCACTTCACACTTGTCTGGGTTAAACTCCATCTGCCATTTCTCCACCCTTTTCTGCAGCTGATCTATATCCCACTGTATTCTTTGCCAGTCAACAGCACTATCCACAGCACCACCTATCTTTGTACCGTCTGCAAGCATATTAACCCACCCATCTACATTTTCATCCAGGTTACTTATGCAAGTCAAAAGAGCGGAGGTCCCAGTACAGAAAACCATCAGTCACAGACCTCCAGCTGGATTAAGTCTCTTCAACCATTACCTTTGTAAGTTCCTTTGTCATTGAAGAGCTGCCAGTTCTGAATCCAAGTAGCCATTCACCTTGGATTGCATGCATTTTAATCTTCTGTATGAGCCTCCTATGAGGGACTTTGTCAAATGCCTTATGAAAATCCATATAGACAACATCCACAGCTCTACCTTCAGCTATCACCTCGTCACCTCGTCAAAACTCGCAATCAAGTTAGTAAAGTTACAACGTGCCCTGCACAAAGCCATGCTGGATCTTCCTAATTAGGCCATGTTTTTCCAAATTTTCATAAGTCCTACACCTAAGAATTCTCCCCAATAACTTCCCTACCACTGACAAATAACTCACCAGTCTATTGTTTCCAGGATAATCCCTGGTTCTCTTCTTGAATAACAGAACGACATTAGCTACTCACCAATCCTCCAAGACTTTGCCTGTGGCTAGAAAAGACACAAAGATGTTAGTGAAGGCCACAGAAATCGCTCCTCATTTACCTCTCTCAATATAACCCCTGGGGACATATCCACCTTAAGGCTCTTAAAGAGACCCAACACTACCTCTTCCTTTACTTCAAAATCCACCAACATATTAATGCACTTGGCACTGATCTTCCTATCCTCCATGTCCTTCTCATTGGTAAATCCTGATGTGAAGTACTCAATAAGGACCTCACCCACATCCTTTGTATCCAAGCAAATATTCTCCCTTTTATCCTTGAATGGTCCTATCCTCTCCCTAGTTATCCTTTTACTCCTAATGTGTGTATAGAATGCCTAGGGATTCTCTTTAATCCGACTTGCGAAGGACTTTTTATGGCCCCCCCTAGCTTTCCTAATTCCATTCTTGAATTATTTTCTGGCTTCTTTCTCATCCTCCAGGGCTCTGTTTGACTCCAGCTTCCTAAACTTCACATACTTCTCCATTTTCTTCTTGACTGAATTTATCACCTCTCTCAACATCCAAAGTTTTCTTACCTTGCCAGTCTTGACCTTCCTTCTGACTGGACCATAGCTGTGCCCTGTACTCTGTGCATTTGGCCTTTAAACTCCCTCCACATGTCAGATGTGGACTTGCCCAAAAACAGCTCTTCCCACTTAACTCTCCCTCGTTCCTGTCGAATGCTCTTGTAATTTGTCCTGCTCCAGTTTAATCCTCTCCCACAAGCTCCATATTTATCCGTATCTATATCTATCTTAAAACTTAAGGAGTTGTGGTCATTGCTCCTAACTGCTCACCCACTGAAAGTTGGGTCATCTGGCCATGCTCTTACCCAACGCCAGATCTAATACGACCCCTCATCCTATTCGACTATCTACATACTGAACTTATAAAAACCTTTTGATGCTCCTAACAGATTCTGCCCCATCTAAGCCATTTGCACTCAGAAGTTCCCAGTTTATATTAGAGAAGTTGAAGTCCCCCGTGACAACAAGTCTATTGTTTTCACACTTTTCCTTAACATGTCTGCATATCTGTTCCTCAATGTCCCAGCGTCTATTGGGGGGCCTGAAGTATAATCCCATCAGAGCGATTACACCTTTCCTATTCTTCAGTTCTACCCACATGGACACAATTAATGAGCCTTTCATTGTGTCCCCATTATGAGCACAGCTGTGATATTCTCCCTGATTATGAGTGCAACCCCCCCCCAACCTCTTTTACCTTCTGCTCTATTTTTTCTAAAACTTCGCAACCCTGAGACATTAAACACCCATTCCTGTCCCTCTCTCAACCAAGCCTCTATAATAGCTAGATCATAGTTCCATATACTGTACTGATCATCACTTCTTCCCATAATTCTCCTCACATTAAAATACAGACACTTTAAATTATCTATCCTATTGTATCTATTACTTTGTTCCTGCCTGCTTTTGCTAGTCCTGACATCTACCTTCCCTCCACTTCCTGACCTGGCTCTCTGGCTCACATCCTGCTGCCATATTAGTTTAAGCCCTCTCGAATAGCACATGTAATCCTTCCGGCCAGGATATTGACTCTCCTCGTTCAGGTGCAATTGGTCCCTCTTGTTCAGGTTACCAATGCCCCAGAAGAGGCTCAAACTCTAACTCTGCCCATGGCACCAGTGGCTCGGTCACTCATTCTCCTGAAATATCATCCTCTTCCTGCCCTGAATAGCACGTGGTGCCGGTCGTAATCCAGAGAATACCGGTATGTTTTGTAACTCCAAACTATAAAAACTATAATTGAAAGGAAAAGAAGAGAGCTGGGAATGAGAATCTATCTTCATTTTTACTGTAAGTGAGGTGAGCACATGTGATGTGGTAGCATCATGATGTTTGCAATTCACTTATTTTTACATATATTGAATTATTTAAATGAAGAATAATTAATCAAGCAATACATTTACAGTATTACTCAAATACTACTGAAATATTAAATACACAACTATAAACTCCAACTCAATAGAGAATGCATCTTAACTTACAGTATATACACAGCATACTATATAATACAGCTACTATACAGACACCTATACCATACTAAATCTTATGTTGTCCCATCCAGGTTTAAAGATTTAATCGCTGTGGAGGCTTTCTTACTCTTGTGGGATAACATCTTTCCTGAACAAGGAAATCACACTACTTGGCAGTTGAGACTGTAACTGTGGAACAATCTCAGATTCTGGCAGACCCTCCATTATGGTTGTAGGAATTGAATCTGGGACTGCAGGAAGTCGTCTTTTGGACGTGTTGGCATCCCGAACAGTGTATGGCAAGCCTCACTGGACTATGTGGATCATAATGTGTGAGTATAATGTCTGACATCACCATTATCTTTACCTTTTTGAAAGCCATCTCATACTGATTTGTCCATTGCCAATTCTTTCCAATCTGTAGTAAGGCGCTCAAAGGGGTGGAGCACAATAACCAGATTTGGCAGGAACCTGTTATAATAATTGACAAATCCTGACAGACCCATTCTTCTAGGCTACAGGAACCACTGTTATTCCCCATGGGTTCCATTCAGCTTTGGAAAGAATTCCTTTAGCCACCATGCAATCCATCTGACTGTTTTTTTTAATCACGGATGGTATAAGGAACCAGGTGGGCTTTGTAAAACCTGAATGTGGCATTTTTATTTGACACTATTTTACGCTAGATATGTCCGAGTTTTCTATGACCATCCTTGAACACTGCTGTGGTATCATCCAATACCTTTCTTAATTCGCTTTCAGTTGACTCTATTACAGAGGATGTAGTATGCAAATAGTGGCTGGATCTTCAATCAGGTTGTAATCGTCTCAGCCACTCACAACTTCACAATTCCAGTACTCCTGTTTTTATCACAAACAAGCCCAATGTTGCTTGTTGGTTGTTGCATTTCACTGTTACGAATGTCATTCCCACAATAGTTATCTTTTCTCTAGTGTAAGTTCTTTATTGGATATCTTCAGGCTTCTGTTCAGTATCATTGAAATGCCATTCAAACCCATTTTGTGGAATGCCTGAAACAGCTGAGCCAGTATCCAATTCCATTTTAATTAATTTGCTTTTTGTGCAAGCTATATTACTTGTCTATTGTTAGTTTACACATTGTAAATCTCAGGGCTGCTTAGTCCTGTGTCACTCTCACCATTGTCAGATTTTTCATCAACAGAATGCAGATTAGTGTTCTTTTTGAAACTGCAACTTGACTTTTTATCTTTTTCTCTTCCCTGTGCAGTCCATGAAATGTATACACAAGCCTAGACCTTGTAGCCTCAACAGCTGGTGTTCTATCTCAAGAAGAACATCTGGCCTACAATTTAAAATACTTGTTTCAATAGATGTCAAAACCAAGAACGAATCAGAGCACTAAGGTACATAATCAGGACCTACTTCTTCGAGTCATTCTCAGACATGAATACTGATACCTTGTCTGATAATCTTTTCTTAATAGACACCTCAAATTTTGGAATGTGAACAGACACCTGAACAGCCTGTCACAGGACCTTTTGAACCATCTGTGTAGATATGTAGGAAGCCAAGATGTCTGCTTCGCTTATATTGCTGAACTTCCTGTGCCCTGATATACGCTTACTCATCATCTTGATCTTTTCCTCAAGGCACAAATCAACCTCAGGCAAAGGGAAAAACCATGGGAAGTGACAGAAAGGGGTGCATTGGTACCATATTTCACATTAAGCAATCCAAGATTTTATGCTTATCAATTCCCTAATTCCCTCTGTGTGGCGCGTGGCCAAGTGGTTAGGGCGTTGGACTAGCGATCTGAAGGTCGTGGGTTCAAGCCTCGGCCGAGGCAGTATGTGTGTCCTTGAACAAGGCACTTAACTACACAATGCTCCAGTCTACCCAGCTGAGAATGGATACCAGCAAAATGCTGCGGGTTAATCTCGTGATAGACTGGCATTCTATCCGGGGTGGGGGGGAGTCTCATACTCTCAGTCGCTTCACGCCATGGAAACCGGAATAAGCACCGGCCTGATGGGCCACAAGGCTCGTGACAGACTTTAACTAAAAAATTCCCTATCCACCCAAAACTGAAGACTTCATGAATACATGCTACTAATGTTGCCAATATTAGACAACCAGCTTTATGTCCTCTCATCCAATGAACCATTTGAGAACTCATTTCATGCAATTATATCTGTTTGATTCCCAGCAAATCACCAACCTGCAGAACAAATTCTGCTTAATATCAATAAACTGAAAAGACAAGGCCTCAAAAAAGTCAACAAAACTTAAAATGCTCTGCAGTCATTGGATTACATTTGCCTGAATTGGTTTTAGTTTCATTAAAAACACACAGATTTGCAGCTGGTGATGTTGTTTCCCACAGTTTGTTTGGATCCTCGTTCAGATGATATACATCAATGACAAATTCTGTCTTTTACTTTTGTAATAAATGTGTTCATATCACAGTATTTGTCTTTGTTTTAATCCTTATATTAATCTTATATTAATCAAACTATAACTCTTTTTTCATACTTTGTAAAACCAGCAAGGAACTGAACAGAATAACGGAAAGCAAAACAATTTGTTTTGAACGTTTATGGAGCTATTTCTTGTTTTGCACAATTAATACAGAAAATGTGTGAAATTACCTTCTGCAGTTCGAAACTGAAATGTTTTATAAAAATGACAAAATGTGTCCTTAATTTCGAGACATTATTCTGTCCTTTATGACAGCCAATAGCTATTAATCTTGAAATATGTTTGGTAATAACCACATGGATGCAATAAATAGCACAGTTGGTGCTTGGTGGACACTAAAATAATTATAGTGTGATTTGAACACAAATTTCAGATACAAGCTACACCAGGTCACACAGGCATGCATTATGCATTGTAATTCCAGTACATTTTCAACTGCAATCAAGTTTCTCCAATCCCTTTAACAGCTCCTAAAGCTAATAAAATAAGCCTTGTTGATCAAAGAAACCATTAGAAGCTTAAAAGCTATTGAGTATTGTTGTAAAGAATGTATATTTGAAATAAAGCAATATATTCTGATTGTACTTAATATTGAGTTAGAGACATCTGTGATCATGTTGACATAATTATTTTATGTTGAGGGTTAATTTTGTTCTGGTTCTTTCAGCACACATATGACAAAACAAAGAAGATGATAAATTATAATTTTGCTTTTAGACACTTTATTCAGGTAAAACTGATCTTATAGAACTTTTCAATTTGCTAAAGATCTAACCTCTTTGAGAATCATGATGAAAACCTAATTTATTCATAATAATCTCATTTTATGCAGATAGGTGATGCTTTATGTGATAAGCATCAGTTAAGAAACCTTGCTCTTGCCCTTGCTCCTGGTTCATTATCTTAGTTCCTAAAATAACATACTTACACTATTTGTTCTAAAACAGATTATTACACAATTACAAGAGTACATTCGAAAGGAATAGATTCTAGATATGCTAAAATTTTGCCATCCTGTATGTTTGCATTATTTTTAAAAACAAACACACCATGCTGTAGTAAATTCCAGCACCTGGCATCATTTATTTTATTACATATGTGTTTGCTCAGTTTCATAATTCAAAAGTGTGAACTATTAAACTATGGTGCCGAAAGTTATTTTGCCATGAATGTCTGATAGCAAATAGAAGTTTCTTGCTTCTCTAGATCTTGTAAGAAAATATGTCTGATGCAGTGTGGCATTGCTTTGTTTTTTTTTCAATATACCAATTAGAGGAAGGGGTGGCAGATACATCTCTATCTCCTCGAGCCTGCAGGGCACCCTTGGGCAAGGTGTAGCACCAGCTTATCCCCTCTAATAAGGGTCATGTGAAACCATGGGAGCAGCGGGTGGATCGTCATATGACAAGCTGGTGCATATTACAAGTCCGGCTTATGCGACCACTGATGCCAAGCAGACAATCTCTGAAGAGTGTTGACAATGGCTAGGGTTACCTGTCATGCAAAGACACTACAAAAAAAAGGCAATAGCAAACCACTTCTGCAGAAAAAAATTTCAAGTGCAATCATGGTCATGGAAAGGCCATAACTGCCTGCGTCGTACGACAAAGCACACAACAAGACTGCTGAAGAGACACATCGCAGTATGGCAGACTGTAAGTTTCCCAGTTTATAACAGCTTACTTTATCCTCCACAGCCAAGCCATGATGTAGACTCCTCTCTTGCTAGCTGCTAATGGACACTGCATGGTGGAACACTGCACTTCCATGAAGACAAGGCTGGTAGTAATAATCATGTTCAAGGAATAGAGTCATGCATTAATGCATGCAGTATGATCTGAACACATTCATGCCAGGACTGTTAAGTGTCATACAACATTTGGGACGTGCAAGTACCAGGCAATGACTATATCTAACAAGAATCTCTGATTGTCATTCAATTACATTACACAGGGGTACATGTTATGGGGAAGCAGGTAAGTGTAAGGGAAGGTGTAAATTGAAACTGGAAGTTTACACTATCTTGAAAATCTGAAAGGACTTGGGAACTGGAGGAAGAGAAGAGACGGGGATTAGAAAATGAAGAGGATTAGACCATCTCCTTTAATGATCTCAGCACCACAGCAGGTCATGGGTCTGTTCAAATAAAACACTACATAGTGGAGGTACTCACCAGGTCAGGCAGCATCTGCCAAGGAAGAATGGGCTAAGTTTACAAGTTCATCAGAACATTAACTATTTCTCTCTCTACAGATGTCACCTGACCTGCTGAGGATCCTTTTTATTTCTGTTTTCATTTCATATTTCCAGCATCTGCAATTTTATTTCTTTCTGATTGGTGATTAAAGAGTTTGGAACAAGGGTTGACTGGATGGCAATGATTGATAACGAGGAGATGGGAGCAACTGAGATCACGTGTTTGGGAGTGATAATCCAGTAAGAGATGAGCATCTTGTATTTGTGAACACTGTGCATGTGTTGATTGCTGTCTGCGTGACAGGGCCAAGCACACAAAGAAAAGAGAAAGTAATTTATGGAACCCACAAGAAGTCTCCAGTTTTCCAGAAGTATCTCTTACAGCCTCTGATCTAACTGTTGCTTCATGGTCATCACCATCAAACCCTCCTTAGCCAATGGCTTCATAATACCTCTATCGACATTCACCTCAATGCCTTTATTTCCTAAACCTAGTCCCTATCTCTATGTGCAAAATCAGCCAAACAGCTGGAGGATTAGTATTTCATTCTATTTAGCTTCAATTTAATATAACTGATGTTTATTCAGCAATTTCAAAATGTACTTTATCAAAATATGTATCTTCAATATTTTCTTTCAAACTCCTTTTTCTTCATAATCAAGTGATTAAAAATATGTAAAAAATATATTTGGTATGACAATCTGTTTTCTGTCCTTAGCTGTTGTCCTTTTAAATAAAATTTCTCCCTGTTTCTAAAATAGATTTCATGGTTTAGATAACTGATCAAATTAATCTGTGAATATGCTGAATAATTCAAAGTGTAAGAATGGCAATACACGTGTTTCAGTAAAATGCCGTACACTGTAACAAAAATCATTAAAAATTTGGATCATGTACAAATCAATTCCATAGGCATTACCTGACAGCAGTAGAATGATTTTTCTATATTGTGACATGCATCAGCTTGAAAGGTTTACGTGTAAGCACTTTTTAATGCAGTGGAGGTATTAAATATAAGATCAAAAAGGACTTAATATTTCTCATACCAAGCACTCAAAGATATGATAAAAAAAAGATGTCATTTTCCGTGTAGCACAGCACACTGTAGAAGCAAATAGATGGGAAATCTACCAAAAATTAATCACAAAACTTCTAATTCTGTATCGCCCTTAAGCAATAATCCATGCCATGTTGATAATGCTGAGAGAAAAAAAATGTAAGATTATGCCTTCAGTTAAGCTTAAAGTAACAGCATAAATGCTATTTTAATTTTCTGATAACATTTTGAAAGGCTAAACTACTTGCAAAATGATTTGTATTACCTAAAGGAACCATTTTTCACTAATTCCCTGGCTTATATTTCTCATAAAAGCTTCAAAGATTTTTTAAAAATGTATTATTTTGTTTCTTCTATTTTAATTAAAATTTAACTTCCATCCACAATAGAAAATTCCACAGAATATCTCCTTTCAAACACATGGTATATGCCTACGCTTATACACCTGAACCTAATCATTTCTAAGTTTATTGGTGTACAGGGCTCATCAGTTATTTATGAGATAAATACTTAACGGTAACACTTCCGATACTTCCATACAGTACAAATCTTCTACACCCTCCTCCCAGCTAAACATACTTCTTAATAGAGCACCTGGTATATGCTCTAAAAATAAATACAAACACTTTTGTTGTCTAAAAGCAGACAGTTCAGCTTTTACCAATGGATCTGATTGAGAGAGGATTATCAAGTGAAAACTTCAGTTCCAACTTCTGTTCTGCTGATTGATAGACCTGGGGCAACTGTACACTGCTATTTGACTTCTCAGAGATTGCAGGTTTCCATAGATTTTCCTGTGCTTAGGCTGGGAAGACAGTACCAAGTCCAGCAGAGTCTTCACTTTCAATTGAAAGAAATTGCAGGAGACCTAAGTGCAAGTATAAAGCTATTTCACTTTCTTAAGTAGAGTTAATTTGTATTAATTTACTTGTTTCCAGGACATTAAATTTGCTTAATTTGTATTCATTTATAAACATTAATATTTTGGGTTTTAATAATTTTGAATATGAAGGGCGGTGACTATATGGAAAAAGTTGCCTGTGGAAGTAGTAGAGGCAGATGCAACAACAACATTTAAAAGATGTTTGGATATATCAAGAATCAGGTTTAATATCACTCACATATGTCCTGAAATTTACTTTGTGGCAGCAGTACAGTGCAAGACGTTAAAAATTTTCAGACATTATGATTTTTAAAATAGCTAAGTAAATGGTGCAAAAGAGAAACAGCAAGGTAGTGTCCAGACACCTGTACCTCCTCCCTGGTGGTAGTAATGAGGAGAGGGCATGTCTCAGATAGTGAGGGTCCCTAATGATGGATGCCGTCCTCGTGAGGCAATGTCTTCCAAAGATATCCTCGATGGTGCAGGTGGATAGAAAAGGTTTAGATGAACATGGGCCGAATGCAGGCAAATAGGACTAGCTCAGAGAACTAGTCTCATTAATCAGCATGGATGAGTTGGGCTGAAGGGCCCATTTTTGTGCTATATAACTCCATGAATCTATGACCCAACTAGCAACGAGGCACAGACATCCATTGTCATTTGCTGGTAGAGCTGTGGGAGGACAGTGGATACAGATTAACCAATCCTCAAAGTATTTCTGTGGATAGGGGCTATCAGTCTGTTGAGAAGAGCTGCTTGTGTGCCGGACCTTACCAGGCAGCTATGAACGAGCTGCCCAGTGGAGAACCATGCCCAGAGAAGGGACGCAATAAAACCAGGCATCAAGGACAGACAGTAAGTGAGCTTGGGCAACCTGCAAACCCTTAAATATTGCGTTGTTTGCCAATACTTTAAATGACGTTGGTGTTAATCAACAAAGAACTAGCAGAATCAGGTTTAATATCACCGGCATATGTTTGTGCAATACAATACATAATAATGTCAAGAATAAACTGAATTACAGTAAGTAGATCAAACAGATAAATTAAACAAGTAGTGCAAAAACAGAAATAAAAAAGTAGTAAGCTACTGTCCAAGGTTTCAATGTCTATTCAGAAATCGGATGGCAAAGGGGAAGAAGTTGTTCCGGAATCACTGAGTGTGTACCCTCAGGCATCGATATCACCTTCCAGATGGTAACTATGAGAAGAGGGGATATCCTGGGTGGTGAGGGTCCTTAATAATGGACACCGTGTAATGAGGCACCACTCGCTGGATACTATGGAGGGTAGTACCCATGATGGAGTAGACTAATTTTACAATTCTCTGCAGCTTACTACAATCCTATTCAGTATACCCACCCCCACCCCAATACCAGACAGTGATGCAGTAATAGATGAAACTATATGTGCATATACCAAACTGCATGCATTCTATGCAATCAGTGTGTAAAGATAAGATTGTCCAGTTAAATATATATATTCAAAACTAGATCGCATAGCAGCTTTTGTTCATTGTATGGTCCAAATAGTTTGAAAAACAAAAACCAGTTGAAGATTATGTATGTGCTTATGTGGATCACAAAGTTCACTATTTCACTTTAGGTCATAACTCCCTCTAACACAAGGAGCCCAGGATTTTCTGGTGGGCTTTCTGTGACCTCTATCAAATGCTGGTCACTCATGTCAAAACACAACCACTATAGCTGCGACACTTGCTGCTATGTGACTTACAGTGAATTTCCCTGAAGAGATTCCTGGCTGTTTCTGGTTGACTGAGCCGATCTCCTCTGTGAGCAAGATCACAAACATCATCAGAGTACAGAGATGTAAAGGAGAAATCAAAGCAAAGTTGAGGAGAAAACGGCAATGATAATTGAGCATTCAATTTTAGTAATGGACGCAGAAAACTTAGGGTGACGGAGAAGAAACAGAGTCAGATTTATTGTCACTGATGTATAACGTGAAATTGTTTCTTTCTGGCAGCATTACAGGGCAAAGGCATAAAATTACTATAGATTCCTAAAGATAAATAAATAGAGGAAAAGGTAAATAAATAGGAATAACAAATAGTACTCATGGGCCATCAGAACGATGACTATGGAGAGAGGAAAGTTGTTCCTAAATCACTAAGTGTGGGTCTTCAGGCTCCTGTCCCTCCTCCCTGATGACAGGAACAAGAAGAGGGCATGACCCAGATGGTGAGCTTCCTTAATGGTTAAAGCATCTTTGTGAGGCACTGCCATTTAACATGTCTTCAGTGGTGGGGAGGATTTTGCCTGAGTCTATAACCTTCTGCAGCCAGTGCATTGGTGACTTCAAACCAGGCTGTGAGGTAAATCAGTCGGAATGCCTTTTACTGCACAGCTATAGAAATTTGTAAGAGGCGGAAAAGAAGAGAAAGGTAGAGAATAGGAGGGGGTCGAGCGGATTTTTAGAAAGTTAGCTTGTTCAGTCAGGATGAAACATTCCTGTTCCCCAGTCCACAGGTAATGCTAGAAACAAATAGTATGCAACAAGTGAACAACCAAAAGATCCAACCACTGACCACAGCCACCACTTACTCTTGCCCACACAGCACCAGAATATGTGGATCCCAGATCGGCCTTGACAGCCACCTGAGGGCCTATCAATAGACAACCCCTGAGGGGAACATCATACTCGAGTGATCACACTACTAATATACAATGTACAAAATAGAACAGGAAACAAGGTATTTATGATAATATATATGGACATAATTTGATAATAACTTCATTTCAAATTTTGAAATATATAATCAGTGGACACTTTTTAAGGTACATCTGCTCGTTAGTGCAAATATCTACTCAGCCAATTACGTGGCAGCAACTTAACGCATAAAAGCAGGCAGACATGGTCCAGAGGTTCAGTTGTTGTTCAGACCAAGCGTCAGAATTGGGAAGAAATGTGATCTGAGTGACTTTGATCATGGAATAATTGCTGGTGCCAGATGGGTTGGTTTGAGTGTCTCTCAGGAACTGCAGATACCCTGGGATCTTCACGCACAACGATCTCCAGAGTTTACAGAGAATGGTGTAAAAAATGAAAAAACATCCAGTGAGCAGCGTTTCTGTGGGCAAAAAAAAATCCCTTTTTAATGACATAGGTGAGGGGAGAATGGCCAGACTGACAGGAAGATGACAGTAACTTAAATAATTACCACACGTTACAACAGCGGTGCACTGAGGAGCATAAACATACACTCAGTGGTCATTTTATTAGGTACCTCCTGCGCCTAATGAAATTGCTTCTGAATGTGCATGATTAATCCAGCTTCATGGGCCTTCTTTTAACAGCATGTCTTCCAGAACCTTGGTATACCAAGGCTCCTGTCATTAAATGGAGATATACACCGTTAAAATAAAAACAAGCAACCTCCCAAAGAAGTGTCAGTGATTGACCCAGCTATAGAGAGTAAATTAGTCACTTTATCCCATTAAAAATATGCTAACGGATCAGAACCAGGTTGTCCTGCTGTTCCTGAACTGTAACTTTCATTCTCCCAAATGACCAAAAATCACTTACTTCACGCTGGGGTCACAGAAACAGAATTAAAAGTAGCCCCAAAATATCTTCAAGCAAAACTAATGTTGGTTTATTTAAACAGACTGAAAACATATCCAAGTAATATATGCTGTTTGTAGAGAAAAGAGATTGCAAATGCCGGAATCTGGAACAAAAACAGAGGACTGGAAGAACCTCAGCAAGCCAAGCTGTACCCATAATAGGCCAAAGATTTTTTCCCTCCACGGATGCTGTTTAATCTGCTGAGTTTTTTTTTTGGCTTCTGTTTTTTATAAAATATTTTGCAATCAATGTTGACACTCAAATCAGAGATTTATGTAGCAGTGTATCTCACAACATGTAATTCTCATTATTTAGAAAAGTGGACAAAAACATGAATGTTCAAAGCACGGAAAACAACCGACCAAGTATCTCCTTAGAATTAGAAAAGATTATTACTTGCAGATCAGCATGGATGTGATTGGCTAAAGAGCTTGCTTCTGCATTACGTGATTTTACAGCTCAATATGAGTATTAAATTTCCATATATTTAAGTTTCACTATACTAACATTTCTGCTCTCCATAAAACAGAAAACAAAATTAATACTTTTTCTGTACTATTGGAATCATTATAAAACTTCTAAAGGCAAAACATAATTTAGATGACAAAGGGATGCACAAATTTTAGATAATTACTTCAGTCGTTCTTTATTCCCAGAATAGAAGTTAAGTTTATTTATTGCAGGTAGGTAACATGCAAATTAATAGGAGTTAATCCCAGAAGTGCTTAAAGTACATGTTCAGATACAGAGGGAAGAAGTAGGAAATTAATAATCATTTCAATTAGAGTTAAAGACTTAGGAATGTATGGCTTAATTTCGACACTCATCTAATAATGTCAACTAATTAGTTTCACTCCAATTCTGTTTATTCCTCTCACTGTTTTTAAGCAATCTTTTTTAGTTTCAAGCATTTAAATGTATCAGACTAGAAATTCATCTGTGCTGTTTCCCAGCATTAAAAGAACATTTACAATCTTCCTAATCCTGCTCCAAATATCTTTTTTTTTAAAAATCACTGTGTTCTTTGGCATCAATTCCAGTAGAACATTAGTGGGCTGCCTCCTGTAACACTACTCTGTTTCAGGAGCATATGATATTAGAGGTCAAATTTTATTTGTTAGTAGTTTCCTCATGGTTCTAATCTTGGGCAAATAGCCCTTAAATAGCTGCTGCAGAGTCCAACCAGCTGCAGGAGAGTGTTGGCAAGAAATGGGAGGAGTGTGACACTATCGATCCTGATGGGCAGAGGAATTTGCACATGTTTCTGTTAAAGAGTGCAACAAGGAAGCAGCTTCCTTGGGGGGAGACTTCAGGGAGGATTTTGCCAAGGGGGCATTTGTAGCTAAATTTGTAAGTTTAGACGTGCAGTTTTGAAGATCAAAAGTGCGTAATGTTGTGGACTGTTATGTCAAAATTAATCTCCTGTAATTTGACTGAATCATGTTAAAAGGATCAAGCAGAATTAATCTATGAATCTTCACCTCAGAATAAAGAAGTTTTGGGACCTCTGTGGAGTAGCTAAGCCAAATGTCCCTTGCAATCATAAAGATCAGAAGCTTATACCAGCAGTCTGGGAGTGACAATAAATTCTGGCCTATTAAAAAACACAGTTTAAGTTAAGGAAGTAGAAAATTGTCCTTTGTCCTTTAAGAATGACAGCTGTCACCAGTAACCAGAGAAATTTCCATCTTGGGTCCTAGAACTGATATTGCATTGAGGTAATTGAATACTTATGGTTAGTTATTTGCAATGCAAGAGATATATCAACTTCATTTAGGTTCAAGTACAAGTTTGTCAACCATACATGAACAACCATGAATACAGCCAAACAAAATAGCATTTCTCCAGGGCCAAGGTGCAAAACACAGAGCCAACAGTTACACAAGGCACAAAGTTCACAGTGCATTGACTCTCACAGTATGTAAGCACAACACAACCCTAACCTTTTGATCGTACCTCCTCTTATGAGAGTTGTCCTCCTGCAGGCAGCCATGAAAGAAAAAAACACCTTGGAACCTTTTCAAGAAAACATCAAACACCCAACGTGCAAAAAAAAAACAAATTGCACAAACATGCAGAAGTGAACGAATAACACACTGAATATCAAACATCGAGCTAGGAGTCCAGTGGTACTCAATTTAGTACAGCTCAGCACCAACTCGCTAACCCACTGCAGGTGCAGAGCCATTCTTCACCGAAGCACCCCAGTCCGCATCAATCGCCTCAGTCAGACTGCTCAAAAACAGCAAAGATAGTAACCAGAATCCAGAAATACATACACCATGAACCTCAAAGTCCCCCAAAACAAGTCCACAGCCTCGCCAGTCAACCCTTGCAACGTGGATCCCAAGAGTCCTGCACTTGCCGCCGAGAGCAGCTAGTGAGAGGGAGAAGAAATCATTCAAAATGCAGGCAGACAATGCTGAACACCTGTCCATTCTCCAATCTCGTTCTCATCAGCTTCATCCTTGCTAGGTGCCTGAGTCAAATGGAGTCGATCCGGGCTCGCACTTTGTCTGCAGGCCCGCTCCGTACCTCACCGAACTCCCTCATAGACAGCAAGTCACCAGATTGCTCAATCAGCCCGAAAGCACAGTAAGTCACAGGTTCCAATCGCACGCTATGTAGCACTAGGATCACATTTTAAAGGAGAAGAAGAAAACAGAAGCAAAAGGAGCCATTTCGTGAACTGTCAGCAGGACGTCATTGTTGGTCGTGTTGTTTGCTGGCACAAGGCACATGTAGCACAAATAATTATGATAGCAGTAAACATACAGTCACACAAAAAAATAATAATATAGCTCATGTCCTGTAGATTGATGGTGCATGGGATGTTCTTGGCAAGAACAGGCCCACAGCAATCCGATCACCACACAGTAGTGCAGCCGCAGACGAATGCAATCCAGTTTGTCTTCCACCAAGTGGACACTGGAGGGCAGCACCTGCAGGAGGGGCCACCCTCAAAGCCAGCATGGACAACTACCTCCGGCTTCTCTTCCCCGGGCAGTTGCAATAGTTGACCCCAGGGCACGAGGTCCTGGCCTGCGCTACAACAGAAGCCACACGGTTCACCTGTCTGGCCAATAAACCAGTGAACCAGATTTGTAGTGTTCTACCTTACCAGCGACCAACAAGGTCATACGAGCACAAGAAAATTGTCCAAGACAATCACTTGCACCATTTGTTAGGTGGCACACCGCCTCTGTGCATTGACTCCGACATCTTCCTGTACCAGGCAGCAACGCGGTCTGCAATAAGTCCAGTTCCCCTACTATTGAGCATCCCATTGATGGGGTTGCCCCGCAGTACCTGATGTAATTAATGTGCGGCAGCACCTTGTGATCACAAAATAAATCCAAAGGGCAAACACCTCTGGTTGGAACCAGAGAGGCTGCTGTGACCACGCGCACTGCCATTTACTGGAAGCAGAATAGTTAATATTTGCCACAAACAGATTTTCAAACAAGGCTAGGGATTGCTTTCCATTTATTCACTTTCCACACACCCCTTCCAATGGCCAAGCCTGGCAAGTTTACAACATCACTTTAAGGAAATACCCCTCACTTGAGAGTGTCTAAGCATCATCAAATCTTATTATATTGAACCAAAATCTATTCCATCCCTAATTAATGGGCTTTTAAATGTACATATAATTCATTCTTGTCACATTTTTGTGGAAATACTGGTGTGTTTTTCTGTATCTTTTGCTCATGTACAAGGCTAATCAAGCTTAATGAATGGGAATGGTGGCACTTTGTCATTTATATTAGCAAGTATCAGTAGCTGCATTGTTGTAAGGCAACTGAATCGACAACACTAGCAACAGCAATACGTTCAGTGGCCACTTCACCAGATACACCTGCGCACCTACTCATCTAATCAGCCAATTGTGCGGCAGCAAGTCAATGCATTAAAGCATTACATCTGGAACATCTGGAGAAACTTCTGAAATGCCCGTTTCGCTGCCGCTGCTACTGTGCGATCGAGAATCTCCGGAGGGGAAGGCCCCAAATCCTCAGCTTTGCCTATTGCTTGGCGGCCGGGGCCGGGGTTGAAGCGCTCGGCAGAGATGGTGCTTGGTGCTCGGTGCTCGGCGTCGGAGGGCTGATCGGAGGCTCGAAGTTTTTGGACGGACTCAAGAGTCGGCTGTGGTCGGGTGCTTCCAGGGTGCTGCATCAGCAAGTCTGCGGCGCTGGAGGTTCATGGCAGGGAGAGTTTCTCCCTTCTACCATCTGCGTGAGATGATGGGACTTTCGAGAGACTTTGAGACTTTTTTTTACTGTGCCCATGGTCTGTTCTTTATCAAATTACGGTATCGCTTTGCACTGTTGTAACTATATGTTATAATTATGTGGTTTTTGTCAGTTTTTTAGTCTTGGTCTGTCTCGTATTTCTGTGATATCATACTGGAGGAACATTGTATCATTTCTTAATGCATACATTACTAAATGATGATAAACAAGGACTGTGTGTCCTCATAATAATCTAATCTAAAGCATGCAGATATGATCAAGAGGCTCAGTTGGTCTGGTCAGAATGGGGAAGAAATGTGATCTCCTGGGATTTTCATGCACAGCAGTCTCGACAGTTTACAGAGTCTGGTGTGAAAAAAAAACAAAAAAACATCCAGTGAGTGACAGTTCTGTGGGCTAAAATGCCTTGTTAATGAGAGAGGTCAGAGGAGAATGGCTAGCTGACAAGAAGGTGACAGTAACTCAGATTGCCACACATTAAAACAATAGTGCATCTCTGAATGCACAGTAGGTTGAACTTTGAACGGACAGGCTACAGCAGCAGAAGGTCACAAACATACGCTCAGTAGCCACTTTATTGCACTGCAAAACTACAAATATCACAATAGATGCCAGTGATAATAAACCTGATTCTGAAGATGTACTCTTAAGTTAGCCAAACTGTTTCAGTACAGTTATAACACTGGCATTCACCTGAATGCTATGAAGTGACCAGATTTGCCCTGTCCACATAAAATGGGACAATCCAGTCCAGGTAACTATCACACAATCTACCTTTCTATCATCACCAAAGTGATGGAAGGAGTTGCCAGTTTGTGACTCACTAGAACAATTCAGTTCTAATCCCCAGTAAAACCTTGACACCAGATGTAGGATCAATCAGCCTTTGTTGAATTAAGTCAATGGCCATCAAGTGAAAACATGCTGTCAGACATTACACAAAGGAAGGTGGTTACAATTTTCCAAGATCAATCATCCCAGGTGCAGGATATTTTCTAGGAGTTCCCTGAGACTATTTCCCAGATAGAAATACAAGGACCAGGAGCTGGATTAATCAATTCCGTCACTTGACTATACTCTACGGTTCAATAAGATCAAGCCTGATCTTTTATATAAGTGACATTGACCTCACTAAACCTAAATAATTTGATTTCCTCCAATATCCAAAATTATATATCCATCTGTCTTGAGTGTACTCTGCAACTGAATAGATATTGTTACATCTGTGGCCCTCTACAACCCTCCTGAATAGAGAATTATAAAATGTTTCTACTCTCTGGGTGAAGATATTCCTCTTCATCTACACCCTTAGATGTCCTGATTCATTGTTTTAAGACAATGAATGATAGTTTTGGACATTGCAGAAAGAGAGAACATCAGTTTAACCACTTCAGTAATGAACATTCCTTTCATCATAAGACCAGAAGTGGTATATTAGTCAATGAGCAAACAACGTTCAGTTCCGTTTGCAGCTCCTCGGTAAATAAAACCACCAATACCCAGATGCAGCAAGACATTGACAGCAATCAAGCAGGCCTGTCAAGTGAGATGTAACAAAAGTACTGACAGGTAACAACTGTCTCTGAAAGGAACCCAACTACTTTAGGTATTCAACAAAATTATCATTGCCAAGAGATCCAACATCATTGAGGAGACACCAATGGCAAGAAACTCAACTGGATCTCCATGTTAATACTGCAAGAACAGATGAGAAGCTCGGCATCCTTCAGTGAGTGACACCCCAGGCCATTCCACCATCCGAAAGCACAGACCAGGAGTGTGATTCGATTCTCTCCACTTGCCTGGATTGGATTAGTACTAACATATTCACATCTCCTACCCTGAAGTCATCAGTGGACCAAATTTAATTTCAATCTGGTGAATTTATGACACTCTTCATTCCTGATACTAGCTCATTATTCCAGGTTTGTGTAGTCGTAGGAGCAAGCTAAAAGATTGCAAGGAGTTGGTATACAAAAGACTGGGTGATTCATGAAAAATTGGTGCTTACCAGGAGACTAGTCAAAGTTGATCTACCTGAACCTGGTACAGCTTTTACATTCTCAGTTGATGAGATTACCAGTAAAACTACACTTTGATAACAGAATGGTGGCTACAGGAAGACTTAATTAAGTAACGCACTAGCGCCTGCTTACAGTATAAAATGATTATCCATAGGTCTAGCAGCAAATCCAGTTTCCTATTACAATGGGTGCCCACTATAACATAATAACCAAATCACTGAAACTTGGGTGTTGTCACTGCTGCATTCCATGTCTCGACCTTTGTCTGTGGTTTCTTGTTGCCATATTAGCACAATCCAAATTCTTATTTACTTGTTATTTGCCTTCACTATTCTTTTGTCTACAACAGTAATTATTTGAAGAATAAGGATTCAAAGAGTCATCGTGAAGAAAGCTCTTGGCTCAAAACGTTGATTGTTTATTCTTTTCCATAGATGCTGCCTGGCCTTTTGAGTTCCTCTAGTCTTTTGTGAGTGTTGTTAGGATTTCTAGCATCTGCAGTTTTTCTCCTGTTTGTGACTCAAAGGGCTGGTTGAGACAGACAGCAGACAATACCCAAAAGAAATCTCTTGCTGAGAAATGGGCAAGAATGCAGAGAACTTATTCAAACAAAGTTACATTAGTTGGTTTTGGAAAGGATGTTATGCACATTATTTTGTATCATTTTAGTAATAATTTAAGATTGGTTGGCATCCATCAGTCTCGACCAACAATGGGTGATGATCAGCACAAGCCTGGGTGGAAGATATGGAGATCCGGAGATGCCAAGTCATCAAGATCCCCCTCTCAGCCTCACCAGTGTAGTCCTAAGAAAAGCTTATGAAGCGATACGTTTGGCACCAGCCTGGCTGCAGGAGCTGCTGGAAGGATGTTCAATGACGTCCAGCCGCCTTAGGGGCTCCACTCCAGATTTGCTGTCTGGGTTTAAGTGTACAGCCTTTGTCTCTCCAGAGGCTGCCCACAAGACGGTGGGGCTATTTACCCATAGGTGGGGATCTGGTCCATGAGCACCAGTGCATGTCCATACACCATTGCACCTGCATGCTATGTGTGCGGGGGCCAGACCTCTTCCCCGTCCTCTGTAGTTCAGCCTGACTCTGAAGGGAGTTCAGTTTCCGTGTGCCGCCAGCCAGGAGGCACTACGTGAGGCTTGCTGGTATGCTGGCAGGGAGAGACCTACACATTCAACTCTCCTTTTTTGCGAGACTGCTAGCCAGCGGTGGAAGCTGAAAGTGAGAACGACAAACACTACCTACTACACCACCAAACTGGATGTGTCACATCAACCATTTTGACACCAATGATTACACCACCTTCATTTCAACAACCACAAATTAAAGCAATGGTAAGGAAGCTTTCCTTTTATGCAACTAGCTGTACCTATTCGGATCACACTGCCTGGAAGAATGGTTCATTCAGTTTCCATGTCTGCAGGGCAAGAACTACCATGTTTCACACAGCATTTGGTGATCCCACTTATAACTTTCATTATCCCCATTTCTGTCATCTGTGAGTGATATCAAATGAGATTTCAATCAACTTGGGATGTCGACCCTCTATTCCACATGTGATATACACAAACGAGGCAAAACAAGAACTTTCAAATAGAAAGATGACTTAGCACCTTACAACATCTATCAAAAATCTTTAGCTTATCTCATATCATTTAATGGTTCACTGAGGGATGACTAGTAGATGATTTTTGAACCAGTTTCATACCCTTTCAAACAGGAACTCACCTAACCATCCGCAGGGTGAGGACAGCTCAGAGGTAGTGGCAGCAGACTCAGGCACAAGGGGATATGTTTTTCAATGATTTGATACTGAATTTATCAATTTACAGTTTCAAACCTCCAGATTAGCAGCACCTTGACTGTCTGATAAAGCCCCAAAAGAAAAGCCATTTTCTCCTCTCCTCTAATGAAGCAACAGACAAAATCAATTTTCACCACACAACAGCATGTACCAACATGATCTTTGTACTTTGCATATTATCTCACATCTTAACATAAGCAAGAGAAAATCTGTAGATGCTGGAAATCCAAGCAACACACACAAAACGCTGGTGGAAATCAGCATCTTAATATGATCGCTAGCACCATCTTCTTAAGATGGCTCCAGCGAACAACGCAATCAAGGATGCCATCCTCCAGACCGTTCATGAAATAAGTTCTTTCTTTTCAAATGCAGTTCTGCTACTTCTTTTTCTTTTCAAATGCAGTTCTGCTATCTACATTTTGGTGACATGCTTTTGAGCCGATTGAGTGATCCGGCACTTTGCTTTCTCTGAGGGAGTTCGCTGAAGTTTCGAGCAAAGTGTGTAGCCTAGTGGCCAAAAAGCCCAGTGACAGGATGGGAACCCACAATTGACTACAATTCACACCAGTCTCACCAATTACATCTTCGAGGAAGATTGAAATCATCAAGGTGAGTACGGAAGGCGAGCACGAGTTCAGTGCCATCTACCAGCCTCTCACTCGCTGCTGTCTGAGGAAGGTGCCAATGTGTGATGGTCTCTCTTTCCTTCTCATCCACTGCTCCCGGAGGAAGATCCCTGCCTTTGAATGGTCTCTCGCTCGATGCTGCCAGAGTCCTGGGTAACGGTCAAAGTTTAATCGATACTGTTTGTGAGTTGGACTCTGTAGTTCACATAATGAAGTCTTTCTGGTTTCAGGTTGCTTCTTTTTTGTTGCTATTTTGTGCAATTTTTTTCGGGGTTTTTGAAGATAACTAATGACACAGCGCTGGATTGGGTTGAACTGAGCCAGACTAAATCTGCCTGCAATCTTGCGAAGACTTTGGTGTTTTATATTCTGTGTTCTGTGCCTTTTTTTTCCATTTGCATGATTTATTCTATTTTTTTGTGCTTTGGGGGTTTGATACTTCTCTCTGAATGGGCTCCATGGTGTCTCTTTGTTTTGTGGCTGTCTGTGCAAAGACAAATCTCAGGGTTGTGTACTGTAAACATACTTTGATAATAAATGTACTTTGAAATTTAATGTCCAGATTCCTGCTGGGCCCTTTTGACTTTCAACACGTTATTACTTAACATAAATTGAAAAGTGGAAGATTTTAGAAAATCAGTCGAAAGTCTGCAGAACTTTGGAAGTGCTTACAAATTGTGTTCAATCATAAATTGTTCAAACAATCGAAATTGTGATTTTGCTGCCTTATGATCTGTTAAGAATAGCAGAGATATTACTTAATAAACAGCTGGTGACAATTATTGGAAAACACTTGGTGTGCAAGTGAAAGTCCTCTGAAATAATAAACCACAGTGATTGAAAATGACCATTGTATTCCCTGCATTCAAGTGGGCTGTTGAAGGAAGGTTTGCTGTGGGTCAACACTGAGGAATCACACGAGACAAAATGGTTGTTTCTGTTTAATTGTACAGACCAATTATCTCAGTGCTAAAGCAACTTGATGATAAACAATGTACCAAATAAAATACTTTAACAAGCAATGTTAGGTTGCTGAAGGTCAGTTTAAGCAAAAACAAAAATATGCTGAAAATACTCAGTCGTGAGATAAAAACTGTGAAGAGAAAAGTTCGGTTAACGTTTCGGGACAATGATTTTTCATCTGATCTTTTCCTGAAACTTTAGTTATGTTTCTCTTTCCAAAGATGCCAACAGACCTGCTCAGCATTTCTGACATTTTCTGATTTTATTGCAGATTTCAAGCCACTGCAATAATTTCCATTTGGATAAAAATATAGGTCAGTTGGGCTTAAGTATTTCATCAGATAATATTGGTGAAGTAAGTGTACAGATAACAGATTCCAGAACGACCCTATGTAGCAATTATGCAGACAATGGATTAGACTGAAGCTGCATAGTCCTATTATGTATAATCGTGAATGGTGGTAGGAAACTAAATGGTTAATAGGAAGAGGAGACTTCAAGAACATTTCCATCCTCACTGATGATGAAGCCAAGCATTTTACTGCTGCAGGCAGGACTGAAACTTTCACAGTCATACTCATTTAAGAAGCACCAAATCAATGATCCTTCTTGGCTTTCCCTGACGTCCCCACTATCACACAAGCTAATATCCAATCAGTTCATGATATCAATAAATGGCTGACGGCACAGAGTACAACAAATACCAAGGATCAAGCCACATTTCAGCTGCAATATTGAAGACTTGCATTCCGGAACTTGCTGTGCTTCTGGCTAAGTTCTTTTAGTGCAGTTACGAAACTGACAATATGAAAAATTTCCCAGGTATGCCCTGCTCAGCAAAGTCAGGACAAATCCAAATTGGTTAAGAACTATCCAATTAGTCTACTGTTGAACTCCACAAAAACAATGGGAGGTATTATCAAAATTGTTAACGAGCAGCACTTACTCACCAATAACCTGCCCACCAACACCGCTCAGCTCCAGAGCTCAACATAACCTGGTCATAACATGGACAAAAGAGACAAACTCCAGAAGTGTGGTCAGAGTAATTGGTCTTGAACGAAAGACAGTATTTGACAAAACATGACCTCAAGGAGCTCTGTCAAAATGGACATCAGAGGATGGCTATCAATGGGAGAACACGCTAGTGTTTGGAGGTATATCTTGCTCAGTTGTAGTTTTTGGAGATCAAACATTCCAGTCACAGGACATCCTTGCAGGAATCCATTAGGTTCTTTACCCAACTTGTTTTATCTGCTTCATCAATGACCTTTGATTCATCATCAGGTTAAACTTGAAGATGTTTGCTGATGATTGCATAATATTCATTTCCATCCACAACTAATCCTCCAGTGTGAGAACCCATGTTGTCCACAGCAAGACTTAGACATCATTCAGACATAGACTATCAAGTGGCAAATACTTTTTGTCCCACAAATGTGCAGGCAATGGACATTTCTGAGAAGAGAAAGTCTAACCACCTATCTTTGACATCCAATGGTATTATCTTGCTGAGTTCTCCACCATCCTGGGGATCACCATTGATGAGAAACTCAACTGGAACCCACCACATTAACACTGTGGCCACAACTGCAGGACAGAAGCTAGGTATCCTGCCAAGTGACCTGCTTCCCAATATCCAAAGGCACTTTCAGCATCTAAAAGGACAAGCCAGAAGTGAGATAAATGCTTTCCGCTTGCCTAGTTAAATCATAACTCTAAAAACTCTCCAGAAGCTCAACACCATCCAGGAGAAAGTGGTCTGTATGAGCGATACTCCCTCTGTCCTGAAAAACATTCATTCCCCGCACTGGCAGTGTGTAATGTCTGCAGTGTGCGCTATCAGTCACCTAGGCAACTCCACCAGCACATCCCAAACCTACAATGTCCAACACTCTACCACCAGGAAGTGCAGAGAGAAGCAGAGACATGGGAATGCCACCACCAGCTATAGGTTCCCTCCAATTACACATCATCTTGACTTGGAATTAAACCGCTGTTCCTCATTTGATGTGAGTCGTGCAGTTCCTACCCAACCACACTTCTGAAGTATGTTTATCAGAGTACTACAGTAGCAAAAGATGATTCACCACCATTTTTATAAGAGAAATTAGTGATGAACAAGAGATGCTGGACTTGCTAACGATGTCCAGATTTTGATCATGAATATTGTAAGTTATAAAAAAAACAATATTTTAAAGTAATATAGTTATAGATTATTACAGGTTTGTTTTGAGTGTAATGAACGATTCCAGGGACTTAATAACATTTTAAGCAGAGGCAACTTGATGCTTGTCATTCCACGCAGGACAAGTTTCCACAAATTCTAAGGCAAGAATTCTCAGCTATAAATAGAAATGTTATAAACTAAAGCAGCAGGCTGCAATCAGCCTAGGGGTCATTCGTTGGTGACACATTGGAAGGTTTAAGGAGGGCTCAGAGGCTTATCGGCTTTTTCTCAGCGGGCTGCATTCAGCGCGAGAGGTCGTTTGTTGGTGACGCAGCGCGAGGTTTGAGGGGAGCTCAGGTGGTTTTTGCCAGGTTGCAATCAGCACGGAAGGTTGCTCGTTGCTCACACAGCACGAGGATTAAAAAGAGCTCGGATGCTTCTTGGCTCTTTATCAGCACGGGAGACCATTCATTGGTGATGCGGCATGAAGTTTAAAAAGAGCTCGGGTGCTCTTCAGCTCTTTTTGGGCGGGCTGCGATCAGCGCAGTGCCAATAAAAAATGGAGGTGTGAGCGGAGCATCCACTGTGTGAGTGGGCAGTGTTAGAGTGGTCTGTCTTTGGCTCAACAGGCTTAGGCAAGCACAGTTAGAGGTTCTAAGTGACTTTTGAGTAATTTTTTTATTCTGTTAGTACGTAGCTAGTGTGCTGAAAATGGATCCAGGGGTAGTGGTATGTTCTTTGTGTGAAATGTGGGAACTCTGGAAGATCTCCAATCTCCCTGGTAGCTACACCTGCTTAAAGTGCATTGAACTGCAGCCCCTTAGAGACCATGTTAAGCAACTGGAGCCACACCTTGATCACCTTCAGCTCATACAGGAAGATGGGAAGGTGGCAGATAGGAGTTACAGGAGGTAGGTACTTTGGTAACTGTCAGGAGGGGGAAAGAGAATAGACAGCCAGTGCAGAGTACCCCTCAATAATATATACAGCACCTTGGATGGTGTTGCGGGGGGGGAACAACCTGCTGGGGAAGCCACAGTAACCAGGTCTCTGGTGCTGAGTCTGGCTCTGTGGCTCAGAAGGGATGGAGGAAGAGTGGTAGTGTAGAGGTGATGCAGGGTTCCGTAATTAGAGGAGCAGGAAGCAGATTCTGCGGACAGGAAAGAGAAACCGAGATGGTATATTGCTTCACATATACTAGATTTAGCGATGCCTTGGATTGGGTCCACAGAAATTTAAAGGAGTCATGGTGTACGTTTTCACAAATAAAACAACATGAGGCATTTTATGTTTAAGAAAAGAATTCTACAATTCATTTACTGAACTGAAAAAAAACTGAACACAAAGCGTGGCAAAAGTACTTCACATATTATGTCATCATGCCAGACCTGCCTCTTAAGGTGAACCCCAACTCAGTATCAGTGGTTGTGAATTATGTATGTTTCCACCAATTACATTACCCTGCAGTGGCACACGTTGGCACCAACGACACTGGTCCTTCTGAGAGTGTCGCACCAGACAGTCAGCCATTCTTGTCTGGCACGTGGTGTCAGGATTGGTCTCCTTTCGGATTAACCAGGTCACGATATGAACGTTACGACATAGGTAGAAAAAGGGGAGAGGTCCTGAAGAGAGAATATAGGGAGTTGGGTGGAAAGCTGAAAAGCAGGACCTCCAGGGTAGCAATCATTGGATTGCTGCCTCTGCCTCGTGCCAGTAAGGTTAAGAATAGGGTGCTTTGGCAGATGAATGTATGGCTGAAGAATTGGTGCAGGGAGCAAGGTTTCAGATTTCTGGATCAATGGGATCTTTTCTAGGAAATGTATGACCTCTACAAAAGGGATGGGCTACAGCTGAATCCAAGGGGGACTGATGTCCTTGCGGGCTAGTTTGCTGAAGCTGTAGGGAAGGGTTAAAGTTCAAATGGCAAGGGGTTGGGAACCAGTGTGATAAGGTTGAGGATGGGACAGTTGGTATGCAACTAGATGCAGTGTGCAGTGAGACTGTGAGGAAGGATGGGAAAGAATACAGTCAGTGGGATAAGTTGAAGTGTAACAGGGGCCAAAATCAAAAAGATGATGAATACAGGACCGAAAGTGTTATGTTTGATTGAATGCAGTATACAGAATAAGGTAGATGATCTTGTAGCACAGTTACAGATTGGCAGGTGTGATGTTGTGGGCATCTCTGTGAGAAGATCATAGTTGGAACCTTAAAATCCAAGGATATTAAATCGAAGGACATTGTATTGAAAGAATAGGCAATAGGCTGACGGGGTGAGGTGGCTCTGTTGGTAAAAAAAAGTGAAATCAAATCCTCAGAAAGAGATGACGTAGGATCAGAAGATGTTGAATCCTCGTTAATGGAAGGGTAAAAAGATCCTGATAGAAGTTATATATATGTCTCCAAACAGTCTTCCTGGGCTACAAATTACAAATGGAGATAGAAAAGGCTTGTAAAAAGGGCAATGTTGCAATAGTCATGGGAAATTTCAAGATGCAGGTTAATTGGGAAAACCAGGTTGGTTCTGAATCCCAGGAGAGGGAATTTGTACACTGCCTGTGAGTTGGCTTTTTACAACAGCTTGTCATTAAGCCCACTAGAGGAATGGCTGTTATTTAACGACCCAGATTTGACTTGGGAGCTTAAGATAAAGGAACCTATAGGAGAGGTGATCATAAAATGATAGTATTCACCCTACATTTTGAGAAGAGAAGTTAAAACTGGATGCATCAGTATGACAGTGGAATAAAGAGAATTACAGAAGATTGAGAGAGGAGCTGGTCAAAAGGACACCAACAGGGATGATGCCAGAAAACAATTGCTGGTGTTTTGGGGAGAAATTCAGAAGCCACAGGAAAGATATTTCCCAAAGGTGTGCAAGTATTTTAAATGGAGAATGAGGAGACAGTGGCTGACAAGGGAAGTCAAAGATAGCATAAAAGCCAAACAGAAGCCATATAGACAGCAAAAATTAGTGGGAAGGTAAAGGATTGGGAAGCTTTTAAAAACCAAGAGAAAGCAACTAAAAATCCATAAAGAGAGAAAAAATGAAAAATGAAAGTAAGTTCCCCAATAGTATAAAATAGGATACAAAAATACTTTTCAGATATATAAAGAGTGAAAGAGAGCTGGATATTGGGCTGCTGGAAAACGATGCTGACAAGGTAGTAAATGAGGGACAAAGAAATGGTGGATGAACTGAATGAGTATTTTTGTGTCAGTCTTCACTGTAGAAGATACTTTCAGAATGTCAGAAATGCATCAGCGGACAGAAGTGAGTGTCCTTGCTACTATTAAAGGGAAGGTGCTTTGGAAGCTGAAATGTCTGAAGGCAGATAAGTCACCTGGACCAGATGGAATACACCCCAGCATCCTGAAAGAGGGGGCTGAAGAGATTGAGGAATTGTTGGTAATGACTAGAATATAAATGGAATGCTAAGGCTTTATAAAGTATTGGTCAGACATCACCTGGAATATTATGAGCAGCTTTGGAGCCCGTTACCTAAGAAAACATGAGCTGGCATTGGAGACAGTCCAGAGGAGGTTGCCGGGAATGGTTCCAGGAGTGAAAGGGTTAATATATGAAAAGCATTTGATGGCTCTGAGCCTGTACTTGCAGGAGTTAAGAATGAGGGGGGATCTCAATAAAGCCTATTGAATACTGAAAGGCCTAGACAGATATGGAGAGAATGTTTCCTACAGTTGTGGAGTCCAGGATCAAAGATGCACAGCCTCAGAATTGAAGGATGGCCGCTTTGAATGAAAATAATGAAAAAAAAGTTCAAATTTCAAGTTAAAATTTATTATCAGAGTACATACATGTCACAAGATACAACCCTGAGATACTTTTTCTGTGAGAATACTTAACAAATCTATAGAACAGTAACAGTAAACTGTAAACATCAGGAACCATTAACTGCAAACAAACTGCATATGCAGGTAGAAATAAATAACAAACATGAAATAACAATATAACAGAGTCTTTAAATGAGTATAGTTATCCCCTTTTGTTCAAGAGCCTAATGGTTGAATGGTAATAACTGTTCTTGAACCTGGTCATGCAGGTCCTGAGGCTCCTGTAACTTCTACCTGATGGCAGCAGTGAGAAAAGAGCATGGCCTGGGTGGTGAGGATCTTTACTGATGGATCCTGTTTTTCTACAGCAATGTTTCGTGTCGATATGCTCAATGGTTGGGAGGGCTTTACCTGTGATGTACTGGGCTGAATCCACTAACTTTTGTCCGATCTTCCACTCAAAGGCGGGTGGTAGATTTGTGGAATTCTTTGCCACAGACAACTGTACAGGCCAAGTCATTAGGTATATTTAAGGCGGAGTTCGATAAGTTCTTGATTAATCAGGGTGCTAAATCTTACAGGGTGAAGGCAGGAGAATGGATTTGAGAGGGATAACAAGACATCCATGATGGAATGGCAGAGCAGACCCAATGGGCCAAATGTCTTAATTCTGCTCCTCTGTCTTATGGTTTCTGGTCTAAGAGTAGAAAGGGAATCTCCTTGGATATGACAAGTTTGTTTCAGATGGATTAAATTATCATAAGCAAAATCTTCATGTTTCAGCTAATACTACATCAGGAAGCAGAACACATAATTAAAATCAGTATAAGTAAACGCTGGTTGATTTTTATTAGCTAGCAAATAGACTGCAGATGAATATAGTATCAAGTAACTGAACTGAGAACAGGGAACCAATGGAGAGAAAAGGGCCTCAAAGCCTGGCTTCAGTGGCCTCTGCCCCCCCCCCCACCATGTCTTCTGTACAATGGGCAAAAATTGTTTTTTCCACTGTACATTAAAACATTAGCATGATAAGAACCCTAAAGGCAGTCTATACTTGGTTTGGCTGTGGAGACAAATAAGTTTGCATTATTAATTCAAAATGGTCTACACTATTATATGGAAAAATAGAAAACCGAATCATGAATAAAGTACTTCAAAGTTCTAAGTTCAAAGTATTCTTTTTATCAAAATACATATAGATTCATTTTCTTGCTGGCATTTAGAGGAAAATAAATATGTGAGAATTTATAAAAAATTATACATAATCAAAGACTGACAAAAAAACAATGTGCGAAAGAAGACAAATAGTGCAAATAAAACAGTACTGAGAACTTGAGTTGTAAAAGTCCTTGAAGGTGAACCTGTAGAACATAGTATCAGTTCAGAGTAGTGGTGAGTGAAGTCATCCATGACAATTCACGAGCCTGAGGGTGGTAGGCTAATAATGGTTCCTGATCCTGCTGATGTGGGAACTATGATTTCGGTACATCCTGCCCGATGGTAGTCACAAGAAGATTACATGGTCTGGATGGTGAGGGGGATTTTTGATGATGGATGCTTCTTTCTCGTGACAAAGCTCCTTGGAAATGTGCTCCATGGAGGGGAAGGCTTCACTTGTGATGGAATAGGCTGTACCCACAACTTTCTGTAGTTTTTTTTTTCTATTCCTGGGCATTTAGTGTTTCCATACCAAGCCTTGATGCAACCAGTTAGGATGTTCTCCACTGTGCATGTATAGTGGTTTGTCATGACATGGCCAAATCAGTGCAAACTTCTAAGAAAGCAGAGGTGCTGCCATGCCTTCTGTGTGATGGCACTTACATGCAAGTCCTAGGACAGATCCTCTAATACAATACTGACCCACTTTACCTCCGATCTCCATTTTTATGTGAAGACCTAATTAATGTTTTCATTTTGACACTGGCTCAAGTTTACTGCTCACTGAGATATGCATTTCAAATACCAGTGAAAACAACTTGGAAGTACAAAATAAAGCAAGTCAAGTAGATATTTGTGTTGCATAGCAAGTAATAACCGGCTGGAATACATATGCCAGAGAAGGCCATTATTATGAATCGCATGAAGGGACTATGCAATTGGAGATCAAGTTGGTCAGCAGAAATTTGTCTGGAATTAAGTCCTATGAAAAACAGGTGTGCATTTTAGTTCCACCAGTCTTTCACAGTCTTAAATATTCTTCTGTTCTTAGATGTTTAACTATATTCTAGATCATTTAAACAGATCAGATATTTGACCTAAAGCATTTCTCAATAAATATCAGCCATTCTTTCCCATTGAGCACATTTGTTAGGAAGTTTAAGTATAACTTGTAATACACTGGACAGCAACTAAGCAAGGAAAATAACCAAAGATCAAATGTCTAGGGAAAGGAATTACTCCTTTACGTCTCCCAAAGGCAGCTGAGCAAGGAGTAGAAATATCATGTATTAATGTAATGAGCATTCTTTCAGTTTTGACAGACGGTCCCAACAGTTCTGAAGGTTCTGCATTCTACAGAGCTTTCTTTAATCACTTCCATCTGTATCCTTGCCAAGAAGTGCTCATTTAGAAAATCTATATTTTGCATTGGGCTCTGTAAGAAATACCCAATGGGATTCAATGTCATCAGTCACTCACACAAGTCGGAGTGGAAGTTGATGCACACAGCTCCCGATCAATGTTATAACCCTGGGGAGGACATGCTCTGGATCCACATTTCTTAGAAACTTGTACATTCTCAGTCAACCTGAAAATGACCCAAGCTTGCACTTGTTGAAATGAGGTCTGAGGCAAATCATCAGCCTTTGTCATTTGACGGTCAGATGAACATAACTGCAGTTACAATTGCATTTACTTACTATGACAATGTATTGTCGTAAAATAACACAAAATGAAGAACATAACATCTTTCATCACATCAATTATCATCCTATCTGTCTGAGTCAACATGATTTCTTAGTCTCCCAACATCTCTCACCTCTTCATCCTCTTGAAAGGCATTTCTCTTCTAAATCCCTAAGCTGTGTACATACATCTACTGATGCTTCTGGACACTTTGTCAATGATGTTCCTGGAATCATTGGGTGTTTCGGGTCTTTCAACATCATACACCCTCCTCCAGGTGACCCAGCCGGGGCTGATCAGAACCCAGCTTGTGTCCAGATGGCTAGCTGCTTATGACTCCATGGCTCCCCTCTCTTGAGCCACAACCATCTTGAGGCCCTCTCTGCCGTATCGGTGGCTCTCCTCTTCCTCTCTCCCTTGATGCCCAAAATGCTGAAGGCTCTAACTAAGGAATCCCCTACAACCAACCTCTACTGGGAGACACCTCGCTCTCCATCCAGCCTGCTGACAGTTGCTGACCAGTCCTGCATACTAGGAGAGCTTCCTTTCAAAGGCCTCTTCCAAGCTATCTTCCCATGGGACTGTCAGCTCCAGCAGCACCACTTGCTTAGTAGACTCAGACACTAGGACAATGTCTGGTCGCAGGCTGGTGGCTGCGATATGGTTGGGGAACTTCAGCTGCTGTTCGAGGTCCACCAACAGCTGCCAGTCCCTTGCGGAGGTCAAGATGCCCAGTAAATGTGGTTTTGTTGTTTCATTGTCCATTTATATTAATCTTGATCAAGCCTCATATAAACTTCTCAGCATAATTAAAGTGAGCTGAGTTTTAAATTGCTAAGACAAGATCAAATTTTATGTATCTGTAAGGTGCCTGAGACCAACAGGAGTTTAAAATAAAACTGCTGTTGTTTTCTAAGATAAGAACCCAGCAGACCATGACTGGGAACTTTGATGGGTAGCTGCTTTGACAAAAGAGCAATTCCAGATAAAGAGGTATTGATTATTTGCCCTTAAAGGTCTAAAGATTATGACTTGGGCGACAGAAAGTTAAAACAACTACAGCTATTATTCTTATGAAATAGGAAGATACCACATCTTGGGTAGAAAGGCATAGTGTAGTCAAAAACATAATAATCAGATGATCACAGAAGAGTCATGTCAAATGACTGTCAAACTAATCACTTAAAGGTGACAATCATGTAAGTTGTAGATTCTGCATGCTTATTAATAAAAAGAGATTGCTGTTGGATCTTATTAATAATCAGTATTACTGCAGTGTAACTGAGAAGTGCATGCTTATTAGTAATCAGGGATTTCTATGTTCTGTTAGACTTGTATAAATAATTGGGATTACTGCAGTGTGATTTTGCAGTGCTTGTTTCAAACTTTCTAAATCCTGTTACATCTTACTAATAATCAGGATTAGAGCATGTTATTGTGCAGTACATTCTTGATACTTACTGAATGCAATGTTATTTAATATTTCTTTGTAAAAAATTTTAGGGTAAAAGAAGATTTCCAGAAACCTTTCTCCTCAGTTGTTCTACAGGTCCACATGTTAGACTGTTAGACAAGGCAAAAACATCAGCATCCTCCCACCATTGCTCTGCACTGGGATTGATTCACACCTGTCACTGCTGCAAACATCACACCATACAGCCAATTATTCACCCACAACAGGGAGAGGTCCCCCATTGAATGGGAGCTGGTGAAAGTTGTGCCACAGTAGCAAAGCAGTAAGTGCGACGCCATTACAGCACAAGGCTTCAGAGTTCGAAGTCCAATTCTGGCGTTCTCTGTAAGAGAACTTGCATCTTCTTCCTGTGTGCGCGTGGGTTTCCTCCAAATGCTCCAGTTTCTATCCACAGTCCAAAGATGTAACAGTTAGTAGGTTAATTGGTCATTGTAAATTGTCCTGTGATTAGGCGATGGTTAAATCGGTGGGTGGTTGGGTGCTGACTCGGTTGACTGGAAGGTCCTGATCCATTCTGTATCTCTAAATAAAATAAAATAAATAGATGGGATGGGCACAAAGTGCAAAACCAGAAAGGAGCTCTCCACTCCTGGCTGTCCCTTCCCAAAGTTATCCTAAGGCCAAACCCTCATGGTCATGATGTTGTCAAGTTTACAGCTCATGCAGTGCAGTGCAGCCAATGTTCAATGATGCTGTATGTGTACTTTATCTAATTGCACATAGCATTTGCTACATGCACACTACCTGTGTGTACATGGTTTGTACAACCGAGCCGAGATCTATACAGTCAGGGAATAGTTTCTGTAACGTCCCTTTCATGCCCTTGCCAGGCATTGATTTCCACAGCAAGCTGTGCATGGCCTCACACAATCTAAACACTGATTCAATAGAAGCACTTTCCATGTTGATATATCTATCTTTGGCATCAGCAAAACTTGTGAGTGCAGTCTATAAAGCAGTGTTGATAACATCAATCCATTGACATATAAACAGTTTGCTTTGCATAAGACAAGAGCATATGCACTCCTCTACTAAAAGAGGCCTCATGTTGACTGAGCCATTGCAAACATTATAAACCACAATGAACCCATACTAAACTTCTGTCCTGATTTAAATTACAAGCTGATATTAACTTAAGTGTTTTTTTTGCAACTATTTCTGAAACCTGTCAGATACATTTGGAAAATTGAACACAACACTTTGACTCTCACATTCAGTAACTTTTTTTTCTTTAAAGAATTCATTGCTTTCCAGTTACTGAAATCATAGTGCTATGTCTTTATTTTTGTAGATTCTCTAATCTTTTTATTTAAAAAGTAATATTGTCTCCTGTCGAGACAGAAATGCACTAAAAGCAGTAATACAATATGCCTTCTCCCTATTGCAGGCTAGTAGCTGTCCATGCTTTTGAAGTTACAGGATTTAGTGGGATTGATATCATCTGCTTAAAGTGTAAACCTCCAAGTTAAACTGCGCTTCAAGTCAAGCACTGAAGCAAGTTGCAAAAAAAAAAATTGTTGGAAGATTAAACAGTTCATAAATCAGATTTAGAGAAGTTCACACAGATTTTAACAACACATTATACATTGATAAAGTACTACAGATTTGTATATCCCAGACTTATAATTTTCCCCCTTCTCTCAGTCTCTCACTTCAGTAAAAATTCTTTGAACTCTTCAAAATATTAGCTCAGCCGTCTACTTTTCACTCAATTCCAAGTATTCTATGATACAATTCCATGGGCATTTGAAGTATTATATTTCTTTAAAACATATCTACCAACCTCCAGACTACATGAAATTTTAAAGCCAGTTTGATTGCATCCAGACATTTTCGCATTTTCATAGTGAATATTGGTAGAAATAATGAATATATAAAGTTTTTGAAAAGCATTTTCACACCTTAGTTAATGGTACGGTTGGATGTTAGAAAAGAAAAACTAGAAAGGGGCACGGCTCTCCTACCCTCAGCCTCCTACTTCTATCACTTAATTATATAATATTAATATTTATTCATCTCAATAAGATTTTGTTGGCATAGCATACTGCATTGCCACCTTCTGAGTTGCTTCACTACCATGAACTTCCAGTAAGGTGGCAGCACACTTGGAGGCAGCAGCTTCTACAGGGCCAACCAAAGGTAGTATTGTCTTTTTCAAACATATTTTTTAACATCACGAGACCCTGTTGGACAATAAGAACTTAGGGACTGCAGGTTTACCCTATCAGCAGTTTGCTTGTTGGCGGAAAAACTGAAGGATCTGGAACACGTGGCACCAAGGTCAAGTGAAGTGTTCACCATCCTACCTTCCCAGAGTTCCCTGCTGTCATCCTGACTGCAGGATGCATCTCACCTCAGGTAGAAGTCATCGCTTCAGAGGTGAAGTGCTATAACCAACAAGAATGCTATAACCTGCAACACTAGAGAAAAAGCACACTAGACCACTACTCTACCATGCCCACAACCAGTCCTTCCCAAGCCTACACTTTAGTAGATCCAACCACATGCCTGTGTGCGACCACGACTGAAGAGTGCAATGCCACTTAGGATGACAGTGAAGAGATAGACAGAAGAGGCAGAGGTACGAACTCGGAAGTGCTTCGATTCATGGACTGGAACATGTTCAAGGATTCATCATAAATGAATATGCCACAGTAATCATCAACTTCATAAAGACATGCATGGGAAAGTGTGTATCCATGAAGGTATTCTGAGTCTTTCCTAATCATAAGCCCTGGATAAACCAATAATCGGATGAAAGCTAAAACTTAAGAAATGGCAACCCAGAGAGCATAAGAACTCCAGTTACGATCTCCAGAAGGACACTGTGAGCACAAAGGGGCAATTTCAGATTAAACTGGAATCACAGATGGATGCTCGGCAGCTGTGGCAGGGCTTGCACAAAATGACGTCCTACGAGGCAAGATCAGGTAGCATTAATAGCAACAAGCCAGCACTACCAGAGGAGTTCAATATCTTTTTTTTGCATACTTTGATTGGGAGAGCAATGAAACACCATTAAAGCCCCCACATCCCCAAATGACCTAGTAATCTCAGTCTTTGAGGTTGGCGTCTGGGCATTCTTCAAGAGGGTGAATCCATGAAAAGCATCTTTTCTAGATGACATTCCAGCCAAATCCTAAAGATCTGTGTGGACAAGATGGCTGTAGTTCCAAATGGTTGTCATAGCTGGGGTGGTAGTGGGGATGACCTCCCACTATCTATAAAGTGTTGCAAATGGTGTGCATCTCAGCTTAGCCTCTGATAACCAAGTCCAACTCCTGGCCTTCACATGGCAAAACTGTTTACACTGACACACTGACAGAAGAAGGAGCAAAGGCAGGTCACTTTGAAACCAGTTGCTTCGAGGAGGTGGGGATCATTAGCCTCGGAAGGCAGCACACCTAGGAGAAAGAAAACCCTGATTTTAAAAATCCGCTGCCTTGCACCTAGACCCACTCATGGGAAAGGCTTTGGGAGTAAACCCTGAGGAAGGGATCCAGAGTCTGAGCCCCTAAGGCAGTCTGATATTGATTCACCATCATTCTAGTTGCTCCTGCAGTTCAGCCATCGTCAAAACCTGATGCCTGGCATCCCTTTTGACATCAGCATCTGGACAGAGAGGGGGATTCTGATGCTTGGGCAACTCATGGACTTTATACATCTCCTGCCCAGGATTTGGTGACGAAAACCTCCTCAACCAACTCAAGACGTGGGGCGATAGGTGAGTGGCGATGGTGGCAGGCATAAGATGGTGCTGGAAGCCACTAGTCATGGACCTGCACTCAGGCGGCCAAGGCAGAATGGTCGTTCTCTTCTCACGAGACAAGGGCAGTCTTCGGCAGCCACCTTGGCAACAAAGCAGCCCTCTTCAGTGACCGCACTGCTCCTCCCTCATGGGCAAAGGTCTGGAAAAGGTGACCTAAAGAAAGCTTTCATCACCCTATCCTGTCAGCATACCGCAGCTGACTGGACATCTGTTTTGCAGTCAAACTACCTCAAAAACCACAAAAGAGAGAAGAATCTCCAGAAAGCTGAGCAAACTCTGTGTTGGAACCTGGAACGTCAGGAATGTCAGGAACGTCAGGAACGTCAGGACATTCATGGACAACAAGACCAGTAACAGACCAGAGGGGCGAATTGCACTTGTAGAACACGTGCTTCAGCAGTACAATGTCGACATTGCAGCGCCCAGTGAGACACACCTGGCCGAGACTGATGAAATCACAGAAGTAGGGGCTGGCTACATGTTTCTCTGGAGTGGCAAGGGAAAGGATGAGGCTAGAGAAGCTGGAGTTGGCTTTGCCGTCTGGACCACAGTCATCAGGAACCAGGAGACCCTCCCCAAAGGCATCAATGGTTGCCTCATGGTAATGAGGCCGACTCTGATCAGTGCCTACGCACCCACCATGACCTATACCTCTGAACAGAAGGAACTGTCCTACCAGGAACTTGGCCAACTACTGCGCTCTGTCCCCAAAGATGACAAGATCCTGCTCCTTGGGTGACTTTAGTGCCTGAGGAGGCACTGACCATCAGTCTTGGCCGGAGGTCATTGGCAGGCATGGCCTTGGGAAGGAGAATTCTTTGGGCAGCTACTACTCACCTTCTGTGCAGAAGATGGGCTGACAATCACCAACATCCTCTTTCAGCTTCCAGATATCCACAAGGCAACCTGGATGCACATGTGCTCCAAGAACTGATTACGTGATCACAAGGCGCTGGGCCATCGGGGATGTGATCATCACCAGAGCGATGAGGGGTGCAGACTGCTGGACTGACCACATCCTGCTGAGACGCAAGCTGTCATTTCAGATCGCCAGGGCGCACAGGCGTCAGCGGGCTAACACTAAGCAGAAGCTCTGCTGCTTTTCGAATGTGCTGGTGCCTTTGGAGATTGCTAGGCACCAGGCGTTGTGGTCTTTGGCCAAGCCCTCCCAGCCAGTCACAGGGATATTGCACGCCTTCAAGGACACTTTCACGTGGTCTTTATAGTGCTTTGTGGGGCCTCCCTGCTCCCTGGGGCCGTGTGCCAGCTCAGAAAAGAATACCATCTTTCAGAGACAGTTGTCTTCCATCCGGACCACATATCCAAACCGTTGAAGTTGAGCCTTCATGATCAGTGTCTCTGTGCCAGAGCTATAGGCCCTTCGTAGCACTTCTGAGGTGAGGACTCTGTCTTGCCACGAGATGCCCATGATCTTGTGAAGGTATTCCAGGTAGAACTAGCCAAGCATCTAGATGTGCCTGCGGTATGGGGTCCATGTTTCACAGCCATTCAGCAGAGAAGGCAGGACAACTGCCCTGTAAAATGCCATCTTGGTCTTCAGCCAGATGCCATGTTCTCCCCACACATACATCCATAGCCTGCCAAAGGATGCCCCAGCTTTTGCAAGTCTGTTTGAGACCTCTCAATCTAGGCTGCAAGAGGAGGTGAGGTAGCTTCCTAGATAGGTGAAGGCTTCAGCATTGTTGAACCGTATGCCTTCAATCTCGTAAGAAACAGACAAATGCTAAAGAAATGGCAAGATTGCCACCCAATGCACCACAAGACGCGGAGAAGAAAAACAACATCCATTTAACAAGCCGATCTCTGCAATGTCGGAGGGGAAACCACAGATCTGACAACTCAACATAATCTAACCCTCTTGATACACTAAACTGTTCCCTATCTTCTCTTAGCACTAGCACCGGTTATTACCTAGTCTATGACTAAGCTCTCCTTCCTTGCACAAAGAAAATGCCCCCTTTTATACCCTTTAAGATTCCTTCTAACCTACAATATAATTATCATCCCAGTTCTACACCATCATTTAGTGATTCCAGCTACAATCCTTTATCTCTCATGACCTTCAGCCCAGTTACAGAGTTTAGGAAACAGAGACAATGGGTCTGTAAGGAGGAAAACATTGTTCATTTTCTAATCTTGAGGAGATGTGTTTATGCAAATCTCCAGACTATCACCACATTCTAAACTGACATCATTTTGTCTTTGACCTTCCATTTTAGTTTGTCTTGTACCAAGGAAGAATCACAATTAACCCTTTCCTTTCACATGCTTTGCCTTCTGCTTTGCTCTCTACACACACACACACACACACACAGAGCACAATTCCAATGCCATAAGCAAATTCGCTGACAACATCACTGCTGTTGGACGAATTACAGGAGGTGAAGAGACAGCATACAGGAATGAGATAGGACACCTAGTCAAGTGGTACAACGACATCAACCTCACACACAACATCCCAGTAAAACAGAAGTTCTGATTGTTGACTTCAGGAAGAGGAAGGGGGGTAAACATGCTCCAGTCTACAGTGGGGAATCAGCAGTGGGGAGGGTCAGCAGCTTTAACTTCCTGGGCATTGACATATCAGATGACCTGTCCTGGGGTAGAATCACAAGGAAAGCACACCAGCATCTTTACTTTCTTAGTAGATTGAGAGGGGTTGGCTTGTCACAAACACTCTAACAAACTTCTGCTGATGTACTGTTAACAGTATCCTGACTAGTTGCAATATTGTCTGGTGTGGTGTTTCAAATACGCAGGAAGATAAGAAGCCTTCCAAACTGGTTGCAAAATTATTTGGGCATCAGATCTATTTACTCCTTAAAACACACTGACTGCTTTCTCGAACACATGCTCTATCCAGTAGTGCTCTCTAGGGATAAAGAAAAGCTTGCAAGTGACTGAAGTATGTGCACATATGTCTGTGGACCTTTGCTGAAGTAGGCATTTCGTATTAGAATATTTTCCTAATTTCATTTAAATTGTCAATTTATTCTCCTTCCCTCCCCAACAAAGCAGACAGCATTCCCCCCCCCCCATACTCCTGCTTTTCTTTCTGCCATATGCCCCACCCTGCCTGAGAGAACAGGGACAGTTTGTTCACAGTGCCTCAGCCAATACCACATTCCATTTAAATATAACCAGGTTTTTGAAACATCGCTCTGTTCCATTTCCCTCCTTTCAGTGCAGAAGAAAACCTGCCAGCCATTCTCCTTTGAGAGCTAATCATTGAGAAAAATCATCCTGTTCTTGTGATCCGAGCAGGGCGTACTGGTAACAGTTGGATCAAAACTCAGGCTTTTGTTATTAAGGTCTCTGAGTCACTGCGTTATGATAGTGGTGAATCCTATCCTATGGCAGTCTAACAATTGGCAAGTGTGAGGAAATTCACTTTTTTAACGTTATAATTTTTCAACACAATGCAACAGGAAATAATATTAAATGAGAGAAGCTGGCAATGGCCATTTATATCATGAGGAGAATACAACAGGTTCCTTCTGCGATTCACACTTGCTAACCTAGCGCATTCTCTGTGTTAGTGGTGCACAGGCCAGCAACAGACATCCTCCCCCTCTCCCCCACATCCTTCTGCAATCACCAGGCTTCCAGTCTTGTGATTCTCCTTCCTGCTGATCTTCTGACCTTCAACCTGATGATTAAAACATAAGGCGTCCACTGATTCTTATTTCTGAATGCCACATAGCTTTGAGAAAGTGGAAGTGATTTGTCCTCACAATTATTTACCAATAAAATCATCTTCAGTCATTGCTACATTTAGAGAGAGCAGCATTCAGATAAGACAAACGTCAATGAAAGCGTGCAAAGACAAAAAGATATAAGCTACATTTCCAGCGCAGGTGTTAGAAGCTTCCACATCAAGGGAAAGTGTTGGGAATGAAGTGGATTTCATTCCAGGAGGCAATTAATTAGCAGTTTCAAAAATCTGCTTTTAGTACTCAAAGATAGGATTGTCAAAACCATTCCTAGTTTCCTATTTTAATCAGGTGGAACTTGTGATAGATGGTGACAGAGGTTAAGAGATCCATACCAATACATGGGTGTACACAGCAGTTAGCAGAGAAGGCCTTTAGATACTTAGCTCTGGGTCAGATCACTTATAAATGAGTGTGGCCTTTATTACTAGTGCAGATCAATGGGTATTTATTTCATTCGATAAGAATAGATTTTTCTTTAAAAAAAACAGATACATCTCACTGGAAGACACACTTCAAATGTATATCAATACAGCACTACGAATTCTCCTTCCATAGGGACAAGGCACCTGGCAACACATGCGAGATCATTGCATCCAGTACCTCAGTCTTCTTAACTAAATATTGAATATTAATTCTGCTCTTCAGATCACCACTAGCAGGATTGAGACTGAACTTGACAGACTAGCTCTCAGTAGGACTGTTGAAAAACGTAATGGTAGACAGCGGAGTGCATAATCACGGTCAGCAGTAAAGACTCATAAATCTATTTGATCTAAATGGGAAAAAAACTCCAGGCAAGTCAGAGTAAAATAATTAGTAATGTGCTGGTATTAAATGTAATATAACGTAAAAGTAATGGAATATAATTGTGAAAGAATCCTTGCAATGTAACTCGTAATTCTTACAATTTAGATAAGATGGTACCATCCTAATTTTGGTGCGGTAACTGCATTACAGAACTAGTCATTAATCAGTTTAAAATTATTCTGTGTGGTATTTAAGTTCTTATCTTTTTTACATGAAATTCCTCCGCTTTAACTTTAGAAAACATTTATATGTGTATTTGCTGTTGCTCCATGAAAACAGTAACAGAAGTAACTTCAAATTTAGGCTGCAAGCAGTTAGATTACAGATTTAAAGCTGTACCATACTGAATCTTATAGGCTTCTCCTTTCACAAAATACTAAATAACTGGCCTTGAAACTACTCATTAAACAGCCATTATGATGAACAGTGATGTATTTAGAATCAGTGACTGTTAGCTATTTAAAAAAGGATACTGAATAGTTAGCAACACACATAAAAGTTGCTGGTGAACGCAGCAGGCCAGGCAGCATCTCTAGGAAGAGGCACCAGCAACTTTTATGTGTGTTGCTTGAATTTCCAGCATCTGCAGATTTCCTTGTGTTTGTGTAATGAATAGTTATATCAATTTCACCTGTGAAACAATCACTTATTCAGTACGAGTTGTTTTTAAATTGACTTTTCATCATTTAAGTGTCATGCAAAGACCATTCAATTTTCATCAACATTTTAGCAGAGTAGTATCTTTCTAAAAGATTGAAAAAAACTGCGGCTCGCACTCTTTCCAGAATTTTAAAATTTAGTTTAGTGGTGTAAACAGAAGAGCAGAAAGGATAATAGCAGTGATTTAGGTAGAAATTTTTTACATTGGGAAACCATTTTAACATTATGCTTCTAAGCTGTGAATCAAAACAAGATTAAGAAGCTACTTTTGTCATTTGAATGTTATAGGATCTCATTGCCTTCTTGAAGCAATTTGTATTCTACAGCTCTCTTTACACAATTGAATATTAACACCAGAAAGTTTCATAATAAAGTCCAGACCCTTCTAGCCTATTATAGATGATAGCCAATAATTTAATCATGATTGTTACATTGCAAATAAAATGAAACTGATTGATGTATTTAAGTACTCCATTTCAAATATAGAAAAATTCTGTGAGGTAAACAACATCAACAACAATTTTGCAGTACCTGAGATCAAAGAAGTGTCTGATTTCTCTTATCTGTCTCTCCACTAACTCTTGCCACTGTTCCTATTGCCTTTCAAAGTGTGTTAGCATCATTTATAGGCAGAATTGCGGTACTGCAATAAACAGGCTTTAAACGCTTTAGTAACAACATCATGATATAAGCATTATTGTACAAAGAAATCATCAAGATACTCTTTCAAACTTTGACCTCTGGACTTATTTCCTGAAGGTGTCAAATGTCAAATTTAACACAATAACTATCCATATTTACCCACACTTCAAAACCTCTTGCAGGCACTATACTGTTTAATACAACCTGGACCCCCGTAGCCTATGATTTTTTTAAAAACCATTAAGCAGTTAAAGGTGAAAATGTTGATTTGCTCATATTTGCCTTGCAGCCCTCAGCTTAATAATGAAGTCTACTATAAAGGCAAGAGGGAGTTTTCAGCAACACCACAGAGTAAAAGAGAATTCATCAATAGAAAACAATGCCATTTGAAGAATACCCAAATAGTTTCTGACCATCAACAATCGGTAAATGAATGTGTGGATTCCCGGGAGTATCCTCATTGTCATTAAACAAGAGGATTCCATTTGCCCATTTGTCTGAGGAAGAAACAAATTGAAATCTTGGCTCCTGGCATTCACTTTACTCACCTGAAAGTGGTTCATGATGCAGTCACAAGAGGCCGCACTCTGATGAGGAGCTCACAACAAAATAAACTAAAGAGGGAATTGGATGTCCTTGGACAAAAGCCATAGAATGAATGCAAACCTGCTTTCAAGCAAGTAAATGAACTGTTAGAATTTATTGACAAGGGAATGAAATATGAGTTTATGTTTTCCTCATTGGAAATGCAAATGAATTACTGGGAACAAGAAACTCAAATGGTTAATGCATTATGACATGTGCTCTGATTGACAGACAAATGCTTAGATCATTTAGATCAATGCAAAGAGATGCTTTACAATGAGGTCTGATAAAGTCTCTGTGACGTGTTCCCCAAAATAGAGCATACAGAGATCACTTAGGTGGGGAAGATTTACCAAATGTGCTGGTCACTTTTGTACCTAAAGTTGCAATCCCTCAGATCAACAGGACAAATGACAGTATCAAATCAGGTATGTGATGGCCTTTCACAACAAATAATACCGTACATTATTTCTTTACATTCTTATATTCATTGAACTAGTTTTATAGACGTAACCTTGGAGCATACCTCTCCTTGTAAATTCATTATTCACTTCACACACCACTTCCAAGGCAGTTGTTGACAAATGAGAATCTTTTACCCCGGATATATCACATTTTCATTTCATGACTCCTTTGAAAGCTAGTGTTATTCTGGAAAGAATGTGCATTGAAGGACTAAACATTTGGTCAGACATCCAGTGTTATATGTAACTTACTATCCAATAGAAAATAGAAAACAGTGAAAAATGCCGAGCTCTATATATTGACTAACACACCAAGGAGAAATTCCACAATCTTCTTTAACATACTACAGGTGCACATTCCTTTATCCGAAATTCTGAAATCCAAAAAGCTCCAAAAACTGAAGTTTTTTTCGCCAGTGGCTGACGTCACTCAGGTGTGACGTGGCAGCACTAGACAGAGGCCGCCAGACGTCAGTTGTGGCTCAGCGCTCGTACTGGTTACACCTGCATTTGCTGGTCGCTGATATTTTGTGTTCACTGTTGACCTTGTGTTTAATTTCACTGTGAAAATGTCAAAAAGAGCTGCAGATACCCCTATGGGTAACAATGAGAAAAAGAGAAGGAAGCATCTATCATTATCAATAACTCAGAAAGTGGAGTTATTGCAGAAGAGTAATCGCGGTTGTCTGTGCGGCGTCTTACTGAAGAAAATAGTGTCAGAACTACCACTGTATATGATTTAAATAAACAGAAAGACAAGTTACTGAAGTTTTATAGTGACGGTGGTGTCCTACATTTACCGTCTTCCAATAAGTCATTTACCATGTGTTTGATTCGGTTCATTTGAAGCTGTATATTTTTATGTTTTATTGTATGATTTTGTTGGAAATAAATTTTTTTCTTGTCATTATTCCCTAAACAATACAGTATAATAACTATTTACGTAGTATTTACATTGTATTAGGTATTATAAGTAATCTAGAGATGATTTAAAGTATACGGGAGGATGTGCGTAGGTTTGGTGTGCCGCCGGGTCCTAAAGTCCATCGCACTGAGACAGGTTAAATAAGGGACTTGAGCATACGTGTTTTTTGGTATGGGGGACGGGGGTGGTCTGAAATCCAAAAAATTCTGAATTCCGAAATGCAACTGGCCCCAAGGATTTCGGATAAGGGATCGTGGACCTGTACTATGTATTCATTTAAATTCACCTGAGAGCAGGCTGGCTTAACCTGTTATGTGAATGATGGGACCTCTGCCATTTCAGCACTTCACTAGAGTGTCAGCTTCAACTTTGTGCTCAACCCACCTGAGTGTGGCTTGAATTGATAATCTACTGGTTCAGAGGTAAATATACTCACGACTGACCAACACATTTAATCTCTGTGGAATGTGGCAGAGGTACGTCCAAAGCAATCAGCAACAATGCAATCAAATGACTTCAAAGTGATTTTTTAAATCATGTTTCCATCCAACGGAAATAATTTGTGCTGTGCCCACAACTAAACATCTCAGTTTAGCCAAAACTTGAGTATATTTTTGTTTAAACTGCTGGCTGGGTGACCATCAGGGTTGGAACATATTGACTACCCACTAAGGGCAGTTGGCTGGAAGCACAATACTGACAATGTGCCTGCTCCATTAGTAGGCTATTTCTCCCCAGCTCCCGAAATGGTCCAGCTAGATCATGGTCGATCTGTATCCCTGTTTCATTCACTCATCTTCTTTGGTACATGCACTTCGATATTCATACCTAACAAAAATCTACTCATGGAAAATCAAAACTGCTAATGCAGAAAATCTGAAGTAAAACAGAAACCCATCACAGGTCAGGCAGCATCTGTGGAAGAGAAGCAGAGTTAACATTTTATGTTGAAATACTTTGTAAAAAAAAAATCAGCCTTGAGACTGTTAGCTGTCTCATCATCCAAACTTTCAGGGTTGAAAATTTTACTCTTCCACACCCTGCTGTCTTCTTGATTTCACCTCTAAATGGCCATTTTAGAAGTTCTGAATTTCCTTAGAAGCCAATAAATTTCCCTTCGGTTGCTTCAAAGTCTTATTTTTAAAGTTTGAAGTAGAGCAAATTCCATTTATATAGAAATTTTAATATGATATTATGCTCAAAAGCATTTCATGACCCTTGTCAAACAAATATTGGGGAGCCGTGACACAGGAAGTTGGATTTTAGAATCATCTTAGAGGGGAAAACAGCATAAGATAGGCAGGGAGATTTAAGGAGGTGACCTAATCATTTCAGAACTATTTACATTCATTCCTTTTTATCAGAAAGGGACTCAAAAGACATATGCTTTGACATTTCAAGAGTACTTGGTGATTAAATAATATTGAAGAAGAGCAACCAAAATTGAGAAGTAATTTTAACATTTTCAAATAGTTTATCTGAAATTATAGGCTACGTTTAAAAAAAGAGCATTTTTACCTGCTATGTGTGCAATTCAATTGCACGATTTTAGTTATAAATGAAGGGCATCTTAAAATCCTGGGACATAAGCCAGAATTCCCTTTTGGATTTACTAAGGTCAAAGTTGTTCTTCTGTTCCAATTCTCAGTGCTTATGGACTTCATTCTATAAATAACCACACAGTACTGATAAAGGACACGCAAACCACTGTAGAACTTCAATAATATTGTACTGACAGCTTCTCCATGGAACATTCTAGTTACATATGCTCTTGTGCTCCTACATACCAGTACAAAAGGTAAAAGCTATTTTCAAAGAATTACATTTGACATTAATCTTTATAATTTAAAGGATAAAAGCTACCAATTATCAATTTTTCACCCATTGTAATCTTATAACAATTTACCTTCTCCACATTTAACTGGGTTTCAGTTGGTAGCACGAAAATCTCAGTCAAAAATTATAGATTCAGGTTCCACTATGAACAAGCAATCGATGCTGAAGCTCCGGTACTGGAAATTCAAGATTCAAGATTCTTTAGTGTCATTTCAGTACACATGCATAAAGTAGAATAAAATAATTGTTACTCCAGATCTGATGCAGCACAAAAAATTACAAGATAAAAACACAATAATAATAAAAAATGCACTAAATATAAATGCATAAGATAGCTTATATACCTAGATCGATTGTATACCCATAAAGTGACACTCGGCACAGGAGAGTCTTAGAAAAGAGGTGCTGGCAGTGGAAAGGGTCCAGAGGAGGTTCACAAGGATTAATCTGGGAATGAGAAGATTATCATATGAGGAACATTTGATGGCTCTGGGTCTGTACTCGCTGGAATTCAGAAGGATGAGGGGTAATCTCATTGAAACCTTTCAAATGTGAAAGGCCTAGACAGAGTAGATGTGGAAAGGATGTTTCCAATGGTGGGAAAGTCCAGGACAAGAGGGCACAGCCTCAGCATAGAGGGGCGCCCTTTCAAAACAGAGATGCAGGAAAACTTCTTTAGCCAAAGGGTGGTGAATTTGTGGAATTTGTTGCCACATGCAGCTGTGGAGGCCAGGTCATTGGGTGTATTTAAGGCAGAGATTGATAGGTTCCCGATTGGACATGGCATCAAAGGTTACGGGGAGAAGGCCAAGAACTGGGGTTGAGGAGGAGAAAAAATAAGGATCAGCCATGATTGAATGGCGGAGCAGACTCGATGGGCCAGATGGCCTCATTCTGCTCCTATGCCTTATGGTCTTATGGTCTTATAAGGTGACTGACAAGAAATGATAAACTAGTGGTGGTTGCGGGTGTGGAGGGGTAGGTGTGAAGGTAGATGGGATAATGTCCTTTCATTCTTAGACAATGTCTCCAATCAAAGCCATTGCAGTCTCTGCTCATTCTAAAATATCCGGGGACCATTTCCCAGATGAGCAGGGTGATTTCCACTATATACAGGGCAATATTTATCTCCAAAGCAAGAATGCTGATAACAGAATATTTGGTCATTTTCAAGTTGTTACTTGCATCATCGTTTTGTATGTAAATTGACATTCACTCCCCTATATTCCGACAATGGTCATATTTCAAATTGGCTGCATAATAAATGATAATAAAAGGAAGTAATTCAGCCCAGCAAGTCCATGTAAGCTCCTGTGAAGAAATCTCATTCGTTCCATTCCATCTTGACCTACTTCCCTGTAGCCATTCTCTCATACACATTGCTATCAACTCTTCTCTGATTCCTTCTTCTATCAACATATATCAAGGACTAAGTTACAGTAACCAATTAAACAATGTGGAGCAAGTTTTTTTTTAACAGATAGAGTGCTGGGTCCCTGGAACACACTGCCAGGGACGGTAGTGGAGGCACATACAATAGAAGTGTTTAAAAGACACCTAGACAGGCATATGAGTGTGCAGAGAATGGAGGAAATGTAGATGTTGTGTTGGACAAATGGATTTGCTTCGTTAAGCTTTTAATTACTGGTTTAATTAGTTCAGCACAATATGATGGCCAAAGGGCCAGCTCTGGGGTCTATAGTGTTCTATGTTCTATGTTCTTTGTCTCACCCACTACATCTTTGTGATGAGGGTGGAAACCAGAGCACTTTCAAAATTCCACACAAAGAGCACCCAAAGTCAGGATCATACCCATCCTTGAGACTGTGAGACAGCAGCACTAACTGTTGTATCACTGTGCATCTCATGGTAAGCAGAGGTTAATTAAGATGCAATAACACACTTTATTAGTGTTCTTTTAATACAAATCCAACAGATTACTTTTGACTCTGTAAGTATCAGTTTCAATATATCAATGATGTTGGTTTGAGAATGTTCTGGTATTGCCTCATCCTTTCTACATGGTGAAGCATAAATCTTGTTTTAATTAAATGTGTTTCCAAGGACAGTAATCTTGAATCTAATTGGAAAGTTGCTGCAGGAGACTGGAGAATTGAAGAAAGATTTAAAGACTATGTCGCATAGTGCCAAGTTGTTGAGTGCCCCGTGACAGAACTTTACTTCCAAATAAAATTCATGGACATTGGGAATCTACTCCATAATGTAGGTTGAAGCCAGCATGTGTCACTTGTTACTCAAGCCCTTCACAGCCTCCTTTCACTTCTCCATCACTCCATCACTCCCCATTAATGCCAGAATCTACTTTCACCTGACTGCTCACAGTCCTTCAAATTGAACATGAAAATTCAGGCATGAAAAGCCAGGAGATTGGTGGAATATTGGAATATTCCAATATTCCACCAATCTCCTGCCTTTTCATGCCTGAATTTTTATTGACCCTCATGATAACTAATCTTACCTCCAAAATCCTTCTCCTCATCTCTATGACAGCCCCACTAGTTTGAATGTATCCACTTGCAAGCAACACTCCCTCTAGCCAATCCAGTGAATTTGTAATACTGACCCAACAAGAACCTTTACAAACCCAATGCAATTTCTAGCATTCAGAGCTTCTACAATTTTATCCAGTTTTGTCCATTAGTTTACCCAGCTGATCCTATTGCCCTATTCACTTTAAGTCAAATTTTAGCTACATATTATTGAGCTGTTATAAAAAAGAAGTTTTATAAAATTTAATTTTTGTCCTGTATTGAGGCCTATATAGTAATCTCGGGTAATCATAATTTGTTTATTGTTGGCTGTTTTTGAAAGATATGGTAACTTATAACCTTGGACAATAAGGAAAATGAATATGTGAATTGTCGTGGTGAATAAGGTGCTATGTAAATGTAAGTGGCTGCTGTGAATGATAATGTTCCATACTGAATACTCCAAACATTTCTCAGATAAGGCTTCATACTACATGTTGGCTTTTTATAGAAAGAAATTTAAATGCTAATTGTAATAGACCCTTGGGCTTAATTATTGATTTACATTCATTAATAATTCAAAGAAAGAAGAGCCTCGGTTCTAATAATGCTGAACATCTCAAGCAATCGCTTTTAACATTAAAGTATCACGGTAGAGTAATAACAGATTATTGACCAGAGCAGAGATCCAGCTGTGCAGAGAGCTAGTGATCAAACAAAATCTCCGCAGTGAGCACCAGAAGTGAATCAGACAGGAGATGTGTGTATTAAATGATTTTCAAATCAATGACATTTTAAAATGATTTCTTTCTCCTCACCTTTCCTTATTCTGGTATTATGCCTCAGAGCAGTTGACTGAATCTGTAGTATCATGCCTCATTTAAATTATGCCTTAGTCCACAGATATTTATAAATGCTTTTTTTTCTTATTTTATTGCACTGCAGATATCAGGATTTAGAAATCTTGTATCATTAAAATAAAATTGTATTCATAGCAGATTAGGAACTTTTGATGTATTTTAAGGCAACTTAAATCTGCTAATAAGCATATAACCCCTGTCTTTAATGATAGGTGCAAAGATGATGCACAATATTACAGATATGTCTTTGGCCAATATTAAAACTGAGCAGTGCCCAGAGAGTAGAAATTCACATCATTCACCTCATGCTGAAGAGCTTGGCATGGTAGCAGGAAATATCAGAAATCCAAGTACTTATTGATTTTCATTTCAAGTTGAACCACAGAAAAGGGAGAGAAGGGAAACACGTGGAGTAGATTTTCTAACAAAATTTGTTATCAGCAAATTTGTTGATAAAACCTAAACTTGCCTCCAATGATAAAATACATATTTATTGACAGATTCTCCTTAAAGATAACAAGAATAATTTGTGTTAGGCCAACTGAATAATATCCAATAAAATAGTCTATTCTATTCGAACCAAGTTAAAATCACTCTTTCTGTATTTCACAGTTAGGAGCTTAGAAAATCAAAATTGCACCACTATTCTCACTCTGCTTGATACATAACAATTACTAAGTATTGTTTTTAATTATTCCATACTGTTTTGATCCATTACCCAAAGTATATATCATAAGCATTTGGTATTCAATACACTAACCATATTTGTCAAACAACATATTTTTATCATTAACAAAATAGTAGTTTTTTTAGAGAAAGTACCCTTACCTCTGAGCCAGAAGGTTGAAACCCAGCTCTTTGTCATAAGCCCATAACCTTGTCTAATACTGCCAGAAAACTAGGATTTTAGAAATCCAGAGACCCAACTAGATATTGCAAAGGTTGAATTGCATGATAAAGATCCATTTTTATTGTATGAAGAAGATCAAGTTGTTTTCCTAGTATATGGCTATACTGTTCTTTGGTGTTTGAAAGTAGTTCAGCTTTCTCAGACATTGGGAATTTACTGTCACCAGCAGCAGAGTAGTAACACATAAGGAAACAGTCTCATTAAGTACAGTATGGGGCTCTTTTCTGACATTTGGTCAAGTATTTCTTTCTAATCTTTTAAAATATATTAACAAATCAGTTTAAATTATACATTTGCTCAGAGGAGGGGCCAACAGCTTTCTGAATTACAAGATGATTTTACAGAACACACAATGTATTTAACCTAACAGCACCAGGCAATACATACAAAGAACTGAGCAGGTCAAGCAGCATCTATGAAAATGAATAAACAGTCAACATTTTGAGCCGATACCCTTCTTCGGGACTGAAAAGGAAGGGGGAAGATGCCAGAACAAGAATGTGGGGGGAGGGGAAAGAGGCTAGCTAGAAAGTGATAGGTGAAGCCAGGTGGGTGGGAAAGGGAACTGATAGGAGAAAGCGGACCATAGGGGAAAGGGGTGGAGGAGGGGACCCAGAGAGAAGTGATAGGCAGGTGAAAAGAGGTCAACTGAACGTTCGTACCTGGGATCCTCAGTGGGTCCAAACTGAGAGACCTGAAAATGGATCTGGAAGCCATGTGGGACAAGATGGCGACGAATACAAGCTCCCAAGCAGGATATGTGGCTGTGGTACTGGGTCTGGGTGAGTGCATGGTTAACGAGTTGGAGGGCAGCAGAGATCACAGCTGGGGAGCGGAGAGAGAGGGTTTCACAGAACCCCTGTCGAAGAGAAGATTTAAACTTCTCCAGGATAGAGATTTCACAGCGGAGCAGCATATCAGAAACACAAGAAAGTCTGAAGTAACATCATATCTGGTACAAAAGTAAGTAATGGACTGGAAATTGTCATAAATAGTTTGAACTGTGTTTACTAGATAATCTGGAATTCCATCTCATTTCATCAAACATTCAATTTGAATTACAATAATGTAAGAACAAGTCATGTCCAAAGGACTAAATGGACCATCCTGCACCACAACATTGCCAGACAATTTGGAGAAAGCATATTATGAACATCCAGAACAGAACCTTTTAATAATTGACCATATCCTAAGGAGAATGGAGCCAATTAGTGAGGCATCCTGCAGATCAATATCAAAAAAAATTGCCTTCTTGTCCAAGCTACCAGTTTATTGATGCTGCTGTCCAGGTTTACACAAAGAAGTCAGTGTGCAGGATAGCTCATGTATGCGTAATGAAGGTGGGGGGGAAGGCTTTATAAGAACCAATTATTTCGAGCTGTAAGGAAAGGTTCATGTATGGAGGACAATCTTTAAATAAAAATGAACAAATCAAAGTTGTAGCTTCCCCATTCACTAATCCTTCAAATATATGAGATGATACCACAACACTGAGGAAGATTTGTAGTGAATGGTTTATGTTATGATCTTAAGAACTTCAGGAACCAATGAATATGAACTCAAGAAGTAACTCTTCCATTCAATAATCTGACCTGTTACAACACAGTCCCACAATGCTTGCATATCCTTTGACTTCCCAGAGATTCGAAATACCTATCCATGCCAGTCCTGAATATATTCATCTATGGCCCACTCGTACAGAGAATGTCTAAAGATGTGGTGAAAAAATCTAGGGTCTCATATTTGTGTTGAGGGCTAAATCTTAATTTTGAACTACCGTCACTATTGTATGCACCAAAAGACATCTCTCAGAGATTTCTCATTCACAGAAAACATGAAGCTCACTTCAGTTTTCACCATTATTTAAGGTTTGCAAATAGAGGAAAGTTGTCAAGGAACCACAAATTACTTCACGACCATAGCATAAATTTATTTATAATACCCTAAAATTTTTACAAACTAGATGACAGTTCCACTGTGGCGTGCACCTCTGAAACTAGATGTGATGAAGTATGGATCTTCCACACACAAATACACAAACACAGATATCCAAATTCCAGTACAGCCGATCTTATCTGTACAACCCATTGACACTCCAACATTGAATTCCTTACACCACAATTTCTTTGCAGCTTGCCAACAGTTCCACTAGCAATGTTGTATTTTCAATTACTTACATGTGCAAAAAGAACAGAAGCAAAAGAGTAGACCAGCAAACAATTTACATTTTGAATGAATCTGATTAATTCACACATATTTATTTTTAAACTTGAAAAGTGCTACTACTCTTTATGTTTGCTTTTATTCCTTTGACTTTTGTTCTGATAACCATGTTCAGCCTTTTGAAAACAGGTTCACTCTGAGTATGTAGATTATCAGCTGTCAAAGCATTTCTGTGGGCGGGAAACTGTTCTGAGGAAATTCACATCCATTCTGTACTCTAGAGTGAAACAATTTATAGTCCCTCTTCATTATGCTCTAATAGCCTGAAGATTTATGGCAGGAGTTTTTACAAATGCAATACAACTCAGTATAATTCTACTCTAAAATGTATTATTCCACATTAATTACTCTCCTATTCCTCAGGAATTTTCTATAAGACAAAATCGTTTTATTTTTACAAGCTGACTTAATCAAACATTTGTATTACAGCATTGTAAATCTGAAATTTATCTTCCCAACATTTTCCTTTTCAAATAAATTTTGTTGCGTCTGGACTAAGTGTGCAGAAATAATAAGCAGAGCTAAATGTTCCAAAAGTGAAGTTGCTAAGGAGAAATTCAAATTCCAGTAGCTGTTCATTTATATTGTCAGTAGCAATTAAATTGGCCAGACTGCAAGTTAATGATTTGCAATGACTTTGAAGTTCCAGTTGTAACAATAAACTCGCATTTGTTTGGGGTCCATTTCTATGGTGCTAAGTTTCTATGTGCTAATTAAAATGTAAAACATATTGCTGATACCAAGAGCATTTCAACTCGTACATCCAATATAAATCTTTCATTCTTCAAGGTCATGTATGGGGGCAGGGGTGTAGAAATTCCTTTGCATCAAATGAACATTTTATCCTGGCCCTTGAGAAGCACGGCACTCTCAGCAGATTGAAGGACTGGATGCCAAATTCAAGGCTGTTTTACTGTGAACTTGTACCTCACCAGGGATCATACTACTGTAGCCTGAGGGGTATTTTGTCCTGGGTACACTTGTAACATGTTAAGCTCACCATACTCCTTAGGAAAATCTAATGTAAACCTTGACTTTCTAAAATTCAGCAAAGAAACTCAAATTTTAATTATTGTGCAGGCACAATTTGAGATCTTACGTAATCTAAAATTTTATGAAGTATTTTCTATTTCCTAATAATTTTGATTGTTTTCTGTACAAAACTTTAACAAAGTGCCGTCTTCATTTCCCAGCACTCCTTAATTCAAGCAGAGCATCACAATGACACAAAACTTTTAATAATGAATTAAGATCCAAAAACACCTACTGTAGCTGTGCTGAATTGCCTTTCAAGTGAAAATATATATTTCCTTAAAATGTAACCTTACCAGCTAATCTTACCTCCCAGCTGATTTTTAAAATAAGTATAAGTTTTAGAAACTGTCTGTTTCTCAAAAGCAGATGAGTACTTCACAGGATTCAATCAGCATCAGAAATTGCAAAGACATGTAAACAAATAGTCTCCAACCCTTAAATTGATTTGACTCAGAACTCTTACAAGTGTCTCAATTATTCTATTCATTTTTTTATTTAGAAATATCTATAATTTGTTTAAGATATGTATGGTGTTGCTATCTGTGTTCCATGATTATATTTTTAAATCAGAATTAGAATTAATGTCACTGGCATATATCATGAAATTTATTGTTTTGCAACAGCAGTACTTTACAATACAAAAATAAAAATCTATAAATTTCTATAAATAATATATATATATATGATTAAATTAAATGAGTTGTGCAAAAATAGAGGGAAAAGTAGTAAAGTGTGTTCATGGGTTCATTGTCCATTTAGAAAGCTGATGGAAAAGGGAAAGAAGCTATTCCTGAAGTCTGAGTGTGTGTCTTCAGGCTCCTCTGCTGACAAAATAGAGCTGCAAATGGAATATGGAAAGAGACATACAAAGGATCTAACAATATAAAAGAAACAACGTTCAGGGGAAAAAATTAGACATGTAAACTAACATCAGTGGGAAAAGGAGTAGATGTGTTGAATAATTTATTTTCATTGGTATTAAGAGCTAAGAGATAGGATAACATTGTAGACATATCAAGAAAAGTGATGTTAATTTGGTTACAGCATCACATCAATATTAGCTTAAGCCACAGATCACTAATGAAGAAAATAAGGAAAACACTAAAAAGCATCATATCCCAGCATCAAATGTTTTCCATCTTGGGAAATCACTAATCTTCTAATATTTGCTTAATTTGAAACTATCCCATTTGATCAGAAAATTGTACATCTTTCTGTGTTTTAGAAAGATCAGCGAACATTAACGAGAAAAATATACATTAACTTACTAATAGCCAGGATTGCATAATTAAGGATGTAATGAATGACCACCTTTAATTCTTTCATTTGATCAGAAAGAGTCATCATTGAACTAAAATGCAAAACATGGAATCCTGACTGAATTTTGGAAGTGGTGACTAAAATTGTGAGAAGATCTGTGGATTTAATCTCTATAGTCTTAAAACATTTGATGAAATGCAAAATGCAAAACTGTTAGCTAAAGGTGGAACTGAAGGCGAATTATTAACTTGACTAAGAAATGGGCCGAGTGTTAGGAGATAAGTTAGGTAAATGAATAGGTATTCGAATTGGCCTCAACAACCTTCATATTAATTTGATTGAATAGAAAGCCCACACTCAAGCCTGCTTTTGGCACAAAGATAGCCAACGTGAACTGTGTAGATAGAAGCATAAAAGTACAGATATATATTAAAAGATTAGGTGGATGGAAAAATTGCAATAAGTAATTCTTATGTAGAGAAATGAGAAATTATCTGCTTCAAGCCCAAAGACAACAAAATGCATCCTATTTAGTGAAAAGCTAGAATAAGTAGAGATTCAAAAGACATTTTAGATAATTAGCTGTTGCAGGTACATATTGGAAATAATGAAAAAGCTAACTATATATGACATTTTACTTAGAGGAGTACTATAAGAAGGAAGTAATACAAAATCCAATGTAGACTATACTTGAAGTACTGTGAGCAGATCTGAACACCATAACTTATAAAGAATACATTGGCATCGAAGAGATTGAAGCAAATATATACCAAAATCATCCATAGGCTCAACAATAACTTACAAGATGAAATTAGACAAAATAAAAGAAATTACTGACTGAAATTTAGACTAAGGAGGGAGTTGGTAAATGTTTTCAAACTGATAGTTAAAGAGGCTATTTCCATTGGTTTGGGAGTCTAAGACAAGGCATCAAAGTTGAAAACGTTGTGTCTTTCTTTTCTAGACTTCTGCATGCAATGGTTGTTAGAAGTTCTGAAGCATCTTCCATAAAAAGCAATTAATGTTAGGTCAATTGTTATTTTTAACAAACAAAAAATAATTACTTTAATGGCACAACACCAAAGAGTCAACCAGCATTCATTTGATGCTATTTTCCCATCACAAGATGGAAAAGTTAAGGAATGTTCTCAGCGCTGAAGATGAAAAAGATCAGGGAGTGGAATATTCTCCTTCAGCTACTAAACAGACTTGAAGCAGGCACCATGATGTCAGCTTTTGCTATTCGTCTGTTTCATTGGATGCAATGGAACCAAGTTTCAGAAGGGCAATACAATAATTGACTGATGCTATAATACTGGAAATCAAAATTTCATTTGTATTCCCTGTTGTCAATTAGCTGTCAAATCATACTTGTATCTGATTACAGTAATTTAACCTCTGATCTTCCACAAGATGGAAAGTTAACTGCTTTACAGAGGGCACTGCTAATAAATGAATATTGAGTATTGCAGTCAATGACATCTGCCAGGTCATTAATGAAATGGAATTGGACCAGAAAAACTACAAATTCTGTACATACAAAACAAAAACAGAAAATTCAGGAGGCACTCAGTAGGTCAGATAGTATCAGCAGGGTAAAAAAAACCATTGATGTTTCAGGTCAAAGAGCTTTTGTCAGAACTGAAAAATCTTACACTGATAAGGGGCTTTTTTTACCCAAACCTGCAAGTCTGTTTCTCTCTCCACTATTACTGATTAACCTGCTAAATGATGGAATGCAGTTGCTCGAATACATATTCCAATTTATTCTTGCAGTTGTCCTTCAGAAACAGGCTGTATAGCCCATCATGGCTATAAGTTCGAAACATCACTAATCCCAGCTTCTTCCTCTTTTATCCAAAGCAGTATCAATTTTTCCTTTATTTCCTCGAATATAAAAGGTGTTAAAGGCACACTGCAAATCTAAGCCCTTTGTTTTATAACCAAATCAAAGTGAGGATAAATTAGCTTTGTAACCTTGTTCAACATTTATCATGATTGATTTTTGTCCAGCATTACTCATTTTTTATTTTGCTTTTAATCTGGATCAGTACAGGACATGTATCCTAAAGCACTAAAATGTAGAATTAAATATTAGCATATGTTTTTCATGTAAGTCCCTATTTAGACCCAAGATTGTTAATGATCTGCACATTCACTCACATGCTGTGGAAAATGTGAAGGTAAACAGGTTCAGTCACTGAGATCTGCCTTCTGCTGGGGGCACACTCCCAGCTATGGACCTGTACCTGGATATCATTATAGACAAGAAGGACACTGTTGTCTCCAATCATTCCAGGTAGCAGCCATATATTGTAGGTTGCAGCATATCCCCACATTTATAATGTGACAAAGACTCAATAAAATGAAAGAAGAGTTATCACCTTCTTTCTCTATATTAGAGAGCAGCAGGGAGTACATCCCTTTGGATAGGAAGACATGGCCAACAGCTGGAGTTGTAAAGTTGTAATGTTCCAATCCTGAGCAGCCCCAAGAGTATTGAATAACTTCCCATCAAAACGGTAGTGAGCTCAAGCTACGTATTTCATCTGATCTGACAGCAGTCCATTCATGCTTAGTAACTCAGTGCATGTAGGTCTCATCTCTAAATTACCCTCCACCAAATGGAAAGCGCTGGGATCTGAGATGACTGAAACAAGAGTAAGATGGACTGCATCGGACATGGATTTCCCAGCCAATGCCTTCTTAACAATGTCATCTTATGTGTAACTGAACTGTTGTCCTAAATAATAGTGGAAAAATTGGAACTGGGTTTGTTATTGGATTTGGAATTGGTTTATTTTTGGTACATGGCTAAGGTAGGTACTGTGAAAAGCTTGTCTTGCATTTCAAATCATTAAACAATCACTTGTAGTACAAAGTAAAGCAGTAACAGAATGCAGAATAAACTGGAACAACTACTGAGAAAATGCAGGGCAGATAGACAACAAACAAGATCATAATGAAGTAGATCATGAGGTCAAGAGTCCATCTTATCATACCAGGTTACCGTTCAAAAATCTTAGAACAGCAGGGTAGAAGCTGTTCTTGAATCTGTTGGTACCTGTTTTCAGGCTTTTATAAATCCTGCCCAGTGGGAGAGGGGAGAAGAAAGAATGACCAGGGTGGGTGGGGTATTTGATTATGCTGGCTACTTTACTGAGGTCATGAGAAATATAGACAGAGTCCATAGTGGGGAGGCTTGTACTGAAATGGATCCACAGCTCTCTGTAGTTCCTTGTGGTAATGAGCAAAGCAGTTGCCATATCAAGCCATGACACATTTGGAGAGCATACTTTCTATGGTGCATTGATAAAAATTGGTAAATATCAACAAAGGCATGCCAAATTTCTTCAGCCTCCTAAGGGAGGTGATTTTTCCTTATGCCTATTTCTAGAGATACCCTGTTTATACTTGGCCTTTAAGAACAAGCAGGTTGCTATCTATTTCTAATTCAAGAGACAGCTATGATAATATTAAACAAAATTAATTTCCATCCTTTACTTCCTATTGACCTTCATAACACCCTGCTCCCTATGAACCAATAAAAACATGAAGGGCCACAGAAGTGCAGCCTCAGCTCTCAAGGAGACAAAGTGGCAGTGTTGCATTTCTTTTTGGAAAGGGCTTCCCAATTGAGACAGGACACACACATGGTGTGTTTTATTTTGTTGCATACAGTCATTATTCATTTGTAGATGAACACTCAATACTCAAGATCCTGTTATCTTCTGTTGCATTGGGACTTGAGTTGATTAATGCCTCAACTCCTGCTTGATACCTAAATCTTCTCTGGAGGCTACAGAACGATACTTAAAGGTTTAAAAATGTGCAACAAAATGATATATTGAAAAATTTACCGTGAAATTTTACAGATCAGTTTGAATTTAACGAAGTCTCCAGGAATGAGAAATGTAACAATACAAGAAGCTGTCGCAACATTATTTTCATAAAATTTAACCCACTTGAGCTTTACCACTCCAATCATTTCCATCGCTTTCTTATTTTCATCTTCTCCAGCTCTTCCCTATGTTCTGGAAATCCCTCCCTAAATCTCTCCACCCATCCTCTTTATGGGCTTCCTTAAAATTCCCTTGAGAAGCACAAATTGAGATCTGTTCTTTATATCTGTCTTTTGGTTTGCTATCCATTTCAATTCTTAATGCTTCAGTGAATTTCCTGTGGATGTTTTTCAGCATTGAAGACTCCGTTGACAAAAATTTGTATTTCATCATTTTTATTGTGCTACATACAATTTTTTTAAATCACCTAATCTGTGAAACTTATTAAATAATCAGTAAATAGATAGATACTTTATTGATCCCAAAGGAAATTACAGTGTCACAGTAGCACTATAAGTAACAGATATACAAATATACAAATATCAGAAGAGAAGTAAGAAAGAATAAAAAATAAGTTAACTCAAACTGTCTAACAGGAGGGGTCATCACTTCCCTGGCTGTAGGTTGACTCATTATGAAGCCTAATGGCCGAGGGTAAGAATGACCTCAGATAGCGCTCTTTGGAGCAGCGCAGTTATCTTGGTCTATTACTAAAAGTGCTCCCTTGTTCAGCCAAGGTGGCATGCAGAGGGTGAGAAATATTGTCCAGAATTCCCAGGATTTTCCATAGGGTCCTTTGTTCTACCACAGCCTCCAGTGTGTCCAGTTTGACTCCTATAGCAGAGCCAGCCTTTCTAATCAATTTATTGAGCCTGTTAGCATCACCCGTGTTGATGCCATTACCCCAGCACAACACCGCATAGAAGATTGTACTGGTGACAACAGACCCGTAGAACATGAGAAGTAGAGGCCTGCATACTCCAAAGGACCCCAGTCTCCTCAGGAAGTAGAGGCAATTCTGGCCCTTCTTGTACACAGTCTCTGTGTTGGTGCCCCACTCAAGTCTGTCATCCAGGTGTATCCCCAAGTCCTCACCACATCCACATCCTTGCCATCAATAGTAACAGGGAGCAATGCAGGCTTAGTCCCCCTAAAGTCCATCACCATCTCCTTTGTCTTACCAACGTTGAGCTACAGATGGTTCAGCTTGCACCATTTGACAAAGTCCTCCACCAGGGCCCTGTATTCATCCTCCTATCCTCCCTTTATACACCTAACTATTGCTGAGTCATCAGAGAATTTCTGCGGTGTTGTATCTGAAGTCTGAGGTATACAGGGTAAGCAGGAAGGGAGCCAATACAGGCCCCTGTGGGGCCCCATGCTGCTTATAGTCATGTCTGACACACAGCTTTGAAACGACACAAACTGTGGCATGTCAGTCAGGTAATCCATTATCCAGGATATAATGGAAGTGCCAACATGCATTGAACGGAACTTTTGCCCGAGCAATGAGAGTTGTATGGTATAGAAGGCACTTGAGAAATCAAAAAATATGATCCTCACAGTGCTGCCCTGCTTAGCCAACTGGGAGTACGCTCTGTTCAGCAGGTAGATAGATGACAGCATCATCATCTCCAATATGTTCCTGGTAGGCAAACTACAGGAGATCAAGGGCTGATCTGATCAGGGGTCGGAGGTGAGCCAGGAGGTGACCTCTAGGGCCTTCATGATGTGTGAGGTCAAGGCCACTGGACGGTAGTCGTTCAAGACTTTCAGTTGGCCAACCTTATGTTCTGGACCACACATGATGTTTTCCGCACGGTTGGGGCCCTTTCCAGGCTGAGACTCCGGTTGAAAATGCACTGGAGAGCTCCACACAGCTGCTCAGCACACTCCTTCAGGACCTTGGGGTTCACACCACCCGGTCCCAGTGTTTTGCCATGCCTGAGTTTCTGCAGTCCCTTCTCTGCTCAGAGGTGAAGGTGAGTCCATGATGACTAGCGAGTTGGAAGGTGTGCACTGGAGGAGGTGAAGATTGGGACGATAGCAGTTGGTATGTAGAGGTGTGGATGCTAGGTGCAGGGCAAGGAAGGGATGTAGACAGTGGTGGCCTGTGTTGTTCATCCACGTGTTGAACTGGAAGGGGGAGGAGGGAGGAGGGGAGGTGTTGGTGCTGAGGGAGCATTGGGTGCCTCAGTACCTGGGTTGGTGTGCTGAACGGGGTGTGAACAGGAGGGCGACTGTCAAACTTATTGAAGAATTGGCTTAATTCATTAGCCCATTCATGGCTGCATTTCAGAAGGGCACTTTTCCCTATTTTGGTGTGATGAAGTGCAGCCTACGTGATTTCCACGGGCAGCTGCTTGCAGATGTGTCTGCTGCATCATTGCTCCTAAAACTAAGGGACATGGCCGGAACCTTCAAGGAGTATCACTATGGAAGCTACTTGAGCTATAGGAAAGTCTGCACTGGAGAGTTATTAGTGACTAGATGCAGCATGTTTGGGTACAGTGATTATGAGATACATTGAAACCCAGTAATTATTCATTTCAGTGTAAGAATTCTCCGTTCAGGCAAGTACATTTATAGATTAAAATAGGATGAGGCATTTTAATATCATCTTTTGTCTACTTTCTGAATAATTTACTGCTTTCTTTTCCTCAGAGCTAAACGACAGGTTGTAGATTACACAACACAGCTCCTTAATGTTAATCAAGAAAGGATGAATGTTTCCCAATAAATGAGGAATGCACAAAGGAAATTGTTCAGAAATTACAGATCCAATATTCCACTTGGCAGGACTTCCACTGAAATTGGACACAAATTATTTAAAACATGAGCAAATGCATTTTCCCCCACATTTTACACATGAAAAATAGTCAAAAAGGGTCCAATTTTTGGATACATCATATTCTGCCTTGATCAATCATTGATATCTCCAAATGTCTTCGAACAGAGGTCTTTGCTCCTCAAATAAATGAGAAAAAGGCCTTACTGTACTCATGGCCACACCAACCAGACTTCAGTTTCTATCATTAATTGTCATCCTAAGCTTTCAAAATACAGTATAACAAACAATCGACATAGTCTTAAATGTAACAGCAAAAAATAAATAAAAATGGGAAAAAAATTACTTAAGTTCAAAAACTGAAGAGCAGAAAGACTTAAAGTTGTTTCATTTCCTGTAATAAATGTTTGCAGAAATTGATGTCTGTACTGTAATTATGGCATCTGAAAGATTTGCCATAACTTGGGGCAGTTACTGCTGTTGCAAAACCTATATCTACTTCAAGCAGCTGTAGAAATCCAGTGATGCTTCATCATCTGAGTGTAACAAATAAAATTGGACAGTAAATGCTCCAACTCCTGACGATGTAATAAAGCAAAAGTCATTGATAAAGCGCCTGAGGATCACAGAACCCAGGACCCAACCCTGAGAAAATCAGTTCTAGCAATGTCCTCAGACTGAGGTGATTAGCCTCTAGCAGCAACAGAAATCTTTCTTTGCACCAGGTACAAATACAAGCTGCAGGCAGTTTGCTCCTTGAGTTCCCATTGAATTACACTCCTTAATGCAATCCCCAGACCAGAGCCTTGATGTTACAGGCAGTCCGTTACCACCTCACCAATCAAAGTCGATTCTTCTGAATACTAATGAAACAAAGCTATTCATCAATGGTCACTGAGAGCAGATGACCTGGTTCTTGAAGAATACGTGCATCTTAAATTGAAATGTTGATTATACCTTCCAGTCTGTTCTCAAGCATCAAAAAAGGGATAGTAATTACCAGGGGCATATCTACGAAAAATAACGCCTATGGCAAGCACTGAAATCTGACACCCATCTTTTAGATAACTTTACCATAATATCAGCTCAAAAATAAAAGTCAAGCTCGTTAATCTTTTAATTAACAAATTATGGCACTACATGAAAATTATAACTGCACCTTCCCTGCTTTCACTGATGCAAATTGGTCTATGATGTGATCAAAGTCAGTTTTTTCAGTTTCTTCTCTTTCTACACTTAGCAGAGCAGGATCAGAGTCTGCTTTGACCCATGGAGGCTCTCAAATACGAAAGTATTAGTTTTAACTTGCTGAATGATCTCTTACAGCTGGCAATGGAAACTGTGATGGTTAGCATTATCTGAATAGCAATGCGAAGATTGGAGAAGACGCTCTCATCTCCATACTGAACAATAAATTCAGGAAGCTCTTCAGAGCTTGATATTTTCATGTTGACCTGCCTTGATAGCAACATTCTGCAATCCAAAATTTCTTCATATAGCTGCTGTCCATCAACATCAGAGCTGTACAATTCACCCAAATTTTCGCACTTCTTCTTTAAGTTGTTACATGTCGGCGCCATAACACAGTCCCTCGACATCGAGAAGGAACCCAAACTTGGCGTCGGTGTCGTGCAAAGAAGCGAACCTTTCGTCCATTTCTCTGTGAAGACGGTCGAGTGTTCCCTTCATGACTCTTTCCATTTCCTCCTTAGCTGTTAACCCAGCGTCTCTCGAGTTCTCATCAGCCATTCATTTCTTTAGCCTCTGACATCTTTCAACTTCAATATTCCATTCTTGACAGAGACTGACTCCTTCTTTGAGTGACTCACTGATCAACACTTCTCACCCATCATCAAAAATGATCTCGGAGGGCTTTCAAATCCAGGGCAGCATCCTGGAGGTTCATGCTAGGATCCTGCAGCCTCTTTTGAATATGGTCAATGCAAATGAGTACTTCGTTCCAAAACCAGAAAATCGTAGCTCAACATGCGGTTGTACAGCTGCCTTGCATCACTTCTTGTTTCACTGGTCTCATTTTCATTGTCTATCATGTCCTGGAGAACTTGAAGTATCTCCTCAAGGTACTTGTTGATGGGCTTCACTGCTTCTGTCCTTGCACTCCACCTGGTTTCAGACTCCGACTTAACAACCACAGGCACAGCGTTTTTGAGTTTTTCCCAGTGCTGTGTTGAACAAGAAAAAAACACGTAGAGAGCTTCGATGGTTCCAGAAATCGTGACCATCATTGTATCCTGCTTGGCTGCATGTACACCCACCAAGTTGAGTGAGTGATTGTCGCAATTCACGAACACTGCCAGGTTGTTTTTCTCACTTATTCTTTGATGAATACCACTTCTGTGTCCAGCCATCACAGCAGCATTGTCATAGCACTGTGACCGAAAATCTTGTAGCTCCATTTCCTCCTTCTCTAGCTGTTTCAAGATGTCTTCAACCAAACTCTCAACATCCTTCTGGCTTATCTGGATAAAACCAAGGAAGGACTCTCTAACACGGATTGTTTTCCTCTCAAAATCAACTTCCACAAACCTCACTACTTCTGACATCTGCTCACGGTGTGCCTGATCAGGAGTTGAGTCGAACATGAGACCATAGTACTTGCTTTACAAATGCTTCGCAGTAAACTCTGGCGAACAGTGGATGCCAACATATTGATGAATTCGTTCTGGACACCCGGTGAAAGATAAGACGTGGATCCAGGATGACTTTCCAAATGAGTGAGGTGTTCTTTTATGACAAGGTCAAAGATGGCCATTAGTTTCAATAAGCCAAGAAAATTTCCCACATTGGAGTCATTGTCTAGCTGAAGTGACTCCCTGTGTCCTCGCAAATCCAGGTTCTGAGTCGCAAGGGATTTTATGCAGTGAAGGATTCTCATCAAGATATCACACCACTTCTGCTTTTCCTTCTCAATCTGTGACTGAAATACTGCGTCAATAACTCCTCTGTTTCCAGCTAAATTTCTTCCCATTTCTTTCCACTGTGTGAAGCATTCCCGATGATTCTTGGCATTTTCATGAACACTAATCCTTTCAGGTGCTTTCCACTGGTTGAATCCACTTTCCTGCTCCAATGAGGATTGATGGTCTGACCGGGAATAGAGAAGACAACAGATACAAAATGCAAACGTTTTAGAAGGGGAATAGACCAGCCATGAGCGAGTCACTTCCTCACCATTACCATTTCCCAATTTGCTCTTGAACCAAGTTTTGTACATTAAGCGGTTATTTGTTGTTAGGAAAGGCCCCTCACTGTTCTAGAAATACTTCGAACCCAGCTTTATTATTTCTGTTCTCAATGCATCAGGCAGAATTGCTTTTCCAGTATCCTTGTCAAATTTCAGAAGTCCAGTGTCATGCTGTTCAATCACTTCTGGGATGACAGTTCGAGGCTCTTTGACACCATCCAGTTCACTAGGTTCAGTGTTGTCAGGTTCAATCTCATCAGGTAAAATCTCGTCAATAAACTCAATATCACCACCACCACCATCGTTTTCCCCTCCTGTTGTGTCCACGTTCTCTGTGGCAGCCTCACACTTAATCTCCTCATACTCGGATTTACCTGACTTGACTTTCTCCTCGACCTGTGACGCATTTGTACTTGATCCACCTTCGAATTCTTACAAACTTGTAGCAGGTGCAGGCGACTCCATGGAATGTGTCGAACTACTTGTTCCGGGCTTTTCAAAGAAGGGCATGAAGAACTTGCTGAACTTCTTGGCTTCCTCCATGTCCAACTTTCATCTCTTCTGTCCTTCAGCTCCACTTTCCTTCCTCTTCGTGAAGAAACATTTCATGGTCTTCTTACACAATGCTCTGAAATAAGGCCATCCTAGTGCTTCTCACCCATGATAATCAAAGACAGATCATACATCTGAAGAAAATTCTTTTTTCACTATCCGAGGATGGCTTGTCTGACTTTAATACAAACTACTCAGTGGCACCCCCCCCCCCTCAAGTGGCGCCCAGGGCACGTGCCATACCTGCCATACATTAGATACGCCACTGGTAATTACCAAGGTTCAATATGTCCTCTTTCTGAGGACAAACATACAAATATACATGGACATTTTTTCAAATTGCTAGTGTTGAAGCTGTTCTGAAACTTTGTGGATAGAACCATGGTTAGTTCTGGAATATAGGTCTTCAGCAGCATAGACAAGTGATTCCAATGCTGTCGATCACTTCTAAGGTTAGTGAGGAGTAGTTTACAGTACACTGGTTGAAGAATGGATTGTGGCTTCAGAAGACTGAGATGGGTCATTCTGGCTGAATGTGTCTGGAAATTCACCACTCGCTAGAATGAGGATGTTCATGATTTACTTGTTTATCATCTAATGCTTAAGAATACAGTGTTAAATGTTTAAGAATGTTTACCATTATTAGAGAGCTGCATTACTCTTTAAACTCCTTCCCTATTTATTATTTCTAAACACCTTATTATCACAGAGGTTATACTGTTTGCTATGATAGTTCTCCTTCACCATTCGCCATCCCCTTTTTCCTCACTCACCCTATCTCCTTGCCTGCTCCTCCCCACGTTTCTTTCTTCATGCCTTTCTGTCCTCTCCTATTAGATTCCCCCTTCTCCAGCCCTGTATCTCTTTCACCAATCAACTTCCCAGCTCTTTATTCCACCCCTCTCCCCTTCCCGGTTTCACCTATCACCTTATGTTTCTTCCTCCCCTCTCCCGCCTTTTAAATCTACTCCTCATCTTTTCTTTCTCCAGTTCTGCTGAAGGGTCTTGGCCCAAAACGTCGATTGCACTCTTTTCCATAGATGCTGCCTGGCCTGCTGAGTTCCTCCAGCATTTTGTGTGTGTTTGCTGTGATAGCTTGGCTCATTCCTATTTAGACACGGGTGACGCATTTGTTATTTTCCAACCCTCCACATATTTCTTACAACTTTTGGCGGTTGAAAGGTTAATGTAAGTGCTTTAGCAACCTTAAACAAAATCTAATACATAGCCAGCCTCTCTAGTATCTTGTCAATTTTCACCCCATTCATTGTGTTTACTATCTCCTCTTATTGACAGTTTTCATTTCATTGGTAAAAATTGACGAAAAGCAGTAAATATCCCAACATTCTCCTGTCTTTGTTAGTTCCCCTTATCACCTACACCTATGTGGATTTCTTCTAGGTGCTGTAGTTTCTACCCACATCGCAACGATGTCCTAGTAGATAAATTGGCTGCTACAAATTGCCTGTTATAGTAGGTTAATGGCAACAAGAATCAAAGGGAAGTTGATGGGCATGTGAGAGAGAGGATCTGTCCCAGATGTACAAGGAAATAAAGATGGGGAAATGAAGCTGATAGGATTGCTCCCCTGGGACTTAGCATCAACCTGACATGGCGACAGGCTTAAACGAGAGAGAATCTGCAGCTACTGGAAGTCCGAGCAACAAGCACAAAATGCTGGAGGAACTCAGCAGGCCGGGCAGCATCTAGGAAAAGAGTACAGTCGCTGTTTCAGGCTGAAAGGTCCTGCCAAAGGGTTTTGGCCGAAACATCAACTGTACTCTTTTCCTAGATGCTGCCTGGCCTGGTGAACAGCCTCCTCTGTAGCATTACAAGTATATGCCTCTACCCCTCGGTCACGTCAAGTTCCTCAAAAAGTTCTGCTCATTCGCCTCGGTAAGATTTAAGCAGAATGCATTCTAATTGAATTCCATTGTCATCTCCATGTTCCTAGCAAGAGTCCATATCATTTTACTTCATTGATCCCAGAAGATTTATGAAATGTTGTTCATGACTGTTTGCATCATTTCTTTCCCTAAGTCTTGCTATCGCCTAGCACTGGTTAGACATTCGCCTGCGTTATTCAGTATGTGAACCACAGCACATCTGTTACTGATGAACTGTATTCACCCCAATCACGTGCATGATTTGTCCCCAGGGCTGCTGGATTTCAAACTGCAGTTGTGTGCATGGAAGTTCTGGCCCACTGTATTTTGTCAGAACAGTGTGATCTTGAGCACGTCACACAGGATGATTAGAAAACAGAATAATATACTGCTGAAGCATGGTTCACAAATTCTTTAAATAGGAAATGCCATTATCTAAAAATGCTATTGAATTTACTGGAAGCCCAAAACTATTCTGCTCATAGCAGCACTTTTAAACTAATACCTGAGAATCAAACTAATTTGATCTGCTTGTAAAGTGCCGAGGTTTCCTTCGACATCAATAAATCACTTTGGCGGCTTTCTGGAAGAAAGTCTTCAATAACAAATGCGGAATAATAGTTGGGTTGTGTCAATATGAATTAAGTCAGGCTGACTCAAAATGACCCCGGCAATATTTTAAGACAATTATAAAATTTGAGTGACAAAATGTTTTGTACTTTTGAGATGGGCGCTCATCAGAGATATAATTTGTAAACAATTCAAGGCGTTTTTCATAACAACTGCAATCATTTCCATGGTCATATTTCAAAAAGGTGCATTTTTTCCAATGAGTTGTATATTATCAATGAAAATTGACCTAAAAATTGCTATTATCACTCCTGTGTAAATGAAATCAGTTAAAGTTTATAAGACTGTTGACTGTTTATTCTAGGATTCCTCCAGTCAGTTACCTTGGTTTGAAGTAGGTTTCAACCTGAACAGCAATGAAATACTTGTAAAAATCATCTAGGAAAAAAAGGTGGGTAATTAATTTACCACCTTATCGTCCTGACAATTGGCAAGTCTGTATTGAACCATCAACTGGCTTTAGTGCACGTTAAAAGTACTGCAGACTACTGCTGTATGCTGAAATGTGTGGGTTGATGCACATATTTTATGTTAATTAATTTTGAATGTATTATATTGGTATAATTTATTGATAATATGAATCTAGCGTACAGACCACAAATAAAAGAATAGTTCGTGCAAGTGGACAAAATAAGAAGATTCCTTTACATTAGTTAGTCTGAATCAGTGTTTTCAGCCTATAAACAATCCCATTACCATGAAAAAGATGTAAGTTGAATAATAGATTAAACATATTCAACCAGATGTGGTTAATTTACTCAAACAATTTTGTAGTATGGATAAACAAAGTACATTTTTGATTTACAATAGCATATTCACAGAAAAAAGAATGGCCTGAAACATCAATGTAAAATACAATTGAAGTACCACTGTGCTGAAAGTCAATGTACGCCTTTATTCTATTACTTACTGAACAGAGCAGCCTCAATCTTCAAATTGTCTTCCTGTTTTATATTAAACCAGATACTGAAGGATAGGTTGGACAGGCTGGGTGAGTGGGCAGATGCATGGCAGATGCATTTTGTTAGAACAGGAAGGCAGATTACTATCTGAATGGTGTCAAGTTAGGAAAAGGGAAGTACAATGAGATCTAGGTGTCCTTGTTCATCAGTCACTGAAAGTAAGCATGCAGGTACAGCAGGCAATGAAGAAAGCTAATGGCATGTTGGCCTTCATAACATGGGGAGTTGAGTATAGGAGCAAAGAGGTCCTTCTGCAGTTGTACAGGGCTCTGGTGAGACCACACCTGGAGTATTGCGTGCAGTTTTGGTCTCCAAATTTGAGGAAGGACATTCTTGCTATTGAAGGAGTGCAGCATAGGTTCACGAGGTTAATTCCCAGGATGGCGGGACTGTCATATGTTGAAAGATTGGAGCGACTGGGCTTGTATACACTGGAATTTGGAAGGATAAGAGGGGATCTGATTGAAACATATAAGTTTATTCAGGGATTGAACATGCTAGAGGCAGGAAACATGTTCCTGATGTTGGGAGAGTCCAGAACCAGAGGCCACAGTTTAAGAATAAAGGGTAGGCTATTTAGAACGGAGTTGAGGAAAAACTTTTTCACCCAGAGAGTCGTGGATCTGTGGAATGCTCTGCCTCAGAAGACAGTGGAGGCCAATTCTCTGGATACTTTCAAGAGTGAGTTAGATAGAGCCCTTAATGATAGCGGAGTCAAGGGATATGGGGAGAAAGCAGGAACAGGGTACTGATTGTGGATGATCAGATCACAGTGAATGGTGGTGCTGGCTCGAAGGGCCAAATGGCCTCCCCTGCACCTATTATCTATTGTCTATTGTCTATAGTTTTAGAGATGGGGTTTACCTGAATGAACACTTCATTTTTCTGAAATTTGAATGTAATGAGACCATGAGATATAGGATCAGAATTAGGCCATTTGGCCCATCGAGTCTGCTTCACCATTTCACCATGTCTGATCCACTTCCCCCTCAGCCTGAATCTCCTGCCTTCTCCCCATCTCCCTTCATGTCCTGACTAATCAGAATCTATCACCCTCTGCCTTAAATATACTTAAAGACTTGGCCCCACAGCGGCCTGTGGCAATGAATTCCACAGATTCAACACTATCTAGCTAAAGAAATTCTTTCTCATCTCCATTCCAAATGGAATTTCTATTTCAAATGGACTGTGTCCCCTAGACTTAAACTCCCCCACCATAGTAAACCAAGGACACGTTCGGCACAGCAATGTGGGTCGAAGGGCCTGTATTGTGCTATGTTTCTATGTTTTAAACATCCTCTTCATATCCACTCTATTGCAGCTTTTCATCAATCAATAGATTCCCACCCCCCCGATTCTTCTGAATTCCAGTGAATATAGGCCCAGAGCCATAAAACACTCCTCATATGATAAGCCTTTCAATCCTGGAATCATTTTCGTGAACCTCCTTTGAACCCTCTCTAATGTCAGCACATCATGTCTTAGATACGGGACCCAAAACTGCTCAAAATACTCCAACTAGGGCCTCATCACTGTCTTATAAAGCCTCAACATTACACATTTGCTTTGATATTCTAGTCCTCTCAAAATGACTGCTCACGTCAAAATCAGAATCGGATATGACTGGCATGAGACGTGAAATTTGTTAACTTAGCAGCAGCAGCTCAATGCAATACATAATCTAGCAGAGAGAAAAAAAAATTAAAAAAATAAAAATAATGATAAATAGACAAGTAAATCAATTACATATATTGAATAGATTTAAAAACATGTGCAAAAACAGAAATACCATATATTAAAAAAAAGTGAGGTAGTTTCCAAAGATCCAATGTCCATTTAGGAATCGGATGGCAGAGGGGAAGAAGCTGTTCCTGAATTGCTAGGTGTGTGCCTTCAGGTTTCTGTACCTCCTACCTGATGGTAACAGTGAGAAAAGGGCATGCCCTGGGTGCTGGAGGTCCTTAATAATGGACGCTGCCTTTCTGAGACACCACTCCCTAAAGATGTCCTGGGTACTTTGTAGGCTAGTACCCAAGATGGAGCTGACTAGATTTACAACCTTCTGCAGCTTCTTCCGGTCCTGTGCAGTAGCCCCTCCATACCAGACGCTGATGCAGCCTGTCAGAATGCTCTCCACTGAACATCTATAGAAGTTTTTAAGTGTATTTGTTAACATGCCAAATCTCTTCAAACTCCTAATAAAGTATAGCCACTGTCTTGCCTTCTTTATGACTACATCAATATGTTGGGACCAGGTTAGATCCTCAGAGATCTTGACACCCAGGAACTTGAAGCTGCTCACCTCTCTCCACTTCTGATCCCTCTATGAGGATTGGTATGTGTTCCTTCATCTTACCCTTCCTGAAGTCCACAATCAGCTCTTTTGTCTTACTGACGTTGAGTGCCAGGTTGTTGCTGCAGCATCATTCCACTAGTTGGTATATCTCACTCATGTACGCCCTCTCGTCACCACCTGAGATTCTACCAACAATAGTTCTATCATCAGCAAATCTGTAGATTGTGTTTGAGCTATGCCTAGCCACACAGTTATGTGTATATACAGAGTAGAGCAGTGGGCTAAGCACACATCCCTGAGGTGCGCCAGTATTGATCGTCAGCGAGGAAGAGATGTTATCACCAATCTGCACAGACTGTGGTCTTCCAGTTAGGAAGTCAAGGATCCACTTGCAGAGGGAGGTACAGAGGCCCAGGTTCTGCAACTTCTCAATCACGATTGTGGGAATGATGGTATTTAATGCTGAGCTATAGTCGATGAACAGCATCCTGGCGTAGGTGTCTGTGTTGTCCAGGTGATCTAAAGCCATGTGGAGAGCCATTGAGATTGCATCTGCCATTGATCTATTGTAACAATAGGCAAATTACAATGGGTCCAGGCCCTTGTTGAGGCAGGAGTTCAGTCTTGTCATGACCAACCTCTCAAAGCATTTCATCAGTGTTGATGTGAGTGCTACCAGGCGATAGTCATTAAGGCAGCCCACATTATTATTCTTAGGTACTGGTATAATTGTTGCCTTTTTGAAGCAAGTGGGAACTTCTGCCCATAGCAGTGAGAAGTTGAAAATGTCCTTGAATACTCCCACTAGTTGGTTGGCACAGGTTTTCAGAGCCTTACCAGGTACTCCATCGGGACCTTCCGCCTTGTGAGAGTTCATTCTCTTTAAAAACAGCCTAACATTGGCCTCTGAGATGGAGATCACAGGATCATCAGGTGCAGCAGGGATCTTCACAGCTGTAGTTGTGTTCTCCCTTTCAAAGCGTGCATAGAAGGCGTTGAGTTCATCTCATAGTGAAGCATCGCTGCCATTCATGCGATTGGATTTCACTTTGTAGAAAGTAATGTACTACAGACCCTGCCAGAGTTGCCGTGCATCTGATGTTGCCTCCAACCTTGTTCAGAATTGTCTCTTCAGCCTTGAAATTCCCCTCTGCAAATCATACCTGGCTTTCTGGTATAAGCCTGTGTCGCCAGACTTGAATGCCACAGATCTAGCCTTCAGCAAATGACTGATCTCCTGGTTCATCCACGGCTTTTGGTTTGGGAATGTACAGTAAGTCTTTGTGGGCACACACTCATCCACACAGGTTTTAATGAAGTTGGTAACAACTGCAGCATACTCATCCAGGTTCAAAAATAAATCCCTGAAAACAGTCCAGTCCACCAATTCAAAGCAGTCTTGTAGGTGGTCCTGTGCTTCCCTTGTCCATACCTTCTTGGTCCTCACTACTGGTGCTGCAGTCTTCAGTCTCTGCCTATAGTCAGGGTTTAGAAGTACAGCCAGGTGATCAGACTTCCCGAAGTGAGGGCATGGAATAGCACGGTAGGCATTCTTGATGGTGGTGTAGCAATGGTCCAGTGTGTTGTTTCCTCTGGTATTGCAAGTGATCTGTTGATGGTAGTTGCTTAGTGATTTTTTTCAGACTGACCTGGTTATAATCTCTCAAAATGATGGTGAAGGCATTAGGGTACGCTGTTTCGTGCATGTTGATCCCATTGCTCGGATCATCTAAAGCCTGCTTGACATTGGCCTGAAGTGGAATGTAAACTGCTACCAAAATGACCCTAGAGAACTCTCATGGTAGGTAAAAAGGATGGTACTTTACTGCTAGATATTCCAGGTCTGATGAGCAGAATTGGAACAGCATTGATATATTTGTGCATCAAGAAGAGTTGATCATAAGGCATACTCCTCCCCCTCTGCCTTTGAGAGACTCTATAGATCTGTCCTGACAGTGTATAGTAAACCCGTCAATCTGGATTGCTCCATCCGGTACGGAAGGGGTTAACTAGGATTCTGTGAAACAAAGGACACACGTGGTCCTAATGTCCCTCTGATTCAGCACCCTAACTATTAGATCATCGATCTTATTCACCAGAGACTGCAGGTTTGCCAGCATACTCATCCAGATTTGAAGATGAATCCCTGAATACAGTCCAGTCCACCAATTTAAAGCGGTCCTGTAGGCACTCTTGTGCTTCCCTTGCCCATACCTTCTTGGTCCTCATTGCGGGTGCTGCAGTCTTCAGTCTCTGCCTATACTCAGGGAGATAGTCAGTATAGGGAGTTTCAAACGCTGTTTCCTTAAACGCACTTGTAGCCCCAATCTACACCCCATATCTCCTCCAAGGTGTCCTCCTTGGCCACTTCCAACCACAGTCGGTGCCGTTTCTGTCCGTTTTAAGCAGCGATAGTTCGTTTAAACACATTAAGACATCTTTGTTGACTGTACTGACCTTGGAAACAGTTGTGCTTTTTAGCTATATCAGGCTGAAATGCAAACATTTAATTGTATCCATTGAGAGTACTGCTGCTACTTGAGTCAGGCCTGCATTATATTTGCATTCCTCATCACCAATTCAATACACAAATTAACCTTTAGAGAATCCTGCGGAAGGATTCCCAGGTTCCTTTGTATCTCAAATGTTTGAATTTTCTCTCCTTTTTGAAAATAGTCCACATTTTTAATTCTTCTACCAAAGTGCATGACCATACACTTCCAACACTATTCCATCTGCCACTTCTTTGCCCATTCTTCTAATCTGTCTAAGTCCTTCTGTAGCCTTTCAGTTTCCTCAACACTACCTACCTCTCCACCTTTCTTTGCATTGTCCACAAACTTGGCCACAAAGCCATCAATTTCATCATCAAAATCACTGTCATATAAAGTAAAAAGAAGTGGTGCCAACACAGACTCCTATGAAACTCCACTAGTCACCAGCAGCCAAGCAGAAAAAGCTCCCTTTATTCCAGTATTTGCTTCCTGCCAATCAATCACTGTTCTATCTGTGCTAGAATCTTTCCTGTAATGCCATAGGCTCTTAACTTGTTACGCAGCCTTGTGTGTGGCACCTTATCAAAGGCCTTCTGAAAATTCAAGGACACAGCATCCACCAATTCTCCTTTATCAATCCTGCTTGTTATTTCCTCAAAGAATTCCAAAAGATTTGTCAGGCAAGTCTTTCCCTTAAGGAAACCTTGCTGACTTCAGCTTGTTTTATCATGATCCTTCAGCTACTCCAAAACCACATCCTTAACAATTGACTCCAACACCTTCCCATCCACCGAGATTAGACTAGCTAGCCTATAATTTCCTTTCTTCTGCCTCTTTCCCTTCTTAAAGAGTGAAGTAACACTTGCATGAGGGAATCTGCAGATGCTGGAATCGCACATCATCAAAAACACACCATCCCTACTGTGAAGCATGGTGGCGGCTGTATCATGCTGTGGGGATGTTTCATTGCAGCAGGCCCTGGAAGGCTTGTGAAGGTAGAGGGTAAAATGAATGCAGCAAAATATATGGAAATCCTGGAGGAAAACCTGATGTAGTTTTCAAGAGAACTGCAACTTTGGAGAAGAATTGTTTTCCAGCAAGTCATTGACCCCAAACATAAAGCCAAAGCTACACAGGAATGGCTTAAAACCAACAAATTTAATTCCCTGGAGTGGCCAAATCAGAGTCCAGACCACAATCCAATTGCAAAGTTGTGGCTGGACTTGAAAAGGGCTGTTCTCTCATGACCCCCATGTAGTCTGACAGAGCTTGAGAAGTTTTGTAAAGAAGATTGCATAAATATTCATCCCCCTTTAATATGACAAACCAAATCATCACTGGTGCACCCAACTGAATTCAGAAGTCACGTCATTAGTTAAATGGAGATCTACTTTTGGAGACCTGCGTGCAGTCAAGGTGATTCAACTGATTGTAATAAAAATACACCTGTAAATCTGGAAGGTCCAACTGCTGGTGAGTCTGTATCCTGGCAAAAACTACACCATGAAGACAAAAGAACACTCCAAGCAACTCCGCGAAATGCTTATTAAAAAGCACAAGTTAGGAGGTGGATACGAGAGCATTTCCAAGTCACTGAATATCCCTCGGAGTACAGTTAAGTCAATCATCAAGAAATGGAAAGAATATGACACAGCTGTAAATCTGCCGAGAGCAGGCTGTCCTCAAAAACTGAATGACAGTGCAAGAAGGGGACAAGTGAGGGAGTCCACCAAGAGAGCTATGACAACTCTGGAGGAGTTACAAGCTTTATTAGCTGAGATGGGATAGTCTGCACATACAACAACCGTTGCCTGGGTGCTTTCTGGAAGAATGGCAAAGAGAAAGCCACTGTTGAAAAAAACTCACATGAAATCTCAGCTAGAGTTTGCCAGAAGGCATGTGGGAGGCTCTGAAGTCAGCTGGAAGAAAGTTCTATGGTGTAATGAAACCAAAATTAAGGTCTTTGGCTATCAGACTAAACACTATGTTTAGTGTAAGCCAAACATCGCACATCATCAAAAACACACCATCCCTACCGTGAAGCATGGTGGTGGCTGCATCATGTTGTGGGGATGCTTCACTGCAGCAGGCCCTGGAAGGCTTGTGAAGGTAGAGGGAAAAATGAATGCAGCAAAATACAGGGAAATCCTGGAGGAAAACCTGATGTAGTTTGCAAGAGAACTGCAAGTTCGGGGATTTGTTTTCCAGCAAGTCATTGACCCCAAGCATAAAGCCGAAGCTACACAGGAATGGCTTAAAAACAACAAACTGTGATTCAATTTTTAGAATGCCATGGACTCGATCCAAGACCCTGGTCCTGGCACCAGGGAGGCAACGAACCATCCAGGTGTCTCTATCGTGTCCACAGAATCTCATTTCTTTTCCCCTAACTGTGGAATCTCTACTATAGTCCTCTTCACCTCCATTTTCATCTGAGCCACAGCGGTAGACTCAGGGCCAGAGACCTGGCTGCTGTGTCTTCTCCCTGGTAGATCGTCCCCCTCAACAGTATTCAAAGTGGTGTACTTATTATCTAGGGGAATGGCCACAAGGGTGTCTTGTACTGACTGCCCATCTCCCTTCCTTCTGACAGTCACCCAGTTACACACCTCCTGAAAACCAGAGGTGACCACTCCCCTGTAGCTTCTGTCCATCACTTCCTCGGTCTGCATGAGCTGAAGGTCATCCAGCTGCGGCTCCAGTTCCTTAACATGTTCTCTGAGCAGCTGCAGCTCGATGCACCTGGTGCAGGTGTGCTTACCTGGGAGGCTGGTGGTCCCACGATTTCCACATCTCACACACAGAACAAAACACAATCAGACATGTCCTTGAGTAAATACCTAAATATAGTATGAAATAGAGAACCAGGAGGGCGAATTTACGGGTTTAATGACATTTTTGAAATACTTGTCCAAAAAGGTTTGAATAAAGTTGTTTTTACCATTTAATGAAAATTCTAATTGTATAAGGTTTTCATAATCATTTCTGATTGAAAGCCAATCAACAAAAGTATTAATTCTGTTTCTTCCACTACAAACAGAAACATAGAAACATAGAAAATCTACAGCACAAAACAGGCCCTTCAGCCCATAATGCTGTGCCGAACATGTACTTACTTTAGAAATTACCCCGGGTTACCCTTGGCCCTCTGTTTTTCTAAGCTCCATGTACCTATCCAAGAGTCTCTTAAAAGACCCTATCGTATCTGCCTCTACCACCATTGCCAGCAGCCCATTCCACGCACTCACCACCCTCTGCGTAAAGTACATACCCTTGAAATCTGCTCTGTACCTGCTTCCAAACACCTTAAAACTGTGCCCTCTCATGTCAGCCATTTCAGCCCTGGGAAAAAGCCTCTGACTATCCACACAATCAATGCCTCTCATCATCTTATACACCTCTATCAGGTCACCTCTCATCCTCCGCCGCTCCAAGGAGAAAAGGCCGAGTTCACTCAACCTATTCCCATAAAGTATGCTCTCAAATCCAGGCAACATCCTTGTAAATCTCCTCTGCACCCTTTCTATAGTTTCCACATCCTTCCTGCAGTGAAGTGACCAGAACTGAGCCCAGTACTCCAAGTGGAGTCTGACATGGGCCCTATATAGCTGTAACATTACCTCTCGGCTCTTAAACTCAATGCCACGGTTGATGAGCCACCTCACACTTACCTGGGTTGAACTCCATCTGTCACTTCTCTGCCCAGTTTTACAATGTCCTGCTGTAACCTCTGACAGCCCTCCACCCTATCCACAACACCGCCAACCTTTGTGTCATCAGCAAATTTACTAACCTATCCCTCCACTTCCTCTTCCAGGTCACTTATAAAAATCACAAAGAGTAGAGGTCCCAGAACAGAGCCCTGAGGCACACCACTGGTCACCGGCCTCCATGCAGAATATGACCCGTCTACAACTGTTCTTTGCCTTCTGTGGGCAAGCCAGTTCTATCCACAAAGCAATGACCCTTGGATCCCATGCCTCCTTACTTTCTCAATAAGCCTTGCATGGGGTACCTTATCAAATGCCTTGCTGAAATTCATATACACTACATCTACTGTTCTTCCTTCATCAACGTGTTTAGTCACATCCTCAAAAAATTCAATCAGGCTCGTAAAGCACGACCTGCCTTTGACAAAGCTATGCTGCCTATTCCTAATCATTATATGCCTCTCCAAATGTTCATAAATCCTGCCTCTCAAGATCTTTTCCATCAACTTACCAACCGCTGAAGTAAGGTTCACTGGTCTATAGTTTCCTGGGCTGTCTCTATTCCCTTTCTTGAATAAAGGAACAACATCTGCAACCTTCCAGTCCTCCAAATGCTGCATGATCTGCTGAGTATTTCCAGTATATTTTTTACATTGCAGATATCTAGCAATTGATGTATGTTTTGATTTATTATTCTGTTGTCTGCATATTGGGTTGCAACAGTGAGGTAGGCATGAAGGTGCAAGTCCTTTTATCATTGGACTTTAGTAACCTATTTGAACTCAATAAACATTCATAAGTGGTGTCAGAGGAGGTAACCCTGATGCTTTTTATGCAGTGGTCCCCAACCACCAGGCCACGGACCTGTACCGGGTCACAAAGCATGTGCTACTGGTATGATTTGGTGATATGAAACAATATGAGTTAGCTGCACCTTTCCTCATTCCCTGTCACGTCCACTGTTGGAACTTCAACGCACGCGAGGTCATTACCCACATGCCATCCATGTCAGCGTGGGAAGAAGATCAACTCTTCGAGCTTGCAAATGACGGCGGGCTGAAAAGTATGTTTGACATAACATCTCTGCCGGCATTCTGAATCAAAGTCAAGGCTGAATATCCTGAGATAGCCACGAAAGCACTGAAAATGTTGCTTCCATTTCCAACATATCTCTGCGAAGTGGGCTTTTCTGCAATGAATGCAACGAAAACTAAATTGCAGAATAGACTGGACACAAGGAACCCCCTTCGAGTATCGCTGTCCCCCATCACCCCTCGATGGGAACGTCTTGTCGCAGGGAAACAAGCCCAGGGCTCCCACTGATTCAGCAATATTGGTGTGTTGCAATGATTTTATATGTTCATACAGGGAAAATATGCCCTGTGTGTTTAATATTAAAATCGTTAGACAAACCCTTTTAGAAAAGAAATTGAGTGTATTGGCCAATTATAAGTGACTTAGTTGACTTATCACCTATATTCCGGTCGTAATTAACAAACCCACCCCCTCCCCCCCACCGGTCAGCCAGTCCGCAAGAATATTGTCAATATTAAACCGGTCCGTGGTGCAAAAGATGTTGGGGACCCCTGCTTTTATGAAGCAAGCCATAAGTGTTCCCATGAAATGAGGTTACGGTCAAGGTTATTATGCAGTTAGCAGTATGTAAAAATATATGGTTTAAGAACGAATTTTATTGTAGGTGGTAATATTATGATTTTTTTCTTTGAGCAATATGTTGTTGCCCCATTGAGAACAGAGGTTAAGCCACTTTATTTCATTCCACCTTTTTACACTTGAAAATTGCCAGGAAGACCCCATTGACTGCATAGGAACCAGGTTTACATAGATCACTACAGCAAGTTATAGGTCCTTCAGCCCTCAATGTCTGTGAAAACCATGCTGCCAGATTAAACTAAGCCTCTCTGTTTGCACATGATCCTTAGTCCTTCAGTCCCTGTGTGTTCATGTGCCTGTCTGAATGCCTCTTAAATGCCATTACTATGTCTGCTTCCACAACCACCCAAGCAATGCATTCCAGCCACCTACTACTCTCTGTTCTGGAAAAAAACTCACCCAGCACATCTTTAAACTTTCTTCCTCTCACCTTAAATCTATGTATTATCGTATTTGATACAATATCCTGAGAAACAGACTCCCTACCCTATCTGTCATAATTTTATAAACCTCTATCGAGTATCCTGTCAGCCTCTAATACTCCAGTCTGTCTAACCTCTCCCTACAGCAAATACTGTCTGATACAGACTGCATCTGTCTGAACTTCAACTATTTTCTATGATCCAATAAAGCTCCTGTCTGCGTTGGACTGGGACGCTGGCTGCCCTTTCCAATGCCACTTATTTAACTGAACATCAGGTAGACAGTAACAGCTTTGGAATTTTTTTTTACGTTTTAAACTGATGTTAATTTTACACAAAAGATAAACAAGAATGATTGGAATCCAAAGGACAACAGTCTAGTAATATGCTGACCATTCTCCACAGAAGCTGCCTGATTCTCGGAGTTTCTCAGAGCAGTTCACTTTCGGCTCACAGAGTGACAGCTCTGGACAAAATCATCAGGTCCAGGTTCGTAAGAAAGGCTGAAGTCTTCAAGTAAAACTTAAGGGTTTTAAAACAAAAGAGATCATGCATAAATTAATCCATGTAATAATGAAATACATAATTTAAACAAAAGTTAACAAATTTCATGACATGTACCAATGATAATAAACCTGATTCTGATTAAAAGTTCTCTATTTCCTTTGTCTTTATTTTAAACATTATAAATTAAAATAATTGAGAAAGCAGAAGTGAAAAAGGTTAGCTTTATTTAAATTTGGTTATAAGGGAGTGGATGTAATTTTTTGTCTGTAAATGGTTTCTCAGTAGTTTAATTTGAAGAATGGATTCTTTCAGAGGAAATTAACTTGAATTTAACTGTCAATGAGGAATTCATCTTAATGCTGTGGCTTAACATGGAAAGGTTATACTACAGTGCGTATAAAAAGAATTCACCCCCCTCCCCTTGGAAATTTTATTGTTTTACAGCATTGAATCACAGTGGATTTACAGTGGTTCTAGAGAGGTTGTGAACCCTGTAGAATATTCTCTATTTCTGCATAAATATGATTTAAAATGTGGCCATATCTTCATGTAAGTCCTAAAAGTAGATAAAGAGAACCCAATTAAATAAATAGCGCAAAAACATTATTCTTGTTCACTTATTTATTGAGCAAAATGATCCAACATTACATGTATTTGTTGGAAAAAGGAACTGGTGTGACTCCTTGTGCAGCAATAACTTCAGACAAACGTTTCCGGTAATTGTTGATCAGTCCTGCACATCGGCTTGGAGGGATTGTACATTGTAGATTATTCCTCTGTTTCAGTCCATCAGTCTTTCGGGGATACCTTACGTGAACAGCCCTCTTCAGGTCATGCCACAGCATCTCAATTAGGTTAGGATCAGGACTCTGACTTGGCCATTCCAAAACGCAAATTTTCTTTTCTTTAAAACTATTCTGTTGTTGATTTACTCATGTTTAGGATCATTGTCTTGTTGCATTATCCAACTTTTATTAAGCTTCGGGTAACGGACCGCTACCTTGACATTCTCCTGTTAAATGTCTTGACACAATTTTGAATTCATTGTTCCCTCAGTGATTGCAAGGTGTCCAAGCCCTGAGACAGCAAATCAGCCCCAAACCATGATGCTCCTTCCACCATGCTTCACAATTGAGATGAGGTTTTGGTGTTGGTGTGCAGTGCCCTTTTTCTTCCAAACATAGCAATGTGCATTTCTGCCAAGAAGTTCAACTTTTGTTTCATCTGTTCACAGAACAGTGTCCCAGAAGTATTGTAATATCCAGGTGGTCTTTTGCAAACATGAGACATGAGGCAATATTTTTGTTTGGAGAGCAGTGGTTTCCTCCGTGGTGTCCTTCCATGAACATAGACTTTAACAAGATCTAGAGATTTCTGCAGGTCTTTTGTTGTTGCCCTTGGGTTCTTTTTCACCTCCTTCAGCATTGCCCTTGTTGTGATCTTTGTAGGATGCCCACTTCTTAGGGAGAGTAGCACAGTAATAGGGAGAGTAGCAACAGTACTGACTTTCCTCCATTTGTAGATAATTTTTCATATTGTGGACTGATGAACATTCAGGTCTTTAGAAATGCTTTTGTAGCCTTTTCCAGCTTCATGCACCTCTACATTTCTTCTTCTAAGGTCCTTTGAAAGTTGTTTTGGTTGAAGCATGGTGCACATAAACAGATCTTTCTCGAGAACCACAAGCTCTGTCAGTAACCTGGCATTTTTTAAAGGGCAGGACACCCTTAAAAGCGGCAAAGAGAAAAAAAAACTCACATGAAATCTCAGCCTAGAGTTTGCCAGAAGGAATGTGGGATACTCTGAAGTCAGCTGGAAGAAGGTTCTATGGTCTATGAAATCAAAATTGAGCTTTTTGGCCATCAGACTAAACACTATGACCGCACATCATCAAAAACACACCATCCCTACCGTGAAGCATGGTGGTGGCTGCATCATGCTGTGGGGATGTTTCACTGCTGCAGACCCTGAAAGGCTTGAGAAGGTAGAGGGTAAAATGATTGCAGCAAAATATAGGGAAATCCCAGAGGAAAACCTGATGTAGTCTGCAAGAGAACTGCAACTTGGGAGATATGTTTTCCAGCAAGACAATGACCCCAAGCATGAAGCCAAAGCGACACAGAAGTTGCTTAAAACCAACAAATTTAATGTCCTGGAGTGGCCAAGTCAGTGTCCAAACCTCAATTCAATTGAGAATTTGTGACTGGACTTGAAAAGGACTGTTCACTCACAATCCCCATGCATTCTGACAGAGCTTGAGCAGTTTTGTAAATAAGAACGGGAAAAATTGCAGAGTTCAGTTGTGCAAAGCTGATAAAGACCTATCCGCACAGACTCAAATCTGTAATTGCTGCCAAAGATGCATCTAATAAATACTGACTTGAAGAGAGCGAATACATATAAATCAATAATTTTGTGCTTTATACTTATAATTAATTTAGATCACTTTGTAGAGATCTTTTTTCACTTTGACACAGAAGTCTTTTTCTGTTGATCAATGTCAAAAAATCTAAATTAATTAAATCCACTATGATTCAATGTTGTAAAACAATAAAACATGAAAACTGCTGGGGGGGTGGGGATGAATACTATTTATAAGCACTGTATATCGATTTATCTATAAAAACTTGTAAGAATGGAACAAGATAAATTGGCTGAATAATTTCATTCTAAATGTTACCATTTTTCTGCTTCAATATCCTGTTATAATATTATTTTGGAAAAGCAGAAGTTAAAGAGTACAGCTATGAATTAGACCACAAGACAAGATTAATTTTCTTCCAAATCTCAGAACAGTGTGCAGAAATGATAAACTGATCTCATCAACTTGAGATGTCAAAACAGTTTACTTCTTTCTTTTTTAGGGAGGAAAGGTGGAAATATCAATGTAAATAATTAAATGAGCCAATACTCAAATAAACTTAAGTGAAATAAACACAGCACCAATGAGTAGGAATACACATATACAAATATAAAATGTCATTTTCAATTTTATAAATTTGTTATTGTTGTCACAGATTTGCATTGTTTTATATTGAGATATAAACTTATCATATGAAAATAATGCTTGTGATTCTTTTATTATTTCATACTTACCATTGATCTCGTTCTAATACTGAAATTATATGATCCATCAGCTTGTCCTTTTGTCTTCCACAGAAATTTACAGTATTGTCTGTGTACTCACCTTGTCCAGAGTATTAAAAGGTATTCTATGTCCCTACTCAAATTAGTTTATGGCAAATGGTGGCAGACCACTAATGATACAGGAAGATATAGATATTTAATCTGAATGGGTTGTGTCTGTTGATAAACGCAGAGTAGGGGAACCATTCTGGAAAAGGTAATAAATATTATTCTAGATCCGGACTATACATACGAAGGAAAGCATCGTCCATCATCAGGGAACACCACCACCCAGGTGATGCTTTCTGCTCACTCATGCCATCAGGAAGAACGTACAAAAACCTTAGGGCTCACACCACCATGTTCAGGATCAGTTATTAGCTCTCAACCATCTGTTCCTGAAACAGAGGAGGCAACATCACTCAACTTCACTTGCCCTATCACTGAACTGTTTCAACATCCTGCTGTCTTTCAAGGACTCATCATCTCATGTTTTCTTTTTTTTGCTTATTTATTTATTATTATTGTTTCTTTTTTTTATTTGCAGTTTATTGAATTTTATACATTGGGTTTTTGTCTGGCTTGTTTGGGTCACTATTTTATTAATTCTATTATGGAATTAATTCTATTATGGTTCTTGGATTAACTGAGTATGCCCACAAGGAAACGAATCTCAACATTGTATATGGTGACATAGATGCACTTCAATAATAAATTGAACCAAGCAGTGACAATATAAAGGAGGGAGCAGTGATACCATTATATGAGGCCTTTTACTTTTTCAATGTTTTTTATTGAGTTTCAAATTGATAAGCATAACAATGATAATGATACAAAGAGATTGGGATTACATTAACAACGGTTAATGTACACAGACACAGACTCCGAGTAACATATTTAATTTAAGCTTCCCAATCTCTTAATAACTGAATATGAAAAAGATTCAAAAAATAAGTCTTTACCCCCTACACTAAAACAAAACAAAACAAAGACTGGGCTGCCATATTTCATCGGTTAAGATCATTATTTGTCATTAACTCTGCTCCTCTATACACAAACAATAAGTTATTAAAAAGGATTCAGAAAAGTTCAGCTTACATCATATGAAAATGTTGAATAAATGGCCTCCAAGTTTGTTCAAATTTAACTGAAGGATCGGTGGTACCACTCCTAATTTTTTCCAAGTTTAAGCATGTTATAGTTTGGGAAAACCATTGAAATGTAATAGGGGATTAGAATCTTTCTATTTAAATAAAATTGATCTTCTGGCTATTAATGTAACAAATGCAATCAAACGACAAGCTGAAGGGGATAAATGACTAAAGTCTATCATTGGTAGTCCAAAAATTGCAGTAAGTGAGGCTTTTTAGAGGAAGATTAAAATAAAAAATCACTGAAAATTTATCAGATTGAGGAATGAGAGGTTGTAATTATGTAAGAATTTTTCATAGATTCAGTAGAGGTTACTGTGGAACTAAGGGTTAATTATGGTGCACTCGCAAATGTTTCTGCTGGTTGATGAACTAAAAGCAAGGCATTATTGTCTGATGATTACCAAAGGGGAAGTTGGAAAATAAAAACAAGTAATTAAAATTTCAGTCAATTTTTAAACCACAGAGAGCTTTTTAGAAACATAGAAACATAGAAACATAGAAAATAGGTGCAGGAGTAGGCCATTCGGCCCTTCGAGCCTGCACCGCCATTTATTATGATCATGGCTGATCATCCAACTCAGAACCCAGCCTTCCCTCCATACCCCGTGACCCCTGTAGCCACAAGGGCCATATCTAACTTCCTTTTAAACATAGCTAATGAACTGGCCTCAACAGTTTGCTGTGGCAGAGAATTCCACAGATTCACCACTCTCTGTGTGAAGAAGTTTTTCCTAACCTCGGTCCTAAAAGGCTTCCCCTCTATCCTCAAACTGTGACCCCTCGTTCTGGACCTCCCCAACATCGGGAACAATCTTCCCGCATCTAGCCTGTCCAATCCCTTTAGGATCTTATACGTTTCAATCAGATCCCCCCTCAATCTTCTAAATTCCAACGAGTACAAGCCCAGTTCATCCAGTCTTTCTTCATATGAAAGACCTGCCATCCCAGGAATCAATCTGGTGAACCTTCTTTGTACTCCCTCTATGGCAAGGATGTCTTTCCTCAGATTAGGGGACCAAAACTGCACACAATACTCCAGGTGTGGTCTCACCAAGGCCTTGTACAACTGCAGTAGTACCTCCCTGCTCCTGTACTCGAATCCTCTCGCTATAAATGCCAGCATACCGTTCGCCTTTTTCACCGCCTGCTGTACCTGCATGCCCACTTTCAATGACTGGTGTATAATGACACCCAGGTCTCGTTGCACCTCCCCTTTTCCTAATCGGCCACCATTCAGATAATAATCTGTTTTCCTATTTTTGCCACCAAAGTGGATAACTTCACATTTATCCACATTAAATTGCATCTGCCATGAGTTTGCCCACTCACCCAACCTATCCAAGTCACCCTGCATCCTCTTAGCATCCTCCTCACTGCTAACACTGCCACCCAGCTTCGTGTCATCCGCAAACTTGGAGATGCTGCATTTAATTCCCTCATCCAAGTCATTAATATATATTGTAAACAACTGGGGTCCCAGCACTGAGCCTTGCGGTACCCCACTAGTCACCGCCTGCCATTCTGAAAAGGTCCCGTTTATTCCCACTCTTTGCTTCCTGTCTGCTAACCAATTCTCCACCCACACCAATACCTTACCCCCAATACCATGTGCTTTAAGTTTGCACACTAATCTCCTGTGTGGGACCTTGTCAAAAGCCTTTTGAAAATCCAAATATACCACATCCACTGGTTCTCCCCTATCCACTCTACTAGTTACATCCTCAAAAAATTCTATGAGATTCGTCAGACATGATTTTCCTTCCACAAATCCATGCTGACTTTGTCCGATCATTTCACCGCTTTCCAAATGTGCTGTTATCACATCCTTGATAACTGACTCCAGCAGTTTCCCCACCACCGACGTTAGGCTAACCGGCCTATAATTCCCCGGTTTCTCTCTCCCTCCTTTTTTAAAAAGTGGGGTTACATTAGCCACCCTCCAATCCTCAGGAACTAGTCCAGAATCTAACGAGTTTTGAAAAATTATCACTAATGCATCCACTATTTCTTGGGCCACTTCCTTAAGCACTCTGGGATGCAGACCATCTGGCCCTGGGGATTTATCTGCCTTCAATCCCTTCAATTTACCTAACACCACTTCCCTACTAACATGTATTTCGCTCAGTTCCTCCATCTCACTGGACCCTCTGTCCCTTACTATTTCTGGAAGATTATTTATGTCCTCCTTAGTGAAGACAGAACCAAAGTAATTATTCAATTGGTCTGCCATGTCCTTGCTCCCCATAATCAATTCACCTGTTTCTGTTTGCAGGGGACCTACATTTGTCTTTATCAGTCTTTTCCTTTTTACATATCTATAAAAGCTTTTACAGTCCGTTTTTATGTTCTCTGCCAGTTTTCTCTCATAATCTTTTTTCCCCTTCCTAATTAAGCCCTTTGTCCTCCTCTGCTGAACTCTGAATTTCTCCCAGTCCTCAGGTGAGCCACTTTCTCTGGCTAATTTGTATGCTACTTCTTTGGAATTGATACTATCCCTAATTTCTCTTGTCAGCCACGGGTGCACTACCTTCCTTGATTTATTCTTTTGCCAAACTGGGATGAACAATTGTTGTAGTTCATCCATGCAACCTTTAAATGCCTGCCATTGCATATCCACCGTCAATCCTTGAAGTGTCATTTGCCAGTCTATCTTAGCTAATTCATGTCTCATACCTTCAAAGTTACCCCTCTTTAAGTTCAGAACCTTTGTTTCTGAATTAACTACGTCACTCTCCATGTTAATGAAGAATTCCACCATATTATGGTCACTCTTACCCAAGGGGCCTCTCACGACAAGATCGCTAATTAACCCTTCCTCATTGCTCAAAACCCAGTCCAGAATAGCCTGCTCTCTAGTCGGTTCCTCGACATGTTGGTTCAAAAAACCATCCCGCATACATTCCAAGAAATCCTCTTCCTCAGCACCTTTACCAATTTGGTTCACCCAGTCTACATGTAGATTGAAGTCACCCATTATAACTGCTGTTCCTTTATTGCACACATTTCTAATTTCCTGTTTAATACCATCTCCGACCTCACTACTACTGTTAGGTGGCCTGTACACAACTCCCAGCAGCGTCTTCTGCCCCTTAGTGTTACGCAGCTCTACCCATATCGATTCCACATCTTCCCGGCTTATGTCCTTCCTTTCTATTGCGTTAATCTCTTTTTTAAACAGAAAATATAATTAAATTGGACTTGCATCAGTTTTAAAATATATATAAAAGAAGAAAATAGCAGGGAAGAGGCACTTGGTTAAGTAGCAACTCAGAATTGTTAGTAGTCATGAAGCTCAGAAAAAGCTTCCTTCCCTGTTGTAATGTCTACTTCATTTTATGTAATTTCCAATGGTGGCTGTTCATCGTATCTGACGATGACAGGAAACCTGTGCAGATTTTTAAGTGGAAAAGCCATTGCATTGGGCAGTTTCATTCTATCGACCTCAGAAGTCTGGGTCCAGCGGTACAAACAAGCACCTCAAATTGGGTCTAGTTTGGTTGCAATAGATGACAATAATGACTTCTGTGCCTTGTCTTGCCCTTCCTTGTCCATGGAGTGTTGCGGTATCACCTTCCTGGCCTTTGGATCTCACTAGATCTCATCTGCCCAGTACGCCAGTACTGATTTGCATGCTAGGACAAGTATGTCCCCATCTCAATAGGGTACGAGGCTACCATCTATCCTCACCTGACCCCAACAATTATTTCATTCTCCTTTACACCTGTCATTGGAAATGGGGGTGTATGCGGTTTCCAGGGAGGGGTAGTACTGCTGGTGAAGGGACTAGGCGTGTCCATTCGGGGGCAGCTCACTCATCTTTGGTCCCCACTAGACACTCAGCTCTCACCTGTGGCTCCAAGTAGCTGTTTGCATGCGATGCCACCACACCCCAGTACACCACTCCAACAGGCGGGCTAAACAGGTTGAGGCTGGGTGGCGGCCTCAAACTCCGTTGAGATAGGGATATGCCTGTGCTAGCATGTGAAGCCAGCTCCAGTGGACTTGCATTCCAAGAATGAAGTGCTTATCATATGAGCAACTGATCACTCTAGATCTTTATTCATTGGAATTTAGAAGAATGTGGGGGGGAATCCCATTGAAACATACCAAATGTTGAATACGGCAGATATGGAGAGGAAGTCTAGGACCAGAAGGAACAGCCTCAGAATAGAGGGATATCCATTTAGAATGCAGGAGATGAGGAGGAATTTCTTTAGCCAGAGGGTAGTGACAGGTGGCTATGGAGGCCAGGTGATTGGTTGTGTTTAAAGAGGAGGTTAAGCCGTTTTCGATCAGGCAAGGTGTGAAAGGCTACGGGGATAAGGCATGAGAATGGGGTTGAGAGGCAAATGAATGAGCCATGACGAAAGGATGGGGCAGATTCGATGGGTCAAGTGACCTAATTCTGCCTCTATCTATTACTGTCTTATTTATTCAGTACAAAGTAACTAGATTCTATATTAATTCCAACATACTTGGTATTTTCATTGAATAATAGCTGGTTGCGTACTGGAATTAGTATTCAAGGAAAATCTAAATTAACTACAAATCAATATAAAATAAAATCATTGGTTCCAAAAGAAAGCTAATTGAGTTCTTAACTAAATTTTTTTTTTTGAAATATGGATCTCTAACTAAAGGAATAAAAGTCATTAATTGCACAATAAAAACATGAAGTAAATGAAATGAATGTTGACAAAGTAAACTAGTCACGTTTGGAAAATAAATACAGTAGAATGTATTCTCATCTTTATTCAACTTCATCTCTCATTATAATGTTTATATTAACAGTGTGACAGAGTATTAACTCAGTATTAATACAGTTACATGGTTTCACCTGGTTATCAAGAATCTTCCTTCATTCAATACAACACAAGTTCCCAAATTCATCCACAGTACATATAAATATAGAATTGTTCAATGTTAATAATGGAAAAATAACCAATTGACAGGACCTATATCTAGCCATACTGATTAGGTGCTAAACTATTTGTTCATATAATACCAGCCCCAAACCAAAACTAAAAGCAAAAAAAAGCAGGAATAAAGTTTTTAAAAAAGTGTTGAAAATAAACAGATTATAAATTAAGGAATACAAAATAGACTGTGGGTGCTGTAACAGGGAGCATAAAGCTGAAGGAACTCAACAAACCAAGTAGCCTTTGTGGAGGCATAGGGGTAGTCGACATCTTGAGTCAAGACCCAAAAGCAGGACTAATGTAGCGTCTTAACCAAAAATGTTACCCATCCCTCTGCCTTTATTAGTGTGTTCTGACACATTGAGTTCCTCCAGCAGTGTTTCTTTTAAACTCTTCAGAAATTACTGGATGTGTACAAAGGAAGTATGACTGTAAAGTAAGCCCCAGAGTTCACAAGTAGTTTTCATTTTTGGGACTTAAATGCTTTCAGCAATGGCATGTGAAAAATTCTGAGACTAACCCACTATAAACTTAACAAATTCAATTTTACACTACTAAATGAATTGTGACAAAATTGCAGTTTAAGAAAATGTCTTTCTAAATTACCTTAGATACAAGATAAATTAACTGGTTATAATTCAACACAAATACCCTTATTTCATCGAACAGTTCATAGCCTAAAACATCATAAACCTGAGTATATATACCTACTATTGAGAAGACCCTTGGACTGCAGTATTATCAAGAATTACATTTTCTTATTTGCTTGCTCTTGTCATTTTACATATATAAATCTTCAAAGCAGCTGTACAACTTGACTACAAATGTATTTCATATACAATGTTTTCTGTACACAAAAAATGAAATTAGCAGTACACAATTCCAAAACTTCCTTTTCCATTTTTCTTAAAATGATTACCTACAATGGATGGGAATATTTCTTGTGATATTAAGTTATTCATCTCACTGTCCACTGTTTCATTTAATCTGCTTCTGGACTGTTCCCTCTTTGTTGCAGAAGTAGAAATTAATTCATTTGTTATTGCTTCATCACATTCAGCTGCATCAGTGGGGTGCAAGACAACTATTTCTTCACATGCAGTAGGACTACAGTCGTCAATTAATAAATCTGGTACATGCTGTGTTATACCACAACCAGAATTTAATTCCAAATTTTGTTCATTGAAATCATTTTGCAAATTCTTCTTTACCTCCGTGTCACCTACAGAACAGAAACACAAATAAATCTTCAGATTTATCTTGTTGCAAATACTGTTCTTACCACTCAGGATAGCCAATATCATTTTTCAACAAGTAACTAGTTTAATTCATTTTCCAGATGGTAGACAAGGATGTGAGGATGTGTGAACTTCACTTCCTGACAACAAATCTATCTTTTGAATTACACTGATTGTATGAAAAATGCTCTATAAATAAGTTAAATAAATAAATAAATACTGAAATCTATTTAGCACTTTCTCAGTGCCAGGTTAATTATGCCAAATATCAAACTTTTATTGACCAAGCATTCAGAAAATATACCAGTGTAGAAAATTAATCTCAAGATTTCTTGATAAATTGCAGTCTTTATAAACTTCACCTTATGAAACCAACAGTTCTTTCTATTGTTTTCCCCCAATTCTGACTACATTCTGCATGCAAGAAATCTGACAAAGAATCAATCAGTTCACAAGCTTTCTTTTCCACTTACTTGTAAGCTGCTGTACGAAAAATGGTTTCATTTTTGTGAAGTTAATTGCAAATTTGGACATTGTAATGCCATAGCCTTCATGATTATGGATCAGATTATTCATCATTGTTATTTTTGGCATGTCATATAGTTGCTCCATGAAATTCTGCAATGAGTTCAAACAAATTTCATTGGGATTCATACAATTTATACCACACATACTAGTCACAACCAGTTATACATGACACCTAATTATAGGATACTTTCCAACACATGCCAAAACATTTTTTAAGCATAGTATGTACTATTCCTTCATTAACCTGAATTTGATATGCTCTGTTTGAGAGCCTGGAAATATAATCACATGTAAAAAAATGTAAAGCAAAGATGCTTTCAAAAATAATGAAATAAAGTTTTTAAATATCAAAAAATTACAATAAAGAGCAGTAAACTGTAGAAACTAAATCAATCAATATTTGGTGTGATCACTCTTTGCCTTTAAAACTGCATCACTTCTCTTGGGGACATTTTCTTACAGTTTTATATGAAAATTGGCTGGGAGGTTGTTCCAAGCGTTTTGGGAGAACTTGCCACAGTTTGCCTGCAGACTTTGGCTGTTTAACTTGCTTCTACCTCTCCAGGTAGGTCCAGGCAGCCTTGATGATGTTGAGATCAGGGCTCTGTAGAGGTCATTCCATCTGTTGCAGAACTCCTTGTTCTTCTTTTTGCTGAAGATAGTTCTTTATGACCTTGGCCATATGTTTGGGGGTCATTAGCTTAAGGCTGAATGTATTTGAGTCTGATCAGATGCCTCAATGACGGTATTGGGTGTTGGATGAAAATCTGCTTTTACTTCTCTGCATTGAGAATTCCATTATTTGTGACCAGATCACCAACTCCATTTGTAGAAATGCAGCCCCAAATCTGCAGGGAACCTTTGCCATGTTTCCATGTTGGTTACAGGCACTGTTCCATATAGTACTCTCCAGCTCTTCTACAGATAAACTGCCTCCTGTTTGAGCCAAAAAAAAATTCTAATTTTGATTCATCAGTCCAGATTACTTGCTGCCATTGTTTAGCAACCCAGTCCTTGGTGTACAGTAGGTGAGCCTCTTGGCTTTGTTTCTACTTCAGAGGAATGGCTTTTTGGCAGCAACTCTTCCATGAAGATACTTCTGATAAGACTTCTTAGAATTGTAAAGGGGTGTACTCGGGTTCAAGTGGTTTCTGCGAGTACAGAGCTGATAAGAGTGCTGAACATCTTCCAATTTAGCAGGGGCATCTCTTGTCTGTTGCACTCAGTATCCATGGCCACCTACTATGCTTCTGGTGTTCAACCTTCCCATTTATTTGCACTTCTACAGCTCACCTTGAAACTCCTGCCTGCCACAAATTTCTTCTTCAAAGAGACCTTGCCTATGCAGGATGACACATTGTGTCTTGTTGCTATTCTCACTCTTGCCATGGTGTAAAAATTGATGACTTGGAAGTTAAACTGTTGCACCTAGCACACCATCATCTTTTAGTTTGGTTGTTCTTCGCCCAGTTTGATTCCTTCTATACCCATTTCTGTTTCAGTTCATCAGTTTAGTGCATTCAATTACGTTGTTTGTATCCGGCTCAATCACTGCTCTGCACTGAACTTCAGCTCGCTGCTCCATGAGGTTTACTCACCTCTGCACCGGACTGTGGCTGCGGCCTGCAACTATCAGTGTGGACTCACTTCTGTGAACTTCAGTTCTGAATATTATTTGCTTACTTTTCTTGTTTGCACTTTTTTTTCTCTGCACGTTGGATGTCTTATAGTCTTTCTTTTTTAAAATGGGTTCTATTGGGTTTCTTCATTTTGTAGCTGGCTGTAAGGAAACAAATCTCAAGGTTGTATAAAGTATACATACTTTGATAATAAATGTACTTTGAGCTTTGATTTTTAACATCCTGTTTGTTAACTTGGTTTAATCATGCACAGGGCTATATACCTAAAAATAATCAAGTTTTTACTTGAAGTGGCCTGTTACTTCATATTCTTTTCTTTAATGAAATACAAAAATTTCTCTCACTCCTAATGTTTTGAAAATGAATGCTTGGAAATCTAAAATTTCCTTTTCTGTACTGACACACTAAAGCAGAAGACAAAGAAAAAAAATCAACATCTAAAACAAAAATATAGTATGCCTAAGGCTTTTACACTAAACTGTATTTAACAAAAATGCAAACTTTTCATCACTAATAAATTGCTTGAACATACTGTACAATCTGGAATTGGATTGGCTTATTATTGTCACATGTACCAAGTTACAGTGAAAAGCCTGCTTAGCATACTGCTCATACAGTGCTTTGAGGTAGTACAAGGTAAAATTATAACAGAATACAGAAGTGTAACTACTGTAAAATCATTAACTGAGAACAGTACACTTAATATTGACACTTTATCATATGTTAACTTCAGCATCTTTTAAATTATCATTCTTTTCTTCTTAAGCCCATCGCCCCTACTGAGGCATAGGCCACTGACAGCAATTCACCAGAGTGTTCTGTCCTGGGCCAGTCTTTCAAACCGTCCCCAGCTGTAGTCCATCTTCAAAGATTCTTCCTTTTCCAGGGATGAGGTCTTTGGAGCTTCTGTTGGCATTTCTTTAGCACTGGATTTTTAGGGGATGGAGTTGCTAATCTCTTACCCAACCCTCCTTTAACAGCTGGGTTTGAGACTATCCATGGCAGAGGTATTGCTTTATTTCTTTCTTTTTTTTTAAATAAAGTCTGCCTCATTATGCACAAAACCATTTCCATTTATTTTTACTTCTAAATCCTATAAATATCCCTTATTATTTATTCCCCCTCTTACCATTAACTAGCTGTTGTAAGTATAGCTTTTAGCCAAATATCTGGTCAATCTTGTTGTCTTGTATTCTTTCTTAAATCTCTTATCTGTTCCTATTTTGTGACTGAATTGTTTCTTTATATTTAAGTTGGTATATAAATACAAGTTTCTGTTGTTGTACTACTTACATCCCCAATTATCATTGAACTTACCTTAACAAGTATTCCCTCCTTGCAGTGATGTATATCATTGCCAAACAGCTCACATGTACTGCTAGGATAAATTTCAATGCCTGCTCCCTGTTGAAAGTGCAAACATTGGTCATTTTTCTAAGGATATTCTATATAAATTACTATTTTAAATGCTTTCATTGATTTCCCCAAGGCAGTGCCAAAACCCTCCAAGACTGAGTGCACTGACACACATTTATGTACAATATATTGCAGTGTAAGAGTCTTTTTTTTAAAACTTTAATAACAGATTCAGAATTTTTTTTCTTAAGGGCAAGTGTTATTGAAATAAAGCTTAAAATTTGTTTGTATGAAAAATGCTCTATAAACAAGTTAAATAAGTACTGAAATCAACTTGGCACTGAGAAAGTGCTCAGTAAATTATGCCAAAAATCAAACTTATTTACCAAGCATTCAGAAAATATACAGTGTAGAAAATTGATCTAAAGATTACTTGATAATTTGCAGTCTTTATAAACCCCGCCTTATGTATTGTACATAAATGTGTGTCGATGCACCTAATCTTGGAGGCTTTTTATAAAAAAAAAAGACAAGAATAAATTTTCCTAATCTATTAGTCTTGTTCTTTACCCATTGGAATTAAAAGTAGTGGCGGATACATTAATGTTAACTAGTGCTATAATATCTCACTCCTTCCTCAAAGTGGAATTGTTTTTATAAAAAAATGTTGATGCAATTTTAAAAGACCATGGAAGTCCTTCTCACAAGTTTAAAATTAACCTCTCACTTCCATTTTCTTTTAGAATGTGAGTAAATTGGTTTACTTTAGTTTATAAAAAATGATACAGTAACTATGTGACAATCTTTCAAAGTATGCAATGTTACTTCAGCAAAATTCAATTAAATTACTTAATAGAAAAGAAAGTATGAACAGTTTGCAATTTAAAAATAAAATCTTCTCAAACCAGTATTTCCTATGTTGTAATCAATAATAAATGTTAGCAAAAATTAAATCTCATTGGAATATATTTGATTAATAGTGGATTAAGTTTCTAATTTCATCCGGTTAACAATCTCAGAAAAATACATTTTGAATCAGTCATTGCACCTATGGCTTAACTTTTTGCATAGCATCTGCAAAATGAAATGAGGCACATCAATAATTCTCCAACCACCATCTCTAACAAGGAGAACTTTGAGTAGGAGATAGGAACAAAATCACCTGCTATCTTCCTTCCTTATCACACACTATCCCAACTTAGAAATTTGTCAATGTTTCTAAATCATCATTGCATTAAATCGCTCGAGCAACTATGAACTTTCCCAGACAAAATGCAGCAGTTTATGGTAATTAACTTTCACCTGTTCAAGAACAACAATAACAACAGTGAATGAAAAAGCCCATTATTAAAACAGCTGAATAAATTTTTAGAGGCAAAAAACGTGTTACTTTTAAAGCTTTTGTTTTGTCACAGGACAAAGTGCCAGACTGACAGAAGGAAGCAAGGAAATCCTATTTATGATATTTTCAAAACTTAATGTGATAATCTGTTTTAACCCACCAACAATTACATATACTGCATAGCAAATTCTAATTGACTAAGATCTTAAAAAACACAAAAGGCAGCTTAATATTGCTTGATAAATATTGCTAAGCTGATTTTTAATTATAAATTATCCAGTGGCACAGTATTTGCTAGGTAAAAATAACAACTTAAATAGATTTCCTTAACTTTTTGGTGTATTTAGCTTAAGTACACTAAAACTCTGCCACTTTAGATTTTGCAGGTGCCAAACTGGTAAGTTTTCTACAGCATTGGACAGTACTTGAATTAATTTAAACATTTTTAATTTACTTTTTTTTTAAACTGTTACATAGTGGTGTAATAAATCCATCAGTGAACCTGGTGATTTAAAGGAGTGTAGAAACGGTGTCCAAGTTTATTTAAAGAAAGAGCAAGGAACAGTGCTGGTGTATTAAAAAGAAGTGCAGGAAGCAGAGCCAGAGGACAAGGGAGCTGGAGTGAAAATAACAGAATTACTGATTTAAGGAGTTAACTAATTAAGGAATGTTTTTGGAGTGATCTACACTTCTAGAAATATATGGTTAAATGGATTATGGAATGTTCCTGCAAATCACTGAAGAAAAATCTCTCTTCATCTGCAGTAAGAAATACTTCAGGACAAAAATCTTTTGTCAGAGCTGAAATCTTTTCAGCCTGAAATGTTTCACTTCCCACATGTGCTGTGTAACACTGTGCAAGTTCCCAGCATTGTCTGTTCTTATAAGACCATAAAAATATAGGAGCAGAATTAGGCCACTTGGCCCATTGAGTCTGCTTCACCATTTCATCACTTGCCTTCTCCTCATATCCCTTCATGCTTTGATCAATCAAGAATCTATCAACCTGTCCCTTAAATATACATAAAGACTTGGCCTCCATAGCTGCCTGTGGAAAAGATTTCGACGGATTCACCACTCTCTGGCTAAAGAAATTCATCATCATCTCCGTTCTGAAAGGACACCCCTCTATTCTGAGGCTGTGTCCTCTGGTCTCAGACTCTCCCACCACAGGAAACATCCTCTCCACATCTACTCTATCAAGGTGTTTCACCAAGGTCACCCCGCATTCTTCTGAATTCTAGTGAATATAGGCCCAGAGACATCAAACACTTTTCATATGACAAACCATTCAATCCTGGAATCATTTTCATGAACCTCCTTTGAACCCTCTCCAGTTATAACAGTTATTCATATCTTGTATCCTTGGTTTAGATACTGTTATATTGTATGAAAACATATTGCATAAAAATCTATAATTGCACACTTCACAAAGCAAAAACTACACACTTTGAGCCTGCTTTATAAAATATTTAACATTTAAATCCATATTTTTGTAAAGATATACAGAGGAAATTAACACTTGTGCTTGGGAATATAATTCTAAGATTAAGAGAGCATGCATGACCAGAGGGATAGAAAAGCAACTCGGGTTAATCTACATTACTCTCAATATTTAAGCTACATGCATCCTACCTCTTCACAGAATATGATGTTGAATACAAAATAATTGCATGAGCATAATTGATTCCATTGATCAAAAGTAAAATGCAATTTTATGTTTTAATCAAAACCTCCTATGGTAGCACACTTTGCTAAAAGCCATACCTTGAGGGGTTATCACACTTTTCAACTAGTTACAATTCTGAATACTTTATTAGGCTATACCTTTGCTCCATATAGGTCACAATTCTTCATATGCAGTTCTGCTCCTGTTTTCAGCACAACCCCTGTACAGTCACATTGTAAAACACAGCCTTCTAGAATAGTCTGGCCTTTGCGGACACCTATATAATTAAAATAAAATATTTAGCTAAGTTCACTGAATGTTAGTCCAAAGCTTTCAAAAGTTCAAAATAAAAACACCTGTATACTTCATATTGGATAGAATAATCAGTTTTAAGTATTATTTACATGAAATAATTAGGGAATTATGGTCAAAATTATCAAACAGATAATGAATTGAGAAACTTTAAACAAATAGAAAAGATTGCATTGTAATATGTTACTGAACAATAAATTTCGAAGTTTTGTGGTGCAGTAAGTGCAAAATTCCTATCAATTTTGACTTACACAGAGTAATAGAATCTTAAAGGAATAAGAAATTCAGCATGCTATGCCCAATTGAAAGAGTAGTTTAGTTTAGTGCCTATCTCAGTATTTTATATCAGTACTCAATATCTATATCAATAATATATTTCAATACTCTGCCATTAACATTTTCAGGAAAGAAATAATTAACCAAAATCTATAAATGAAATCTGCATAACTAATGAACAAGCCTTTGTTTTCCCTCACAGACCTATCTTAGACTGCAAAAATGATAATTGTACAGTTAACCACAGACAAAATTTCAGAGCAGAGCACAATGACTTTTTTGGCCTATTTTGTATTCCTGTACATTACATATTCCACCTTTAGAATAAAACAGCCATAGATCATTTGTATTACATCATTAGATAAAGATCTCAACATACTGTTATTATTTGAACCATCTACTATTACATTTTATATATCTTACACACTAATCATTAATGTGGTAATTTAATGCAAGATTAATTCAAATTCCAAAATATTAACAAAGGTAGTGATTCACTAAGCCGGCTGGTGGCGTAGTGGCATCAGCACCAGACTTCGGAGCGAAGGCTCCCGAGTTAGAATCCAGCCGGCTCCCTTGCACGCTTTCCATCTGTGCTGAGTTGAGCATCGAGCCAGCAACTCGGCCTTGTAAAAATAAGAAAGCCTGCTAAGAAAACGCCATCATAACGGTGTCCCGATGACTCCACTCAGAGTTAAGGGCTTTCTTCTTCTAGAGCTTCATTGTGTTATTCATGAAAGGCAACAGAAATCGCATAACATGGTCATGTACTGTCAGCTGATTGAGATCTGGTTCAAAAGCTACACCTTAATTGGCCTGAAACTTCAGATTAAACATTAGCAAATCCCCATATAACCATCAGTGTGTATTATCACTGTGTAAAACCAGGAAAGTGTGCAGGTAAACAAGTAAAAGGCATTCAGTGTGCAGAAACAAATGGGGAATTTGTATGTCCTAATTAAAGATGATCAACTATTCAAAGTACAGGAATGAGGAATAAAATTCAGACCTTAATATTCAAATATATTAGAGAAAGTGTTAAGGAACAATGCAACACTGAAGCAGGCTCTTCAATCCACCACATCCATGTTTAATTTTAGATTGTCTATTCACTTTGTCTCAAATATTCCTGTTCACTTGTTGTTCGTCCTTTATAAAGTCTCATTGATTCCATTGTGTTTATTCCTCCTTTTTTTCATAACTTGTATTCAATTTGCAACCTCAGATTATCTCTATCCCACTCTTTCATTTTCTCTCCCAATGTATTTTTGGTCTTTTATAATTTGTTACCTAGATAATTTCCGCACGTTACAGTTGCATCTTCTTATTGCTCTACAAATCTTGAAATCAAAGGACATTTCATTATACCATTGACTTTACTTGAACTTGATATGATAGCTGTATTATTTTTATTAAGCATCACACCTTTCATCTCTTATTTTAAATTGAAAATTTTAAAAACATTTTTTTCTGTTACCAGGTTCGGATATGGCCCAAGTGCGGAGTGAGAGACACTGAAGCAGATCGATATTCACAGACTTTAATACGGACAGTGTTAAAGGGAAAATAAAACAATAAATGCTAGGCCAAACAGAGCCGTTAACTAAAACTCTCAAAAGGAAAACAAAGCCTACACTGCAGCTGAAAAGAACATCTAAACATTAAACAAATACTGCTAGTCTTCAGAGTCAGTTGACTCGAAAGTCTAATTTCTCAGGGAAGGCCGAATGCAAACAGGCAGCATAGTGTTGCTATGTTCTATCCAAGTCTCAACAAGCACTACAACGACAAGTATGGAGTTAAATACCATCACGATTAAATAATTATTAGCTGACATGTGCAAATTCTCAAGCACAATTGCCGTATCTACTGCGCTGCCGAATCTGTGGTTGTGACAATTTCACAAATGTCAAGCAAATCAGTACCAGTCATAGTTTACTTGGATCCAATTCAGAGGAGAAAATAATTCTTTTTTTTAAAAACAACCCAATCATTCGACAAATAATTATAACATCCTGTAAGATTTTTCAAATTTCAAAGTACATTCATTATCAAAGTATGTGGCCTGATGGCCTGACGGGAGAAGCCAGACTGGTTTCAGAAGAACTGACCTGGGTGGAGACCATGCTGCTGCTGCTTGCTACTCGAAGGCACTGGAGTTAGTGACTTGAAGTTGGCACTAAGGCAGCATGCAGTGAAATTCAGTGGCTGTTTTGAACATTTCTTTTGTGCTTGCAATAACCTGTTGAACAATGATTGCCACAGACTGCATTCCTTACTTGGTGGGAGACAGGTGGTGAGGCAGCAGTGTTGCCTTGGCTGTCGCTGGGACTAGGCCTCATTCCTCAGGCTTGTGTTGTAGAGTGGCGTCTGGGCTTGGTTAGGGGTGGCCTCTCCATCAATGTTTCCCTCCAGTGGTGGATCAGTGGAATTACAGGCTGGACTGCCGGGAGCCATCAATTTGCGGGACTTGTCGCTCAGGAACTTGGTCTAAAATTTGTTTTCTTATGTGAGTATGTTCTTTGGTTCCCTTCTCATTATTTTGAATGCACGTGTATGTTTTTGCACCTTGGCCCCAGAGGAACGCTGTCTCATTCGGCTGTCTCCATGTATAGCTTGAATGACGATTAAACTTGATTTGATTCAATACATTATACAACCTTGAGATTCATCTCTTAACTATCCACTTTTTCTCTCTACATAGAGAAACATTAAGTATTTCAGTTTTAATTTCTGATTTTGTGAATTAACAGCAAGTCAGTACAGGTTTCCCCCACCATCCGAAGGTAGAGCATTCCTATGAAACAGTTCGTAAGCCGGAATGTCGTAAAGCGAAGAAGCAATTACTATTTATTTATATGGGAAAAATTGGTGAGCGTTCGCAGATCCAAAAATACCCTACCAAATCATGCCAAATAACACATAAAACCTAAAATAACGGTAACATATAGTAAAAGCAGGAATGATATGATAAATACACAGCCTATATTAAGTAGAAATACTTTTCCACAATCATTACTGAACTGTTCGCCGAAGCGAAAATCTCATGCAAGCGCTGTTGGCAAGAACACTCTCTCCAGTAACCTTTAAACTATGAAGCTGCCAAATCTACCAAATAACACATATAAATACACAGCCTATATAAAGTAGTAATAATGTATGTACAGAGTATCACTTACGGGAATCGGGAAGACAGCGCAGAGCACACTGATGATGGTGTGTTAGACTTGTCGGAGTTTGGGTGGTGCAGTGGTCCTCACCCTCTGGGCCGCTGAGCGATACATTGCCACGAAGAACGCAGGGGTCCAGCGGTAGCCGGGAGGTACACAGCACATCTTTAAGAAAAAAGCAGAAACAAACATGCTAATTAATTAGGTGCCGCCCGTAATTGTCGGCCCAGATCAGTGCTGATTTCCCATTGCATTGTCTCTGATCTGGGCTGACAATTACACGTCGGCGGCACCTAATTAATTAGCATGTTTATTTCGGCTTTTTTCTTAAAGATGTTCTGTGTGCCTCCCGGCTACCTTTGCACTCTCCGCGAATCGGTATCTGTCCGTGGCCTGGGGTGGTGGGACATCTGGGATGTCATCTTGTTGCCTGTTTCCATCAGAGCAGGCAGCTCATCTTCTTCTGTCTCTGCCTGCCTCGATGTCGAAGGTCGAGGTTCGTCATCTGCTGTGACTGATGTGGAAGGCTTGCTTGACTGCTGAGCCTTGCGCATTTTTCTATCACACAGTTCTTTAATAAGGACACAAACCATCCTGCAAATATCCACTAAACTGACGTACCCTTTCAAAATTAAAGTCGTACTTTATCATTACTCATTCAGTTTCCATTGTTATCCTTTTTTCTTCCAATTGCATCAGCTCTTCATCTGTCAGTTCTTGGTGATGGGATGCCAAAACTCTTCAACATCATCTTCATCAACTTCCACAAGCCAAACTCACGTTGTTCTTACTTCATTCACCAGGATCAAAACACTTAATTATGTCTAGTTTTACCGTAAGTGTAACACCCTTACGAGCTCTTTCAGGCTTTTCCGATACCATAGAACTCATCTTGCAAACGGCTGCTCACAGACACGTGTTAAAGCAAAGCAGTTCCGAATCCAGGGGAAAGTGGCTGCTCGGGGCGCGCTGCCTTTTATTGTGCACTGATTTTTTCGCGCACTGAATTTTTTTTTTCGTAACAGTGAAAACACCTTCTGAAAGCGAAAACAGGGTACTAATGTAGGTCTTTCGTAACAGCGAGGTTTTGTAAAGTGAACGTTCGAAAAGCGGGGGACACCTGTATTAGTTAGCAACAATGATTAACAATCCAATTGCCTTAACTGTGCTAAAAACCTGTTTTTCAAAAAGGTGAAACTAGAACTAATCTAGAACTAATGCTACCCAACTAACTGACAGCCAACAAGTTTCTATTGTATATTTAGGAGAAAACAACTAATTTATTTACTCAAAAAAGTCTATTATAGCCAAGTCAGATCAAGAAGAAATGTTTTTAAAAATACTGCAGTTATTGCAATCTGAAATAAAAACAGAAAATGCAGGAAATACTCAGAAGAGATAGCATTTGTTGAAAGTAAAACATGATTAAATATTTTGGGTCATATGGAAGGCTGTTTGATTGTTGACTAACCCCATTCTTCATCATTGCCGCACTTCTGACATCGTATGCTAATAGGGAAAATAAATAATTTGTTCCTAGTTCACATTGGTGAGGGAGGTAGTGAGTATTAATGGTTATTTAAGAACACATTTAGATGAACTAGTGCTCAAAATAAAGCTGATTACAGGCTGCCTCCAGGTTACACATAGGTTCCTTTCCTAAGAACTGTACATAAATTGATCTTTCAACAACTTCTCACTCAACGTCAGCAAAACCAACGAGCTGATTATTAACTTCAGGGGGAGGAAACCAGAGGTATGTGAGCCAGTTCTCATTGGGGGATCAGATGTTGAAAGCGTTAGCAACTTCAAATTCCTCAGTGTTATCATTTCAGAGGACCTCTCCTCCGCCCAGCACTCAACTGCAATTACATGGAAAGCAGCATCTCTATTTCCTTTGTAGTTTTAGATGTCATGCGAAGATTTGGCATGACATCTAAAATGTTGACAAACTTCTATAGATGTATGGTGGAGAGTATATTGACTGGTTGCATCACAGTTTGCTATGGAAACACCAATACCCTTGAACAGAAAATCCTACAAAATTAGTGGATACAACCCAGGCCATTACAGGTAAAGCCATCCCCACCACTGAGCACATCTAAATGGAGTACTGTCACAGGAAAGCAGCATCCATCTTCAGGAACCCCCACCATCCAGGTCATCCTCTCTTCTCGCTGCTGCTATCAAGAAGGTGGTACAGGAGTCTCAGGACTCACACCACCAGGTTTAGGAACTGTTATTACCCCTCAAACATCAGGCTCTTGAACCAGTAGGAAAACTTCACTCGCCATGTCACTAAACTGTTCCCACAACCTCTGGACTCACTTGCAAGGACTCCTCATCTCATGTTCTTGATATTTATTGCTTATTTATTTATTATTTCTTTTGCATTTGCAGTTTGTTGTCGGTCGCACGGTGGTTGTTTGGCCCTCCTATTGGGTGGGGTCTTTTACTGATTCTATTATGGTTCTTGGATTTACAGAGTATGCCCACAAGAAGATGAATCACAAGGTTGTATATAGTGACATATATACTTTGACAATAAATTTACTTTGAACTTTCCATAAATGAGTAACAATTTCCCCCATATACACTGCATACACTTCATATCATTTCACCAAATATCTGTACATTTGCCTTTATACTATTCATAATTAAACTAATGGAACACATACTTATTTAGAGATACAGCGCAGAGAAGACCCTTGCAGTTCTTTGAGATGTGCTGCCCCCGTAACTCCAAATTCAAACCTAGCCTAATCACAAGACAATTTACAATTACTAATTAAACTACCAACTGTGGTTTGGACTGTTGGAGGAAACCAGAGCCCCAGGAAAACCCCATGCAATTCAACTAATTGACATACAGACTTCTTACAGTTGCCAACAGAATTGAATTCTGATGCCCCGAGCTGTGATAGTGTCATACTAACTGCTACTGTAGCGCCATACTGTCCAGAATTAATTAATACTATGTGAGGCCCTCAGGGTCGACCATGAATATTGCATCCTATCTACATGATACCCATGCCAGTATGCAAGCTAGGGCAGTACAATATGAAGAGAAAGCTGTTGCCCATGTAATAGGCTCCCCCTCTCCATGTAGCTGACGAATCCAAAGAAACAGCATAGACCGATACAGTTTGGCACCAATGACATTGCAGGAATTGCCAGTCAACGTTGAACTTAATGTAGGAATGCCTTAGGCTCCAGATAATTCTTCAGGGTTTACTCCCGAAGCCCTCCCCATGAGTGGGTATAGCCGCAAGGCAGAGCTTTGAGATCAGAGTTTTCCTTCTCCTAATGAGCTGCCAACCATGGCTGATGAGCCCCATCTGCCTGAAGCGACTGGTTTTAAGGCACCATAACCCACTTTTGCCCATTTTACTGTCAGTGGAAACTATTCCACCGGGCTTAGTAACTAAACCACATGTGAAGGCCAGGAGCTGGACTTTGTTGTCAAAGGCTATTTGAGACACATGTCATTGGGAGCATTTAATAAGTAATTGGATGTTATTCCCACTACCTCACCTGACTGTGACAACCTTAAGGAACCAAGGAAACACTAATATTACTTGATGGACATCACTAAAATTTTACTGAGAATTTACATAAGGTCTATCTTCCATTTATCAAGCTATCTATAACCCAAGGAGCCTTTGTTCAGTGATAACAATGCAAGTGTGAAGATGTTGAAGACATTAGAGGAACCAGTGTACATCTATCATGAAGCAAATTGAAGTGTTAATAACAAATAAAACTCAACTGAGCAGAATTGAAATAGTGACTCCTAATAATTATTTTATATAAAAATATAGGCCCATATTCTTCTACCCTTTTAAACAGAATGCAAAATACTATACTTACATAAAATACCCTCTGTAGCATCATACTGAATCAATTTCAAATTGGATATTTTTACGCAAGTGGCTGTGCAATCAATAAAGGTGTCTCCTTTACCTTCTTTCACTAGAACAATATCATCAGGAAGTCCATACCCTAGGGATTGGGAAAGAAAACAAACTAATCAGTAAAACTCCAAGACCTGGGCCTCAATAGCCCCTTGTGCTATTGGATCATGGATTTTCTCACTTGTAGACCCTAGTCAGTCCCAATTGGCAACAACATCTCCTCCACAATCTCCATTAGCCCCTGCTCCACTCACTTTACACCATTGACTGTGTGGTTAAGTATAGCTCCAACATCATATACAAGTTTGCCGATGACACCACTGTTGTGGGCTGTATCAAAGGTGATGATGAATGAGCATACAGGAGGGAGATTGAAGTAGTTTGGTATGGTCCCCCAGATTTTAAGAGCTTTCTATAGGGGCATGATTGAGAACATCCTGACTGGTTGCATCACTGCCTGCTATGAGAACTGTACTTCCCTCAATTGCAGGACTCTGCAGAGAGTGGTACGGACAGCCCAGCGCATCTGTAGATGTGAACTTCCCACTATTCAGGACATTTACAAAGCAGGTGTGTAAAAAGAGCCCGAAGGATCATTGGAGACCCGAATCACCCCAACCACAAACTGTTCCAGCTGCTACTATCCAGGAAATGGTACCACAGCATAAAAGCCAGGACCAACAGGCTCTGGGACAGCTTCTTCCACCAGGCCGTCAGACTGCTTAATTCATGCTGACGCAACTGTATTTCTATGTTATATTGACTATCCTGTTGTACATAATATTTATTATAAATTACTATAATTGCACATTTGAACGGAGCCATAACATTATATGAAGGATGCAAGTAATAAAGTCAATTCAATTCAATTTGGCTGAGTGGTATAATAACAACAACCCCTCACTCAATGTCAATAAGTCCAAGGAACTGATTGTAGACCAGGAGAGGGAAACCAGAGGTCCATGAGCCAGTAATTATCAGAGGATCAGAGCTGGAGAGGGTCAGTAACTTTAAATTCCTGGATGTCACCATCTCAGAAGACTTGTTCTGGACCCATCATATAAATGTAATTGCAAAGAAAGCACGACAGGACATCTATGTCCTCAGGAGTCTGTGGAGATTTGGCATGTCATCAAAAACCTTAGCAAACTTCTATAGAAGTGTGGTGGAAAGTGTGCTGACTGGCTGCATTACGGCCTGGTATGGGAACACCAATGCCTTTGAGTGGCAATTCCTACAAAAGGTAGCAGATTCGGCCCAGTACATCACGGGCAAAACCCTCCCAACCATTAAGCACATCTACACAAAACATTGTGGTAGGAAAACAGATTCCATTATCAAAGATTCTCACCATCCAGGTCATGCTCTTTTCTTGCCGCTGCCATCATGTAGGAGGCACAAGTGCCTCAGGATTCACACCACCAGGTTCAAGAACAATTACTACCTCTCAATCATCAAGCTCTTGAACAAAAGGGGATAACTACACTCATTTAAGGACTCCTTTATCATGTTAGTTCATGTACATTATTTATTGCTATTTATTTATATCTGCATTTGCAGTTTGTTGTTTATTGATCCTGTTTACAGTTACTGTTGTATAGATTTGTTAAGTATGCCCACATAAATTGAATCTCAGGGTTGTATGTGGTGATTTGCATGTACTCTGATAATAAATTTTATTTGAACTTTGAAAATATTTTTGTAATTTAGTGGAATAACATGTCAATGTATTTGTAAAATAGGAACAGTTCTTAAAAGACAAGATATCACAAAATTCGAGATGTAGCATCACTTTGTGGAGTAGCAAAGTGTTGCTGAAAATATTAGAAGTTTCCAGTTTATGCTATTCTGCTCTCTGCAATTTATGAGCTACCATTCAGAAAACTGATTTGTCTGAACTCCTGTCTCTGCTTGCTGAACTACTTGGTCTCCAAGTTGAACAAGTTCTCAGGGTTTTAAATTTTTTCCCTTCTTTACACAACTAAATTCCTCTCTCCTTATCTGGTTAGTCCATCCAAAAATGTGCAATTCCGAGTGAAGCTAGAGACAGAATTAGATGCAGATAGCTGTGGCCTAATTTGCATGCAATTATGTCCTATAAGAATAGACTAACAACATAAATTGCAGTGATGCTCAACTCCTTGATGAGCTCAGTGGTGCTATTACATGCTTTGAAAGGGAAAATAACAGTACACTTGTCCACAGCCAGATCTTACTGAATAGCAGAGCAGGCTCTATAGGCCTAATGTCCCACTCTGGCTCATATTTTTAATGTTCTTCTGTTCTTGTGAATCTCCACAGCATCCAGCAACCCTGTGATCTCTGCCTGAGAGGACAATGTCAGAACATCCTTCAAAAGCATGAATTTTATTCAGCTTTGGAGCACCTAGACAACAGCAAAACATATGTCTGGCTGCTGTTTATCGATTACAGCTCCCTCTGGAACTAGATTTTTAATGTCCACATCGAGAGATCACAGCAAGTACAAATCATTGATAGCATCTCCTCTTTGTTGACAGTCTACACAGGTACACCTCAAGGATGCATACTTAGCCTGTTCCTTGATTCATTCTACACTTGTGAATATGGTTAAGGACAGTTGAAATGCTATCTATAACTTCACAGACGACAACTCCATTGTTGGTAAAATCTCAGATGGTGACAAAGAAACCTACAGGAATAAGACATCAGCTGATTGAGTTGTGTCATATCAATAACATCAACAAGATGAAGGAATTGATTGTAAGTATCAGGAAGGCAAAGTGAGGAGAACACAAATCAGTCCTCATTGATAGGTCAGTGGTGTAAAGTGTGAGCAGCTTCAAGTTCCTGCGTGTGAACATCTCAGATGCAAATCTGAAGGTGGCACTCTAGTGGCTCCACTTTGTTAGTTTGAAAAGATTTGGTAATGTCACCAAGGACTCTTGCTACTTCTATAGATGAAGAGTGGAGAGCATTCTGACTGGTTGCATCACGGCCCTGCATGGAGGCTCCAATGCATGTGATCATAAGAGACTGTAGACTCAGCCAGCTCGATCGTGGGCACAACCCACCCCATATTAAGGACATCTTTAAGAGGAGTGCCTCAAAAAGCAGCACCCATCATTAAGAACCCTCAGCCCTCAGAACATCAGCTAAGCACACTTCTACCATCAAGGAGGGGTACAGAAGCCTCAACACCCACACTCAACTAAGGAACAGCTTCTTCCCCTCTGTCATTTGCTTTCTAATGGTCCATAAATACTAACTTGTTATTCAACTTGCTTTGCACTATTTTGTAAGTTATGAAAAATTGATGTCTTTGCACTGTACTGCTGCCACAAAACAAACTAGTGTCATCTAAGATGGTGATAATAAACCTGATTCTGAAATCTGTTCTCCTTCAATTCTAGCTTTCCAATCACCTCAAAGTTTAATTATTTCTGTGCTCTTTGATCCCTGTTGGATCCAACTGTTTAACTTTTAAATTAGACATTCAAATTGATATTTTCTTTACAGTTCAATTAATTATCTGCTTGTATTTTATATAATTACTTACACACAACTAATTGCTTACTATGCTTCTTAGTGGCTATAGTATGTATCAGCAAGTTTAATATGCCTCTAGTGGTTATACAAAGTATAATTCTGGAAAGCTCTGGAAGCTTCTTCATATTGTATTATTTGAATTATTGTATTATTTCTTATTGGTTAACTCTTACCTATAAATTTGAATGGAATGTTTTATCTATGGGTATAAAATAACTAAACACAAAACAGCACCATATTAATCTTAGTTCCTTTGTCTCTCTTTGCTTAGTTGACCTCTATTACTGTCCATTCAACTTTCCTTTGTTATATCGACTCTTAATAAAATTATCACTAAGCAACAAGTTTTGTGCCTTTTTCCTGAGTCAGAACCCAACACTCCGTTTCCTCAAACACATTAATAAGACCCGTTGTGCATAAAAATATATTTCCTCTGGTGCTTACCTTCCACTTGAATGGAATCAGCAATTCTGAAATAGCCATTTACACTGTAACGGCCAGGACAGATGATAACAACATCTCCTTCATAACAGCCATTTATTGCTGCAAGCGGATCACTATGAAACTAACAAAGGGAAAACTGCTTTGAAAACAAATTTCACATATAAAGAACATTTCCTAACCACCAATCTTTAGATACTCATCAGTTTGAAAGCATCATGAGAGTGCAGTTCTTTGTTTCTATCAAAATTATTTATACTAATCCCAAGCAATATTCATGTTTTCTTTAGGCCCCAGGGTGTTATTGTTATTCCTCTCTGTGCCTTGTGGCACATCAGTTGGCAACCTTGCTGTTTCCTTAGCTTTTTGTCTGTTTTTTCATTTAAAAAAAACGAGGCCAAGTTGCTAGCTCGACACTCAACCCAGCATGGATGCAAAGAGAGCGAGGAGTCGGCTAGATTCAAATTCAGGACCACTCACCTCGAAGTGCAGTGCTGACACCCCTAAACCACCAGCCAGTCCAAGCTGTTATATATTTGTTTAATGATTAGAAAAGCCACAAGTGAAAGCAGCATCAGACACTTTACCAACAAGCTGCTTGTGCTGCCCAGTTGCACTAAAGGCTGCTGGGAAACACCAAAAGATCCACAATGAGCTGCCAACATTAAACCCCAATTATAACTGGCGTCTTTAGAATGCACATGATCAAGAGCAACAGTGAGATCAAATGTACTGTAAAGAGAAAGTACACAGTCAACAGCAGCACCTTAACAGTACTGATATACAAAGGGATCTTAAGGCCCAAGTCCATAGCTTCCTGAAAGTGGCCACGCAAGTTAGTGGGGTGGTAAAGAAAGCATATGGCATACTTGCCTTTATTAGTGTGATGCAACCAGTCAATTCGCGAGTTAGGAAGTTATGTTGCAGCTTTATATCACACTAGTTAACGCTGATTTATACTTCTGCGTAGTAGCCTCCGCCATTGTGAACATTTATACTTGTGCATTGGTGTGTCTGCATCGCTCTGCAATTCACCACCAAAACGCTAGTTGGCGGTGGGGTTTCTATGCCACTGTGTTGAGTTTCTTTGTGTTGAAACTCAACACAAAGGAACTCAAACTTCAAACAATGGTGACTGAAACTGAAGGAGGGTGAATTTTCTGTGCTTGTCCGGCCACTGAGAGATATGGACGAGGAAATGCATTTCAAATATTTTTGGATGTTGGCAGGTAGATTTGACGACTTGGTTCATCGTCTCCAACCATTTATTTTGCATCGGTGTACACACAGTATACTCAGAGACTGGCAATCACCATTCAAGTTTTAGCTTCAGGTGAAAGCCAACAGGCTGTAGCAGCTAGCTACAAACTGGCGTCAAGCACAGGGTCCTCCATAATTTCGGAGGTCTGTAAAGCTTTATGGAAAGCATTGCAGCCAGAGTTCCTTCCCTGCCCTTCAGCTGCCCAATGGGAAGCTATTGCAGCGTAGGAGGAAATGCGATGCTACCGAGCCAACCAATCACAGTTGTTGCGGTCTACAACACCGCAACACATCGTTACATTTTTGGGGAGGTGCGCGTTAGGCTACAGCGTAGGGTATGCAGCTACGCCGTACCAATGGCATCGATTTGACACAGAAGTATAAATTGGCCTTTAGGCTACATCTAGAGTACTGCATTAAAATTTAAAAAGGAGGGGTGGGTGCCCAGAATGCATTGCCAGAAGCAGACACGGTAGAGGTGTCCAAGGAGCTCTTAGATAGGCACATGAATATGCAGAGAATGGAGGGCTATATGCAGGCAGAAGGAATCAATGTAATTAGGCATCATTAGGTTAATTAGTTTGCACAGCATCATGAACCAAAGGGCCTTTTTGCTGCACTGTACCATTCCATGTACTAAAAGCTTCCAGAGACCAACAATCTGGCTGAAGTCTCCATCATTTATATAACATCAGGTTATATTTGGTGCAGCAGCAGTGACCCCATTTGACAAATGGTTTTAAGATGGAAGGCATGTTCGTTTTGATGTTTTTCATTATTTAAATGTAAAGCAACTTAAAAAAAAGTTTCATTTTCCTCAATTGAGTGATTTTGAATATCCCTGAGTGTCAGGAACAAAATTGGAGAAGCAGCCTTGTCATTTTATTTCTCAACTACTTTGTAGGCAATTTTGGCTCTGACCTAATTATCTTACACAATGCTATACTACTGTACAGGGCAATGCGATTTTAGATAATGATTTAACTTAACAACTCAGCAATTAGGAAATCATGGAAGGCAATTATAAACTTGCCATCATGTTCTGCTAGAGAATTGCTACACTCAGTTCACTCAAGCTTTCCCCTCAATCTTAGTGTTCCATCACAAGTTAGCTGAGTAAAAACAATTTACATGATATTTGCATCGACATAATTACTGCGAAAGAAAACAAAGTATTGCAAATATTTGATGCCCTTGTGATGGCAACATATTAAAAGATTTACCATTTTCTTAAGACTATATTTTTCATTATATTTTTGACTAAACTGGCTGATGTTTATTCAACTAATATTGCACTTCCTAAATGGTCAGTGAAAATTATTACCTCCATTGGTTGTTCCTGAATAAAAGAATCTGGGTTTAGTTTTTCCTTCAACAAAGATTGCAGTAGATTAATGGTCAGGGAGCTTGAAACAACATGAATAACTTTTTCCCCCGAAGAGCGAATTCCTTTGGCCTGCTTTCCTGGCAAGCCATAGCCTTCCTGGCGCAGAACATACCTAAAGATAAAGTTATTGGTTTTTAGGAACTGATGTTTCAGCTATATAAAGCTTTATTCCTATCGGTTATATTTTCCCAACCATTTCATCTTCATTTCATTCTAACTCCCATGATTTCAATACTTTAAAACTGAATATCCTCCAGTCAGTAATTTTATTTTGCTCCTTTTGTGGAATACTGTATGCACTAAATTATCTAAATGAAATGTGAGTTCAAAGAACGCAAGACATTGCTTAAAATTGTTAAAGAGTAATTTTGTCATGGTAGCAGTTACAAATCTGTAATCATTCTAAATTTTCACAACTTTCTATGTTAACAGGAAAAGCATAATATCAATTATAGAAAAGTGCAAACCTAAAGATAGATTACCTGTAAAGTGGGGACTCCATTATGCGAAGCTTATATTTAAGCTTATCCAACTCTTCACAAAGTTTAACACCTTCCACCATGGAAACATTACTCAATTCAGATTCAGAATCACTTGCAGAGATATTATTTCTCACTTTTATAAATTCTTTATATATCTCCTCACACTTTGATAACAGGTGATTGTATTCAGCAATAAGATCAGCAGGAACACGATCTTCAAGAATATCATAATACCTGAAATGGAAATAAATAAATATTCTCCATTAGTAGATATTTGTTACCTTAAAAAAAAAACACCCATTTGCCTTTTCTGCACGTTACTGCTGTAGTAGCAAATACTGTTACTTTATCAGATTACTCTTGGAATATATAGCAAACTTCAATAATTCACCATCAGACTATTAAGAAATGCTGAAGGGCTTAAAAAGTGAGCTAAAAATGCATTACATAATAACAGAAGTAACCTCCAATAGTCTGGAAATTGTGGTAGATTAAAGTCCCCATTGTGCCAGATTATAATACTTTTACTGCACGTAATGCAAATTTAATTAATCCAATGCAATCCAATCCAATACAGAAGTAGATTGCCAGGCCTTTCTTCTGCACACACTCTGCTGCTGCCCAGGTTGGGACCCTGGCCGGATTCAAACTCAGGACTAAACACCTCCAAGTCCAGTGATGATGCCACTACACCACCGGCTGGTCCTTATTAAGTATACATGCACATTAAATTTATAATCATCAATCATTTGGTAGCAACTCAATGCATAAAAGCATTCAATCATGGTCAAGAGGTTCAGTTGTTGTTCAGACTAAGCTTAGAATGGGGAAGAGATGCGATCCAAGTGACTGAGTGCGGAATAATTGTTGGTGCCAGGTGGGATGGTTTGAATATCTCAGACTGCTGATTTTCTGGGATTTTCATGCACAATCGTCTCCAGAGTTTGCAGAGTATGGTGTGATAAACAAAAACAAACAAACATCCAGTGAGTAGCAATTATGTGGCTGAAAATACCTTGTTAATGAGAGAGATCAGAGGAGAATGGTGAGGCTGTTTCAAGCTGACAGGAAGGTGACAGTAACTCAAGTAACTACACATTTCAATAGTGGTGTGCAAAAGAGCTTCTCTGAATGCACAGCATATCAAATCTTGAAGTGGATGGGCTACAGCAGCAGAAAATCTCGCACACATTCAGTAGCCCCTTTATTAGATACCTCATGTACCTAATATAGTGGTCACTAAGTGTATATTGGTTGATCAAGAAAATATAGATGCCGACTTCAACAATCATGTTTACATATAAAGACAGGATTTTATGCAATTGATTTAGTAACTGTTGTGTATGTGGCCATTTACACAACATTATCATTAATAAAAATGCTGGAGACTGGAGCTAAGTTAACAGGGTCTTTTACTTACAGAACCCGAACTGAACACATATACAGATCAATACGCACCTAATAGCGCATGCTCAATAACATGTTACTACGACATAAAATAGTCCCATATTATACAGTAGGCTATATGGTACACTCCTCTCCTTTTATTTTAAAAGTGTATCAACTTTTTTTTGGGGAGAACTACGTTAAACAACTACTGTATGTGTACCCTTAATATACAAACACCCACCAACTGTTTAATTAATATGAAATTATAACAATGTAATAATAATAATTATTATAATTACAACGGAAGTCTCGGGGGGGGCCTTCTCTGCCTCTCCGGGTAATGTCTGCCCTGCAACGTTTGACTTGGGAAATTAGTCTCCACAGGTACATCAGGTGGGTCCTCAGCACTGATGACAGGCTTATCTGTGGGCAAGGATGATGTGGTCACATCAGGAGTGTTTGCTTCTATGTCCACGGAGTCGGGGCAAGATGTTGTTGTGTTTTCCACCTGAGCATTCAGGATTTGATCCACATGACGTCTCCATACATTCTCTCCCGCCTGTACTCTACACTTCAATGGCCCGTCTATGGTGGAAATTATACCCGGCTGCCACTTTTCAGTCCAGTAATCCCGTGCAAGAACTGACTGTCCCACATTGAAGCTCCATGTTGACTTAGCATTCAAGTGCTTGAACTGTCTGTTCTCTACATCACACCGTACATTTGGTTTGAGAAGACCCATGCGGGACCTCAGGTTCCTGCTCAGAAACATCATTGCTGGAGTCTGGTTAGTGGTTGCATGTACTGCATTACAATAGGCAAGGAGGAAGCTGTTAATCTTGTGCTGTAGTGGTCGATTTTCGCTGTCCCTTGCCTTGAGGGTTTTCTTGAATGTCTGTACAAATCTTTCCGCCAAGCCACTTGTGGATGGATGGTAAGGAGCCGATGTAAAGTGTTTGATTCCATTGCTCTTCACAAAAACTTTGGAATTCTTCAGAGACAAATTGTCGTCCATTGTCTGTGCAGATTTGCTGTGCTATGCCATTCCTGACGAACATGGTCCTCAGCACTGTAATGGTCTTTTCCGATGTGGTTGGCTTCATTTTGATGACCTCTGGCCATTTGGAATGTGCATCAACGGCAATTAAAAAGATAGAGCCCATGAATGGTTCAGCAAAGTCGATGTGCACTTGCTGCCATGGTGATGAGGGCCACTCCCACGGATGGAGAGGGGCTTGTGGTGGTGTGTTCTGGATCTTTTGACATCCAGAGCAGTTCTTGGTCACGTCCTCAATATGTTTATTGATTCCTGGCCACCACACATAGGCACGGGCAAGACCTTTCATCTTCACGGTACCCAGGTGCCCCTCATGCGGTTCCTCCAGCACTCTGGTGCGTAACTTGGGAAGAATCATAACTCGTGAGCCACAGATTAGAGTTCCTTGACACATTGACAACTGCTCCTTCCTCACTGAGAAGGTTGGAAACAGTGCGTTACCCTGCACTGGCCATCCCTTTACCGTGATGTCATACACTTTTGACAATGTAGGGTCATTGCGTGTTTCCCTTTCAATGAGGCTGTTTGTTGCTGGTAATTGTTCAACTATTGTTGTGTGAAAGATCTCTGTTGAATCTATTTGCATAGTTACCTCAGAAGTGGGCAGTGGTAAACGTGACAAACCATCTGCGTTGCCGTGTTGCTTGGTCCCTTGTGTTCAATGTCATACCTGTGACCTCCTAAGAACAGGGACCATCGCTGTAGTTGCAGATTGACACGAGCGGCTGATGGTCAGTCAGAGTAAACTTTTGGCCATACAGGTAGTGACTAAATTTCTTGACTCCCCACACGAGGCTTAGGGCCTCTCTGTCAATCTGTGCGTAGTTGCGTTCAGCTGAAGTTCGCGATCTTGAGGCAAAAGCTATTGGTCTTTCGGAGCCATCAGGAAACTTGTGCGATAACACAGCTCCTATCCCATGGGGCGAGGCATCACAAGCTAGTCGGATAAGTAAGGAGGGGTCAAAGTGCGCGAGCAATCCGTCTGAAGTTATGAGTCTTTTAGTTTCTTGAAACGCTTTCTCACAGCTCTCAGTCCACTTCCATTGTGTCTCTGCCTGTAATAATGCATTTAGTGGGTGTAGAACTGTGGATAGGTTAGGCAAGAACTTGTGGTAATAGTTCACTAGACCAAGATATGCTCTCAGCTGAGACACATTTTCAGGTGGTGGTGCCTTAAGCACCACTTCTATCTTGTCTTGAGACATGGGTAAGCCATCCTGGTTGATCACATTCCCACAGTATGAAATTTCCTTTTTGAAAAACTCACATTTCTGTCGAGTAGCTCTGAGCCCATATTCTCCTAACCTGGTGAGCACTTGCTTTAGGTTAGAAAGATGTTCATCATCATCTTTGCCGGTGACAATGATGTCATCCAGGTAACACTGAGTCCCTGGAATCCCCTGCAGAACCTGGTCCATTGCCCTTTGCCAGATTGCGGGAGCTGATGCTATCCCAAACACCAACCTGTTGTACCAGTGAAGTCCTTTGTGTGTATTTATTGTCAGGTATTTCTTGGATACTTCCTCGATTTCCATCTGAAGGTAAGCCTGGGTCAAATTAATTTTTATGAAATTTTCCCCTCCTGACAGGGAAGCAAAAGTATCCTCAATACGAGGTAGAGGATACTGTACTATGTGGAGAACTGGGTTAACAGTCACTTTAAAGTCACCACATATGCGCACCTTGCTTGGTTTTCCTGGTTTTGTGTTGGAGGTTTTCTTCATCACTGGAATAATAGGCGTGGCCCATTCACTCCAATCCACCTTTGACAGGACCCCAGTCTGCTCCAGATTTTTCAGCTCTGCCTCTACTGTAGGACAGATTGCATATGACACTGGCCTGGCTTTGTGAAATTTTGGACATGCAATTTCCTCAATCTCAATCTTTCCTTTCATGAACACTTCCTCAGAGTCAGCAAGTATTTGCGACCGTCTTTGAGATGTAGCCTTGCTGCCCTTCTTTGCTGACACATTTAGTGCCTTGATGGTGTGCCAATCCAACTGAATTTTACTGAGCCATTCACAACCCAGCAATAGTGCTCCTCCATTTTTCAGTACATAGAGGTTCAGTTGCTGTGTTTTACCTCCATGGGTCACTGTCACTTCAATTTTGCCTTCCAGGTGCACTTTCTGTCCTGTGTAAGTCTTCAGCAGTAGTTTAGTTTGTTTCAGAGGTATGTGCAAAAACAGTCGTTTGTAGTCGCGTACCGAGATCACTGTTAAGGCTGAGCCTGTGTCCAACTCCATTTTCAGTCTCACACCTGCCACTTGTGGAGTGATCCAGATTACTCTTCAATTATCTGTCTCTTCCACGCTGTGAAATGGCAGACAAGACAATTCACTTTTGTCTGAGTTATTTTCATCAGAATTGCTTTCTTTCATTTTGTGCATTGTTGTATTTTCCTTTCTGGAGTTTCTTGTTTCTCTGTATTTTGCCCTTTTCCTGCTGTTTACAAGCTTTGCATACTCTGCCAATGTGGCCCTGTTTGCCACAGTTTTGGCATTCTTTATCTTTAAACCAACAACTATCATGGTCATGTGACCTGTTCCCACAACGATAACATTTCTTTCCTTCATTTCTGTGCAGTGACATTTTATTCGTAGCATATTCCAGAGATTTTTGTTGTATCTCTGAAGCACCCCGTGCCGCTGTTTCTAATGATACTGAGATGTTTAGCGCTTTCTCGAATGTAAGGTCTTTTTCACACAGGAGCTTTTTCTGTATGGTTTCACAGGACATGCTACACACTAACCTATACCCCAAAATGCGTCTGATAGACCAGCTCCAAATTGACAATGTTCTGATAATTTACACAATTCAGCACAATATTCAGAAATGCTTTCATTTTTGCTCTGATTCCGTTTATGGAATTTAAATCTTTCAGCAATAACCAGCGGTTTGGGGTTTAAATGCTGTTGGAGAGTGTCTACTATTTCCTTGAAAGTTTTGTCAGCTGGCTTTTCAGGGGTTAACAAGCTCCATAGTAGGCCATATGGTTTCGCGCCCATTACACTAAGTGAAACGCTGGCTGTCTTTCCTGCATTAACATCGTTAGCATCACAATATAACTCCATACTTTCATTATAAATTGCCCAGTGTTCAATGCCACTATCAAATACTGTAATGGTTCCAATTAACGCCATCCTTGTTGGGTTAATTTATCCTTGTTATGTGAATTTAGCCCCGGTCCCTTGTTAATTTAACCCCGGTCCTTTGATTACTTTTTGACTCACATGGGCTTTTTTGGCTAGCATCACGAGCATACTCTGGCTAGATGCTTGTGCCGCATCTTTTTTTTTTGAAATATCCCTTCTGAGGCAGGCAGACCCTCAGCCCTGGGGTTCAGAGCCGGCTGTGGTCTCGCCTGGACGTGCCGCGGCTCCGACTGTGTCTTTCGGTATCCCAACGTTCCCAACTCTGGCTGAACTCCCATTTCTTTTCAGACTCGCGGCCTTACTCTGCCTCTTCTGAGTGCCGTTATCAATTAAAACACGGCGTTCCAATACGATGCAGGTTCATTAACCTCATCAATTTGTTGTGTATGTGGCTGTTTACACAACAATATCATTAACAAAAAACACTAGAGACTAGAGCTTTAGAGACTGGAGCAAAATTAACAGGGGCTTTCACTTACGCAACCCAAACTAAACACATATATATAGATCAATACGCGCCTAATAGCGCATGCTCAATAACGTGTTACTATGACATAAAATAGTCCCATATTATACAGTAGGCTATTTGGTACGGTAAGGATATAAGCCATTCAAACAAAACTAAATTCAACCTTCCTTCTAAGTCTGCCAACTTTGAGTAGTCCAACAATTGCTTTCAGAATCTCATTGGAAACGCAAGATCATGAAGTCTACCAACATCAGCTGTTCGATATCAGTATATGGCAAGACAAAACCATTCCAAGAAATCCATAATGTAAAAAACCTGTTAAAAATTCAATGTCAATTTTTAAGTAAGAATAAAAGGACCAAAACATTGATAGTATATGGCACTGGAAAAATATATTATGACCATTTTCATCAGAAGAAAGAAGTGACGAAAGTTGGTGATTGACTAAATAAAACAGGTATTCCAATAACATTACTGCAGAAAAAGTGCTGAAACCCTGAAACTTTATTTGTTAAATCAGAGTTTAAAAGATAGCAAACTCAAAAGCAGATACAATGTCAGTTTGCTTAGAGCACCATCTGGTGTCAAGAATCAGTCAAATTATAAAGACAGCAAATTAATAGCAAAGCTCACAGTGGTGCTGAGAAACAAGTAATGTAGAGGACCCTGAGTGGAATGAGATTTAGACAGAGTTGAAGGGTATAACTTACTGTCAATTTCTTCTTGTGAAAGCTGTTTATATGATGCAATGTGCCTGTGATCCTGTTGCAAGTAAGCTTTTCATTGCACTTGGACACATATGTACTTCTGCATAAGCCAATAACTCAACTTTGGACTTTGAATAAATTATGAAGCTTATGCAAGGCAAAATTCGCAACCTTTATTTCATTCTGGTTAACATTTAAAATATTTATTAAGTGAAAATAACTAAATTTGAAAATGTTTTTAATAATTAATCGATCATGGTCCAACTTCCTTTAAATTTTCTTTTAAAAATTATTTATACAATACATTACATTTTTAACTTAACTACGTTATATTATTTCAGCTCTAGTGGTATATCACAGGACCTTTACAATTAAGATCACCAGATTCTCACATCCTATTTAATTGAGTTCTGACCCATTACAAATCAGAGCAACTCAATAGTTATAATTTTACGGTTACAATAGCTTAGTCATCAAGTTATAAGGCTAGCATCCAAGAAAACTGGACTATTGATTTGGAAAAGTAAGAGTGAATCCCAGCATGTCAGTTGGAATTTTATTCAAATAACCCATGAAATCTGGCACAGAAAGTTAGTATTGGTAAAAGTAACTGTGTGCTAATAGATCATCATAAAAATTCATGACTTGATGTTTATTAATATGAAAACAGATGAATGAATTTTCAGTATTTTGACAACACACTTTATTGGGTACAGAAGGGTGGAAGTGGGAAATTGGGCAGACAACAATTGTCATGTGGGTCAGTACAGGCATAATTGTGAATAATAATTGTATTTCACAGGCTGAGGTGTTGCTCTCCGATGTGTTGCTTCTACTGAAGTCCGTGAACTTTTCAGATGACAGTGAGTATGTGTCAGCATGACTTTAAACACCAGCTCTCAAGGATCAGTGACCATCACCCTGAGGATGCTTGATAAGTGAGACATTGGCTCTGTTGACTCATATATATTTGATTCACTTCTAGCCCTGTGGTGAAAGCTTAATTGTATTTTACTGTTTAACTCACATGTAGTTTGTTATCCCAGATGTCCTGTTTTTCAGCTTTCTAAATTCTCTCTTTAGGACCTCTTCTCTTCTCACTACTATGCCTTGGTACCAATATGTACCATGGTGTCTGACTGCTCACTCTCCCCCTTTAGAATGTCGTGGACGAGATCCAAGACATCCCAGACCCTGGCACATGGGAGGCAACATACCATCTGGGTCTCTCTATTGCGTCCATAGTCTCTCCAACCTACTCCTCTAACTATAGGATCTCCTATCACCACTGCCTTTCTCCCCTGGTCCCCTCCCTTCTGAGCAATAGCGCCAGAAACATGGTCGCCGTGGCTCCCTGCTTGTAGGTCGACCCCTCCCCCACAGTATACTTGTAGTTGAAAAGAACGGGGCACAGGAGAACACTGTATCAACTGCTTATTTCCCTTCCCTCTTCTGACAGTCACCCACTCACCTGCCTCCTCCTACCTCCTTCTAGTTCATGAATGTTGCAACAGTCTGCAGTCATAATACATCTTGTCCTTTGCCAAGTGAACACTGGAGAGCAGCACCGATTTCAGCGCGGATGCCACCTCAGGCACTCCAGTGGAGCACACCGACTCCGACGCCTCACTCCTGGGTGGCTGCAACCAGGCGACACCCTGGTTTGAGGCCCGGTCCTCACTACAACTGAGACCATGCAGCTCCCCTGCCGTCTGCACCCACCATTCACCAATAAAACTGTGAATCAGACTTGCAGCATTCCACGTTATCAGTCCCCAACAGGGTCTTGCAATCATAAAAAAAACAGACTACGTTGATCACTCACCATTAGACTGTACACTGCCTTCACACACTGACTCCTTTCCGTCACAGGCAGCAGCACAGTCCGCACCAAGTCCAGCTCCTTCAGTTTCTCTGCCACTCAGCAACTCTCTGATGGGATAGACCTGCCCTCCTTTAAGTTCTTAATGTCCAGCAGGGGCTTGCAATCATGAAGAATGTTTAAAAAAGACAATAACACCTTTGATTGGCCACGTAGGAGGTGCTGCCTTCCAGCATTACTGGTCACCTTCCTGTCAGCTTGCACCAGTCTGGCTGTTCTCCTCTGGCCTCACTCATTATCAAGGCAAATTTGCGATTTTTTGTTTGTTTGTTTGTTTTTTGCAGCATCCTCTGTAAACTCAGCAGTTTCTGTAGTACTTAAACCACCTTGTCTAGCACCAAAATCAGAATTAGGTTTGATATCACCAGCATGCGTCTTGAAATTTGTTAACAGTGTCAGCTGTACGATGCAATGCATGATAAATATAGAAAAAATAAGTATATGTATAATAAGTAGTTAAATTTAAAAATAGTAGTGCAAAAACAGAAATAATTTAAAAAGTGAGGTGGTGTTCATGGGTTCAATATTCACTTAGAAAATAGGATTGCGGGGGGGGGGGGTGGAGAAGCTGTTCCTAAATTGCTGAACGTGCACCTTCAGGCTTTTATACCTCCTTCTTGACAGTAATAGTGAGAAGACTACTATCATTGCATGGTCAAAATCATTCAGATCACATTTCTTCCCCGTTCTGATGTTTGGTTTCAAAAACAACTGAATCTGTTAACCATATCTGCTTGTTTTTTATGCATTGAATTGCTGCCACATGATTAGCTGATTAAATATTTGCATTAACAAGCAGGCGTACAGCTCTACCTAATAAAATGGCCATAGAGTGCAGCTAATAGTAAGTTTCAACAACATATACCTACAGCTTCAGTCTTGGTTCACAACATCTGACAAAGTAATCAAAATCATCATCCTCGTCATCTTCATCCCAGATTCTCCAAATATGTTGGTAGAAAAACCTGCAACATATTCAATATTAAGCAATTTACACTAACAGCAACTTACCTTAAAAGTTAAATACATAAATAAACTGAATTATTCATAGGCTGTAAACATCAACTTGACCATATAACCTGGAGACTCCTAGTCTGAACAAGCTGCAATCTGAAAGCTACCACTAAATTATTGAGGAATTTCAATGTTGATACCAAAATAAACCCATTGCAAAATGAAGTTTTAAATTTACAGCTTTAATGTAAAAGAGTGGTTTTCCACCTCACCCACCCCCCACCCAGGTAATTCAAAAAATATCTTAGTAAGAGTTATTGACCCAAGTCAGGTTCATAAAATAACAAAACTATTGCCAATAAAGTCCAAAAACTAAAAAATAGATAGAAGACCCTTTGATTTCTCTTTTTTTTTGCATATCCCAGTTTTCTTTTATATATAAGTAATGAAATTTAGAAACTAAGCTCGTGCTCAATTTTTTGTAATATGTTTCCTTGCTCCTGCTGATTTCATAAAATGTCATTTCTTCCCCCCCCCCACTGTGAGAAATAAGTTCAGTTTTGTACACCTACCAGAATTCTGACTTGTCTCCAAGTAAAAATGCAAAAGGAGATGAATAACATCACACCTGCAAAATACTTTACAATATTTTGCCACCAGTGTACCTATTTTCTGGGCATCTTATCATCATCCATCCATCTTCTTTATCATTTGCTACTTAAATCTGATGTACCCCATTACTCTGTTCCATCCTTGGCTATTCTCCTTGGGTCAACTTATGAAGACTTTATACGTGAGCAATGACCCATGCACCATAGTCAACATGTATAATAAGTATTTGTTGTTAAAAAAATACATAGCTCTGACTGGTCTAGAGCCTAAACTGTTTACAGTTTTTATTTACTTCTAATATACAAGTGCGGTCTGTACTTTTTAGAAAATGTCAAAAGTATTTTTAATTAAATTATTACCTGAGATGTTCGATAGCAAGTGCTGTTTGATCAAACTCTCCAGACTCTTCAAAAACCACGTATAATTCTTGTAGAGGCACAAGGTGATCTTTTGCCACAAGAAAATTTTCCATTGCTTCCAGGTTCAGAGAACATGTTTCAGACTCATAAAGGAATGGTTCTGTCAGCTTTACCACTGCCCTGAGGCTTGACGTCTCCACATCAGTCACCTAAAATTGTTTTCAAAACAAAACTAGTGAAAAAAAAACAGCATTTTATTCCTTAATTATGTTTAACTTGTATGATTTAAAATGCAAATATAACATGTTTTTTTTAATAGTACAATAGAAAATAAAAGCATTATAATACAATTTGGATCAACCAAACAAATAAGTTTCTCTTATTGGAATAACAAGGATCCAAAGCCCACAATATCTCAGAGAATATACATACTAAACTTATTGGTAATTACTCACCACAGTTGGATTCTGATATGGCAGTAAAAACAAATATCAAATACAGTAGTTAACATCACTATAAATGCTCTGAGCAGATTACTTACCTCAACCAGCACCTCAAATATATCATTGGACCAGATCGCTTGCCATCCATATGGTTCTAGGACCTTCTCCAAATATTCTGCAAAGAAATCCTGCACTTCTGATGGTTTTGTGTCACCTATTAATTTAAAAAAAATCAAACCATTCTCAATGATTTACATTCTTGATTCAAAATTATTATTCAAGAACTTTATCTAACATTCTGCATCATAAGAATAATAGATAAATAATTATAAAAGGTAACCATATCAAATTTTAAATTTGTCCCACAGGTTTTAGAAAATGCACTTTATAGTGGATATTACCCAACTATTTTAAAAAATTATCAAATGTAAAATTTCTTCTGGTTTTTCAAAACATTACACATTATTTTCAAGCCTTCTTTGCAACCTTGGCAACCACATTTCATCAGCCTAGAAGCAACAACATCCCGCAGAATTTTATAGTACTTAGATGCACACTTAAGTCAACACTTGCAATTTCTTTCAGGACCAGCTATCCATCTATTTAATTGTTAAAATATTTAAGTGCTTTTAAATACTAATGCAGGAAACATTTTTCCTTCTCTAGCCTTGCTTACATACCTACTTCTTTTTAAAAGAAACTCATTATTGAGTTAAAAAACTTCCCAGTACCTGTCTAGATCAAGTTTCAAAGATCTAGATCACAATGTTATTTAACCATTTTTAGAATTTAAAAAAATATTTCAAATATCATTGATTTAAATTACATACCCAAGATGTAGTCCTGGTAAGCCTTATATCTTTCATAGTATGATAACTGTGTTGTCTCAACAACTTCTGGAAACGTGGTAGTTCTTCCATGGAAACCTTTTTTCAAAGTGATGCCTTTGTTGGAGCTATTGCAATTTACATTACTTTCCTTTTCATCTTGAGAAAGAGCTGAAAGTAATTTAGAAATGCATTATTTACTACTCAGCATATTCTTAAACAGCTAAAATAAACACAGTGTGACTAGTTCTTTTTAAGATTACGGACCAGAACATTACAAAACTAACCCATCATCCATAATGCCCTCCGTGACTTGATTTTTCTGGATGCTAAATGCAAGCCAAGCCAACTCTCCATAAACAGCTATATTGAGATATCAAGGTGACCTTTAATGCAGAACGAGCTCGGAGTTGCAAACAGGCTTGAGTATTCTAAAGCCTTAGATTACATGCTGGAGCTAAATGCAGTTACTTCAAAGGGTCTACGGGAAAGAAAAATATACACCTTTGACTGAAATCTGTGTTAAATCTCCATGAACTATTTACAAGACCAGAAGACATAGGAACAAAATTAGTCATCAGCCCATTGAGACTGCTCTGCCACTCAATCATGGCCGCTTTATTAACCCTCTCAACTTCATTCCACTGCTTTCTCCCCCATAACCTTTAATGTCCTTATTAATCAACTGATCAACATCTGTTTTAAATCAAAGGCTTCACCTCACAGCCCTCTCTAGCAATAAATTCTCACAGATTCGCCTCCCTCTGGTTAAAGCTCTTCATCTCTGTTCTAAAAGGACATCCTTCTATTTGTGAGGCGGTGCTCTCTGAACCTAAACGTCCCCCACTCGTTGAAGCATCCTCTCCATATCCACACTATCTAGACTTTTCAAAATTCAGTAGGTTTCAATGAGATTACCGCCCCCATTCTAAACTCCAGCGAGTACACATCCAGAACCATCAGACACTCCTCATATGTTAAACACTTTAACTTTTGGGATCATTCTTGTAAACCTCTTCTGGACCCTATTCATTTTTTAAGATATGGGTCCATTGGTCATGAATAACTGTTATTCCCTTTACATGATTATTAGCAGACAGTGCAGGTACATTCTGTTAATGCAATGATATTGTAATCTGCTGGGCCAATTGATCTTATTGATAGCTGATAGATCTGAACTTCTGCTCCACCAATGGACTTGTTACTGAGTCCAAGGGCAGATCAACTGATGTGCTGGGAGTGGTTGGATGTATGTTGCATTTACCTTCTATTTTATCCCTGGGTGGTTGGTGTGTTAAGGACAACCCACTTCATTTAAATGACTTGAAGACAGTGTGGAAAAGATTAGTTGCAAGTAGGTCTTACTTTATTTTAATATTCAATTATTTGTCAGTAGCTTTAATTTGTCCTAAAATGTATTTTTGACATCATTATTATTTTTATGCATAACCACTTGAATTGCTTTAAAATGTCTCATGTAATATTTTTAAAAAGCCTTATACAGTAACAAGCTGTCAAAGATAATTGTGGCTTTATACATTCCAAAAAGGCATTATTTCTAAAAATAGAAAACGTATTAAATCAGAACATTTAATTAACATTTTTAATCACAAATGTTTACTTTAATGTAGCTTTAGTTATTTATGTACATCTCTGGAGTAAAAAGGGTGCTTAGAGTAAAGAAACCCTTGGGAGACATAGAATTCATCCTGCAGTTCAAAGGGAAAGGCTAAAATTGGATGTGCCAGTATTACAGTTAATTAAAGGTAACTACAGAGACATGACAAATGTACTGATTTTGTCACCGGTGAGCAATATTTGTTAATGCCAAAACAAAGAGGAAGTGTTAGAGGCAAGACAACAAGATTCTTGAAAAAAAAAAGTTCTGGAGAGACAAACAAAAGTGTCAATGGAAGAAATAAAGGGTAGAATAGGATTTCAAGTAAAATCAAACAATGAAACTGGGAAACAGTTCAGGTTATACTGAGGCAATGAAAAAGAACTCAAGATAAACATTTTTTTTAAATCAAACAGTCTCTTTTTTGAAACATTCAATATTCAGACCTGGACGAGAATCCACCTGGTCATTAATGTCCGGATCAAGGCAGGCAGACTGCCACATCAAAGCATTCGTGCTCGAAATAAATCTAATCTTTCCTCCAACCTTAAAAACATTGAAGATCGTTTTCATCTTATTTACCCTCAGCTTCATGAACTTGTGAGATTTTATTTTCGGCTCCAGTATCTGATCAGCTCGCAAAAATAAATATTTTCTCCCGTCGGTTCACGGAGCAATTTATGAAACCTGTGGGCGAGGTTCGCCCTTCTGTCACTTCCCTCAGCCCAGACTGGACTAAGTGGCAAGTTCCCACTGCGATGAAGTCACGTCTCCTGAGTTATTTATTGCGTTGCTATACCCAGGGCACCTGCTTTATCAGCTGGGTCATGCGGTCTGTGTAAGGAACTTGATGGCGTTGCCCGGGGATGGTAATTAGGACAAACCAGAGTTCAAAAAAACTAAGATGCTGGAGGAACTCGGCGGGCCGGGGGGAGAAACGGACGTTTCGGGAAGGCGTTCAGCCGACAGGCCGTATCGAGAGTGAGGGTGATTCGGGCGGGCGAGTCTGTCAGCGGTATCCAGGCTGGGCTCCTTTCACACTCACCTCCAGCTTCCGCTGTCAACGCTGCCGCGGCAGCCTCCTCCCTCTCCCTGCCGCCGAGGCTGGCCGACTCCGGCTGCTCCCCCGCGTTTTCCGCGGACGCTGCAGCCAGCGGACCGTGACACTGCTGTTCGGACATGACGGGCCGGCTGGGAAACCGCTCACGCCCTACCGCAGCCGTTAAACCTCACTCCTGATTCAAAATTTTGCCGCTGGAACCCGTTGACGGCTCCCCGCTCGGCCGCTCCGATTGGTTAAACAAGCAGCCAATCGAATCCAGCCAATAGGCGTACCCCGGGAGCCCTTCGTCCAGATACTGTATTTAGGGATGAAGTGTTGTTAAAACTGTCAGCAATTATAAATTAAAGTCTATTCATTTTGATCGACGAACCTTTAGTTTTGCTGCCGATAGGCTGAATGGTACCATCGGGAACATAAGCAATATAGAGAATCTGTTAATACAACCCCGGTGGTTTGAAAATGCAGTTCATTTATCTGGGTAGAAGTAACATTTCTCTTCAGAACTGTAATTATAATAAATCAAATCAAGCTTTTGCACGTAATAGTTATTTCATAAAAATTAAAGAGAGAGACGTTTAAGGGAGTTTGGGATGGGATGGGTCTTTAATGCTGTTACAAGCGCGCGTGGAGAGTTGTAGATTGTCTCCAGACCCGGTAGTTGAGTCCCAATGATGTGCCGAGCCGTCCTGATCACCCGATAGAGTGCTTTATGATCTGTCTTGCTGCAGCTAGAGTACCGCGCTGTCATTCCGCATGTCAGTCTGCTCTCTAATGCACATCAGGAAAGTTAGCCAGCAATTGGGGGGGGGGCAGATTTGCTCTTCTTGAGCACCTCAGGTTGTATAGTCGCTGTCTTGCTTTTCCTACTATCGAGGTTGTGTGTCGACGGACCAAGAGAGTTCTTCGGTGATGTTCAACCAAAAAACTTGAAACTGGAGACCCTTCCCACTACCTCACCATTTATGAATAGTGAGGCTTTTTTGGGAGCTCTTGTCTTCCTGAAGTAAATTATCATTTCTTTTGTCTCCTTGACGTTGAGTGACAGGTAGTGGTCCCTGCACCAATCGGACAGTTTCGGCACCTCCTGTCCACATACAGACTCATTTTTGTTTGTATTAGGCCACAGCTGAGTCGTCTCCAAAGTTGATGGTCGAGTTTGTAGCATGAACAGGAGTGCAGTCACAGCTGAAGAGCAAGTAGAGAAAGTGGGCTCAGTACACACCATTGCGAGTCACCGGTGTTCAGGGTTAGGGGGTTTATTGTGCACTTGCCTAGTTCCGATTAGTGAGGAAGTCCAAGATCCAATTACAGGTTATTGTGCCGAAACCTAGATTGTGGAGCTTGACAGTCAGCTTGTTCGATAGTTTGGTGTTAAAGGTCGAGCTGTAATCAATGAAAAGCATCCTGACCTGGGTGTCTTTGTGCTCCAAGTATTCCAAGACAGTGAAGGGCGATAGAAATGGCGTCGTCAGTTGATCTATTCACTTTATACGTAAACCGTTGCCGGTCCAAGGTAGCCGGGATTATGGTCCTTGATATGGGACACGACTAATCTTTTCAAGTACTTGTTACGTTTTACACCATTGTAAAATAGTGAATGTCATTGGAATGACATTTTCTTTACTCAATATCTTAAATATTCTCCAAATGGAAACAGTTAAATTAATCCACTGAAATTTAAAATTGCAACGCTAGCTCTTGGCTCAGGTGATAGTAAATAAAATAATTTGAAGATTTGAAATAGCACACTGCTTACCATATCCAGCTGAGCAAAAGATGCTGTTGGTAAATAAGTAGTTAAATATGTTAGAAATAGTAACTGGGTCCTTGGGTTCCTGATGCTGTTTAGACAGAGGTTATAAACATGATTAAGTCTTAAAGGAGTAAAAACGACGGCCAGTATGAAAAGTTTAAAGTCAAAATTGTTCTTAATCAAATTATGTCACAAGAATGGGATGGTTGATTTAATTGTTATTTAATCGCTACGATAGCTGCTCAAAAACTCAATCAATGGCAGATTTGACCTGTCAATTCTTATTCCATAATTTCACTCAAGGCAAATGACAAATGATTAGTCTCATAATTCTGTATTTTCCTTCAGTTTCATAGCCAAATTCAAGCAATGTAATGGAAGAAAACGGGCACAACTTTATAGAGTGTAACTTATATTGCACCAAGTTGATATTGTATAGTTCTCTCCCCGTTATTACTATTAATGTAAAACTGGTGAATTAGTTTATTATTGTCAAATGTACAGTGAAAAGCTCTTCTATTGCATGCCATCCAGTCAGATTTATGCTGTATTTAATTGCATCAGTGTAGTTAATAGTAGACATAATTCTGGAGCAATTGTTGATATTACTAAGAAAGTGCTATATAGGTTAAAAGAGTTTGTCTTTTAACGTGTGAGAGATCCGTTCAAGAGTCTGATAACATTCGGATAGAAACAGTTAATGAGCCTTGTGAAAAGCTTTTTCTTTCTCTCTATCTACACAAAGACCTGTAATCTTTGGATTTCCAAAGACATTGTCACACTCTAAATGCACGGCTGGTGGCGCAATGACATCAGCTCCGGTCTCCGGAGCGAAGGTTCCTGAGTTCGAATCCAGTCATGCCGCTCCCGAGCACGCTTTCCACCCGTGTCGGGCTGAGTGTCGAGGCTGCGCTGTTAAGGACGTGGGGGATCACTCACAGAGTCTTTCCTCCAAGACAACCACTTGAAAAAGTGGTCGCCGAGGCTTTAGCAGAGTATGGAACACAAAAAAAAATGCACCGTGTAACACTGGAGATGTTCTAGCAGTTTTTAGACAGCAAGCACCCATTAACAGAAAAGCACAAAATGCTGGAGGAACTCATTCGGGCCGAGACCCTTTGGTACTGAAGAAAGCATACGGTGCATTGTCCTTCATCCATCGTAGGATTGAGTTTAGGAGCCGAGAGGTAATGTTGCAGCTATATAGGACCATCACAGTATATTACTGTGCTCAGTTTTGGTCGCCTCACTACAGGAAGGATGTGGAAACCATAGAAAGGGTGCAGAGGAGATTTAGAAGGTTGTTGCCTGGATTGGGGAGCATGCCTTATGAGAACAGGTTGAGTGAACTCGGCCTTTTTCCCTTGGAGCGATGGAGGATGAGAGGTGACCTGATAGAGGTGTATAAGATGATGAGAGGCATTGATCGTGTGGATAGTCAGAGGCTTTTTCCCCCCAGGACTGGAATGACTAGAACGAGAGAGCACAGTTTTAAGGTGCTTGGAAGTATGTACAGAGGAGCTGTCAGGGGTAAGTTTGTTACGCAGAGACTGGTGAGTGCGTGGAATGGGCTGCTGGCAACGGTGGTGGAGGTGGATACAATAGGGTCTTTTAAGAGACTCCTGGACAGGTACATGGAGCTCAGAAAAATAGAGGGCTATAGATAATTCTAGGTAATTTATAAGGTAAGGACATGTTCGGCACAGCTTTGTGGGCCGAAGGGCCTGTATTGTGCTGTAAGTTTTCTATGTTTCTAAAACAAAAAGATGAGTAGTAGATTTAAAGGGTGGGGAGAGCAGGAGAGAGAAACGGTCGCGATGAGGCCACGTTCAGGTTGGAGGAACAATACATTATATTCCGTCTGTGTAGCCCCCAACCTGATGGCATGAACATCGATTTCTCGAACTTCCAGTAAACCCCCCCTCCAATCATTTCCCATCCCATTTTCATAGAATATAGAACATAGAATAGTACAGCTCAGTACAGGCCCTTCAGCCCACAATGTGCCAACACTCAAACCCTGCCTCCCATATACTACCCCCCACCTTAAATTCCTCCATATACCTGTCTAGTAGTCTCTTAAATTTCACTAGTGTATCTGCCTCCACCACTGACTCAGGAAGTGCATTCCACGCACCAACCACTCTCTGAGTAAAAAACCTTCCTCTAATATCCCCCTTGAACTTCCCACCCCTTACCTTAAAGCCACGTCCTCTTGTATTGAGCAGTGGTGCCCTGGGGAAGAGGCGCTGGCTATCCACTCTATCTATTCCTCTTATTATCTTGTACACCTCTATCAGGTCTTCTCTCATCCTCCTTCTCTCCAAAGAGTAAAACCCTAGCTCCCTTAATCTCTGATCATAATACATACTCTCTAAACCAGGCAGCATCCTGGTAAATCTCCTCTGTACCCTTTCCAATGCTTCCACATCCTTCCTATAGTGAGGTGATCAGAACTGGACACAGTACTGCAAGTGCAGCCTAACCAGAGTTTTATAGAGCTGCATCATTACTTCGCGACTCTTAAACTCCATCCCTTGACTTATGAAGGCTAACACCCCATAAGCATTCTTAACTACCCTGTCTACCTGTAAGGCAACTTTCAGGGATCTATGGACATGTACCCCGAGATCCCTCTGCTCCTCCACACTACCAAGTATCCTACCATTTACTTTGTACTCTGCCTTGGAGTTTGTCCTTCCAAGGTGTACTACCTCACACTCCTCCGGGCTGAACTCCATCTGCCACTTCTCAGCCCACTTCTGCATCCTATCAATGTCTCTCTGCAATCTTCGACAATCCTCTACATTATCCACAACACCACCAACCTTTGTGTCATCTGCAAACTTGCCAACCCACCCTTCTACCCCCACATCCAGGTCGTTAATAAAAATCATGAAAAGTGGAGGTCCCAGAACTGATCCTTGTGGGACACCGCTAGTCACAACCCTCCAATCCGAATGCACTCCATCCACCACGACCCTCTGCTTTCTGCAGGCTAGCCAATTCTGAGTCCACCTGGCCAAACTTCCCTGGATCCCATGCCTTCTGACTTTCTGAATAAGCCTACCGTACGGAACCTTGTCAAATACCTTACTAAAATCCATGTAGATCACATCCACTGCACTACCCTCATCTATATGTCTGGCCATCTTCTCAAAGAACTCTATCAGGCTCGTTAGACACGATCTGCCCTCCACAAATCCATGCTGACTGTCTCTGATCAGACCATGATTCTTTAAATGTCCATAGATCCTATTTCTAAGAATCTTTTCCAACAGCTTTCCCACCACAGACATAAGGCTCACTGGTCTATAATTACCCAGACTATCCTTACTACCTTTTTTGAACAAGGGGACAACATTCACCTCCCTTCGATCCTCCGGTACCATTCCTGTGGATGACGAGGACATAAAGATCCTAGCCAGAAGCTCAGCAAACTCTTCCCTCGCCTCGTGGAGCAGCCTGGGGAATATTCCTTCAGGCCCTGGGGATTTATCCATCCTAATGTATTTTAACAATTCCAACACCTCCTCTCCCTTAATATCAACATGCTCCAGAACATCAACCTCACTCATATTGTCCTCACCATCATCAAGTTCCCTCTCATTGGTGAATACCAAAGAGAAGTATTCATTGAGGGCCTCACTCACTTCCATAGCCTCCAGGCACATCTTCCCACCTTTATCTCTAATGGGTCCTACTTTCACTCCTGTCATCCTTTTGTTCTTCACATAATTGAAGAATGCCTTGGGGTTTTCCTTTACCCTACTTGCCAAGGCCTTCTCATGCCCCCTTCTTGCTCTCCTCAGCCCCTTCTTAAGCTCCTTTCTTGCTACCCTATATTCCTCAATAGACCCATTTGATCCTTGCTTCCTAAACCTCATGTATGCTGTCTTCTTCCACCTGACTAGACTTTCCACCTCACTTGTCACCCATGGTTCCTTCACCCTACCATTCTTTATCTTCCTCACTGGGACAAATTTATCCCTAACATCCTACAAGATATCCCTGAACATTGATCATATGTCCATAGTACATTTTCCCTGCAAAAGCATCATCCCAATTCACACCCACAAGTTCTAGCCTTATAGCCTCATAACTTGCCCTTCTCCAGTTAAAAAATTTCCTGTCCTCTCTAATTCTATCCTTTTCCATGATAATGCTAAAGGCCAGGGAGCGGTGGTCACTGTCCCCCAGATGCTCACCCACTGAGAGATCTGTTACCTGACCCGGTTCGTTACCTAATACTAGATCTAGTATGGCATTCCCCCAGTCGGCCTGTCAACATACTGTAACAGGAATCCATCCTGGACACACTTAACAAACTGTACCCCATCTAAACCCTTGGAACTAATCAGGTGCCAATCAATAATAGCGAACTTAAAGTCACCCATGATAACAACACTGTTATTTTTGCACCTTTCCAAAATCTGCCTCCCAATCTTCTCCTCGGTATCTCTGTTGCTACCAGAGGACCTATAGAATACTCCCAACAGAGTAACTGCTCCCTTCCTATTCCTGACTTCCACCCATACTGACTCAAAAGAGGAACCTGCTACATACGCACCCTTTCTGTGGCTGTAATAGTATCCCTGAGCAGTAATGCCACCCCTCCTGCCCTCCCTCCCCCCCATCCCTTTTAAAGCACTGAAATCCAGGAATATTGAGAATCCATTCCTGCCCTGGTGCCAGCCAAGTCTCTGTAATGGCCACTACATCATAATCCCATGTATGTATCCAAGCTCTCTGTTCATCACCTTTGTTCCTGATGCTTCTTGCATTGAAGTACACGCACTTTAGCCCTTCTACCTTACTACCTTTACACCCTTTATTCTGTTTCTCTTTCCTCAAAGCCTCTCTATATGTTAGATCTGGCTTTACTCCATACACTTCTTCCACTGCTCTATCGTTCCGAGTCCCATCCCCCTTGCAAATTGGTTTAAACCCTCCCGAACTATGCTAACAAACCTACCTGCAAGGATATTGCTCCCCCTCGAGTTCAGGTGCAACCCACCCAATCTGTACAGGTCCCACCTTCCCCAGAAGAGATCCCAATGATGCAAAATTCTAAAACCCTGCTCCCTACCCCAACTCCTCAGCTACGCATTCAACTGCCGTCTCCTTCAATTCTTACCATCATTGTCACGTAGCACTGGCAGCAATCCTGAGAACGTCACCCTTGAGGTCCTGTTCTTCATCATTCCGCCTAGTTCCCGAAACTCACACTTCAGGACCTCATCCCTCTTCCTGCCTATGTCGTTGGTGCCACCATTTATCACGACTTCTGGTTGCTTTCCCTCTCGTACCAGGATGTCGTGCACCCGGTCAGAGACAGCCTGGACCCTGGCACCCGGGAGGCAACAAACCACGTGGGTGTCCTTCTCAAGTCCACACAATCTCCTGTCTGCTCCCCTGACTATAGAGTCCCCAATGACAATAGTTCCCCTCTTCTCCGTCCCACCCTTCTGTACCACAGGGTCAGACTCAGTGCTGGAGGCCCTGCCACCGTGGCTCACCCCTGGTCGGTCGTCCCCGCCAACTGTATCCAGGACGGTAAACTTATTATTCAGGGAAATGGCTACAGGGATGCTCTGCACTACCTGTCTGCTCACCTTCGCTTTCCCCCAACGACCTGCTTCCAGCAGCCTAGGCGTGACGACCTCTCTGCAGCTCTCATGTATGACTGCCTCATTCTCCCTTATTAGTCGAAGGTCATCCAGCTGCTGCTCCAGATTCCTTACACGGTCTTCCTTATCGCCCAGTCGCATGCACTTTCCCTCTCTCACCTTACCTCCTTGCCTGCCTATCGCCTCCCCGATGCTCCTCCCCCCTTTTCTTTCTACCATGGTCTTCTGTTCTGTCCTATTAGATTCCCCCTTCTCCAGCCCTGTATCGCTTTCACCAACTTCCCAGCTCTTTCCTTCATCAGCCTCCCCCCCCCCCCGTTTCACTTATCATCTTGAGTTTCTTTCTCTCCCCTCCCCCACCTTTTAAATCTACTCTTTTTTTTCCCTCCAGTCCTGCAGTAGGGTCTCGGCCCGAAATGTCGACAGTACTTTTCTCCATAGATGCTGCCTGGCCAGCTGAGTTCCTCCAGCATTTTGTGGGTGTTGCTTGGATCTCCTCTTGTTTATCATTGAAAGACAAATTACGCTATATTTTAGTGTAATTGCCTTACTTACCAAACTTCCATGGATATTTTTCATCTATCTGAAGCAGCTGATGGCCTTCAGTTTAACATGTCACCTGAAAGACAGGTCACCAGATAGTGTCGTACTTCCTGAAGAATTACTCTAGATTATCTTTAAATTATCTTCCTGCATGTCAAATCCACAGCCTTTTGCCGCATAGACAAGAGAATACTGTACTACAAAGAAAGTGTTATGTCTTTGTAAGTAACTGTGATACTTCTTACAAAGACGAGTACTCCCATGAAATGGGGTGATGAAAAGTCTCGGCCCAAGCCATCAACTGTTTACTCTTTTCTGTAGTTGTTTTCTGACCTGCTGCGTTCCTCCAGCATTGTGTGTGTGTTGGTTGGTAAGCGGAGCGAAGGCTGGAAACAAACTCCTCACCCAGTTGAAGGAAACTCGGTCTCATAGGAGGCAATAAGCTAGACATCCAATTTATTATCATCGGCAATGGGGCAATCGTAATTTTACATATACACACATAATTCACACTACTGCAAATTACAGCTGAAGACAGGTCGGGCTTGGGATTAAAGGCTCATATTTTCATATTATCTGCCTGAAAACAATGCCTGTACTCACAAATTTGAACAGATAGCAAATTAGTTTGGTCTACTGCCAATCTTTGGAATTGTGAAAATCAAAAATCCTGTTTGTAAGACTGAAACAGGTTTGTTAATAGGTTTGACCCAGAGATGGGAAATTCTGCTCTCAGTATGGGAGAGTTTACATGCTATCTGCTGAGGCCACTACAGATCAGCTAATTATATCTCTTTGTAATAGTACCCTATCATGAAAAAAATCTGGTTCATTTTGCTAAGTGATAATAGCAATTAAGGTTAAAAATAATTGGTTGAAAGTTGGCACTTTGAGAGATGAAGCACTCTATAAATGGAATTTTCTTTTCCTATGTCTTGCTTGGACTGTTTGATCATTATTACCAGAATACTGTCCAGTAATTAAGGATTCACTATATATGCAATATTTAATCCAAGTACATATGCAGTTTTCCAAAAACACTGTTGTAATTAAAATACACGGTCACTAAAAAATCTAAAGGTTGCAAGGATTTAGTTGAGTCTACTCTGTCAAGGATTTTACTCCATTCATGCAGCATCCAAAAGCTCAACACCATCCTTTCTTCTCCCCCCCCCCAATTAATTGTAAAGCTTGAACATTATTAATGTAACATTTTCATTAATGAATAAAACAAAGTAATAAACAACAGGAATTCTGCAGATGCTGGAAATTCAAGCAACATACATCAAAGTTGCTGGTGAACGCAGCAGGCCAAGCAGCATCTATAGGAAGAGGCACAGTCGACGTTTCAGGCCGAGACCCTTCGTCAGGACAAAGTAATAAAACTAGTTGCAAGATTGTTTGCTTCAAGGCTCTGGATACAATTACAACTTTTTATATTGGCTGATGCATTTTCAACAGGCTACTTAGGAATTATAAAAAGCTGTGTTCTTGTCAACTCCTGCATGACTACACCAACTTGTATTGGTTGGTGATCTGTGCAGAGATCAGTGTGAATACTAGCACTCATGAGAAAAGTTCAAATCATCAGTTCTGGCCAGGTCTTACCATCTCTATTTATATTACCTTTTAACAAATAAAAATGCCAATCAGCTCAGGGTAAGTAGTAATAGGGTTATATTACTATTTTATGCCAGTGTCAACCAATTCAATGTGTCTTTTCATAATTCATTTGTTCTAGACAAACTTGTAAATATTTCAACCAAGAACAAAGGGTATCAACTTAATTCTCTTTGAGACAAAATGCTACTCACAATACATTTCCGGAGTATGATAATCATTCTGAGGCAATAGAATTGAGGTGTTAAATTATACAATATTATGTCACAATACCCATAGGATATCCCGCCACTATTCCCCCCCTCCCCCAATATACACACTACATGAATTCAGACAGAGGCCAGAGGCACACAAGCATATTGGCTGCAATTTTATTTCAACCTCTTCATTCAACTCAGTATAAGACAGAAGTTTAGCAACTTTGATCTGCATTCTATGGATCATTTTATGATCCTCTGTAACTTCCCCTTTTACAACTTATTTTTTTGTTTCTCTTTTTCTCAAATTTAATTAAATCATGACAGTACAATAGAACTAAGAGCAACAATCCTTTTGCAGATACATTTTTAGAACATTGGTACATTGCATAAGCTATAAAGTTACCTAGACATATCTGCACAAGATGAAAGATACGTGAGCATCTTTAACTTTCACTACAGGGCAAGCACTCTTTGTTCTGCACTGAATGACAGATGAAGGCTTATTATACTGTAGCACTATTTAGCATATGCTGACTTCCAGCAGTGCAATTCCACCAGTCACATATCCTCTTCCCATTTTACTGTGTCCTGCAATTCTTATGACTGTCAACACCCCCTTGATTTTTTCTAATCACTTACCTCATGCAATTGTTAATTTACATGTAAGGGGGTTTTGTCTCTTATATTACTGCATAGGCTCATTAAAATGGCTTCTTTGTTATGTTATAATAGGGAATGCTTCTTTGTTATGTTAAACGCTGAGAAAGTTTTTGCGCTAGCAGCTTGTTTTAGTTTAGAGTGTGATAAGAATGTTACAAACCAATTAGGATAGTTGTTATGTTTTTGGTGTATTTGAAGATACTGTATGCGCGGGGTTTTGCGGGGGGGGGGGAGAGAGAGAGACAGAGGATGGACCAGGTGCTGTGATGTCCACTAACAGGGTCGGACCTGAGGAGGGCATTCGGCGAGGAGACGGAGACTGACTCCTGTGGAGCGTCTGGTCGACCACCATTGTTGGTCCCAGGCGGCTGGTCGAGGTGGTCCAAGGGGTCGCAGGGTGAAGAAGAGTCCTGAGCTCCAACTGTTTGTGCACGAAGAGATTGAACTTTGATAAATGTGGCACCTTTTATTTTCCTTTTATATTTTATTCTCTTAATTATATAGTTCCAGTAATATCTATAAACTGTAAATCATTTAATCGTATCTGGTGTATTGTCTGTTATTTGGGTGGGATGGGGTACATCACACAGCATCCACACAAACTAATTACCCAGTTTGGCGGGGCCGAGGGCTGTTTCCCTAGACAACAGCGAGCCGAGCGACCCGGATGTTGGCCGGGGGCTACATACAATAGCCAATTAACCTATTGGATCACCTTTGGAAAGTGTAAAGAAATCAGAATTCACCCCAGAGGCTGGGCAAACGCACAAGCCCAATACAGCACCCAAGGTTGGAATCACATGTAGAACCTATGAGGCAGCATCCTCCAAAGGATGCTTTGAACTGCTGCACTACATGTCAACTTTCAGGATTTGCGGAGAATAAAAAAAAAGCACCAATCTCAAACTGTTTATTGAAATATTTAAAACGTAACAGCCAGAAGTTTCATTGCAACGGCCAAGTTTGCAAATATACACTTCATTTTGTTCTCATTTAAGATGGTGCTGGAATCTAACAATAGTTAGACAGAGATACTCCAGAAATTCATGCCAACTCTCTTGATAGTTTGAGGATACTGAAACAGATAAAATACAGACTTTGATTTCAACATTGATTTCCAGTGCCTTCCATGAATGTCCTTGTGATTTTCCCCTCTGGCTGCACATTGACACAGTATCATTGTTACTTACACAAGGAATTTATCAACCACATTGGCTATTCTAAGTTTCTAAAATAACACTGCCATACCAGCTCTTGAGAAACTACTAGTTAAACATATTTTCCACATCATTACACAAAGAGGACTTAAGAATTTGTAAGGAGACCTCCAAGTTGATGTAACCATGAGGCCACGTAGGCAGCTCTATTTTAGGTGACTTAGTATATGACCCAAGACTCTTTCAGATGTGCAGTGGAGAGTATTCTGACTCTGGTATGGAGGCTCCAACATGCAGGGTCAGAAGACCCTGCGGAGGGTTGTAGAATCAGCCAGCTCCAACATGGACACAACCCTCTTTGCCACTGAGGACAACATCAAGAGTCAGTGCCTCAAGAAGGCAGCAGTCATCACTGAGGACCCTCACCACGTGGGACATGTCCACCTCTTGTCATCACCATAAAAGAAGAGGTAAAGGAGCCTGAAGATCCACACTCAACAATTTAGAAATAGCTTCTTCCTCTCTGCCATTAGATTTCCTAGTCCATGAACACTATCACATTAGTCCTCACTTGCATTATTTTTGTACCTTATAATAATTAATGCTTACACTGTAAGCAACTGCAATTTTTGATTTTACAAGCCATTAACAGCATGATTTTTACATTCACTCCCTAATTTTTTCAACAGCTGCCCTACCAGACAAAATTCTTCTCAGTATCAACATTTCAGATTCTGACTCTAATACCAGTTGAAATAGCAGATTACAAAGTTGTACCTGTCTTGTAGTATTGCTTCTAGTTTTTCAGGGTTAATGTTGATATTGAACTTTTATACAGCATATTCAAAAAAAATAGAATTCTGTGGTTCTAATCATAAAATGCTAATTACACTTCTTGCATCCCAATTCCTCAACTGTAATCGACGAAAATGTTTGCAATATCCCTGTTAGATTTTAAACAGTACTCAGTCTATATTTTATGTTTTTAAAACAAACTACACACTCAGCACTTGGTCAAGCATTTTAATAGCTTTTGTTGAATACATTGACCATAATACTTCAGTTAATTTACAAAGGAATTATAAAGCTTACAAGTATGTTACAGTGATTTCCAAAAGTATATTTCATTTCTCAAGAGGGAAATGAATACATGCTCAGTTGCAAGGATACATGTATACAAATACATCTGAATACAGGGAACACAACCTTTTTAATCAATTTAGCAGCTCAAGATTTTATGAAGTATGCAATGTACCTAATTTTAGAATAGATTCTCATAACTATTATAGAATTCAACACTACAACTATACCTATAGCAGAATATAAAGAGAGTAAGCATTCTAGGGAAGCAATATCAATATCTAAAATAGACAATGCAATAGTTTCAACAAAGATTAAGAAAACTGACCAACCAATTTAGGAAGAAAAACACAAATTAGGTCATGAACTCACCAAAAGCAGTGCAATTCATGGAGTAATCCTCATCTGCTAAACAAGCCATCTCTACCCTTAAAATGCATGAAGTCTTTCACCCTATGTCACCTGCTTAACTGCTGTACATTACAAGGCAGATACTTTAAAAAGTGTGCCATTTGTAGACTTGGACAGACAATTGGAAAGCTTTAAAAGAAAAAAAAGTTCTTTAAATGTTCAAACATGTAAATTACCCTGTTTTGAGAACTTGGCTTCCAATCTTCATGGATGTTTTTCTTTGTTCAATTTGAGGCAATTTCTTAAAGATGCAAAATGCTAAAACACATTTCTTATCTACATTTTGTAAATTAATTCATTGCTTCTAGAACACAGCACATTCAGCGTAATAAATTTTGCTTTACTTTTGCCTTTTTGTTACAGTTGAGCGGAGCTTGCTTTATATAATTTGCCCTTGTCTAATTAGATGGTAAAGCACAAGGGCAAACAGAAATAATTGTATTTATGAATTTCTACAAAGAAAGATGCCGATAAGAGAATAACATGGTATTAGGCACCACCATATACAAAATAACTGCCTACCTATAATCAAAGTTATCACGATAATTTTAATACCTGATGGCAAAAATATCAATCAAAAGAAATGCATTTGGGTTTTGTATAATTTGGACAGTTTGATGTTACATGTAGCATAGTTCAATCTCCAAGGCATGTAGAACTGTTATATATCTTTAATGAGATCGATAAAAGGACATAATTCACATGGCTCTTGAAAAGAATTGTTAGGTTCTCTTGTTCTGCGGGTGTTATAGAAACAATAATAGAAACTTGAAATTTAAGTAAAATAGTCAACAATATCCAGGTAATGAACATTATATAATGACTCCATAACATAAAACTTTACTGGTTTCCAAACAATTTGAATAAAGAAAATAATGCATTGTTTCCCTTCCCATCACCACTTTGAGAAATCTGGTCCTGAATAAACTGTGATGCAAATAGCACCAAAGGTCATAGATTATGAACAATCAGCTGAATATGAAACCTGAGGCATTGCAATCAAACAATCCTTTCTCAAAGTCCAATTTTTTTTACTCCCAGCAGAGTGGGTGGATTGCAAACTAAAGCTGAAAACTTAACCAGTATTTTTCTTAACCAAGGGAGCCACAGTAAAAAGCAGAACTTGACTTGCATTCCAGTTAAGAAAATATGACCATCAATAAAACTTTCCTTGTCTATATGATGAAATTATTCATTGGATAAACATGCTGAACTTTGGAATTCTCCATTTTCAGATTATGATTGCTTTGTTTGAGTCCTGTAAAGTGGATGAGCCAAGAAATGTAGTGCAATGTACAGGTCTGAAAATTTCAATATGGAAAGTGTACCTACTTGTCCAATATTTAAAAAGCTTATTACTTTGTGAATATATTTACCTGCATTTACAAAATGGAACACAAATGCAACCTGTTTTAGTTCATTTAATGATAGTTTAAGAATTTTATCCTAGTTCCAGTATACACTCAATTGACTAACTTGTTCTATTCACTACAGTATATTTGTATAGTGGAAAATGTAACAATTGTGTTAAAAGATTATGCCCATGGAAGAGAAACAAGTATCAATCTAGTTTAGTTTAGTGTGGTGAATAATAAACTTTGTTTCTAAAGAAAACTGCGACATCAATATATTATGAAAGATTAATTACTAATTGATTCAAGAAACTTGTTTATAATACTCATAAATACAATGTAATTCCTTTGCTTTCAAATTATACAGGTGAGATTTCTGCATTTTGTAGAAGATGTAGTTACAATTTACACTTCTCAGGGGTGACTGGAACCATTAACTACATCCATATGATCTAACCCATAAACTTAATTCCTTCACAAACGTTTACCATTCCATCCAATGGGATATTTAATAATCTGAATCATGAAGAAACATTTTGCACATGTGGCTAATCCACGTAAATAAAGCATTGGCTTTTAAATAAAGTGACAAAACTTAGTGAACCACTGCAGAAATTTACTTAAATGAGCTACACAAGTTCAGGAATTCAATCAATGATTTACAACTAAACTGTAATAAAAATTTAAAATGATCAATTTGGTCATTGTGATTAGTCTTTGCTCAGCTTGAAATGGACATGAATTAATTGTGCTGTGAAAGATAAAATGTCCTTTAATCACATCTTGAGATATTTTTAGTTTCACTTGCTAAATTCAAAGGAATGTCTTCCTTGATAGTACTGGTCAACAGATAGAAAATAATATGATACAATTCAATGGCAATCCTATTGTCTTGGCATGTCTAAAAGGCACATTCCATAACCATCTACAACAGAGAAGGTGGTGTGATAGAGATTTTAATTTGTTTTCTGGAATCTATAATTTTACGGGATGCTAAGTTACAACACAAGACCTTCATAAATTGGTCCATCAGCTTCAGGTGATTCTCTCCGCAGACGCAGGTGCTCCAGTGTGTTGTGAAAGTGTTTGTTAATTTGCTCAGTTTCTTCACTGGATTCTAAGTTCGGAAGATCTTCTCTTATTTTTTGAATAAGCTGATTTAAGACTTGAATTGTCACCTGCAATAAAAAGTTTGTTGGAAAAAGTCAACTTGAATAATGTTTATTAATAAACAATACAGAACTCAAGTCCAAACGATATTGTTAAGCACCAAGTGCAGAATCTCCCCAGGTTACAGCAGGGTACCGTTGTTGACAACTATGTGTAAACTAAACAATTCACTGCCTGGTAATATATTTAAATAAAAACATAAGCGAACAAAGGGTAAAGTGTAGCTAACCAAGGCATTTAACTCAACCAGCTATTCAGATATTGCTGCAAACCAAGCTTCCACCAGCAGAAAATGCCTATTGCTCTAAAGCAGCTAACAAATCCTCCCAAAGTTCTTTCACATGCTTATGCGAATGTATAAGTTGGATGCCCATAACCACAGAAAATCTGGCATAAATATCAACTAATCACTATTTTGTATTCCCTTCGTGATCAGTGCTGCTTAAGCTCAACACTGGGTTGGTCAAGTACAAACTCTATTTCCTATTTCACATCTGCCCACTTAACCTCAACCAGACCCACATACTAGCCATGTGCTTCTATATAACTACCAACATGAAATGCTCTGTAGGTCAAGCAGTGTCTGAGAATAGACAGCGTTAATACATCAGAGCAGTGACCCAAGAATCTAAACCAGGTCGGCCATCCAAAATATTAACTCTCTCTGAAGATGCTAAGACATGTTGAATATTTCCAACATTTTGGTTTTATTTCAGATTTCCAGCATCAGGCTTACTTTGCTTTTAGAATGCTACTGAAACTGATATTTCTCGAACTCTCGGTCTCCATCTCTGGAGACAGACCGTCCACTGACATCTTCTACAAGCCCACTGACTCTCATAACGACCTGAACTATACCTCTTCCCACCTGCCACATGCAAAAATGCCATTCCTTATTCCCAGTTCCTCCGTCTTCGCCGCATCTGCTCCGAGGATGAGATTTTCCGTTCCAGGACATCTCTTTAAGGATCGTGGTTTCCCTTCTGCTGTCATCAATGATGCCCTCACCCATATCTCCTCCATTTCCCACACTTCGGCTCTCACCCCATCCTCCCTCCACCACAACAGGGACAGAGTTCCCCTTGTCCTCACCTACCACCCCACCAGCCTCCGGATCTGGCACATTATCCTCCGCAACTTCTGCCACCTTCAAAAGGACCCCACCACTAAGCACATCTTTCCCTCTCCACCTTCCGCAGGGATCGGTCCCTCCGCGACTCCCTGGTCCACATATCCCTCCCCACGGATCTCCCACCTGGCACTTATCCCTGTAAGCGCAAGTGCTACACTTGTCCCTACACCTCCTCTCTTGCCACCATTCAGGGCCCCAAACAGTACTTCCAAGTGAGGCAACACTTCACTTGTGAGTCTGTTGGAGTCATCTATTGCATCCGGTGCTCCCGGTGCGGCCTCCTCTAAATCGGTGAAACCCGACGCAGATTAGGGGACCACTTCGTCGAACACCTCCGCTCTGTCCGCCAAAAGGATCTCCCAGTAGCCACCCACTTCAACTCTGCTTCCCACTCCCATTCAGATATGTCCATACATGGCCTCGTCGACTGCCATGATGAGGCTAAACTCAGGTTGGAGGAGCAACACCTCATATACCGTCTAGGTAGTCTCCAGCCCCTTGGTATGAACACAGAATTCTCCAACTTCCGGTAATTCCCTCCCCTTCCCCTATCCCTATGTCACTCAGTCTCCTCCCCCAGCTGCCTACCACCTCCCTCTTGGTTCTGCCTCCTTCTACTACCCATTGTGCTTTCCCCTATTCTTTCCTCACTTTTCCTGCCTATCACCTCCCTGCCTCCCTTCCCCCACCCCTTTATCTTTCCCCTTACTGGTTTTTCCACCTGGAACCTACCAGCGTTCTCCTTCCCACCCTCCCCCCACTTTCTTTATAGGGCCTCTGCCCCTTCCCCCTACAGTCCTGATGAAGGGTTCCAGCCCGAAACGTCGACTGATCGTTTCCACGGATGCTGCCCGACCTGCTGAGTTCCTCCAGCGTGTTGTGAGTGAAACTGATATTTGATTGTTTGAATTCTTTTCTGATAGCTCTGCTTCAGTAATTCTTTACTTGTCCAAAGTACCATCACGTTTTCCCCGTCTAACACCAGCTCCTCAATCCAACACATTTTCCAATGCATTCTACAAAACTGGCACACACTACAATTAATTGTATGGCATTACTAGTCTTTTCCAGGCTTGCATCACATTTTAATCACACCACTCTTATGAAACTCAAGTGTCTTCAGCTCCCTAAATTGCAGCTTTTGGAAATTACCCTCTAAATATATATTCGGCTTTAAAAGAGCCTTCTCAAAAACCACTAAACACACCTGTGATCATTTCTCAGTTCCTTCTTCCCAATGGCTAGTGCCACCCTGCTTATCCAAGTAGTATCTTTGGACTTAGTGAATTCTCAAATCTTTAGATTTTAGGTGCATCTAGAATTAGGGCAATTGCAAAACTAAAGCTGTATAATCATTAAAAATAGAGCACCTATAATCACAAAACATTTATTGTCTATTGTATTAGAAATTACCCATCTGACTTTGCTTGCTTTTCCTTCTTTAATTATTTCAGGGTTTATCTGCTTTTCCTCCAGCTCAAATGAATCACAGCCCACATTCTCTTTAAAACATTGATAAGCCAGTTTCCAAATTTCCTGCCACTTCGTTTATTCCAACAAATGCAACATCACTCAATAAGATAAATTAGATCAATTGAGTAGAATGCTAATATGCATAGGTGGCATCTTAAGTCAGGGTGACTCACCACAGCAGTGATCCAGAAGACTTGTCAGAATATTTTATATAAAGGAACATTAAAATTATACAAATAAGAATTTAAATATAAATTTAACCTTACCGCCTCATTTTCTTTCTCATAAAAATATATATATCGATTAAGGATTTCAGTGAATAGCTGTACTTGTAATGAGGGATCCATACACTGATTAGCTATCTTCAAGGCCTTCTTAAGGCACTCCATTACTCTCTTGCCATCATGGATCTTTAATGGGGAAATGGGGGGGGGCAGGGGGGTGGAGAAAACCAATGTAATAATTCAGTGTTAGCTCACAGCATAACAATTTATACTATAAACATTTAGTATAATTCTTGGAATATTCAACAGTACTTAAATATCAACTCATCACTACAGGAAACTTCAATACAAGTACTGAAATTCCAAGTAATATCCATATACCAGAAACTGATAAAAATGGCTAATGCATCTTAAGAAATTAATATGGAAAGATTATGACAAACTTGAAATATTTTGTAACTATGAACAAACATTCTAAGAATAGACTAGAAAAGTGATTTATCCTGAACTAATAAAAAAACTTCAATGCTATTATAATAATATAAATCTTACAATATTGACAGGGTAAACAGTGTGAACAACTGAAGAGCTTTAGAAGTAAAAATATGACCAAAATATCAGTAATAATAATGCTTATAACCACAAGAATTTGAAAACAGCAGAGAGAAATTATAATGCAGAGTAAGCTAATAACCAATATTTAAAATTTATTTTACTGGGTAAGTGGATGCACAAAATATTTCCAGACATGTTAAGATTTAATTGGAACCGAGCTCATGTTTCAGGTTGAAGATCGCCACTTCTCTTCCAGGAATGCTTAACCTGAAATAGTTCTACCCTCCTGAAGAATCTTCAACCTGAAACAACCTCTTTCACTTCCTACAGATGTAACCCAATTTGAGTATATCCAGCATTTTCTATTTTCATTTCAGTCTTCCAGATTCTGCAGTGTTTTTGATTTTTAGGAGCAAGACTGGAGATGCTAACCAAAGAAGCTGATTCTCAGATTATGAATAAAGTCCATAGGGTTTAAATCCTGTGGAATTATTTACCAAAATGCATATTAAAGTTTCACATTTAAGTGCATCCAGCAGAAACAGAAAAGTATTTAATCTAAGGGAACTAGTAATAGTGAAAGGAAAGTTGAATCAAGGAATAGTGATTTATTTTTTAGTAGAGCAGGCTTGATAAATTGCTATTTCTGTTTTAATGTTCAAATTGAAATGTTCTTGTTGTATTCAAACAACTTCTTAAATAGGGTTTCCAATAAAATTCCATAGATTAAAATATTTCTGCACCAAGCTATGAAACTACATTATTAAAACTTAAAAGCACAAGCAAATCTGCAGATGCTGGAGATCCAGAGCAACACACACAAACTGCTAGATGAACTCAGCAGGCCAGGCAGCGTCTATGGAGAAAGAGTAAGCAGACGACGTTTCTGGTCAAAGCCCTTCATCAGGACTCTGATGAAGGGTCTTGACCCAAAACATCGACTGTTTACTCTTTTCCATAGATGCTGCTTGACCTACTGAGTTCCTTCATTATTAAGACTTAACTATGAATACAATATTTTAATTAAATTTAATGAATAACCAGAAAAATTTAAATGCCATACAAATGTAATATCACACATTTGATTTTTGGCTTGTGCCTAGGCTCATGTGTTATTTATTTTGTGCTTATAAGCTGTGTGCCTTGTTGTTTATATCCATGTTTCTTATATTTGTGATTTTAGCTACCTGTTATGGTTTGTACAGCACTTTGGCCAACATGGGTTGTTTTTAAAATGTGCTTTATAAATAAATTTGACTTGACTTATACCTCTTCGCCATTCTTATCTGTGTTTCGTCCAGACCAAAATAAATGAGCACAGATGCTGACAGCACGACACTGATCTGGCTTTTTTAGCAACTTTGAAGCAGCCAGCGCACATTGTGTCCTCAAAGGTTCATGGTTCTCTTCACTAAAACATTTCATTCTCTCAAATGTTCCAATTATTAATGTGATTGCTGCCAGCTGTGCCTTAGAATCACTGATTTCATCTTCATACAAGGAGAATGCCTGTAACAGTACAATTTGAAAAAAATGTAGAATTGGTTTTCAAACTGGCTTATCATTTCATTCACAACATAGAGTTTATCATGAATTTACATATAACAATTATAAATCACTGCACCTCAATAATGTATCATACTAAATCTTATTTAATTGGAACTACTGTGATTGACTTGCAAAGATCCAGCAGTCATATTAGTATAAAGTGACTCCTTCAAATCTCAACCTTTATCACTTAGTTAATTTTCATCCTTTTAATATTTGTAACATGGACGAGCAACTGCCAATACTTGCCTGTGACATAAACTCATAAGCCACAGTTTCATGATTCTCAAATCCAATATCTCCAGCTGCAAGTGCTCCCTGCAGAAATAGGCGAAGGGGTAATTCAGCAAGCTCTGCTTTGATCAGGGCACTGATGGTCTGATGGGCAAAAGAAAATATCTTCTGGCACTTCTTTTCCCATTTTTCATCCTGGCAAAGATCAATGGAAAATAAGTTTCAGTTACTTGAGGAATTATGCCTTGTATTCAAAATCTACAATCAAATTATTTTCTGAATGGTGTTTGCATTTAACTCTGGTCATAATTATGGAAAAACCTGGTTTAGAAATACATATTAAATGGTCAATATAATTGGAAAAGTTCAGAACATTTGAGCACTTCAAAACATTGCAGAACTTGCTTTTGTAAACCACAAAAAAGGCACAAGCATCCTAACAAGTTAAAACTACTTAAATTCCTAAAGATATCACCATGTGTATAAACTGTCTCCATGCAGTAGACTTCACGCATACAAGATCCAATAATGAAAGCAGAGGCTTCTGGACAAGCTGTAAGTTTAAAATGAATGTTCAATGAAACTCCAGACAGGAAGACCCTCACTCTAAAATTCATTGCCAAAAAGTTGCCCAAGTTATGTGGGAAGAGGAGAGATAATTTAATGCATTGTGCAATCTCAGAATGGGGTGTACAGTGGAGAAAATCAATAGGGAGCAAGATTTCAAATATATTGTGTTGACAGACTGTAAGTCAATATAAAACTGAGCAAACTGTGGTGTTTAAGGAACTTATGAATAGTAAGGAGGCTGGCAGGAAGAGGCCAAACCTGTACATAATATTACATATATTCTACATAAATGCAGCAAGACGTAATCAAATTTTGTTGCAATGAAGGCTGATGTACTGTTCGTATTCATAATAATTTGCTGAACCTGTATGCTATCAGTAACTGATGTACAAGGGCCCCACATCTCACTGTTTTAAAATATTCCACTTCTTAAATTTTCTTCCAAACCACATCTCAATTATGATATCACCCTAAAATCTTTGCAATCTTTTCCACAGTCTGCAGTGCCACTGAGCTTGGTCTCATAGCAAACTTGAATACATTGCATTTGATCCCTTACCCTAAATAATAGAATAGTGATTACCCATTCATCAATCCATGCCAATATTCCCCAATACCATGCATTTCAACTTTTTTTTTAAATCTGTGTTGCATCTTATCAAAATCCAGTACATCAGTACAGTACTCTTGCAGACTAACTGGTAACATCAGTACAAATGCTACTCAATTTAAACTGGTTAATTCAATGCAGATATTCTGGTCAGGTAGGTTGCACTTGTTTCCTTAAATTTTAATCTCAGGAATGCCTGATCACAACCCAGTGGATGCAAACAAGGCATGTTAAAAGCCACCTCATATACCCAGCTATCACCAAGTTATGGAAGTCATTTGTTGATCTCAATTCAATGGGATAGAGCTATCATCAAACTTGAATTCATCCAGTTAAAATACAAATTAAAAAGGTTAAATTAATCTGATCAACTATCTGCTCAGGTGAAACAAATTTGCACTTGCAAAACATACCACCAATCAAGTACTGTTAAGTTGTGTAAAATAGGTAAAACGATGCATTCTTCCATTAAATTATATTAGTACTTAGCCAGTCACTGTTAACATCATTAACAGCTGTAGAAAAAGGCAATAGAGGCAAACACAAGGCATGAGGAAACAAAGTACATTTTCTCTGCTCCATTGGTATTTGAATTACTAGTTCAAATTCTATAAAAGATTCCTGTTTAATCTGACCTAGTAATTTTTGTTATCATGGAGGATGATCAGCAGACACAGCAATTCAAAAGAGAAATTGAAAGTGGTAACAGACGATTATTGAAAGGCAGGGGTGGCATTAAGGTGGTGCCAGCAGAAATTGCAATAGCACCAGTGTAGCACCACCAAGAAGTTAACTGAAATTTCACAAATTGCAGCTGCTTTGCTTTCTCTGTATAGTTTTGAATACAGCTTGTTTCTCCAGTTGATCTAGTGAACCAGCGCCCCCAATTACCATAGCACCCACGCAGCAATAAAGTTATAAACTCTGTCAAATCCATTCTACACTTCTGCTTATTCATTCGTTGTCAATGCCTTGCCATTGCTGTCCTCAGATCAGTTAAGCTGATCCAAGATCACTTCAGGTGGTGATGTCAGTCACTCTCACTCACGTGAGAGATTGATAGTATACATCCAGTGCAGATTCATAGTCCTGCGAGACTGACGGATGCCACACACACATTGTGCTTTTACAAGCTAGCGTGGGCCTAGCACGTGCATTATTTTGGCCGGCGTGAAAAATGGATCGATTTTTAGTGAGAAAACAACCTTGTCTAGAGGAATCACTGGTGTCTCAGCCTGAGCCTGTCTTAATTGAAAGTGACATGCAGAAAGAAGTAAGTGGGGATGAGGATGACAGCAGTTCATCGAAGGAGTGTGAGGGTGAAGTAGAGGAACAAGAAATGGAGCAGGATTCAGAAGAGAACATGGATGAAGCTGCTCTTAGTGTTAGTGGGAATACTGTTAGCGATGTTAGCCAGCTGCCTAAGGAAGGACCCCGTCGGCCAGCATTGAAAAAGTACCCTTTGCTACTCGCAACAGTTTGGCAATCAGCAAAGGAGTTTTATTTGTGGCTGGTTTGACTGACTGGAATATTCGATCACGAAAGATACTACGTTCTGCTTCGCATGCAGGCATTTCCTGTGTGGAGGACATGGGTTCCATTCTGAGTCTACCTTCACTGTCACCGGTTACTGCAACTGGCAGACAGCTACAACAGCTTTCAAAACCCACCATGTAAGTGCAGCTCATACGTTTGCTATGGAGGCACAGGCCAAATTCAGATTGAGAGAAAAAAAACAGTTCAAGATTGGGAAATATGCTTGACAAAGGACATGCAAAGATTGTCCAAGAAAATCATGAGTATATGAGAGCAGTGGTTGAGTCTCCAGCAAGAACAGACAGTGAATGACACAGTGAAATTTCTAGCTCTAATGAGACCCTACTGCGATGCATTTATAGATTTATACAAACTAATCTGCATATCACTGACTCTACCTGTGACATCTGCCTCATGCAAACGGAGTTTCTCTTGCCTCAGACGCCTCAAAAACTACCTAAGGAATAGCAGCAGCGATGCTCAGAACAGCAACTTGGCCCTGTTGGCCGTAAACAGCCGGAGGATCAAAGCACTTGACATCCAGAAAATCATTGATGCTTTCACCACCAATCACAACAACAGATGGAATGTGCTTCTCTGAAAACATCAATGGTGAGTGCAGTTGACTTTTTTTTTTAAATTTGGTCCAAGACTAATGCTGATTATTATTATTTTGTGGTGAATACCCCCATAGTCCTTATGTTTCCTGCAAATCCTAAACTATTACATTTACTGCTATTAAGCCCACTGGTTTTGCTCAGACTTCCAAGCGGTGATTCTGTTGATTTTTGTTTTAAATTCAGTAGCCAAATTAATTGAGGTATTGCATGTTCAGAGTACGATTTGTCCAACTCCTGGTAAAGCCTTGCATCTGCTTGTTTGCCTTATTTGACTTTAATAACGGTGTATCTTTTGGCATTGTCTGTCTACGTAATGCGAATAGCAGTGGACATTGTGGGTTAGTGTTGTGTTTTTCAGTTGAAAAGCACGAATTTGACGCTGATTGCGGGATTGGTGCGTGATTCACGTTGTGCGCTGTGGGTCGGATGCTCTGTTGGTTTGTTTGTTTATGCTCTGTGTAGTCCGGATTGTGTCCGATTCTGTTGACACTGTCGCAGTTCACTTCTATATTATATTTATCAATTGCTGTTGCTTGTGAATCAACAGACATATTTATAGTAGGCACGTAATGCTTGAAGCTGACTCTTGAACGCCACACATCTGGCCTTGCGAATACGTATTACCATAGGGTACATCCCTCAGCACCATCACTGAATAATTCAGCCCCACGGTAGCACCAGCAAGAAAAAAATCTCTGGTGCCGCCACTGTTGAAAGGAAGAATAGAACTGTCAAACAATCAGTGGAGATATAGGGCAGGAGACAGCCTGTCAAAGGTGGTAAAGAAGCATCATAAAGGAGAGAGACTGAAAACCTAGTTGAACGGTGCCACAACAATCTCTCACTCAACATCAGCAAAACCAGAGAGCTGATTATTGACTACAGGAGGAAGAGATCAAGGTCCATGAGACAGTGCTCATTAGGGGATCAGAGGTAGAGGGACCAATAACTTTAAATCCTTAGGGATTATTAGATCAGAGGATTGGTTCTAGGTCCAGAGGACAAGGGCCATTTCAAAGGCACGGCAGTGCTTCTACTTTTAGAAATTTGTGCAGATTCAGCATTTCATCTGAAACTTTGACAAACTTCTATAGACACAAAATCAAGTATGGAAATACTAATGCCCAAGAATAGAAAAACCTACAAAAAGTGGTGGATACAGCCCAATCCATCACAGGAAAAGCCCTCTCCACCACAGTCTCTCATCTTTTTATTTCTCCAGTCCTGCAGAAGGGTCTCGGCCCAAAATGTCGACTGCACTCTTTTCCATAGGTGCTGCCTGGCCTGCTGAGTTCCTCCAGCAATTTGTATGTGCTGCATTCTTACAAGAGACAGGGTGGGAAGAGGTATGGATAAGATAGCCATGGGAGTCGGTAGGTAGACAGTTTATCTCCAGAGATGGAGACAGAGACTGAGAAAGTGGAGGGAGGTGTCAGAAATGGATCAAGTGAATTTAAGTGAATCAGTCGATTCTGAGGGTAGTATATAGTGACATACACAGAGCATACTTTAATAATAAATTTACTTTGACTTTGAATCAGATCATTTAAATGAACTCATCTACCTTTCCTTCTTTCCAAAATCCACCTCTTCCATATTTAAAAGATATCAGAAAGCATCTTGCCCAAACTCAGGGCTTATAAAATTTGGGTAATACAGATAATGATTAACAAACAAATGCAGGGGAAAAAGCAGCCCATTATCAGAATGGCTGAATACAAGAAACATCACACAGACCATTGTAACTAACTGAAATCTATACTAACAACTCAATCTTTCACTTTGATGAAAAACAGCTATGCACGCAATATGATACAGAAAGATAGATAGATAGATAGAAAGGAAGCAACAAGGGGGAAGTGACAGCTGAAAACTGACATAGACCAAACACTGATTGGCAGAAATTCTCTCTACCAATTCCTGCCGTCTCAAAAGCAGCCATCATAATCAAAAACCCAACCCCGCCTGGATGTTTTCTCTTCATCTCCATTCTATCAAGCAGAAGATACACAAGCTGGAAAACTTACACAGCCAGACTCAAGAACACCTCCCATTCCCACTGCTGCAAGACTCACAAATGGGCCTCTTGTACAATAAAGATGAACTTTTGACCTCACTACTTACCTCATCACGCCCCTTGCAATTTATTGTGTTACTGCACTTTCTCTGTAACTAACACTACATTCTGCATTGTTATTGTTTTTCCCTTTATACTTGTTTTGAAATCATCTGTATAGATGACATGCAAAACAGCTTTTCACTGTATCTCAGTACCCATGGTAATTATAAACTAAGAGAACAAATAACATAAGAATGGAACAATGGTAAATATTAGAATTTAAACTACCATGTACTCTAGTATGCAAATCACAAAATTAACATGCAAGTCCAATAATCATTGGGTAAGGTGACTAGCACATTTGTCTCTACTGCAAGGGATTACAGCACAAAGTGGCAACCTCTTGCTGCAATTATATAGCATAGTGGATAAAAACATTGCTTATTGTGAACACAGATGGCCTCCTCATCTAAGAAATTTGACTAGAATGGTGTGCAAAAGTGATTGATGCTAGATGCTAAAGTGTTTTAAGTGTACACTTGAAATTGTATTTTCCTCATCAGTACTAAATTGACCTTGTCTATTCAAATCCAATAACTTAGTCATTCACGGCCCTCTTCACTGTTGGATGAAATTTATTTTTCACTTCCGGTAAACTGAGGCTGAAACTCGAATTTCCACATACATTCACTAACCATTTAGAATTCTGTCCTGAAATTACATTGGGTTAAAATAAATTGAGGAAACAATCTTCCTTTTACGATAAGCATTGAACCAATGGCCTTGGGAAATAAAAATGAAAATTATCAAGACAGCACACCAAATTACATTCAATTTCTTTGTTCATTCAAAGTAAAGTTTTTAAAAGTTTTAGGAGACTCCGCCTTACCACTTTTGAATTCTCTTTATAGCAGAATGCCAACTGATAAGCAGCAAAAACCAACGGTGGTAAAGTAAAGCGAATACGTTGATTTCCACCAGCACCAAAGTGTTTTCTGGCACTGTTTAAAATCTAATTGAAGATCAAATTATAAAAATTAGGATGAAATACATTTAGGCAAAGATGTAAAACAGGTTCTTAATGCCTACAATATATTTTCTGATATCTTATATACAGATAATTCTGGAAATAGAAAATCAACTAAAATCTTTGAATAGAGACTTCTATAGTGATTAAGTAGAATTATAACTCCCACTGCCAACTTTAACATCTAAACAGTTAAGTTTAGATTAATGTGCAAGTTTTATATGTTAACTACATATACGTATGGGAAGTTAATGAAATTCTGAGAATCCACTGCTCTAAGAAGTTCAAGTTGGAATTAATGAACTATAAACATGAACTTGAGAAGTAAAAAGAGCATCTTCTGGTCATTGATATCAGGTTAGTTGGTAGTTAATTTTATTCATTTGTAATAGCTAACTTCTAGTCAAGAACAGATAAGGATTTTTAAAACAAATCTCAACTCATAAATAATCGCCAGTATTAAACTTCAGAACACACAGTCCACATCAGTCAAAAACAATAGGGAAGCACAAAAAGTAATATGAAGCTTTCTATAAATAAACAGGCATAACTTAGCATCAATCTGTTAATTTTTTTCAACAAGAGAACATTGAAATTGGTAAATTAGCATACCAGATATTGCTGGTCAGGATCCTCAGATTGAAATAAATGGATGAATCTACCAACAAGGCTTTGTTCCTCAGCAAAATCTTCTGGGTCAGGATCTTCTGCTGGCTGATCGGGCTGATCTTGAATCAATGTCGATACCAAGTTCAGAATGGCATCCACCTATTTATAAAGAAAACATGCATAAAAGCACACATCAAGTTCCTCCCTGGCTATATACCATAAACATTGTGCAAAGTTAATACAGAAAATCCTCTGAACTAAACAGGTGTCCAAGTTGATGAAATTCATCAACTAAATGTGACCATGGCTTCTCTCTCCATAGATGCTGAATGGGGGCTATTTCCAGTATTTTGTTTTAATTTTTGACTTCCAGCATCCCCAATATTCAACATCAGTCAAAAAAAATTGATACAGTGATAATATTTCTATTTTATCTTAGAAAGAAAAACATACTTGGCAGGGAATAAATTAACAAAGAAAATATTCATTTGCAATAGATGTGAAAGGATTTAACAAGTATATTGAAGATCAAAAACACAAAAATAACTATATTTTGGCACCAATTCAAAGGCAATTTTGTGCTGTGTTAGCCATATCTCCTTACTTAGCACATTTGAAAAAAAATGTAGATTTTAAATGAGCTATTTAAACCTCTCCCATTTCCACATTTTTGTAAATGTACACACAAGATCCATTTTTTTTGCTTAAACCTCAAAATTAAAGCTAAAACAACCCGTTATCTACTCAGAGTTAAATCCATTTCACTACAGTAAAGTAGCAGGCATTCTTTGGGTAAAAATCATGAGCAAGCTATAGCAACTGAGATTCTAACTCAAGTACTAAGTTACTCAAGGAAAAAGCAAAAGTAGAGTTGGTACATTGTACAGGTTTCATCTTTCTACTGACCCTGTTGGATCTGAAATATATTTGGCTTTTTCCAACAAACTTTACATCAATAATAAAACAAAGTTTGAAACCCTGTTTAGTTCATTAATAATACAGTGCAAAATGCATTACTAAATTTGAAGCAATTTGTAAAATATGAATAGAAGTGTTCAATTTTGCCAAATAAAATTTACGAAATGAATACAACAGTACACAAGTCACACTGATGTCCAAATTGCTTCATTCCAACAATACCAGACCCACAGTTAATGAAAATATATACAAAGTAAATGGTGTCCATTAGTTTTTCTAAACCAATGCCAAAAAAGAAACCCTTTTCCCTTACCTTTATAGGTCTGGTGTCAGCATAAATTTAACTTGGATTCCAAAAAGAAAAATTAAGCAGCCCTGAAGTATTCCTAACAATACCTTCAAAATATCCTACTTGGCAAAACAAATCTCAGAAATTGACACAAAGCAGAAAATAATTCCATACTTCATAAGAGCCAGGAAGTATTTCAAAACAGTAATCTTAAATTATTTCCCTTTGTTATCACTTTAATTATCCAAGTTAAGATTTTCCTCTCATAAGATAATAAATGCATGAAATGATCTTACCTGTTCCTGACCAACTATTTCTGTATTGTACTCAAGAGCATTGCTCAATATGTAACAGCTCATATTTTTGCGTGATTCATAGTCAAAGTATTCAAACAAAGGATGGAAGTGCTTCAACTTCAGGACAGTAAGTATATTGTTGTAGGTGTCGATGGGAATCTTTAGAAGTCGCGTTAACTCTTTAGAAACTGCACTGCTAGTAGCAATACTATTTGCAGAGGGGAAAGAAACAGGAAATTTGATAATTCATTCATTTTATGAATCTCAAAATATTCTAATTGAATGGAAAATAGTTTTCTGACTATAATGTAACAATTAAATTATTAATTACAATTAAAGCACATATAGAAATACATACTGTTCAAGATTAAGTTTGTTGAAAATTTCCACAGTAGTTTCAAGAACCTTATCAACATAGTCCACCCGTTCAGGATAACACTTCATGGCCAAGTTGATAAGAGACACTTGTAATGATACCACATCTTCAGATGGCATATCCTGTCTTGACTAAAACAAACAAAATCATTTGACTAAAACAACTCTTTTCCCTCCAAATAGCTCTAATGACTATTTTTTTTAGTCAACTGAAGAATGTCACAGAAAGATCAATATGAAATCTGATGGCAGTTACTTCTATTGTGCAGGTAATATTTAACATTCATAGTACAAACACTGACCACGTTTGCTAATTCTACACCAATTCTAGCGCATAGTAGCGCATCTGAAAACAAATCTTTACATCTTTTAGATATTTATTTGAAGTAGCAAAAGCTAACTTTCTCATTCATGATATAAGGGGATTGCCTGCAGTCAGAGCTAAAAGGAAAGTCACCCATCCTTCAAAAAATAACTCACATAAAGCACAAATATGTTAATGCACTCTACAGGAAAACAGTCAACATTTATCTTCAATCTAGTATTAACAAGGTGATGAAGTAAGATCAGAAATAGGTTTTAAATGATACAATAGCAGAGATATAGGGGGAAAAAAGTTGTGCTTAGTCTCCAGAAGCACTTCAGCCATTGGTAACACAAAATAGAGAGCAGAAATAACATCTTCTCAGTGACAATCAACACAAGTGCACCCCAAGGATGTGGGCTTTGCCCACTGTTCTACTCTCTCTACCCTCACTGTGTGGCTAGGCATAGCCCAAACATAATCTATAAATTCGCTGATGACATAACTGTTGTAGATTGGCTGCTGCAACAACAGCCTTTCATTCAATGTCAGTAAGACCAAAGTACTGATAGTGACTTTAGGAAGGGGAAGTCGGGAGAACACACACCAGTCCTTATCGAGAGATAAGATTATAGAGGGAAAGGCAGAGATTGAAAACAAAAAAATTGATAAAACAGAATGAGACAAACATGCATTTAAAAAATCCCCAATCTGTGTAGATAATTTTGTGACAACCTATTGGCTACCTAACCAAAATCCCCAAGAAATTTCTCAGCCTTCCTTGCTTCAGAGTAGTTAGTGCCAGAATCTTAAATTTCATTCTGTCACCATAATTTAATTCTGGGACAAATTTACACTAAAAACATGCAATATCCTTTATGTAGTAGGTGCCCTAACCAATGTACATTTCTTTAAAAGTAAATTACTAGCATTATGTATGAAGTTAGTACTAATTTTTCCCACCACAAATTCTATCAACCTCAGCAAGGTCCTACATCTACATCCTTATTTGCTCTCATGTTCAGTACTATTCCAACTCTAGATTCTGTTGATCAAGAATCTCTTGATATCCAAGCAAATATTCTTGTATAAACACAAGGGATTCTGCAGATGCTGGAAGTACAACATAGTCAAAATGCTGGAGAACTCAAGTCAGGCAACATCAATAGAAGTGTTTCAGGCTGGAAAGGAAAGGGGAAGACACCAGAAATGAAGGGCGCAGGGAGAGGAGGGAGAACTCTAGAAGGTGATATGTAAAGGACTGGTAAGTGGGAAAAGTAAAGGGCTGGAGAAGTAGTAATCTGAAAGGAGAGGGGGAGTGGACCATGGGAGAAAGGGAAGAAGGTAGGGCACTGGGCGGCATGATAGGCAGGTGAGGAGAAGAAGTAAGAGGCCAGAATGGGGAATAGAAGAGGAAGGAGGAGGGGAAAAAATACTCAAAGGTGAAATCATTGTTCATGACATTAGGTTGAAGTCTACCTAGACATCCATGAGGTGTTGCTTCTCCACCCTGAGATTGGCCTCATTGTGGCAGAAGAGGCAGCCATGGACTGACATCAAAATGCCAGAGGCCTCCACACTCGCGCATTCTCTCTCTATGGTGAGAGAGTTTGCTGATTCTCAAGTCAGGGAACTCAAATAAATGACGTTGCAGATTGTATTAGAAACAGCGAGCTGTTGGCCTCTCCTCTTGCTGTGGCAGGAGCAATATCTGTGAGAGCCTGTTGAGATGTTAGGATGGACAGTAGTTTTTGATGGACTCTAGATCATGGTATTTGGGGATTTTCTATTGCATGGTGGGTGGTGGGGGTGCTGATACTTTTGCTGGAGTAAGTTTGGGGGGAAGGGGAGGGTTGATGCTTTTGCTGTTGCTTGTGCATGGGAGGAGGGCGAGCTTTGGGGTTCTAACATTTTTCTGTCATCATTCTTTGTGTTTTTTTTCCTGTTTCATGGATGTCTGCAAGGAGTAAAGACTTCAGGTTGTAAACTGTTTACATTCTCTTGATAATAAATCGAACCACTGAAAGGACCTAATGAACTTAAGGGCAGGGTGGAAGCTGGAAGCAAAGTTGATTAAATTGATGAGCTCAGAATGGGTGCGCGAAGCAACACCGATGCAGTGGTTAATATAGTGCAAGAAGAGTTGGGGGGCTATGACCAAGGAAGGCTTGGAACATGGCCTGCTCCATATAGCCTAAAAAAAGGGCAGGCATACCTGGGGCCCAAACAGAGGTCTCTGGTTACACCTTGAGTTTGGAGAAAGTGAGGAGCCAAAGGAGAGATTGGTGAGGGCGAGGAGTAATTCTGCCAAATTGAGTAGGTGGGCTGGGGGGGGGGGGGCGAGGGGTGGAAGAACTGGTTGAGTCTGCTAGGTGGAGTAGGGTGGTGTTGAAGGGGAATTGGTTATGCAACGTCAGTTTTCTTTCCTGTCAGGTAGTCACCATTACATTGTCCTGCACCCTCAAGTCTTTTAGTCTCCCTGTAGTTCTGAATGAACAGCTTTTCAGTCTGGATTCTCCATACTCAAAGCCAGAGCATAGATCAAAACTAATACCTTGAGTAGTTCACTTTCTGCCCTTCATTCTGAACAACCAAATTATTAGAATGTTTGCAGCCTAATTTTCAACCACATCATATTTTTCCTGAACAAAAAGAGTGAAAAAATAATTGAGATCACCTTCTGAAAATGAAGGTGGCAGAGCCCAATGACTGGCTTTTTGCTTGCTTTTGAAATTAATGTTTAGTGCTTGCAGATAATTGTTCCAAATTCTTACTTGCAATTTGGTATGCATTCCAAATATCTAAGATGTCGTAACCTTCTGTGATTAGACAAAGGCAAATTATGTTCACTTATTTAATTGGTAAATGACATGGTAGCCACAGATGTGCAGCAGATTCATGTTTAAGTATGAACATCCTTAAGTCGTTCCCTCAAGTTTGACGCTTATGAAAATGACACTCCACTGTCAAGCTTTATTTAAGAACTTCTTTTTCTGTCAATTAATTGCCCATTAAACCTGTCACAAAACTATTACCAATGCAAGTACATTTTAACGCTGTGATAAATCTTACTGATGAACTGAACTTTTATGGCAACAGAAGTATGAAATTTCGTATCACATTTCTTTTCCTAAGATGATTTTTAAAATAGCAAATTGTACCTATGTTTTCTCATTTTTTTCCTTTACACCTGTGTTTTTCTTCATTCAAATTTACTTCACTTTTCATTCTATACACAAGTTAACACTGAATTCACCCACATTTTCATGCTTCATCTGTCCTCCCATTTACTTTCCAATCTTTACCTTTAAGTAGGCAATGAGACACCCTATTGATTGCCTTATTTTTGCTGGGCCTAGATTACCAGTTTCCTTCACTGAATGGTTATCATGGTGACCATTAAATGACCCTGTGGGCAAAACGTATTTGTGTTGAAGGATGCAGTGGACTGTCCAGCCAGCTGCAAGCAGCTTTCTAGACTGCTACTGCAAGTACTGACACAGAAGTACATCTTGCTATTATAATTATGGCTAAATCAACTTGCTCATCCTTATAAAGCATTACAGAAGCTTTGGTTGAAATGACTGACATTCCAGTAATGCATTAATTTACTGAATAGTTTCATTGTGCACACAAAACAAACCCTGGCAAAAATGGCAAGGTTTTGTCCAAGTTATCAATATTAGTGTATAATAAATAAAGGCATCCGTTAGTCTTGCGAGACCATGGATCTGCGCCTGGAAAGTCTTCACTCTCCAGGGCACAGGCCTGGGCAAGGTTGTATGGAAGACCAGCAGTTGCCCATGCTGCAAGTCTCCCCTCTCCACGACACCAATGTTGTCCAAGGGAAGGGCATTAGGACCCATACAGCTTGGCACCAGTGTCGTCGCAGAGCACTGTGTGATTAAATGCCTTGCTCAAGGACACAACACGTTCCCTCGGCTGGGGCTCGAACTCATGACCTTCAGGTAGCTAGTCCAATGCCTTAACCACTTGGCCGCGTGCTCACACTATTAGTGTAGTTATCAAGTTTTCAAAATGGCAAAATTAAGTGATGAATTGAAATAAGGATCCTAAGACTAGGAACAGCTCTTCTAATGAAGGATGCAAGTCCAGTCTGCAGCCTTACCTGGATTACTGTAGCTACTTGTTGAGAAAATATATCAAACAACTTTATATCGGCAGGGATTCCAGGACCATCTTCACGATGCGCAAACAATGCCAACCTAAAAATGGCAAGGTAATATTAAAAATTAAGTGAAATAAAGCTTTGGAACTACATTTTTCACAATGCGTGGATACTGTTAAAACCTGTTAACATTGCAGTCTAATTTGGCAAAAACAATTGTGATCAGAGGACATGTTAACCAAGACAGCAACTCTCCTGCTCCCTTCCCTTGAGGTGCGACATGGTATCTTTTACAGCCACCGCCAAAGATAACCTATCCAACATTGCAGCACTCTCGCAATGTTGCATATTAAATCAGCCTAGATTTGTGTGATTATCTTTGACGTGGAACTTGAACCTGAAATGTATTGATTCAAGACAACTTAGCAACAGCTGACCTGCAGGAAATGCTGGTGCCAACTTCACAAACAAGTTCCAACATACAACAATGCAAAAAAAGAAAAACCTAGTTTTAAACCATTTGATTTTTTTAAAAAATTGCCCTGAAAATGTTCAATGGTATCATTTAATGAAATTGTAATGCAAAGAAACACACTTGGTTTCAATTCACTTAATCAGTCTTACCTGTCAATTAATGCAATGATAATGTTTTTAACATTAACACTTTGGTGGAGCTCTGCACAAGAACGGAGGAATGGATTCAGTGTCTGCAAATGAAACTCATCAGGGAACACCTGTTAAAAACATAATAATCTGCTTGAACATTCAAAAGAGTTGCACTTCATAAAATGTCAACAGTGAAGACTTTATCATTTCAGTAATGAAAGATGTCATACACTGACTGGGAGTCTTAATTCAAAGGATGCTTTTGCAAACAAAAAATACCCTAATCCCTACAGCAGGAATGGCATCTCAAAACATAACTACAATTCAATGGCATTATACTTCGCAGATTCAAAAAGGGGTGCACATCTGAGATCCTGCTCTGACGGCTAGGTGAGGGTTTGGCAACATTTTGATCAGTCCTTTCTTGACTTTTAATTCAATCAACCTGAAATACTTACAACCGTATTCTTCCATTGGTCACTTGCTCTTCAACTGCTAGATTCTTTTCACCTTCTTGGTGTTTTACCGATACAGTATTTAACTGATACTCTAGGTCCTTAGTCGTATTACAATTATCCCTACATTTAACACCTTGCTACAAATTATAGCTTCCAGAACTTAACTTTATCTTAATTCTTTGTATATTGTATTTTAATAATTATCCTATTTAACAGATTTTCAGAATTTGTTTCTATTTCAGCCTACTGGTTGCATTTGCTCCCAAACCCAGTGACCAGCACAAACTACATGACTAAAGTGCTACATTAAGGAGCAAGGCAGTATTCTACCCCTTTAAACTCTGCTGTCTACCACTATTTTTCAGCACATCTGTAAACTTGAAACGTACAGAAATTGGGGCACTTTAAAATATGGTTCCTGAACTTTTATTAAACAAAGTTCAGTATAATTGGGAAAAAAAAGAAAAGAAACTTTACCTGAATAATACATTCCATGAGATATTCCTGAGCCAAACCATCCCTGCAGTTTACAACCTGCTCTAAAATTCCAGTTAACACAATCTAGGGACAAAAAATGAAAATTAGATACATAGGTCAATTAGAATATTCTCACCTCAAACACTGAGTTTAATCCAAATAAGCATTCAAAAATCATAACAGCCTGACATTCCAAAGTCCCATGCATTCAGATGTACAGGAAATTTTAAACGGAAACAAATTCCATTTCATCTGACAGGTCAGATTTAATATTAGTTCCAGTGCTGGAATAATTTTCCTCACCATCTTTACTACCAAGAAGAAAGACATGTTTAACACATTTACTTATAAAATCTCACAAATGGGAAAGTAGCTCCATCATTGCCTATTGAGATGACTGCACTTGAAACTGATCAATGCCACATAAAGAGCTATATAGTGGTTTAGAGAACGAAATTGCAACTATCATGGTAAATTATTCCCTTCTATAACATTTCTAAATAGGAATCAAATTCCAACTTCATTAGGAATTGGGTTCAATGTATTCTCAAAGTTCAAAGTAAATTTATAATCAAAGTAAATCTTTGTCACTATATACAGCAGTTTCATTTTCTTGCAGGCATACTCAATAAATCCACAATATAATAATAATCATAACAGAATCAATGAAAGATTACACTAACTGGAGTTCAATCAACGTGAAAAAAAACGCAAAACAAAAATAAAGAAATAATAATAAATAAGCAATAAATATTGGAAACACAAGATGAAGAGTCCTTGAAAGTGAGCCATAGGTCGTGGGAACATTTCAGTGATGGGGCAAGTGAAGTTCAATGAACAGCCAAAAGGGATAACAAGAACCTGACAGTTGAGGGGCAATGACTGTTCCTGAACCCAGTCTTGTGAGTACTGAGACTGTTGTACCTTCTTTCCAATGGCAGCAGAGAGAAGAGACTATGTCCTAAGTAGTAGGGGTTCGTTGAGGTTGGATGTTGCTTTTCTGCGACAACGATCCATGTGGATGTGCTCAGTGGTAGGGAGACGATGAACTGGACTGTATCCACTACTTTTTGTAAGATTTTCTGTTCAAGGGCATTGGTGTTTCCATACTAGGTTGTGACATATACCGTCCACCACACATCCACAGAAGTTTGTCAAAGTTATAGACGTCACGCTGAATCTTTGCAAACTCCTAAGGAAGTAGAGACACTGCTGTGCTTTCTTCATACTTGCACTTACGAGCTGGACCCAGGACAGGTCCTTTGAAACAAAACCACCAAGGACTTTAAAGATGCTGACCTTTTCCACCTCTAATTTTCCAATGCGGACTGGCTCATAAACCTCTAGTTTCCTCCTCCTGAAGTCAATAAGAGGTTGTTGTTGTGGCACCACTTAGACAAATTTTTCAATTTCCCTCCTATATGCAGATTCATCACCACCTTTGATTCGGCCTATAACAGCAGTGTCATCAGCAAACTTGAATATGCCATAGGAGCTGTGCTTAGCCACACAGTCATAGTGCAAACCAAGCAAAGCAGGGGCTAATCACACAGCCTTGTGGTGTACCTGTGCTGATGGAAATTGTGGAGGGATGTTGTTGCCAATCTGAACTGACTGGGGTCTGCAAGTGAGGAAATCGAAGATTCAATTGTACAAGGAGGTTTTAAGGCTAAGGTCCTAAAGCTTATTCTATATTCTATTTGTTATTCTGTCAACATTCCTCAAAATGCTTTCCGCATTTAAACAGTACACAGCATTTAAAAGCTTAAAAACACAACCCATGATTACAAACACAATATTTTTATAAAGATAGCACATTCAAAAGAAATATATTCTCACACACTCCAGAACATGCAAAACTGTAAAATCTAAAATATCTGCCTCTTCCACACCTCTGGCAGCACATTCCACATACCTACCACTCTGTTTAAAAAAACAACCCAGTTCTAGCCTCCCCTGATACTTTCCACCAAACATCTTAAGAGTTATGCCTCCTCTTACTGTGCTTATGAAAAGTATTCACCCTCCTTGGAAGTTTTCATGTATTATTGTTCTACAACATTGAATCACAGTGGATTTAATTTGGCTTTTTGACACTGATCAACAGAAAAGACTTTTGTGTCAAAGTGAAAACAAATATCTACAAATTGGTCTAAATTTATTATAAATATTAAACACAAAATAATTGATTGCATAATTACTCACCCTCTTCAAGGCAGTATTTAGTAAATGCACCTTTGGCAGCAATTACAGCCTTCAGTCTGTATGGATAGGTCTATTAGCTTTGCACATCTGGACACTGCAATTTTCCCCCAGTCTTCTTTAGAAAACTGCTCAAGCTCTGTCAGATAGCATGGGGATCGTAAGTGAACAGCCCTTTCAAGTCCAGACACAAATTCACAATTGGATTGAGGTCTGGACTCTGACTTGGCCACTCCATGGCATTAAATTTGTTGCTTTATAGCCATTCCCGTATACCTTTGGATTTATGCTTGGGGTCATTGTCTTACTGGATAACAAATCTTCTCCCAGTCACAGTTCTCCTGTAAACTGCATCAGGTTTCCCCCCACGATTTCCCTGTACTTTGCTGCATTCATTTTACCCTTACCTTCACAGCCTTCTAGGGCCTGCTACAGTGAAGCATCCCCACAGCACGATACAGCCACCACCATGCTTCACGGTATGGATGGTGTGTTTTTAGTGATGTGCTGTGTTTGGCTTATGCTAAATATAGTGTTTAGTCTGATAGCCAAATAGCTCAATTTTGGTTTCATCAGACCATAGAACCTTCTTCCACCTGACTTCAGAGTTTATCACAATGCCCTCCGGCAAACTCTAGCCGAGATTTCACGCAAGTTCCCTGCTCGTCTAAATGCCCCTTTAACATTGCTATTATTGCTGTTTCAGTTCTCCTACTGGCATGAACCAACTTGGGAAATGATATGACCAAAAACGTGCTGGAAACACTGTGGAGAATCTGTGGATACAAACAGTCAATGTTTCTGATCTATGACCCCTCAAAACCAATGAAGTGATAGTTTTCTGTAGGAGAGAAATTGGGGAAGGACATGTACAAAGAGAACATCTGTGATGGAATGTGTTGAAATAGCCTGATGGAACTTACTGCTATTAAGCCATTTCAACCAGTCTTTCAGATTTCCTGTATTTTCAGCTCTTTTTAACTTTTCATTTACAGAGAAACTACAAAGGGCTTTGCTTATTGAAAATTCTATTCCAAGTGAAAACCTGGTTATTAGCACTTGTTTATTATTAAATTCTGGTAAATTATATCTCTCTGACCTAAAGCAGATATCAAGAAAAATGCCAAATTTAACTGCAGGGCCAGAACTCATACCTGTTTGTAGCGCTCCACGTTAACCCCTTCTAGCTGGCTAAGTCGGACTAGATTTGTACCAACAAGAATTCTTAGTTCTTGACGCTCACGTTCCCGTTTTTCTCGGTCTCTGCTATGACCCTGGTGCTGCATTCGGACCCAGAGTTTGTTCATTTCTGCAAAGTTCAGTAGCACAAAGTCCATAGAATCATTGATGTCTCCAGTTACAACTTCTCTGAAATTCAAAAGCACAAAGAAGTTGAAAGCTGTGATATAATTAAATACGATTAAATTTTCAGCCTGCAATTAGTTTTCAAAATGAATTTAAGGATTTAAACATTTCATATTATAGATCAATGAATAAAGTACATTTACAAGCAGTAATAATTTGCAATGATCAAAGATTAGTGCATGAATTCAATAGAATGGATAAGGGGAGCTAATGGATGTTTGCATTTGGATTGTAGAAGATACTTTGATAAAATCCTACATCAACTATGTTGGGATGTGTACCACTGTTGACAAATCTTAAGTTTGGCAGCAATGGTAGAAGACTAAGAATTGGAGGTAACCTACTAATATGGATCTAGAATTGGTTAATCGGACAAAATTAATAGAAATGAAAGGATCTTTCAGGGCCACAGGCTGTTTCTGTTCACACCCCACCATACAAGGAGAAGATCTTGCTCTACTCTGTTATTCTATCTTTTTAAAAAAAATCAATTTCTTGTTATCATTTATTAAATTTGAAACACTTCCGATCCTCAGGCTTATTTTTCTTCCAGCAGCTTTATTTGCTTTTTCCATCATAACTAACAGCATGTTTATTTTTTTCCGTAATCCATGGTTGTACCAGTGGTGTATTTTATATCTATGTTGTTTGCAGATAATATTTTTATTATTTAAATGGTAACCTACTCTCAAACCTATGTTTTTTTTAAATCCGCCACCATCCACCTGTCCCTCGTACTTTCAGACTTGCCTATTACAATGGAATCCCTCCATTATTTCCACCTTTACTTTTCAGCAAGTCCCTCCCAAATGCAAAGTAACCTGGAATAGCTTAAAAAGTCTGCTTGAAAGACCTCATCCTTCCACCTATTCAGTGATGCCAATAAGGACTATACACTTTGGGCTTTTTACACTAACTCTCCAGAATTTCTGCAGTCATTCAAAGACATCCTTGACCTTGCCACTAGGTAGGAAGTACTTAATATAATGTGTAGAGTTTTAAGTAAAAAAAAATGTTAACTTTGTTCTTCTCTATATAAACAATCAAGCACATATGAATCGTGGTAACGCAGTGGTTAGCGCAATGCTATTTAAGCTCGGGACGAGCCAGAGATCAGAGTTCAAATTCAACATTGTTCTGCAAGGTGTCAGTGTACGTCCTCCCCTTGGAATACACGGGATTTCCCTGGGTGCTCTGGTTTCCTGTCACAGACCAAAGTCATACCGGTTGGGTCAATTGGTCATTGTAAATTTTCCTGTGATTAGGTTAGGGTTAATCGGGTTTGTGGGGTTGCTGGGGCAGCTAGGCTCGAAAGGCTGGAAAAGCCTACTCCGTACTGTATCACTAATTAAAAAATTCTATTTCCTTTCAAACACAAGATCTAAAAAAGGAATGAGCATTATAATTTTGTAATGAACCATATTTTTAAACAAAAATTACTTACTCTGTCTCTTCCCCTTCATCGGGCAAAATATTTCTGGTACATTGAAGCAAATAGTTCCTCAAGAACAGCCCTCGTAAGGGATGCTGTACTCCACGACACATTTCTACCAGATCCTTAAGAATATCCTTCCTGGACTGTGAAAATGACTTGATGTAGACAACTCCGACAGTGATGAGCAAATAGCTGAACAAGTTGCAAAAAAAATAAACACACATTCAGCATGGTTGCAAATCTAATTCGATGCTTTACTTTGAAAATAATGGCCACAAACTATTACACCCAAGTTTTAGAATCATTAGCATGTTAAAAAAAAGTTCACATTAATTAATTTAATGGCAATAAATTCTAAACACTGATATTAAATACAAGTGCAACATATCAACCAACTTTAAAGCTCCCAGAAACAATTTCATATGCATACCAACGAACTATTTGATAGGAATTCCAACTAGTAAAAGCAGAGGATATTTATCCTGCAGTCCCACTTGAAGAAAATACGTATTTGCTTTTAAAAAAAATATGAAAATAGAATACTACTTATAATACACAAGTTCTAAAAACCTTGTAGAAAATTCCTTTTACTATTGACTTGGTAGTAGCTTGGAAGCAAGATGAAAATTTTTTTTTAAAAAATGGGTACTTAGTTAAGTACAGATTTTCAATTACATTCCTAAGCCAGTCAGATGTTGATTCATAGTCACAGGTTAATACCAGATGTGGAAACACTATGCACTGCGGTTATTTACTGTGAAACTAGGCAATCCAGTTGCCACTGACCTGTAAAGTGGAGTATACTTACAGCCTAGGAATAATATTGCCAGCGTACTGAACAAGTTCATACAGGTCAGCCACCTTTCTCCCTTTGGCAAATTCATCAGTCAGATAAACTTCCAAATAATGCAATTCATCTGAAATTGCCATGTCTAGCCTTGCATTAAGGATCAATATACATCCAAAACATCTCCCAGAAAAAAAAATAAACTGGAAAAACTAATTTTTTTTTAAACTCTTAAAACAAAATTATTCATCAAAACTGAAAACTGTCCTGATTAAATTATACAATATTTAATACACAGGAACTCAACAGTTTTCCTGGAAAAAATATCATTTAGGGGTGGGGAGAAAAGAATAAAAATATGAAATTGTTCTCCATGAGCAATGACTCCATTGTTTACATAACATGAAATAATTTCTTACCACGCATTTGGGAATTTAATGAATTGAAATTCTATCAAAGTCACATGTGGTCAAGATAAAAACTAGTAATTTGATTTCATATAGAACTTTTCTTGACCATATACAGTTTAAAAAGCACTAAAGGCCAATAAATGTACATTTTTTAATGTTGGCAAGGTAGCATGAACAGGTAGCTATGCAGCCCACAGCTCAAGGGGTAAGGCTAAAGTTTACATCATCACTTCCTTCTCTACTTTCTCCCCTCTTCCGAATTATGAAAAGTGAATCTATTATCAAATCCTTATAAACTTCAATACAAAAAGAATTTTAATTACATTTTAAACAAAACACTACTATTCTATACAAAAACTTTAAAGGATACAGAGTTCATAATAACTCTTTGGTGACAACATGGAAGTTCGCAGTTCACCTAGCATATTTGAAGCATGTTTTAATGCATCCATCAACTTATTCTTGTCCTAAATAAAAAAAATGGTTAGAGATGTTAATATAATTTAATTATTTCCAAATAAAATCTAAGCTTATTAAATGGAAGTCATTCCTTTAATTTCAAACAGAATAAAGTGGTAATATCTAATCATTGTCATGACAAGCTAACCACACAATCTGCATGAAGTTATGAATAAAATTGCTCTGGCTATGCAAACCTAAATTTGCACAATGAATTGATAATCAGGCTACATACATACAAATCCAAAGCAATTCCACTGTTGATAGAACACCTGAATGTTCCTGTCAATTCAAGGCAGACCTAAAATTATCATCCAAAGAATTTTACTGAAATTCCAACAACAGCGAGGATTTTATTTTACAACTTACATGCAGCACTATTATATTTTACAAGACTTGTACTGAGACATCCTCTTGAGACATCCTCTTGAAAGACTTCATTAATCAAAATGATTCATTGTTCAACCAAAGGTTTGCTTTGGGATTTTGGACAAATGTAAAAGGCATTTAAAAGGCACTGATTATCCAGAATTATTTCACCCTCCCTCACTTCAGAATTCAGCTTTAGACAAACTACATCTCCACCCCCCCCCCCCGCAAAATGGATCTCTTTCAGTATCAAAAATTTATAGACTGGATAAACCTAGTATATAATTTTAGATCACAGACACACATAACTATTGGCAACGTAACAGAAGCACAGCTACCACAATTCCCACATGTTTATATATATAAAAAAAGGAACTGCTACAGAACAGATGAAAATGTATTCTTTAAAAATCTTTATATTTTTGACTTCCAATCACAGCAAAAGCTGAATTAATGTAAAGCAGTAAGCAAAAGGTTTAACTATTTTTCCACTTCAATGCACGTACACTGATTTCCTGTTTGCTAAATAAGGTTATCCACTACCGGAAACTTCCATTGTGCTGAAATGTAACTGAAGAGTCTAGAAATATTTCACTCTGAAAGGAACAGTGCTCAAAAAAAAACACTGGCTTTTTTTTAAAAAAAGAGGAAATGCATATGCATTAACCATTACCTTTGGCAGCAATTTAACTCAACCCATCTCTGATTTTGTTATTTAGATAAAAGTACACCCAAGTTCCTGAGAACATAATTAGATTTCCTGTAGCCTTTTGAAAATATGTATACTACAGTCATCAATGTAATGTTTACTCTTTCAAAATAAAAACAGGAATGAACAGTCCAAGCTTAGAAGTCAGTAAAGAATCCACTTCAAGCTATGGCAATTCTTTTTTCCTCCAATCTATGTCAGTAATGCCTTTGAAAATAGGCGTCTATATTTCATAAGAACAAAGCAGCCTGAATTTTTTTCCTTTGATATGGCATTGAATCAAATCAAAATGAGTCCCATAAATGATTTTTTAATGATTTTGAAGATCTTAAATTAGGCTCAACAGACCTTACCCTCAAAACACTTACAAGGGAGCCACAGGACAAGGATCAAAGCTGAAACTGGAGCATTTTTTGTCTACTCAACCCAAAGATATTAAAGTATTATAAAAACATGCATCATCTCAACAACAGTCCACCAGCTCAGTAGAACAGAAGTTCTGTTCATGAGCCCACAATGTTAAGCTATCCTATATAAACCTACTCCACTGTCAATCTAACCTTTCCTTCCTGCGCAGTCCATCAACATCCAATTTTACATCATTGTACCCAAGAGACATTTTTAAAAATTTCCCATGCCACTCTATTCAAAGGATAAAACCTATTCAGAAACCCCACACATTTTTCTTCCATTCCACAACCGTATTGTACAGTGCATAAGAAAAGCAAACTTACCAAGCATCTTTTCATTTGAAAAGACTGAACCTTAACAGTCTGAACAGCTTCATCAAGCAACTTTTCCTGCTCATCTTGAGGTGACTGCTGAGTTGTAGGCTGCAGAAAAATGGGAGAGTGAACATTATTTTCATGGAGTAAATATTGATGCAGATTCACTAACCATATAGCCAGTTTGTTTTTTTGATGCAACTTTTAATAAATTACATTCAACAAGTTCAGCCCAGCAAATAAATCTGGCAAAATAGCACTCTTCAAAATTTTGATAGCTTTATAGGAAAAAATTATGCATAAAATCTTACAGGAAAGTCCTAACACTTCCACCAGTTATGTCACCTTTTTATGCTTGTCCCCTCATATAAACATGTAGCCCATTGCCAAAACTCAGAATCCCACTCAGCAAACCAAACAATATTCCAGATCTGTTTGGCTGACTTTTGCCGACAAACAACAGGAAGCAAGTGACAAGATCTTGGGTAGCAGCAGTAACATGGCAGATAATCAGACAATATCAGAACAGAACCAGCCTCATCACAAATTCTACTGGAAACCTACTATACCAAAGTCCCAGACTTAATTTCACTATTTGTTATAGTTAAAAGTAGTTAAACTAAAACTTATTAAAAAGTAAGGATGCTCAACTTGCTGAATATTTAATTTATTTCAGATTTCCAGTATCAACAGTATTGTTTTCAAGGTTCCTTGCTCTTTCCAAGAGCCACTTTAATTCACAAACTTTCAAAAGCTTCAAAATAAAATATAAATTAAATGTAAAAACTTTCAAAGTACAGAATTAAAATCACTGAAACAAATTAAAATAAGTTAACAGATGGAATAAAATATAGAGAAATGCAAAGTTATTCACGTTTGTTGTAAGAATGAAGAACAGAAAATTATTCTGATGCTCAGATAGGAAGCACACAGACAGCATCAGTTACAGTAAGTAATTATAAAAGTGTGATGTTGGCTTTATTGCAAGGGGGAAGTACAAAAATAATGTAAGTTTTATACAACAGCACAGGACCTACAGTATAGATCACATGTACATAAGCAATATCTGCACACAATTTCAATCAGCTTAAATTAAATATTTGCCTTCAAGACTGCAAAGTTTACTAGACTGATATAAAGCAGATACAGGTGGAAGAAATATTAAGCCAATCAGGCTTTTGCTTACAGGAGTTTCAAAGAATGAAAGGTGCTTGCAGAAATCTGAAGGAATACATTTCTGTCAGCATGCTAACCTTTCCCTCCCAGAAGTATAGATTCATACAGTTTAGAGGGAGTGCGCAAGTGTCCTCTGACCACAACAATGATTCATGGCTTTGAGTCAAACAGGGACAAGGAAGTTAGATAACAATTTAATAATCATCTGCAATCATTGCCATATGAAACAACCTTAGGGTAACAAAGATTTTCCACACCCTTGACTGAAATGGCTAGGGGCATCTATCAAGTGAGGTAATCTTCATATCGATGATGCCCTCCACCACATCACAACTGATATGCTAAATGAATTAGATTCAGAAAAGATGTGTTGGCAAATTCATTGGATATTGTAAAGTGGCAAAATTTAGGAGAGCTAATGGGTAATGGGTGCCAAAGCAGCATAGCTGTTAGCGTGGCACTATTACTGCTCAGAGTGTTCCAGAGTTCAGAGTGCAATTCCAGCACCACTCTACAAGGAGAATCTGTACATCCTCCCTCTGGTTTCCCCCCAGATGCTCCCGTTTCCTCCACAGTCCAAAGACGTACTGGGTAGGTTAACTGGCCATTGCAAATTGTCCCGTGATTATGTTAGGGCTAAATGGGATTGCGGGGTTGCTGGAGTGGAGTGGCTTGAAAGGCCAGAAGGGCCTACTCCATGCTATATCGCTAAATAACTAAATAAACAGGATCAGTGTAGATGGGTACTCAGTGGACCAAAGGACCCGTTTCTGGTTGTCTATGAATTGCTGTGGGCTTGCAGTAGCAGGGCATCTTCTCACAATACAGCACATTTCCCACTATCAAACCATGAATCCCATTCTCGCTCAATTGTAGACTCTCTTCATGATACCAGCAGGCAATTTAGAACAAAGACCTAACAAAACATTCAAAAATATCAGAAATCTGTAGAAATACACGGGTCAGGCAACATCTCTAGAGAAACAATTCACTTTTAGTTTGTAATCTTAGATGGACCCAAACACGAGGTATTCAAGTACAAAAATTACAATATGCATTTAAACACTGGAACCAGTACACTTTATACAGCACTAAACCTATAATGAATGGATTAAATCATGAACTGCAGTTCTGCCAGTTAGTTGTGAATTAGAATACATAACGACAAGTTACTTAATGGAACTCAATATACAAATGTAAAATACAAGGTAAGCGTTTGCAACAACTTTTAAATCAGAAGTAATGAGCAAATGAAACGTCATACCTCCCAAGTTCTCCAACATAAAATGTTGCCAATTTAATTAACTGAACTGTGATATTAAGAAATGGCTGAATGCATGGGTACTGTCTTCAGGGATGGACTGGTAGGTTAACTGCTCTGTTGAAGGTAAATTGTAACAAATTAACAAGGAAGGGTGACGGAAATGTCTAAGAGAAGTACATGCAGGATAATGCTGTCAATATAGCTCCAAAATACCCCACCCCAAAAAAAATTGCAAAAAAAGTTTTATGGTCATTTTTTGTACTTTCAGACATACTGAACAACATATCAAAAGTTTTGGCAGAAATGGAGCATGGGAAAGTAAAAAAATCTGACGTTAAAATAATGGCCACCAATGAAAAGAATCGCACCCATACCTGTCTTATTTTGCTATGTTTCACTGTTTCTAACAAAGGTAGTGCCATAATTGTGGTATAAAATGTGAATGGGAATACCCACCAGGTGTGTTTTATCGCCAGAACTATGAACTATTATTTCATGACGTCAATTGCATCACTGGGGGATACATATCCAACTCCGGCAGAACTACAACTTGCGGCTGCATTGGATTATGTCCCAGCAAGTTTGCGATTCTTGCTGCAGCATTTGTTTGTTGGGAAGGATATGTCCAGAAAGGTTGCTGGTATTGGGCAAGCAGTGCGACCAAGGGCTGTAATTGCACCATTACAGCTTGGTGTGGTGGTGCAAATGCACCACTTGTATGGGTCATGGTTCTTGATCTGATGCAGCAACCATGGGGTTTTCTTCATCTTACCCAGAAGTGTAAAGGTTCGCAGTGAATGCAGCTTGTTCACTTGCTCCGGATGTGTTGGGTAGGGACATGGACATTCTTGATATGTACCTGTTATTTGCTAGAGACAACGTGGACCATAACATTATAACCTTGGATGGAAAAGGTACCTTCCATGGGATGGGCATGATAGCCACCATCACACCCGGGAAGCAAGTTAGTCGCATCATTTCGAGAGAGAAAATGGCTGACTTGAAACTTGTTGAACTGACAAAGATTGATATAATAGATTACCGCTACGCAAAGCATGTCAACCGCAACATTGAATTTCAGCCCCTCCCATTCTCGTCCGCCTGTGACCGCACAGTTGACGTTTTCTGGGAAATGTCCCTTCACTTCGAGAGTACACCTAGTTGGCAAGGCATGATGCTTTTACTGCACAAGGAGTGTGAGCATCCGGGGAAATCCTCGGTACTGTTTCTCCCAATGATCGAAATGAATCCAGGGGACAAAACCTGTATCTTGTCCACCCTAGACTACCTATGCAAACTTGCGTCAAAACACAACATGCAAGCTATCATTATCATCAACCGCTGTTTTGGAAGGCTTCTGAGATAGCGAATGCTGTTCCAGATGATAGCCCAATCAGAAATGTGGTGTTATTGCTTGGGAGCTTCCATACCTTCATGAATTTGTTGGATGCCATCGGAACTTTGACGGATGGCAGTGGACTTCAGGAGATCTTAGAGACAGTGTACGGTGAAAATGCCATTGTACACATTATGAGCGGAAAGGTGGTGCAACGAGTGTTTTCGTGGGCACCTGCTGGTGAATCAGTATCTTACACATCAGATGTTGCTAAAATCATGGAGGGTGACCCTGGTTTTCAAGACCAAGTGGAGGAACTTGAGAGACTGTACACACTGATGGAAACTGGCACAAGTGACTTAGAGTCATTGTTGAAATCAGATTGCATTCGCAGGATTGACAAAACTGTGACTCTCAAAAAGGATGAACTGGCAGGGACTTCCAAAACCAGCACACTGTGGGTCAACTACCAGCACATGGTAGGATTGCTAGGGCACTTGTTGAATGGGGTCATGGGAGATGCATCTCAGCTTGCTTGCTGATATTCGTGGCCGCTGGCCATCCGAATTATCTGAAGTCGGCTCGTCTCTATCTCTAGAAGATTCATGCATTGCAGGATGACAACCCTGAGGTTCATCAGAAGTTCCAGTCTGGGTTCCATGTAATCAGACGCAGCAGCCAATACTGGGCTGGCCTTGGCTCTGATCTTGTGATAGAACAGACACTAATGCGCTCACTAAAAAGCCAAGGGGGTCTAACGCGAGGAAGTGGGATGCCAGAGCACCAGAGAGCAGTTTGGACTAGGCCTTCCACTGTGTAATCCTCTTACAACCTTGCCGTGCAAGAACTGACCACAAATAGTTACACAACAGGTGAACAACATAAGTTGAACACCTCCAGAGTGAGTAGATGAGGCTGACCTTGAAAAAGTCGCAGCAAAACTTGACTGTTTCATGCCATTTTCAGATGATAAATCATTGCGCAACATCATCACAGGGGTTTATGCAAATGAGGATGTCAACGTACATGACCTGTTTGCATTAGGAAATGACATAGTTAGGAAGATGGATGGACACTCTGTTTTCTCATATTCGCACAAAAGGAGTTCGAAGGTCAAGACACTAGCATCCAGCAGGGCAGTCAAAGTTGCTGAAGACCGTACCATAGATCCAGCGTTGTTATTCCAGAGGTTCCTAGTTGTGTCACAGACAGGTGATCTCCATATCTGATGTCTTTGTTTGAAGCAAAGAACATCTTGCGCCAGCCGGATAAGCCACAACTGGTAGAAGTGATAAAGAACTATGTCACCTCCAAATCGGACAATAGATAGATAGATAGATAGATAAATAGATAGATAGACATACTTTATTGATCCCGAGGGAAATTGGGTTTCGCTACAGCCGCACCAACCAAGAATAGAGCATAAATATAGCAGTATAAAAAACCACAAACAATCAAACAACAAAATGCAAACTGTGCCAGATGGAAATAAGTCCAGGACCAGCCTATTGGCTCAGGGTGTCTGACCCTCCACGGGAGGAGCTGCAAAGTTCACCTCCCGTGACGCCCAGTGTTGTATCTCGGTAGAATACGGCCAGAGTCCAAGAGCCATCTTGCTGTCACACCGACGGTCCCAGTGACAGATCACTATGTTCTAGATGGGGGATTACTTCTGCACCGCTTAAAATGGACAGAGGGGTGCACCTACAGTTCAATTGCAGATGACAATGCCTCATTCAGTGTCAAACACTATGCCAGAGCCACTGTAGTGTTTGATGGTTACGGGGTTGGGCCAAACAAAAAGGACTGTACTCATCAGCGAAGTAGAAATTTGAATGCGAACAAGGTGAACATTACAGGGGTGACAAAATTTGTCGGAAAAAAGGAGGACTTCTTGTGGAATGAGGCAAACAAGCAGGTAATTATCTAGCTCATCATGGAATGTTTGCAGCAGAGAGGCTGCGAAGTGATTCAAGCTGAAGGAGATGCCAACGTTGAGATCGCAAAAGCAGCCGTCACTATGTCTGCTTTCAAATCTACCACCCTCGTTGGAGAAGACACAGATCTCTTCATACTCTTGCTCTACCATGCAGTGGTAACAAATTGCACTGAACTCTATTTCCACTCGGACAAGGCAAAATCAAACGCCTATAATATCAAGGTCCTTAAGTAGATACTCGGAGAAGCAGCTTGCAATGATCTATTGTTTCTCCATGCCTTTACCGGATGCAACTCAATGTCCAGAGTATTTGGGATCGGAAAGAAGTCAGTGTTCCAAAGAATCATCAAGAAAGAAAAAGGAATCAGAGACTGTTCGAAAGCGTTCTGTTCACCAAAGCAAAGTCAGGATGCTGTGGAAACCAATGGCTGTAGGGTAATGGTGGCGTTGTTCAACGGAAATCAGAACAACTCCCTGGCATCTATCAGTTACAATATGCTCTGCAAGAAAGTTGCGAGAGCTAAGACTTTGGTCACACCTGAAAGACTGCCACCAACCACCCTGGTTTGTAAATTTCACTTCCTGCGGACTTACTACCAGGTTATAGAGTGGATGGGCTGTAGTGATGAAATGGAACCATCTGGGTAGGAGGGTAGAAGGGGAAAAACTCGCTCCAGTGATGACAGACAAAAGGTCTGCTCCAGAGGTATTTATTCAGATGATTCACTGCAACTGTTCGGGAGGGTGCAATACACTAAAGTGTACCTGCAGAAAGCATGAGCTGGAATGCACCAATGCGTGTGGGCATTGCCAAGATGGCAGCTGTGACAATATGACAAATGAGTCAGTGATAGAAGAGGATGATGAACAAGACTACATCTGAGAAGCCATAAGGTGTCATGACGTCAGTACTTAATACCAGAGTTGTCCCTTGACTACGTCATGACATTCGTACAAATGGAACTTTCATTCAAGGAACTACTGTTATTTGAAGAACATTGGTGAAAAGAGCATTCATTAAAACATCAGGTTTTAAAAACTTGCAATTTGATGGTTATCAGTCAGATTTTTGATGTTTTTCTGCTGGCAGCCATCTTGTTTTTTGATGTCATTTTTAGAGACTTTCCCATGTGTCAAAATTGTCCAACTTTTGATATGTTGTTCTCCACATCAAATAGTACAACGAACGATCATAAAACATTTTTTTACAATTTTTTTTGGAGTTAGGTGGTATATTGATCCGCTTAGGACTGCACGAGGCTAATACAAAAGAACTTTACTGATGGGATTTCTTTATTTGGAGCTAGTGTGAACTTGATGGGCCAAATAGCCTTCTCTGCTATAACTAAGGCGAATTTTCTCAATGTAATTCTATTGAATTTCATGCCAATTTGTCAGCATGCAATTTAATACTTCATTCAAAGAAAACTAAAATGCAAGAATCCATCTACATGAAAAATTGCTTAGCGCTGTCCACAAAAAGCAGAATAAATGAAAGCCCATGCAATTATCGCCCATCAGTCTACTGAATGAGCAAAATGGAGTGGACAGAACCATTAAAAGGCATTTACTCACCAAAGATCTACACACTAGTGCTTGTTTAGATTCTGCCAACATCACAGGAGACCAGATTTCATTAAAGTCTTGGTCCAACAATGAACAAAATTAAGAATTTTTAAAAGGTGAGGAAAAAGTACTACCCTTGAAATCAGGCCTTTATTCAACAGAGTCTAGCATTGAGAAACCTTAGAAGTCAATGCAATTCTGGTTGGCATCACACTTGGGACAAAAAGAAAAAAGGTTTTACTCCACTTAGCCCAGGATATAAATACAGGAGTTCCTCTAAATACTTTTTTAGCTAGCAGCTTCCTCAATGACCTTCCCACAAGAAAGTCAATTGCATGTGTTCAGTAAAGATTAAGTGTTTAGCTCCAAGCAGATAATTAAGCAATCCGAGTCCTCATGCATCATGGAATGACATTCAGGCAATGATTGATAAATAACAAATTTATCATCACCAGTTCCCAAGCATTCTGACCAATTGGCCTCAACACCTCAGCAACACCAACACGACCAAATAACATACTGGAGTAATCAAAAAGCCAGAACAAAAACAGGCTGGTGCAAGGTATCTGAAATAAAAGCAGAGATGCTGGAAATAATCAGCAGGATGAGCCAATATCAGATATAGCAGAAGTGGTGAATTCTGCTAGAGACTGAACAAGTGAGTCAGCTTAAGAAGTTGAGAGAAACCAAAAGGCCACAATCTATCCATACAGAAGTACTGTTTCTCAAACGTACTTTGGGCTCCCGAATACAAAGGGAGGACAAACAGATACATTGAAGTGTAATGGAAAAACCTAGAGGATAGGTGGTGCCTCTGTATATTTCTATTACTTTCTATTCTTATTTAAGATGTCTAACATATGCAATATTTTGCTTTTGTAAACTATGGTACCATTACATCCCATTCTACATTCCACCAACTCCATGTTGCTCCAACTTGTCAAACATCCAGTTTTGGACTAGCTACCATTTTCACTAGCCGATGATAGGAATTGCCCTAGACCACCGATACAAGCACATTATCATTCATTCCACCTCACCCCGAAACAAAGTCACATTCTAAGTGAGATCTTTCCCAGTCTTACTGTTGGATTCACCATAATTTCTTCGGCCTTACTTTATCCAATACCCTTACCAGTGAACTACCCAATGGGGGATTGCATTTGACTTTTCCAGTGCTTTCCCTACTAGTCTCCTGTGCCATCACACACTCATCTATCCAAATATTTGCCACCTTGATTATAAATTTACTTTGAACTTTGACCATGTAACACTTTCATCTCTGTTGGCCTATATTGACTATGGTCTAATATCAAATTTAATAAATTGATCTTCACATTTAAGATCAGTTCATTGCTGTACCCAACCCTTATTTCCAAAAACAGTTTTATAACAAGTTCTTGTGTAACCACCCCCACCATCTTCACCATTTCCCTTTTTATCTAACCATTCGAGAGTTTGGATTAAATACAGTTTGTTTTCCAACTATCGGGTTCAACAATCCAACAATTAAAGCTGCCACTCATCCTTCAACCCTCACTGAAGGCCCTCAACCTTCAACTCATCCTCACCCTCAACCTTCAACTCATCCTCACCCTCAACCTGCAACTCATCCTCACCCTCAACCTGCAACTCATCCTCACCCTCAACCTGCAACTCATCCTCACCCTCAACCTGCAACTCATCCTCACCCTCAACCTGCCACTCATCCTTCAACCCTCACTGAAGGCCATGTCTGTGACCAAGCTGTTGTGTTGACTCCTCCATGGAGACCAGTGGGGGGGGAAAAAAAGGTCAAATTTCTTTATTCAGTGCTTTAAATTTCAATGACTCCATGACTGTCATTCATTTGATTACATTTCTGAAATTCCTTGGTAAGTGTGGGTTCCATAATATTTTAAAGAATATTACATTTCAACTCAGAGCTGCAGATAACAAGACAGCAGATTTACGATTTTTTTTATTGTGGGGGTGGTTGGGGCAAAGTAACTACCATGCATGATACATGGCAACAAGTCTTTGCTTGGGTATCAACCAGATTTACACAAAGTTACAAATCAACTTCACCCATTGTTATTTGTCAAAAGATGTATTTCATCAAATTAGTTGCATTTTCTCCTAGAAGTCTGGTATTAAGGAAAGCTCAAAATTTTTTCATACCATCTGCTATCAATTGATAATTGCCAGAAATTTTATAAATCCAATAACAACAGTCGAATCAATCGAACCATAATATGCTCATTTCATTTCAAAAGTGGTGCAGGAGGAAGCCTAAAGTTTTGTAATTACAGCCAGCTTCCCAACTTCTAGAAATGCAAAATTCAACTGAAAACCACCATGGAAGGTATTACTGTTGGCGATGATATCCTACATTGCGAAGTTATCATCGCCAAAAGCAGCATGATCTTGCCCGCTTATAACATTTGAAAATTTTTTTTAACTTTCCTTCGAGTGTACCAGACAAAGCACTTTAAATATTTTAGGGCTCATGACTGAAAGGACATCAGAACAAAGCAAAAGAATCTCCTTTGAACAGATTACATACCAACTCTACTCACTAACATCAATAATTCAAAATGGAACAAACAGCTGCACACTGTTAGACTTATTTATTGGCCAGGAAAGAGCAGCACTCATCAATACTGATGTTAATTGTTAGATGCACTTTCATTAGAAAAGGAATCTACAAATTATATAGGTTATTTCGCCGTTATTATCTACCTACAAGTACTTTCAAGCTAAAATTACTAAAATTGGCCAACTTCATCAAGGTCAAAGAAACTGCTAATGTCTGGCTCCAGAGTGGGTATCTTTTTCCTATTTTGCCCTGCTCTCAGTAATCTGAAGTGTGATGAAAGTGTTGGCATGGATTCCTGGGATGGCAGGACTTTCATATGAAGAAAGACTGGATGAACTGGGCTTGTACTCGTTGGAATTTAGAAGATTGAGGGGGGATCTGATTGAAACGTATAAAATCCTAAAGGGATTGGACAGGCTAGATGCAGGAAGATTGTTCCCGATGTTGGGGAAGTCCAGAACAAGGGGTCACAGTTTGAGGATAAAGGGGAAGCCTTTTAGGACTGAGATTAGGAAAAACTTCTTCACACAGAGAGTGGTGAATCTGTGGAATTCTCTGCCACAGGAAACAGTTGAGGCCAGTTCATTGGCTATATTTAAGAGGGAGTTAGATATGGCCCTTGCGGCTACGGGGATCAGGGGGTATGGAGGGAAGGCTGGGGCGGGGTTCTGAGTTGGATGATCAGCCATGATAATAAATGGCGGTGCAGGCTCGAAGGGCCGAATGGCCTACTCCTGCACCTATTTTCTATGTTTCTATAACTGATGTATGCTAAACAAGGCACACACACTCTCAACAACTGGACAGCACTGAGGACTGGTATATTTTGCAAATGAACATGCAACATATTTTGTTTAGAAAAGGTACCGTTTTACGAAAAAATGTTAAGATATTAGTCACTGTTAATGAGGCTGAAAGTAAACTTTGAAGAATCATGCACAAGATATGAAGCATGCAGGTTTATAATCAAACTCTTAAGTTTACATTTAGAATGATGAAATGTCTGCAAACGAGCACTTGATGCAATAGCAGCTCTCTAGTTCAACTGTACGATGCTGCAAGGAGAACAAATGAAAAAGATAATATCTTCTACCAGAATGGCTAAAGTGTCAAACCTTCTGTTTCAAGTTCTCTTACTCTTTACACCCATGCTTAATAATTTTTTAGATTATTGTGCACATTCAAAACAGATTTAATAAAATAGTTAAGCTGAGTGCAACTTGACTTGCAATTTATGAAAATGAAAACAGTTCCAATTTAAAATAAATTATTGAAGCTCTTTTTAAAAATTAAAATTGTTTTGGAAATGTTTATCTTTGTTTGTCAGAATCCAAGGATAAACTCTGGAGTCCAGAAAATTTGATGCAAATAATTTGGTTTTCAAACTCTCCAAACTACAAAATATTGACCTCAATAGTAGTTTAAGTAAATGTTCATATCAAAAAGAGAACAATTTTTAAAACAATAATATAGAGGAAAGTTCACAAAAGCAAATATTCTTTGAGCTTTCTTCTCATGTTGGGTCTAATGCAATTACCTACCTAGAGTTGCCTTTGAAAAATAAATGGCATTCATTACTTGAGAATGTATACGTGCAAATTATACAGGATGTATCGATTCTAAGCATGTATTCTGAGCAATTTACATTGTACACAGAAATATATTATACAGTAAGAATGTCATGGGTGGACAGTAACTTCAGAATCAGGCTTACTATCACTGGCATATGTCGTGAAATTTGACATTTTGTGGCAGCAGTACATTGCAATACATAATTGTTTTTAAAAAGCTATGAGTTACAATAAGATATATTATATATGTATACACACACACAAATAAACTAAAGTAGTGCAAAATAAAAGCAAAAAATAAGTAAGGTAGTGTACATGTATTCATTGCTCATTCAAAAATCTGATGTCAGAGGGAAAGAAGCTGTTCCTAAAGCGTTCAGTGTACATCTTCAGGCTCCTGTACCTTCTCCTTGATTGTAGCAATGAGAAGAGGGCACCCTGGCTTATGGGGGTCCTTTATGATGGACGCCACCTTTTGAAGATGACCTCTTTTGCTAGGGCGGCTAGTGCCCTTGATGGAGTTGGCTGAGTTTGCTACTTTCTGCAAGATTCACTTATAACACAGGTAAGTGACTATCAAGCTGAAACTGGTTGGGATCATTTACCAGACATGACAGAAATAAAGCTTCAAGCATGACATACTTCTACTGCTTGTGAATTAATAACACCCCAAAACGCTCAAGACAATCCAGACATTAGGTTGCTTAACTATGTTTACGATTCTTGTCAATATTCTGTGTTGATAAGCATCAGAATTAAATTATTGATCATTTTGAGACAAATTGTATTTTCGCCATGAACCAGTACTCCAGGATATTGTGCTTCAACGAGGGAGACATTTTTATAGGGAGATAAACGATTTGTAGGTCATCCTTAATATTTTTCCATAGCAGTTGATGACAATCAAGTAGACGGCTAACTATAAAGGCAACACGGTACTGAACTGCGTTGCTTACTTCAGTCTAGAATGAAAAATAATTTAAATGTAACACAAAAAGCACATCAGCCTCAAGGCCTTCTTTTATTTTACCATCACCGCAGCAGCTTCGAATTCCCTGCCATTCGCACTCACTGGCTCGTCTTTTATAACTTATCTCTGTAATCATGCACGGTCCTTTTCCAAACACCACCAGCTCCTGTCAGGAGTAACCAAGCTGTCCCTGAACCATAACGAAGGCAGGCCAAGGCCAGGCCCGGCCCAGCAACGCCCATTCACACCAGTCTCTCCGTAACGTTGAATTCCAAGAACACAATCGCCGGCGCTACCCACAAGCAGACACATTGCATTTAACGATAGACTACATTAGATCCCAGACTTAATGCGCGAGCACTCACCATGATTTAGAGGCTCAAGCCAGCAAACGCGGCCCCAGTCACCTGACACTCACTACTTCAGGCCCTTCAGGAACAACCAGAATAATTAGCTTAACTGTACAACCAGGAGGACCCATGCGTCAAGTGATTGATAACCGGATTGGCCATTGACAAGCCGCAAATTCTAACACGACAACGATTTTACACCAATCAGCAGAGTGGGTGGGGGAAACGCTCCTGGCTTTGATTGGTTACCCTGAGCAAAAGATGATAAGTTCCGGTGTAATTGATTGAACCAATACGCAAAAAGCTGCTGCTTGCGCGTTAGATGATTGATACCGAGCGCAACCAAACAGCATTTCCAGCTGCCGGGGTTCGCTCGGAGCTGCAGCCTATTGGCGACAAACGTGGGCGGGTCTACCGAATCGCGCGCGGTTTTGCGTTCGGACCTCAGCGAGCGGTGGGAACGGCGGAGATGGAGCAGGACGTGGTGGTGAGGTTGGCCGGGAAACTCGGAATCGAGTCAAAGAAGGTCATCTGGTGAGTGACTGACCTTTAAAGCACCCTCACAGTTCGAGAGGTGGGCTAACATGTAGGGGGCACAACATGGCGTTTCAGTCCTTGGCTTTGTCATAACCCCCAGTCCAGTAAAGTTGCCTCTCACTCTAAATGTGAGCAACAATATTTGCTTTCCAGCAGCTACCGCGTCTTGAACCCATCTGCCCTAATCCTCCCTCTGCAATGGACCACATGCACCTCCACTGACATCTTCAGTGGTGTCTTTGTTGATTTCCCACTAAGGTCTCGCTTTTCATAGTCATAGTCATACTTTATTGATCCCGAGGGAAATTGGTTTTCGTTACAGTTGCACTAACCAAGAATAGAGTATAAATAAAGCAATATAAAACCATAAATAATTAAATAGTAATATGTAAATGCAAGGAAATAAGTCCAGGACCAGCCTATTGGCTCAGGGTGTCTGACCCTCCAAGGGAGGAGTTGTAAAGTTTGATGGCCACAGGCAGGAATGACTTCCTATGACGCTCTGTGTTGTATCTGGCTGGAATGAGTCTCTGGCTGAATGTATTCCTGTGCCCAACCAGTACATTATGTAGTGAATGGGAGACATTGTCCAAGATGGCATGCAACTTGGACAGCATCCTCTTTTCTTTTATTCTGGTCTTTTTCAATGTATGGTTCAGTAATATAATTTATATTTTTGTATCTATGGGTCTGTAATGTTGCAAGCAACTCGACTTGCAAATCAACTTTTTTTTAAGGAATGGGGGATTTCTTGTTTCTCCGGTGAACTAAGGTTATTTTACACATTGAGCTAATGCCAGCTCTTGGAGCAATACCCATTACCTCATTCATTTCACTAACTATTTTGTCCCACATTCACTTAATCCACCCAATTTCCTAACCTACCTGCAGTAAGGGTGATTTTCAGAATCCAATTAATCTATTCACCAGCACCTCATTGAGATGTGTGGAGAATTTTCAAGGGAAGAACATTGCATACAGGTTTAGATCAAACCTGGGTCTCTGGAGCTGCAAGGTAAAAGCATCTCAACAAAACGCCAATAATCTGCTATCTTAACCATTTGCAAATCCTGATAGTTTGGTGTGTAGCTCACGAGTTACTGTTTGCCATGTGCCATTCTGCCTTACTGGGGCTCTGCTTCTCAAACTTCTGACCTGCTTCTCACACGCTCCTTTCTTGCGAGTGCCCCAGTTCCTGCACTGTTTCACACTAGCTGGGTGTCTATTTCTATTCAACTCATAAAGGTTACCCTGCTTTTTGAACTTGCAGCTGAGCACTAGGAAAAAGATCATAAAACTGAAATAAGATGTATTTGGGTATCAATAGAGAAGCATGTAATAAGACCTGGGAGCAGAACTAGGCCATTTGGCTCATCACATCTGCTCTGCCATTTCTTCAGGGCTGATCCAATTTTCCCCACAGCCCCAATCTCCTGCCTTCTCCCCATATCCCTTCATGCCCCGAACAATCAAGAATCTGTCTACCTCTGACTTAATTATACATAAAATCTTGGCCTCCACAGCCATCTGTGGCAAAGAATTCCACGGGTTCACCACTCTCTGGCTAAAGAAATTCCTCTTCATCTCTGTTCTAAAAGGATGCCCCTTGTATCCTATGTCCCCTGGTCTTAGACTCTCCCACCATAGGAAACATCCTCTTCACATCCATTCTATCAAGGTCTTTCACCATTCGATAGATTTCTGTGATGTCACCCCTCATTAACATAAGAACCAGGAGCAGGAGTAGGTCATCTGGCCCACCCAGCCTGCTCTGCTTTTCAGTAAGATCATGGCTGATCTGACTGGATTCATCTCCACTTAGCTGGCTTTTCTCCATAACCCTTAATTCCCCTACTATACAAAAATCTATCCAACCTTGTCCTAAATATATTTACTGAGGTAGTCTCCATTGCTTCAGTGGGCAAAGAATCTCACAGATTCACCACTCTTTGAGAAAAGTAGTTGCTCCCTGTCTCCATCCTAAATTTACTCCCTTGAATCTTGAGGCTATGTCCCCTAGTTCTAGTCTCACCTACCAGTGAAAACAACTTTCCAGCCTCTACCTTATCTACCCCTTTCATAATTTTATATGTTTCTATAAGATCTCCTCTCATCCTTCTGAATTCCAGCAAGTACAGTCCCAGGTGACTCAACCTCTCCTCATAGTCACAAAAATATTTGGTAAAGTGAAGAATAATAAGTTATTTGAAATATTACGGAAAACTCTAGATCTAGATTCGAAAGACCTCCACCTAATCAGAAATCTGTACTGGGAATAAATTGCCGCTGTAAGAATAGATGGAGAAGTGAGTCGATTTACGAAAATCAAGAGAGACGTCACACAAGGGTGTGTTTTCTCCCCTGATTTATTTAATGTGTACAGTGAAACAATATTACAAAAATTAAGAGACATCTTGGGAATCAAAGTTGGTGGTGAAAACATCAAGAATTTCAGATATGCAGATGACACTGTGTTAATTGCAAGTACAAAGGAAGAACTGCAAAACTTAATTGATATAATTGTTGAAGAAAGTGCAAAAATGGGTCTAACTATAAATTGCAAAAAGACAGAATGTATGGTGATATCCAAAAAGAAGGAGAATCCTATCTGCAGGCTGAGAATAACCGGGGAAGACAAAACAACTACAGAACTTTTGCTACTTAGGAAGCTGGGTGACATCAGATGGCAGGTGCGACATGGACATCAAAAGAAGAATAAGGATGGCAAAAGACACCTTTACGAGAATGAACTAGGCATGACAACCCGCCTCAGAGTACTGAAATGTTACGTTTATCCAGTTATGTTATATGGCTCAGAATGTTGGACAATATCTAGTAACATGAGGAAATGAATTGTAGCAGCAGAGATGTGGTTTTTGAGGAGGATGCAAAGAATATCATGGAGGAAACGAATATCTAACAAGGATTGCATGAACAGAGCAAACACAAAAAGAAATAATGTATGAGATAATGAAAAGGCAACGTAACTTCATTGGACATGTGATTAGGAAAGAGGAGTTAGAATGCGCAGTAATTATGGGAAAGATTGAAGGGAAGAAAGCAAGAGGAAGACAAAGACAAATGATGATGGAGACAGCAGCCAGAGAACTGGAAATGAATTGATCCACTTGACCCAAAACAGGAGTGTGTGGGCCTTGGCAGTCAAAGCTGAAACTGGGCATGGCACATGATGATGATGATGAGTCTAACCCCCTCATCTCTGGAATCAACGTGATGAACTTCCTCTGCACCGCCTCCAAAGCCAGTATATCCTTCCTCAAATTGTCGATCTGCCTCTCTACCAGAGGCCTTTAGGTTCAGACCCAGGGAATAACTGTCAAACACAGTTCAATTAAAAGTACATACTGTTTATTAGCAAGCTTGCGTCTCAGTTGGCAACACAGAGTCTCTACTCCCTGAGATTGAGAAAATCTGCAGCCAAACGAGCCCAGAATACTGTTTGGAGCTACTGATATACATTGTTATCACATTCATATTCTGATAAGGGGTGCACAGTGTAGTCCTCATGCAATAAACACTTATTTGTTCATACATTATTCTCACAGCACGACTTGTCAAGCTGCCAATAAGTCAGTTAGGTTTTGGCACTCTTAATTCTGCATATAATTCCTCAAAGTAATGAGACCAGAAATGCATGCAGTACTCCAGATGCAGCCTCACCTCTGCCTGATGGATCCATTTCTTTCCAGATGCCTTGCTATTTCTTTTTAATGATAGCTTCAAGCATTTTCCCAACTACAGATGTTAAACTAACTGGCCTATAGTTACTTCCTTTCGCCTCCATTCTCTTTTGAACATTCACCTTCTTCCAATCTGCCGAGACCTGCCCAGAGTTCAGGGAAATTTGGTAAATTATCAGCAAAGCCTTCTTTCAGTACCCTGAGATGCATTCCATCAGGACCAGGGGCCTTGTCTATCTTTAGGCCCACAAGTTTGTTCATCTTTAATGCTAGCTATTATATTGAGGTCGTCACCTCTCTTCACATCCATATCATCTCTCTTTGGCATGTTAGACATGTCCTCCACAGTGAAAACCAACACAGAATAGTCATTCAAAGCCTCGGCCATTTCCTCATTACCTAATATCAATACCCCCTTTTCATCTTCCAAGAGATCTATGTTCACTTTGGCCACCCTTTTCCACTTCGTATAATTATAAAGCTTTTACAGTATATTTTAATATTTTCTACTAGTTTATTTTCATAATCTAGATTTCCTTTCTTTGTAGCTCGCTTAGTGGTGCTTTGTTGCTTTTTAAAGTTTTCCCAATCTTTCAGTTTCCCACTACTCTTGGCGACTTTGTATGCATGAGCTTTTAGTTTGATGCCTTCTTTTATTTTCTCAGTAATTCAAGTCTGGCTCTCCCCACCCTTACTATCCTTGCTTTTAATTGGAATATACTTTTGTTGAGCACTGTGAAAAATCAGTCTGAAAGTCTTTCACTGTTTCTCACCATATAGCCTGTGTTCCCAGTCTACCCTTTCCAACTCCTCCCTCAGCCCATTGTACTCTCCCTTGTTTAGGCATCATACGCTGGTTTTAGATTGAACGATTGCACTCTCCATTTGTATGAGAAACTCAATCATGCTGTGATCACTCTTTCCAAAAGGATCTCTAACTACAAGATCACTAATTCTACCTGTCTCATTGCGCAGGACCAGATCCAAGATAGTGCATTCCCTTGTAGCTTCAGTAACATGTTGTTCAAGAAAGCCATCACAGATGCACTCGATGAAGTCCTCCTCAAGACTGCCTCGACCAACTTGATTCACTCAATCTACGTGCAAGTTAAAATCCCCCACAATAACTGCTGTTCCATTCTTACATGCCTCAGATATTTCTATGTTTATTGCCTGTGCCACTGTAACGTTATTCAGTGGCCTATGGACAACTCCCACCACTGATTTCAACCCCCCCTTTACTATTCCTAATCTCTACCCAAATGGATTCAACAGTCTGCTCCTTAGATCTTCTGAATGTTAGTGAATGCAGGCCCAGAGACGTGAAACACTCTTCATATGACAGAGATATACTCTGGAACATCTAATCTGGCGCCACAAAGGACCTGAGTAAGCTGGACTGTTGAAGTTTCACTCTGCTTCTCAATCCTTCACATTTTCATTTCCACTTTTATTTTTTGGGGTTAGTATCATCGTGGTCCATAGTGCAGCAATTAAATTTGGAAATTATGTCAAAGCTAAAGTTGGAGGTCTCCATTAAGTCTGGTACCTAGGTCTAGACCAGGGGTTCCCAACCATTTTTTTTAAACGTCATAGACCAGTACCATTAAGCAAGAGGTTCGTGAGCCCAAGGTTGGGAACGCCTGGTCCAGACAAAATCATACAGCAAGAAAGGCAGAGTTGGTGGAGATAATTAGCAGGATTGTTTTGATAATAAAGCAGTCTTAATTTCTGACATGAGTAACAAATCTTTGGCTAACTTGTCTGCTTCAAAAGCTAACCAGGATTATATCATAATTACCAAGTTGTGGGGTAACCAAGACACAAAAAAAGCTTCATTAGCAGGTGGGACTGTTGATGGTGACTCTAACATGTGGTTCAGTGCTCAGATATACCCAACTTGCACACCACAGTTCAGTTTCAAAAACATATCTGTGGGAGGTCTTGAAACAATAATAGACTAACAGTGCCTGAAATATGTTGCCCCTTATCAGTGAGTACAATACACTTGGTGGAAATATAATTAAGGGCAGCGTCTTCATTGCCCATGTCATTTATTAAATGACACTGAGATAGCTCTGATTTTTCATTTCACTATTTATGATCAGATTGAGAGTCTCAATCTGAACTATGACTATATCAAAGACTTTCCACATACACAGCTCTATTGGTGTAAATGCGAAAGAGCCACATCTCATTCCGTTACAGCATTTCTGCTCCTATTAGCCATTCACTTAACTATTACCAGTTCTAGTTGAGAAGAGTGGCACTGGATCTAACCAGTCCAACTCTAAGAATTTTGAGGTGTTTGTGAGATCATCTGTTATTCATCTAAACTCCAGAGTGTAAAGACGTATTCTCCTTCTATAACTTGGTGTTGTTTATAATTTAAAGAAGTTCTCTATGTATCATGGACACTGCCATGAAAGATTGGTGTAGGAGATTGGTCTATTTTCTATTTGTATTGTACTGCATTTTGTGATGCGTGTTTGTTAAAGAGTAGTCACATTGGTTTGGGGCGTGATAGAAGCAAAGAGTTTAGTTACATATTCATGCTTCATCTTTGGGTCAGTCTAGTTTGCGTAGAGCTAGAGAGTGGGCTGGGGGTAATAATTTTTTGTTGCCTCCTTAAAATCACTTGAATATTCTTGAATACATTTAAGAACACTTAGCTTAAGTATGTTTAATACACTAAGACTGTTTATTTTGTTAGATCATTAGTTTTAGTTTCATTAGTTTTATCATTTCAAGATTGTTCTGCTGGTTTGTTAATAAAAGATCAAAACTTTGGGACATTGTTGCGGTGTATAGCACATCATACAGTATCAACTCCCCTGTGCTTAGTCTCTAAGCAGTTTGATTTGTTTGAAAGTACAACTGACTTTGGTTTGTATTTAGTTTGCACGAACGGGTTATTGATTCTTTATTCAAGTCATGTGAAATAAATCTCTTTCGTGTCTTATTCCTCAGGAAAGCAGAGGAATATATGCGGTTGTCTGAAGTGAAGTGCACGGGGTTTTCTGCGCATGTGACAGCAACAAGCAGTGCCGTGATGTGTCTTGATCTTGCAGCAACTTCACTTAAACATCCATTTGACAAAGTAAGTCAAAAACAGTTAAACCGTAGACAAAGATTTCTACATCTCCGGGGATATCAAATTCATGCTGTGTCCGTTGGCTACTCAGTAATTGGTGAAATTCAGTTGTTTGTAGCATGTTCTTGCCTTTTCTATTGTTTGTCCCTACTTCTGACCTTGTGTGGAGATCTCACCTACCATTATCTTGTGTCCCCACACTAGCTTATTGCAGCATTCAGCAAGTTAATATTTTGTAAACATTAAGCATTTTGCAAGATGTATTTCAGTGGAGACTAATGTAGAAAAATGTGTTTGGTAACTTTCATAACCTCACTATCCCAAAACAATGCACAGCCTCAGAATATATAAGGTATAGCTATTGGTACAGTATTTGCAAATGAGAAGCCAGAACTCCATGAGTTGTAATAAAATAAATAATTACCAGTTTTCAGCAATGGTTGAAGGATAAATTCCCTTGCAAAGGAACCTTCAGTATTCGAAGAAACCTTGAAGTTTAAGTGGTAGAAAGAAAGAATGTAATTCTCTACTTAATCAATATAATAAGTTATAGGTTACAAGCATGTTAGATGGTCTATAAAAGGTTAATATTTTAATTAATCCAAAAATTCCTTTCATTTCAATTGTTTGACCGTAACACACAGGTGCAGTATTAGGCCATTTGGCTCTTAGAGTCTGCTCCGCCATTTCGTCATGGCTGATCCATTTCCCTCTCAATCAGATTCTTCTGCCTTCTCCCCATGACATTTCATGCCCTGACTAACCAAGAACCTATCAACCTCCACCTTAAATACACCCAATGTCCTGGCCTCCGCAACTGACTTTGGCAGCAAATTCCACAGATTCACTACCCTCTGGTTAAAGAAATTCTTCCTCATCTCTGTTCTAATTGGACATTGCCCTATTCTGAGGCCTCTGGTCCTAGATTCCCCCACCATAGGACACATTCACTTTATCTAGGCTTTTCAACAATTTGATAGGTTTGAATGAGATTCCCTCTCATTCTTCTGAATTCCTGCAAATACCAGCCCAGAGCCATGAACTGCTCATATGATGAACCTTTCATTCTCGTGAGCCTCCTCTGACCCCTCTCCAATGGCAGCACATCCTCTCTTAAATAAGGGGTTCAAATCTGCTCGCAGTACTCCAAGGGAGGCCTCACCTGTGCCTTCTAAAGCTTCAGCATTACATCCTTGCTTTTATATTCTAGTCTTGAAATGAATGCTAACATTGTATTTGCCCTGCTTGCCACCAAATCAACCTGCAAGATAACCTCTCGGGAATCCAACATGAGAACTCTCAAATCCCTGTGCACCTCGGATTTTTGAATTCTCTCTCTCAGTTTAAAAAATAGTCTATGCTTTTATTCCTTCTACCAAATTGCATGACCATACACTTCCCAACACTGTATTCCATTTTCCAATTCTTTGTCCATTCTAATCTGTCTGTCTTTCTTTAGCCTCTTTACTTCCTCAGCACTATCTGCCTTTCCACCTATCTCCGTATCATCTGCAAACGTGGCCACAGTATCATCAATCCTGTCATCCAGATCTTTGACATGCAAAGTAAAAATAAATGGTCCCAACACTGACCCCCTCTAGTCACAGACAGCCGATCATAAAAGGTTCCCTTCATTCCCACTCTTTGCCTCCAGCCAATCAACTAATGCTGTATCCATGCTAGTACATTTCCTGTAATACTATGGGCTCTTATCTTGTTAAGCAGCTTCATGTGCGGCACCTTGTTAAAAGCCTCCAAGTGCACAACATCCACCGATTCTCCTTTGTCTATCCTGCTTCTTATTCTTCAACGAATTACAACATTTTCCCTGAAGGAAACCATGCTGACTTCAGCCTATTTTATCATGAGCTACCAGGTACCTTGAAACCACATCCTTAAAAATTGACTCCAGCATCTTCCCAACCACTGAGGTCAAGATGACTGGTCTATAATTTTGTTTCTTCTGTTTCGTCCCCCCTTCTTGAAGAGTAGAATGACATTTGCAATTTTCAAGTTCTTCGGCGCAAACCCAGAATCTATCGATTCTTGGAAGATTATTACTAATGCCTCTACAATTTTTTCAGACACCTTCTTTCAGGACCCTGGGATGTAGTCCATCTGGTCTGGGTGACTTATCTACCTTCAGACCTTTCAGCTTCCTGAACTCCTTCACTTTTGTAATAGCAACTACATCCACAGCTAGCCCTTGACACATATTTCTGACGTACTGCAAGTATGTTCCACAGTGAAGACTGACGGAAAAATACTTACTAAATTTGAACAACATTTTTATGTCCCCTATTAGTACTTCTCCAGTGGTCTGATCTCCACTCTCACCTCTGTTATCCTCATTATATATCTGGAAAAAAATTTGATATCCTCTTTCTTTTGGTTTATTTTAATTGCCTTCTGTTGGTTTTTAGAAGTTTCCCAATCGTCTAACTTCCTACTAATTTTTACTATATAATATGCCCTCTCTTTTGCTTTTATGTTGGCTTTGACTTCCTTGTCAGCTATGGTTGCATGGTTCTGCCTTTTGAATATTTTTTTGATGTTTTATCAAATTTGCAAAAGCATTCCATAACAGTGTGGTTATTTTTTTTTGTCACCATGCAGAAAATAAGTTTTAATTTAATTTTATGTTCTTTGTTAAGGATTTTGTCGTAAGACTATCTGGATTGAACAAAAAAGTTTACCAGACCCACCTGAAAGCTTTGGAAAGTATCCTTGGTGTACACACTCCACTAGGAATCCGAGATCTAGCGGTTCAGTTTGGCTGTATAGAAGCAGTTAATGCGTCAAGCAAGATACTGCAGAGGTAAAAGTTTCCCTTTTGTTTAAATACATCCTTTGCACAACTTTCTAAACCAATTGATTAATGGCCTTTTTAAGTAATTTCTTGGACAGTTTAAAACTTGTGTTATTTGGCCTTGTTTATTCAAATTATGTAGTATCTACCTGAAATGAGCTTGTCTCGTAATACTTGATTACAGTTTGTTGAGAGCCAATCAGCTTGTCTTTTTATTTTAAATAAAATCTTCAAGATTATTTAGCTTGCACCTGTGACAGGTGGCTGCAGAGCAGGAGATTGCGGAGTAACTTGGAGATAGTTATGCTCCAGTTTTGAGAAGCAACCAGGGCCTTTCAGGACTTGTGTATGGAGTGGGGAACTGCATGGGTTAATAGTATCAAGGCAAGGTAGAGAGCTTAAAAACTGGACTTCCAGGGTAGTAATCTCCAGATTGCTGCCTGTGCCACGCTCCAGTCAGAGAAAGAATAGGATGATTTGGCAGGTGATTGCGTGGCTGAGGAACTGGAGCAGGGGCAGGGTTTCAGATTATGGGATAACTTCTGGGGAAGGTACGACATGTACAAAAGGGGCAGGTTACACCTGAACACGAGGGGGTCCAATGTCTTTGCAGGTAGGTTTGCTAGAGTTGTTCAGAGCAGTTTAAATTCATTTACCCAGGGGATGGGAACCGGCGTGATAGTGCTGAGGGTGAGTTTGTTGGTTTACAAACAAAGGTAATGCGCAGTGGGACTCCTAGCAGGGAGAGACTGATGACAGGGCTAAATTGCAGTCAACAGGGTGAGCTACAACACAAAAGGTGGACAAAATCGAAAAGGGTGAATACAGGCATATAATGGAGCAAAAATTAATGGGAAGTTAGAGGATTGGGAAGCTTTTAAAAACCAACAAAAGGCAACTAAAAAAGTCATTAAGAAGGAAAAGATGGTAAACTACCCAAGAATATTACAGAGGATTGCAGAAGTTTCTTCAGATACATAATATGTAAAAGGAAGGTGAGAGTGGATATTGGACTGCTGGAAGCTAAGCTGGAGAGGTAGTAATAGGGGACAAGAAAATGGCAAATGAACTGAATAAGTATTTTGCATCAGTCTTCACTGTGGAAGACACTAGCTGTATGGTGGAAGTTCCAGAGTGTTAGCGGTCTGAAGTTGCCATTACTAGGGTGAAGGTTCTTGTAAAACCAAAAGGTCTAAAGGTAGGTAAGTCACCTGGGCAACATGGTGTACATCCAAGGGTTCTGTTAGAGGTGGCTGAAGAGATTGTGCAGGCATTAGTAATGCTCTTTCAAGAATCACTAGATTCTGGAATGGTTCCAGAAGACTGGAAAACTGCAAATGTCTCTCCACTCTTCAAGAAGGGAGAGAGGCAGAAGAAAGGAAATTTATAGGCCAGTTAGTCTGGCCTCAGTGGCCAGATGTTGGAGTTGTTATGAATGTGTTTTTGGGATACTTGGTGTCGGATGTGGGAGGCCCTGGAGTCTCCAAGCCTCCCGGACGTCTACATCTGCGCCAAGTGCATCGAGATGCAGCTCCTAAGGGACTGCGTTACAGAACTGGAGCTGCAGCTCGATGACCTTCATCTGGTCAGGGAGAGTGAGGAGGTGATAGAGAGGAGTTGCAGGCAGGTGATCACGCCAGGGCCACGGGAGGCAGACAAGTGGGTCACGGTTAGGAGGGGGAAGGGGAAAAGTCAGGTAATAGGGAGTACCCCGGTGGCTGTGCCCCTTAACAACAGGTACTCCTGTTTGAGTACTGTTGTGGGGGACAGCTTACCCAGGGGAAGCGACAGTGGCCGTGCCTCCGGCACAGAGTCTGGCCCTGTAGCTCAGAAGGGTAGGGCAAGGAAGAGGAGGGCAGTTGTGATAGGGGACTCAATAGTAAGGGGATCAGATAGGCGATTCTGTGGACGCAGTCCAGAGACCCGGATGGTAGTTTGCCTCCCTGGTGCCAGGGTCCGGGATATTTCTGATCGTGTCCAAGATATCCTGAAGTGGGAGGGTGAGGAGCCACAGGTCGTGGTACATATAGGTACCAATGACATAGGTAGGAGAAGGGATGAGGTCCTGAAAGGAGAATATAGGGAGCTAGGTAGGGAGTTGAGAAAAAGGACCGCAAAGGTAGTAATCTCGGGATTACTGCCTGTGCCATGCGACAGTGAGAGTAGGAATGCGATGAGGTGGAGGATAAATGCGTGGCTGAGGGATTGGAGCAGGGGGCAGGGATTCAAGTTTTTGGATCATTGGGACCTCTTTTGGCGCAGGCGTGACCTGTACAAAAAGGACGAGTTACATTTGAATGCTAGGGGGACCAATATCCTGGCAGGGAGATTATCGAGGGCTATTGAGGTGACTTTAAACTAGAATGGTTGGGGGGTGGGAATCAAATTAAAGAGGCTAGGCGTGAGGAGGTTAGTTCACAACAGAGGGATGGGAACCAGTGCAGAGAGACAGAGGGGTGTAAAGTGAGGATAGAAGCAAAAAGTACTAAGGAGAAAAGTAAAAGTGGCAGGCTGACAAATCCAGGGCAAGCATTAAAAAGGGCCACTTTTCAACATAATTATATAAGGGCTAAGAGAGTTGTAAAAGAGCGCCTGAAGGCTTTGTGTGTCAATGCAAGGAGCATTCGTAATAAGGTGGATGAATTGAAAGTGCAGATTGTTATTAATGATTATGATATAGTTGGGATCACAGAGACATGGCTCCGGGGTGACCAGGGATGGGAGCTCAAAGTTCAGGGATATTCAATATTCAGGAGGGATAGACATGAAGGAAGGGGAGGTGGGGTGGCGTTGCTGGTTAAAGAAGAGATTAACGTAATAGAAAGGAAGGACATAAGCCGGGAAGATGTGGAATCGATATGGGTAGAGCTGCGTAACACTAAGGGGCAGAAGACGCTGGTGGGAGTTGTGTACAGGCCACCTAACAGTAGTAGTGAGGTCGGAGATGGTATTAAACAGGAAATTAGAAATGTGTGCAATAAAGGAACAGCAGTTATAATGGGTGACTTCAATCTACATGTAGACTGGGTGAACCAAATTAGTTATTCTGGACTGGGTTTTGAGCAATGAAGAAGGGTTAATTGGCGATCTTGTCGTGAGAGGCCCCTTGGGTAAGAGTGACCATAATATGGTGGAATTCTTCATTACGATGGAGAGTGACATAGTTAATTCAGAAACAAAGGTTCTGAACTTAAAGGGGGTAACTTTGAAGGTATGAGATGTGAATTAGCTAAGATACACTGGCAAATGACACTTAAAGGGTTGATGGTGGATATGCAATGGCAAGCATTTAAAGGTTGCATGGATGAACTACAACAATTGTTCATCCCAGTTTGGCAAAAGAATAAATCAAGGAAAGTAGTGCACCTGTGGCTGACAAGAGAAATTAGGGATAGTATCAATTCCAAAGAAGAAGCATACAAATTAGCCAGAGAAAGTGGCTCACCTGAGGACTGGGAGAAATTCAAAGTTCAGCAGAGGAGGACAAAGGGCTTAATTAGGAAGGGGAAAAAAGATTATGAGAGAAAACTGGCAGGGAACATAAAAATGGACTGTAAAAGCTTTCATAGATATGTAAAAAGGAAAAGACTGGTAAAGACAAATGTAGGTCCCCTGCAGACAGAAACAGGTGAATTGATTATGGGGAGCAAGGACATGACAGACCAATTGAATAATTACTTTGGTTCTGTCTTCACTAAGGAGGACATAAATAATCTTCCAGAAATAGTAGGGGACAGAGGGTCCAGTGAGATGGAGGAACTGAGTGAAATACATGTTAGTAGGGAAGTGGTGTTAGGTAAATTGAAGGGATTGAAGGCAGATAAATCCCCAGGGCCAGATGGTCTGCATCCTAGAATGCTTAGGGAAGTAGCCCAAGAAATAGTGGATGCATTAGTGATAATCTTTCAAAACTCGTTAGATTCTGGACTAGTTCCTGAGGATTGGAGGGTGGCTAATGTAACTCCACTTTTTAAAAAAGGAGGGAGAGAGAAACCGGGGAATTATAGACCGGTTAGCCTAACGTTGGTGGTGGGGAAACTGCTGGAGTCAGTTATCAAGGATGTGATAACAGCACATTTGGAAAGCGGTGAAATCATCGGACAAAGTCAGCATGGATTTGTGAAAGGATGTCTGACGAATCTCATAGAATTTTTTGAGCATGTAACTAGTAGAGTGGATAGGGGAGAACCAGTGGATGTGGTATATTTGGATTTTCAAAAGGCTTTTGACAAGGTCCCACACAGGAGATTAGTGTGCAAACTTAAAGCACACGGTATTGGGGGTAAGGTATTGGTGTGGATGGAGAATTGGTTAGCAGACAGGAAGCAAAGAGTGGGAATAAACGGGACCTTTTCAGAATGGCAGGCGGTGACTAGTGGGGTACCGCAAGGCTCAGTGCTGGGACCCCAGTTGTTTACAATATATATTAATGACTTGGATGAGGGAATTAAATGCAGCATCTCCAAGTTTGCGGATGACACGAAGCTGGGTGGCAGTGTTAGCTGTGAGGAGGATGCTAAGAGGATGCAGGGTGACTTGGATAGGTTGGGTGAGTGGGCAAATTCATGGCAGATGCAATTTAATGTGGATAAATGTGAAGTTATCCACTTTGGTGGCAAAAATAGGAAAACAGATTATTATCTGAATGGTGGCCAATTAGGAAAAGGGGAGGTGCAACGAGACCTGGGTGTCATTATACACCAGTCATTGAAAGTGGGCATGCAGGTACAGCAGGCAGTGAAAAAGGCGAATGGTATGCTGGCATTTATAGCGAGAGAATTTGAGTACAGGAGCAGGGAGGTACTACTGCAGTTGTACAGGGCCTTGGTGAGACCACACCTGGAGTATTGTGTGCAGTTTTGGTCCCCTAATCTGAGGAAAGACATCCTTGCCATAGAGGGAGTACAAAGAAGGTTCACCAGATAGATTCCTGGGATGGCAGGACTTTCATATGAAGAAAGACTGGATGAACTAGGCTTGTACTCGTTGGAATTTAGAAGATTGAGGGGGGATCTGATTGAAACGTATAAGATCCTAAAGGGATTGGACAGGCTAGATGCAGGAAGATTGTTCCCGATGTTGGGGAAGTCCAGAACGAGGGGTCACGGTTTGAGGATAAAGGGGAAGCCTTTTAGGACCGAGATTAGGGAAAACTTCTTCACACAGAGAGTGGTGAATCTGTGGAATTCTCTGCCACAGGAAACAGTTGAGGCCAGTTTATTGGCTATATTTAAGAGGGAGTTAGATATGGCCCTTGTGGCTACGGGGGTCAGGGGGTATGGAGGGAAGGCTGGGGCGGGGTTGTGAGTTGGATGATCAGCCATGATCATAATAAATGGCGGTGCAGGCTCCAAGGGCCGATTGGCCTACTCCTGCACCTATTTTCTATGTTTCTACATGATAAAACCGGCCAAAGTCAGCATGGTTTCCTTAAGGGAAAATCTTGCCTGACAAATCTGTGGGAATTCTTTGAGGAAATAAAAAGCAGGATAGACAAAGGAGAATTGGTTGATTTTGTGTACCTGGATTTACAGAAGGCCTTTGACAAAGTTCCACAAATAAACCTGCTTAACAGGATTTATTACAGGTATTACAGAAAAGATACTAGCGTAGACGGCCAAAAGTGTGGGAACAAAGGGAGACTTTTCTGGTTGGCTGCCAGGAACTAGAGGTGTTCCACGGGTCTGCGTTGGAACCGATCCTTTTTATGTTATATGGCAGTGACTTGGATGGCTTTCACAGAAGTGATGACCTTGTTGTAAAGTTTGTGGACGATACAAAGATAGATGGAGGGGCTGGTAGTTTTGAGGAAGTAACAATAATGGCTGATCCATTTTTCCTCTCATCCTCAATCTCCTGCTTTCTTCCCATATCCTTCCATGCCCTAACCAATAAAAAAAATCTATCAACCTCTGCCTTAAATGTACATAAAAACTTGGCCTCCACAGCTGCCTGTGGCAATGAATACCACAGATGCATCACTCTCGGGCTAAAGAAATTCCTCCTTGTCTCCATTCTAAAAGGATGCCATTCTATTCAGATTCTGTGTCCTCTGGTCCTAGACTCTCCCACCAGAGGAAACACCCTCTCCACATTATGGTCAGCCATTATGAAATGGCAGAGCAGACTCGATGGGCCAAATGGCCTAATTTTGCTCGTGTATCTTATGGTCTCTATTAGCAAGAGCCAATAAAAAGAAGTAAGGTTTGAGCGAAGCAGGTATTGTGTGAGTGGACAGTGTTAGAATGGTCAGGCTTTGATTCAACGAACTTGGGCAGGAACAGGGGCAGACTAGAATTGAAGTTTGAAAGTTAGAGACATAACAAGTGTAGACAGGATGGAATGCTCCTCCTGTGAGATGTGAGATTTCAAGGTATCTGATAGTCACCCTGATGGCTGCATCAGCAGGAAATGTACCCAACTTCAGCTTCTGATTGACAGGGTCAAGGAACTAACTGGAGCTTGATGCATATAGGTCCATCCAGGAGGCTGAAAAATTCATAGATGAGTCTTTTACTGAGGTGGTCACACCCAGAATGCAGGCTTCAGATAGATGATCACCAGTAAAAGTAAGGGTAGTAAGCAGTCAGTGCAAGGTTTCCCTGTGGCCATTCCTCTCAGCAACAAGTATACCCCTTAGGATACTGCTGGAGGTGGGATGGGGGTGGGGGGGGGGAAGAAATGACCTATCAGGACACAGCAACAGCAGCCAGGCCAGTGGAACTGTGGCTGGCTCTGAGACTTCGCATGGAAGGGTAAAGTCAGATGGTGATAGGAGACTCAATAGTTTGGGGGGTGGGGGGGGAGGCGGTGGAGGGATTCACAGGAGAAGCTAGGATGGTGTGTTGCCTCCCAGGTGCTAGGGGTGTCACAGAAATTTTTTATTTCTTCAAAGAACACCGATGACGTAGGTAGAAAGGGGGAAGATGTCCTGCACAGTGAGTGTAGGGTGTCAGGGAAAGGACAGGTCCTTCAAGGTACGATCTCTGGATTACTCCCTATACCACATGCTAGTCAGGGCTGGAATAGGATGATGGTACAGATGAATGAGTGACTGAGGAAGTGGTGCAGGGGGCAGGGTTTCGGATTTCTGGATCATTGGGAGCTCTTCTGGGGAAAGTCTTACCTGTACAAAAAGGACTGGTTTACACCTAAATTTGAGAAGGACCAATATCCTAGCAACACACATCAAAGTTGCTGGTGAACGCAGCAGGCCAGGCAGCATCTCTAGGAAGAGGTGCCGTCGACGTTTCAGGCCGACACCCTTCGTCAGGACTGTCCTGACGAAGGGTCTCGGCCTGAAACGTCGACTGCACCTCTTCCTAGAGATGCTGCCTGGCCTGCTGCGTTCACCAGCAACTTTGATGTGTGTTGCTTGAATTTCCAGCATCTGCAGAATTCCTGTTGTTTGCGTTTTTAAAAGGACCAATATCCTTGCAGGTTTGCTAGAGCTGTTTGGGAGGGTTAAACTAATTTGGCAGGGGAATAGGAACTGGAGTGATAGGGCTGAGGGTGGGCCAGTTGGGTTACAAGCAGATGTAGTGAGGCTGTGAGAATGGGCAAGCAAATGATTGGGCAAAAATGCAGTCAGTGGTAGAAGGTGAAGTGTAATAGTGAGGGCAAAATCGAAAAGGGTTATGAATACAGGATTGAAGATGTTGTATTTAAATGCACACAGTATACGGATTAAGGTAGATGATCTTGTAGCGCAGTTAGAGATTGGCAGGTATGATGTTGTGGGCATCACTGAGATGTGACTGAAAGATGATCATAGCCGGGAGGTTAACATCTAAGGATACACATTGTATCAACTGGACAGGCAGTCAGGCAGAGGGTGGGGTGGTTCTGTTGGGAAAAATGAAATCAAATGCTTAGAAAGGGGATTGGAGTTGTAGAATGCTTGTGGATAGAGTTAAAAACTGCAAGGGTAAAAATACCCTGATGATAGTTATATATAGAGCTGTAGCTGGGTTGTCGGCTACAAATTACAGTAGAAGATAGAAAAACCTTGGAAAAGGGCGTGCTACGATATGCAGTTAGATTGGGGAAAATCAGGTTGGTGCGGAATCCCAAGAAAGGGAATTCGTAGAGTATCTATGAGATGGCTTTTTAAAGCAGCTTGCAGTTGAACCCCCTCCCAAGGGAAAGACAATTTTGAATCGGGTATCGTGTAATGAACCAGACTTGATTATGGCGCTTAAGGTAAAGAAACCTTTGGGAGGCAGTGATCATGATGTGATAGAATTCACTCTGCATTATGTATCAGTATTCCAGTGAAATAAATGGAAACAAAGGCATGAGAGGTGAGTTGGCATAAGTTTATTGGAAGGGGACACTAGCAGGGATGATGGCAGAGCAGCAATGAGTGGAGTTTCTGGGGGCAACTCAGAAGGTGCAGAATAGATACATCCTGAAGATGAAGTATTCTAATAGGAGGATGAGGCAACCATGCCCGACTTCAATGGTTGGGAAGGTATTGGAGTCCATTATTAAGGATGATCTTTCAGGGTACTGAGAGGTGCATGATTTTCTCGGGAGAAAAGTTGCCTGACAAATCTGTTGGAATTCTTTGAGGAAGTAACGAGCAGGATAGACAAAGGAACGTCAGTGAATGGTGTTTACTTGGATTTTCAGAAGGCCTTTGACAAGGTGCCACACATGAGGCTGTTTAACAAGGAAAGAGCCCATCGTATTACAGGAAAGATACTAGCATGGATGGAAGATTGGCTGATAGGCAGGAACCAAAGAGTTGGAATAAAGGGGGCCTTTTCTGGTTGGCTGCCAGTGATAAAGTGGTGGTCTGCAGGGGTTGGTATTGGGACCGCTTCTTTTCATATATTTCAGTGATTTTGGATGATGATATTGATGGGTTTGTGGCCAAGTTTGCAGACAATCCTATGATGGGAGGAAGCACAGATTCTGCAGAAGGAATTGTACAGATTGGGAGAATGGGCAAATAAGCTGCAGGTGGAACATAGTATAGGGAAGTGTTTGGTCATGCACTTCTGTAGAAGGAATAAAGGCATAAACTATTTTCTAAATGAGGAAAAAATTCAAAAATCCAAGGTGCAAAGGGACTTTGGAGTCCTTGTGCAGGATTCCCTAATAGTTAATTTGCAGGTTGAGTTGATGGTGAGGAAGGCAAATGCAATGTTCAGCATTTATTTCAAGAGGACTAGAACACAAGAGCAAGGATGTGACGCTGAGGCTTTATAAGATTGGTCAGACCACACTGGAGTGTTGTGAGCAGTTTTGGAACCCCTTACCTAAGCTCGCATTGGAGAGGGTCCTGGGGAGATTCGTGAGGATGATTCCAGTAACGAAAGGGTTAATGTATGTGAAGTTTTGATGGCTCAGGGCCTGTACTCACTGAAGTTTAGAAGAGTTGGGGGTGGGGGGGGGGAATCTCTTTGTAACCTAGCTAATGTTGAAAGGTTGCTGTGGAGTGGATGTTTGTTATAATGGGTGTGTCAAGGACTGGAGGGCACAGCCTAACAATAGAGGGACAGTTATTTGGAACAGAGAGGAGAAGGAATTTATTTAGCCAGAGGGTGGTGATTCTGTGGAATTCATTGCTGTGGACAGCTATGGCAGCCAAGTTATTGAGTATGTTTAAAAGGGAGATTAATAGGTTTTTTGTTAGTCAAGCCATTAAAGGTTACAGGGAGAAGGCAGGAGAATGAGGTTGAGAAGGATAATAAATCAGCATGATGGACTAGCAGAGCAGATTCAATGGGCCAAGTGGCCTAATTCTACTTCTATGGCTTACAAGCTTATAATTGACTTAATGGGCATTTTTAGCAATTATCTTCTGTTGTTTGTCCAGGTATGACATGGCTGGTGGCGTAGTGGCACCAGCATCAGACTTGGGGACGAAAGGTCCCGAGTTCAAATCCAGTCGACTCCTCTGCAGGTTTCCATCCGTGCTGGGTTACGAGCTGGTGATCTCTGGGAACTCACCCGGCAGAAGGCAATGGCAAACCACTGCTGTAACTTGCCTCGTACACGGTTCCCCACTACGTCAGAGAGGCGTGGAGGGAAATTATCCGCTAACCGGAAAAACTCCGGATGCGACATACCTTACCTTTCCTATCCAGGTATATGAGACCATAAATCCCCTAGCTAGGATTTCACTGTTTGTCTTTTTCTCCCCTGAAATTTGATGAAAGAGCTTTGAAAGAGAATGTAGCACTTTTGAAGTTTGCTAATGAATACTTATACAGCCAAAGGCTGCTGATTCTGTAGAGGAAAAAGGTGGCCTTCTCGTTTTTCAATCTTTTGAAATGGGGTCTGGTGTTTTCATGGTAGCCAATGATGCCTATCCCCTAGGTTTTGTTTTATTTCTGCTGTTTGTTATTAAGCTTTGCAAAAACATTGCAATTTCTATAGTTTTCTTTACAAAGAAGCAGCATTAATTTCATTTAAATGAAATCTGCTGCAGACTACAGTTGCCTTCAGTGTAATTCTAATATCTCTGAATTGATAATTTATCACATTGCTTAGTTTGTACTGTCTGATCACAAGAAAGACGTGCTTTTGCTAGTTAAACAAATTTGAATCATGAGTAATCTGATTCCAAACTATTGTGCAGGTGTGATCATGCAACATACCTAATAATTGTTTAATGTTCAAATGGACAATTCCATGTTGTCACATTACGCTAATAAAGTTCATTGCATTCAATGAGTGTTTTATTATGTCCATTGATACCATCTATTACATAGGAATTTAGTATCTGTTGTTTAGGATTCTTATCAAGTAATTACAAAACCTTTTTGAAATGGCATTAGTAATCTCTCAATAATTGTTGCTTTAACTAATGTGAAGCAGTGCCTGTATGTATTAAGTAAAGCCAAGAAGTGAGACAAACTTGGATAATTTTCTCCAGCGCCTTGAAGGATGGAGTGGAGACCTGACAGAAGTTTATGAAATTGAGATGCTCAGAGGATAGCCGTTTGGAATCTTTTTCTCAGGATAAAAATGACCACTGCTAGAGGGCATACTTTTAAGATGAGGGGTGACAAATTTAAAGGAGCTGTGAGGCAAGCTTTGGGAAGCAGTGATGATGATGGCATTTAGACAGGCATGTGAGCATGCAGGGAATGGGGGGGGGGATTAGTTTAATGTGATGTCATGATTGGCACAGACATCACTGGCTGAAGGGCCTGTTCTGATGCAATACTGTTCTGCGAGTCAACAATAACAAGATTACCTGATTAAATCCAAATTTGTCATTTGGTAGCAATACTTTCCTAGTTCCAAGGTCTTCGAACCAATTTGAGTCCTTAGGTCCAAATCCCTGGAACTTCTGGTTTAATGTGGTGCAACTGAACTGTTGATGTGGATTCTAGTGTGAGGTACAATACGCTGTTTGGACAAACTAAATGCTGGGTCATATGGACTGGAAAGGCAGGGTGTTGAGAGTCGAGCAAGGTTGGACTGCTCTGGACGCCGAGCTCAGTTGGAGAGATCGAGAACGGCTTCCCTGGCAGCAAAATCCAGGTCCGAGGCAATTCACCGGCGGTGGCGTCCTTTCCTAGTGCAAGGTTCAGACAACTTAAATGCCAGCCCAGATAGTCTGGAGGCTTCTCACCCCGCAACGCTATGGTTGTGAGACTGCCCCCGGCTGCTGTGCTTTATGTCTGTGGCTCCAAAGACTCAATTTGGTTCAGAATGCTGTTGTTGCTCGCTTCTATTGTCTATATGATTTGTCTTTCTTTCTCTGTGGATACTGGGGGTTGGTCTTACATTTTTTAATATTGGGTTCTTTCGGGTTCCTTGCTTTGTGACTGCCTGTAAGCAAACAAATCTGAAGGTTATGTAATTTATATAATTTTTTTGAAACCAGGAAAGCATCAAAGTGCATTTATTATCAAAGTCCAGCAAAATAGTATCCTGCCATGTCAAAATGTTAGCATTATATCTTCTGAATATTGAGATTGTGGCATTTTGTGAGATGATGCAAACTCACTTGGAGAAATGCAAGTTTATTCTTTACTATTCCTGTTGATGTTGAATGGACAAATGAGAGTTGATGCAGTACAGCACATAAATTTGGAGGGCCTCTTTAGATGACCCTATAAATGCCTTGATTCTGGTAAGGAAGATTGGGCATAACAGAAATTAATGACTAGTTATAGTATATATTAAATTAATTTAATTATGGGCAGTGTTTGGGTGATTATTTAAGAAATGAAAGGATTATGGCAAGTGTATTTAAGGTGATTTGACAGAAAGCAGACATTTCTGACTTATACAGAAATTTGCTCACAGACAGAATGGAACCCTTGTGCAAACCTGGAAAATTCCTGTACTGTCTGATTACACCCCCCCCCCCCGCCAATTCCTCATAAATCCATATTACATCTTTTTCCATTATATCCATATATTTATCTTGTATTCAGAATCCATCCACTTAAGGTCCTTTCTGGTGCTTATACCTACTAACTTAGAAAATAGATAGGTATTTTCAGATTAAAAAGCACCTTGAGCTCTATGTTTGCCACATTCCAAAGTTGGTGCTATTCACAAACGTCAATATTATTTCTTTAGATATAAAATCAGGTTATGGATTTGTGGAGTAGCCTTACTTGGGCACCTGGAATTCAATGTAATTCAACTTTTCTGTTGCTGCATTTACCTCAAGCAGTCATCAACATGATGTTTCTCGTTGGAGGAAAATTGCCGATTTAATAATCAGTATGCTCCTGCTTAGCTTTGTGGGAGGAGGGTGATTTGTTTAAGTTCTGAAATTTGCTGTGTCCAAATGCAGTGCTTATGTGCAAACCAGAACAGCTAAGCTGTAAGTGTTTGGGGGTGGAGGGGGAGGAGGGGAAATAGTTTCAGAAGACCCTGCAAAACTGGACAAAGTAATTGTTGTTGCAGAAGATTCTTCAATGTCACTTCTTGTGTTGCCATTCTCATTGTTGCATCAACGAATGGGATATACAGTATTGTTTGGCAGAATCAGAATTTTGAAGAGTTATCTTCCGGTGTAGACCCTCAATGAAGCCACTGCATTAGGGATTCCAGTAGTAACTTCTGCAATAGATTTTTCTCCCGATGTTCATAGTTACAGCCAGGAAAATATCCCACTGCTTCGTTTTCAAGTACTTGGAGCTAAAGGTAGTTACAGAGAGTCACAGAAAGCTACAGCACAGAAACAGGCCCTTTGGCCCATCCAGTCCATGCTGAACCATTTAAACTGCCTTGTCCCATCAACCTGCACCCGGACCATAGCCGTCCATCTCTCCCATCCATGTACCAACCAAACTTCTCTTACACATTGAAATCAAAATGGCATCCACACTTGCTCAGGCAGCTCGTTCCACACTGTGGTTTCCAGGATTACTCCTGTTTCCCGACATTTTCTCCACGTTTCAACAGAAGTTTAAATCTGTTTTATTTATTTATTTATCTATTTGGCAATAAAACACGGAGTAGGGCCTTCTGACCTTTTGAGCCACACTGCCTCTGCAACCCTCAGCAATCCTGAAAAAGCCGATTGTCATCATGAGACAATTTACAATGACCGATGAACCCAGCCGGTACGTCTTTGGACTGTGGGAGGAAACCGGAGAACCTGGAGAAAAACCCATGCATTCCATGGGGAGGACAGACAGAGACTCCTTACAGATGACGCTGGAATTGAACTCTGAACTTTGATGCCCCGAGCTGTAATAGCGACTCACAAACTGCTGTGTTACCATGGCAAACATTAATTTATCCCACTAATTGGTGAACAATGATGTCTGCAGACTCCACCAACTCCCTGGAGATTGCCCCAACACTGAAATGAGTCTGGGGTCATTGAAACTCCTCTGGGTCGTATCCAGAATGGGGTCAGTGGGCAGATCAGTTCTGTAACCCAACTCTAGGAAGTTGGCACTCCTCCACCGGACTCCATGACAACACAGGACCGTAGATACTTTAAGGTATGTCAAACTTCTCTTCAATTTCTTTCCTTGAACTATTTCCAAACTCAGCTCCTTTCTAAATCAACATCGACTTCATTTTTTCCAACTTGGGCTTAGTTCAGTGTTAATTTTTTTTTAAATAGACCTCATTTTGCTTACCTTTTTTTTAAAATATGATTGTCAAGCCACAGCAACCCAAAGTGCATCACTGTCAACCTCTAACCGGAGTACTTGATGTGATGCCCACTGTTAAAATCCACCAGCTTCCTTTCATTCTTTTGCAGCCAGTACATAGTTGCTGGGCAACCAAAAATCTTCTGTGTTTTACTTAAGATGGCATGTGTTTGTATTAAGGTGGTATGCATGCTAACATTTGTATGTTTCGGGTACTTGAGCAATAAATTAGTGCGTAGAAGGATATTTCAATGCAGGCAAACAGGATTAGTGTAGATGGGGAGAAAAGGTCAGCATGGACATAGTGAACTAAAGGCCCCATTTGTGCTGTATGACCCACTCAGCTCTAACTCAACTCTGCCAAATTTATTCATGAAAGCAAGCATCAGAAAATTAAAGGTCAATTAATATGGTTTCAAATGTAGGGAACTGTTTGATGCTGTGCCTTGGAAGAAAATGTCAAAACATTTGAAGACACCTAAATTAATTTGAACCCAGGTTCAATTATCATGCATACGTGACAATATCAACAACGTTGTCTTGAGGAAGAATAGCAGTTGGCCTTTTGCTTTTCGTGCTCCTGCTGAATGAGTGACTATTATAAAATTGCCATTTTAGTTCCTGTAATAGGTTGGTGTCAGATTTTTACTATGGTGCTGTGTACTGACAATGCTTTAAAAAACAAACTAAATATATACCAGAAATAAAAACGAAGTACTGGAGACAGATGAAGAATCCTTGATCTGAACTATTAAAGTATTTGTGGGATGGGGGGGGGGTTGTCAAGAAAGGCTATGAGTTTGAGTCTATATTCTTTGGAGTTTAAAAGAACAAGGCGTGAGCTTATTCGAAAACATACTAAGGGGCTTGGCCAGGTAGAAGTTCAGGTGCTTTCACAAGTAGAGTCACATTGAAAAGGAGGTAACTCCAAAAATGGAGGTGCACAGAAATTGTTTCACTGCAGGTCGTGAATGTCTAGAATTCTCTGCCCTTGGTGGTGGACCCCAGAGCATTAGATATTGAAAGAGGAGATAGACTAATGTTTGAAAGATTGAGAAAATGAAGTTTTTTTTCAATGATTAGAATGTAGTAAATCTGAAAGTAGCTTCAAAGTAGTCATAGAATAATGTTTCCTCAAGTCCTCACAAGAGCCTCAGCATCCAACACATCATTCTCTGTAACATCTGCCACCTTCAACGGGATCCTATCACCAAATACATCTTTACTTCCCTGGCTCTCTATTTTCTACAGGGATCACTCCCTTCATAATTCCCTTCCCACTAATCTCCCTCTTAGCACTTACCCCTCCAAGTGGCCAAAGTGCTACATCTGCCCATTAATCTCCTCCCTTGCCTCCATTCAGGGCCCCAAGCAGTCCTTCCAAATGAGGCAACAATTTCATCCAGTGCTCCCGATGTGGCCCCTATCTTGGTGAGAGCCAATGTCAGTTTGGGGACTACTTTGTTGAGCATTTCTGCTCTGTCTGTCTAAAGCTGAATTTCCCAAATAGCCAACCATTTTAATTCCTATCCCCAGTCCCTTTCCAACATGTCGGTCCAGAGCCTCCTCTTTTGCCATGATGAGGCCACTCTCTGGGTAGAGGAGCATCACTCCAAAGAATGCCATGAACATCGATTTCTCCTTCTGTTAATTTTTTTTCTCTCTAATTTTCTCCTTCTATTCTCCAATCTGGCGTCTGACAGTACCTCTTCTCCTCACTTGCCTATCACCTCCCACTAGTGCCCCTCCTTCCCTTTCTTCCATGGTCACATTCCTCCTTCTTCAACCATTTATCTTTCCCACCCACCTGACTTTACTTTTCACCTTCTAGTTACTCCTCCTTTCTCTCCCTCTGCCTTTTTATTCTCTCCCCCCCCCCCGCCTCAGCGAGTCTCAGCCCAAAACGTTGGCCGTTTATTCATTTCCATAGACGCTGCCTGACCCACTGAGTTTCTCCAGCATTTTGTGTGTGTTGCACAGAACAAAGGGTCAGCCATTCAGGATGGAGATGAAAAGAAATTAAATAAACTTTTTGAAATCGCTACCCTGGGAGGTACCGTTTTTAACTACTGCTAAGTTTGTAGATATTAAGAGAATCTGGGTTTAAATCAGTGCACAAAAATGGCACTGGTTTATTGAAAGATACAGCAAACAATGGAGGCTAATGGCCTTATCCTTATGTTTCTTGTACTTGTGCTCCTTCAGATACGAAACCAGTCTATCAGAAGCACAGCAAGGTGATCTTGATTTCACAAAGCCTCTCTTCACCACTGCAGCTCTGTATACTGCATGCAAGTGAGTATCTGAGGTTTAATTACCCCAATACCTATGAATTTCTCAATATATTTTTTTAGCAATTTCAGCTTAAAATGGATAATCGGACATTTTGAAAGTTAAATATGAAGGGAAAATGCACAGTTAATGCTCTTAACAATGCCCTTTACCAAGGGATGTTGGGATGGTAATGAAGGCATATTGCACTTAGCCTTTATTAGTCAAGGAATTGATTTCAAGAGTCAGGAAGTTATGTTGCAGATTTGTAGAACTCTTGTCAGGCTCATCTGCAATTGTGTATCCAGTTCTGGTCACCCCATTATAGGAAGGATGAGGAGGCTTCAGCAAAGGTTCAGAAGAAGTCTACCTGAGTTAGAGGGCAAGTGTTATGAGGAGATGTTGAACAGACTAGAGGTGCTTTGTCTGGAACAAAGAGGGCTGAGTGACAGGTAAAAATTTTAATACATTGTGAGACACATGGATGGAGTAAGCAGCCAGTATCTGTTTCCCAGCATCAACATGTCTCGTACTGGAGGGCATGCATTTAAGATAAGAGGAGGCAAGTTCAAGCAAGATGTGCAAGGCAAGTGTTTTTTAAACACAGTGGTGGGTGCCCAGAGTGTGCTACCAGGTGTTGTAGTGGAAGCAGATACAACAGAGGCAATTAAAAGGTCCTTGAGTGCATGTATCCAGAGAATGGGTCATATGGACCATGTGTAGGCAGAAGAGGTGGTGTAATTAGGAGTCATTGGCTTAATTAGTTCTGCGTAATAGTGTCGGCAGAAGGGCCTGTTCCTGTGCTATACTGTCCTCTTTATGTTAATTGTGTAGAAGTTTTTGGAGGAGCAAAATGCAGTTTCAAATCATTTTTGTCAGTTTGCACAGCATGTGCAGAAACTGCAAATGTAGTTTAGTAGCAGAGTAGTTGTTATTAATAATCCATACAACTGTAATATTTGCAAATTTAACTAATCTAGGTTTACATGCTCATGAGAGCTTCAACTATTACACTCTCAAATATGCTTCTCATAAGTGAAATTTATAACTATGACTCCAAGTGCATAGCATTTCTTAAGTGGATTTAGAATAACATATCTCCCCTCCAGTTATGTGGCTTTTGAGGTGACAGGTGAGGCCATTTTGAAATTTAAGGATTTTGCCACAGGTGGGCCAGAAGCTGGTTGACAGGACAGTTTGGGCAGTGACTAGCTACCTCTGTTTACACTAATTTTCTGTGTGCTCCAGCTCTTCATATTAGTCTGAATGCTCCTTTTGGGCCAGAGACTCTCCTGGGGTTTGGGTGGGGGAGGGAGGCACGGGAGTGAGATTTTATTTTTTGATGTCTACCTGGTCATCTTGGAATTGATTACACTGCGTGAAATATGCAAAAGATCTGGCAGAACAGATGATTAAAGGGAATTAGAGTCTCACCACTGGGGATATATTGGTTTGGGAGAAAACACTCTTGTTGTTTGGCTTTTTCTGCGAGTGGATTTGGAGAAATTTGTGAAGACAGTGTTGATGGTATTTCTCCACTGCCTTGAGATGTCTGCTGTAGGTAGTCCAAGTCTCAGAAGTAAATGCTTGGGCAGGGATCACTGTGGCCTATTATAGGTAGGTTAAGATAGTATTCCTCGAATATTGATTCACTCAAACGGCTATCATTAACGTTTGCCTTTAACAGATGGCTTTTCGATTTTGCTGTGAATTTTCCACTCACAGGAAAAATCAATGCAGCACAGTGATTCTGGTAGCAGGTGAAGTGTACTTTGATGGCTGGCTGTAGACAATGAGCTGTAGGCTATGGGTGAACTTAAAGTTAACGAGCATTTTGGGGCTAATGACCATCTGTAGGTTCCATTTATTTGGGTCCTACAGATATAAGGGAAGTTGGGTTCAGACTGCATGGAATGGGACAGTGATCTATGCATGTCATAAAAGCTTTTTGTTTTATCGACCTGCTCACTTAATTGAGACCAAAGCCAAATCAATTAAGTTTTAAGTTGCGTCAAATTGGGATTGTCAGAAATACTATATTTCACTTTTCATAGTTTTGTCACTGATACCAAGATGCATTGTAGGTTGAAAACAAAAAATACCGGATTCACCCAGCAGGATCAGGTGGGGGAAGAAAGAAACACAGACAACACCCTTCAACGGAAGCTCTTCACCGGTTCTACGAAGGGTTTTTGACATGAAGTGTTGACTTTCCACAAATGCTGCCTGGTCTGTTGAATGCATCCAGTATATTTTGTTTTTATTTCAGATTTTCAGTATGTGGTATTTTGATTTCTAATTATATTATGGATTTTTCTGCTGCACTTCAGATGTTTGAAAATAAAGGTTGATAAGACAAAGTTTATTACTTCATCTGGGGTGAAGAAGACCATCTTTGATCGCCTCTGCTCTCAGATGGAAACTTTTGGAAAAGTTGTTTGCTGTGAGTTTTGGAAGCTATTTTGTTAAATTAATTTAAGTGCAGTCAATCGGAACAGAACTATAATGCTATTACAATAATTATATATGCCTAATTCTTCATAGATGAACTTGATGAAAAATCTAAAGGGACTAAAAGGCAAAGGACATTCATGGAATTATTAGAAAAGGTGGAAGGTAGGAAATTAGGTTTTTTTAAACACTGTAAACACTAAATGCATTTAATGAATCAACTTACCACTATTTATATGAAATAAAATATCTTTATTGTTATTGCATAGTACAATTTGTCATGCACCAATACAGCAAAAAATGAGTTTGCAACTCTCGTACTTAATGCTATAAAACAACAAATAAAATAAATAAACAATAAATAAAATCAAGTAACCAGCCAGTACAAGCAACGTCCTGGCATTTTCATGATGGAGGTAATTTTCCAAAGCTACTTCCTCATCCCAAATCTCCCAAAAATGGAGGTATGAAGGGAAAATGCATGTATCTTTATGAGATGAGTTATGGATAGTGTCATAATACTAAGTAATGTAAAGCCTGACTTTTGCTGTGTTCTTGTGGATTACTGTTGTGTTTTTCTTTGTACATCGATATGAAGAGGATCGCTGATCTGTATTAATTTCTATGAGCATTATGATTTACTAGTCTAGCCTGGTTCAAATGGAATTTTAGGCCACAGGGATAACAATTTTGAAGAAACCAATCATTACTTTATTCGGAATATATTTTCTTCAAACAGACTTGTCATGGTACAGAGCAGTGGTGATACTCCACTTTCTATTAATCTATTGAAAATAGATATGGTAAAATTCATCACATTTTTGTGTAAAATAATTAAATCTGTTCTAATTATCAACAGACGAAGAGATTCCAACAGAACCCAAACGAGAAAAGGCTGAACCCAACAAGACAAAGCATCAGGATTATGAAGACTGGAAAAGACGAATTCTAGAAAATGCAGCCAAAGCCAAGATGATAAATTCTTAGTTTCTTACATTGTGTTAACTGCCAGTGAAGCAACCTAATGTGGTATAATTTATTGGGGGATGAGGGAGAGACCTATTATTTTATAACTGCTGACTTCATTTTAGAAACCAAGTTTTCAAATTATGACATGCCTTGATTTGTACAATCCAGTCTATCAATATGATGACTCACTTTAACTACAGGGGGATGCATAAATGCACTTGGCAAACTTTGTGATTAATTGTGATCTTACTACTAAAATAACCAGTGTATGGAAGGCTTCAGATCCCCTTTTGTAAAATACAATACAATTTTAATGCATTTTGTGTACATTTTAAGAGCTTGTCTGTTTTTGAATTGTTATTTGTTCTTTATTGATATTTGAAGTAGAATTTGTTTTAACTTTAACATTTTCAAAAAACAAAAATTGGGTTATCCTTCCAGTGTTTGGGATACGTTTGTAAAACAAAACATGCTGAAATTCTGGAGTGCAGCATGCTCACTGGACGGTCTGTCACACGATTCAAGCAGCTTCAGAAACTCAGCAGATCTGGCGGTTTACAAAGGGAAATGGATAGTCAGCTGTCATCCACACTGGTTTTTGCTCAGTTACTCCCAATTTTTTGTGATGCTGCAGATTCCGGCAACCTGTAGAGTCTTGGTTTTGGAATGGGGTGCGGAGGCTGATCGGGGTTGTGGTGCATGTCTCCATGCATTCACCTGACCCATAGTACTCTGAGTGTGACTGCAATGCTTTCACAACAAGGTGGGTGTGACTGCACAGCAGACTAACATGAGCATTGTTAGACCGAACTGGAGCAGTGTGGAGGAGTTGATTTCTATGGTTTTGCAAAAGGTTGTGCAGAGTTAGGAGGTCATGACTTCACTTCTGGAGATGCTGCGAACTTTTACAAGTGTTCTGCAACAAACTTTTCTCACATCAGCTGAGATGGGTGACAGCTCGTTCTTTTCCTGACATAATTCTTGTCTCTGCCATGTGGGAGAAGCTATAAAACACCCAGGAATAGCAATGTGCTGCCGAGTCGTACTTTGTTGTTCCCGCTGAGCGGAGGAGAAGCTTGTGAGCACATCATGGTCTGTGAGTGACGAGGTGTCATTAATGGGCAGATTGGGATTCTATGTAAATAGGGAAGTGCTATACTTGATTAGATTGCTTTTATGCATAAGGAGAGATATGGGCTCATGAATTTGAATCTCCAGAAACAGACGTGTATCTCCCATTATATAGTTTATCCTCATAGTTACTTTGGTTTCATCCTAGCATGGACAGCACAATGATGTAGTGATTAGCACACTGCTTTACGGTGCCTATGACCAGGGTCAATTCCTGCCACTGTCTGTAAGGAATTTGTATGTTCTTCCTGTGACGGTGTGGGTTTCCTTGGCTCCCACAGTCCAAAGGCGTACCGGTGTGTAGGTTAACTGGTCCCTGTAAATTGTCCCATGATTAGGCTCGGGTTATATAGGGGGTTGCTGGGCTTGCGGCTCAAAGGACTGGAAGGGCGAATCCCAAATAAAATGGGCATCCTCCGTTCACGGTGTTTAATCATCTTTTCTCTTTTCCAGTTCTAATGGAGTTTTCAGCCCTTGAAATATTAATTCTTTCTCTTCCATCAGATATGGGCTGACCTGCTGATCGTTTTCTGTTTTTATGTGGGATTTGTTTAAATGAGTGCTTGTTGCTAAGTTGCATCAAGTAACTGATCAGCCAATCAACAGAACATGAAGTGAAAAAGCACTTTTTTAAACTAGCATTCTATCAAATACAAAGAAAATATTGGAAGATACCAATGAAATTAAGGTCAAGGCTGAAGTAATAAAGAAATTCATTTAATATCTATGTAGTTTAAAAGAGCAGTATTTTTAAGTAATGATGTGTGGTTAGATTTTTTTTTAGAGCCAGAGAGGTTGGTGCATAGTAATTATGCCCAATGCACCATTAAGGTCTTATTCACACTTTATGTAATAAAAGTGGGGTGTTTTAGGGACTTAATTTGCTATGAAGTAGTTCAGAAATACCTGAAGCTCTTGTCAGTTTACTAATTTCCCAAGATCAGACTTGATAAAGTTGCAAGATAGTTCTCTCTGTGAAGGATCAGGTAATCACTGACAGCAGCTTCTAGAATTCTACATGTAACAGAGCTTGGGGATATTCCCAGAGTTGTAATTTTTGGGATATAATGGCTGTCCTGTTTGTTCCCTTTCGATAAAATGTGTTTTTAAGAGACAAATAATTAAAACAATTAAATTTTTGAGGTGTTTTATTTTTGAATGTTGTGATATATTTCAAAGTTAGACATTGCAAAAATTCAACACATTTTAACTATAAAATTAACCTTACTTTCTTAAGTTTGCCTTCATGGAAGGTCATGCATACACTTACTGTATCACGGAAAGCTGTGATGGCTGAAAACTAAAATAAAGTTCCATATTCATAGGTATAAATTTCATGCAGTTCACATTTTTAATTCCCCAAAAAAAAGAGCAGCAATACATATTCTTAATTCAGTTTCTTAAATATGCATGCAGGCAAAACTTTCTCCGATCTAGTTTTATATAAAACTTGAAGTTAAAACATGCAGTTTCAATATTGCTGTCGTTCCCCAGCTTTGCATTATGACCTTACTATTCTGAAATACTGTATAGACCACAGGAACATAAACCAAGTCCCTTGCTCCTCTTGAAACTATTGGCTCAGTGAGGTGCATACGTGGCTGCATTGTTAACTGATGTATTAATTTTGAGCATTTTAACTACGGGCCATCCAGCTCTGTTAGAGGATGTCATTTTTCATAGTATACCACTGTTACATTCAGTTATACAAAGCAACTGCTATCACAGTCCAAAAGATACTGCTGGGCAACCAGTGAAAGGGTGAATTATTTTTTCCTAAGCTTTGAAATCCTTGAATTTATCACAGTACAACTTTCAAAAGACTAGAGACCAGGCTATTCTGGACTGGGTTTTGAGCAATGAGGAAGGGTTAATTAGCAATCTTGTCGTGAGAGGCCCCTTGGGTAAGAGTGACCATAATATGGTGGAATTCTTCATTAATATGGAAAGTGACATAGTTAATTCAGAAACAAAGGTTCTGAACTTAAAGAGGGGTAACTTTGAAGGTACGAGACGTGAATTAGCTAAGATACACTGGCAAATGACACTTAAAGGATTGACGGTGGATATGCAATGGCAAGCATTTAAAGGTTGCATGGATGAACTACGACAATTGTTCATCCCAGTTTGGCAAAAGAATAAATCAAGGAAGGTAGTGCACCCGTGGCTGACAAGAGAAATTAGGGATAGTATCAATTCCAAAGAAGTAGCATACAAATTAGCCAGAGAAAGTGGCTCACCTGAGGACTGGGAGAAATTCAGAGTTCAGCAGAGGAGGACAAAGGGCTTAATTAGGAAGGGGAAAAAAGATTATGAGAGAAAACTGGTGGGGAACATAAAAATGGACTGTAAAAGCTTTTATAGATATGTAAAAAGGAAAAGACTGGTAAAGACAAATGTAGGTCCCCTGCAGACAGAAACAGGTGAATTGATTATGGGGAGCAAGGACATGGCAGACCAATTGAATAATTACTTTGGTTCTGTCTTCACTAAGGAGGACATAAATAATCTTCCAGAAATAGTAAGGGACAGAGGGTCCAGTGAGATGGAGGAACTGAGTGAAATACATGTTAGTAGGGAAGTGGTGTTAGGTAAATTGAAGGTAGATAAATCCCCAGGGCCAGATGGTCTGCATCCTAGAGTGCTTAAGGAAGTAGCCCAAGAAATAGTGGATGCATTAGTGATAATTTTTCAAAACTCGTTGGATTCTGGACTAGTTCCTGAGGATTGGAGGGTGGCTAATGTAACCCCACTTTTTAAAAAAGGAGGGAGAGAGAAACCGGGGAATTATAGACCGGTTAGCCTAACGTTGGTGGTGGGGAAACTGCTGGAGTCAGTTATCAAGGATGTGATAACAGCACATTTGGAAAGCGGTGAAATGATCGGACAAAGTCAGCATGGATTTGTGAAAGGAAAATCATGTCTGACGAATCTCATAGAATTTTTTGAGGATGTAACTAGTAGAGTGGATAGGGGAGAACCAGTGGATGTGGTATATTCGGATTTTCAAAAGGCTTTTGACAAGGTCCCACACAGGAGATTAGTGTGCAAACTTAAAGCACACGGTATTGGGGGTAAGGTATTGGTGTGGGTGGAGAATTGGTTAGCAGACAGGAAGCAAAGAGTGGGAATAAACGGGACCCTTTCAGAATGGCAGGCGGTGACTAGTGGGGTACCGCAAGGCTCAGTGCTGGGACCCCAGTTGTTTACAATATATATTAATGACTTGGATGAGGGAATTAAATGCAGCATCTCCAAGTTTGCGGATGACACGAAGCTGGGTGGCAGTGTTAGCTGTGAGGAGGATGCTAAGAGGATGCAGGGTGACTTGGATAGGTTGGGTGAGTGGGCAAATTCATGGCAGATGCAATTTAATGTGGATAAATGTGAAGTTATCCACTTTGGTGGCAAAAATAGGAAAACAGATTATTATCTGAATGGTGGCCAATTAGGAAAAGGGGAGGTGCAACGAGACCTGGGTGTCATTATACACCAGTCATTGAAAGTGGGCATGCAGGTACAGCAGGCGGTGAAAAAGGCGAATGGTATGCTGGCATTTATAGCGAGAGGATTCGACTACAGGAGCAGGGAGGTACTACTGCAGTTGTACAAGGCCTTGGTGAGACCACACCTGGAGTATTGTGTGCAGTTTTGGTCCTCTAATCTGAGGAAAGACATCTTTGCCATAGAGGGAGTACAAAGAAGGTTCACCAGATAGATTCCTGGGATGGCAGGACTTTCATATGAAGAAAGACTGGATGAACTGGGCTTGTACTCGTTGGAATTTAGAAGATTGAGGGGGGATCTGATTGAAATGTATAAGATCCTAAAGGGATTGGACAGGCTAGACGCAGGAAGATTGTTCCCGATGTTGGGGAAGTCCAGAACGAGGGGTCACAGTTTGAGGATAGAGGGAAAGCCTTTTAGGACCGAGATTAGGAAAAACTTCTTCACACAGAGAGTGGTGAATCTGTGGAATTCTCTGCCACAGGAAACTGTTGAGGCCAGTTCATTGGCTATGTTTAAGAGGGAGTTAGATATGGCCCTTGTGGCTACAGGGGTCAGGGGGTGTGGAGGGAAGGCTGGGGCGGAGTTCTGAGTTGGATGATCAGCCATGATCATAATAAATGGTGGTGCAGGCTCGAAGGGCCGAATGGCCTACTCCTGCACCTATTTTCTATGTTTCTATGTAAAATGTTGTGCTAGTTGTATATAAAGAAATTCAGATTTCCTATTTTCCTAAAGAATGATACACAAAGCATCTCCACTTTCCTCAGGAAAGCTATGAAGTCCTCACTGTATAATCCAAAAATATTGTGTTTAAATGTAACAGTGATAACTCTTTTCTACAGCAGGCAATGAATACCGATTTCACAGCTTCAACCCCAAAAATTGATGCCAATACATATTACATAACTTTAGGGACTTTAGAGTGAGGCACAGCAAGGTGTTCCCCTTCCAGAAACTCGCCTTGGGGTAGCATAGCCATGGAGCATGGAAACAGCTGGCTTGTAGTCAACCAAATATGAACTGGTCACTTGTTAATCTAATCCTATACTCATCAAAATTTTGTTCTTCCCACACTCCCCTTGTCTCTCCCCTAGATTCTTCCTCTCACCTATTGCTAATTCACAGTGCCTGATAAGCCTACTGTTCCATTCGGTTACAAGGTGAACTTCATACAGACAGTACCAGGGATTAGGATTAAACTCAGTAGGCCAGTCTATTGGAACCTGGGACATGCTTTGATGGTCCTATCTTACTTCTTACTCAAGCTTTCAGGTTCTGGAGGATAAAGCTGGGAGAATGATTTATTGCAATATTCAGGGGCCAGTTGCTGAGATTTTTTAGATCCTAAGACCATTATTAAACCCCTGCAATAATCACTGTGCATTTGTGAAATAAGGTTTTTATTTCCTTAGAATGTTAAATGTTACTACATACCAGTCCTCTTAACAAAGCCTAAAGAGACATACCGAAATAGCACAGAGGTTGTTAGTTTTCTTGAGATCAGGTTTCGAGATAAAATGGCCTGGTTAGTTTCTGAAACATAGAGGCATTCGTTTTCTTGTAGGAAAGGAAGGAGCCATGAGTGTTGAGGATATTGTTAAGGGTATGTATGCAGAGCAGTGACGATAATTCAATAAATGCTTGTGTCCTTCTATTGAATTACGAATACTACAATGTTGAATCCTGTATCCATTTTGGCCAGGATTTTCTACTTGGCCTTCTGAACTGTTGAATTGTGTAGAGCAAATCAGTCAGGAAACTCTCAGACTGCTTTGCTCTTTGGGTTTCTCAAGGAACCTTGCCTTCAGGACCAGAACCATCATTTTGGTGCTGACCAAAACCTGAATGCAGAAGCTGGCATATATCACACAAAACATCTGTGAACTTGTCAGTAACCACATCGACTTTAGTTAGGGTTCTGAGACATGAAAATTGGATTAAAGCGGATGTGAAAGCTTTGGGTGTTTCTTTCTTCTATATGCTTCGAAAATGCATTTCAGATAACTTCTATTCGGAGCATTCAAATGAATTTTAAAAGAAAAATGTTTGATATTAACTTGTCCTATATTATAAGCATTTGGGTGATCGGGAAGTCTCTTCCATTGCCATTTTGGTACTCACATTATAAACTCTCCAGTGGAAGAGACACTGTTCATGCAAAACACCAGCAAAACCTCTCTAATCTCAGATCTCAAATTAAGCATGAATACCAGGATTGCCTAAGTCTGCTTATATTTTCATAACTAACACAGAAAATAATGTGGGGCTGCATAGGAGGAATGGGAAAGGGCAGGGAGGTTAATGTAGTAATGTTAGAATCAATTGGTTTACACAAGACTGGTACCTGACCATACGTCTTGCATTGCCATAGTGACTAATAGCCCATTTCTTTCATCAGCTGTCAGCTGAAGGTTAACACTGCTGAGAGTTTTTGGATATGACATTATTGTGCCTCTTGGAATACTTCTATTTATAGCACTATACATCTTTTACAGCAAAAATTAATGCATAGAATTATCTAGAGCAGCATCTATTTGGTTTAATATTTGAAAAATTAATTACAATTGTCTTTGCAATTGTGTTAAGTTTCTAGTAAATAGTTTCAATATTGATATTACTGATGTTAAATAAGTTAAAAAATTGCTATTGACTTAATAGACTTAAAAAGCACACTTATTATAATTTCCCCCAATGATGAATTCAGGCTAATTAAGGATATAATTTAATTGTGTTGAGAAGATAGGGTGGGGAACAATGCCCAGTATTATTTTTAAGAGGCTACTTGGTTGCATTCATTTTCTTTGCCATCCCAACATTACTGAAAACACAGTAATATCTAGAAAACAATATACAGGTTAAAAAAATGACGTACTGATCACAATGCGAAGCTACTGGCAATTTCTTTTGAATGTTCCTCAGAAACTAGATATTAATGTTTTCCAAAATGTTAATACATGATATAATGTTAGCAATAAAGCAAATTTTACCTGGAAAAAATCTATGACATTGTTAACGCCAATCTATATAGTTGCTTTGGTTAATCCTATGATTTATCCTTGACTGTAGTAACATTTTGATTGTCAGGTATAAAACACCCTACACCTAAATTAACATTAATAATAAAGCTCAAGGTGTTTTGAAAAAAATCAAAAAGATTACTGAAGAATTACGTTGCTAGTGATTCATCCCTCGAGGGATTTCATTTCACTTTCTATTCAACGTCTAGTACAATTTGCTAGTATCTAAACTATAACAATTTTCAGTCTGCTTCATTGTAGGATGAAGCATTCTTTTTATTCATTCTTATCAGATTCTCATATTGTCAACATGTCAAATTGCATTCTAGTCATTGGTTAGTAAGTTGACTTTACATAATTCTCAAATATAATTTTGCGTAGCATTCAAAGAGGCACCTATTGAGAGATGACTTTTCATTAGAGAGGTAAGGATGCTACCAGATCTGGTAAATCCTTGGGGAAAAAGAGTATTTTCCATATTTCTGCTGTTAAAGGTCATATGAATTTCATCATTCGGTTTGGCCAAATTTTTATGAACAGCTGCAAAAATGTTTAAAATATAGCATCTGAATGTAGTCCATATAAAAGGAAGATAATTCATAAATCCTCCAATCCTGTGATGATAAAGTGCCTGATTTGCTATTTACCAGGCTGTACCATTTCTTCTGTTGTATCCCAAATCACAGGTTAAGTGTTCTTGCACAAATTCTGTTGAGTGATCTTTTTGAACCTGTTTGCTGCAGCAACTGCGTAATAATTTTTCTGTAAGCACAAATGAAAATTAATCATTAGGCTTGCCTGCAGTCTAAAAGTGTTAGCAATTTATTCCTCTGCTATGTGACCTTTCATTATATGCAATAATATCCCATGACAACACTACGTATACTTGGTATAAATCTAACTTTGCTTTTTCCTCTTATTAGTATCACCATTGTAATCAGGAGTTACATATGGGTGGTAGAAATAATGGAGCCACGCAAGGTATTGAAACAATGCTTTAGAAAAATACCTTCACTATATTCTTCTGGGATTGTGGTATAATTGGGTCGTTTGATTCAAGCTGGTATACTTTACAAAAGCCTGCAGGAAAAATTTAACTGTACATGTTTAACTATTCTGGTAGGTACAATACACTTAGCATGATACAGTCACGGTCTGATCGAGAGTGTGGGGTTATTCAGTTTATCTCAGTGAATGTCCCAACTTAATGAAGGGAAGGGAAACAACTTGTGATCCTTGTTGGAAAGTTGACATCAACTGAAGACAGGATTAATATAGGGCTTGCTTTTCCACCTCCTCAAGACTTAGTGCAGAATGCACACAGAAGTCAAAGCAAATTGGGATCACAATGGATTAACAGCATATGTGGAAGTGCACAAATGTCACAGAAAGAGTTGGCCAGAAAGCATAGAATGTTAACACAACATCTTTTACTATAGTATTCCACTGTGCCCAAAAGTATAGATTATTATAGTAAATTGTGCATGAAGTGGAATATGCTCATTATTACAGATTAATTTAGGTTAATTTCCCAAAAAGACAGGATCAGTCTGAGCCCAGCCAACACTTCACATTCACTTCTCACAGGATGTCCACATTTGTACTTCTACAGACATTCGACTCTCAATAGACTACATCTCACAGATCATTGAGTGTAACGAAAACCAATTTCCCCCGGGATTAATAAAGTATGACTACTAAAAGCTTTTATAGATATGTGAAAAGAAAAAGATTGGTTAAGACAAATGTAGGTCCCCTACAGACAGAAACAGGTGAATTGATTATGGGGAGCAAGGACATGGCAGACCAATTGAATAATTACTTTGGTTCTGTCTTCACTAAGGAGGACATAAATAATCTTCCGGAAATAGGGGACAGAGGGTCCAGTGAGATGGAGGAACTGAGGGAAATACATGTTAGTAGGGAAGTGGTGTTAGGTAAATTGAAGGGATTAAAGGCAGATAAATCCCCAGGGCCAGATGGCCTGCATCCCAGAGTGCTTAAGGAAGTAGCCCAAGAAATTAGTGATAATTTTTCAAAACACTTTAGATTCTGGACTAGTTCCTGAGGCTTGGAGGGTGGCTAATGTAACCCCACTTTTTAAAAAAGGAGGGAGAGAGAAACCAGGGAATTATAGACCAGTTAGCCTAACATCGGTGGTGGGGAAACTGCTAGAGTCAGTTATCAAAGATGTGATAACAGCACAATTGGAAAGCGGTGAAATCATCGGACAAAGTCAGCATGGATTTGTGAAAGGAAAATCATGTCTGACGAATCTCATAGAATTTTTTGAGGATGTAACTAGTAGAGTGGATAGGGGAGAACCAGTGGATATGGTATATTTGGATTTTCAAAAGGCTTTTGACAAGGTCCCACACAGGAGATTAGTGTGCAAACTTAAAGCACACGGTATTGGGGGTAATGTATTGATGTGGATAGAGAATTGGTTGGCAGACAGGAAGCAAAGAGTGGGAATAAACGGGACCTTTTCAGAATGGCAGGCAGTGACTAGTGGGGTACCGCAAGGCTCAGTGCTGGGACCCCAGTTGTTTACAATATATATTAATGACTTGGATGAGGGAATTAAATGCAGCATCTCCAAGTTTGCAGATGACACAAAGCTGGGTGGCAGTGTTAGCTGTGAGGAGGATGCTAAGAGGATGCAGGGTGACTTGGATAGGTTAGGTGAGTGGGCAAATTCATGGCAGATGCAATTTAATGTGGATAAATGTGAAGTTATCCACTTTGGTGGCAAAAACAGGAAAACAGATTATTATCTGAATGGTGGCCAATTAGGAAAAGGGGAGGTGCAACGAGACCTGGGTGTCATTATACACCAGTCATTGAAAGTGGGCATGCAGGTACAGCAGGCGGTGAAAAAGGCAAATGGTATGCTGGCATTCATAGCAAGAGGATTCGAGTACAGGAGCAGGGAAGTACTACTGCAGTTGTACAAGGCCTTGGTGAGACCACACCTGGAGTAATGTGTGCAGTTTTGGTCCCCTAATCTGAGGAAAGACATCCTTGCCATAGAGGGAGTACAAAGAAGGTTCACCAGATTGATTCCTGGGATGGCAGGATTTTCATATGATGAAAGACTGATTGAACTAGGTTTATACTCGTTGGAATTTAGAAGATTGAGGGGGGATCTGATTGAAATGTATAAAATCCTAAAGGGATTGGACAGGCTAGATGCAGGAAGATTGTTCCCAATGTTGGGGAAGTCCAGAACGAGGGGTCACAGTTTGAGGATAAAGGGGAAGCCTTTTAGGACCGAGATTAGGAAAAACTTCTTCACACAGAGAGTGGTGAATCTGTGGAATTCTCTGTCACAGGAAACAGTTGAGGCCAGTTCATTGGCTATATTTAAGAGGGAGTTAGATATTGCCCTTGTGGCTAAAGGGATCAGGGGGTATGGAGGGAAGGCTGGTGCAGGGTTCTGAGTTGGATGATCAGCCGTGATCATACTGAATGGCGGTGCAGGCTCGAACTGCCGAATGGCCTACTCCTGCACCTATTTTCTATGTTTTCTATGTTTACTATTACTACTACTACTACTAACTAGGTTACTGACAGCAGAGAGTAAGGCCTGACCCACAAAACCACCCTGATGTGATGTGAGGACCTCTGTTAATCAGGGTCGGACATGGATGTTATCCATGCCCAAGGAACAGCAGAGACTGATGCAGTTTGGCACCAGCAGCATCACAGGAGTTGCCAGTCGGCTTTGAACTTAAGGTAGGACTGCCTTAGGGACCCCAGCTCCAGGATTTTTTCCTCAAGGTTTACTCCTGAAATCTTCCCCATGGATGGATGTAGCCGCAAGGCAGCGGAGGCTTGGGATACTTCTCCTAGATGTGCTGCCAACCACGGCAAATGAACCCCATCTGCCTGAAGGCCAGTAACCCACCTTTGCCCTTTCTGTCAGTAGAAATGGTTCCACCAGACTTAGTAGCTAAGCCACGCATGAAGGCCTGCAGCTAGACTTGATTGTCAGTGGCTATTTGAGGTGCATGGCATTGGGAGCATTAAATAGGTAGTGAGAATTTAGCACTACTACCTCTACCAGCTATGACAACCTTAAGGAACCACCCTGATATCATTCTGACAACCCAGAATTAAAGACCTGTTGTATTGTTTCTGCCTCTGATGATCAGAGGGATGGCAGTTGGAAACCATTTAAATAGTCAATCAAGACTTTTTGAACAATTTTATTTTTAAGTTCATTTAAAGCCATATTCAATTTCTGTTAAGCAGCTATCGACTCAGTGCTGGACTAACACAGGTTCACCCGCATCTGAACTTCAGTACATTTGAGTTTTGGCGCTATAAAGTGCAGACACAGACGTCAAGAATTCTGTCACACATTAGCAGCTGATCTTGTGCAGAACAGTCAGTAACTGTAAGCACGATAAGGCCCAATATGTTGAGCATGAATCCAGCACTCAAATGCGCATGTTTAGGATTGACTTCGGTCTGTTCTTATAAGCAGTGAGTTCCTTAATTCAGATTTAAACCTTAAAGTGGATTTTTATTAACTTTTATGAGCATGTGCACAGGATTTACTCACATGGTCAAAATCAATTAAACGAAAGTGAACCAGGTATTACCTTCCATAGGCGCTGTAACATGTACTTCTGTAACATCACTTGAGATCTGAGACGAACCCTATATTTGTTTGCTTTCTCTGTTAAGTTGTTCAGCCATTTGTGTTTCAGGCACTGTGACGCACTGAACCTGCCACTGGTAATATTGGAAACATGGTGTTAGTGCTGGAAGCAAATTAACACAAGTCATTAGATAATGTCGGCACAATTTTCTTAAAATCCAAAAACCAGTTCTTGGTTCTGATTTCTTTTGAAAGGGAATTGACCAGAAAAATCAGTCTTGTTCTACAAATGCTGTGATAGAAGTCATAGAACACTACAGCACAGAAACTGCGTATTTGGCCCATCAATTCCATGGTGACTTGATGGGTATTTACATCATTCTCATTATTGAGAAAATTAAGTTGCGGCTTTCATCTAATACCATCCATCTGGGTCCAGCATCAGCAAAGCCTTTTCCAGCTGGGTTAGAATTAACACAATGGAGAATTCAATTAATTTCAGAATTCTTAACACCAGCTTAAGAAGTCCCATAGTGAGCTCATCATTGTGACTTGTGAAGAGATGCAAAGCGGTTGCAGAAGCAGATTAAGAGAATAGCTGAGGACTGATGGAAATATAATGTGCAAAACATGTGAATTGTGAAAAAACCGAAAAGTGTTGTTGTGCAGATCACGTTTGTAAATAAATCAGTGAAAGTTAAGGTGCAAATAGAGTAAGCAATTGGAAAGGTAATTGTCAGGCTAGCCTTTATTGCAAGAGGATTTGTGTACAAGAATAAAGACATTTTCCTTCTCATTATATAGGGTCTGATGGGACACCAGTTGGAATATTGAATACAGGTCTGGTCCCCACATTCATGATGTTTACTATTTGGAATAGAGGATGTGCCAGATTGGTTTATTGGACTGGTTGCGGTGGTGGTGGGCGGAAGAGGAAGTACTTTTCAAAGAGAAAAGTAGTGTGGATCAATACTGTCTATAGTTTAGAGGAATGAGAGGCAGGCTCATTGAAAAATACAGGACATTGATCAAATGTGTCGTTTGGTTTAGTTATACCAAGATTAAATGAAACGCTTGCCTTGCATACTGTTCATGCAGTACACAGTGCATTAAGCTAGAATAAGATAGCAATAATGAAGAATGAAGTGTAAAAGCTACCGAAAAGGTGCAGTGCAGGTAAATGATAAAGTGCAAGATCGTAACAAGGTGAACTATAAGGCCATAAGTCTGATAGCAGTGGGGTAGAAGCTGAACTTGAGTCGAGTGGTATGTGCTTTCAGGCTTTTGTCTCTAGTGCTAAGTGGGAGAGGGGAGAAGAGAGAATGTCCAGGCTGAGTGGGGTCTTCGATTTTGCTGGCTGCTTTACTGAAGCAATGAGACAACAGAGGGGAAGCTGGTTCTGTGCCCCAAGGCACACAGTAATTTATGATTAGCTGTGAACTGTAACATAACGGCCAAATGTGCTTTGCCGGACTTTTGCTATAATTGGGAAGGAGATGTCCACCTACACAAAATTAAATACGGTGGATTCCAGTTAATTGAGACACATTGAGACCAGTACATTTTGGCCCAATTAAATGGCTGTCCCATTTGGTCAAAGTTTCATGAAAAAGCTAAAAATGTACAAAAATGACAAACTACCATTTAACCGAGTAACAAATTACGTATCTAAATGAAATACAGAACAAATTCGAACACTGCCAATACTACTACAGTACTATAGTATTATAAAACCATAGTATAATATTTTGGGCCAAGACCCTTAATCAGGACTGTTTACTCTTTCCCACAGATGCTGCCTGATCTGCTGTGTTCCTCCAGCATTTTGTGTGTGTTGCTTTGGATTTCCAGCATCTTCAGATTTTCTCATGTTTGTTTACTTCACTCTACTCAGTTGTATACAACTGGGCCATCAGTTAATCGCGTACTTTAAAATTGTGGTTCCTAATAGTTGTCGATGGAGAAATTCGGCCATCGATGGACTGTAAAGGAACAAAACCAGCTCAGACACCTAGTGCAGGTAATGGACTGCCTTCATAAAATGCTTTCAAAAACTGCATCTTTCAAATCTTTATTTTCATTGTTATATTCAAGATGATTGTTGATACATTAAAATTTTTTGTAGGTCCTAACTTGTTGAAGTAGTGAAATTGTTTCATTTTTACTCCTGGTCGTTTCTGGCGTCAATGCCGCAATTCCCAAATCTGTAGTGAGCAAAGCAGTTCTAAGTTGTCTTACTGCTTATTCCTCACCAACTATCAATGACAAAAATCACTGCTTTTGGAACAGAACCACACACAGCTGATGGTATTTAAAGATTTCGCTCTAAATATGACATAGCACCTTAACAGCCATGGGCATGTGATTGAAGCTGGTTAGGGTTTTCAGCAACAGTCCCCTGTCCCAATTAAGCAGCCCAAATAAACAAAGGGAATCCAGGCCATCTTCTCAATTAGTTTTGTTCTTTAAGTGTTGCCCCAAACAAAATGGCTGCCTGATTAATGGTCCAGTTAACCAGGATCCACTATATACAACTGGGCAGAGTGAAGTTTACAAACACAAGAAAGTCTGCAGATGCTGGAAATCCAAATCAACACATACAAAATGCTGGAGGAACTCAGCAGGCCATGCAGCATCTATGGGAAAGTCTAAACTGTCCTGATGTAGGGTCTCAGCCCAAACATTGACTGTTCACTCTTTTCCATTGATGCTGCCTGCCCTGCTGAGTTCCTCCAGCATTTTGTGTGCGTTGCTTCTGAGAAAAATTTACATTACCTGCATGTGAAAATGTATTTCCATAAATAATTTATGCATGATCTAGTGATATTAGCATGTGTCAGACTGATTTTTTACCACATTGTGCACAGTTTAAAACTGCCAATGAACTGATCTGGGCCATTTATGGATTGTCACTTTATATTAGCCAGCAACTTCTTGAAGCTAGTTCCAACAATTTGGTTATCAACAATTTAAAAACATTGAAGATTGGAGATTAAAGATTAGCTTTATTCGTCACAAGTTCAAGTTCAAGTTTATAATCACTCTGCTGAACGTAGATATAACCAAACGGAACAAAGTTCCTCCAGACCACGGTCAACCCACAATACTTATATCACACACAGCACATAAAACAAAATATCACTATAAATAAGTTCATAAAGTATAATCCAAAATGCACGTGAAGCGTGCAGCACAGGTAAACAGTAAACAGCTCACAAACAAGAGAAAATCTGCAGATGCTGGAAATCCAAGCAACACACACGAAATGCTGGAGGAACTCAGTAGACCAGGCAGCATCTAGGAAAAGAGTACAGTCGATGAAGGCTTTTGGCCCAAAACATCAACTGTACTCTTTTCCATAGATGCTGCCTGGCCTGTTGAGTTCCTCCAGCATTTTGTGTGTGTTGCACAATGAACAGCTCACTGTCCTGGTGACAGGACCTTGGTGATGGCAGGGTATTCATTAGCCTCACTGCTGGGGGCGGGCAGTGTAGGAGCTGTTCCCCACTCCAGCTGTCCTAGTCCTGATGCTCCTGTACCTCCTTCCTTGATGTTAGTGGGTCAAAGAGATAGTAGGATGGGCGGTAAGGATGCTCAACAACGTTTCTGGCCCTTCAGATACAATGTTACCAGTAACTATCACAAATGGGGGGGGGGGGGGAGGGAGACCCCGGAGTTCTCGGCAGCTTTTCCCATCCTCTGTAGGGTTTTGCAGTCCGATGCCTTGCAGCTTCCATACCACACAATGGTGCAGCCAGACGGGACGCTCTGTAGAAATGTCTTCAATGGGGGACAGGGAGCATTGCACACCTCAATCTCCTCAGGAAGTGCTGTGTCCTCTTGACTATTGAGGAGGTGTTATGGGTCCAGCTTAGATTGTCTGTTATGTGCATTCCAAGGAACTTTGCACTCCTTACTCTCTCCACAGCAGAGGCATTGATGTGCAATGGAGAGTGGTCGACCTTCAATTTCCCGAAGTCCACAATCATCTCTTTTGTCTTGTCTACCTTGAGACTCAGATCACTGTTCTCACACCGCTTGACAAGTCTCTCTTATCTCGATTCATCATTGTTGCCAAAGAGGTCAGCCACTGTTATATCATCAGTGAACTTGATGACGTGGTTTGAGCTGGATCTAACAGGGCATGTACGTTGAAGCATACAATGAAATGTGTATTTGAATCAAGGGTGTGTTGAGGGCAGCCCAGAAGTCCCACCATGCTTCCAGCACCAACGTAGCATGCCCACAACCTACTAACCCTAACGCGTACGTCTTAGGAATGTGGGAAGAAACTGGAGCACCTGGAGGAAACCCACATGGTCACAGGGAGATTGTACAAACTCCTTGCAGACAACTGCAGGATTTGAGCTCCGACCTTAGAGCTGGCACTACCATTATGCTAACCACTTGCTACCAAACAGCCCCACACAGAGTTTAGCTGACTCATTTTTAGATGGAAAGTTTAGCTTTCGGTTAAAAAGCTCCTTTTTACAGGCAAGGTAGATTGGAAAATTGCATCTGTCCTCCGTAAAATTGGTTTAAGAGTTCTTGCTTGAAGGTATAGCTAATCATTAAACTTTAGAACAGGTCTAAATATTGTTGGTTTGATGATAGGTGCTGCAGTCAAATATGTCTTTAATAGGACTAGCTATGAATGATGTAAAATTATGCAAAGTCTGAGAGCCTTCAAAGCAATCCTTGCAAGTTTCTTCACAACAGTGTGAATCCATATAAACACAGATTACTGTAAACTCTAAACCAGTAAGTATGTGCAACATATTCTGAAGCCAGAACAGTATTATGCCTTTTTTTCAAAATAGGTGGGTACTGCGATTATAAACTGATGTGTATTTTTTACATTATGGTTTTTAAACAAACTCTAAGTATCCGTTTTCATATTTCACAAGAGCACACTACCTTTTAATTCTGGTTGACATTAAGCATGTGGTGAAGTACTCTGTGTCAACCACAATCAACCAATATGCTCAATTTTGAATTTTGAGAGCAGAAAGACCTTTAAATATTTTTTTAAATCTCTGAGTCATGAATCCATAAAATTCTCTGGACTGTTAATTATGGAATGATTAGAGGCACAATTTAATTTCCTGCAAATGCAGTTGGGTTTGAGCATAGGTAAGATTTCAAATACCAGTCCTCGACTGGGTGCTATTGATCAGCTGTTATTCATTTTAAGTGTAAAGACAAGATGCTCACAGATCCACTCACTAGCGCCAAGAAAAGGCTGTTGATGCTCAGGTAAATTCAGCAGTGGGAGACGGTATTGACGATATCATGGCTGAGATGGAAGGGAAGAGCAAAGGCCCATGGTTTACTCATAGTACCGTATCAGGAGAATTGGCAAGTTAAATTTATTTTTATTTATTTTTAATGTCCTCACTGATTTAGAAAATGGAGGGTGCCTTCCATTCTCAAGGATACCATTAATGGCAGTTCCCTTTATAGGACCCATAGGTGCAATTTTTAGTAAGGCTCTCTGTCTGGAATCTTGACAGCTTTCAAAACTGGGGACTCAACAAAGTGGAGCTAAATAATTTTGATGTCTTTCCCTTTAAGGTTTTGCTATTCTGCAAAGTTCTATAATAAACACTTTGTAGAAGAGTGGAATATTGAAATTTGTAAAATGCATTCCAGGGAAGTCCAGAACAAGGGGTCACAGTTTGAGGATAAAGGGGAAGCCTTTTAGGACCGAGATTAGGAAAAACTTCTTCACACAGAGAGTGGTGAATCTGTGGAATTCTCTGCCACAGGAAACAGTTGAGGCCAGTTCATTGGCTATATTTAAGAGGGAGTTAGATATGGCCCTTGTGGCTACAGGGATCAGGGGGTATGGAGGGAAGGCTGGGGCGGGGTTCTGAGTTGGATGATCAGCCATGATCATAATAAATGGCGGTGCAGGCTCGAAGGGCCGAATGGCCTACTCCTGCACCTATTTTCTATGTTTCTATGTTTCTATATATATTTTGTGAAAGGGGGGGGGGTGCTTATTGGTTCCATTGTAATAGAAGCAAAGCGGGAAAAGGACGTTGTTCTTTCTTGTCTTGTGCATAAATCCCTGGCTTCTACCAGAGGATTTCTCCTCAATACCTATCAGAAGACTTCTGTTAGTTATCAAGTTTCCACAACTTTCTGTCGTTTTCTTCTCACCATCATTTATAGGAAAGAATAATTCTTCAGATCATTCCCAAAGACCAAATGACAAAATTTTCTTTGCTCCCAGGCGTTCTTCTATTTTCTTTAGTAGATTTTGTTTATTTAATAACTCATTTTTTGAACCACATGTGCACAGGAAACCTGCAGATGTAGGAAATGAAAGAAATTTGCCCATGGAAGCTAAAGAACTACTAAAGGCTAAAGCATATCAGTACTGGCACAAGACTAATTAAAATTTAGGCCTTCATAAATGTTACAAAAAGAAGAATCACTGCAAAGAAAACTATGTTTTATATCTTACCATTTTTCTTTCACTAGTAGGTTTGAAACAAATTCTTTTGCTTCCTCGGAAACATTTTCAAATCCTTCTTCATCAAATTCCCAGTCTGAATTGATAATATTGTTCATGGTTTCAGTGTCATGCTCACCCAGGAAAGGGGATAAGCCACTCAGCCTGGAAAAGCAAACATCCATCATCACTCACTGTAATGGAACAATAACTACTGCTAAGAGTGTCTCTGAAAGGAATGACTTAATGGGGTAGAAAGCCTTTTCCTAGCCCATGATTTCTGCATAATACATTCAGTGCATGGGAAACTCAGGAGTTTAACAGTAGACAGCTAAGGGCTGAAATAATCTACATTGCTCACAAAGGATCACAGTCAACAGCATACACCAATCCTGACAAACATTACTCAAATATAAATCTACTTTTCCTTCTTCTGCCCATTTTATCCTCTTTCCTCCTGGAGAAGACACACATGGCCATTTGCACAAGTGTTGACATCCTGTATGGTGGGAGCCTATTTACCACAATATGCAGGCCCTACAGGGAAACATCCTGGGAAGATCTGTGAATTCTTCAACGAGATAGCGTACGTGTTTGCACTACTGATCCTCTCTACCTTTGATCCTCTAATGAGAACTTACTCACAGGCCTCCAGCTTCTTCGTTCTATAGTCAATAACCAGCTCTTTGGTTTTGCAGACAATGAGTAAGAGGTTGTTATGACACAACTAAAGCAGATTTTCAATCACCCTCCCACATGTCAATTCGTCACCACCTTGGATTCGGCCAACAACAGGGGTGTCACCTGCAGACTTAAACACAGTAATGGACTGTGCTTAGCCACACCATCATTAGTACAGTTTGAGTACACCTTATCGAAAATGCTTGGGGCCAGAAATGTTTCAGATTTAGGATTTTTTCAGAATTCAAAATATTTAATGAGATAGTTTGGGATCGTCATCATTTCTGACTCTGAATTTATGCGCCAGTCTTTCTCTTACTCTTGTTCATAACATATATGCCCTTAACAGTAAAAATTATTACATACCATTAATATACTGAAAATATAATGTGCAGATTAACAAAAGCAGCACAGCAGCATCAGGAGAATACCTGAATCAGCTGTTGAACACCAACAAACAACGACAAGCTTTCAGTCTCCGCCTATGATGTTGCATTTAGATTAAAAGACAGTACACTGTATATAAGGTGTTATACAGTGTACTGTCAGGTTCCACACTCAGGTTGGAAGAACAGCATCTTATATTCCGTCTGGGTAGCCTCCAACCTGATGGCATGATCATTGATTTCTCTAACTTCCATGAACACGCCTCCTCCCCTTCTTACCCCATCCCTATTTTTTTCTCTCTTTCCCTCTCACAATAACTCCTTGCCTGTTCTCCTTCTTCCTCTGGTGCTCCCCTCCCCCTTTCTTTCTTCCAAGGCCTTCCATCCCATTATACTCCCCCTTCTCCAGCCTTATCCCTTTTGCCAATCAACTTCCCAGCTCTTGGCTTCATCCCTCCCCCTCCTGCCTTCTCCTATCATTTCGGGTCTCCCCCTCCCCTCCCACTTTCAAATCTCTTATTATCTCTTTTTTCCATTAGTCCTGACGAAGGATCTCGATCCAAAACGTCGACTGTACTTCTTCCTATAGATGCTGCCTGGCCTGCTGCGTTCACCAGCATTTTGTGTGTGTTGCTTGAATTTCCAGCATCTGCAGATTTTCTCGTGTTTACACTGTATTTGTATTTTACTTCTTTTTAGGTTTTGTGTAAGGTATAAAAATAATCAGCATTGTGATTTGTTCTGGTGTTAGATTTTCATCAGCAATGATTTTTGCAAACTCAATGAATCTCTCTGCTGCTTTGTGATCAGATGCCTTATCTTTAAAATGCTTTAAATCTTTAAAAATTTAATGCTGTGTCACTTCTGAAATTTCTGCAAACAGCCTAATGAATATTCACAGCTACCTTCAATTTTCAGTTCGTCATGATAGATCTTGGCTTGTTTCATAATTAGCATACTGTTAAGCAGCAAATGTTCACTCCAACACTGACCAATCCACTCTTTAAATACACATTCGAGATCTCCATTTTTCACTTCATGCAGAATTTTTCTACTTTTCATTAAGCCTGTTCATCACATATATGAGATCACTTCTCAGAACTGTTTGTAATGTACAGTGACCCGTACAGCATCCGAGAACTTGTGATGTTCCCAAGGTTCATGTGGGAACTTCAGCGCAGTGTGGAATATTCCATTTATGATGTCAAGTCAGCGTTCAAAACAGGTTTGGATTTTGGAAATTTTGGATAAGGGGTACTCAACCAGTATAAAGTGAACAGAATAGGAGGCCCTTACTTATAAATACTTTTATAAATGGATGGTTATTCATGTTTCACAAGGAGAATTCTTTTCTTATACTGTTGTCAGTACGTAAATGTGGCATGCACAATTTTTGCATTTATAGATTCTGTTTCCAGTGATAGAATGACCAGGGATCTTACTCTTATTATTCATCCTTAATTGTGCTTGGGAAGGTCATAATGGACCTCTTTCTTCAACTGCTACAGTCTCTGTGGTGAAGTTTGTTATGTTTTGTAACTCCAGAAAATAATTAAATGAAAAACATGGGAGTCCAAGAGAACAAGTATGTTACATTTTTATTTTTAGTGAGGTGTGTGCTTATGATGTGGTATGCCATTCACATACTTTTATATATAACGCATAATGAATTATTTAAACAAACAAAGGTTTCAATAGGTACATTTAATGTCAGAGAAATGTATACAATATACATCCCAAAATTTTTTTTCTTCGCAGACATTCTCAAAAACAGAGGAGTGCCCCAGAGAATGAATGACAGTTAAAACGTTAGAATCCCAAAGCCCCCCCCAACTCCCCCCTCATACACACAAATGGCAGCAAGGAAATGAACCCCCAGCACCCTCCGCCAACCGCTCAAACGTGCAGCAAAGCATCAATAAAGACACAGACTAGCAGTACCCCAAAAACTACTCGTTCACCCAGTATTTTTACATACCACAGGCTCTCTCTCTCTCTCTCTAATGCTTAATCAAAGGATATACTTACAATATTACTCAAATATTACTGAAATATTAAGTACACGACAATCCTCTCAGTTTAGCTCTAAACAAGTTAATATAGAATACATGCTATCTCAAATATGTAACATTTTGCTCTCTAGTCATCTTATATACACAGTATACTATATAATATAACTACTATATGGACATCTGCAGCATAGAAAATTTAAAATTGTCCTAAAGACTTAATCACTATATGGAGGATTTCTTACCCTTGTGGGATAACATCTTTCTTGACAAGGGGAGGTGGGGAGGGTCACTCTCCTTGGCAGGTGAGACTTGTGGCTGTGAAACAATCTCAGGTTCTGGGGCCTCCTCTGTGGTGGTTGTAGGAAGTGACTCTGGGTCTGTAGGAAGTGGTTCCAACATCTCTGGACACCCAAGTACCCATTTTTAATCACCTCTGTCATCCCTCGCCAAGACTACTTGTCCAGGAGTGAAACACCAAACCTCCTTGTTGGAGGAGCCCTCAATTTGTCCTGCATGCTCCTCCTGAGTTTGGGTTTGAGGATATCCAGTGTGAGCACAAGGGACGTCCCAGGAACCACAAGGCAGTTGCATTGTTGGTTGTGGAGTGCAAGTAGGAAATTGGCGAGAGTCTGATTCGGTGTCAGTGTAGTGTGTTCTGCTGACATTGCTCACAGTGTGTTCCTTAGACGCTGGATAAACCTTTCCGCCAAGCAGCTTGGTTGTATGGTGCAGATATAATATGTCTTAGTTCCAAATTCATTTTCAGGAATGACTGAAACTGTTCCACAACAAACAGTGGTCCATTATCACCGACTAAGTGTTCTGGAACTGCAGTCCTTAAGAAGAGGCTTTTCACCACATCAACTGTGCAAGGCTGTAGTGGGGGCCATTGGGAACATTTCTGGCCACTTTGTAGCTGCATCCACTATTATCAAGAAATTTTCTCAGCGCACTTGTGTAAACCTCATTTGTCAATAGTATGACCACAGTAAGTGATGCTTGGTTTAAATAATTCACACTTGCTGCATCTTGTTCTGAGCCCATCAACTCTGGTCTTTTTAACACTATCTTGAGATTTCGGAGATGTTCCTTGTCATCCTTACTGGTAACAATGATTTGTGCTAGGTAACACCAAGTGCCTAGACAGCCTTTCAACACCTGGTCCATAGCTTTCTGCCAGAGTGCAGGTACAGATGCTACTCTAAAAATAAGCATATAAACGATAAAGTCTTTTGTGTTTACAGTGAGAAACACTTTGGACTCTTCTTCCATCTCCGTCCGTGAGTAGACCACAGCTTAGTATGCTTTGCTAAAGTGTTTCCCTCCAGAAAAGTTTGCAAAGATATCCTCTCTCCTGGGTAGAGGATATTGATTTACTTTTAGTACTGGGTTGATGGTGATCTTAAAATCACCACAGGTCCTGACAGACCTATCGTTTTTGGCTACTGAAACCACTGACATTGACCATGGGCTCTACTCAACCTTAGAAAGAATTCATTCCACCTCCATGTGATCTAGTTCACTAGCTACTTTATCATGGTATAAAGAACTGGATGGGAATTGGAAAAACCTTGGTGTGGCATCTTCATTTAACACTATTTGACCCTTGATATGTTTGAGCCATCCTTGAACACTGCTGAGGCATCATCCACTACCTTTCTTAATTTGCTTTCAGTTGATTCTATTGCAAGGCAAATGCAAATGGTGGATAGATCTCCAATCAATTTGTCATTGTCTCAGTCACTCACCCTCCCACAATACCGGCCCTTCTGTTTTTACCATATCCAAGCCCAATGTGGCTTGTTGGTTGTTGTATTTCACTGTAAATAATGTCATTCCCACTGGCGTTATCTTCTGCAGTGTAGGTTCTCAGTTGGATATCTGCAAGCTTCAGTTCAGTATCTTTGAAATGTCATTCAAAGTCATTTTGTAGAATGACTGAATCAGCTGAGGCGGTGTCCAATTCCATTTTAATTAATTTTCTGTTCACTTCTGGGGTAAGCCATACCGCTGGTCTCCAGTTAGTTTTTACATTGTAAATCTCAAGGTTACTCAGTCCTGTGTCACTCTCATCAGTATCAGATTTTTCATCAACAGCATGCAGATTAGTGTTCTTTTGAAACTGCAACTTGAATTTTTAATCTTTTTCTTTTCCCTGTTTAATTTTTGTCTGCCCAACATGGTCTTTGTATGTGTTCTACTTCACAAGTTTCACCTCTAAATTTCACCTCTGCATTGGTTTGGTGTATGTAAGCCCTGGGCACAATTTGTTTGGCCAGTCAGGTTTCTTTTTAGATATTACAATTTTGTTCACACCCACTTTCATTCCTGACTACAAATCAGTTGCACCTTTGGCTGCTGTTTCCATTGATAGTGATTTCAACTGCACTTATAAATGTGGATTGTGCTTCAGTTAGGACCCATTTTTGAATGCTTTCTTGTAAGATCCCACCAACTAAATGATCTTTGATTGCATCATTAAACCCATTACTGAATTGACAATGCTCAATCTCTTCAATGCAGCTATGTAAGGTGAAATGGACTCCCCTTCTTTTTGATTCTGCTTATGAAACCTAAAGCAGTCTGCAATCAACAATAGTTTCAGTTCTAAATATTACTCTCACGATATTAGCAAAACTCATTTTGGCTGGTTTAGAAGGAGCAGTCAAACTTCTAAGTTTTTTCACCTATTAAACTCAGCAAAACTCCTTGCACTGGCTATTTCATTTGTTTCAAAATACTGCTCAGTTAGTTCAGTACATATATATATTCCAGTTATGTATTAGGCAAACAAATGTGTCTATCTTTCCAACTTAGTCAGCCACTTCTGTTTTTTTAAAATTTGTTATCATTATCATATCCTCACTGTTTATGAACCTGTGACTGTTATCCTGTTTTTTTAACTTGACCATCTCCCTCCTCTTGCAAAGAAATGCACGCTGCAGTTCAACAGGTTTAGACCTGTGGTTCATTTTCAATCTTACCCGTCACCACTAATATGTTGTATAACTCTAAAACACAAACTAATCAAAAGAAAAACATGGAGTTGGGAAAACCGTGTCTACTTTTCTCTTACTTTAGTGAGGCGTGCGCTTATGTCGTGGTGGTGTGATGACATACAGTGTGCCATTCATGTACTCTTACTTATAACCCATGATCAATTATGTAAATGACAAAGAATACTTAATCAAACAATGTATTTTCAGTATTACTGACATAGTAAATACACAACAAAGTTGACCCAGTATCAACAAAGGAATGGTAATGTGTATCTAAATCAGGGTAGTATATGAAAAAAATTGGCACTTCAAACATAGCAGAGCTTCAGAAGGTTAAGGTGAAACACTGGCAAATGAGACGAGTTTGGATGTGCGCTCTTGTTGACATGAAAGGCCTATCTACATGATGTATGACTCTATGAGTTGCGAATAGTGGCTTTCTTATGGAACCATTGTCCATCCCCTTCTACAGACAGAGGTTGTTGGCTTGGAAGGTACTGTTGAACAAGCCTTGGGAGATTGAAGCAGTGCACTTTGTGATGGATACTGTTACTATGGTATACTGGTGGTGGTGGGGGGGGGAGAGGGAGAATGTTTAGCATGGAGGGAAGATTAAGTGTCAATACAACATCAATCAATGTTTTTGTACACTGCTCTGTCAATCGTTGATGTTGTTTGATTGAAGTTTTATCCTGAATAAAAAGTAAATTGAATACATTGACCCTTATCGACTGAGTGGGAAGGACTTCCGTTCTTCAGAACTGTCCGGGCAGACAGCAGCTGGGCTCCTTATGAAGTTATCTAACATGGATATAGACATCAAATAAGATGGGCCACTGGGCACAAGCACATTCGTTTCCCCCGCTTCTGAATAATGCATATCAGTGAGCTTATTGATCATGAGGCTCTTGGTACAGGTCTTACAAAACAAAGACTTTGTTCAATTAGTATTCCTGATGTTATTTGTCTGTTAGCTAAAAACAGAGAGCTAAAGGTTATATTGATCCGGATATCCCCATTGTAATGATAGGGATATTGTCAACATTTTTCTTCAAACTGACAGCAAATTCCTGAGAATGCTTATGATTAGGTTAGCACAGAAATCCTTTAGAGGATATCAGTAACCCCTGTTCCATTGCTTTGGGTATTCCCTTGTATAATCAGCAAAATCAATGTTAAAAATTATACAAACTTTAAAATTTTACGAACTATACTGCAAATGTCCTTTGATTGCTGTGCTTGATTGCCAGCAAACTCCCAATCATATGTTACTTTTATGTCCATAGTTCACTTCACTCAAACACACGATTTCAAAGTTCTTTGGATCTTCAAATGAATAATAAATATTACATTTTATTTATTGAAATGTTACTTTGCTATTTCGACTCCCTTCTTAATCTTATACATACAGTATATTCCAACTAGTTTTGTGGTCTGCAACATGTTGAAAGCATTAGATAAAAAAAAGTTTTTCCATCTCCTAGGTTGCAGACTTTGAACCTTCTCCAGTGTGTTTTGCTGCTCAGCTAGTTTGGTAGCATTGTCGATACTAGATATCAGGGATTCCATTAATTCATTTGTGACCAACCAATATTAGGACAGGGAAAATTCATGCCACATTCATTGTCAGATCTTCACAGATAATTTTGTTTAACATCAGCAACCAGCGCCGTTCTTTCACCCTTATTAAAAAATGCAGGCCAATAGCAAGAACGTGACCATCCTAACAACCCACATAATGTGGTTCTTTCCCTACTCCTGTATAAAATCGACTCTCATTCATTTTAATCTTAAGTCACTCCTTCACATGCTCCACCTGGGATAGAAGGTACCTCGCAACGTATTTGATACTCACAACATATAGGTGATAACTCCCACACTCCACATGTCAGTGGAGAACGAAACATAATCATAATTCACCACTTCTGGAGCAAGGAATTCCGGGGTACCAAAATTAACTTTTAGTTTTTCTCTTGGCTTATACCTGAAGAAAGAAACAATCTGTCTTCAGTTAAGAACATAGAACATAAAATATAGAACATTAGAACATAGTACAAGCCCTTCAGCCCCTGGATATTACGATGACCTTTTAACCAATTCTAAAATCAATCTAACCCTTCCCTCCTGCATAACCCTTCAATTTTGTATCAACTATGTGCTTATCTAAGAGTTTGTTACATGTCTCTAACGTATCTGCCTCTACCACCACCCCAGGCAGGCATTCTGTGCACCCACCACTCTCTGTGTAAAGAACTTACCCCTGACATTCCCCCTATACTCCAATCATCATAAAATTATCAACCTTGTGTTAGCCATTTCTGCCCTGGGAAGAAGACTCTGGCTATCCACTTTCTCTATAGTAAGATGTTAGATCTGTTCCACATTTTTCAAGTTTTCTTAATGCTGTAACTTTCCTTAAACAGTTGAGTGGTGCAGTAAAGGAGTGCAGTTAGAGAAAACAGAGAAGTGATCCAGTACAGACATAATATATTCTGGAACTTAGCACAATAAACAAGGCAAGTAAAGTGAACAGCAAGCATTGCTGAAACGTGCTCTCAGATTGAATTGGAAATTGCTTTACAGCTAAAAATATCATTACAGCTGGGTCCATATCATAAGAATATCTGATTCAGTTAATCAGTGTATTATCTCCACACTTAGATGTAAAAGATGTTAAAATAGTCACAGGCAACACACATCAAAGTTGCTGGTGAACACAGCAGGCCAGGCAGCATCTCTAGGAAGAGGTACAGTCGATGTTTCGGGCCGAGACCCTTCGTAAGGACTAACAGAAAGAAGAGCTATAGTCTTGGTTTGCACTTTTTCTAGCACATCATGTGTAACAGATCCTGAAACAGCTGGTATTGCATTTGGTAATGGTGCAGGATTACCTGGGTTAAGGTTTCAATTCCTTCCTACTGAATAATACCTCTGAATTTAAAGGGGCAGTATTTTAGTTTCTTCTTACCGTATATTTCAGATTGATAAATGTAATTACCTTCACAGCAATCTTACAGTTGTGTTTTCACATAATTTATACCAACACACACAAAGTGCCGAGGAACTCAGGAGGTCAGGCAGCATCTATGAAGAGTGAAAAGCAGTTGATGTCCCTGGTCAAGACCCTTCGGCAGGACTGAAAAGGAAGGGAGAAGAACCCAGAATAAGAAATGCCCCCAGGTGAGGGGAGGGGAGGGAGTATAAGCAGGCAAGTGAAATCAGGGTGAGTGGGAAGGTTAGTGGAGGGTGGAGGGGAGATGAAGTAAAAGCTGGGAGGTGATAGGTGGAAGAGGTAAAGGGTTCAGTGAAGGAGAAATCTGACAGGAGAGGATAGTAGACCATAGGAGAAAGGGAAGGAGGAGGGTCATCAGAGGGACATGATGGGCAGGTAAGGGAGGGGGGGGTGGTGAAAGAGGATCCAGAATGGGAATGGAGAAAGAAAGAAGAGGGAGTGAATTAGAAATTACTGAAAGTTAGAGAAATCAATGTTCAGGCCATCAGGTTGGAGGCTAGCCTGATGGAATATGAGGTGTAACTCCTCCACCTTGAGCTCCTCATCATGGCAGTAGAGGAGCACATGTCAGAATGGGAACGGGAATTCACATTGAAATAGTTGGCCACTGGGAAATCCCACCTTTTGCAGCAGACAGAATGGAGGTCCTTGCCAAAGTGGGTCCCCTCCACCCCCCCACCCAATCTATGTCATGTCTCACTGGGAGCACCAGTCAGACTTGCAGGTGAAGTGTCGCCTCACCAGGAGGGACTGTCTGGTGCCCTGAATGCTGGTGAGGGAGGAGTTTTAGGGGCAGATGTAGCATCTGTCCCCATTGCAGGGAGAAGTGCCAGTGGGGAGGGTGGAGTGGACAAGCGAGTCACATAGGGAGCAATCCCTAGCGGAAGGTGGTGGGGGGGGGAAATGTGTTGTTCAGTGGTAGGATCCCATTGTAGATAGTGGAAGTCATGTTGTGCTGGCTACAGAGGCTTGTGGGGTGGTGCGTTTCCTTTGTTTCCAGTCCTGATTATGAGTCTCAGCCTGAAACGTCAACTGTCTATTACCCCGCATAGATAGTACCTGACCTACTCTGAGTTCCTCCAGCACTTTGCGTGCGCTGCTCAAGATTTTCAACAGCATGAGTACATAATTTATAGTTTGTGTTATTGTTTGCATGCAAATTCTAAAATAATTGCCAAATATGGATAATCATAATATAAGAACCTAACCTCTAGACACTGCTTTATGCTACTGAAACATTCCCGTTCAGTCAAATGTGCAGATTTTCTTTCTGTTATGTCACCCCTTTGAACCTTTACAACATGTATAAGGGACTTTCCCCACTACAGACCAACAATACTGTAAGTGCTTCAATGGGTGCTTAATCTTCCCAAAGTCAGAATAAAATTGGGAACACTAATAAAAGAAAATTGTACTTATATTTATTGTCAGTGGGAGTTTCAATTGGAGGCCAGGAAGTACACATAAGCAGCAAAACATATCAAGTAGAAATTTTAAGGATGCTGAAATTTAAAATACTTCTGATCGTTGGACATCTCTCTGGATATCTTAATTTTCCTTTCCTCTACTGGTGTTCATCTGTAGGCACACAGAGGGTTCCACTTTCAAAGCAGAATTCAACCTCAGTCCTGCATTTTTGCACTATTTCCAATTATAGCCCCTAGATGGCGTCAATGACCAGGAAATTAGCCTAATTTTGCTTCTCTAAATAGAAGCACTGATGCCAACTTCAATATTCATTAAATGTCAGACTCTGGTGGTCATTTCTAGATTTGCCAATACACATATAAACTACACAGGTGTTTGCAAAATCTGTAATTGTACTTTATTTTTAAAATGCACCTTATTATTTACCAATGAACTGGGCTTTATTGCAATTGTTTTAATTTAGAATGCTTGAAATCAAATAATTTATAATGAATTATAACTAGCTTTACCTTCTGGCCAGACCAAAGTCAATAATCTTGATTTGATTTCCTGTGGTGTTTACACACAAAATATTCTCTGGCTGTAGACAAAAGAAAGGTATTTTTGTAAAGTCACAGCTTCTGGTACATGTAAGTGCCTCAGTCCAGACCACATACTCATAAATCATAGACGAGCAAGGTTAAAATGATCAAAATGTACTCCAATCTTTTACAAGAACTTTAATTCAATTTTTAAAAGTACTTATATATTTAGAGGTTATTTTATCCTTTGTATTTGTTGACTTCATCTCCACCATTCCATTACCAATCAAGCAACCATTCTCCCTACCTCCAAGGACCTGTGTCTCTGTGGAGGCCTGCAGTGACCAACAATCTTATTATTACATCTCAAATGAATAAATGTGATTTAAAACTTGATGGTTGAAGAGAATTTTTATAAAGTTACACTTCGTTTAACTTAGTAAAATTACTGTTGGTTACCAATGAACCATAACCAGATTACAGCCAAAGATCAAAAACTGAAAATAAAAATGCAATCATGAACCACAAAGGGATTTTTTTTTAAATTTCAATATTTTATTGCTAAATGGAGAGATGCAATTTTAAAAATATACCTTCAGGTCTAAATGCAGCACATACTGTTGATGTATGTATTGGATTCCTTCACAGATCTGCTTCACAAAGATGATGGTGTCCAATTCCGTGAGCTTATAGTTTTCATCAATGATTCGATCAAATAGTTCTCCACCTCCAACACTACAATCAATATAATGTTCTGATGTAAGTTAAGTTAACAACACTTTCAATTAAACAGATATATTGCAAAGAAAACAGAATTTTGAAATAAAAGCAAACTTATTCAGAGTTTTGTTGTTAGAATTTAGTCTTGAGTTGTGGTTGTAAAACACTCACACTGGTTTTCCATTCCTCTTTCCTAATGATTTTCTTGAGAACTTCTTAATTTAAATTTTTGGATGCTGACAGAATTTATCACCTATTCCTAACTGCTCTTCGAACTGTATGCCTTGATTCAGCTGCGTTGTTAGACCTGGAGTCACGTATAGCACAGAATGGGGTAGGGTGGTAAATTTCCTTCCTGTAGGGCGTTAATGCACTTTAACTATTGGTACTAATGACTAGTTTAATTCCAGATTAGTAACTATATATTAAGGTTCAGAGTTTAGTCATTTATTCTTATCCTCGGGGGTAAAGTGCCTTTTACGTACATCTGAGAGAGAAGATAGGGCCTTAATTTAATTTCTCATCCATTATTATCATGCGCTTTCAGTACTGCAGTGAAATGTCAATTGAAGTTGTAGCTCCAAGTCTCTTGAATAGGCTTGACGCAGGCTGCTATCTCTGTCCTAATGTTGACAACTGTTTCAGGCAATTTTGATGCCTGAGATAGAACATATGCAAAAAGTTAATTGCAGGTATCCATTAACCATGTATGAAGTGCTCTGCTATCAGCATTTGTGTACATCCACACAATGGAGTACTGACTGGAGTTTTGCTCTTCACTCCCTGATGCAACTATGACTAAATACTGAGAGATTTGAATGGTATGCAGCCTAGGGACTTAGTCATAAGTAGAGTCTTATTCATAAGTATCCTTATCACGAAAACAATTTAAAATAAACTCTCTCGTATCATTGAAAGGGTGCTGGTGAGGATAATGCACAGTACTCACAGGGCACCCAGCTTAATCTTATCATTAAAATAACCCCACTGAGCTCTGTACATGAATTAAAAAATGTTAGGCAAGACTTGGAGAATCAAGTGCTCAGCACATGGAATAGGTGGTTGTGCCTAGGCATTCTACTCCAGTATGTCATTATGGCCAGGGCTATGTAACAAAGTCAACTGGGGCTCAATTACCACTTCCAGGATGGTTCAATTCATTCTGAAAATGTAATGAGGCTTTACTGAATTAACCTACTGACATGATTTCCGTATCTGGGGCACAAGGGATGGATGGTATCATCCCTGTGCAAATGCAGAGCAACATGGACAATATTGTCCTCAGCGTGCTCCTGTTTGACATCTATACATAACATGGTCACTTCAGTGAAGAACTGGACTAGAACATGTTCTAGGTAAGTATATTCTTTACTAGTATCCTTGATAACACACATAAAATGCTGGAGGAACTCAGCAGGTCAGGCTGCTTCCATGGAAATGAATAGATAGCTGAAATATTGGGCTGAGACGCTTTTCCAGGATTTCCAGATTCTCAACACTTCCTTGTGTTGATAATCAGTATCATTGGTACCCTGTACTGCACCAACCCTATCTTCATCCACCCTAATGTTGATCACAGTTCTCCAACCCTGCCATCATCCAACAACACTGAAAATTCCAGTCTCCATCCCACCACTCCCTCAAGAGATTGGTAACCAACAGCCATCCTGGACCTGATATTTGAAAGGAGTAAACACACTTTAGCCCCAAAAATATGCATAATAAACTCAATTATGACTGTGGCCACCAGCCTAATAAACTAGTTTTAAGGGAAGAATCAGTGATCAGCACATACATTTGTGGGCCCGCAGCTGCCGATCCCCACTCCTAAGGCTGCAGTAGAATTTTTAGGCCATAAACCTTAGTACTCATTTGATTCAGTTTCTCACAAAGGTTAGTAACAGACTATTAGCAAATATACACCCAGCAACCTCCCATTTTTATTTTTGTAACTACATGAATCATTCTGTGGGCAGTTCTTCAGGCTTCTGATTGCTTCTGCTAAGATTCATTGGAACAACTGTTCATCTTTCCCTGGAGATGAGGCAAAGATCCAACCTATGAAGGTTGAATCATATTCCCATCAAATTGCCACCAGTGAAACAGTAAATAGTATCAAAGCTTCACGCATTTCAAGCAGTAAAAAAATGCATTCAAAATTCCTGTAAAGTGAAGAAACAACCATCCCAGACCATTCTAGGAGTTCTACCCCACACCCAGATGCTAAGGCATGAATTCATAAACAATTATCAATTGCGATATTAGAAGATAAGTTGTTCCCCAAGTCAATATTTCTGTTCTATTTACATGGCAAACAATTTCAGGAGGTTGGCGTGAATGACTTCAAAGTGCGAAGCACAAACAATGTCAGAATTGTAAAGTAATTTTCAGTGCAACTATTAAAACCACTTACTATTCCATAATCAAGGTGACGTTGTTCTTGGCTTCAAAGGCATCATAAAGCTGGATCAAGTTGACATGACTTAACTGATTCATGACAGATATTTCATTTTTAACTTCTTCCTAAGCCAGAAGATAAATCAGATTAAGAACAAGATGTTTAGTAATAAGTGACACTTATTCTAGAAATGGTAGTTTCAATGGTGCCTATTTTTCAGTATGTAGATGTACATTTATAGGGCAAATCATCTGATACATTTTGCAGAATACTTTAACAGAGGGTGATGCTCCACCTAAATCCTTATTGAGTTAACATGGTTGAACCTCTGTTTGGTTGTTAAACCGGTCATTACTATCTTCAGGTTTTTTTTCTGATTGGCTTCCCAAGTTTGTTGGTACAAATGCACACAAGTTTTTGTGGTCTTGACAGATGTTTCAAGATTCAGAAGCCTTCAGAAAGGCTTGGAAAGTGCTAACGGACTTCTTGCTAACCTCAAGACTTGGGACTTGGGAAGACTTGTCGATAATGGATGCATTTCTGGAAATACTTCTTGAAAATCAGCTTGGGGCAGGACAAGGTGCTGGAAGAGGGAGAGGGAATGAGAGTGTTGGTGTCTCCCAAGATGCTCAGGGAGCAATTCTCCTACCTGGATGTCAATGAAGCTTCAATGCCTCCTCCAGGATTTCCCTTAGTAAATCCTGCTGCCAGCTGCACCCATGCCTGAGGGGAGGCAAGAAATGTGTGGATGGATGACATGCAACAGTTTGTAACGTGACAGGGGTAGGAGGACAAACGTCATCCCTGTGAGAGAGAACAGCATGGGGCCACTGAGGCTCTGATTTTGGCAGCCTGCAGCAACTCTCTGCTCCAGTGCAGCACTGGGTAGGTGTAAGTGACCAAAGTGTCAGCCGTCAGATACCGTATTATGAGTATGTAAAGGAGATTGGTCACCAGATTCACATTGGAAAAGTTAGGATCCAACTTCTGTTTGAAACTCAGGTGTCAGGTTCCTCATTCTTCTTGACCTTTAATGCAGCCCTGTTGATATACCAAGCACTTCACTGTATGTGCCTCCCAGCCATTTCCAATGGCCCCACTACTGAACAGAGTGGCTGCTGGTAGCTTATGCCTGTGTCACTGCATGCAAGTCTCACTGCAGTCCAGTCCTCTGAGCAATGCACAATGTTAACATCCAAGCTGCTGTCAGAAAGCGTGAAATGAATTGAATGTTAGTTGCTGTTCTTACTGTGGCCAAGTTGCAGTCCTGGATTTGTGGAGGAGGGAGGAACAATGTTTATGTTGACCTTTCTGGTGGTTTTCTCACTCATTGATAATGACACTACCCTGGTCACTTTGGAACATCACCAAAAGATGGTTGATACAAGGCATGCCCTCTTTCCCAATGTCAAATGAAATGCAGTGAGAAATCACCTAGGTCAAGAACATGCTCCAATGGAAGAGCTTACAATCTCCAGAGATCTGAATGATACCATCTGCCTTCACTACAGAAATTACTGTAGTCCAGTCCATTCAGAAAACTCATCTGGTCCAATGTTGCTGCTTCCAGTGATCTTCTCCTTCCTTATCTTCAGAAAGTTCTGAAGAGCAAAAATCTACCAATTCCTCTGTTAATTATGGGTTCAATACACTATTGTTTTCCAAAGTCACAAAACACTTTGGAGTACTTGTCAAGCCCAGCTGACAGAATCTTCACGTTCCTCATGCCCATAGTCTCAAGGGCTTGGATGGCGGAAATTTTGTTTAAGTGTATCCAAGTCAATTTTCTTAAGAAATATGGCCCTACAAGTGAGTGGGCAACACTTCACCCCTGAATGGGAAGTGACACAGGGTGTGGAGTGTCAGTAGGGGATCACGTTGGGACCAGTACCATCATTCTATTATTTTAAAAATAATTATGGAAAAAGATAGGATTAGTCCATAAGTTGAAGTCTTAAACTGAGGCAACGCTAATTTTAATGGAACAGGAACTTGCAAAAGTTGATTGGAAGAGGCAGTTAGCAGGTAAAGGGATGTCTGGCAAGCAGGAAGTTTATGAAAGTCAGATAGGCAGAGTTCAGGGCCAACATGTTCCTGTTACAGTGAAGGGCAAGGCTGACAGGATTAGAGAACCCTAGCAGAATTGGGATATTGAGGCACTGGTCAGCAAAATGAAGGAGGATTATGTCAGGAATCGGCAACTGATTCCAAGCAAAATCCCTTGAAGAGAGTAAGGGATGAAAAGACTACACAGGAAAGAAATCACTCAGCCACAATTCACAGTAAAAACTGCAACAGTGGGCCTGGCCGTACGATGCCATTGACGGCAAACACCAGGTAAAAGGTAGGATGGCTCTTTGATTTATTATTTATATACTCAGAGATACGCACACCCTTCCCGCCCAGCGAGCGGCACTGTACGGAAGCCCACCTATTTAACACTAGCCTAATCAGAGGACAATTTACAATGACCAATTAACCTACCAACCGGCACATCTTTGGACTGTGGAAGGAAACCAGGGCACCTGGAAGAAACCCACTCAGTCACAGGGAGAACGTACAAACACCTTACAGGTGGCAATGGATTTAAACTCGGAACTCCAGAATGCTCCGGGCTGTAATAGCCTTGCACTTTGTCAATATTTACTCTCACCTGTGCCAACAAGTTGAGGCTAGGCAGTTCTCCAAGGAGAGGGGGAGAAAACATACGGAAGGGTTACACCATTTACTTTTATGCTTCTACCTCTAGCCGAATATGGAAGAGCAGACAGCAAGCTGAGTGACCTAACACTGGACTAAAGGAGCACTGGGTGTGCTCTTTCTCCATAAGGCTGAAGCATGATAAAAATGTCAAAACGATAAGAAAACTGACCTGTAAATAGTTCTGAGTTTTCCAAGAGGAAACAACATTATTAGCAACGTTAGGGTGGATGTGATGCTGGGATTTACACTCAGATAATGTAGCTCATTACATTAATGTTGGAGTAGGCCAATTAAGAAAACCAAGCAAGTGATGAAGCACAGACATGTAAATCAGAATCTATATCATCCACCAAACTTACAGCACCAAATACCACCAGGTTTCTGCAATTAAATTGGATGAAAGAAATGATAAGCAGGAATGAAAATTATTTGAAGCATGGAATTTACCCTCTCCTTTGCTCCTTTAACTTTTATTATTTTGGCAGCAAGTTCGAGGCCTGTTGAGGTTTCTGCACATTTATGAACCTGGCCAAATCGACCCCTGCCAATATAAAGAAATAAAAATGAATTTACATACAATGGGAAATCTTTGTACCATTTGCTAACTTGATCTTTGTTAACAGCATCGTTATTATATGGTTAGGACAATGTTTCCAGGCCCACAAAGAGAATTTAACACTGCACAGAGGACGACGTCAGTGGTTGTCAACATGGGCCATATGCACGCCCACCCCCAGGACAATGCCAGATTTTGTAGGGGCCACAGGAGATTTTAACGCATTGGGCCTTGATAAGTTTACTGTTTAAATGAAATATTACTAAAATATATGAATGAAAAAGAAATGAACATGTGTAATTTAATTAAAAACCTGAATGAACTTAATGGAAAACATGCTAGATGATGCAAATGAGGCAGGAAGGCAGTTTGTGGGGGAGTTGCCACACATCAGTTGTTATCTCTGCTCTTGCTTGACCGTACACAAATCACTATTCACACCCTGCAAGGCAACCTGTTGAGCCCTGTTCCACATCCAGCCACAAATCACTGATTATACAGTGAGGAGGCGGGTGTGACTCTCTACCAAAACCCTTACAAGGAAAAAACTGCAATCTCGCATCATGCAAGGAGACTATTATTGCCACTTTTCTTGGAAATCTCAAACTTTTCAGCTCAAATGTTGGATGCTGCGAGTTGCTACAATTTCCCTCTCTGGCCACCCTTAAAATAGAAATGCAAGATGACGATCTGATTGTGTATCTTCATCATTTGAAGCAACCGCACTCTGATTATAGAATTCCAGGTCAGAGACCTTCTGGAGATGCATGTTCTAGATTGGGTGGTGGATCCATTTTTGGGGTGAATGTGAATGATGTTGACATCACATTGCAAGAATGTCTTATTGAGCTGCAGACTGATATAACAGCTCAAGCAAAATTCAAACACAGCAAGCAAAGTTTCTGGATGACTAGAAGGAAATTAACATGGAAAGGCTGGCATGGCCCATGTTGCAGAAATCTAATTAAAATGTTTATTAGTATCACAGACAAACTGCTGATTGGGCAGGGCTGTCTGCAGCAAGGCCAATCAACGAGTATGCAGCAGGAGGCTGGGTTTGTTTGTCTTCCACTGATCCGTGTGTGTAATAATAAATTATAAAACATGACACGAAGGCTGCAGTTGGTGCCATAGGATCATCCGCCAGAAATAGCTGAGCTGCAGAGAGGCAAGAACACATGAAGTCTACCACTTCTTCACTATCTCCCACTACAATTTCCATAACATCCCTAATTCATTGCTCATTTTTAAAAATGCTGTGCCAGACTGGTTTCTTGCATACACTGTGTCGTCCAATGTCAGCGCTTGTTTGCAGAAAAATTGGGGGTGTATGTTTGCATGACACTCTTGCTGCTGGAATAATGGCTGTCAACTTCATCAAATCAAATGCACTTCAAAATTGCCTTTTTTCAACAACTTTGTGAGGAAAACAAAGATTTTGAATGGCTACTAATGCTTACAGACGTCCAATGTTTATCAAAATGTAATTGCCTTCATCATTTTGTTGCCTTTTGGGATAGTATTGTAGCTTTTCTAAGTGATTAGCAGTTTGGAAAACAAATTGTTGCTGCAAAGTCTGACTTATTTTACCCCATCAAATATATTTGAAAAACTGAATTTAGTAACCAGTTACAAGAAATAAACTCACAAGCAAGAGAAAATCTGCAGATACTGGAAATCCAAGCAACACACACAAAATGCTCTCAGCCCGAGCCATCAACTGTACTTTTTTCCATAGATGCTGCTTGGCCTGTTGAGTTCCTCTAGCCTTTTGTGTGTGTTACAAGGAAAAAATTGCAATCTCACATCAAGCAAGGAGACTATTATTGCCACTTTTCTTGGAAATCTCAAACTTTTCAGCTCAAATGTTGGATGCTGCAAGTTGCTGCAATTTCCCTCTCTGGCCACCCTTAAAATAGAAATGCAAGATGACGATCTGATTGTGTATCTTCATCATTTGAAGCAACCGCACTCTGATATGAAATTTCAGGTCAGAGACCTTCTGGAGATGCATGTTCCAGATTGGGTGGTGGATCCATTTTTGGGGTGAATGTGAATGATGTTGACATCACATTGCAAGAACGTCTTATTGAGCTGCAGAGTGATATAACAGCTCAAGCAAAATTCAAACACAGCAGGCAAAAGTTTCTGGATTACTAGTGATATTCAAAATGAGTTTCCACAGCTCAGGAAGAAAGCAAAGTTATTTTTAATTGGATTTCCCAGTCCTTAGCTCGTTGAATGTGGTTTTAGTCAAGCTCTTTACTTGCTATCAAAAGCCCCTACTCATCTTGATGTTGTGAAAAGAGATCTTCAATTATCTTTCGTCAAGTTAGTTTTTCAAATGTTTGCTAGTTTGTATCAGTAGCAAGGATCTCACTAAGTACCCAAAGTAACAATATTAAGTGTTTTTTTCATTGCTGGTTGGAAGAATATTATACAGTGTATAATATAAATAAAATATCCTATTCAGAGCTCTGAAATAGTTATATTTTTCATAGACACCTGTAACATTATATTTAGCATATAATACCTATAACCTGTTAAAACAGAAATATTGACTGTAATTTAGAATAATTGGTACAGCTCACCAAAAAGCAACAGAGATGGGGGAGGATGGGGGCCACAAAGGCGGAGCTTAGGAGGGATTATGGTGCCTAACGGCGACTCCTTTCTTGCATCTTCGGAAACAGCTCTATTTCCATCTTTAATATCTCTATTTTTCCCTTTCAGGAAACCTGGAGATACACGCTGGCTACGGTTCTTTGCAGGAATGGGACCTGCACTCAGGATTTCATAACTGGCCGTTGTTCGGCATGCCAAGGGCTTGGCCTAAGAGCTCTACTCATCTTCGGAGGACCGAGTCTTCGTGGCTCTGGAGACGGGGGGAATCCGAGCAGAAGACTGGTCTGTCATGGGAGATGGAAGACCTAAGGCTGTGTGCCCAGAGACCTGAGATCTTTGGGCACTGAGCTCGGAAAAAGCGATGCAACGGACTTTTAACATCGTAAACCAGTGAGTTGTTCATTATGTTTCCCCTCTCGCTGTGAAACGGAGACACCCCTTTCTCTCTTATTAGGGAGAGAGAGAGAGGCTGTGGTATGTCGAATGCCAGGCGAACAAGTAGTCTTTGGAGTACTGTGAGTCTGTGTCTTTGCTGTTGCCTTGCTCACCCTTGAGTGCTCGGTGGCGGGTTCTGATGCTTTTTTTCGCCGGTGACGGGGAGGGGGGATTGTTGCTTGCTGCCGCTTACACATGGGAGGGAGGGGAGCTGGGGGGGGCACTTTGGGGCTCTAACATTTAACTGGTATTCATTCTTTGGAGGCACTCCTCTATTTTCGTGGATGATTGCGAAGAAAAAGCATTTCAGGATGTATATTGCATATATTTTTCTGACATTAAATGTACCTTTGAAACTTTGAAACAAAGGTAAATAAAAGTCAGAAGTGGGTCACAAGCAGAAAAAGGTTGAGAACCATTGAATTACATTATTGTAAATTTGGTAGAAATTGGCCAATGTTGAAAAATACCATTGGAAAAGCTGGGGTAGGCGCGGAACAGTGGAATACAAAACTGCTACTTAATTAAAATTTCTGTTCTGTTGAATAGCCTAGTGGATACAACCTGTGTTGCATAATATTATTTAAAAACATTTTAAAAATAAATGTATCTGGTAACATCTTACTCCCGGTTATTAGTAGTTTATTAACACAGGAGATTCAGCAGATGCTACAGATCCAGAGCAACACACACAAAATGCTGGATGAACTCAACAGGTCAGGCAGTATCTATGGAAATTTAGTTTCTTGTCCTCTTCAGTTGGAGCAACTTTTCTTGGTGGAATGAGGTTCAGTTAGTAGTGTCAACTCTCCCAGCTTGCTATTCTAAAACTGAGATCTAGCAGACTATTTTAGGTTCCAGTAGGTGAGGGAGGTGGCGAAAGATTTTTTCTTCAATTAATATCTACATATTAACAGAAGTTACTACTTAGTTCCGGGCCTCCTTGACTCCTTCTTAACTCAGGGATTGAAAAAGTTCAATATAATTGTAAAACGATTATTAATATTTTACCATGAATTCCTGAGAAGTGACTGAATGTGGTGTGATGGGAAACAAGACTGAAAAAAACAATTCTGTTCTCGATCAATAACAAAATCATTTAACATATCTGTACTTGACACAATGGATGTAAAAAATATTGTGCAATTTAATAATCCTTCTACATATATTTTTAAACAGTGATTTCTGGGATTACATTCCTCAATGGTAAATTGTTATTTAATAATTACATTGCTATCAAACCGCTTCATAGTCATGTCTTCTTCAGCAACGTATTCATCAGTAGTTGACCAAACTCTGAAAAAAGTTATCTGAAAAATCGAGGAACACCTACCCTCCTAACACCTCTTCCTGGTGAACAGTGTATATGGAGGCTACTTGAATTTGTCTGGTGGTCACAATGCGATGACTGAAAGGGGCTGGTGGTGATGGACTATCATCTGAAAAAGAAAATCAAAACTTCAGAACAGGCATTACAAGTGGTTTCAGAAATAATATTGAAAGTGAAGTGCGTTGGAAGTGATAGCTAGTTTCTGACAAGTCAACTCACCAATAATGGTTTTGAAATCTTCTGACTTTTCAACATCTTCTTTTGTTTTCTCTGCTTTGGATGTGGTGTCTGTGGAATCTGTTTCTCCCTTTGCCAAATCATTCACTTTGTCAGGTTCTTTGCTGGCTGTCTGGGACTCTTCAGAACCTTTTGATTCACTACCTTTTTGTGGATCACAGTAGTTTTCTGTTTTATTCTGACAACCCTGAATGTTTCCCTCACTTTTCTGACCTGATTGGGTTTTGATGCCTTGTGAAGCTTTTTCCTGGTTTTCAGACTGTTTGGAAGGTTTGCTGACTCTTACATCTGCTGCTGCCGTGATGGGTTTTGTTCCCTTTGCCGACTTTTGCCATAAATCAGGTTTTGTGATGTCTGTGGGCTTTTGCTGTTCATCGAGCTTTTCGAGGGATTCCTTCGGTACTTTAAAATTTATAGGCTCATTTTCTTTGGTGACCTTAATGCCCAGATTCACTGCCTCAGTAGGCTTGGATGGCCTTCCCTTTATTGAGCCAGAAGTCCTGTAAAATAGTTGCAGCACAGCATAAAGAGCAGTGTTTCCAATGATTTACACAGAAGTAAATCCTGATTTTCTTTCTCTATTCAAGAGGTCCTGAAATAATACATAAAAGAAAGCATGTATGCAGGCGGGGGTGGGGGGGGGTAATAGAATTACCTCATTTGAAGACAATTTCTCTCTTAATAAACACCCTTAGTCACTTTTTCATATATTAGAAATGTTTTTTTAACAAAATTAAAATTCTTTGATACCAACACAACCTGTATATGCCTTTTTGAACAGTAGAGTATAAAATGCATAACGAAGCATTAGAATATGGTAACAGTATTGCTTAGACTTGCCTGTTTTATTTCTGGTTGCTGAGATATATGAAAGATGTCAGAGAAAGCGGCTGAGGGGGATGCAATAGGCAATTTAATGCACTTGGGTCAGTACATAGAAGGGTGGTGCTTAGAGGGATGTGGGTTGAACCTATGGAATTGGGACAAGCCAGGTAGACACAGTGGCCAGCATGGACTGGTTGGCACAAATAGCCTGTATCCATGCTGTATTCCTCTAGGACTCTATATTGGAGGTGGCACAGAAAAGAGCCACCAAACTAAGGATATCAGTAAATGACAAAAGGTTGAATAAACAGGAAGCTGTGTCTTGCAAACGAGATATCAAAGAGATTGGCCTGAAACGTGTTGCTCTGGCAATATTGCTGATGAGTCAGTGGAATTCCTCATCTTCAATTGGTGAAATCACACCACAATTAGCAATCAAGGCAATTAGCAGATGAAGAAGAAAGATAAATGAGAGGCCAGGACCCAGAGAGCTAGTGGCTGAAACACATCTAATTTATTGGGGCTTTCCTCTTGATCTGGAATTCACTACCTGAAAGATGGTTGGAAGCCGATTCAATTGTCCCATTCAGAAGGGAATTGTTCACGGAGTAAAACTAAAGACACTAAGGAAATGAGCCAGGGAATGGATCTAACTAGATTATCCTTGTAGAGAACTCAAGCAAGTTCAGTGGTTTGAGTGGTCTCTGTCCACATATCAATGCTTCTATCATACTAATATCTGGTTAATTAGCTTCAAATTTATGAGTCATGACCCCATTCTGATAAGGTGGGCATAGGTCGTAACACATGGAGAATAGATAGGCAGGTTTTAATTGATTAAAGTGTTTCTACTGCATCATAATTATATATAACAGTTTTCAATTCATAGGGTCACTTCCAGAATAACATGCAATTGCTTAGCCATTCATTATTCATCTTCAGTATTCACACGAGTACTCAAGTTCAATAAATATTAATATGCCATCAATTAGAAGAAAATTGGATCATGCTTGGAAATCAAAACCTCTGCATATATTACTTCATTAAGTTTAAAGGTTTCAGTGAAACTCCTAGAATAACTTATTAAAATTATTAATCCTAGACAGCCTGCTGTGCAACTAAATACTGACCCAGGCCATCTAGGGCTTGCTACATTAACTCTAAATGCGGCAGCAGTAGTAGTGCCCATTCAGCAGAGTCAAACTCCCTTCGTATCTTAACGAGATGCAGTGCTACAATCATCTACTTAATTTAAGCTATTTATATTTTCATTGGATCTTGGTGGAATCACACTTAACTATAAGCAAATTGTGCTGGCGCATGGCCAAGTGGTTAAGGCGCTCATCTAGTGATTTGAAGGTCGCTAGTTCAAGCCTTGGCTGAGGCAGTGTGTGTGTCCTTGAGCAAGGCACTTAATCACACAGTGCTCTGTGACGACACCGGTGCCAAGCTGTATGGGTCCTAATGCCCTTCCCTTGGACAACATTGGTGTCGTGGAGAGGGGAGACCTGCAGCATGGGCAACTGCTGGTCTTCCATACAACCTTGCCCAGGCCTGCGCCCTGGAAACCTTCAAAGGCGCAAATCCATGGTCTCATGAGACTAACGGATGCCTATTATTACTATAAACAAATTATGTCATCGTGATCATAATGAGCAAAGTCAGCCCGAAACGTCGACTATCTGTTCATTTCCACAGAGGCTGCCTGACCTGCTGACTTCTCCAGCATTTTGAGTGTGTGTTGCTTTGGAATTTTCCAGGAAGGCAAACACAATAATATCAGTAGGTGTTGTAGATGATGGAAGTGTGCAGCAAACCAGTTCTAATGTCTTATAGAGGGTCGCGGTAGTTCAGCGAATGAAAAGGGTGAAGTGGAATATCGTAATTTTGTTGATAAGAATTGAACATGAAGACATAGATTAAGATTGTCAAAATTATATTTCACGTCCTATTTTTTTTGCTACACTGGGAATGGTAAACAGATGGAATAGATTAATTAGAAAATTGTGCAGACAGAAATCCAAGAATCTTTAAAGGATGCTACAATCAGGGAATTTTCTGAATTTTGCAATAAAAGAAAAAAAATGTGGCCCGATAGTATCTCCAGACTAATTAAGTAAAGATGACTTGTTATGAACAATCTGTTTTAAAAAATCAAAAAGGGACTTGGTTATGACAGTATCTTTTGTAGGTAACAGAAGTCCCAATAATAAGAAGCACAATGCTACACACACAAAATGATGGAGGAACTCAGCAGGCCAGATAGCATTATGGAAAAAAATACAGTCAACATTTCAGGCTGAAACCCTTTATCAGGGCTATTGTTCATTTAGATTATAGTCATTTTTATTGCATCTGACCTGTTCCATCCAATTTTTTTTAGATACCTTAGTTTAGGGTTAACTCGAGAAACAAACATAAAAGAGCCAAGGACATAAACCAGATTGACAAGTTATGATGATTTAATTGTTACCTCTCTGGAAGCAATGTAGAGCTTTCAACAAACTTTGACTGGTCAGTTTCCAAAATGATCTCTGGAGCTTCTGTCGTGATTGCAGCCTTTGTCTTATCCTTTTCCTTTCCCTCACTTCCCTCAGTTCTCTGCACTTGATATTCCTCATTCTTTGTGCTTGTTTTAGTCATTTCTTTCCGGTGGTCTTCTGTTGATTTCTGACTCTGTGTGCATTCTTTACTTTCCTTCACTCCCCTTGACGCAAGACATGCCTTTTTCTTGCCGGCGACCCCAGAATTATTTGTCGTCACAGGAGCTCCTTGTGGGTCAACGCATCCCAAATCCTTGTGCTTGGCTGTAGTCTCTGAGGGCTGATGTGGGGGGGTTCCTTCTTTACAATGAAGCCTTGCCTGTCCTTCAGTTAGGACAATGCTCTCTGCATCTTTTAGTTTCTGGCTGTCTTCACATTCATTGCTCCCTGAGTAAGAAATGTTCAACAAAATATACTTCATTTCGTTAATAAACAATATGATCATATTACGGTTATTTAAGATTATACAGAGAGATTGTTATCCAATGTGGATAATTGGCTTCAATGTGGATATATGGTTTCAACATCACTAGTTGGATTTCCATTCAATTCTGCAACGATTTTAAAGGTGAAATTAAAGAAACATATTTTGGAATGTAATCTAAGGAAATGAAAGAGACGGCAGAAAAGTTGAAACATACTGTATATCTGGTGAAAGTGGGCTATGCTGACTTGGCAGCTTTATCAAAATCAATTTCACTGAGAGTTTTGTATTAAACAATGGATAAAGGGTACAGGATTTAACTGGGGCTTGGAATATTTATAGGCAGGTTATATATTTTTATGCATTTCTGAGCACTTAGGTACATGGCTGACAAGCTCAGTATTTATTGCACATCCCCCTTTGCCCCTGAACAGCGCAGCTTTCTAGAACATTTTAGAAATCATTTTCGGAGTCAATCATGTTGCTGAGGTTCTGGAATCACACAAGGGCGAATCTGAGTAGGGATGGTGTATTTCTTCCACATGAGATCAGTGAAAGTTATAAGGGAAGAGGAGTCTACTCTCTCATTCTAGTGACCTGCACTTGCTCAGTACCATAAAGACTTTGTCGAATGGGGAGATGAGCCATTCATTGCAGAGACGAGTCTCTGACCTGGTCTAAGAGCTGGGCATTTACATTGACTTCTAGAGTTGCACAGACACTTATTTCATACTTTATATTTCTCAGGACTTACAAGGAAGCCATTCAACCAATCAAGTCCGTGCATCCACTCCACAACTCCATTTATTTCCTTGTCATAATATAACTCCTTTGATTTATGACTTGGACAGAGAAGTGCTGGTCAATTTAAAGCACCACTGTCTACAATCTCAGTTTCAAGATGAAGCACAAGACCTGATTTAAAGATTTATCTTAATTCAGTATACAATGGTTAATAAATTTCAGATAAAATTAATAAAAGATGGGAAAACAGTTGTGTAAGAATGTATGTATGGTTTAAAGAGATGAATTTCCCCTCTAGGATAGACCCCAAATTGTAATGGTAAGGGGATCTCAGCTGTGGCCATGATGAACTCTAGGGAGTCGTGGTTAGGCTTTTGCATTTGGAGACAAACAAACCTGATCTTAAGTCTTGTCTGTAATTTTTATGTGTTTAATTTATTTAGAGATGGAGTGCGGAACAGGACCTTCCAACCCTTCAAACCACACCACCCAACAACCCCAATTTTTAACCCTAGCTTAATCATGGGACAAGTTACGATGATCAATTAACCTACTAACCAGTCTGTCTTTGGACTTTGGGAGGAAACTAGAGGACCCAGAGAAAACTCACGCATTCCACAGGAAGGGCATGCTGATTCCTTACAGAAGACTTGGGAGTTGAACTCTGAACTCTGGCACCCCACGCATTGCGCTTATCACTACATTGCCATGACACAGCGATTAACAGGAAGGAATAGGAATATTCATCTATGCTGTTTTCCAACATTACAACGAAGTTAGCAATTTCCCTAATGCCATTTTGAACATTCATGGCAATTTCAAAAGAGTATTGGTAGACTTCATCATGTACATTGACTGTGTAAATGCCTGCACTTTTGGAGCCCTATACTGTATCCGCACGCACCTTCTATGTATAAATGTCAAAGTCAGGACGATCAAAACTCACGGATTTCCTACATTCTTGATTTCTGCAAGGCAATTGTAAGTGGTAAAATAGCAGATTTTGCTCATTTCAGGAGAGCTAACTTCAGGGATCCCAAGACAAGGCTGATGCTGTCCCTGAGAACATTACAGATCCTTTGCAACACACATAAAATGCTGGAGAAACTCAGCCGGCCAGGCAGCATCAATGGAAAAGGGCAAACAGTCGACGCTTTGGGTCTCAGCCTGAAGCATTTACTGTTTACTTTTTTCCATAGATGCTACCTGGCCTGCTGACCCTAAGACGTAGGAGCACTTTTGGGCCATCTGGCCCATCGTGTCTGCTCCATCATTCAATCATGGTTGATCCTTTTCTCTCCCTCCTCAGCCCCACTCCCTGGCCTTCTCTCCATAACATTTGATGCCATGTCCAATCATGAACATATCAAACTCTGCCTTAAGTAAACCCAACGACCCAGCCTCCACATCTGCCTGTGGTAACAAATTCCTCAAATTCACCACCCTCTGGCTAAAAAAATTTCTCTGCATTTCTGTTTTAAGTGAACACCCCTCTATCCTGAGTCTCTGCTCTCTTGTCCTAGACTCCCCCATCATGGGAGACATCCTTTCTACATTTACTCTGTCTAGGTCTTTCAACATTCAATGAGATCCCCCATCATCCTTCTAGTGAGTACAGACCCAGAGCCATCAACTGTTCCTCACATGATAACCCTTTCATTCCCACAACCGCCACTGAACCCTCTCTAATGTCAGTGCATCTTTTCTGAGATAAGGAACCCAAAACTGTTTATACTTCTCAAGGTGAGGGCTCACCAGTGCCTTATAAAGCCTCAACATCACATCCCTGTCCTTGTATTCTAGACCTCTTGAAATGAATGCTAACATTGCATTTTCTTTCCTCACCATCAACTCTACCTGCATGTTAACCTTTAGGGTGTTCTGTACAAAAACTCTCAAGTCCCTCTGCATCTCAGATTTTTGGATTTTCACCCCATTTAGAAAATAGTCCACACATTTATTTCTTCTACCAAAGTGCATGACTATGCATTTTCCGACATTGTATTTACTTGCCACTATCTTGCCCATTCTCCTAATCTGTCTAAGTCCTTCTGTGGCCTTCCTGTTTCCTCAACATTACCTGCCCCTCCACCAATCTTCATATCATCTGCAAGCTTGGCAACTAACATCATCTAGCATAAAAAGAAGCGGTCCCAACACTACCCCTGCGGAGCACCACTTGTCACCGGCAGCCGACCAAAAAATATCCTTTTATTCCCACTTGCTACCTCCTACCAATCAGCCAATATTCTAACCATGTCAGGAACTTTCCTGTAATACCATGGACTCTTAACTTAGTAAGCAGCCTCATGTGTGACACCCTGTCAAAATCGCAAATATACAACATTCACTGCATCCCATCTATATACCCTACTTGGAATCTCCTCAAAGAATTCCAACAGGCTCATCAGGCAGGATTTTCCCTTAAGGAAACCATGCTGACTTAATCCTGTCTTGCCCTATGTCACCAAGTACTCCATAACCTTATCCTTAACAATAGACTCCAGCATCTTCCCATCCACTGAGGTCAGACTAGCTGGTCTATAACTCCTTTTCTGCTGCCTCCTTCCTTTCTTAGTGGAGTGACGTTTGCAGTTTTCCAGTCCTCTGGAATCATGCCAGAGTCCAATGATTTTTGTAAGATGATTACTAATGCCTGCTCAATCTCTACTGCTACCTCTTTCAAAGCCCTAGAGAGCAGTTTATTTGGTCCGAGTGACAAATGTACATTTCAGTCTTTCAGCTTTTTGAATACCTTCTCCCTTGTAATAGTAACTGCACTTAATCCTCTTTCCTCATGCCTTTCAACATCTGGCACACTGCTAGTGTCTTCCATAGTGAAGACTGATACTAAATACTTACTCAGTTCATATTCCATCTCCTTGTCCCCCGTTATTATTCCTCTGGGCTCATTTTCTGGCAGTCCTATATCCACTCTCATCTCTTTTTTATCTTTTATATACTTGAAAAACCTTTTTTCTCCTCCTTGGTATTGTTTGCTAACTAGCTTCCATGTTTCAATTTTTCTCTCCTAATGATTCTTTTACTTGCTTTCAGTAGGATTTTAAAAGCTTTCCAATCCTCTATCTTCCCACTGATTTTTGTTTTGTTATACGCTCTTTCTTTTGCTTTGACATTAGTTTTGACTACCCTTGTCAGCCACGGTTGTTCGATTTTGCCATTTGAGTATTTCTTTGATTTTGGAATACATCTATCCTGCACCTTCCTCATTTTTCCCAGAAACCCTGCTATCCCTGCCAGCATCTCCTTCCAATCTACTCTCTCGTACCATGGTAATTTCCTTCACTCCTCTGAAATACTGCTCCGTCAGACTTCACTTTCTTCCTATCAAGTTTCAAGTTGAACTCAGTTATATTTGTGATCATGTCTCCTAAGGGTTCCTTTACTTTAAACTCCCCAATTGCCTCCGGTTCAATACACAACACCCAATCCAGCATAGCTGATCCCTCAGTAGGCTCAATGACAAACTGGTCAACAAAGCCATCTCATAGACATTCATCAAATACACTCTCTTAGGATCTATTACCAACCTGATTCTCCCAATCTACTGTACCTGCTTGTTAAAATCTCCCATGACTATCATAACACTGCCCTTTTGACACGCCTTTTCTATTTTCCGTTGTAATCTGTAGTCCACATCCCAGCTACTATTGGGAGGCCTGTATATAACTGCCATCAGGGTCCTTTTACCCTAGAACCATAGAACATTACAGCACAGAAACAGGCCACTTGGCCCTTCTTGGCTGTGCCAAACTATTTTTCTGCCTAGTCCCACTAACCTGCACACAGACCATATCCCTCCATACACCTCTCATCCATGTACCTGTCCAAGTTTTTCTTAAATGTTAAAAGTGAGCCCACATTTACCACTTCATCTGGCAGCTCATTCCACACTCCCACCATTCTCTGTGTGAAGAAGCCCCCCCTTATGTTCCCTTTAAACTTTTCCCCCTTCACCCTTAACCCATGTCCTCTGTTTTTTTTCTCCCCTAGCCTCAGTGGAAAAAGCCTGCTTGCATTCACTCTATGTATACCAGTCATAACTTTATATACCTCTGTCAAATCTCCCCTCATTCTTCTAAGGTCCAGGGAATAAAGTCCTAACCTATTCAACCTTTCTCTGTAACTCAGTTTTCCAAGTCCTGGCAATATCCTTGTAAACCTTCTCTGCACTCTTTCAACCTTATTAATATCCTTCCTGTAATTTGGTGACCAAAACTGAACACAATACCCCAAATTCAGCCTCACCAATGCCTTATACAACCTCGCCATAACATTCCAACTCTTATACTCAATACTTTGATCTATAAAGACCAATGTACCAAAAGCTCTCTTTACGACCCTATCTACCTGTGACACCACTTTTAGGGAATTTTGTATCTGTATTTCCAGATCCCTCTGTTCTACTGCATTCCTCAATGCCCTACCATTTACCTTGTATGTTCTACCTTGGTTTGTCCTTCCAAAGTGCAATACCTCACACTTGTCTGTAATAAACTCCATCTGCCATTTTTCAGCCCATTTTTCCAGCTGGTCTAAATCCCTCTGCAAGCTTTGAAATCCTTCCTCACTGTCCACTACACCTCCAATCTTTGTGTCATCAGCAAATTTGCTGATCCAATTTACCACATTATCATCCAGATCATTGATAATAGATGACAAATAACAATGGACCCAGCACTGATCCTCATGGCACACCACTCAGAGAAGCAATCCTCCACTACCACTCTCTGGCTTTTTCCATTGAGCCAATGTCTAATCCAATTTACTGCCTCTCCATGTATACCTAGCGACTGAATTTTCCTAGCCAACCTCCCATGCGGGACCTTGTCAAAGGCCTTACTGAAGTCCATGTGGACAACATCCACTGCCTTCCCTTCATTCACTTTCCTTGTAACCACCTCAAAAAACTCTAATAGATTGGTTGAACATGACCTACCACGCACAAAGCCATGTTGACTCTCCCTAATAAGTCCCTGTCTATCCAAATACTTGTAGATCCTATCTCTTAGTACTCCTTCCAATAATTTACCTACTACCGACGTCAAACTTACCGGCCTATAATTTCCCAGATTAATTTTAGAGTCTTTTTTAAACAACGAAACAACATGAGCCACTCTCCAATCCTCCAGCACCTCACCCGTAGATACCGACATTTTAAATATATCTGCCAGGGCCCCTGCAATTTCACACTAGTCTCCTTCAAGGTCCGAGGGAATACCCTGTCAGGTCCTGGAGATTTATCTACTCTGATTTGCCTCAAGATAGCAAGCACCTCCTCCTCCTCAATCTGTATAGGTTCCATGACCTCACTACTTGCTTGCCTTATTTCCATTGACTCCATGCCAGTTTCCTTAGTAAATACAGACGCAAAAATCCCATTTAAGATCTCCCCAATTTCGTTTGGTTCCATACATAGCTGACCACTCTGATCTTCAAGAGGACCAATTTTATCCCTTACTATCCTTTTGCTCTTAATCTACCTGTAGAAGCTCTTTGGATTATCCTTCACCTTGACTGCCAAAGCAACCTCATGTCTTCTTTTAGCCCTCCTGATTTCTTTCTCAAGTTTTTTTTTGCACTTTTTATACTCCTCAAGCACCTTATTTGCTCCCTGTTTCCTATACATGTCATACATCTCTCTCTTCTTCTTTATCAGAGCTCCAATATCCCTTGAGAACCAAGGTTCCTTATTCTTTTTCACTTTACCTTTAATCCTTACAGGAACATACATACTCTGCACTCTCAAAATTTCTCCTTTGAATGCCTTCCACTTACCAAGCACATCCTTGCCAGAGAACAACCAGTCCCAATCCACTCTTTTTAGATCCTTTCTCATTTCTTCAAATTTGGCCTTTTTCCAGTCTAGAACCTCAACCCTAGGACCAGATCTATCTTTATCCATGATCAAGTTGAAACTAATGGTGTTATGATCACTGGAACCAAAGTGTTCCCCTACACACACTTCCATCACCTGTCCTAACTCGTTTCCTAATAGGAGATTTAATATTGCATCCTCTCTAGTTGGTACCTCTATATATTGATTTTGAAAACTTTCCTGAACATATTTTACAAACTCTAACCCGTCTAGACTTTTAACAGTATGGGAGTCCCAATCAATATGCGGAGAATTAAAATCCCCTACTATCACAACTTGATATTTCCTGCAGTTGTTTGCTATGTCTCTGCAGATTTGCTCCTCCAATTCTCATTGACTATTGGGTGGTCTATAATACAACCCGATTGATGTGGTCATACCTTTCCTGTTTCTCAGCTCCACCTATATGGCCTAGGTAGACAAGCCCTCAAATCTGTCTTGCCTGAGCACTGCTGAAACATTTTCTCTGACTAGCAATGCCACCACCAGCACCCCCCCGACCCTTCGTTCCTCTGCCTCTATCACATCTGAAACATCGGAACCCTGGAACATTAAGCTGCCAGTCCTGCCCCTCCTGTAGCCAAGTTTCACTAATGGTTATAATCTCGTAATTCCATGTGTCAATCCACGTCCTCAGCTCATCAGCCTTCCCCACAATACTCCTTGTATTGAAATAGACACACCTCAGAAGATTATTACCACCACACACAACCTTTCTATTTGTGACTTTGCATGAACTTTTACCATCATTTACTTTCACCTCTGCTCCACTATCTGCTCTGGCACTCTGGTTCCCATCCCCCTGCAAATCTAGTTTCTTGCAACCCTTGCAGTTTCTTAACTCAATCCACAAGGATTCAACATCTTCCGATCTTATGTCACATCTTTCTAATGATTTGATGCCATTCTTTACCAGCAGAGCCACGCTACCCCCTCTGCCTACCTTCCTATCCCTCTAGTACAACCCGTGTAACCTTGGACATTCAACTCCCAACTACAACCATCCTTCAGCCATGATTCAGTGATGGCCACAACATCATACCTGACAATCTGTAAAAGTGCAACAAGATCATCCACTTCATTTCTTATACTCTGTGCATTGATGTATAACATCTTGAGTACTGCTTTTGCTACCCTCTTTGATTCTGCATCCCTAATTCACTGATACTCACCCTGCTGGCTGCAATTTTGTCCTGTCATCTGCCTGCCCTTCCTGACAGTCTGACTGCATGCTATCTTTGCTTTTTTTACCATCTGTCCTATCCTGAGTCCCTTCACTCTGGTCCCATTCCCTGCCAAATTAGTTTGAACCCTCCCCAACAGCTCTAATAAGATTTCCTCCAGCACTTTTTGTGTGTTGCTCGGGTTTCCAGCATCTGCAGTTTTTCCCTTTTTACAGATATGTTGCAGTTGTTCGGTACTGAACATTTCTCTGTGATCTCAGAGAACATACATATAAGCTCATGCTAGCTCCTGCACTGTTCTCAAAAAGTCAATTTTCTTTCCAATAATTACAATTATATCTAAGAACTGCTTCCTGACAAGAGAGCTGTGAGATAATGCAGAGAAGGCACATCACGCCTCAGATATCTTTCTTATTTCTGATTCAACAAACATTAAATAGCCTCTATTTTTGCATGATTTCTTCTGGCCATTAAGATCTTAGGGAAGCCTGCTGAAATTCCTTTGGAGTTCAAGACTGTGATTCCAGTCTAGGCTGAATTTAGATTGACCGTCATACATCAATCGGCCCAGGACTGCAGGAGATGTGACTGTCCCTTTAAATGATATTCACATGGAGTTTTTTCATTATTAAAATATGCTATTTTGTGAGTGAATGGTAGGGTTCCAGCCAATAGTGTTAGAAAATTTCACAGAAGATGAAGTTTAAGCTTGTACAGCTGTTAATGTCATTCGGTGAGTTGGATGCCAGAAAATCAATGCTGGGGCACACAAAGCTCACCATACAACAATAATAATTAGATCTGACTCTTCTAGTAACATCTGCAAAATCGGCTGATTCCACATTAATATGATTTTCATCTAAAGTATACTTCTGCTGAAGATACTTTGATGAATTTTTAGGCCCATAGGTTTTACAAGGATTTTCTGAAGGTATAAAATGGTTTGTCCAAAGGCAAACTTAAAACTTCCTAAAACAGCAGTTACTATATTGGTTGTAGATTCCTAGTTGTGGTAATTATTGATAGTTAATACCTTGTTGGCAAAATACTTTAAAAGTTGTCTTTCTCTAACACATACGCATACTCAGTGGCCAGTTCTTTAGGTACACTTCTGCACCTGTTCGTAAATACAAATATCTAATCAGCCAATCATATGGCAGCAACTCAATGCATAAAAGCATGCAGACATAGTCAAGACATTCAATTGCTGTTCAGGCCAAACATCAGAATGGGGAAGGTATGTGATCTAAGTGACTTTGACCATGGAAGTATTGTTGTCAGACAGGGTGGTTGGAGCATCTCAGAAACTGCTGATCTCCTGGGATTTTCATGCACAACAGACTCCAGAGTGTCCAGAGAATAGTATGAAAAACCAAAAAAACATACAGTGAGTAGCATTCTGTGGGCGAAGATGCCTTGTTAATGAGAGAGATCAGAGGAGAGTGGCCAGGCTGTTTCAAGCTGACAAGGAAAGTGACAGTAACTCAGGAGACCACATGTTACAACGGTGGTGTGTAGAAGAGCATCTCTGAATGCACATCTCAACAAACCTTGCAGTGGAGGGGCTACAGCAGCAGAAGACCACAAACAGAATCAGGCTAAAATGTATTCTACTGTAAATAAGTAAAGAGATAGCTCAAGTGCATTACTTTGCTGAGAAATTGTGCTATGACCAGTTAATTTTCATAGTAAATCCAGGTTAATATACAAATCAGTTCTGACTAAGTATGCCACATTCATTTAAAGATTTAGTACATTGAATTATATGGACTTGGCACATGATGACTTCAATTTAATACATACATGCACCAGGCTGTAAGTGTACAACTATAACGCCAAACTTAAACCTGTTCACTAATTCTCATAACGTATGTGCTGTGTCTGTACCTTCAAACACTTCTCTGCTTATCTGTACTTGGATTCCTCTGTTGCTAAATCCACATTTGGCTTTGGCATCTTTTTCTTCAACTTTAGTCTTTGCCTGTTAAGAAAAAGTTTTACAACATGATACTACAACAAGCAGAAGATGAAATGAGAAAACCTCTAGCTTTTCTTTGTGTTCCTGGTTGGTCTGGAAGGTGGTAACATTAAGTGAGTGTGGAGGAATGGTGAAGCTGGGTTAAATTGCTGGATCAAGTTGTTGTTCCTTTTCACACCTTGAAGCTCATAGAGCAGCATTTTTTTTGCCATTTCTATAGCATTTAAATGTTTTTTTATACATTTGCTAACTCGATGCTCAACCCAGCAAAGGAAAGCGTGCGAGGAGCTGGCCAGATTCGAACCCATGACCATTTGCCTCAAAGTCTGTTGCCACTGCACCACCTGCCAGCTAACGATCAGGAGACTGTTGTTAATTGGAGAGGACGGCAGCTGTGATTGGGGAGTACTGTTGGAAATGGTCTGGTCGAGACCTGTATTCTTTGACTATGAGACTGAATGGGACACTTTTCATCTACATGGGTGCATATTACAGCTAGCACCCTTTAGATCCCATTACATACAATGTGCACCAAAAAACTGGGTCTATACACAGCCAAAGGTCTATTCCTGGCATAAGCACAGCTGTCCAATTTTTTGACCTTTATCTGTATGGCGTGCCATGCCTGTATGGCTCACAATAGACATGCACTGCCTCTTTGAAGGTTATTTAACAATTGAGGAGCAGGTGTTACCAGCCCAAATTTCCAGAATGCTGTAATTCACAGCCTTGCAGACTCAAAACTAAGGGAGATGTACTTGCCATTGTGGGAATGTAGTGAAGATTTTAGTAGGCCACTTTCTGCAGGGGCTGTAAAAGGAGATTTTGTCTAAGGAGCTGTATTGTTCAGAGCTTAGAAGGATGAAAGATCTCATTGAAACTCTTGAACCGGTGGGGATAACTTCACTTGCCTCATCAGTGAACCATTCCCACAACCTATGAACTCACTTTCTAGGACTCTACATCTCATGTTCTTGATATTTATTGCTTAATTATTAATTTTTTTCTTATGTATTTGCACAGTTTGTTATTTTCTGCACATTTGTTATCTGCCCTGTTATCTGTCTTTCACTGGTTCTATTATGGTTATTGGATTTACTGAGTACTTTAATAATAAATTTACTTCGAACTTTGAAATAAAATTCTTTAAAAATGGGTCTTTCCCCAGCTGATGAGTATAGAACCAGGGGTCACAGTGTGAGAATCAGGGGTAGGCTATATGACACTGAGATGAAAGGAAATTTCTTCACTCAGTAGCTGGGGTACCTTTGTGACATACAATGCAGGATCAGAAACCAGTCATTTTGTATGAGAACATCTTGCTTTTAAAGAGTCGCAGCACTGGCCTGTTCACCAAATATCCCAAGACAGGCAAGTAACAAAAGACTGTAAGTGACACATTGGAACTTGCCAGGGCTGGTACAAAATGAAAGATTCATGATCTTTGTCCCCCTACTCTTGGTAGACGTCTGCATCACATCAAAATGGAGAGAGATATTCAGTCCTTCTACAAAGGCTGTAACATGATAGTCCAGAATTTCCAACCAATGTGAAGTCACATGGGCTTACCGTTGTCTATGTGCTCAGTCCAAATTTATCTTTAGTGGTTTCTGTACCAACTTGCTATGAAGTTCCAGCCTAATCATCAGTAGGAAGACATCGTAGGCAACCAGACCTCAGACACGTAAATATCTTCATGTAGGGGTGGGGAAACTCCCCCATGGACAGTCCGAAGCCCGGCTGTAAAAGAAGAGTCACTAACCACTCCATCCCATAAAGCCCTGGTGCTACAGAAGTGCCAACAGAACCTCCACAGACCTCATCCCTGGGAAAAGAAGGATACACCAGAAAGATGGGCTACACCTGGGAATACTTGAAAGACTGGCCAGGACAGAGGACTCTGGCGATCTGCTGTCAGTGGTCTATGCCCCAGTAGGGCTGATGGGTTTAAGAAGAAGAAGGGTCTTGGAGGGTTGAATAAGTTCCAATCACAAAACAAAATCACTTTCACAGCCAACCTAAGCCACATCCTCTGGCTTGCTGGTTACCAAAGCCATAAAAACTGGACTTCATCTAAATGCCTCTGATAGTCAAAAACATTCAAAATGTATAAAGTAAACAGATAATTAAAATATTCAATGACTAACATTTTCTGAAAAATAAAACTGAAGCCTCAAAAAACTTAATAGCAATTAAAGATTTTAAATGAACATAATCAATTTAAAAATGTAAACAAATATTTGTCTCTGTCTGTCACAGTCATTCTTCACCATTCAAAGGAGTGAAGAGGTGATTTCTTCACTGGGTCAAACCTGCTACAGTATTTCGTGTTTCAATGTTTCCTGTATTAATGTTTCACCGATGGATTCAAATGAATCCAGCACTGGCACACAGTCAGGAAAACGCTGGCCAGTAATGTGAAGGATTATACATTTGTATACACAGACACAGTTATGAATTCTAAAAATTGATGACATTTACATATGGAAATGGAAAAAAAATGTGCATAGAACTGCTAACATTCCCCACTAATCTAGGCCAATAAGTTATATAAATCACTAGATCCACAGCTTCTTTGGTTCAGGTTATACTTGATGAACTAAAATGAAGCTTCAGACAAAGACAATGTACATCAAAGAAAAAATTAGACCAGTTTCCATATTAGATGGGGTAAGAATGCAGAATATGTTAACTGGTCATTAAAAGTACATACAGTAGTCACATCTTACAATTCTGTGCTTAATTTAATTAATGAGGGGAGGTCATTTAGCATATCATGACAATCCCAGCCCCAATTGAGCAATCCTATCAGTCCTTCTCTGTACTTTCCGTACCCCTGTAACTTACTCTCTTTCACCCATACCTATCAATTCTGCTGTGATTTTTTAAAACATTAATATACATTGAAAGCTAATTTATAATTGTCATTTTACAATATACAGTACCATGATATCTTCCAGAAATAGAAGGAAATCTGAGCACCCAAGGGAAGGCTACTCAGTCACAGTGAGAAGATGCAGATTTGTTAACTTTTATTTCTCTGTATAAATGCTTTCTGGCCTGCTGAGTATTCTGAACATTTTGTTTTACTTCAGATGTCCACAATTTTCAGTGATTTGTCTGTTCTAGTATACGTACAACAAAGCCAGGTGCATTGCAATACTTTAATCAACGACTTCACTAATTACTTTTTTTAGACCTATAGTATAATTTGAATACAGTCTCAAAGTTATCATGTAACAAAACTCCTCTTGAGCACACATCATAATTTTTACATGTTAAAAATAATCTCTCTCTAGATAATTTCTTTCTGCACTAATTCTTTAAATTTTGGGGACATGCTATAAAGTTCTGATTTTGTCTTCAGTCATTGGTTTACAAATAGTAAGGACCTTGATCACAACAGGATTGGGCCAGTACAGAAACCGTGTATTCAAGTTATTAATTTTGGTACAGAAAAGAATATAGTATGGTATAAATAACACCATTTCACACAAGGAAATACCCATGACTTCCCCATTTCTGTTGAAACAAAGGCAACTGTGGGGATAATTTTGATTTTGTTGGAGAAATGTAAAACAGTCCCTTTTTCTAGCCAAAGTCAAAGTCATTTACTTAACTCGTATTACTTTACATAATATAAGTGATAAATTCTTCAGTCATAAGTGCACAGTTAATGAGTAGATATTATAAAGAATTTTCATTCTACACATTGCTTGTTCATTAAGTTATCTTTATTTTACAATTGTTTTTAATAAAGTGACTGACCTCTGAAAATTCTGTTAGGTTTCCTTTTTTCCAAGGTACTGTTCCTTTAAGAATAAACTGTATTATGTGAGAATTTTTGAAGGTTTCACCCACAAAATGAATGGCTTTATCAACAGCTGACACCATTTTCTCAATGCCTTCTAACTTCTCCTTTTGCTTTGTTGTGCCTTCCTGTACCGATGTAACCAGCTTGAGCAGTTCCATGAATAAAGGCTTCACCTCTGATTGACTGAGGCAGTCAGCATGTTGCAAGAAATTAATGTTACCTTTCTTCTCACCCACCACTTCATTGGTGCCTTTTAATGTTTTTAGTATAACAATGTTCTTTTCCAAGTCACACATTTCCTGAGACATATCCTCCAATTTCCTAAGAACTTGTCTTTGGAAGTTTGCTATTTGATCTACCTTTTCATTAAGAAGATTCAGTTTCCCATCCATTGTGCTTAGATTATTGGCAACACTGCTTTGATTTGCACTAGATGGTTTCTTTACTTGAACAATAGACTCACTTTTATTCTGAGAGTCAGGATTACTTCCTTCATACATTCTGGCCAAACAAGTGGTCAGGGAGACTTGCGCACTCATGTTTGCAAAAACAAAGATGAAAGAAAAGAGATTTCCAAAACAAATCAGCTCACACTTTATGACATTGCCTCCTCAATAAATAATTTCCAAATCAAAACGATCCACTGAGTTCATAAAGTTTTGTTTTTTGTCTACTAGTCTCTGGCTTGATTATGTTGTCAGAAGAGAATATTGGTATCTGCTTTAACTTTGTCTTTGAGCTCCACAGTTCTCTGTCACTACTACCCCTCACAGAGTCTTAAATAACCTGGCCTGCTTTATGTAATCTGAATTCTTCTTTGCCCTTTGACGTCACTGAAATGTTTCTGGGTGATTAGCATATTTTTGCTTGAGAATCTGATGATAAGCATGTCATCTGTCGAAGTAACGAATCATGGGTCTTTTATTTATAAAAACCATAAAGACCTATACATTTGAAGTAATTTGTTTTAAAATGTTGCACTATTCACAATTACAACCTTAAGATGAAGTACAAAGGATTAGCTGATTCATATATGCAACAATTTACAAGTGATGAAGGATATATGTTCTCAAATGGTAATGTATCTAGTGACCTGATGCCTGCTGCCAGATGAGACAGAAATAGATGGTGATGACAATTGCATTATTTTTTTTCACTGTCACATGCCTCTAATACTTCAGACTTGGTTGTAGGATAAATTTATATTAAGGAGCATTCTGAGTATTGCTTTAAACTCCCCTGAACTAACACAAGGTGCAAACTTCCATTTGAATGTTATCTCAGACACAATGTAATGTAATATCCAAAACCGTTTTGAATGGTTTGCAATTTTCCATTTCTCTCACATTCTGAGGAACGACCACGGTACCAGTATTCTTGTAAGGACCAACTTTATTTGTTGCATACATTTACAAGTTAAATTCCTGTGATGTGTTGGAGTTACATACAACAAAAACAGCTACATTCAATAAATTATACAGAATAAAGAATGATGTACAAATAAAGTTAGAAGTGCAGATATGGAATAAAATGTGCAGAAATATGTACCAACACTATAAAAAGTGGTTTAAAGTGCAGTGACTGAGATAATAGATAGAGAGATGTGTGAGGGGTGGGGGTAATTAGAAGGCTTGATGTTTCCTAAGTATCAAAATTACCTATAAACCGTTTAACTGATAATACAGCTTATCCAGCTCGTATTTTACAAGATCCTAGCAATGCTCACTTAGAAAGAATCTAGGTTGCACCTAGAATGCATATAGATTACAAGTATCAAGGTCTTCTTGAAGAGAAAAACAGAGGGAGCAGATACATTGTTTAATCAGTTCTACAGGTATACCCCTCAACCATCAGGCTTTTGAATAAAAGGGTTTACCTGGCCCATCATTGAAATGTTTCCACAACCAATTATCTCAATTTAAAGACTATTTATCTCTTTATCTCATGTTCTCATTATTTATTGCTATTTATTTATATCTGCTTTTGCAGTTTGCTGTCTTCTGTAATCTGGTTGATCTTTCATTGACCCTGTTTATAGTTACTGCTCTTTTGATTAGCTGAGTATGCCCACAAGAAAACAAATCTCAGGGTCGTATATGGTGACACATATGTACTTTGATAATAAAATTTACTTTTGAACTTTTTTATTTGTTTGGTCATGATATCCTGTTTCTCAGAGTACAAATTTATGGCTGGGATCCCTACATTTTAACAATAATGACTGGTGTAAAGATTTTTGGATCATCCTGAAATTATGAAGAAAGCTATGTAAATACAAACTTTCTCTTTGAACAAATTTCAATGGACACAAGAAAGCATTCAACATTATTTAAACTTAGTGTAAGGAACTTGTATTACAGTTCCAATCAATGAAAAATAGTGAATGCAATATCCTTTTATTAATTGTTATGTTCATCGATGGATACACGTACTTGATCAACTTTTCTTTCTTTTCTTTTTAAATCTTTTTATTGAATAAGTATACAAAAAGGTAAGCCATATAGGCACTAATACACTGTTAGAATATAATAAAATTACAGGAGATATTAATACAAAAAAAATGATACAAACAATGTAATTTAAACATAACGTACCAAGGTAACATAATAGAATACTAATTTTTATATATATATCAATAGAGAAAAGGAAAAAAAAACCCAAAAAAAAACCCACCGTGCAACTAACTAAAAGCAAAGCAAGGCAATGGGCTAACTTGAAACCAAACAGAGTTAAAAAAACTTAAAATCACGTCCTCAATCCCGACCTCCATTAAAAACAGTAAAAAAAAACAAGGGGGGTATATTTTACATTAGATGAAAATATTGAATAAAAGACCTCCAGGTCTGTTCAAATTTAAATGAGGAGTCATAAAGATTGCTTCTAATTTTCTCCAAATTCAAGCATAATATCGTCTGAGAAAACCAAAAAAAGGTAGTTGGAGCATTAAGCTCTTTCCAATGTTGTAAGATACATCTTTTCGCCATTAAAGTAAGAAATGCAATCATTCTACGGGCTGAAGGAGAAAGGTTACTGGAAATTTTAGGTAGTCCAAAGATAGCAGTAATAGGGTGAGGAGAGATATCTATATTCAATACCTTGGAGATAATATTAAAAATGTCTCTCCAAAAAGTTTCCAGAGTAGGACAAGACCAAAACATATGAGTTAAAGAGGCTATCTGCCCCGGACATCTATCACAAAAAGGATTAATATGAGAATAAAAGCGTGCTAATTTATCTTTGGACATATGTGCTCTATGAACAACTTTAAATTGAATTAGGGAATGTTTAGCACAGATAGAGGAAGTATTGACTAATTGTAAAATCTGCCCCCAATCATCCACGGAAATAATAGATCCCAATTCTTGTTCCCAATCTGACCTAATCTTATCAAATGGAGCTTTCCTAAGTTTCATAATAATATTATAAATAATAGCCGATGCACCTTTCTGACATGGATTAAGGTTAATTACAGTATCTAAAATGTATGTAGGAGGAAGCATTGGAAAGGAAGAAAGTATAGTACTTAGGAAATTTCTAACTTGTAGATATCTAAAAAAATGTATTCTTGATAAATTATATTTATTAGATAATTGTTCAAAAGACATAAGGGAACCATCTAAAAATAAATCCAAAAACCGTGAAATACCCTTAGTCTTCCAAATTTGAAAAGCACGATCCGTAAAAGAGGGAGGAAAAAATATGTTACCTAAAATAGGAATCGCTAGCCCAAATTGGTTAAGATCAAAAAATTTTCTGAATTGAAACCAAATACGTAAGGTATATTTAACTATCGGGTTAGACACCTGTTTAAGGCGTTTCAAATCAAAAGGAAGAGAGGAACCTAAAATAGAGCCAAGTGTATAGCCCTGAACAGATTGTAATTCCAATGCTACCCATTTAGGAATGGATAGTATATCCTGGTCAAGTAACCAAAATTTCATATGTCGAATATTAATTGCCCAATAATAAAATCTAAAGTTAGGTAATGCTAAGCCTCCATCTCTCTTAGCTTTCTGTAAATGTATTTTACCCAGTCTCGGGTTTTTATTTTGCCAAATAAATGAAGAAATTTTGGAGTCAACTTTATCAAAAAAAGATTTTGGAACAAAAATTAGTAATGCCTGAAATATATATAAAAATTTTGGCAAAAAAAAAGGTCAACTTTTATTATATTGTAGCTTCATTGTAAATTGCTATTGCTTATCTTTTTCTTTTATTATACTACCTTATGAAATGAATACTACCACATCAATCCAAACATGGGTTCTTAAAGAATCAATTATTCTTTAAAATTTGGCAATTAGTGTTTTAAGATGGTGATGCATTTGTCATTTATCTAATAAACCAAATGCAAAGATTTCTGTTTTGGTCCTCGATCACAGTCTTTCTAGAGAGACTTCTAGAAAAGTTACTTATTGTGCTATTTCTGAGTATGAGAGAAATACTTCTGAACCGTTAGTTTCAAAGGATTCATTTCTAATTCTTTTAAAACTTATAATATTAAACTTTGGGTTCTGTGTTACTTAACTTATTTGCTTCAATGTCACTCCCTTAAGTGATCTTAGTACCTTAGTTTCATACAAGTTCACTCAAACTACCCCATCTGAGAACAAGTAAACATAGTGAGCCATAGCTATGAGAAAATTCACTTTGTTGAATCAATAAGTATTGGTTATATTCAAAGAATAAGACAAGTCAGAACAGACTATCCACCTTACATTTGTTGCCTTGCTTGGCTTGTGCTAACCAATTCCTAACTCTGCATACACTGTATCCTTCATGTAGCCAGTTTTGACCCTCAGTTAATAAAATCTGCAGATACTGGAAATCCAAAGCAACACACACAACTTGCTGGAGCAACTCAGCAGACCGGGCAGTATCTATGGAAAAGAGTCTTGAAGAAGGGTCTCGGCCCGAAACATCAACCGTTTACTCTCTTCCATAGATGCTGCCTGGCCTGCTGAGTTCCTCCAGCATTTTGGGTGTGCTGCTGACCCTCAGAGCTGGGCAGTTTCTGATTCTAAAAATCTGTCTGCTTTATGACTCTGTTGGATCAAAAACTAGCAACATGAAAGTTGTGAGTAGATTGATTAATTGTTATTCAAAAGTTTCTGTAAGAAGAAGAAAGAAAGAAGAAAAATTATATTTACTGTCAATAAAATGACACCAAGGCTAACTTATTTTTCATCTATTTTCTTACATTCCCCATTTCTTCTTAATGGGCCCAAGATTAAAAAACAAAGTAATACTTTCCCCAATTGTTCTGAATGGAAAATGGGCCAATGAAGAAATGTTAGCTTGATTTCACAGCGCTCCATTCAATCATTCGGAACAGCTTTGAGTATTGTTTGTGATTCGTTCCCTCAAAGGGTCTTCCTTAATATCCAGGAGAGCAACACACAGATAATGTTGGAGGAACTCAGCAAACCAGGTAGCGTCTATGGAGAGGAACGAGCAGTCAATGTTTCAGGCAGAGACAATTCTTCAGGATAAGATGCTGCCTGACTTGCTGAGTTTCTCCAGCATTTTGTGTGTGTTTCTCAAGCTTTTTAGCATTTGCAGAATCTCTTAATGCCAAGAGTTTTGTTCTGAGTCTCCATTATTGGACATTAAGTTTTGCAGTAACCATGGCAACCTCCTCCCACTCTCAGTAGGCTTTGGTATTCCTATTACTTACTGTCCAACAAGCATATGAACTGCAATTCTACTAAACCATTGGAGAGCCATATTTTGTCATGGTATTTCCCTTCCACTTGGATATGTAAATCATGTTTTATCTTATTACATTAGGGCCACTAATTTATATTTCTATCAGCACGGTGATCACAACAGCTACAAATAAGTATAATAGAATTTGCTGCACTTGACACATGTTCTCCATACTCGGTAAGCACGGATGTCAAGCAATAGAGAGATGGCCAATAGGATTTGGGTGGAGCTTTGCAGATGGAATTTAATCTTGACAAGTGTGAGGTGCTGCATTTTGGAAAGTCAGATAGGGGTTGGATATGTAGTATATAGTAAATGGCCAGAATGCTGATGAATAGAGAGACCTTGGCAGACATCCCACCTCTCCCGGAAGTTTTGGGAGTCTCCTGCATATTGATAGTGGCTCCCTGATGCCTGCAAATTATATACAATATCCTGGAAATTGCTTTTTTTGAGGGCGAGTGAGAGAGAGAGAGAGAGAGCAAGAGAGAGAGCAAGCGAGAGCGCGCCATGGCGGAGTGTTCCAAAAAAAGAAAATATAAAACATACGTCACCCAGACTACACTAAAGTGTACCCCTGCCTAATAGGGGTCAAAAATAATGACAGTGTTGCTCACTGCACTGTTTGCAACAGTGAGTTTTCTATTGCCCATGGTGGGTTAAGACTGTAAAAGACATGTTGAGGTGAGTTTAACAGGTGTCATTCGTTCATTAGCATAGCTAACGTTATTTAAACTAGCTGGGACATCCCACCTCTCCCGCAAGTTCGGGAGTCTCCCGCAAATTGATGATGCTACCTACCTGAAATGAGTTTTTGCAGGGTGGGATGTCTGCCTTGGGGTTCAAGTCCACTGATCCCAGAAAGTGGTATTATAGGAAGATAGGGTGGTGTACATGGCACGTGGCATGCTTGCCTTCATAGGAAAAGGCCGAGAATATAATTTATTTCATTATATTTATAGCACGTCACACTGGCTGGCAACCTACCAATGTAACCCTAGCCTAATCAGAGGACACTTTCCAATGACCAATTCACCAACTAACCGATACATCTTTGGAATGGAGGAGGAAACCGGAACACCCAAAGGAAACCCACATGCTCATGGGAAGGGCATACAAACTTCTTACAGACGGCGTTAGATTTGAACTCCGAGCTCCAAAGCCCCGAGCTGTAATAGCATTGCACCAACTGCTGTGCTACTGTGTCACCCCTACAGATAAGTGAGAAGTTAGCTACAACTGTGTTGTTTGCAAAACTGGCTGCCACATTATAGGAAAGACATGATTGCACTGGCCTATGTCCAGAGGAGATTCACGATAATGTTAGCTGGATTAGAGGAATTTAGTTATGAGCGGGAAACTGGATAGGCTGGGTTTGTTACCCTTGGAGTGAAAAAGGCTGAGGGGTGAACTGATAGAAGTTTACTATAGTAGTAGATGGAGTGTATTCTGCCTGGAGGTCGGTGACTAGTAGTGTTTCTCAGGGATCTGTTTTGGGAGCCCTGCTCCTTGTGGTTTTTATGAATGATCTGGATGAGGAAGTGATATGGTGAGGTAGTAAGTTTGCAGATGACACAAAGGTTGGCGATATTGTGGATAGTGTCAAAAGTTGTCATAAGTTACAATGGGACAGTGTGAGAGTGGGGATTTGAACCTCTAGCTTGTCGAAGCTTCAGCAAGTAGAGGCTTGAGTGAGAAATGGTGACAAGCTGGAGGTATATTTTTTGAAGTTTATTTATTGTTTCCTTCTTTATAATTGCACGGTTAGAGCAGTAGTGATGCCAGGCAGAACGGTAGAACGCTCCTCTTGTGGGATGTAGGAAGGCAGGGAGACCTCCAGTGTCCATGACGACTTTCCAGGTCAGAAGAGCATCCAGCTGCAGTTTCTAACAATCTGTATTAAGGAGCTGGAGCTGGAACTGGATGAACTCTGGATCATTTGGGAGGCTGAAGGGGTGATAGACAGGACACATACAGAGGTAGTTACAGAGGCACTACAGAGGCAGGACAGAGGAAACTGGGTGACAAGTCAGGAAGGTGAAAGGGGTTAAACAGCCAGTGCAGAACACCCCTATGGGCATCACCTCAACAACTGGTATACCACTTCCGATACTGTTGGGGGGGAGGGAAAGATCTAGCAGAGGAAAGTCACAGCAATCAGGTCTCTGGAACTGAGTCTGGCTGTGCGGCTCAGAAGCCAAGGCGTGAGGAGGGGCAAGCTGTGGCAATAGGGGATTCGTTAGGGGAGCAGAAAGGAGGCTGTGTGGAAGAGGATGACTCCTGGATGGTATGTTGCCTCCTGGATGCCAGGGGTGTTTAGGCAGACATATAGATAGGCAATACGTAAAAGCTCACAGTTCTAATATGGGCAAGTGGGATCAGTGTACATGGGCCAGAAGGTCAACTTGGATATTGGAACTTGCAATATAGAACGGATTAAGGCCCAAGGAGTCCATGCTGACTACTGGGTACATCTATGTTCCCTTAGCACAGCTCTGTACAATGAGAAAAAGCACTTAATAACTTTCGCTCACAGCTTAAAAAGCGCAGGCACAACATTGGTGATCCAAGATAAATGGTGAGCCAAAGGGTTTGTTTCTGTGCTATATAACCCTCTGATTCTAGATGCCATCGTGAGTACCAGAAATTCATTGGATGGAAAATGACAAAGTACCAACATGAATTTATTGGGATTTGAAAGAAAAAGGATCCAACAGAAGCAGGAATATTTCTGTCTCACAGTTCAACTCATCCTCTATTTTTATGAATTATTTTGATTCATGCCATCGGTTATTCCTACTTGAAAGAGGAAACATATATTTCCCTAATTGACTGAATGTGTCAGCATATACAGGCACAAACAAGTAGAAATTCTGACTGGAGTTAAATTGCATGAAAAGCCAACGGGAATTTGTTGACAGACTGGCCTTGTCCATACATCACTGCCCTGCAATATCAGTCTTCCATGGGAAGAATTACTACCATACAATATTGCAAGTTAACCTGTTTTGTTATGAGCTGCACTGTGCATGGACAGTCAACCCAGCCTCTCTGTTGTTTCCAAAGGAGGCATTAGTGATGTCAAAGAATTTCACACCTAACCGTTACAAGGTTAGAACTGTTACACAAGCAAGCATATTCAAAATGGGACTATTCAATATATGTAGTTCTTCAATTAGTCAAATGCCAGAGATCAACATTCTTATCTTACTGGAGAAATGCTTGGGGAATGCAGAATCCAAACCATTTGCATTGACGTGACTTTTGCATTCCAGCCTGAGTGATCTGAATGTTATCACGACAGGCAAATCCCTTGAAAGGTCCCAGGCGATTAAGGGGAACCATCAAGATTCAACTCCTGTATTAGTGATCGACTGAGTCCATTTATTTTTACTCAGAAATCATTGCAATACTTTTTAAAATTATTAACTGAACTTAATATAGTGAACATTACTAAGTCAAGCAAGCAGAAAAATTATAGCCTGTATATTTTCTAACTGGATAATCATCCCCATATTTTTCTCCAATATATTTGCTCAACAGAGGCTACTTATTCATGGAAGAGATGACAGCAACGAATTCTGTTTTCAAACACAGGTAATGTGTTTTCACGAGGAAGTAGTGAACAGTCAACATTACAAATTAATTTTTTTAGGGAAATTGGCGTAAACATGACTCTGCAACCTAACCTAAGATGAACTAACCTTTGTTCACTTTATGTTGGAGCCAAATTTCAGGATTGCCCCCAAAGAAAGATAACTGTAACCTGAACAGCTGCCAGTAAAATGTTGGTTGTGCACCCTGCCTGATTTTGCACTCCACTAAAGCCAGTGGACATAATATTACGCGAACACAAGGAAATCTGCAGATGCTGGAAATTCAAGCAACACACATCAAAGTTGCTGGTGAACGCAGCAGACCAGGCAGCATCTCTAGGAAGAGGTACAGTCGACGTTTCAGGCCGAGACCCTTCGTCAGGACTAAATGAAAGAAGAGCTAGTAAGAGATTTGAAAATGGGAGGGGGAGGGGGAGATCCGAAATGATAGGAGAAGACAGGAGGGGGAGGGATGGAGCCAAGAGCTGGATAGGTGATAGGCAAAAGGGATATGAGAGAATCATGGGAAAGGAGGCCCAAGGAGAAAGAAAAGAGGGAGGGGGGAAAACCCAGAGGATGGGCAAGGGGTATAGTGAGAGGGACGGGGGGGGGGTGAAATAGGAGAGAGAGAAAAAGAATGTGTGTATATAAATAAATAAATAACGGATGGGGTACGAGGGGGAGGTGGGGCATTAGCAGAAGTTTGAGAAGTCAATGTTCATGCCATCAGGTTGGAGGCTACCCAGACGGAATATAAGGTGCTGTTCCTCCAACCTGAGTGTGGCTTCATCTTTACAGTAGAGGAGGCCGTGGCTAGACATATCAGAATGGGAATGGGATGTGGAATTAAAATGTGTGGCCACTGGGAGATCCTGCTTTCTCTGGCGGACAGAGCATAGGTGTTCAGGTGTTCAGGATATAATATTAAATAGGCAAAAGCAGTTTTTCATCAAATCCCTTTTTTTACCTCCAGCTGAATTGTATCAATACAGCACGGGTGCACCACAAGGCTGTGTGCTTAGCCTCCTGTTCAACTCACTTGGTACCTATTGCATGGCTCAGTATAGCTCCAATGCCGTATTTATTTAAGATTGCTGTTGCTGGCTGAATCAATTGTGGTGACAAATCGGCATATAGGAGAGAGATTGGAAATCCGGCTGAGCTGTGCCACAACAACTCGGCAAACCCAAAGAGCTGATTACTGACCACGGGAGGTTAAGCAACTGCAAGTCCTCATCAGTGAACGAGGGGTGGAAAGGGTCAGTATCTTTAAATTCCTGGGCGTTCACATATCAGAGGATCTGTCCTGGGACCAGCACATGAGTGCCATCACAAAGGATCGCGTAGAATCAGCAGGTCACCAAAATCTTTGGCGGACTGCTATAAATGGTTGCCTGACGGCTGGGTGAAACACGAGTGCTCTGGAATGGTAAAGACTACAAAAGGTGGTGGGCATAGCCCAATCTATCACAGGTGAAGCCCCCCCCCACCACTTAATACATTTACACAGAGCACTGCCACAAGAAAGCAGCATCCACCATCAAAGGCTCCCACCATTCAGGCCATGCTGTCCTCTTATGTACTACCATCAGGCAGGAGGTCTCACACCATCAGGTTCAGGAGGAGCAATTGCCCTACGTCAAGCTCCTGAACCAGCACGGATAACTTCATTGCCCGCGACTCTGAACTGATTCTACGACCTACAGCCTCACTTTCAAGAACCCTTTAGTCTCATTATTTTAGATTATGAGGACAGTCAGTCCTCGTTTATTGTCATTTAGAAATGCATGCACTGTTTTTAATTGCACTGTTTGCCTTCTTTTGTACATTGTTTGTTTGTCAGCCTTCGTTTATGTGTGGTTTCTGTAAATTCTATTGTATTTCTTTTTCCTGTAAATGCCTGCAAGAAAATGAATCTCAAGGCAGTATACAGTAACTCTAATAATAAATTTACTTTGAACTTTGAATTTTGAACAAAATTAACTGGGATTTTTTTTCTCTGCCGAGGTTTAGCAAGTTGTAGATAGGTGAAAATGTAAAGTTTTGATGTTCTCATGCCAATCACACTTCTTTAACCCACCAGTTCCTAAATAAAGACAGGGCAATAAAGTGGAGGGCTATACTACTCCACTGAGGTGGGAAAGTTAAAAAGATCCTTGCAGTAAGCAATATGCCACCATAGTGACTGTATTTTTTTATTTTAGTGTAATGAAGCCAAATTTTCCAGACATTAAGAGCCTTTACGCGTGTAATGCAGTATTTCCTTCTGATCTAGTGAGTTAAACCCTATGCATAGCCCCTCTGCGTGCCCACCCCTCAGCAATCTGTGAGACTGTGATGTTTCAGCTTCTCTGTTTTGGAATCATTTTGAATCATTTATATTTCTCTAAGTACTGGACATTGGAGGAGTCATTTCGTAACTTGTGCTCACCCAGTTGGGGGCTGGGGGATATTAGAAATTCCAGAAGGTATTGCTAATGGTTGGTAAATATAGCCTTATAGAGCCTACTTCAGCAAATGGAAAGTTAGAATTATCTGGCCTATAATTTCTCCCTCGGAGTTCCCCTTTGAACACACATGTCACTGAGAAAAATCATTGCTCAACTCATTTTTCTCCCCATGAGATACAATGCATTTCGGGTAGCATTTCAGCAACCCAATTAGGAGGCTTAGTGCAAATTTAACTTTTAACTTTGGGAGTATTTCATGTCACTGTAGGTGCAGATTATTCTGAATTGATCAAACTAATTATAACGATGAAATGAGACTATGCAACTTCCTATCTTCTCTCCACAAACACAGGAATCAGTTTACATCTAATTTTTTGTGTAAAGAACAAAAGTTGCTCCATTGCTGCTTTAAGAATATGGATTCTTGTGATTAAGATGCAGTTTTTAGATCTACTTACATAATTTAAGATTCAAGATTGTTTCATGTCATTTCCTGTACACAAGTGTAAAGGAGAGCAAAATAATCAAATCAAATCAAATTAAGTTTAATTATCATTCAAACCACACAGAGATTCAGCTGAACAAGACAGCGTCCCTCTGGGACCAAGGTGCAAAACATTCAAAATAGCAAGCAAGCATTCAAAACAGTGAGTAACATCATTCAAATTAGTGAGCAAAGCAGTATATTCACTTGAAAAAAATATACATAGTCCAAGACCCAGAGCGACAACGTCTGGCAATCGATGGTACAGGCTCCCAGCAGTGCACAGATGCACACAATCCAGCCTGCCATTCCAGTGCTCGAACACGTGAGGGGAGCACCACTGGGAGAAGCCAGGCCCCAGCCGAGCGCTGACACCGTGCTATAATGCTTCCCCGTCTACTCACCTGGTCTTTAGCAGCAGGCAAGCCTGAGGATTGAAGCCTAATCTTCACTACAACTGAGGCTTGAAGCCTAATCCGCACTACAGCTGAGGCTACACGGCTCCCACGTCGACTGTCCCATCCACCAGACAAGGGTAACAGGCCTGCAGCAACTTACATTATCACTGTCCAACAGAGTCTTGAGATCGCAAGTGAGATGTCCGAGACAATCTCCCATGGTTAAACTGCACCAACTGTGATGCTTTCCAGTAGTGGGCAGCAACACGGTCTGCAGGCCAGACAGCTTCTCGGCACCCAAATCGGCTCCTACAACACATTGACAGATTCCTCCAACATCACAACGTGCTCCTCCGACATCCCTACGGACTCTTCCGCTATCCCGAACAGCACCTCCTACATCCCGGCGGGTTCCTCTGATATCCCGGTGGGCTCCTTCTCCAACATCCTGGCCGGCCCCTTTGACACCTCAGCTGGCCCCACCACCAACAAAGGTCCAGCTACTCCGGTCAACGAGCGGCTCACTGATGAAGTAGCCCTGCAGTACCCAATGTTCTTGGAGTAAAATTGTCTTTGGAACATAAAAAGCAAATTTTACAATGAGAAAAGCACCTCTGGTTGATGCCCGAGAGGTTGCTGCATTCACGCAAACTGCCATCTTACCGAAGTCCAAACACTCCAGAGCCAATACAGCACAAAAAATCCCACGCAAGTTAAAGAACACAGTAATAATAATAATAATAAAACACACAATAAATTTAAATACATAAGATAGCTTGTTGTGGCGTGGATGAAATTGCCAGAGAGACAGAGTTATTGGTGGATACAAAGCTGCTTCTTTATTCGACAAAACAAGGTACAGCAGGCATCATACAGACGGAGACGCTTTCGGTAGAAAGGTCTGCTAGCCCAATGTGGGCTCGATATTTATTTGCTAAACGCAAAGAGCAATCCCTATTTACAAAAGTATGGACAATGCATAGACGATGCTTTCTTTTGAAGCTACCTACAAAACATCACTCCTTCTGACTTCACCCTCGCCTCCTGACACCCGCATGTCTGGGTTGGTACTCTCTGCCTTTAGGAGTGCAAGTTAAATCCACAATACAATTATTTGGTATTTTACATGCTAACATAGAGGACAATTCATATCTATGAAGTATAGATACTGTCTTCAAAACTACAGCATCTGGTCAAACTACAGCGTCAGCAGCGTCTGGTATTCACAGCTTTTAGGAAATGCATTGTTGTGAACTCAATCCACTGTACTTTGTCAAGCAGAAGACTGGTGGCCAGAGTCATTTAAGTGTAAATGAATCATCTACCCAAAAATTCAATAACAAGCTTATATACACAGATTGATTGTATGTCCATAAAGTGAAGCTAGGCTCCACATTAGGTGACTGACAGGAAATAATAAAGTAGTGGTGGAGTTAGTCGTTGGAGTTGTTGATCAGCCTTACTGCTTGAGGAAAGTAGGTGTTTTTAAGTCTGGTGGTCTCTGATGACAGAGGGACAAACAGTATACGAACAGGAAGTTTGGGATGTAACTGGTCTTTTTCTGGCACCTTTCTGTATATATGTCCTTGATGGTGCCAGTGATGCGTTGGACAGTTCTGACTCCCCGTTGTGGAGCCTTCCTGTCTACTGCAGTGCAGTTTCCATGCCAAGCAGTGATGTAGCTTGTTAGAATGCTCTCTAATGCTCATGACATGAGTATGAATGTGCGAAGTCCAGCTCTCATCAGACTCATCAGAAAGCAGAGGCATCGGTGAGATTTCTAGACTGTAGGATGTATTCTGGGGCCATGAGAGGTTGTGTGTGATGTGAACTCCCAGGAGATTGAAACTGCTTGCAGTGTCCACTGCTATGCCGCCAATGTGAAGGGGAATGTGAGTGGTCAGAGTTCTCCTGAAGTCGATAACTATCTCCTTTGTCTTGTTGACATTAAGGAAGAGATTATTTGCCTGGCACCAGGCCTCAAACTCTTCCACCCGCCTCTCTGTAGACCATCTCATTGTAGTTGGTGACGAGTCCCACCACTGTTGTTCCATTGGCAAACTTGACAAGTAAGATTGCTCGAGTGTTTAGCGGTGCAGTCATGTGTGAACAGAGCGTATGGCGATGGGCCCAGCACACAGCCACAGCGCTGGGGGAGGGAGCACCTGGGGCTGTGTGCTGAGAACATGACCTTAGAAAAACCCTAAAAACCAAATCGTTAGATTTAAATTTATTTTTTCTTTACACAAGTACAGAATGCTTGACTGGTTTCTTTGTCCTTGTGAACATTTTTTAACCAAAAGAATTACAGGTAGTAGATAAATGCCAAGACCTCTGATCACATAATGATAATTATATGGAGCTCACTAGGGTCATTTTCAGTAACTCGACAGTAGAACAGAACTGCACTAATTTAATGTATTAACAAAGGAATATAGGCTAAATTTGTAGACAAACGCTATCTTCTTCCATTAGAAAAATGATAGGAGAAGACAGGAGGGGGAGGGAGCTGGACAGGTGATTGACAAAAGGGATATGAGAGGATCATGGGAAGGAGGCCCAGGGAGAAGGAAAAGGGGGAGGGGGAGAAAAAAGCCAGAGGATGGGCAAGGGGTATAGTCAGAGGGACTGGGTTTTTCCTTTCCCCCCCCTCCCCCTTTTCTTTCTCCCTGGGCCTCCTGTCCCATGATCCTCTCGTATCCCCTTTGCCAATCAACTGTCCAGCTCTTGGTTCCAATCCCTCCTCCTCCTGTCTTCTCCTATCATTTTGGATCTCCCCCTCCCCCTCCCACTTTCAAATCTCTTACTAGCTCTTCCTTCAGTTAGTCCTGACGAAGGGTCTCGGCCCGAAACGTCAACTGTACCTCTTCCTAGAGATTCTGCCTGGCCTGCTGTGTTCACCAGTAACTTTGATGTGTGTTGCTTGAATTTCCAGCATCTGCAGATTTCCTCGTGAATATAAGCTAAATTTGAAGACAAATGCTATCTTCTTCTATTAGAAAGGGAAGAAGAGAAGGATGAGGAATGTGTTTCATTTAGTTGTCCAATAGCAGTTCATAGAGGCAAAAATCATAAAATGGCCAATGAATTGTTTTGGGAGAAATTGTTTGAAACCTATTTCAAAGAAACTGGTTCCTACAAAGACCTTAAAACCATAAGACTGAACCGGGCCATTCGGCACATTGAGTCTTCTCCACTATTTCGTTGTGACTGATTTATTTTCCCTCTCAACCCCATTCTCCTGCCTTCCCCCTGTAACCTTTAACATCCGTACTAATCAATAACCTATCAATCTCCTCTTTAAATATACCCAAATACTTGGCCTCCACAGTCATCAGTGACAATGAATTCCACAAATTCACCACCATCTAGCACAGGGGTCCCCACCCTCTTTTTGCACTGCAGACCAGTTTAATATTGACAATATTCTTGCAGACCAGCCGACTGGGGGGGGGGGGTGTTAATCACGACCGGAATATAGGTGATAAGTCAACTATAAGTCACTTATCAGTGGCTAATACACTCAATTTTGTTTCTAAAAGGGTTTATCTAACGAATTTAATATTAAACACACAGTGCATATCTTCCTTGCATGAATATAGTGATAAGTCAATTATAAGGACATCTCCCTCGTCCTGCTCTCAGGATAAGGCTTTTCATTCTAGGACGAGGGAGATGTCTTCCTTTTTTAAAGAAAGGAGCTTCCCTTCCTCCACTATCAACTCTGCTCTTAAACGCATCTCCCCCATTTCACGTACATCTGCTCTCACTCCATCCTCCCACCACCCCACTAGGAATAGGGTTACCCTAGTCCTCACCTACCGCCCCACCAGCATCCGGGTCCAACATATTATTCTCCGTAACTTCCGCCACCTCCAACGGGATCCCACCACTAAGCACATCTTTCCCTCCCCCCCCTGCATTCCGCAGGGATCGCTCCCTACACGACTCCCTTGTCCATTCGTCCCCCCATCCCTCCCCACTGATCTCCCTCTTGGCACTTATCCGTGTAAGCGGAACAAGTGCTACACATGCCCTTACACTTCCTCCCTTACCACCATTCAGGGCCCCAAACAGTCCTTCCAGCTGAGGCAACACTTCACCTGTGAGTCGGCTGGGGTGATATACTGCGTCCGGTGCTCCCGATGTGGCCTTTTATATATTGGCGAGACCCGACGCAGACTGGGAGACCGCTTTGCTGAACACCTACATTCTGTCCGCCAGAGAAAGCAGGATCTCCCAGTGGCCACACATTTTAATTCCACATCCCATTCCCATTCTGACATGTCTATCCACGGCCTCCTCTACTGTAAAGATGAAGCCACACTCAAGTTGGAGGAACAACACCTTATATTCCGTCTGGGTACCCTCCAACCTGATGGCATGAATATCGACTTCTCTAACTTCCGCTAATGCCCCACCTCCCCCACGTACCCCATCTGTTACTTACTTTTATACACATATTCTTTCTCTCACTCTCCTTTTTCTCCCTCTGTCCCTCTGATTATACCCCTTGCCCATCCTCTGGGTCCCCACCCCCCCCGCCCTCCTTGTCTTTCTTCCCGGACCTCCTGTCCCATGATCCTCTCGTATCCCTTTTGCCTATCACCTGTCCAGCTCTTGGCTCTATCCTTCCCCCTCCTGTCTTCTCCTATCATTTTGGATCTCCCCCTCCCCCTCCAACTTTCAAATCCCTTACTCACTCTTCCTTCAGTTAGTGCTGACGAAGGGTCTCGGCCTGAAACGTCGACTGCACCTCTTCCTATAGATGCTGCCTGGCCTGCTGCGTTCACCAGCAACTTTGATGTGTGTTGCTTGAATTTCCAGCATCTGCAGAATTCCTGTTGTTTGAGGCTTTTGAAGGTGAGACTGCCGGAGACACCTCTGCTTACTACAGACAAGATGGGTGGAGGGAGGAGTGGTGACAGTGTATTCAAACCAGATGAGTGAGGCCTCTGTGGTGAGACTTTTCACTACAAAATACTGTGCCCCTTTACACAATAGGGAGTTCTAGAGACAGACAAGATGGGAATAATGGAAGGATGTGAAACACACCCAACAACTATGGGAAAATTGCTTTACTATCTTCAAAGTGTCGGCTTGTAGTTTCTATTGAATTTTAGAATCTCTATTGTGAATGGTGATTGATCCTGCAAGTAAGGAATTCAAAATATACAATTTACCAAATTAGCTTATCCGTAACTGATAAATTAATTTCGTGTAAGTATCACACACAAAATGCTGGTGAACGCAGCAGGCCAGGCATCATCTGTAGGAAGAAGTACAGTCGACGTTTCGGGTCGATACCCTTCGTCAGGACTAACGGAAAAAAGAGATAGTAAGGAGATTGAAAGTGGGAGGGGGAGGGGGAAACTCGAAATGATAGGAGAAGACAGGAGGGGGAGCGATGGAGCCAAGAGCTGGGAAGTTGATTGACAAAAGGGATACAAGGCTGGAGAAGGAGAGGATCATGGGACAGGAGGCCTAGGGAGAAAGAAAGGGGGAGGGGAGCCCAGAGGAAGATGGAGAGCAGGCAAGGAGTGATTGTGAGAGGGACAGAGAAAGGAAAAAAAAGTGGGAATAATAAATAATTAAATAAGGGATGGGGTAAGAAGGGGACGAGGGGCATTAACAGAAGTTAGAGAAATCAATGTTCATACCATCAGGTTGGAGGCTACCCAGACGGAATATAAGGTGTTGTTCCTCCAACCTGAGTGTGGCTTCATCTTTACAGTAGAGGAGGCCGTGGATAGACATGTCAGAATGGGAATGGGATGTGGAATTAAAATGTGTGGCCATTGGGAGATCCTGCTTTCTCTGGCGGACAGAGCGTAGGTGTTCAGCGAAGCGGTCTCCCAGTCTGTGTTGGGTCTCACCAATATATAGAAGGCCACATCGGGAGCACCGGACGCAGTATATCACCCCAGCAGACCCACAGGTGAAGTGTCGCCTCACCTGGAAGGACTGTCTGGGGCCCTGAATGGTGGTGAGGGAGGTATAAGTGTAAGTATCGCAGTTTTCCTCTCCTGGCTTCAGAACAGTGTGGGTGACAGGGGCCCGTGTTGTTCTGTTTGTGCACAAATAAAGTTTGAGTCATAAGAGTACACATAATTCGCTGGAACTTCCGCCATCTCCAATGGGATCCCACCACCAAGCGCATTTTTCCCTCCCTACCACCTTCTGCTTTCCACAGGGATCGCTCCCTATGCGACTCCCTTGTCCATTCATCCGTCCCCACTCATCTCCCTCCTGACACTTACCCTCGCAAGTGGAGCAAGTGCTACACCTGTCCCTACACTTCCTTCCTCCACACCATTCAGGGCCCCAAACAGTCCATCTAGGTGAGGCGACACTTCACCTGTGAGTCTGCTGGGGTCATCTACTTTGTCCGGTGCTCCCGACGTGGCCTCCTATATATTGGTGAGACCTGACATAGATTGGGATACTGCTTCACTGAGCACCTACGCTCCGTCCACCATACGAAGCAAGATCTTCCAGTAGCCACCCATTTTAATTTCACTTCCCATTCGCGTTCTGACATGTCAATTCATGGCTTCCTCTTCTATCGAGATGAGGCCACACTCAGGTTGGAGGAGCAACATCTTATATTCCGTCTGGGTAGCCTCCAACCTAATGGTATGAACCTTGATTTCTCGAACTTCCGGTAATGCCCCCTCCCCTTCACCATTCTCCATCCCCTTGTCTCACCTTATTTCCTTGCTTGTCCATCGCCTCCCTCTGGTTCTCCTCCCCCCGGTTCTCCTCACCCCTTTTCTTTCTTCCACAGCCTTCAGTTCTGTCCTATTAGACTCCCCCTTCTCCAGCCCTGTATCTCTTTCACCAATCAACTTTCCAGCTCTTTATTTCACCCCTCTCCCCTCCCAGTTTCACCTATCACTTTGTGTTTCTCTCTCCCCTTCCCCCATCTTTTAAGTCTACTCTTCATCTTTCTTCATCCAGCCCTGCAGCAGGGTCTCAGCCTAAAATGTCAACTGTACTCTTTACCATAGATGCGGCCTGGCCTGCTGAGTTCCTCCAGCATCTTGTGTGTGTTGCTTGTGTTCTGGGCCCACTTATTTTAGTTATTTTGTTAGTGGCAATGGGGTGTATGGGGTGTCTAGGGAGGGGTAGCACCTCTGGTGGGGGGGCCTGCCGTGCCCTTTTCAGGGCAGTTCGTCCACCTTTGGTCCCCGCCTGGCGCTCAGCTCTCACCTGTGGCTCCAAGTAGCTGTAGCTTGTGCAGCAGCCACACCCCACTAAACCGTCTCGGCAGATTGAGCAGAGGAGACCGATTAACGGTCCAACAGTCAAGAAGGCAGGCCCAGCAGGCATTGTGGAGCGCTAAGAGCATGACAAGACACTTTGACGTCCTGGTCATCCACTGCAGCAGGAGAGGTCTCCAGCCGTAATGGTTGTCCGTGCCACTGGATCAAGGTCTCTTTTGCTGAGACAGTGGGACTGCCCCTGTGCAACGCCTGTTAAACCTCCATCACGCCCAGGTTTCTGTTGTGCGATTCATCTCAGTCCAAACTCAACTCGTCAAGCCCTGCGGCGATGGGAGAGTGGCGAAGCAACAGGTGGAGATGACCACTGGCAGTTGTAGTCACAAACCTGCACGTAGGCGGCCTTTCGACCAGTGGTCATTCGTCTCTGTACCCGGGGCAGCAGAGATATCTAGCAGCATCCAGGGCGACTGGGTAGCCCTTTTTAGGACAGCACTGCCCACTCTCGCATGAGGGAGGGGGTTAGAAAAGGTCCCCTAAACATTGCCTGCCCCACAACATCTGGCTAGCTAACCGCGGCTGGCCGATCATCTCCTTAGCTGCATCAACGTGCATCAAGAGAAACAAATCAAAGAGAACTCATCTTTGGACCCTGGAACGTCCGCACCTTGCTGGATAGAGACAAGGTGGCAAGGCCTGCAAGACCAACAGCACTCATAGCGGCCGAACTTCGCCATTAATCACATTGACATCGCTGTGTTCAGTGAGACCAGGCTTGCAGACGAGGGTTCATTACAGGAAGCAGTGAGTGGATATACGGTCTTTTGGAAAGGGAAACCACAGACTGACGACAGGATCCACAGATCCATTTTGCAATCAAAACTGCTCTGCTGAAGAACATCCCTACTCTATCCACTGGAATAAATGAACACTTCATGAAGTTCAGCTTTCCTCTCAGCAAGTCCAGGTATATCACAGTTGCCAGTGTGCCTCCATGCAGTCATTCAAGAAACCCTCTTTGCTGATGACTGTGCGCTCCTGGCCTGACTATCAGCCTGAACAAGACTGAAGTACTTCACCAGCCCTTCCAAACACCAACCCCATAGAACCAAAAATCACTGTTGATGACGCCCAGCTGACAAATGTAAACAGCTTCAAATACCTGGGAAGCATCATCTTGAGTGATGGGTCTTTGGACAAAGAAATTGACTCCAGGATCAGCAAGGCCAGCCAGGCTCTGGGGAGGCTGCGTACCAGAGTGCTCAGTCAACACAACATCTGCATCTCCACAAAGCTGAAAGTCTACAGAGCTGTGGTCATCCCTTCTCTCCTATATGGATGTGAGACGTGGACTCTGTACCAAACGACACATCAAACGATTGGAGAATTTTCACATGCACGCCCTCCGCTCCATCCTTGGCATTCGTTGGCAAGACCACATCTCCAGCCTGGAGGTCTTGGATCGCGCGGAGTCCACCAGCATTGAGTCCCTGATCATCGGAGTCCAGTTACAGTGGGTGGGACACATCATCAGAATGGACGACCACCGTATGCCTCGCCAGCTGCTCTGTGGTGAACTGGAGACCAGAAAGATACCCCAAGGTCATCCATGCAAGCACTGCAAAGACGCTGTGAAGGAAACCCTACGCCACTGTGACATCCAGCCAAGGGAACTAGAAGCTGCGGCTGCTGACAGAACCCACTGGCGAGCCCTGTGCTATGAAGCCTACACCAGATTTGAAGACAGGTGCTGCCAAAAACTGATGGAAAACCTTGAGCGGCGTCACAGAACAGCAGCCACAATCATGACAACAACGGACTTCCAGTGCCCCCATTGTGCCAGACTCTGCGCTTCCAGACTGGGACTGCGGAGCCACCTCCGATGAACTGCACAACAGCGTGTCTTCTTCGAATCCAAAGGACTACCACAGCAACAACAAATGGCGATGACATAATTTCTGTTCTAAGGAATGGCCTCCTGTTCTGAGCCTGTGCCCAAAACATTCACTCTATCTCAGTGCTTCTTGGAGACAGGTGTCACTGGAGCAGATTCCATATGTGAGGTCTGAGTACTGAGGGCAAGGCCATAATTTCCGAGGCAGTGCACGTACTGGACAGTGGCTGGAAATATGCAGGATAGGAGAAAAGTGGCAGAATGTTGGGAAAGAATGATATGACAGTTCAAACTTGATGTAAAAGACATAGTTGAAGAATCAGTGGCTTGAGACAAGCATCACTGGACAGGAGGAGGAAGATGAATAGTATGTCCAGTCAGATGGTTAGCTTGACAGTCAACAGGAAACAGATTTTGAACATTATGCATTAACTTGACAGTGTGAATAGGTAGATTCTGTACCAAACTGTTATAAACCGTAAATTCTTTCAGCTGCTTTTGTCTGGCAAACAGTACCGCAGCACTAAAGCCAGGACCAACAGGCTACGAGACAGCTTCTTTCTACAAGCCATTAAACTTTTAAATGCAGATGTCTGTCCATTGCGACAGTCGTAACGCAAAGATTTCTGCTCCCTCATGTTGTGGGACAGATGCAGATTTAAATAATTTTTAAAAATTCTAATACTACAGCGTTTGCAAAACAGGCTGCAAAGATGGAGCTGGAAACAGTGCTCTTCGATTAAGCTCATGGGCTGTAATTTCCTAGGAAATGCTGACAATCCTGCATTAGGCCACTGACATTTACCTTCGGAAAAAGACATCAAGTTTGAGACTTTTGTGCCTAAATGCAAAAAGCCCAGAATTACTTATTTCCTTTTAAATTGTTCATCTTGTTTGTTCTGAAACAAATCTTCGACATCTTTGATGACTGACAAAGTTGGAGAGAGGCTTTGAAGCCTGACAAACTTTCTTGACAGCAAACCACTTTGGAGGGAAGCTGTGAATGATGATGAGATTGCGGTTTGTAGGGATGGAAAGATCAGGAATACAACCTGCCTCAGCCTGCTTGGTCTCTCTGCAGCCTTTAACACTCCATGGCCTTTTATCAAACTCCAGATATACTTAATTTAAAAGCAGACTTCTAAAAAAAACAACACTGAAGGATGGATGCTGTGATGTACATGATTAGTTTCAAATTCTGTTTAGATTAGATCATTTTTCTTACAAAGGGTCTGGTTTTCAGCTGTGCTACCCTTAGGAATGTACATATTTTTGATATATTACAGAGGGGAAAATATTACATATGTTTCCACAAGTCAAAACCAGATTTTAGGAAAATTGGAGGAATTATAGCAATATATCAAAAGCCAATTGACCTCCTAAGCTGCACAAAGCTTTCACTATGCAAAAGCACAAGCATTAACTACAGCTTCTGTGCTGGGAGAGTGGATCAGTAAAACATTGTCACAATTTTAACAGCTTCATGACTCAGATTAAGTTCCTGAACTTTGTTTCATTTCACCAGCTACTAGGGTTATTGCAATTAATTTGAATATATTAATCTTCAAATTTCAAAAAGACTGAAAGTTATTATACAGTATCCACAAAAAACAGCTGCCAACCGATTGTGTCCAGTGTCATATTCTACACTAAGTAGTTTGCATAGTGTGGCATTGCTGAAAATGCTTAATTCCTGCATGTATAGAGACTCTAACACAAAACTCCGAACAGCAGAGACAACAACACTGGAACTTTCCCTGTGGAATAGCTCTCCTGATGGAGAAACTGTGTAAAGGAGCCAAAATGTTTACCGTTCGTCGTCAAACTGAATATTCTTTGCTGATTCTTAAGTAAAGAGAGATTGCCTTCTCTGATACAAATTAAAATATTTAAGGCTTCTTTCCTGAAAAATGTCTTGTATTGCAAAGCAAACAATTAATATACTTTATTAATGATTCTCACAAATCCTCTGTAAGAACAAAACCCCCTTTGTGAGCCTTGCCAGTACGGGATGGTTACTGCTTCCATCAGCTTTTTAACCCATTTTAAAGAAACCATGACTCATGGCATTGTAACTCGGCAGGAAATCAACTCCTTTTGTTATTTTAATAGAACGATCCTCTTTGTAGAAATAAGTAATCTTTTTTTTTAATTCATGAAGAGCAGCTGTAGATTTCAAAATCTGATGTGGTTCTACCGGAACACAGCTGAAGATCGCTGCAATGGATCAGTAAGCGTAATTTTAGATTTCCATATCTAGGCTATTCAGCCCATTGGGTTTATGCCTGCTCTCACTGCTTTTCTCCCAGCATTCCCTTGTAATTTATGCTGTCTCACATGCCTTTCAACATCACCCTGATTCTCCTAACACCCCTACCTACACTAGAAGTCTTATATAGGGGCAAACTAATGAGCAACCAGCACTGCTTTGGGATGGTCATAGGTTAAGGGTGAAAGGTGAACTATTTAAAGGGGTGCTTTTTCACTCAGAGGGGTGGCGCAAGTGTGGAACGAGCTTCCAGCAGAAATGGTCAATGTGGGTTCAATTTCATCATTTAAGAGAAATTTTGGTCGGTATCTGGATACAGACATCCCACCCCGCAAAAACTCATTTCAGGGAGGTAGCACCCCCACCCCCTGCAAACCCATATACTCCCTACCCCCGGTCGACCTCCAAGGGTGTATGTAATACTTTGTTTAGTGATTTTGTCTAATCTGTAAAGCAAGTTGGGTATATGCAGAAAATGTGACATTAAACTATGTACTTATATTATATTATCATGTTTATACTATTACAACTTTAGGCAAGTCTACAGGGAGTTTGGCCTCATAACCATATAACCATATAACAATTACAGCACGGAAACAGGCCATCTCAGCCCTTCTAATCCGTGCCAAACTCTTATTCTCACCTAGTCCCACTGACCTGCACTCAGCCCATAACCCTCCATTCCTTTCCTGTCCATATAGCTGTCCAATTTAACTTCAAATGACAACATCGAACCTGCCTCAACTACTTCTGCTGGAAGCTCGTCCCACACAGCTACCACTCTCTGAGTAAAGAAGTTCCTCCTCATGTTGCCCCTGAACATTTGCCCTTTAACTCTCAACTCATGTCCTCTTGTTTGAATCTCCCCCACTCTCAATGGAAAAAGCCTATCCACGTCAACTCTATCTATCCCCCTCATATTTTTAAATACCTCTATCAAGTCCCCCCTCAACCTTCTACGTTCCAAAGAATAAAGACCCAACTTGTTCAACCTTTCTCATCATGTAAGACATCAATAGAGTAGCTACTTAGCAGCTCGCCAGCTAGTTTGAATGACGTTAGCTATGCTAATGAATGAATGACACCTGTTAAACTCACCTCAACATGTCTTTTACATTTTAACCCACCAAGGGCAATAGAAAAGTCACTTGCAAACAGTGCAGTGAGCAACACTGTCATTATTTTGAGGTGGATTGTAAAGCCCGCCCACAGAGAAAACTGATAGGTTTACTTAGCACAAAGAGAGACCAATCAGGATGCTCGCTCTCACTCCCGCTCTCGCTCTCCCTCTCAAAAAAATTGATTTCCGGGATAATTTCCGGGCATCAGGGAGCCGCATCAATATGCAGGAGACTCCCAGAACTTCGGGGAGAGGTGGGATGTCTGTGGATGGGAAGGGTATGGATGTCTGTGGTCCAGGTGCAGGTTGATGGGACTGGGCAGAATGATGGTCTGGTATGGACTAGATGGGCCAAAGGGCCTGTTTCTGTGCTGCAGTACTCCATGACTCCATGTGGAGGAAGACAGAGTACCAGAGGAAAAAAATCCACTTAGTCAATAGGAAAATGTGAAAACGCCACCCAGACAGCAGCTGAAGTCAGGACACATCTGGATCACTGAAGCAGGGCCATCGGCACAGTCTCTGAGACACTGTAACTGTGAGCAGGCACTTTTATAGAGAATTCCCAGTTACTGGCGAGAAAATTTAATAGCAGGGAATGAATTGTTAATGTCAGTTTTAAATCACTCTCACACCTGCACTTTGCAAACTGGAATTAAAGAATCCTCTATTGAATCATTTCTGAGTGACCTGAAAGAAATTCTTTTTAATAGTTAAAGCCGAATTGATTCATGGCTTGTGAGCTGACGGTGACCTTGGTGTGAACTTTATTTAATTATTCCACCTAAAGCTTGCTGTGGAGCCAAGATATCCTAGGTAACTCAAAATTAATCACCAGTAAAATAGCTCTAGGTGCTTTCTATTGTCTCCAATGTTGTCTTATGCAATTTGTGAGAGTTTACGAACAGTTTCTGACTTTTATAATGTACGCATATTGTAGAGGTTTAATGCCATCTGTGGAGCCTGGCCCATGCATACTTAGATAAATCAACTTCATTATAACAATATAATGGTCTTTACCGCAGGGTAGGGGAATCCAAAACTAGGGTGAAATGGGAAAGATTGGAAAGGTCCTGAACGTTAACTTCAGCACACAGGGGACAGTGATACACGTGGACAGATCTGCTGGAGGAAGTTGTTGAGATAGTATCTGGAGTAAAATGCAAAGTTCAAACTAAATTTATTATCAAAGTACATCACCATATACAACCTTGACATTCATTATCTTGTGGGCATACTCAATAAATCCACAGAATAATGACCATAACATAAACAATGAAAGGCTGCACCAACTTGAAAACTCCTGAGGAAATAGAGGCGCTGCCTTGCTTTCTTCATGATTGCATTTACTTGCTGGGTCCAGGACAGTTCCTCCTAAATAAAAACACTGAGGAATTTAAAGTAGCTGACCCTCTCCACCTCTGATCCTCAGAGGAGGACTGGCTTATGGACCTGTGGTTTTCTCCTCTTGAAGTCAATCATCAGCTCTTGCTGACATTGAGTAAAAGGTGGTTGTACAACTCAGCTGTATTTTCAGTCTTCCTCCCGTATGCAGATTCATCACGGCCTTTGATTCTGCCTACGACAATGGTGTTGTCAGGGAACTTGAAAATGGCATCGGAGCCGTGCTTAGCCTCATGGTGGTAAGTGTAAAGTGAGTAAAGCAAGTGCTAAACACACAGCCTTGTGGTACCCCTGTGCTGATGGAGATTGTGGAGGAGCTGAGATGATAGTATCATTCAAGAAGCACTTGGATAGGTACATAGAGGGGTGGGGTTAAACTCAGGAGCTTGGGACAAACTGGGTGGGTGTGGTTCATATGGACTCATTGAGCCAAAGGGCCTGTATCTGTGCTGTATTGCTCTGTGACTCTAGTAAGAAATTTAAGAGGTTTTGGGCCAACAAAATATGTATTTACAATGTAAGTACATCCCACAAAATCCAGATGTAGCCACAGAGAGGGGAGGAGAAGATGGCGACGCGACGCGGCGCGCGTGGCCACTCCGAAATGATATCATATTTGTTAAGTAGGGTCCGTGCACAATCCTGATTTGAAGGAGGCAGATGTGAGAAACATGGAGGAATGTCTGGAGAAACTTCTGAAATGCCCGCTTCGCTGCCGCTGCTACTGTGCAATCAAGAATCTCCGGAGGGAAGGCCCCAAATCCTTGGCTTTGCCTATTGCCTGTTGCCAGGACCGGGATCGAAGCGCTCGGCAGAGATGGTGCTCGGTGCACGGTGTCGGAGGGCTGGTCGGAGGCTCGAAGGCTCGAAGTTTTTGGACGGACTCAAGAGTCGGCTGTGGTCAGGTGCTTCCAGGGTGCTGCATCGGAAAGTTTGCTGTGCTAGAGGTTTATGGCAGGGAGAGTTTCTCCCTTCTACCGTCTGCGTGAGATGATGGGACTTTCGAGAGACTTTGAGACTTTTTTTTACCGTACCCATGGTCTGTTCTTTATCAAATTACGGTATTGTTTTGCACTGTTGTAACTATATGTTATAATTATGTGGTTTTTGTCAGTTTTTTTAGTCTTGTTTTGTCCTGTGCTTCTGTGATATCATTCTGGAGGAACAATGTATCATTTCTTAATGCATGCATTACTAAATGACAATAAAAGAGGACTGTGTGTCCTCATAATCTAATCATAATCTAATCTAACCTAAATTTATAGTATTACTGTTACTTCCAAATTATACATACTGATGGTGACTAGAGGCTGGAATGCACAACCTTGTATGGGTGATAGAGCCAGTTACCTTCACTGGATTTAAGCATCTGGAAGCACATTTGAATCACCAAGACAGAGAAAGCTACAAACAAATTCTGGTCATTGGGAATAGATCAGAAAGGAATCGTCGTTCATGGATATGATGGGCTGACTCTGATTTTCAATGTGGAGCTTTGGTTGGAGACGGTCTTTGCTAGAATGTTTTTTTTAAACTATAGGTTTGCAATATTTGCTTTTAAATGCAGATTACAGTGAAAGTCTTGCCTAATAACTTTATCACACCTCTCCAGAAATATCATGCATTCTTCCACTAAGAACTAAATTCTCCACATCTGTAGCATCTGCTTTCAGAGCCACGTTGTCACAAGCCTGTCTTTCATGTCGCTGGCCTGCACAATGTGTATAGAATGCCCACCCTGCTGGGCTCACAGGAATACAAATTTCTTTAAAGTCTGAAGCAAATAGACTAAAGAAATCTTTAAAAGCATTTGACTTGCTTTTGTAAATGTAATAGTGAATTATGGATGCAGAAACAAAATGTAATCAGTTCATATTTTGTTTAAAATACTGTACTTTTAATTATTAAAGGCCAGGTTTACAGCTGTACAGAGGCAAGCAAATGAACAGTCCTTACAACTGAGAATATGTATTTACATATATAAAATAGTAAAGTAAGTCATTATTTTAGGCAGTAAAATTCAAACAAGGACCATTTTTGTACTGTAAGCCACTGCTGTGTATTCAGTTGGCAATAAATTTCCAATGCTGCGTGTAAGCATTGCCTACTGGAAATAGGGCTTTCATTCATGAAAATATTGTCACAAATATGCAGTTGTTTTCTGCTGCCTAAAATCTCCTTAACTTCATTGTGCCTCTTATAGTCAGCATCTGGAAGACCATGGAATTTTTAAACAACGGCTCTGATTAATTCAAATTGTGAATGAAGTCTTCTAAATTTATATTCCATTAATTTCAAAAGAACTGAACTACAGGACCAGAAGAGAATATGCATTTGTACTACTTTGTGTGTTTAATAGAGCAACCCAGGATGAGTTTCTTGGTGTGCTTTACTTTGTATAAATTAACCTCATTATATTGTTTTCCTTTAAATGCAAACAACAGGAATTCTGCAGATGCTGGAAATTCAAGCAACACACATAAAAATTGCTGGTGAACGCAGCAGGCCAGGCAGCATCTCTAGGAAGAGGTGCAGTCGACGTTTCAGGCCAAGACCCTTCGTCAGGACTAACTGAAGGAAGAGTGTTTTCCTTTGTTAGTTTTCAAAACTTTGAAGTCTTTATTAATGACAGAAAAACCTTTGAAATTAGACGGCAATGGAAAAAGTAACAGGATCACAATGCGTGGGTAAATCCTTGCTTGTTTGAACCAGTGCAATATTGTTAGGGAGCATTATTTGGAGAGTGAATGGTGTTGGATAGCATAATTGTGGATTAACTAAACTGAGAACCAGTCTTCAGGAAATAAAACCCCCACACAATTTAACTTCACCTGAAACTCTGTGGCTAGTAAAACCAGCTGTTGTGTGTGGGACCTTAGACAGCACATGTGGAAGTGCTCGAGCGGTTTGAGTTGCTTATTGGATACAGTCAACGTTCCACAACCACATGGGAGGCCAGTGAGGACAACAGTCTTGTACAAGCTGATCTTAGTGGACATCTGGATATTGTGCTAAGCTCTGTCTAGCCATGCAAATACTGGTGTTGATTTCTTTATCCAAGGGACCATCACAGGAAATGACCCTGCTGATGTATTTCAATCTCTTTGCTACCCTCGGTGTTGTGCCTTTGACGGTGATGGAAGGCAGCACAGGAGCAGGCTTAAATAAGGTCTCTGTTTTGACCAGACTGATGGTGAGGCCAAATAGATGTCAGGCTTCTACGAACCAGTCAATGACCAGTTGCAGATCAGACTCCATGTGGGCTGCGAGAATGCAGTCATCAGCATAGAGTGCTTCGAGGATGACTCTATTAATCATCTCAGATTTGGATTTTAGATAACACAGATCAAAGATCCATCAAACCTGTTCTGTAAGTACACCCCATGTTTAAAGTCCCTGACCATGTAGTTGAGTACGCAAGTAAAACAGAGGTTAAACAGCATGAGGGGCCAGTACACATTCTTGCCTCACACTATCTGGGATATTAAACATCTCTGAAGCTTCCCCACCTGAGAGGACAAGGCCAGTCATAACATCATGAAAGAGGCGAGTAAGATTGACATACTTGCGTGGGCATCCTAACTTTGTCAAAGTTGTCCAGAGAGCTTCTCTGTTAATCATGTCAAAGGCCTTGGTTAAATCTATGAAGACAATGTACGGATCCAGATTTTGCTCGATACGTTTTTCTTGAACCTGGTGAAACCTGCTCTATGTCTCGGGCAGGTTCTTCTCCGATTTGGTGGTGACTAAGCCACTGAGAATGATGCAGTCTAGGATCCTCCTGGTGAATGACAGCAGCGAGGTGTTGCAGTAGTTACCGCCGTCAGCTTTGCTGCCTTTGTTCCCGAAAAGAGATACAATCAACATGTCTCTGAATTCATCGGGCACGTCTTCATCTTCCCAGATGTTCATCAGAATATCATGGAAGGTCCTTCGTGCAACTGGACCCATTGACTTGAAGATCTCAGCAGGGATTCCATCTTCTCAGTGGCTTTTCCAGAATGTAAACAAGCAATGGCTTGTTTGACCTCAACTATTGTAGAAGGGAGGTCGGGGCTGTCAGCTGTAGATTTCTGGGGGATCTAACTGAGTGCAGCCTGGTTTATAGTAGAGGGTTTGTTGAATACGTTGCTGAAGTGCTCTTTCCACCTGTCATTAATGCTCTTTTTCTCTCTGAGCAGGACGGTGCCGTCTCCTGAGAGAAGGGGTGTGATGCATGGCTTATGTAGTCCATAGATTGCTTTGGTGGCACTTAAGAGCATCTGAGAGTCTTTTGGTATCAGTGTAACTGGATTTACCAGAGTAGCACCCTCACCATTCAGTCCGTATTCTGCGCAGTTCAGTCTGTACTTGCCTCTGAAGATGTTTGAAGTGCTCATGTTTCGGGATGGAAGAGACATTGTTCCGCCGTGTGAGAAATGCCTTCTGCTTCATCATTTTCGTCAAACCAATCCTCTCTTTAACCTGAGGGCTGACTTTGCTGACGTCATCACTAGCACCTTGTATTGATCCCACTACTGTGCTATGATTCTATTCGGGGCCTAGTGCATCAGCAGTGCATCATTGAGACTGTATGCAAATTGCTCTCAGTTTCTGGTGCTGCAACCTGTCGGTAACGAGAGGTTGCCGGATTACTTTTCGTTTCTTACTGTGCAGTGAGGGGATTGATCTAACCAGATGAAGGTCAGTCCATTAGTCTGCGCCACATGTGCCCCCAGTGCTCTTGAAATCAAGAGTGTCCCATCTGCGACAAGTGATGTAATCGATCAAGTGCCATTGCTTGGATCCGGGATGCGTCCACATTGTTTTGTATTTGTCGGTCTATCTAGATAGGGTGTTAGTGATAACCAAATCGTTTTCAGCACAGAAACTGAGCTGCAATCAGCCATTGGTGTTAAGTTTACCAACACCGTGATGTCTAGTACCCACTTCCAGTTGTTGCTGGCGTTGCTCACTCTGGCTTTCAAGTCGCTCGTTGGGATGAGCTTATCACCAAGAGGTGATTCTTGCACAATTTGACCGAGGTCGGCGTAGAAGCTCATCACTGCCTGTCGTAGTCAGCACTGGTAACTGTGACTTGGCGAGAGCCAATGAGCAGAAAGCAAAGTGTGGTTAATCGTAAATTGATGCATGCTTTCAGCATTGGTAGCTGAGGTAGGAACAAAGTCTTGATGGCTAGTCCTACTCCATGTGTTCAATTTTCGTTTTCAAGTTTGCCTTTTCAGAAGAAGGTGTAACTGCATTTAGACTCAGAAATAGAGCCTTCATCTGCGACCCCAGTATCAGGCAACGTGGCGATGTCGATGGTGTAACGTGCCAGCTCTCGTGCTAGGAGGGCTAGGCTTAGCTCAAGCTGATCGCTGTTATCATTGTCCAATAGCGTTGAGCCGGTTTAAGCACCAGGCCATACCGGAAAGGTCGGAGATGAGCCAAATCAAAGCAGCAGAGCCCAGGTCAAAGAGCGAGGAACAGCCTGCTGTTTGGTCGATGTAAGCACAGGGCCTGGTTGCAAAGGTCAGGTGTCGGAGCTGGAGGTGTGGGATGGGCCAATGTTCAGCTCATCACTCCCAAAGTTTGCTCATCTCTGTGCTGAACTGAGGCTGCGGCCTGCAGCTATCGGTCTCCTGGATCAGCTGTGACTGGCATCTTGGCTGTGGATTCACTTCCGTGAACTTCTGTTCCGAATCTTACTTGCTTACTTTTATTGCTTGCATGATTTGCTCTTTTTTCTGCACATTGGATGCTTGGCAGTCTTTTTTTTAATGGGTTCTATTGGGTTTCTTTGTTTTGTGGCTGCCTGTAAGGAGATGAATTTCAATGTTGTACATAGTATACATACCTGGAGAATAAATATGCTTTGAACTCTGAACTTTGAGTTCAGATATTCCAAGCTCCAAAGATCACTTTCATTTTCATGAGTTTTCAACTACCGTAGGGGTAAAACTGACATGCTGACCAGTAATTTTGGGACAAGCAATGTTTGGGACATCATTTCTAGTTCCCTCCTTCACCTGAGGGTGAGCAGTGCTAATCTGTCTCCTGGGATGCGCTGAACTCTTCTGCTGTCCCTGGGTCAGAGTCGAACGACCTGCGTCCGCAGGTCACTTACAGTGCGTGGAGGTTTGGAACTACGCCTGCCTGCTGCCGCTTTGTCCCTCCCTCATCGCTGCGGGAATTAGTAAGTTTGATAGTGATGAGCTGCAGGAAGGAAGCTGTGTGGAAAAGCCGTTGCACTGGGGCAATTTCATTCTTTCTACCTCAGAAACCCTGTTCCAGTGGTACAAGTGATAATGACAACTGGAGACCTCGTTGGTTACAGTGGAATGGCCATGACGTCTTCTGTGCCCTTCACTACCCACGGAGCACTGCAAAACTGCCTTGGACCTCACTGGTGCTCTCATCTGTTTAGTCCACCTGAACTGACTCTGCGTGCTAGGATGGACATATTCCTATCTCACTGCTGTTTGAGGCAAACCGGCTATCCTTGCCTGGATCAGCCCACCTCTTGAAGCATGTACCAGGGTGTGGTCGCTGTCGCATGCAAACAGTTACTGGGAGCCACCAGTGAGAGCTGAGAGTCAGGTGAGGACCAAAGGTGAATGAGCTGTCCCGAGGAAGACACATCAAGCCCTTTCACCAGAAGTGCTACCCCTGTCTGGACACCCCATACAACCTAATATCCATTCTGGGTATCTGCTGGCATGACCATATCACAAACCTGTAAGTTTCCATTGAGGCAAAGACTTCCAGTACTGAAGCCACGGTCCTGAAAGCACAACTTTGTTGGACCGGACATGTTAAACTGTATTCATGGAGGATTACAGGCTCCCTAAGCAGCTGCTCTCTGGCCAGTTATCACAGGGAAGTAGAAACCGTGGTAGACCTCATAAGAGGTGTAAGGAACTGTGCGAAAGCCAGCAATGTTTATAGTGGGCCTGCTCATCAGCATCTGGAACACAGGGCATGAGACAGAACTAGTTGGCGCATCTTGATTAAACTTGCTCACAGCAACTTAGAAGATAGGCATCACGTAGACCTGAAGACCACCCAACAGAAGAGGACACCAGAGCAACAGTCAGACCTACGGAATCAGGACAACTCTCTTGTCCCCACGGTGAATGTCTTTGCCATTCAAGAACTGGTCTCTACAGTCACCTATAAACACACATCAGATGAACTGCACAAATGCAATCGTCATCGTTGAAATCGACGGACAACCAACAATGAGGTATAACCATTCTCTGTCCCACTGAAAATACATAGGGGAATACCATCGATGTAAGTTCCCGTTGTTAGTGCATTGTTGAAGGTATATCCCTGCTATTAAATGCACAGTTCAGGACAGATCTGTTTTGTCACTTAATTTTCTGGTTAGTTGTATATCCATGGAGCCATCCTTGATACACTTTGGGTGTCTGGAGGTTCTTAGAACAGACACCAGTATTGAATATTCAAGGAGGCTCTGCTATTTGGAATGTACTATCATTGTAAATAATTAATTCTGCAAATTTATCTGATTGTATTCCAAACGTTAACGTTAAGTAGGCAAATATAGCAATTGAATTGGTAGTTAATTGTTATCTTTATGTTGAAGAAGACTGTGTCAAGCGAATGAGATTCTCTTGGATTCTCTCCAGGAGGATCACTGCATGAATAAATAACAGAATCAGAAGGGCTTATTATCACCGGCATGTGTCACGAAATTTGTTAACGTAGCAGCAGCAGTACAATTCAATACATAATATAGAAGAAGAAAAAGAAGAAGAAATAATAATAAATAAATAAGTAAATCAATTACAGTATATGTATATTGAATAGATTAAAAATTATGCAAAAAACAGAAATAATATATATTAATAAAGTGAGGTAGTGTTCACGGGTTCAAAGTTCATTTAGGAATCAGATGGCAGAGGGGAAGGAGCTGTTCCTGAATCGCTGAGTGTGTGCCTTCAGGCTTCTGTACCTCCTACCAGCTGGTAACAGTGAGAAAAGGGCATGCCCTGGGTGCTGGAGGTCCTTAATAATGGACGCTGCCTTTCTCAGACACCACTCCTTGAAGATGTCCTGGGTACTTTGTTGGCTAGTGCCCAAGATGGAGCCAACTAAATTTACAAACCTCTGCAGCTTCTTTCAGTCCAGTGCAGTAGCCCCCCCCATACCAGACAGTGATGCAGCCTGTCAGAATGCTCTCCATGGTACATCTATAGAAGTTTTTGAGTGTATTTGTTGACATACCTAATCTCTTCAAACCCCTAATGAAGTATAGTTGCAGTCTTGCCTGCTTTATAACTGCATCAATATGTTGGGACCAGGTTAGATCCTCAGAGATCTTGACACCCAGGAACTTGAAACTGCTCACTCTCTCCACTTCTGATCCCTCTATGAGGATTGGTATGTGTTCCTTTGTCTTATCCTTCCTGAAGTCCACAATCAGTAAGACATTGAGTGCCAGGTTGTTGCTGCGACACCACTCCACTAGTTGGCATATCTCACTCCTGTACGCCCTCTCATCTCCATCTGAGGTTCTACCAACTATGGTTGTATCAGCAGTAAATTTATAGATGGTATTTGAGCTATGCCTAGCCACACAGCCAAGGGTATAGAGAGAGTAGAGCAGTGTGCTAAGCACACACCTCTGGGATGCACCAGTGTTGATCATCAGCGAGGAGGAGATATTATCCCCAATCCGCACAGGTTATGGTCTTCTGGTTAGGAAGTTGAGGATCCAATTGCAGAGGGAGTTACAGAGGCTGTAACTTCTCAATCTGGATTGTGGGAATGATGGTATTAAATGCTGAGCTATAGTTGATGAACAGCATCCTGACATAGATGTTTGTGTTGTCCAGGTGGTCTAAGGCCATGTGAAGAGCCACTGCGATTGCATCTGCCATTGACCCATTGTGGTGATGGGCAAACTGCAATGGGTCCAGGTCCTTGCTGAGGCAGGAGTTCAGTCTAGTCATGACCAACCTCTCAAAGCTTTTCATCACTGTAGATGTGAGTGCTACTGGGCAATAGACATCAATACAGAACACATTATTCTTCTTAGGCGCTGGTATAATTGTTGCCTTTCATATTTCCCGGTTACACCTTCTGCGTGGCTCAGTTTCAGTCGATGTCCACACAGACCACCTGTGAGATCTATCGTTTTCCAATTTTCTCTATTTCAATGTCTGAGCAGTAATAATAGCTCTGCTGATTTCCTTTGCATATCACCAAGCAACCCAATTTGTTAACAGCCAGCATTACTCCAAACTAGCTTCTGATGACCAACGCCTTGAATGTGATTTTTGTTGCAACTGGAAGCAGTGATGGTAGTCAGCTCAGATGTTTCCAGTTCGTTGGAAATTGAGCCGAGACAGCTGCAACATAAACTCATAGTGTTGTCATCACGTCTCTGTGTACTGGGGCTGGAAGGGGCCTTGAGGATGAATAGTCTCCCAAATGATTACGAGGATTACTCCCTCTGGTCCATCTCCTCCTTGCCTTTCTTCCATGGCCCACCGTCCTCTCTTATTAGATTCTTCCTTCTTCAACTGTTTACCTCTTCCAAGTATCACCTTCCAACTTCTTACCTCATTGCCCCTCACCTGGTCTCACCAATTACCTGCCAGCTGGTGCGCCTTCTCCTCTCCCCACCTCTTATTTTGGCTTTTTCCCCCTTCCTTTCCAGTCCTGATGAAGGACCTTGGCCCAAAACGTTGACTGTTTATTCCCTTTCATAGATGCTGCCTGACTTGGTGAGTTCCTCCAGCACTATGGGTGTACTGCTCAAAATTTCCAGCATCTGCAGAATCTCTGCAGATTACTAGGATTGTAATGGTGGCTGAATCTGCTGCCTTTTCTAAGGATGATAGAGTACATAGCCTTGCCACTGCTGCTCACTGGAGCTTTGCTGTGGCCTTAGCAGGCTGTTATTGAAGATTGCTGCTGCTTCTGCTGACAATGTGCCATTCAACGTCTAGACTGTACTGCAGTCTGCTGACAATGTGCCATTCAACGTCTAGACTGTACTGCAGTCTGCTGACAATGTGCCATTCAACGTCTAGACTGTACTGCAGTCTGCTGACAATGTGCCATTCAACGTCTAGACTGTACTGCAGTCTGCTGACAATGTGCCATTCAACGTCTAGACTGTACTGCAGTCTGCTGACAATGTGCCATTCATCGTCTAGACTGTACTGCAGTCTGCTGACAATGTGCCATTCAACGTCTAGACTGTACTGCAGTCTGCTGACAATGTGCCATTCAACGTCTAGACTGTACTGCAGTCTGCTGACAATGTGCCATTCAACGTCTAGACTGTACTGCAGTCTGCTGACAATGTGCCATTCAACGTCTAGACTGTACTGCAGTCTGCTGACAATGTGCCATTCAATGTCTAGACTGTACTGCAGTCTGCTGACAATGTGCCATTCAACGTCTAGACTGTACTGCAGTCTGCTGACAATGTGCCATTCAACGTCTAGACTGTACTGCAGTCTTCCATCAGACATTATGCAAAAATTCTGTACTGTGTAGGAGCACCAGGAAAAGGAACACAGAGGACAAAGAAGAAGGAGTAAACATTTACATTGCATGGAATGTTGATTTAGTGCTTCTTTACACTTTGTGATTAGTTTTGGAATATCCTACCCTGAGAAGAGGATGGTGACCACCCAACTTTTCTATGCCCCTCATGATTTTGTAAACCCGTGGGTGGCCACACCTCAGCTTCCAGGGAAGTCATCCCCAGCCTATACAGTCTCTCCTTATAATTCAAGCCCTTCAGATCCAGCAAAGTACTTGAGAGGGCTGTACCATCTTGAGCTTAATTACTTCCTTCTTATAATACAGCAACTAGCAACCAGAACTGCACACAACAGAGTGACATCTTGAACCACTGCAACATGATGTTCCAATATTGTACCCATTACTCCATTTGATAAGGACAAATATTCCATAGCCTTCTCTACCACCTCTGGCAATGTGTCAAAGAGGAACACTGTCTCATTCAGCTGGTTTGAATGATAATTAAATTTGTTCTGAATGATAATTAAACTAGATTTGAATTGATTTGGTGTTGCCATTCTCAAGGAACCACGTAGTTGTATCACTTGGTATCTCTGTTCAACAACAAGTCTAACCACCATTCCTCCTCCCATGGACCTGACATTCACTGTGTATGTTCTGCCTTGTTTTAATTTCCCAAATTATATCATTTTACATTTGTGTAAGCTCAGTTCCATTTGCTATTCTTCAAATTCATGCAACACGATTTCCCACCTAGAAATCCATCCTGACTGTCCCTGATCAGTTCTTGACTTTCTAAATGCAGTTAGATTTTGTCTCTCGTAATTCACCCCTATCCACCAATAACTTTCCCACTGATGCTGGGCTCACCGACCTCTAGCGCTCTGGTTCTTCCTTGCATCACTGATTAAATAATCACCCTCCAGTCTTCTGGCAACACGCTCATGGCTACAGAAGATCCAGGAATCTCTGCTGAGGATTTTGCGATATCTTGTCATGCTTCCCACAATGCCCTAGGTTAGTGCCCAGGATCTTATTCACCTTTATTCACATCAAGGCCGCCAACATTTCCACTTTTGTAATGTCAATACATTCCAGGACCACACTCTTCCCTAAATTCCCTATCTTTCACGATCGTCTCCAAGATGAGGAGTATTGATTTTGGACCTCATCCTTCTTCATGGCTCCACACATAGACAATCACACTGATCCTTAAGGGGATCCGCTCTTCCAATATTTACCTTTTAACTCTGAATTTACTTACAGAATCTCTTAGGATTCTCAGTTACTTATCTACCAAAGCTATCTCATGTACCTTTTTTGCCTACATCCTAAATCTCACTTTCTCCTCAAGACATTTGTTAAATCCCACCTGCCTATACCTGACATGTGCCTTGCTCTTTTTCTGACTAGAGACTCAATACCGCTCATCAGCTGTGATTTCCTAATCCAGCCTTGCCCTTCACTCCCACAGGAATATGCTGCCCCTAAATGTTCCCTATCTAAATGTTAAATGCCTCCTGCTTGCCAGGTGTCCCTTTAACTGCTAACAGTCTCTCATAATCAACCTTTGCAAGCTCCTGTCTAATGCCATCAGAATTAGCTTTACTCCAATGTAAAAATTTAACTTGTAGAGCTGTCCTATCTTTTTCCCAAAACTGTTTAAAAATTAATAGAATTATAGTCACCGGGCCCAAACCCCCTATGCGCCTCAGCCGCTAGCTCATCCTTATTTCCCTGTAAGAGGCGGAGTGTTGCTCCCTCTCTAGTAGGGCCATCTACATTTTAACGTAATTGAGAAAACTTTCCTGGACATGTGTCTGTCCCAGTCCATTGTATTACTAAAACCCTATTACTCCTGCATCTATCTGTCATCTTCCTATATAGTTGCTCCTCTAATTCCTGCTTGTGACTTGGAGGTCTGCAGTTCAATCCTACCAAAATGACTATCCCCTTTCCCCATCCAAAGTGAGATCTGGAAAGAGCAAATGGCGCTGTAATCCAACTTAACTGCAAATCAGCCACCAATCTGCATGTAACTGATGATCACTGTAAACAGGTTAAATTGCTTAAAACACAGTACTCCTGCTGCTATGTGTTTGATCCTCTGTGTGAGTTAAACAAATGCCCTGAGATGTACTATTGATGTCCTAGTTGACAGAAATGTTAGATCAGCACTCCACACTGAGTATTGTCACAACCTCACTACTGGCAAGAACATCACCCTTCCTAATATGGCGTCCAAAGCAAAGGGCACAATAAATATACTTAGGCAAACTTGGACCCATAATGGCATCTACAGCATTCAAAATACAGAAGTATGAAGCAGAATTTTTCTGCCAGATTTATAATATCAACACTTGCTTTGGAAAATTACAACCTGTAAACCACACACACACACACACACACACACACACACACACACACACACACACACACACACACACACACACACACTGCAATCCTCTTCACGTCCCTGGCAACAGCAGCCTGGTGTCAGCTTGAGTTGTGTCAAGGTGAGCTAAATCATGAAACTCTCTCCTTTCTTTTTTTAAGAAAGACATTCTAGTCTGAGTAGGTTTTTATCACGGCAGCACTATGGGTTTCAGAATTTCACATTGACAGTGGGAGGCCTTGTCATGTCCGTATTTCAAGTGGTACATTTTTTCGGGCATGCCCTATGGGATTTCACTCATTTCTATGCCTCATACCCTTTTCCGTCGCCACTTGCTGATCTTCATTTTAAAGAATTATTTTCTAAAAATGCAGAGCTCAGAGTCAGATTTTTATTAATGCTTTCCCATCACGAGTAAAGCCCTCTCCACCACTGAGCACATCTACGTGAAACATTGTCGCAGGAAAGCAGCATCCATCATCGGGGAGCCCCAGCACCCAGGCCATGCTCTCTTCTCTCTGCTGCCATCAGGAAGAAGGTACAGGAGCCTCAGGACTCACACCACCAGGTTCAGGAACAGATATTACCCCTCAATCCTCTTGAACCAAAGGGAATAACTTTACTCAACTTTAATTCCTCACTGAAATGTTCCCACAATGCATGGACTCACTTTCAAGGACTCTTCATCTCATGTTCCTGATATTTATTGATTATTATTATTTCTTTCTTTTTGTATTTGCACAGTTTGTTGTCTCTTGCACACTGATTGAATGCCCAAGTTGGTGTGGTCTTTCATTGATAATTATCCTATTCTGGATTACAGACCATGCCTGTAAGAAAATGAATCTCAGAGTTGTACGTGGTGATGCGTGTACTTTGATAATAAATTTACTTTGAAGTTTGAACCATGTACTTTCTTCTGAGCCACAAGAGTTATTTAATCTGGTTGTTAGTTGGTTGATACTGCAAGATGACGAGAATGTTAAGGCTTGGTTTTGTCAGAAATCTTCTGATCCATCCAATCTTTAGCATTATTTTGGTAAAGTATAAATGTACCATTTATTACATGGTAAAGCAGTGCAGCATTACCGGCCTGAGGTGATTATAGGTAATAGGTTAAGCATATTCCTATGCCCAGATGTTTTCTTCTCACTGCTGCCATCAGGAAGAAGGTAGAGGAGCCTCAGGACTCACAGCACCTGGTTCAGGGACAGTTATTACCCCTCAACCATCAGGCTACTGAACCAAAGGGAATAACTTCACTCACCTTCACTCGCCCCATCACTGAACCGATGAACTCACTTCCAAGGACTCATTGCATGTTCTTGATATCTATTGCTTATTTATTTATTATTATTATTTCTGTTTTTTCTTCCATTGGATTTGCAGTTTGTTGCCTTTTGCACATTGGTTAGTTGTCTGTCCTGTCCAGTGCATTAATTCTATTATGTTTCATAGATTTACTGAGTATGCCCGCAAGAAAACAAATCTCAAGGTTGATGATACAGTATATACATACTTTGATAATGAATTTACTCTGAACTTTGACCTTTTGAACCTTTTATATTGCAGGATATCTCCCTGTAACATTCCCCATGGTCAGTTGATGAAAATCATTTTTTTATATAAACAAGAAGTTCATGGGCATGGGACAAGTTGTCTTTGTAGAGGCAATAGTCAGGCAGAGCAAAGATTACATTACAGGTTTCCCCCGCCGTCCGAAAGTAGAGCGTTCCCATGAAACGGTTCGTAAACTGGAATGTCGTAAAGTGAAGAAGCAATTACCATTTATTTATATGGGAAAAATTTGTGAGCATTCGCAGACCCAGAAAATAACTTACTAAATCATGCCAAATAACACATAAAACCTAAAATAACAGTAACATATAGTAAAAGCAGGAATGATATGATAAATACACAGCCTATATAAAGTAGAAATACTTTTCCACAATCATTGCCGCACTGTTCTCCGTAGCGAAAATCTCACGCAAGCGCCGTCGGCAGAAACACTCTCTCCAGTAACCTTTAAGCTATGAAGCTGCCAAATCATACCAAATAACACGTAAAAATACACAGCCTATATAAAGTAGAAATAATAGTATCACTTACCAGAATCAGGAAGACAGCGCCGAGCACGCTGATGATGGTGTGTTAGGCTGAGTCATTGGAGTTTGGGGTGGTGCAGTGGTCCCCACCCTCCAGGCCGCAGACCGAAACCGGACTGCAAAGCATGCAGGGGTCCAGTGGTAGCTGGGACGCACCCAGCACATCTTTAAGGAAAAAGCCGAAATAAACAAGCTAATTAATTAGGTGCCACCTGGCACATAAATGTCGGCCCAGATCAGAGGCAATTGCCAATTGTGTCGCCTCTGATCCAGGCCGACATTTACGTGCCGGGCGGCACCTAATTAATTAGCTTGTTTATTTCGGCTTTTTTCTTAAAGATGTTTTGGGTGTGTCCCGGCTACCGCTGCATTCTTCGCGGATCGGTATCGGTCCACGGCCTGGGGGCTGGGGTGGTGGGTCGCTGGGGTGTCATCTCATCGCCATCTGTTTCCATCAGGGCAGGCAGGTCATCTTCTTCTATGCCTGCCTGCCTCAATGTCAAAGGTCGAGGTTCGTCGTCTGCTATGGCTGATGTGGAAGGCTTGAAAAACAACAGTATGCTTGACTGCTTAGCCTCACGCATTTTTCTATCATACGGTTCTTTGTAAGCACTCAAACCATCCTGCAAATATGCCCTAAAACTACGCACCCTTTCAAAATTAAAGTACTTTTCTGCAATCATTGCAGTGAAAATCTCACGCATTTGCTTCATATTCAGTTCCTGGACTACTCCACTTTTGGTCCGTTCGCTACTGCATCCGGTTTCGATTGTTATCCTTTCCTCTTCCAATTGCATCAGCTCTTCATCTATCAGTTCTTGGTCATGGGATGCCAAAACCTCTTCAACATCATCTTCGTCAGCTTCCACAAGCCAAAATCACTTTGTCCTTACTTCGTTCACCACGATCGAAATGCTTAATTATGTCTAGTTTTACGCTAAGTGTAACACCCATACGAGGTGTTAGGCTTTTCCGATACCTTAGAACTCATCTTGCTAACGGCTGCTCACAGGCACGTGTTTAAACAATGCTGGCTAGAATGCAGTTCCGGGGGAGGAGCGGCTGCTCGGGGCGCGCACTGCCTTCTATCGCGCACTGCCTTTTATCGCGCACTGCCTTTTTTCATAACAGTGAAAACACCTTCTGTTAGAGAAAACAGGTAACCAATGTAGGTCTTTCGTAACAGCAAGGTTTCGTAACACGAACGTTCGAAAAGCAGGGGACACCTGTATAACAATTGGAACAATAAAACCAAATTGAAAACTTTGACTTGCAATTTACTATAGTACATGTTCAAAATGTGAATAGCATACCCAAGGATCATAGTAACAGATGATGGATATGAAGTTTGCTGTAATATTCTTAATAATTAAGTAGTCAATTTCCCATGGGTCTGCAGGTGAAGGGGAAATAGAGGGCAGGAGGGAACTGCACAATGAAAATTCATTCCCTTTACCTACTACGTATTTTGAAATGATTTCTAAATCTTTTTATTTTGAGAGAATAAAATGAGGTTTGAGGATTAGCTGGAGGCTAGGGTACAGTTTTTTTTGGACTTCCCAAATATATTCAAATGTATTCCCTTTACTTTAGAAAAAATAAACTTACATAGATAAATGTGGTTTCCACCAAAGTTATAGCAATAAAGCCAAGGAATGCTAAGGTAATTCACCCAATAGGTATAAGGTTTTTCCTTTTATTTAATCTTTCCAGTGGTTCTGGACGTTTATGTTTTTATCTTAATTGTAATTTGCATAAATAAACATATTCATACTTTCTGTTCAATGGATTTTTAAAATATTCAGCAGCATATTACCACCTTCAGCAGGATGCAGCTGAAAGGATCATATTGGGGGATGTGTTGATGATAGGAGAATCATGCTGGGGACCAGTCTGGAGTTTGGGGGGCGGGGGAAGATTTGAAAGTGGGAGTTGGAATCTCTTAGGAAGACGATTGGGGAATGGATTAGACAAAAGGGTTGGAAAGTGTTGGGATCGTTTGGGGCAATAGTCAGAATGGGGTGTCACAGATGGTGAGAGAAGCAAACAGCATTGGTAGAAGGTCAGACTTAGCCATGGAAATGACTGCATGGTGGCATGGTGGAGTCAAATGAGAATGCAAAAAGACTATAAAACCATAAGACCATAAAATATAGGAGCAGAATTAGGTCATTTGGCCCATTGAGTCTGCACTACCATGTCATCGCGGCTATTCCAATTTTCCTCTCAGCCCCAATTTCCTGCCTTCCTGCCCTGACTAATCAAGAATCTATCAACCTCTGCCTTAAATATACATAAAGACTTGACCTCCGCAGCTGCCTGTGGCAAAGAATTCCACAGATTCACCACTCTCTAGCTAAAGAAATTCCTCCTCATCTCCATTCTAAAAGGACGCCCCTCTACTCTGAGGCTGAGTCCTCTGGTCTTAGGCTCTCCACATCCACTCTAACAAGGCCTTTCACCATTTGATAGGTTTCAATGAGGTCACCCCTCATTTTTCTGAATTCTAGTGAATACAGGCCCAGAGCCATCAAACACTCTTCATATGACAAGCCATTCAATCCTGGAATCATTTTCATGCACCTCCTTTGAACCCTCTCAGAAAGAGTTCTAAGAACAACAGCGGCAGAGAGTGAAGATGTATCAACCTGAAAGATAATGAATCCCTTTTTTGTCAATGGCAACTGCATAGTGGGTTTGTGCATGCCAGTTAACATGGGATGTTTAACTTTTACGTGGACGTATAATTATGAAGCAATTGATGGTAGCTCTAACAGCTTTTATAGAATGTCAGATTATTCAGTTTAGCCCTAATTTCCAACTCATTACAGAATCAGATTTAATATACCTCGCATTTGTCGTGAAATTTGTTAACTTTATGGCAGCAGCACAATGAAGTACATGATAAATAAATGCAGAGAAAAAAGACTGAGTTACATTAAGTATATGTAAGTCTATTAAATAGTTGAGTTAATATAAGTAGTGCAGAACAACAGAAATAATAAAGTAGTGAGGTAGTGTTCATGGGTTCAATGTCCATTTAAAAATCAGATGGCAGAGGGGAAGAAGTTGTTCCTGAATCGCTGAGCGTGTGCCTTCTGGCTTCTGTACCTCCTTCACTGCAGTCACAGTGTAGGCAGTGGTGGGGGTCCTTAATGATGGACTCCGCCCTCCTAAGATATTGCTCCTTGAAGATGTCTTGGATACTATGGAAGCTGGTACCCATGACGGAGCTGACTAATTTTACAAATTTCTGCAACTTATTTTGATCTTCAGCAGTAATACCCCACCGCATCCCTCCCCCATACCAGATGGTGATGCAGCCAGTCAGAATGGTCTCCACGGTACATTTGTAGAAATGTTTGAGTGTTTTAGTTGACAAACCAAATCTCCTCAAACTCCTAGTGAAATATAGCCGCTGTCTTGCCTTCCTTACAGCTGCATCGATATGTTGCATCCAGGTTAGTTTCTCAGAGATATTGACACCGAGGAACTTGAAATAGTTCATTCTCTCCACCTCTGACCCCTCTCTGAGGATTGGTTTGTGTTCCCTCGTCTTACCCTTCCTGAAGTTCACAATCAGTTTTTTAGTCTTGCTGATGTTTCGTGCAAGGTTGTTACTGCGACACCACTCAACTAACTGGTATATCTTGCTCCTGTATGCCCTTTCCTTGCCATCTGAGATTCTTTGAGCATAAAGGTATTTATAAGGGGAGTGAGAGTACTTTACTCTCATGCAGAGCCTTGGGAGTGCCAGATATTTCAAAGAAAATTACCAAAAAACTCTGAAATAAGCTTATCAAGTTAACAAACTAATGGAGATCAGTATCCATTTAAAGTTTGATTCTGTACAATCATCTTGTCAGCTAAAGCAATAAAATCCTGTTTGATATTAAAATCCAGAGAATCGGATGTGTTCATGCACAAATTTAGTAAACTAGTTCTTGTTCAGATGGAGGGTCTTAATTGTGAAGTTTAAAGGCAATGCTGAGTTTCTTTAAACACCATCTAAGGACCCATTTAATAATGGCTCTAGTTAACACACAAATCATACCTTTCCAAGTAAATTAGTAATTTATTGGGCATTACTACAGCTTTTCTTGAATGAACTATTCCTACTAAAGTCAAAGTAGTGACATAATTTTATTAAAGATAGAACTGTGGCATAATACTGCAGTCGGCCACTTACAATGCAAAGAAGGGATTCTTAATGTTAAACAAAGCAGAAAATGATTAATCAATTTAACTATTGTATTCATCAGCACCTGTAAATTATTTCTATTTACCTTAAAAGACTAGATCATCTTTAACAGGCCTATTCTGTTATTATTTTTAGTAAGTGTAAATGTCAATAATCTTACCGCAAATCTCTTTATATAGTCGGAGACGCTAAATCCTCCAGTAGTAAGACGTACAGATCTGCACAAATGTGAGTCTTTATACAGCATTTCCATTATCCCTTTTGTATTTATAAATCTCTGTAGAACAAATAGCGAGCTACAATAAAGAGTCCCCCTGTGAGGACACGATGGGTGTTTACTTGATAGGCAGTAAAGTGATGTGCCAAGTATTTCATCTTATCAGCCACTTCTTATGGCATTTCAAAAATCCTGCTTTAATATTGACAGGGTAAAGTGCGACAGCTCATATCTACAGCTCTGTTATTTCCTTCCTGTGAGACTGATGGGGCTTCCTTTTTGCCATCAGAAAGCACCTTGTGAAATGCGAGCACAAATAGTAGGGTTAATTTGTGGTCTTTACACATGACATTTAAAGAATTCCTCTCTTTCTGATCATATTATGATTATACAATGCTGTTGGGCAGGGCCTTGCTATGTCATGAATAATAGCCAAGGCAGAGATTTAGTATTGTCTTCCCAGTTTGTTAGTATAGGAATTAACAATCATAGCATTCACTAAATCCACCCGTCCGCACTTTCTTATCTTACGAAAGTAGCAAAGAAATCGTGGCATGGTTTTGTGTGAGTGTATGGTAAGTATTTACAAAGTTGCATATTCTCCATCCCTCGGTCCAAGACTTCACTCTGTCAAGTCCCTTTGGTAGCAAGTGTGTGACACCACATATCAAAACAATTCATACACTGGCATTTTCTAATACTCAGAACTACAGTGAATATACGCCCTCATTGACATCAAAGAACACCCAGAGAAGATGAAGAAGAGTTTAATTAATCTGTGACCTTCAGACTAGTCTCCAGACACACAAGAGATTCTGCTGATATAGAGCAACAGACACAAAATGCTGGTGGAACTCAGCAGGTCAGGCAGCATCTATGGAGGGGAATAAACAGTTGATGTTTTGAGCCGAGACCCTTCATCAGGACTAGTCTCCAGATTATCTTCCAGAATAAACTGTGAAAATAAAAATCTGAAGCTAGAAACTAAAGAAGAAACTTACTGGAGATTTGCCTCGATTCATCAGGCTGGAAACAAGGAAACAGAGAAGGGCAGTTTTATAAAGTGAGCTTGGTCTCAGTTTCAGATTAACCTACAATCTATTATCGAGATCACATGAACTGTTCAGTAAAAAAAAATGTTTAACAATCTAAATATTGAAAAAAGATCTAGTGCTTTCCCAGCGTATATGACAAATAAACTCTTCTCGGGCTTCCAGGCAGGTACAGGAAATCATTTTAAACAACTTTTCGATGACAAACTCTCCCATCATCCCTGATGAAAATGGCAGATTGTCATTGAAACATTGACTAAAATTGATACCTGTTCCCAGCTGGAAGCCCAAGAAGAATTTATTAATCTAAATATTTTTTTCAAATTGCTATATTAACCACACATCAGGGGCTGTTTTAATTCTTTCCATCCAGTGGAAAAAGGGAAGAAGCAAAAATTTAACTCTTCACAACATGATATCTGCATTAATGCTCCTTTACCTTTCTCCATCAAACTTCCTCAGCCTGACCCTTCTGCTTCCTTCCTGTGGTCATCTAACCTGGCCGTGAATAACTGTACATTTCATTTTCCCCAGATCTATTCTCAACCAATAAAAAATAAGCTTTCTTTATTTATTATCTTGTTCATATCATCCTTGTTTCCTTTTCAATTATAATCTTAATGATAATGCTCTTGTTTTTCTATCGAGTACTACCCCCAACACTAATACTGGATTAAGAGTAGGTCTTCCCTTGTGAGATACTTATCTTTTTCACTCAACTTTTCTGGTCAATTAGCTTTGGGGAAGTTGAGATCCACTGTGAATATTTTTCTATAACTTTTGCTCATATTCCAAATATGTTTCTAAATTTCTTCCTCCACCTCCTTGCCCCACTCATTTTCCTTTATTATCTTTTATCTCTATCAAAGTGGATTCCATTTTCTGTCTTAGTAATGAGTGGGTTACTTTTTTCTACAGACATTATATTACCGCAGATCAGTGAACACTCCCATTTCATTTCCCTCTCACTCCACCTTTTCTATCGTGTTCTGCAATGCTCAAATCCCTGCTCTGGGTACTGAAACATTTGCCAGCCATGTCTTAATAATCTCAGAAAAAAAAGATTGCTTTCCTGCAATGTATAATTGTCAGAAAATTTAAATATTTATTACTAGCACTGCATCTCAGATGATTTCCAATCATCTTAACATTCCTGTTCTATAACTTAATTTGTTCTCTGGCTACTAATATCCTTCCTCAGTTTAATTGGTGCTAAACTCTCCTGCCCTGTTCAATTCACACCTTGGCTTATGTCATTTCTTGTAGATCTCTTCCCCAACCTTTCAGTGTTAAAGCCCTTGCCACATCTGCTCCAATCAGACTAGGGCTTCATTAATCAATGCAAACTGGGGATCCTCTGACATTTCTGGGACCTGATATCACTTAACTTCTTAAGGAGTGGACACATTGCTTCATAAAATCTAGCCAAGATACAAAAAGCCTCAAAAACTTAAATGGTGAGAGCTAAATTATCTTCAATTGTGTCTGTATTTTGTTTCACAGTATGATGTATTTCTTCTGTATGTCAATATATAGAGTAAATATGGTTTTTGTACCTAGATGGTCATGATGCTACTGCAAGCAAGTGTTTCAATGTACTGTACCTCACAAAACTTGTGCACATGACAATAGACTCAACTTGATTTAACGTGGTAAAATTGTTTTTGTGATGACAAGGAGGAAAACTCAGCTGGTCTCCAAAGGAATATTATAGGACACTACCACATCTTTGCTCAGTTCAGGCTGCCTAGTGTTGGCCTGTCCCAGACACATTCAGGTGAATGAAATAAAAAGTATCAGCACATTCAGCCTACTGTAATCTGTTCATAGTGCCAGCCCATGGAATGCAACTTTTCATGAAAGAAACTTTACTTTCAAATCTCTTACTAGCTCTTTTTTTGGTTAGTCCTGAGAAAGGGTCTCGGCCCGAAACGTCTACTGTACCTCTTCCTAGAGATGCTGCCTGGCCTGCTGTGTCCACCTGCAACTTTTATGTGTGTTGCTTTAATTTTTAGCCTTTTTTCTCAATTTCTCGGCAACATAGTTGTGGTCTTCATATCAAAGTGTGTAGAACAGTTTTGAATCACACAGAGTATCTGTTACTATATTCTGCATTGATGTTTAGTTGGGAATTACTACTGCCAATAAAAGATACTCAGCTCTTCCGATCACCTCATTCGGATCAGCAACCTGATAAGAAATCTACAGAAACTGCATTCACATTCAGTTGAGGTCTTGGTGCTTGGTGGAAAGTAGAGAACAGGATTCTCTATGTGGAGCTACAATGATAGCAGGCAGTTACACCAGCTACAATAAGGAGCTCAGGGTGTATGAGAGAACCCTGCCTTTTGCCCTGTATATCAAACACGTGCAGTTGTTTCTGAGAGTGAATAACATCATCCAGATCCCAAAAGAGGGAATAAAACAGAGGAACAGAATACTGGTGGAGAGAAATGTGACATTCACTGGAAGAAAATTTGGATAGCTGTTAAACATTACTGAGTCCACAGGCTACCGCTGAGATACTGTTGATAGAGAAGACTTATGCACAGCTTGGAGGAAAACTTCAACCTCACACCAGAGGAAATTCAGCCAAAGTGGATTAATGCTTAATAGTCAAAGAAACATGCATGATTGCTGATTTCAATTAACAAAGAAATATAATTATTTATTTATTTGTAAATGAAATGAGAATAATTCTGTGACGTCACTAAGAACACATATTGTCCTTTATGTAAAAAACTTTGCCGTCCCTATCCAGTCAAGCTTATGCATGACTCAGGATCTGATCTAAGGACCCTGAAATGACCCTCAGACAGACCATGACTGTTACATGAATGCAGAATTGACCACCCATCATTGACCTAGGAGCAAGAACAAGTCCTTTGCCTCCTCAGGCCCACTCTGCCTTTCAATAAAATTTTGGGATTTATTGGGCCTGACCCCATTTCGCTCAATTTACCCCTATAATCAGAAACACATCAATCTATCACTGGACAGATGAATATGCATTCACCCCCATCAGCGCCCCCCCCCACTGTTGGTGGTCCCTCCCACCAGCACAACTCTCCTACTACAGGTGGACACACACCACAATCACCAGCCCCTCGACTGCCGGTGGACCCTCCTCACCACCAACAGTCCACTACTACCAGTTGGCACCCCTCCCTGCACCCCCACCAGCCTAATATTGCCAGTGGGTATTCCCCTTCACCACCAGCCCAGCACAGCCAGTGTTCACTGCCCAATAGCCAGTCCAACACTACCAGTGTTCACTGCCCAATAGCCAGTCCAACACTACCAGTGTTCACTGCCACCAGCCAGTCCAACACTACCAGTGTTCACCGCCCACTAGCCAGTCCAACACTACCAGTGTTCACTGCCACCAGCCAGTCCAACACTACCAGTGTTCACCGCCCACTAGCCAGTCCAACATTGCCAATGTTCACTGCCTAACACCACCACTAGCCCAATACAGCTGGTGTTCACTGCCACCAGCCAGTCCAACACTACCAGTGTTCACCGCCCACTAGCCAGTCCAACATTGCCAATGTTCACTGCCTAACACCACCACTAGCCCAATACAGCTGGTGTTCACTGCCACCAGCCAGTCCAACACTACCAGTGTTCACTGCCACCAGCCAGTCCAACACTACCAGTGTTCACTGCCACCAGCCAGTCCAACACTACCAGTGTTCACTGCCCAATAGCCAGTCCAACACTACCAGTGTTCACTGCCACCAGCCAGTCCAACACTACCAGTGTTCACCGCCCACTAGCCAGTCCAACATTGCCAATGTTCACTGCCCATTAGCCAGCCCAGCACAGCCAGTGTTCACTGCCACCAGCCAGTCCAACACTACCAGTGTTCACTGCCCATTAGCCAGTCCAACACTACCAGTGTTCACCGCCCACTAGCCAGTCCAACATTGCCAATGTTCACTGCCCATTAGCCAGCCCAGCACAGCCAGTGTTCACTGCCACCAGCCAGTCCAACACTACCAGTGTTCACTGCCCATTAGCCAGTCCAACATTGCCAGTGTTCACCGCCCACTAGCCAGTCCAACATTGCCAATGTTCACCGCCCACTAGCCAGTCCAACACTACCAGTGTTCACTGCCACCAGCCAGTCCAACACTACCAGTGTTCACTGCCCATTAGCCAGTCCAACACTACCAGTGTTCACTGCCACCAGCCAGTCCAACACTACCAGTGTTCACTGCCACCAGCCAGTCCAACACTACCAGTGTTCACTGCCACCAGCCAGTCCAACACTACCAGTGTTCACTGCCCATTAGCCAGTCCAACACTACCAGTGTTCACTGCCCACTAGCCAGTCCAACACTACCAGTGTTCACTGCCCATTAGCCAGTCCAACACTACCAGTGTTCACTGCCCACTAGCCAGTCCAACACTACCAGTGTTCACTGCCCACTAGCCAGTCCAACATTGCCAATGTTCACTGCCTAACACCACCACTAGCCCAATACAGCTGGTGTTCACTGCCCACCAGCCAGTCCAACATTGCTGTTGATCCATCCCTCCGCAGTTTACCAGGAAAGGAATAAAATAATGACCCCAGCCAGATGCTTTTGACTGGTTTTGGTTTTCCCAGATCTTTCCCTCCTCCTCAGTTACTGTCACAGTTTCAGTGTCCTCTAACGAATATAAGGTCATTAAACAGTGAGCAAGCAAATATTAATAAACTGCATTGCTAGCAGAACATATTTCAAAGCTAGTGTAAATATAAATCAGAGCTCTGTGTAACCTAACACCTTCTTCAAATATAGCACAACTAATATGTCAACAAAATCATTGTGATAGGAGCATATCAACGGGAAGCTAATAATGAAATTGTTTGTGTATTGTCTAGTTTAAACATGTGCACAATTAGCAGATCCCTGCCTTTAACAAACTGATCTGTCAGACAATCTGCTATTCAGTGTGGCCGCTCCTAATGGTAGAGTGAGAGAACTTCATCGTGAATGAGAATTAGGGGAAGGATTTGGATGTATGTGGAATGAGCTGTCAGAGGAAGTGACTGAGGCAGGTACAACAACAATTTTTAAAAGATTGATAGGTAAATGGATTGGAGAAGTTTAGAAGGTTATGTACCAAATTCTGGCAAATGGGACTAGCATGGATGGGACATCTTGGTCAGCATAGACCAGATGGGTTGAAGAGCCTTTTTCCATGCTGTATAACTCTATGAACCAATGAATTGTGACTATATTATTCATCAGTCAGCTATGAATAATCAATAAGCTGATTATAACCTGATTTCAAACACATTGTTTTTTATTTAGAGATAAAGCCCAGTAACAGGCCCTCCTTGGCCAAAGAGCCTGTACTGCCTATTACACTCATGTGATCATTTAACCTACTAAACCATAGTTCCTTGCAACGTGGGGGGTGGGGGGTAGTGGAGACCCCAGAGGAAACCCACGTGGTTACAGAGAACATACAAACTCATTACAGACAGGGCAGGTAGTGAACCCAGGTCACTAGCATCACAATAGCATTACACTAACTGCTATGTTACTGTGCTGCTCTAATATTTAACCAGATTTTTACGATGTATAAAAAATAAATGGCTTTAAAAACTCATCCTGGCAAAATCAAACGCAAAAGTATGTACCGAGAGAAACAACATTGCTGTACATAATCAGAGGTCAGAATGCATTTTTGTAGAAAGAAACAGGTCAATGAGCTGAATCTATTGCATTTTAATATATTTCTGCTCTGTTTTTGGTCTATTTCATTAAATTCTTATGGCAGCACTCAACTAGATTTTCACTCTCCCTCCTATATGGCAATGCTTTACCCCCTTTGATTTAGCCAAAAACAGTGGTGTCGGGAACTTAAATACCCTACGACCAACAGATTCCTGAACTGGCATGGCTAACTTCACACACTACAATTCTGAACTATTTCTACTACTCACTTTGAAGGACGCTTTACAACTCCTGTTATCAGTGTTATTTTCTTTTATTTGCGCAATTTGCCTTCCTTTACACGATGGGTGCCTGTCAGTCTTTGTTTTCATCACTTATCATCATTTTTTAAATTTTCAAGAAGCATGGCTTTTCATAAGTTCTTTTGTACTTCTTTATCTTTTTCTGTAAATGCCTGCAAGAAAAATGAACCGCAAGGTAGTATATGGTAATGTATGTGTACTTTGATAATAAATTTACTTTGGACTTTGAATGAAGAATGCTCACCTGAAAACTGGGAGCAGAATCTGGAACCACTTACCCAAGCAAAGTCGACATTGGGGACATGGAGAAAAAAAATTGATTCCCATTGATATAGAAACATAGAAACATAGAAACATAGAAAATAGGTGCAGGAGTAGGCCATTCAGCCCTTCGAGCCTGCACCGCCATTTATTATGATCATGACTGATCATCCAACTCAGAACCCTGCACCAGCCTTCCCTCCATACCCCCTGACCCCCGTAGCCACAAGGGCCATATCTAACTCCCTCTTAAATATAGCCAATGAACTGGCCTCAACAGTTTGCTGTGGCAGAGAATTCCACAGATTCACCACTCTCTGTGGAAAAAGGTATAATGTAGCTGAAAAAATATAGCCAGTTTACAGACTTGGAAATGTTCAACAACATAAAGATATCGATGAGCTTTATTTGTCATACGTCCGTTGAAACATACAGGCAGTGGCAGTAATTGCCTTCTGGTCGCTGATCGCCGGCACTGTGAAGCAACACCACCAAATGCATACACATATTTCACAAAATGTGATATAAGTTTTACAATAATATTTATTTTATTATCAGTTTCAAAGATTTCATTAGTTAGAAATCCATTGGCACTCCTAGAACCGGGATATCTGATAGTTCTCTCCTTTGGGCTTTTAGAATGAGGCTCCTCTGCCCTCCTGGTGTCAAAAAAGCTAACTAAGACATATTCAGATATGTACTTTTAATTTTCTGTTTACAAGGACATTTGGTAGTGGGCTTTTTTAACTAAAAAATTCTTAAGATGAGGGCAACATTGATAAGTTAGAATTCATTTCCCATCTCCTGTTACCTGTCGCAAGAAAAAGTTTGTGAACCCTTTGCAATTACCTAGTTTTCTGCATTAATTACTCATAAAATATGGTTTGATTTTCACAATAATAGACAAACACAATCTGCCTAAATTAATAACACACAAAAAATTGTACTTCTTCGCGTCAGTACTGAATACACCATTCAAACAATCACTGTCTATAAGACCATAAGAAAACCATAAGATATAGGAGTAGAATTAGGCCATTCAGCCCATCGAGTCTGTTCCAACATTCCATCATGGCTGATCCTGGATCCCACTCAACCCCATGCATCTGCCTTCACACTATATCCTTCATGCCCTGACCTATCAGGAAATTAGCAACTTCCGCCTTAAATATACGCACGGACTTTGGCCTCCCCCCTGTGGCAGAAAAAATTCTCCTTACCTCTGTTCTAAAGGGTCTCCCCCCAATTTTGAGGCTGTGCCCTCTTGTTTCGGATACCCCCACCACAGGAAACATCCTCTGAACATCCACCCTATCTAGTCCTCTCAATAGTCGGTAGGTTTCACTGAGATCCCCCTCTGCATTCTCCTAAATTCCAGTGAGTACAGGCCCAAAGCAGCCAAACACTCCTCATATGTTAACCCCTTCATTCCTGGAATCATTCTTGTGAACCTCCTCTGGATTCTCTCCAATGACAGCACATCCTTTCTGAGATAAGGGGCCCAAGACTGTTGACAATAGTCTTGAGTGCAGCCTGACTTGTGTCTTATAAAGACTCAACATTATCTCCTTGCTTTTATTTCTATTTCCCTTGAAATAAATGCCAACATTGCATTTCAAAGGTTCAATTTAATGTCAGAGAAATGTATACAATATACACAGTGAAATGATTTTCCTTTGCCTTCTTTACCACAGATTCAACCTGTAAATTACCCTTCTGGGAGTATTGCACGAGGACTCCTAAGTCCCTCTGCACCTCTGATGTTTGAACCTTTTCCCCATTTAGATAATAATCTGCATTATTGTTCCTTTTACCAAAATGCATGATCATACATTTCCTAACACTGTATTCCATCTGCACTTTTTTGCCCATTCTTCCAATTTGTCGAAGTCCTGCTACAATCACATTGCTTCCTCAGCGCTATCCACCCTTCCACTTATCTTTGTACTATCCGCAAACTTTGCCACAAAGCCACCAATTCCATTATCTAAATCATTGACAAACAATGTGAAAAGCAGCAGCCCCAATACTGACCCCTGAAGAACACCACTTGTCATTGGAAGCCAACCAGAAAAGGCCTCTTTTATTCCCACTCGCTGCCTCCTGCCCAGCAGCCATTCCTCTATCCATGCCAGTATCTTTCCTGTAATGCTATAGGATTTTATCTTGCTAAGCAACCTCATGTGTGGCACCGTATCAAACATCTTCTGAAAATCCAAGTAAATGGCATCCACTGTCGCTCCTTTGTCCACCCTGTTTGTTACTTCTTCAAAGAATTCTAACAGACTTGAAAGACAAGATTTTCCTTTACAGAAACCATGCTGACTTTGACTTATTTTATCATTAGTCTCCAAGCACCTTGAAATCTCATCCTTAATAATAGACTCCAACACTTTCCCAACCACTGAGATTCGGCTAACTGGTCTATAATTTCCTTACTTTTGCCTTCCTCCCTTCTTAAAGAGTGGAGTGATAATCTTACAGTCTTCCAGGACCATGCCAGAATCAAATGATTCTTGAAAGATCATGACTCATGCATCTGTTATCTCTTCAGCAACCTCTCTCTAGACTCTGGGATGTAGGCCATCTGGTCCAGATGACTTATCCACCTTAAGACCTTTGAGTTTACGTAACACTTTTTTCTTTGTAATAGCAATGGCACTCACTCCTGCTCCCTGACGTTCATGGACCTCTGGCACACTGCTAGTGTCTTCCACGGTGAAGACAGATGTAAAGTATCCATTAAGTTCATCTGGCATTTCTTTGTTCCCCATTACTACCTCATGAGCATCATTTTCGGGTGGTTCAATATCAACTCTCACCTCCCTTTTACTCTTTATATAACTGAAAAAACTTTTAGCATCCTGCATTATATTATTGGCTAGTTTGCCCTCATATTTCATCTTTTCCCTTCTAATAGCTTTCTTAATTTCCTTTTGTTGGATTTTATAAACTTCCCAATTATCCAACTTCCCACTTACTTTTGCTACCTTATAAGCCCTTTCCTTGGCTTTTATGCAGTCCTTAACTTCCCTTGTCAGCCACAGTTGTCTAGCACTGCCATTTGAGAACTTATTCTGTGGGACATATCTATGCTGTGCCTTGTGAACTATTCCCAGAAACTTCAGCCACCTCCAGGATCAAAAAAGCATGCAACCCTGTAGGGTAATACCTTCTACAAAAGCTAAATGGAGTCAGGTAATCCAATCACTGAGATGAGATTGGAGGTGTGGGTTATAGAGATGCCTTGCCTATAATAAGGACACACAAAGTCAGGTTGCCAACAGAGCCTGCTCTTCTTAAAAGGATCTGTTTATGTGTACCATGTCTCAATCAAAACAACTTTCAGCCGACCCTAGAAGAATTGTAGAGATGCATGAAGCTGGAAAAGGCTACTAAAGCATTTTTAAACACCTGAGTGTTTGTCAGTCCACAGTAAGAGAAACTTCCTCTAAATGGAGGAAATTCAGTACTGTTGCTACTCTCCCTAGGAGTGGGCATCCTACAAAGATCACACCAAGAGCACAATGTGCAGTACTCAAGGGGGTGAAAAAGAATCCAAGGATAACAGGAAAAGACCTGCAGAAATCTCTAGAACTTGCTAAAGTCGCTGTTCATGTGTTCACTATAAGAAAAACACTGAACAAGAATGGTGTTCCTGAAAGAAAGGACACCATGGAGGAAACCACTGATCTCCAAAAAAAAATTGCTGCACATCTAAAGTTTGCAAAAGACCACCTGGATGTTTCAGAACAATGTTCTGTGGACAGATGAGACAAAAGTTGAACTTTTTGGCAAAAATGCACACCGCTATGTTTGGAGGAAAAAGGGCACTGCACACCAACACCAAAACCTCATCTCAATTGTGAGGCATGGTGGAAAGAGCATCATGGTTTGGTGCTGCTTTGCTGCCCCAGCGTCTGGACAGCTTGCAATTGTTGAGGGAACAATGAATTCAAAATCGTGTCAGGGCATTTTACAGGAGAATGTCAGGGTAGCAGTCCATCATCTAAAGCTTAACAGAAGTTAGATGATGCAGCAAGACAATGATCCCAAACACAAGAGTAAATCGACAACAGAATGATTTAAAAGGAGGAAATCCGTGTTTTGGAATGGCCAAGTCAGAGTCCAGACCCTAACCTAATTGAAGTGCTGAGGCATGACCTGAAGAGGTATCGCAGAAATATTGATGAACCGAAACAGTTTCGTATGGAGGAACAGCCTAAAAGTCCTCCTCGCCATTGTGCAAGTCTGATCAACAGCTATAGGAAACATTTGGTGGAGGTTATTGCTGCTAAAGGAGTTTCTGCTAGTTATTAAATACAAAGGTTCACATACTTCTTCCAGCTTGAACTGTGAATGATTAAACAATGTGTTCAATAAAGACATGAAATGTACAATTTTATGTGTGTTATTAGTCTAAGCAGATTGTGTTTGTCTATTATTGTGACTTAGATGAAGATCAGACCATATTTTATGAATAATTAATACAGAAAATCAGATAATTGCAAGAAGTTCACAAATGCTTTCTTGCAACTGTATGTTGAGGATTTGAAGAGAGTTAACACCAATGTTCCACAAAAACACTTAGCAAGGCTCTGGAGTGCACTTAATCCATAACTCCCACAGTGCAAAAGTATAACCAACTCCCAAAACTCACTGTCAAATGTCACATCTAAAGAATTGTCAGTGGGGAGAAATGTTAACATAGCTTTCTCCTAGTCACCAGCTCCAATTCTGACACTGTGCAGAACTGGTGAGCCATTGAGGTATGAAATGCCTGCTGCCAGGGAATTGGGTGGAGATAAAGCATGTGTTGATTGCAGGAAATTTCAAACAATATTCTTACCATTATAAAGTTACAGATTTAACTTCAACACTTTGGTGGACTTTTAAAAGCTGAGTAAAAAGGAAGATTTATGACAAGAGAGCCAAGCAAAATGAAATGGAGAGGAAGTCCCATGGGATGAGATATCAGTGCATCACCTGACGCTGTTTGATTACTGTATATGGATCTGAAGTTGTGAGGTGGTGAATCTTCTGGCCAGCCTTCTCACCATTCCTGGCATTGGCATGTGTGGGTGGCAAACAATATACCAAAGTGGCTCGGGAGAAACTGAGCAACAACTGGTCCGTGCAGATTGTTCAAGTGTAAATAGGCTTTTCCTTACAGTCAATCTCCTCCTCTAATGTGACAAAGATGAAAAGAATTCCCAGGAGTAACATTCAGTGAGGCCTTTTCAACTGATGGTGAATTTTCTCCAATGGTGATGGCAAAAGAAAATTAAAAATACATCTCTAGGATTCAGAATCCAACAAAGACAAAATGCAATGTAAAATTAATAGAAACTTGTATTTACTTTAGAAGAGGCCCCAGTAAAGATAACTGCTTAAATTCAGTTCTGAAGACCAAGTACTGTAGTAGTTTCTGACTCCCTGTTCTCTATGCCAGCAAAACATATGGAAGACAGATGTCTAGCTCCCATTTTCATTAAATTTTACACATCACCAGCACCAGTGCAGTAGCCTTGCTGGAAAATAAAGGGGCAGCAACCACTGGATCAGACTTTGAACAAATGATTTCTCTCCCTGAATGAAGTGTGGAGTGAATTTCAAACTCAGCATTGGTGAGCAGGTTTTGATAAGTAAATGTCACTTGATAGTACTGTCAATGTCAGCTTCCATCACTTGGCTGGCAATTGAGAAGTAATTCATTGGATTGGATTTGTCTTGCTTTCATAAGCAGAAAATTCCTGAACACATTTACGAACATAATACTTCCATTATAAGTGGACAAGCACCCAATTAGTATATCAATAATAAATATACCAGGGTTGTTCACCCAAATCTAAGTATAGGGAAGATGACATGAAGGACATTGTGCAGTCTGGTCTATTAATGTTGCACATTACTCAGGGAGAAATGAAGCAGGTGGCCCTTTGACAGGAGAAATACGTTTGAAAATAATGGCCAGAAGAACACCATCTGAGACCTTCCAGATTTCCGTCTACACAGATAATTATAGCTACAGGAAGGTAATTAAACTCAAGAGCATGCTGTTGAATGTCAAGAGTGGGCACACTGGAAGAATCCCAGGATGGGTTCTGCATCAGTATTTAATGTCACATCTTCAGACATAAATAATTACTTCAGCTGGAAGTGGAAGCAAGTTTAATGATATACTTTCATAATTTGTAAATCATATAGTGTTGCACAAAATCCACAGTACAGGAGAGGGTCATGATTTGAAAATAATGTGAACAGCTTAAGTAGTGTTTACATAATGGCCAGAGTCCACTATGCCAAAGAGTATGAACGTTAATGGGAAAAGCAGGAGAGCATTCTCTTTCAACACACCTACTTCACCAGCGTGAAGTAGGAGCAATAATGATAAACTGATGAATCCAAAAACACATATTCAATCTTTATGTGCAATTAAACAATTACCTCATACACTGTCAAAGGTGTTGGAATCACCGCTGAGCCATATAAAAGCCTTTATACCTGGATTTCTCAAGGCAAGTAGTTATTGCTGATTTATAAATTTGTCAGCAACCATTACTACCAGATAATGATCTGTTTGAAAAGGTCGAATAACCCTTCAACAACTCTTTGAAGAAATATACCAAGCAAGCTTTCAGAAGTTTACTGCATCCTAACCAGTTAGCAAAAACAGGTCATATCATACATGAGAAAAAAACCACTGGAGCTTGCTAAAATGCCAAACAGCCAGCATAAAGCTGAAGTTAACAGAAATCAGGAGGAATGATCTTGAGCTGGCAAATTGGAGAATGGCTATGCTCATAAGAGAGCAGTCATCTCAGCCTAGGAGTGTCACCTGCAAGCTGCTTGTTCTATCTATGTTCAGCTGCTTCTGCAGTGATCTCCTTTTCATGATGTCTGATATTGAACCGTTTATAATTGCCTCATTCATACATCCTAAGGAAGGGAGGCAGTCCTTAACTATGTGTGGCAAGACTTGGACAATATATCCAGGCTTAGACTACAATAATGAAAGGCCTTCTAAAAGACATTTAACAAAACCTTACAAATTTGACTGTTAGAAAAGATGAGGAACAGACTTCTTTGGCTATCACAGCTTTGGGCAGAGTTTCACTGCACTGTCAAAGTCAAACAGTTGCTCAGGCAACCCCATTGGTCTCTGCAACATGCCAGGCAACACGATATGTCCCTTGCATCTAAAGCTGGTACGTTTAGGCTGGACTGGCCATATGTATCATCTATGGGAGGGAATTCTGGGCAAGAAAATTTCAGCTAATGTATTTTTTTTGCTGTATCTGTAACAATGGGCAAAATCCCATGGCACTTTGTAAGTGTTTCATAAATTCATCTTCAATTTAACTTAGCTTCAATTTAGCCCAGGAAATTATAGACCAATGAGTCTTACTTCAGTGGTTGGTAAGTTGATGGAGAAGATCCTGACAGGCAGGATTTATGAACATTTGGAGAGGTATAGTATGATTAGGAATAGTCAGCATGGCTTTGTCAAGGGCAGATCCTGCCTTACAAGCCTGATTGAACTTTTTGAGGATGACTAAACACGTTGATGACGGAAGAGCAGTAGATGTAGTGTATATGGATTTTAGCAAGGCATTTGATAAGGTACCCCATGAAAGGCTTATTGAGAAAGTAAGGAGGCATGGGATCCAAGGGAACCTTGCTTTGTGGATCCAGAACTGGCTTGCCCACAAAAGGCAAAGAGTGGTTGTAGACAGGTCATATTCTGCATGGAGGTCGGTCACCAGTGGTGTGCCTCAGGGCCCTTACTCTTTGTGATTTTTATAAATGACCTGGATGAGGAAGTGGAGGGATGGGTTAGTAAGTTTGCTGATGACACAAAGGTTGGAGGTGTTGTGGATAGTGTGGAGGGCTGTCAGAAGTTACAGTGGGACGCTGATAGGATGCAAAACTGGGCTGAGAAGTGGCAGATGGAGTTCAACCCAGATAAGTGTGAAGTGGTTCATTTTGGTAGGTCAAATATGATGGCAGAATATAATATTAATGGTAAGACTCTTGGCAGTGTGGAGGATCAGAGGGATCTTGGGGTCCGAGTCCATAGGACGCTCAAAGCAGCTGCGCGGGTTGACTCTGTGGTTAAGAAGGCATATGGTGTATTGGCCTTCGTTAATCGTGGAATTGAATTTAGGAGCTGAGAGGTAATGTTGCAGCTATATAGGATCCTGGTCAGACCCCACGTGGAGTACTGTGCTCAGTTCTGGTCGCCTCAGTACAGGAAGGATGTGGAAGCCATTGAAAGAGTGCAGAGGAGATTTACAAGAATGTTGCCTGGATTGGGGAGTATGCCTTATGAAAACAGGTTGAGTGAACTCGGCCTTTTCTCCTTGGAGCGACGGAGGATGAGAGGTGACCTGATAGAGGTGTATAAGATGATGAGAGGCATTGATCGTGTGGATAGTCAGAGGCTTTTTCCCAGGGCTGAAATGGTTGCCACAAGAGGACACAGGTTTAAGGTGCTGGGGGGTAGGTACAGAGGAGACGTCAAGGGTAAGTTTTTTACTCAGAGAGTGGTAAGTGCGTGGAATGGGCTGCTGGCAACGGTGGTGGAGGCGGATACGATAGGGTCTTTTAAGAGACTTTTGGATAGGTACATGGAGCTTAGAAAAATAGAGGGCTATGGGTAAGCCTAGTAATTTCTAAGGTAGGGACATGTTCGGCACAACTTTGAAGCCGAAAGGCCTGTATTGTGCTGTAGGTTTTCTATGTTAACTTAAAAAAATAGAATTTAAAATGCTGGACCCATGAATATTTTCACCGGCTTGTGTGTCGATAGCTTCTATTTCCAAAACCTTTGCTCAGACGCTGAAGGGATTGCTGATATAATGGAACAAGATGACAGGCAGATTAAAGATAAATATAAATCACTGGCACTGTGTGATTGCATTATATAACAGAGATCTTGTTTAGATAATGCAAGTTTTACAATCCAAAGCCTGAAGCAGATATATTTCTTAAGGCTGTTGTTTATAAAATATGCACTGACATCTTTACAATAGACCTTTCGGAATTTATGGGGCTGGTTGTGATTTTGACCCTTGACTGTTGAAATGCAATATCAGGATATTTATAAGTTATTGGAGACAATGGAACTGAATGTTCAGAGATGGACACAAGTGATAGCTGATATATCCACCTTCATTCAGTACTGGCGCCCAGAAGTGAATTATCCGTCTTCTTTGTATCAGCAATCCCTTCAGTGTGAATTGACATCTTCTAATGAAGCAGCAGGCCTTTTGCTTAGGTCCATATACGTTAACGCAGTTTATTTATAAATGGTCTTTTAGTGACACTTTATATTGTTATATGCTGCAGTCTTATTGTTTCATCCAAAGGCAGTACGTCACAATTGGCCTTTTGCTTTATTTTCCAATACAGCTTAAAATAGATGGAATGGAATATGTCCTTAAAATTTGACCTTAAATACAGAACATCGCTACTACACAGTGTCAGTTAAAGCAATCTGGCACATGTCCAGCATATGAACTGAGCCACATTGCTGTCTTAAATCACAATGAAGACAAGCTATCAAGTGATAAGTTACTTAGCAATGTTTATTCTGATGGTGCAGCTGACTGCCGTGTTCAGAGCCAGGTAGCATTACTGATCTATGCATTACTGAGAACATGAAGTTGCTCATGAAGATTGTCCTGCAGCATATTAACAATATCGTTCACTGCCAGAGACATACTTGAACCTTATTTCTCCATAGAACCGGAGAGATTTTAATGACTTGAAATAATCAGTTAGTCACCAGATTGTTCCAGTGTTAAAGAGCTAAGACAGGCATGTTTAAAAGGATTGCCAAGGCAAATCTTCTGTCATTTTTTACCACATTCTCTTGACATAGTGCATTATAGTCCCAGTAAACTGTGTTCCAGTACAAACACTATCAAGTGATAAACTTTCCAAAAACATAAGTGCAAAGGGTTCATCCCAAAGGGATAAACTTGAAGATGCTGCCACATCAGTACCAAAGCTCCACATGTTTTTAACTTATGTTGCCAAAAATAAATTCTAAACTATGTAGTTTGTAAAACTAATACGTACATAACAACAATGACCCTTACAAATATTCCTAAACCTGCACCTATTTAGACTATTCCCAAAAATCGCCAGTTCCTTGCAGCCTAATATGGAAAAATATTATAAATAGCTGCATTTAAATCTATTTCCATGTTTTTCCACAATTCTCTTTAGTCCTGCCGCACTAATTCTTGGAATTGGAGCAGATTTCAATTAATACAATTGAGAGAATAAACTTAAATTGAGAAAATATCATGAAGTGGTTAGTTATCTGGAACAAAATATTCAAAGCTGATTAGCCATATACAGTATTTAAAAGCTGTTAAACTGAGTGTTCCTTCATATCTTTCTTTAAACAGGCGATATATTCATTCTTCCTTTTCGCCAGTGCCAAGGATTTGGTATTACAAAAGGCACCACCTGCTGGCCTACAGTTGGACAAGTTAAATTCATTCCAAGCAGCTTGAAACTGTATTCTGCTGGCGCAAGTGGCGGATGAGCGATCCACTTCAATATTTAGGAGAAATTTGGATAGGTACATGGATGGGAGAGATATGGAGGGCTATGGTCCGGGTGCAGGTCGATGGGACCAGGAGGATCAATGGTTCAGCACAAGACAGATGGGCCAAAGGGCCTGTTTTTGTGCTGTACTGCTGCATGACTCTATTCAGTTCTGCTGCAACAGAACATTTAGGACTGAAAATTCACTCATGTAGTTCTCTTTATTTCAGAACGACCTGATCTTAAAATGCATTTTGGACGAAATGCTACTGACTATTTCCTAGTCATTTCACACCCCTCTGGAAATTCAGCTGGGTAATCCCTGACATCTGTGCATCTGAAGCAAGCTGAGCATCAGGCTTGCATCAAATGACATCATTCCCTGTGCAATTGCCAGGAAATGGTTAGTATTACTCCAAAGGGTGATCGCCGTTTGTCACTTGGAGGAAAACCTTATTTTTATTGCATAACACTAGTCCTCAATGCCAGGAAGCCAATCCCTCTACATACTGTGGGTAATGCTTCCCCCATTCAACCGATCAGTTCATTTCCTCACTCAAAGGAACATAAGAAATAGGAGCAGGAGTAGGCCATCCGGCCCATCGAGCCTGCTCCACCATTCAATAAAATCATGGCTCAACTGGCCATGGACTCATCTCCACCTGCCTGCCTTTTCCCCATAACCTTTAATTCCTCTACTATACAAAAATCCATCTAACTTTGTCTTAAATATATTTACTGAGGTAGCCTCCACTGCTTCATTGGGCAAAGAATTCCACGGATTCACCACTCTCTGGGAAAAGCAGTTCCTCCTCATCTCCATCCTAAATCTACTCCCCCAAATCTTGAGGCTATGTCCCACCACTAGCTCTTCTGTCACTCATAACTTTAATTTCCAAACCCCCTTTTGACCGAAGCCTTTTATTGGCTATTAGCTCAGCCCCAATTGCCCATATTGTCCAAGCCCATCTTCTCCAAATGCTCAAGTATCCAAATTCCACAGAATGTCTGTTTACCTGAGCTTTCACAATCCTCCAATGCCAATCAACACACACCTCTTACCCCTGCTAATCCTACAATTGGTGTCAACCCTAACTTCTGATCAGAATTTCCACCAGTCACCACCAGACATGTGGCCAGTGGTACTGCCTGTAATCCAGATGTTGGTTAGTGTCGGAGGACTGGTACACTGCCAGTGTTATATCTTCACACCACAAAAAAGGTTGCTGAATAACTGCAACCCACCTCATTTAACACTGGTGAAAGAGAAACCTCTAGAGATGGTAATCAAGTACATAATTAGCAGTCACTTGAGCCCGTCTGGATTGATCTGGAAGATCCAGCAAAGATTTGTTAAAGCAAATTCATTTTCCATTAGCCTGAAAGCGTTTGTTTATAGACCTGTCACAAGAACCAGCAGCAAGAGCACACTAATTATGCAAATTATAAATGTTAATTCAACAATGCTTAACAAAACTCAACCTTACTTCCCTTCCCAATTATGGAGCCCAGCAATTCACCTTCATCCACGTCTGGAGGTCCCTAAGAATCTTTTAATGCCAATTGAATTCTTCGCATGTGCACAGGTTACTTGGCTTGTCCAGTTGATAAAGAAACCTATAATAGACATATTAGCAATATTCAGACCTAAATTTCAAAGTAAATTTATTATCAAAATCACCGTATACTACGCTGAGATTCAATTTTTGCAGGCATTCACAGTAGAACAAAGTACAATAGAATCAATGAAAAAGATACACACAAAGGCTGACAAGCAACCAGCGTGCAAATGGAGACAAAATATGCAAATAAAAAAATAAATAATACTGAGAACATGAGTCACAAAGTCCTTGAAAGCGAGTCCATAGGTTGTATTCAGTGATCAGTTCAGTGTTGAGGTGAGTGCAGTTATCCACGCTGGTTCAGGAGCCTGATGGTTGAAGGGTAATAACTGTCCCTGAACCTGGTGGTGTGGGACGTAGGAACTTAAGGAATAAAAGACACAAACTGCATCGATAGAAAGAATCATACTGTAGGGCCTTGTTTTGAAATGGAAGAAAGCTTTGGGCAGCTTCCCCAACCCCCCAGGATCAGTATTAAAACTAATATTTAGATTAATGTATATTTTAAGGGCATGGATTTGGGTTACCAGGGCAAATTTCCAAACTGCAGATGACAAACGTTGGAAGCAAGGTCAGGAAGTTAATAATAGACTTCAATAATAATATGGAGAGATTTGTGAAATAGATGGTCATATGGCAAGTAAAACCGAGCAGAAAAAGACGAAGTGTTACATTTCAGTAGGAAGAATAATTAGAGGATAATTATAAAAGGATACAGGAACAAAGTGACTGGAGGTACGTGTACACACATAATAGAAAGTGGCATGACAGATTGAGAAAGTTGTTAAATAAAAACATGTGGAATTCTGGACTTTATAAATAGTGGAGATAATGAACCTTCATAAAACTTTGGTTCAGCCCCAACAGTGTGACACAGTTAGCTTAAGGCTTCGCTATTTGGCAAAGATGTGAAAGGCTTAAAGTGCATGTAGATTTATCAGAGTAATTCCAGGCATGAGGGACATCAGTTATATGGATGGCTTGGATTTTTCTTCTTGGAATGGAGGAAGCTAAGAAGAAAACTGATAGTCATTTAAAATCATGCAAGAGCTAAACAGAGTAGACAGAGAGACAGTTCCCCTCACTGAAAAATGATTGGGTAAAGAAATAAAAATTACACGTTTTTTTTTAAAGAGGGAAAATGGTTAGTGTCTGTAATTCATGACCAGGGAAAGTTGGGGATTCAATTCTAAGAAAGACCTGGATAAATGCTTAAATGTGAAAACAAAACCGCAGTGCTACAGAAAGAGGTTGAGAGAGTGGGACTGGTTGAATTACAGCTGCTTAGAACTGGCTTCCCAGGACAACCGGGAGTACAGATGGCAGAGGGTTTCACTCCCAGAAAACCATTTGCATCTCTATTTCCCAGAATACAAATCCGCATCATCATTGATCATGTATAAAGAAATGTGAGCTGCAAACAAAATAGAAATTGAGGCAAGTTTTTTTTTGAGTGAATTTTACTATGTATCTCAGATTTTCTGAATATGATTTGTGAATTCTGTGAGGAAAATTTTCCATTATTTGGACAACCATAATGTGAAGGTTGCCTAAGTAAGGAATATAAAATGTATTAGGCCATTTAATCCTACCACTATTCAGTAAAACCATTGCTTTTTTTTCTCTATCCTCCTTTTTCTAGTGTTAACCCATTCAATTTTATTCCTTTAATATCTAAAATTAATTATATCTCTGGTCTCTCTTTGCCCACTGTAACCCTTCTCTGCTTTATCAATATAACTGCAAGGTCAGCTAATTGGCTGGAAAGCTACTTTGTGTTATATTAGAAAGTGGTTGTTATGTAAATTAACGTCTCACTTAATTAACTAAATCATTGTCTCACTTCCGCCTTGTCTATTAGATTGAGTTACAAATCAATCTATGGTGCAGTGACGTACCATCAAGGTCAAAGGATGTGTGTTAATAACAAACCATAAAAAGTAAAGTTTTTTAAACATCAACAACTATTCATTCAAGCAACACACTCAAAATGCTGGAGGAACTGAGCAGGTCAGGTAGCATCTACGGAAAAGAATAAACAGATGACGTTTCGGGCTGAGACCCTTCATCAGGAGTGGAACAAAAAAGATGAGCAGTCAGAGCAAGAAGGTGGTGGGGGGGGGGGAGGAAGAAGTACAAGATGGTAGGTGATAGGTGAAACCGGGAGGGGGGAGTGGTGACGGAAAGAGCTGGGAAGCTGAAAGGTGAAAAAGATAAAGGGTCGGAGAAGTGGGAATCTGATAGGAAAGGGTAGAAAACTATGGAAGAAAGGGAAAGAGAGGAGCACCAGAGGGAGGTGATATGCAGGCAAGGGGATGAGGTGAGAGAGGGAAATGGGGGTGCAATAAGCGGAAGCTCGAGAATCGATGTTCATGCCATCAGATTGGAGGCTACCCAGATGGAATATAAGGTGTATTATAATTATTCACTTATAATTTACATTAACATTTACCATCATTGCGATTATTCATTACCAGGGTGCTGTTCACCCTTGTACTTTGTAATCATCCGTAAATGGTTTAAATATCTCTTGACTCCATTCCTCTGCATATAAAAAATAGCTGTAGCTTGCAATCATCTTTACTGGGAAAAGGATGAGTACATATTTCATAATAAATTTGATATACCCTTGTTAGAAATGATTATCTTTGATTATTTTTAAGTCAAAGGCACAAGGATCCAAGGTTGAGGCACGGCAAATAGATTTATGCTCCTTTTCTGACTCCCCCTTACAAGGCCTCTCTCTCTTGCAATTCCTTCTTTAAGGCAAAACAGTTAAGATTGAATACTGCTGAAAAATGCTTTGTAATTAATGTATGGACACCAGTCAAAAGAAATATTCCAAATCCAGTGAATTAATATTGAGAAAATTCAGGCAAGATTTTATGAGAAAACAGGAACATATTACTAAAATAAATTATTTCTTGCACAGTTCCTTCATTGGCCTCAGGCCATCACAAGGCACTTGCAGCAATGAAAGACTTTTGAAGTGTAGTCACTGTTATAACATTGCTGAATCATCTCAATGTGGGTTTGATCACTGAGGAAGAGTGGTGCGGAAGTGAGCTGCATTTTAACAGTGTTGGCAATAATAAAGTATTTTCAAAATTAATTTTGAAGTATTTTGAATTTAGTTAACTCATTACTAGTTTTCAAACGTTTATAAAGAGATGGGACATAGGGAAGCCCTGAAAAACTCGACACCTTTGATAGACGGCAATGTTGGGACATGGCTCTGCTGGTGGTGAAAGGCTTTCAGAATTTATTGAGTGGGACTTGTTCCAGCACACCCACATAGTCATTGGGTTATAAAGCACTGCACCACAGAACCAGGCCTTACAGTCCATCTAGTCCATGCTAAACTGTTATTCTGACTGACCCATCGACCCACACCTGAGCCGTAGGCTTCCTTACCCTTCCCATTCACGTACTTATCTGAATTGTTCTTAAATGTTGACATTGAATCCACACCCACCACTTCCACTGGCAGCTCGTTTCACACTCGCGCTACCCCTCTGAGTGAAGAAGCTTCCCATCAGGTACCCCTTGATTATTTCACCTTTTATCCTTAACCTATGATCTCTAGTTCTGGTCTCACCCAGCCTCAGTGGAAAAAGCCTGCTTACATTAGCCCTATCTATATCGTTATAATTTTGTATACCTCTATCAAATCTCCCGTCATTCTCCTATGATCCAAGGAATAAAGTCCTAACTTACTGAACTTTTTCCTGTAACTTAGATCTTCAAGTCCTGGCAACATCCTAGTAAACTTTCTCTGTATTCTTACAATTTTATTGATATCTTTCCGGTAGGTCAGTGACCAGATCCGCACACAATACTCCAACATCTTATACAGCTTCAACATACCATTCCAACTCCTGTACTCAGTATTCTGATCTATGATGGCCAATGTGACATAAGCTCTCTATGACCCTATCTATCTGTGACACCACGTTCAAAGAATTATGGATCTGTATTTCCCAGATCTTTTTTGTTCTACCAAACTCCCCAGTACTCTACCTTTCACTGTTTAAGTCCTACTCTGGTTTGTCCTCTTAAAGTTCAACACCTCACACTTGTCTGAATTGAATTCCATCTGTCATTTTTCAGCCCATTTTTCCAGCTGGTCCAGATACTACTGCAAGCTTTGATAGCCATCCTTACTATCCACTGCACCTCTATTCTTAGTTTCACATTGCATGGTTAGGGCAAAGTAACATGCAAGTATGGCTCCCATTCTCGAAACTCTGTTTTTTTTAACTCTTTCGTGCTCCACGGGCACTACCTGAGATCCCAAGTATTTCCAACAGGTTTTGTATATAATCTCAAGTTTCCAGACTCTGTTTATGCTCCCATTGCCCTGCATTCATCTGATATTTCTCAAAGTTTGGTACACAGCAAAGATACATTGACCCATATCTTCCGCTGCTCCGAGATACCTGCATACAGGAAAATGCAGTTTCTTCCCATGTGGTTTCAGGTGCTGCCCTCTGGTGGAGGATGGTGGTCAGTGAAGCTTAAACTCAGGGCAGCATAGAGTCTCTGTCAAGGCAAGAGACCTCACCTGCTACATTGGCAGAACAGCTCTGATAGTCAGTACATTCCCATCTAAAAACTCACCAGCCGTCAAAACTGCCCTTTAATGTGAATACTTGTACATTTATAAACACACAAGACCTTTTATTTTTTTAAACAAAATTGTTCAATGTCAGTTGAGTTAAAAACATAAAATTTCACTTTAAAACTAACCTAAATGCATTTTCTTATCTTTTACTAGTGATCAATCTACCCATTGAGTACAGTCAGCCACTGTAGTTACATCCTCAGTTACCGGGCTGGAAAATCCACCTGGCATCCAATCACTTGGTGGAATTCTCAGCATGATAAAATGAGAGACCCAGGGAGGTCCACACCATCAAGACCATCCAGTCTGCTCCACCATTCTATCATGGTTGACTTAATTTTCCCCTCAGTCCCATTCTACTGCCTGCTACCCACAAACTTTGATGCCCTGACAAATCAAGAACCTATCAACCTCTACTTTAAATATACCCAATGACTTGGCCTTCACTGCTACCTGTGGCAATGAATTCCACATATTCACCACCGTCTGGGTAAAGAAATTCCTTATTTAACTCTATGGCAAGCCCGGCAGTGCAGTGAGGATACAGTCAGCTGAGTGGAAAGTAATACGATAGCCTCTGCTTATCTGTGGCCCATCTGTGCTGATCCTAGTAGGAGGGAACACCCAATGTAAAACCTGACAGAAAATCAGTGAAAGCTGGAGATCTGTAAGAGGCAATGAGGAAACCTCTGTTGTCCATTATTAGGGTGGGTGGGCAGAGAGGGTGACAGCATTCTATATATTTACGCCTTATTAAATATAGTAAATATACAATCTCAAAAATTACGTCCAACAAACCAGCCCTCCCAGAAGACCTCCACTGTTATCCACTGCCCTAACAATGCCACCTAGACCCAAATGGATCAGTTCAGAGCCAGGTCTAGGGCTCCAAGCTACTCAAAAGCACTTGCCATCTCCTCTGCTCAACACTGTCAGGCTTTCATTATCCGTCGCCGATCACTAGGATGGCACTGCCCAGGATGACTGGGACTGGAAAAGATACAGAGACCCAAAGTCTTCCTTTCATGCTGGCTTTTATTTTTGAATATGGTCAGTACCTAAGGAAAGAGAAGACAGGAAATCTGACATACAGAGCTCCTAGGTAGCTGCAATCGTGCCCGTGGACTGTGCTAACATGGGAAGTTTGCTGATCGGGCCTTTTTGCAGGTTAATCAAAGTATTGAGTATAAGAGTTGGAATGTTCTGATGAGGTTGTATAAGGCATTGGTGAGGCCGAATCTGGAGTATTGTGTTCAGTTTTGGTCACCAAATTACAGGAAGGATATAAATAAGGTTGAAAGAGTGCAGAGAAGGTTTACAAGGATGTTGCCGGGACTTGAGAAACTCAGTTACAGAGAAAGGTTGAATAGGTTAGGACTTTATTCCCTGGAGCGTAGAAGAATGAGGGGAGATTTGATAGAGGTATATAAAATTATGACGGGTATAGATACAGTGAATGCAAGCAGGCTTTTTCCACTGAGGCAAGGGGAGAAAAAAACCAGTGGAAATGAGTTAAGGGTGAGGGGGGAAAAGTTTAAAGGGAACATTGGGGGGGGGGCTTCTTCACACAGAGAGTGGTGGGAGTGTGGAATGAGCTGCCAGACGAGGTGGTAAATGCGGGTTCTTTTTTAACATTTAAGAATAAATTGGACAGATACATGGACGGGAGGTGTATGGAGGGATATGGTCCGTGTACAGGTCAGTGGAACTAGGCAGAAAATGGTTCAAGAAGGGCCAAAAGGCCTGTTTCTGTTCTGTAGTTTTTCTATGGTTTCTAAGGTTTCTAATGTATGGGCTCACTGAGATGGTCCAGGCAGCATATGCACTGTTTCAACACACCAATGGTCTGTTCTGTCTGTCCATGGGTGAGAAGAGCACATGATATGCTGAGACGTGCTAGTTGCAAACGATCATGAGTCCAAGCCTGAATGTTCAGGGAACAGGATCCCCAGTAGTCCCAATGTAGGAAGATTTGACAAGTGACTCCCACACTCTTCATGCAGACTTACAATCCATGCAAAGCTCTGTACTATCCCCTACCTGTCTGCAGGAGATACTGAGAAGTTACTTCTCTGTTTAGAAAGCACCATGGCTCCCCGTGTTCAACAGTGGACAGGAACTGAAATATTGCAAATATCTCCAGCTCGACCCCCAAAGGAACCTTCCACAACTGAGCAAATCTTCAATTGCCTTGAGCTTATTGTCCACCTGCGTTGCCTCAAACCATTCTCACGGGCATGATTTCTGGTACAACCTTCTGCTCAATGCCCCAACCTGGGATTGGGAGCCAGTGCTGTTCAATTTGCCACATCAGGCTCTGGGTCCACCAGTGAGGAACAGGAAACTGATTTCCACCGTGATTTCGAAGCAGGTCCCTGCATTGTCACTGGCATAGAGTCGACAGTTCTAGGCCATAAAATTCACTTCTGGTGGCCAACAGTCCACTCCTTCCTCTGCTAGTTTGCAAGATTTCAGTTAGGACATCTTTTCTTACACATTGCCCCTTGTTGTTTAGGTAGGAGAAATAAACTCTAATATCATAGACAAATACAATGTTGGCCACAGAGAAAATCAGCGAATCAAATGAATCAGGGACAGTGGAAGCAGACCGACCAATGGCCTTTGTTCTTGCTATAAAGGATGAGATGGAAGCTGCCATTTTATGAAGAAGACTGGGTTCTCCATTTTGTGAGTCCGTTGCTTTGCTTGATCAGTGTTTTGAAAGTAGACACAATGATGCTCCAGGTAATCTGCTGGACTAGGGATCATTTCCAAATCAGAAGTTTTTTGTGAAGTGTTCTTTGGTTGGATATAACATGCAAGTTTGTGAATGCTGGTCTGTGACTCAAGCTGGTGCCTGACTGAGGAAAAAGGAGCCATAAATTACCGATTGTCACTTGCTGGGAAGAGGGCAATAAATGGATGCAGAGCCAATAAAAAGATGTTAAAGGTCAGACAGATGACCTACAGCCAATGACGCTGGAATGCAATATCTGAATTGGTAAGGAATGAATATAAAAGCAGATGCTCCAATTGTGCTAGCAGCGGTAACTCTGTATGAGAACAACTATCACGGACGTGAGGTGCCCCAGGGACATGTGGAGATTCAGGTCAGGAGTACCAGCAGCAGAGACTCCTTTTTAACTGGTAATATCTTTTCTGTTCTTTGACTGTTCTTGGAAAGTCAGGAAAACATTGTTGATGTGCACACAAGGTATTCCGTGTATTAATTCACGTACTTGTTAGTTGAGACAATAAAAGTACTTGCCAGTAAATACAGATCTCTCTGTGCATCTCTGATCATTATTACAGGGGTGATTCTTGTAACAACAAGAACCCTTATTCCCCTTCCCACTAACTCTCTCTCTCAATATTTCATCTTACTCTGCTTACGTTTAATTATTCAACCAGTCAAGCTTTGGTGCAAAAAAGAATGCGGGGGGATCTCATTGAAACCTGCTGAATGTTGAAAGGGTGAGTTGTCATTGGAAAGAGTCCAGAGGAGGTTCACGAGGATGACTCCAGAAATGAAGGGGTTTATGTATGAGGAGCATTTCGCAGCTTTGGGCTTGTACTCGCTAGAATTTAGAAGAGTGCTGGGGGGGTGGGTGTGGATCTCATTGAAACCTACTGAATGTAGAAAGGACTAGACAGGGTAAATGTGGAGAAGATGTTTCCTGTGGTGGGGGTACCCAGAATTAGAGGGCAGCCTCAAAATTGAGAGGCGACCCTTTAGACAGGTAAGGAGGAAATTTTTTAGCCAGAGAATAGTAAATCTGTGGAACGCTCTACCACAGACTGTGGTGGAAGCCAAGTCCATGCGGATACTTATGGCAGAAGATGATCATCTCCTGATCGGTCAGGGCATCAAAGGATATGGCGAGAAGGCAGGTGTGTGGGGTCGAGTGGGGTCCGGGATCAGCCATGATGGAATGGCGGAGCAGAATTGTTGGATTGAATGGCCAAATTCTGCTCCTATGTCTTATGGTCTTAAAGAGGGAGCCTACTGGAAGCTATGGTTTGCGTGAGTGATTCAATATCCTTCAGCACCTGTCACGCCAGTCTTTTTATGGCATGAAATAGCTCAAGAAACCCGACACCTATAAATTCATGGTCTTAGCCTGAGGAAATTATTTAGCAATTAACCAACTAATCCATTATTGATGTATAAGCCTTTCAAATTAACACAGGCATTTAGGGTTGGGTGGATATTAGCTGGGGTGTTGAGCTGGCCTACTGATTTACTTCAAGGTTTGCCTGACCTGTGTACCACCACGGAAATTCCAGCGTGCATGTGTGATCAGCTTCACCAACGCAGCACATCGTCCCACGAACGTGAGCATGCGGCACGTGCTCCTTTCCAGCCAAAACACACCCACAGAGCCAAACAATGAGCACTGCTATTCCAGGTTTGGCAATGAAAGGCTTTTATTCAAGAAGAGCAGGTAATTTTATCAGAAATGTGTTTGTTCAGCATTCAGTACTCCAAAAGTAATTGAACTGTCTTTGTGGAATTCTAACTATAAATCATAAAGTACTGAAAATACCAATACAAACAAGGCCACAAAATGTACTTTGTGTATGAGTCATTGAGAGGTTTGAAAGAATAAATACATCATTCAATTTCTCCTAATATTTCTTTCCAAACAAAAATCCCATGCAACAAATATACCTTTCAGGATGTATCATGTGCCAGAGGAGATAAGCAATCGGGTTTTGCAAAGGCAGCATCTCTCTTGGGTTGAAAGCAGGTCCACGGCACAAGAACATGAAACCTAATCCTCCTCTTGATTATACATTATCACTCGCTGAAGACTTTCTAAACCAAGAGCAAGAGAAATTTACAATTTACAACCATGAGGTATTGCAGCTTTTAATCATTTTTAGTTTAGGTTACTTTGGAGGAATTTTTATATGTTGTCCATTTTTTATCCCCATCAGAAGCTGACCACTCGCGTATGAGCATGACATTGTGGTGAGGGCTCACGTCTTTGCTTATTTTAATAATTTGCTGTTCCTCTCCGGGCCTTGTGGCGCATTGGGTGGCAACCTTACCGTTTCTTTAGCAATTTTTGCAAGGCTGAATTGTCAGCCCAGCACAGATGGAAAGTCAGCAAGGAGCCGACCGGATTTGAACCTGGGACCACTCACATCAAAGTCCAGTGCAGATGCCACTGCACCACCAGGCAGCCTTTAATAATTTGGAAATTAATCAAACCTGTGCAATTACTGATAAAACCATAATGTTTCTTCAAGTTCCCTTTCCCTTAGTGATGTTTCTCCAGATTTTAATGTGCTTCCCTGCAACTAATATTTATATATTTTTAACAGTAATAGGTGGTTATTAACCAAGGGAGAACAACTAGTTTCAATAACAGACTAAAATGTTTCTGGTTCCCACCCATTATTGAGAGAATCCAATGCAGCCTATTCTTCCACAAGATATCAAATCATTTGTCAATGATTAATTCAGTGATGGCGGGGGGGGATTGAAAATCTTATGTAGTTCCTGCCCTTTCATAAATTAATCTGCCTTTTTAATAGATTGTACAAACTCAGCCCAGTTTCAATCTGAAGTTGCGCGCAGGCTGCAAGCTTAAACCTGCGGAGAATAATGCAAGCCTGTCTGAGAATTAGATTTAGTAATGTTGAACACAGGGTAGCAACAATCAGTATACAAGAAAGTAAAATTGCTGCATGCCTTAACACATAAAAAATTAAAACAGATAAGGAGATAAAATGCACTACAAGCCAAACCTGAAAAATCCCAACGGTAAAAATAAGTAAAGAATTAAAAATGATGTTAGATTAGCACACACGATTTTTAAATGAAGATTTTATCTGATGGACTCAAGTCCAGAGATTGATGGCTTTTAAGAACACTGATCATGGACCATTCATTGTGGCTGGATGCAGCTCTAAAGAACTCGGGAGGTAGGCCACACCACAACCTGTGCAGCCCCTTTGGCCGACATCCCACCTCTCCCGGAAGTTCCAGGAGTCTCCCGCATGTTAATAGTGGCTCCCTGATGCCCGCAAATTATATACCATGTCCCAGAAATCAATTTTTTTTGAGGGTGGGGAGGGAGGGGAGAGGGAGGGGGAGAGGGAGAGGGAGAAAAATGTTCCAAAAAAAGAAAATATAAAACGTACGTCACCCCAGACTGCACTAAAGTGTACCCCTGCCTAATAGGGGTCAAAAATAATGACAGTGTTGCTCGCTGCACTGTTTGCAACAGTGACTTTTCTATTGCCCATGGTGGGTTAAGACTGTAAAAGACATGTTGAGGTGAGTTTAACAGGTGTCATTGGTTCATTAGCATAGCTAACGTTATTTAAACTAGCTGGCTAGCTGCTAAGGAGCTACTCTATTGCAGACATCCCACCTCTCCCGCAAGTTCCGAGAGTCTCCCACAAATTAATGGTGCTACCTCCCTGAAATGAGTTTTTGCAGGGTGGAATGTCTGCTTTGGACGCAAAAAAAAATGAATTTGGCATCAAGGAAGTGGTTCCATTGAGGTGGCCAAGTAAATGAAGCCCAGAGGGGGAAATGGGAACAGGGCAAAACATTGACCCTGTGGAGGAAATAACTGGCAAACAAAGCTTCAGAATGAAGACAATTTCTTATCTATTGCAATCTGTGAAGATTAATGTGTGTTCAATGATCTATCGGCATTAATGACCTTGCTTTAATAGACCGCAAAGCTTCAATGAGCTAATACTTTTAAAAATGTATTATAGGGAGTTCACTGTATGTTAATTACATGCAATTAGCAAGGGTTAATCATTTTGTGACTTGTTCAAAAAAAGCAAGATCAAACAGCTTCAAATATTTGCAGGACAGAAAATTAAAATCAGTTACTTTGTCCATTATTGGGCAATATTTCCACAACCTCACAGAAACAAGGTTTTTTTTGGTAGCAAAAACAAGCAATTTGAATTATTAACAGAATTCCAGAACTTTACATTTGACTTTCAAAAGTTTACTTTCCCCACCACTGGAAAAAAATGGTGCGGATTTAATTTTCTTCTCCGCTGCAAGTTTTATCCTTATATATATATAATCTCCCTGCAATTCAAAATGTTCCATTGAAAGATTTTTTCAAAAATATACTGTGAATGTGAGAGGAGCCCAGCCACATATGGACACTGAAGTTCTTTGTTGGCCAGGGCTAAAAGTTTACAGCAGCACCAGCAACTGTATAAATTGCTGGAGGAGACATTGTTAATCTGTTTTCAAGAATTAGGGCCCCCATAATAAGCCCTGTAATTTTAATGCAAAATTCCCTTTCCCTAGAGATACAAACTAAGCTTACACAATGCTCATGATTGTTTTTTGTTTTCATTCTTTGTAAAACTCATTCTAGTTTGAGATGATTTCCAGTTGGTAAATGAAGTGTAATCATTAACCAAGTCATAATGTTGCAATGTGAAACTGGTAATGGCACAAATCCTAGCTAAATTACATTCTGTTCTAACCAGTTGTAGAGTTGTTTATCTAATAGAGGTAATGTTATCTGTTTTAAAATATATCCAACATTCTCTTCTCAAACTATAAAAATATTTGATCTTGCAAATGATGCAGTAGTTGGATATAGTCTTCAGATATCTCAAGGTAATTTGTGTGTTGGGAGAAGTCCTTTAGTTTGTGACAATAGGTAAGTACAAAAGAAAACAAAATTAAAAGGAACTTAGCTCATGTATAAGGATACAATACCAAAGATCACAAACTAGGAATGTGGTTTATAGTTGCTAACAGTTTATTTTGTAAGTGAGCTGTGACTTAAGTGAACATGAAACGACTAGATTGTCATTAAAAACCCATCCATTGCACTAATCTCCCTTGGGAAAGGAAATATCATATTCGCACTTGGATTGACCTGCATGTATTCCCAGACCTATTCACACTTGTGAATCTGAACTGCCAGCAGTTCAGTGGACTATTAAGGATATATAATAAATGCTGCCTTTGCATGCACCATTGTTACCTTGTAAACACCATGGCAGCATAGCGCGTTATTACAGCTCGGGACATTGGAGTTCAATCCCGGCATCCTCTGTGAGGAGTCTGTACATTCTTCCCATGGAATATGTAGGTTTTCTCCGGATCCCACAGACCAAAGGCGTACTGGGTAGGTTAACTGGTCACTGTAAATTGTCCTATGATTAGGTCAGGGTCGAGGTTGTCAGGGGTTGTTGGGCAGTGCAGCTAGCAAGGCCAGAAGGGCCTATTCCACACTGTACCTCTAAATAAAATAACTTCAGAAATTCTGCCAGGACTGGGCCCCAGTGCTGTACTGACTTGAAATTGTTAAGAATGATTTCAGCTGATTCGACGTTGAACCAGGAAATTGCTAAGATTCCTGGAATCATGTTAGGACAATGAATTAAAGATTTCCCAAATAGACTTGTTATACAGATCTTATTAAACCATTAATGCTATTATTTTTGATGGATTTTAAAACAGGTTAAATCCTATTTAAAAGGTTTTTAAGTGTAATGCAATTAGACTGCCATTGGGATAATTCTGTATTTATGCAATTTGTTACATTGTGTTGCCTCTTTTTTGCATAACGTAGACATTTACATGAAATCAGCTATATTGAGAATACAAAATAAACTATTATATAATAGCAGGCAACAGCAAGTGAGCTTAAACTATTGCAATACATTGTGTCAAAGTTAACATACTGTTGTCATACAATTGTTCAAATGCACTTCAAAACAATATTCAACAACATAGCTGTCTCAATAAACTAGGAATTCTGTTATAAATTAACAAGCATAAGAAACTATGGGGTTAAGCATAACTATACCCTCAGAGAGATGGTGTTTGTAAACTGCTTACAGCCACAGCAAAATGCTGGAAAAACCACAAAAACCATTTTTGAAAAAAATCAAAGGAAATTGCTCCCTCCACAAGAAACTAAGTTACCAGAGCTCATTTTCCGGATTAAATAAATGCTCGAACAAAACTTCTTTCTTCTGCACCGTATATCTGTGCTAAAATCATGTTTACAGCTTGGCGTATTAAATTCACATTCCAAGTTATCTTTGGATAAACAAAATTACGACTGTCAGCAATCTGAAATAAAACAGAAAATACTCCAAAAATGCAAGTCAATCTGCAGCTGTGTTGTTTCTTCATATCTGCTGCCTGATTTACTAAGCATTTCCAGCATTTTCTGCCTTTATTTGCAACTAATTCCATGTTGTGCTCATGATTTTTGGGAGATCTAAGTAACTGTGAACACTCCCAACATGTTATTATAATGCCCACTGGCTAAAATTGTTGCCTTTAATGCCCACCAGCACCAACCATTAATGAATACTGAGTACACCATCTATACCACATGCCTGACACAAAATAGCCTCAGTAGCATATCCTATAAGCTCCTATAAGCTCCACCAACAGAATGGTTTTTAGACAAATCACCTCTGTCATTGGCATTTGAACTGTTTTTAAATGACTCTAACTTTCTTTTTAAAATGACAAAAATATTAAAAGTGTTTTAAGAGATCATTTAAAATCATAATAAAATAGAATATTTATCTGGACTTACCACTTAACTCTAGACCAGTGATTATTCAAATCTGTGAGGTCTGATTCATCTATCAACCACTGTTGGCACAAAACTAAAGGGGCAAGATACAGAATGAACCCTGCCCCTATGCTAAGTACCCATGCTCTGTTACCAGGCTTATTGGTGAGCCCATTGGAGTGGCTGATGTTGTGGCACCTCCAGTTTACAACATATAGACAAAGATGTCGGCAGTTCTCCACAAAAATTCTGACCAAAGACAGACAAGATCCAAACCAATAACGTAATGTAACTTGTTCAGTTACTTCTAAATCTTGGTTCCGTCACAAGCCCCTAGACCACAGGATCAACTTTTCTTTTCCAGTTGTCTGATTTAGAGGATCTAACAGCTGTTTACTTTTTGCAAATTGGCATATATGATATATACTGTAACTATAAGCAGCTCCAGCCTGCAGATTAGTAAACTGGGCACAAACATCAGAAGAAAATTCAGAATAAATTACATACAACGAATGGTTTAAACACAGAGTTTCACATGTGCTCTAAGCAGCCAAAGTGGCAAGGAAAAAATTTCCAAAGCCAACAATTCAGACCCTAGTCTTACAGTTTGCAGTCCCTAATCCCCAATGCATTAGCTAAGAAAAACTGCAACAGTATTCCCTTCTCACCAATTCTGGCACAGGAATACCGAAGACCTAGATGAATTAGCTGCAATCACCTTCAGTCAGAAATGCTGAAAGAATGATCCTTCGTTGCCGCTCCCCAAAGTTCTCACCATCAGAGGCCAGTCTGCAATCAATTCCCTCCCATATTAAGTTATGAAATCGCTGAGATCACTGAACTTAAGAAACTCATCTGGAACAGGAATAAGCCATCATTCTCTTCAGCCTGTTTCGCAATTTAATATGGATGCAGAGAAAGAGATTAAATCGTCTCATTGCCAAGATATGGAGCTGAAGATTGTACTGTAGAAACAACTCCTCATTAAGCCAACTGTTCCAATATCACTGCAACAACATTACAGCCTGATCTTATACGCACAGAGGAAATTTTAAGAGTTAATCACATTGCTGTGAGGCTGGAGTCTCACGTAGACAAGACCATGAAGGTTATATAAGTGAGTCAGATGGATAATCTACGCAACAATGTGGTAAACTGTCCAGAGAATGTCTCCTATATGCACAAACTAACTTCTAGTTTTTTGTATTTGATCATGGAATGTAAATGTCACTGGTAATTGCCACATTTATTGTCCATTCCTAAAGTCCTGTTAAGGTCAGGCGTAATTAAACGCAACCCACATTGATGGGCCTTGAATCACATTTGGTCACACTGATCATGAACAGATTTCTTTCTCAACAGAACATTAATGAGCCTGATGTTTTCCAGTTGAAAGAAATCTAAGTTTTGTAGTTATTGTTACCAGGACCAAATGTTAAACTCCAAACCTATTTAATTCTAAATCTATCATAGCGGGTTTCAAACTTGTGCCTCTAGGTCAACAGCACATAACTCTGGCTGCTAATAGGATTCAATTGGAAAAGTCCCCACTGGTTAAATTAATTCTTAGTATAGAGAGTGATTGAGGTAGGTTGACAAACAGCCTTGATGTCTTTGCTCCTGGATATGAGTGCGGCAGTTCCTCGGAGTGATGCCCTAGGCTCCAATGCCTTCAGCTGCTTCATGAACGACCTTCATCTCCGTCATTAAAAGGTAAGAAGTATGGATGTTTGCTGATGATAGCACAATGCTGAGTTCCATTTTGATCTCCCAAGATCAATGACAGCAACACATCACTGCCTTCCCTGAGACGAGGAAGAACTGGGAAGCACGCCCACAGTTCATAAATGTATTCATAAATATAAATTCAAACGCTCACCAATCCTTAAATTTACACCCGTAAGTCAGAAAACTTATCTTTGAAATATAGAACATAGAAAGTACAGCACAGAGTAACCCTTCAGCCGACAATATACTCTAAGATCAATCTAACCTCCCCCCCCACCCCCCCACATACAGTGGCCCTTCATTTTCCTTTCATCCATGTGTCTATCTAAGAGCCTCTCAAATCTCTTTTTAATGTTTCTGCCTCTACCACCACCCCTCACAGCACCTACCATTCTCTGTATGGAAAAACTACCACCGACGTTCCCCCTATAACGTATGTTCCTTCAGTCACCGTAAAATTGTGCCTCTTCGTATTAGCCATTTCTGCACTGAGAAAATGTCTCAGGCTGTCCACTCTATCTATGCCTCTTATCATCTTCTACAACTCTATCAAGTCATCCCTCATCCTCCTTCAACCGAAGACAAAGGCCTTAACTCACCCATTGCATCCCCATAAGCGATGGTCTCCAATCCAAGCAGCATCCCGGTAAATATCCTGCACACCTTCTCTAAAGCTCCCAAATTCTTCCTATAATGAGGCAACCAAAACTGAACAGGATACCCTCTGCAGCACCAGAGGACCAAGAAGGTATGGACAAGAGAGGTGGAGGAGTGCTTACAGGACTGGACAATATTCAGGGAATCATTTTCAAGTCTCAGTGAATACGCCACAGTTGCCACCAACTTCATCAAAACCTGTGTGGATGAGTGTGACCGGACTTGAGAACTTACCGGACATACCCAAATCAAAACTCATGGATGAGCCAGGATTTTCATAGTCTGCTGAGGGCAACATCTGTGGCATTCAAGACCAGTGAACCGGAACTATATATAAGTCTGGGCATGACCTACAGAAGGCTATCATAAGAGCAAAAAAACAATTCCGATTGAAGTTAGAGATGGAATCGGATGCACGTTAGCTCTGGCAGAGTTTGCAGGCCCTTACTTCCTACAAATCAAAACCTAATATCATGAATGATCACGATGCTTCACTTCCAGAGGAGCTCAACGTCTTACATGCACGCTTTGAAAGGGAGAATAAAATCACATCCATCCGAATCCCTGGAGCATCCGGTGACTCTGTGATCTCTGTCTCAGAGGCCTATGTCAGAAAATCTTTTTAAGAGGGTGAACTCTTGCAAGGCATCAGGCCCTAATGGTGTACCTGGTAGGACTCTGAAAGCTGTGCCAACCAACTAATGGGACTGTTCAAGGACATTTTCAAACTCTCATTGCTGCAGTCAGAGCCTGCTTCAAAAGGACGGCAATCATACCAGTGCCCAAGAAGAGCAGGGAGACTGCCTCAATGACTACCACCCAGTGGCATTCATATGATGAAGTGTTGTGGTGTGGATGAAATTACCGGAGAGACAGAGTCACTGGGAGATACAAAGCAGCTTCTTTATTCGACACAACAAAGTACAGTAGGCATCATACGGACAGAGACGCTTTCGGTAGAAAGGCCTGCTAGCCCAGTGTGGGCTCGATATTTATATGCTAAACACAAAGGCAATCGCTACTTAAGAAGTTATAGACAATGCATAGACAATGCTTCCTTTTGAAGCTACATACAAAACATCACACCTTCTAACTTCATCCTTTCCTTCCAACACCAACATGTCTGAGTTGGTATCCACAGCCTTTAGGAATGCAAGTTAAATCCAGAATACATTTATTTGGCATTTTACGTGCTAACATAGAAGACAATTCATATCTATGAAGTATGGATAATACTGTCTTCGAAACTACCTGTAAACTTCACACTTCCATCCGCAGCCTCTGGCTAGTATCCCAATATTTACAGCTTTTAGGAAATGCATTGTTGTGAACTCAATCTACAGTACTTTGTCAAATAGAAGCCTGGTGGCCAGAGTCATTTAAGTGTAAATGAATCATCTACTGAAAAACTCACTCTAACAGAAGTGCTTTGAGGGGTTGGCCATGGCTACAATCAACGCCTGCCTAACCAAGGACCTGGACACACTGCAATTTGCCTATCGCCACAATAGGTCTACAGTGTATGCATTCGCACTGGCTCTGCACTCAGCCTGGGATCACCTGGAAGATAGGCGAATTTATGTCAGGCTGCTGCTTATTGACTACAGCTCAGCGTTAAACACAATCTTACCCTCAGTTCTAATCAACAAACTCCAAAACCTGGGTCTCTGTACCTCCCTCTACAATTGGATCTTTGACTTCCTCACCGGGAGACCACAGTCTGTGCAGAATGGAAATAAAATCTCCTCCTCACTGATAATCAACACTGCTGGACCTCAAAGATGTGTACTTAGTCCACTGCTCTACTCTCTCTACACCCACGACTGTTGTGGTGATATCATGTGCAATGATGTGCCAGTACATGATTGGACAGAGCACTGGGCATGCGCAGGATTGCCAGAATGTTCCAGCACGTGGCTGGGTTAAGACGTGCTTGTTTACTACTGTAAATAAAAGTTCTCTAATTCTTCCAGGATATGATTCTTTACTGTTAATCCATGGTACGTTTAAACAGAAGTAACATAACAACCGTGTGGCTAGGCACAGCTAAAGCACCATCTACAAATTCACCAACGACACAACTACTGCTGGCAGAATTTCAGGTGCTGATGAGGTGGTGTACAGGAATGAGATAGATCAGCTGGTTGAGCAGTGATGCAGCATCAACCTTGCTCTCAACATCAGTAAGATCAAGGAATTGATTGCAGACTTCAGGAATGGGGAATCCTCATCAAGTAATCACGTGGATAGGGTAAGCAGTTTCAAGTTCCTAGGTGTCAGCGTCTCTGAGGATCGATCCTGAGCCGAACATATTGATGTAATTACAACCAAGGCATGAAGGCAGCTGTATTTCATAAGGACTTTGAGGAGAATTGGTATGTCACCAAAGATTCTCACAAATTTCTACAGACTTACTGTGGAGAGCATTCTAACTGGTTGCATCACCAACTGGTATTGGGCGAAGGGGGGGGGGGGTGGCTACACAGAATCGGGAAAAGCTGCAGAAAGTTGTAAACTCAGTCAGCTCCATCATGGGCAGTGGGTCCCCAGCATCCAGGACACCTCCAAAAGGCGATGCCTCAAAAAGGCAGCATCCCTCATTAAGGAACCCCATCACCCAGGACGTGCCCTCTTCTCATTGCTACCATCAAGGTGGTGATACAGGAGCCTGAAGACACACACTCAACATTTCAGGAACAGCTTCTTCCCCTCCACTACCAGATTTCTGAATGGACAATGAACCCATGAACACTAGCTCAGTATTTCACCCACTATTTTTGCATGACTAATTTATTATGTACACCTACTTACTGTAATTTATAGTTTTTATAACTGTGTATTGAAATGTACTGCTACTGCAAAACAACAAATTTCATGACATTTGCTGGTGACATTAAATCTGATATTCCAAGGGTGGTCTAAGGAGAGTTTTATTGAGCTACAACATTACACCGTGGCTCTTGAACTTAATCTCCCAACTAAAGAAACCAACACACCATCCTAACAACTTGTGTGTCAACTGTGAGGGATCGATGTATACAGACTCCAATGTCGTTCTGTCCCTCCCCACTGTTAAGAATTCTGCCTTTAACTCTGGTACTCTTCCTTCAAGTTCAACCTTCTAAAGCATATCACTTCATACTTTTCATCTGCCACTTCTCAGTCTAGCTCTGCATCCTATTAATTCCCTGCTGTAACCTATGATAACCTTCAACACAATCCACAACGTCACCAATCTTTGTGTCATCTGCAAACTTATTAACTCACCCTTCCACTTCTTCATCCAAGTCATTTCTAAAAATCACAAAGAACAGAACAGATCAGATCCCTGCAGAACATCACTGGTCACTGACCTCCAGGCAGAATACCACCACCCTCTGCTACCACCTTCTGGCTTCAATGAGCAAGCCAATTTCAAATCTACACAGTCGAGCTTCCCCAGATTCCATGACTCCTGAATTTCTGAATGACCCTACCTTGTCAAATTCCTGACTAAAATCCATGTACACCCCATCAAGTGCTTTTCCTGCATCAATTTATTCAGTCACTTCCTCAAACAATACAATCAGGCTTGTGAAGCATGACCTGCCCCTCACAAAGCCATGCTGAATATCCCTAATCAGACTTTGCTTCTCCAAAAGTCGATACGTCCTGTCTCCAAGAATCCTCTCCAATAGTTTGCCCACTTGGGTCTATAATTCACAGGGGTATCCCTATTACCTTTTTGAACAAAAGAATAACATTTGCCACCCTCCAGTCTTCTGGTGCTGCTCCTGGGGCCAATGCAAATACAAAGATCACCACCAAAAATGAAGCAACCTCTTCTTTAATTTTCTAAGGCATCTCCCATCTGGTCCCAAGGATAGCTATTCTAATGTTTTTCAAAATTTTCAGCAATTCCTCTTTCTTAGCATGTTTTATGCTGTCCTCACATTCGTCATGGTTCCTCTCCCTTACCTCCTATCTGCCCTTACTCGAGGCAGACGTTTCCTTTCCTATCCCTGATTGATCCTACCATCACTTTAGTCATCCTCCTGTCTTTTACGTACATGTAGAATGCCTTGGGGTTTTCCTTAAATCCTACATGCCAAGACCTTCTCAAGTTCCTTCTTGGCTACTTTGTAATTAAATAGAGGCATATCTAATCCTTGAGTCTTAAGTATGCTTCTTTCTTTGTCTTGACTAGATGTTCTAATTTTTAATCTACCAATTCCCATGGATATCTTCACTATCCGCACCTACCACCTCATGAGCGTCCTCATGCCACGTATTATTCTCCACAACATCAGCTATCTTCAGCAGTACCCTACATCTTTAATTTCTCCAACTCTCTGCTTTCTGCAAGGATCTCTCGCTCCTATTTTCCCTTGTCTATACATCCCACCCGGCACACATCTCCACAAGTGGCAGAAGTGCCTTACCCGCCCATTCACCTCGTCCTTCACCTTCATCCAGGGCCCCACCAATCCTTCCAGATGAAACAACACTTCATCTGTGAATCTGTTGGAGTCGTCTGCATTGGTGAGACCTGACATAACTTGGGATACTGCTTTGTCAGATACCTCCACTCCATCTGCAAAACTCAGAATTTCCCGGTGGTCAAACATTTTAGTTCCCATCCATATTCCTGTCTCACATGTCTGTCCATGGCCTCCTACGATGAGGCAGATCTCACACTGGAGGAGCAACACCTCACATTCCATCTAGGTAGCCTCCAACTTAAAGGCATGAGCATCGATTTCTCCATCTTCCAGTAATTTTTTCACCCCTCCCCTCTTCAATTCTTCATTCTGGCCTCTCACCTCTTCTCACTTGCCTATCACTTCCCCCGGTGGCCCTCCTCTTTCCCTTTCTCACATGGTCCACTCTCCTCTCTTACATTATTTCTTCTCCAGCCCTTTACCTTTTCCACCTCTCACCTCCCAACTTCTTGCTTCATCCTCCTCCCCCAAACACCTGGCTTCACCTATCACCTTCTGGCTTGTACTCCTTTGCCTTTTGCTACCTTCTGATTCTGGCTTCTTTCCCCTTCCTTTCCAGTTCTGATGAAGGGTCTCAGCCCAAGACATTGACTGTTTATTCATTTCCATAGATATGGCCTGAACTGCTGAGTTCCTCCAGCATTGTGTGTGTGTGTTACTGCAGGTGTTACACATTGCCTGTCAACCATGGTTCCTGAAGCTCTTCTCCCTGCTTCAACAAGGCAAACCTATCCAGAAACCCATACAAACAACCTCCACATTTCCGTTGTGCATTCCTGAGTACATCGTTTCCCAATTTACACTCCCAAGTTCCTGCCTAATGAATATAATTCACCCACTCCCAACTAAATACTTTCCCACGCTCTCTGGTTTTATCCCTGTCCGAGGCTATGGCAAAGGTCAAGGAGTTGTGGTCACTGTCTGTGAAATGCCCACCCATTGAGAGATCTGTCACCTGACCAGGTTGATTGCTGAACACCAGATCCTACATGACCTCTCCTCTGGGCAGCCTGTCTATGTCATGGGTCAGGAATCCTTCCTGGACGCACGTAACAAATTCCACCCCATCTGAACCTTTCGCACTAGGGAGGTGCCAATCAATGCTAGGGATGTTGATATAACCCTTGACAACAGCTCTGTTATTTTTGCACTTTTTCAAAATCTGCTCCTAGCATCTCAGTTATATTTTGGGGCAGGGCTGGGAGAGGGGAACACTACGGAATACTCCCAATAGAGTGAGTGCTCCCTTCCCATCTCTGACATCCACCCACTCTGACTCAGTAGATGCTCCCACCATGATGCTCTCCCTTTCTGCAGCTTTGAAACTATCCCAGATGAGTAATGTTACTCTATTTACCTCCCTCCCTGTCCCTTTTGAAATATCTAAACCCCAGAACATTCAGTAGCCATTCCAGCCTTTTGTTAGCCAAACTTCTGTAATGCCCACAATGTCAGAGTTCCATATAGTGACCCTCTGCATTCAGCACCCTTGTTGTGATACTCCTTCCAGCAAAATAAACACATTTCGACCCATCCAACGTGACTACAGTTGTGCTTTATCCACTATCTATCCTTCCTCACAGTCTCTTTATGCATTGCATTTACCATCACATCCATTGCCCCATATACAGGTCATACTTTCCCCAGAAGAGATCCCAGTGATACACGAATATGAAACCCTGTTCCCTGCACCAATACTTCAGCCATACAGTCAACTGCAAATCATTCTGTCCTTACACTCACTGGCACATCCAGAGATTACTACCCTTGAATTCTCACTTTTCAACTTCCTGCCTAGCTCTCCACATTCTCTCTTCAAGACCTCCACTCTTTTCCTACCTAAGTCATTGGTACCAGTGTGTACCACAAATTCTGGCTGCTCACCTTCTTCCTTAAGAATGCTGTTGTCCTGATCTGTGACATCCCTGACACTGACACTTGGGAGGCAGCATAGGCTGGGAGTCTATTTCACAACCACAGAATCTCCTGTCCGTTCTCCTGTTATATTCCCTATTATCTCCACTCTCCTCTTTTCCTTCCTTCCCTTCTGAGCCACAGAGCCAGACTCAGTACCATAGACCTGGTCGCTGCACCAAGAACCTTATAGGTCTTACTCCCCAACAGTATCGAGAGCGGTATACTTGCTATTGAGGTTAACGGCCACAGGGTACTCTGCACTGATTACTCCCATTCTCTTCCCTAACAATCTCTCTGCTACCTGGCTCCTGCAACTTGCATGTGACACCCTCCAGGCAGCACCAATCACCTCCTCAGCCTCCCAGATGAGCCGAAGGTCATCCAAGCTTGGCGCCCTATCACGGTCTGCAGGAAGCTGCACTTCTCCCAAATACAGCAATCAGAGGGGCCAGACGTCGCCCTGATCTCCCACATCTTACATAAGGAGTTTATCACTGGCCTGGGATGCATTCTCACTACACTAGCTAGGCACTAATTAAAGAAAAAGAAACTTGACGGAAACCTCAATGTAGCCTCTGCCTCTCCTTGACAAAATAACTTGAGCCAAAGGCTCAGTTCCCCACACTAACTCCGTTGCAATAGGCAAATTTTAGAGTTAATACAAAAAAAATCTATACTCTCAACTATGCGAGAACATAGAAGAAAAGGCCAGATAAAAGCGATACCCACACAACCTAAGCATCCTGACTGGCTGTGTCATCACCTGGTATGGGAACTGTACTACCCTCTGTCACAGGGCACTGCAGGGAGTGGTGCGGACAGCCCAGGAAATCTGTGGATGTGAACTTCCCTCCATTCCGGACACTTACTGCAGCAGCTGCATAAAAAGGACCGGGAGGATCACTAGAGACACCAGCCACCCCAACCACAAGCTGTTCCAGCTGCTTCTGTCTGGCAAACGGTACCACAGCATTAAGGCCAGAACCAACAGTCTCTGGGACAGCTTCTTTCACCAGGCCATCGGATTTATCAATACACATTGATCTGATTGCATAGCTGACTGTACTTTGTATCTGACTGTACATACATGTATACAAAACAATTCTGTATACAATCTTAGTGTTTGGGCAATATCCTCCCACACTTCCCTTCCTAATTGCTTGTACACAGCGACGGAGATGCAACATGAAGATTTTTACTCCCTGATATTATGGGATGGAAGTAAGAAATAAAATCTTAAAATTTCTTTTTCTTTAATTAGTGCCTATGATGCACATTTATAACATGTTGAGTGTGCAGCTACTAACGTATGTGGGATTCAGGGCTTTATAAACAGGCGGACAAAAACAAGTTAATGAATATTGAACCTTAGGCAACAGTAAGGCTCTGCTAACTTTAGAAATCAGGCAGAAGTTCAGATGGATTGGAGAAAATTTTAGTTGCTAGGATAAGGGATTTACACCCAGAAAGCTAGAAATGTTCTCCTTGGAATTAAAACTTCTAGGTGTACAAGATCAAGCACAAACTTTGTGACCATTTTACAGAACACCGACTTTCAGTCCACAGTGGACATTCCATGCTCCCCGCTGTCAACCATCTCAATTCCCCTTCCCAATCCCACACTGGCTGCTCCATGCTTCTTCTCTTCTGCCCGGATGAAGCTCAACGCAGGATGGAGGAGCATCATCTTAAATACTGCCTGGCTAATCTACAACTCAATATGAATACTGTATTTTCTAATTTTAGTTAATGACCCAACATTTTTCCTCTCTACCACCCCCACCCACATTTCTCCTTTTGATCCAACAGTCCCCCTCCCACTGCTCTATCTACCAACTTCACAGTTTCTTCCCCCCAAGCCTCCTGGTCATCTCCCATGAGCGGCTGTCTCTATCTTCACAGTTCCTCCCTCCACCTTGCTCCATCTGTTCCTTTCTTCTTCCACTTTATTCATCTGCCTCCATCTACCATCCACCTGCCACAGTCTTCCACCTCCAGTCCCACTCACCTGCCCTATCTGCCAATATCTTCCTGTCATCTTACACTCCTCCTCAGTCCACCAAACACCTCCAAGTCCTTACTTGTCACTCCCCATCTCCCCTCAATGCAGGCCACCTCACTTCTCCATTCTCAGTTCAGATGCACGGGGGGTTCAGCGGAAAATGTCAACTATTCCTTTCCTCCTGACAATGCTGCTCCACCTGCTGAGTTCTTCCAATAGGTTGGGCATTGTACAAAATCGTGACAGGTTCAAATAAAGGGAAGCTGTTCCCATCAGGTATTTTGGGGAATGTAGATTTGAAGCGACAGAGAAAAGACAAGTCAGGGCATGGGGTGGGCAGAAGGAAGCAAGGTTACAAGACAAATTTGAGCAATAAGGTTTTTTGTAAAGACAAAGTTATTGTGACAATACACTTGTGTCTACAGTGGGAGATGAAAGCAGGTCAATCAGGGCTTTTAAAATTGATTTGAAGAGGATAACTTGCAGGGTAAATTAAGAGCAGGGTAATGAAACTGATGGATTTCTCTGCATATGTATGATTTGGATAACCTCTTTCTGTTTTATAATGATCCTGTAGTTCAGGAAATCCCAACCTTTTCCATGCCAAGGACCCCTACCATTAAACAAGAGGTTTGTGGACTCCAAGACAGGGAGCCCTGTTATAGTTGTACCACCTCTTGAAAACCATTTGGTTGGGCCCTGTTTTATGCTCTTAGAATCCCACTAGATGTCTACTTCCCCCACTAGCAATATCCTCATATCTGTGATGTGAAAGGATATGCAAAAATTAAACATCAGATGGTAAATCGACATCAAGTTCACAAGTACAGCTTCTTAATTCAGCCTTAAGTCAAAAGTCCATTTATACCACACATTATTATATATAAATGCATTTATTACAGAGAAAATTATCAAAATAACTCCAAAAATTGTATGCAATACATTCCTGGGATTAATTTATGCTAGTGTCAAACCACAAAAGTTAAAATTCAGAAAGTTAACATTTAAAATTGAAAAGGATCAAAAGATGTATGAAACTTAAGACTTTTTATTATAGTATTTTATGATTCTTTGCAGTGTTTAGACTAATTACACCGATTAGAACAGAGATTATTACATCCATGCATCCATGCACTCAATGTCATAAATAAGATAAAATACAGATAGAAACGTGCATCTGAAACAAGAATTAATCAGTTCTGGAACCTTTGAAATATACTACAGGAACAACTTATATTTCCTTTCTTGGCTTAACCTAACGCCTGCTGAATCTGATTGAGGAAGATAATATTTTCCATAGTTCACCCGTTTCTTGGTCAATGCATCAAACCACATTACTCTTCTAAATTCAATGTGGCATTATTTTTTGTACAAAGTGAAATTGGAATTTAAAGAATTGCCTTCTTCTTTGGTGCACAAGTTCAAACTACTGCATGTCCACGTCCACGGCCTCTGAAAGTTCTGCTGTTAGGTGCAGTCATCTGACAATTAAGCAAGTTAACAAGAGTTAACTTGACAGCAATGTCCAGGCTTCTCCAATATTGCTAGAAAATGCAAGGTCCATATTGGTGAAATAAACTGAGCAAGAGTGGGTCCTGAGTTGCGGTTATATCTCACTTTTGCATGCTTCGTCAAAGAATTAATTTCTGATTGATTATTTTTCTGTTTATTTCTGCCAACGCCACTGAAAATACAAAAGCTCTTTCATCTGAAAGAGTGGCATACACATCAACTTCTTTTTCTTGCCTTTCTGTAAAGCAAAAAGGAGAGAGCTATGATGAACCAGTTCCAAAAAGTGCAGTCTCCCCAAGGTCAAAAGCTTACACATCAACTTTATCACTTAACCCCACAGTCTCCCAAAGAAATGATTCAGAATCACATGAAGAAACACACACCTCAGAGCTCATTGCATTTCCTTTCATAACAACCGTGGGACCAAAGGTTGTCGATGGAGAATTCAAAAATTGTGGGAACTTGCAAAGAAATACCCATTTGAAATAATCTCCCCGATTTTAATACGTGGATATTTTTTAAAAAAGAGAAAAGATACGATTTGCATGTGGTTAGAATTGTACATTTTCGTGGCATTATTCGAAGAAAAACAATACTTTGTTGCAACATTGCACAATCTTAGGGTTTACTGAACTATTCATACCAGTGGAATTCTGGTTTTGTTTAATAATGTTTTCCTTACATTTAAGCTACAAAGCTATTGAATGTACCCTGGAATCTTTAGAAGAATGGCTAACACATGGCAATATGAGAACTAGATCCTTTCTATTCTATATGCATTCTTGCCCATTTTACTGACCGGCTGAAATCCCGAACCCCCAAAGAAATTCAACGTTTTAAATCTGAAAACACGAGAGTGTTGTGTTACACATAGGCCAAAAGGGCAAAGGTTATTTTTATAAAACGTAACCTTTTTGTTGCCCACTTGTTAATCACTTCACTGATTGGATCAACATTCAAGAATAAGGAAAATGTAATCTCTAGCTAGCTGATAATTACCTGATTAATAAAAGATATGCCTCAAGATGGAAACAAAAATTGTCAACCAAGGTTATCACTCTGATTGAGTTTTATGTTGCAGCAAAATACAAGTTTGGGGACACATGAAGGTGATCACTTGCTCCAATACCTCTAGCCTCCTATTTCTCATTACTAGCGCTCAGTTTCTGTGTGCATGTTGTAGATGAAACGAGCCACTTCAAGAAAGGAGAATGGTTAAACAAAAGCAAAAATAAAGTACTATTCACAAAACGCAGATGCACTATTGGTAAAAATATACCGAATGACAATTCGAAGAATATTACGATTCCTCTGTTAGTGCTGGTTTTCTGCATGAGAGTAGGGAGAGCCCAGCTTGAACCCATTTCCCTCGCTAACCGCAATTGGCAATGAATTTAAAAAAGCGTGAAACTTCAATCCCAGCCCTCACCATCGAGTCAGAGCCACTCCAGTATTTTACCTTTATCGTCATCGTGCTTTTTGCTTGGGCCAGTTTTTGGACGCCCTCGCCGCCGTCGAATCTGCTCAGAATGGCTCTCTGACCTAGAGCGCTTCCTGTTTTCCAAATCTTTGGTTAGAGGAGAATTGGCTTTCTCTCGACGTGCTCTCTCTGTTCTCCGTCTCTTAGCTGCCGACTTGTTGTCTATCCACAAAATAAGAGTTTGTTATTCCTATAAGGCATATAAATCAAGTCTATGATCACATTCCACTCAAGTGGTACACAAAAGGAAACAGTCCATCATGAATAATAACCCAAAGTCTTTCCCAAACCCAAAGTGTCCTGTTAATGTCAATCTGGAACCCATGCCCATACTTTGGAAATGCAACTAAACTGGGGTTGATTTTTGTTTCAAAGTAGATGTGATTAAAACAAAATTCCCCCAGGAGTTCAAGTGCAGATTTGGAATAGAAGTTCACTCGCTATCATCTTGTAATAACAAAGAAGAAAATTGGTGAAGACAGGAGGAAAGATTATTTAAACTCTGTTGGGTTTTTTGGGAATCTTTACCTTTTGTCAAATTTAAAACAGTAAGCACCATCTTCCCTTGTTGAATGACTTATATTTAGTGGAGGTTTTTCATTAAAATGATTTTAAAACATCGTCTGTATAAATGAAAATTTCAATGCTCAATTCCTGCTCCCTCTCCTAAATATAATCACAGACAAATTCTTGGTGGCACAACCTTTACAAACCTGTCAAGTTAGAAGAGATTCTGCAGATGTAGCGCACACTTCAGTAACACACACAAAATTATGGAGGAGCTCAGCAGGTCAGGTAGAATCTTTGGAAGAGAATAAACAGTCTATTCCCCTCCATAGGGGAGGGAAAATCAGTTTATTCACATAAATTATGTGATAAATGTTAATAAATAAAGTTTATTCCCCTCCAAAGATGCTGCCTGAATTGTTGAGTTCCCCGTGCATGTCCATCAAGATCAAATTTTCGTATAGAAAATGCTGAACACTAACACTGCTTGGAGCTTGTAATTGCATGTCAGCTTCCATTACACATGTGCATGCAAAAACTGAAAGAAACCCTTATCTTTCAAATACAATTAATAATAATTACAAAAGTGGTCCAAATATACAACGTCCTCTAACCTCATTTCACTTCAAGAGAACCAAGTCATGAATCGTGTGCTACATCTTACAGGCTCACAAAAAAAATCTCCAAAAAGGCAAAAGACACACAAGAACACAAGGATCTTAAAGCATTTCAATCTATAATAAAATATTTCCGTAAGGAATAAGCACATTTGTATTGTCATGTGAAAGGATGTTAGAGAGCATAGTGAAAATAGAAAACCAGCAAAGACTTGAGGGCCAGACCGTCTGCAGTCAACAACTTAGACCAGAGGAAATTACAAAACATTGTTTTGGCTCACTGACCTTAACTAATCAAGTTCAGTTTGAATTTATGGCTTCTTGTCATCATCCTGAGTAATACAAATAGTAAATATCGTGTAGAACGAATAGCCTGTGCATGCAACAAATGGAACGGTGAATATAATTTTCTGAACATTGCCTGGTGGGAACTACAAATTAGCTGGTAAACACTGGCATCTGATTTGGTAATACTTTACCACCATCCAAATGCTATGTCAATAGTCACCTGCTGAATCTCAATATAGAACAAATTACTGATTGTTGTGCTACTGAAACAAAGACATCATAGGCTTACAGAATTGGGCAGCATCATATCAGGTCTTTCGGCCCATCCAGTCTATGTGGACCATCATGCTTATCTATATCAATCCCACTTGCCAGTATGCCTTGCTTATTCAAGAACCTGTCCAGAGGTCTTTGCCACCTCCTCCTGGGAGCTCATACCTGATACCAATTCCTCTTTGTGCAAGGAAAAGATTTACTTCTCAGATCCCTTCAAAACCTCCTCCCTCTCACCCCAAACCTACAGTTTTAGACACCACTACCATGTGCTGGTTACCTTTCCTATCTATACTTTGTATAATTTTATGTTCCAGTATCACATCATCCCTCAACCTCCCTTCTGCAAGAAAAAACATATCCAAACTATCCAATCCCTCCATACAAGGCAAACCCTCCAACCCAGATGCAAGCTCTCTAATCCAAGACTGACAAATCACATCCATTTACATAATTTTGATTCTAATTATGAAGTTTGGAAATTATCAAATCTTGAAACAATCCTCATTTATTTTCTGATCAGATCTCAACTATGAGTTATAGCAACTTTGGCGGTAGAATAGCAGATTTGCTTATCATGTTTCATCGTTTACAGACTCATAAGGAATTAGAAATTCTTTCAATCCAACACCATAAAATGCAAGTGTACAGACATAGTGTAAAGAGAAAATCTTAGCAAGTCTATTCAAGCACGATGGTGAAATGAAAACAGAACAACTGAGCCTCCTGGCCCCTCAGCTCTACCTCACCATTGAATATGATCTAGGCTGATCTGCCCCAGGCATCAACTGTCCTAGTTTTTCATAGCCCTCAAATCCACCTCTCTTTAAACACATCCAAAGATCTAACTTCCACAAATCTCTGAACATCAAAGGTTCAGAATCAGTTTTAATATCGCCGGCATATGTTGTGACTTCACTGCAGCAGTACAATGAAATAAACAGAGAACCACACTTTGAAGAGGAGATTTTTGAGCATTTGAGTTGGATATCTGTCCCTTATATTGCAACTATGTCTCCTCATTTAATGTCTTGACTTTCCTACCCTGTCCCATTACTATCGTTTCAGTAATATGATCCCTCAGCTGTCGGAACTCTGAAGAATACAGATCCAGCTTTTTTAGCTACTCATATGCCAGGAATAAGGTTAGCAAATCTTTTCTTAAATATTTGACCCAAAATCTGCCCCGCACTCTAGGTGTAATTCAGAAGCACCCTGCACAATTGTTACATAACTTCCCCACTTCCAAACTCCAACCTGCTTGCAATCAAGGTCATCATGACAGTTACCTTCCTAACCACTTGCATGTTTTCTTTTGTGATTCAAACACTAGAAATGCTAGATCCCTCTGCATTCATTTGCAGTCTCCCTACATGGCCTACTTACAGTAACAAAAAAAGGATGAAAAGAGAAAAAGACTCTTATATAGCAAGTTAGATTACCTTTTTTTTCATTATTTTGTAATAGGAATAGGTGCAGTCGCTCTTTGATTCTATTATGGTTATTATTCTAGAATGGATTTATTGACAATGCGCACAAGAAAATGGATCGTAAGGTTGTATATGTTGGCAGATATGTACATTGATAATAAATTTTGATATAGCCTTCATGGTATGACTTAGCAACCCAAAAATCGTTAATTCAAATGCCAACATGGTGCACATATATAGTTCGAGAAGAATGCGAAGGCAAGAGATGAGACATTGCCAGTGCAGCAAGATACAGATGACGAGAGGAAATACCGAGAAAGTGTTAAAAATTAGAAACGCTTCAGTTGGACCAGAGGATCAAAAGGTATTTGATAGGACGTGCTCAGTGTCAAATGGGAAATGGGTAATTACAGTGACATGCAAAAGTTCGGGCACCCCGGTCAAAATTTCTGTTACTGTGAATAGTTAAGTAAGTAGAAGATGAACTGATCTCCAAAAGTCATAAAGTTAAAGATGAAACATTCTTTTCAACATTTTAAGCAAGATTAGTGTATTATTTTTGTTTGTACAGTTGTAGAGTGAAAAAAAGGAAAGGAGCACCATGCAAAAGTTTAGGCATCCCAAGAGATTTGAGCTGTCAGATAACTTTTACCAAGGTCTCAGACCTTAATTAGATTGTTAGGGCTATGGCTTGTTCACAGTCATCGTAAGGAAAGGCCAGGTGATGCCAATTTCAAAGCTTTATAAATACCCCGACTCCTCAAACCTTGTCCCAACAATCAGCAGCCATGGGCTCCTCTAAGCAGCTGCCTAGCACTCAAACTTAAAATAAATGATGCCCACAAAGCAGAAGGCTATAAGAAGATAGCAAAATGTTTTCAGGTAGCCGTTTCCTCAGTTCGTAATGTAATTAAGAAATGGCAGTTAACAGGAATGGTGGAGGTCAAGTTGAGGTCTGGAAGACCAAGAAAACTTTCCGAGAGAACTGCTCATAGGATTGCTAGAAAAGCAAATCAAAACCCCCGTTTGACTGCAAAAGACCTTCAGGAAGATTTAGCAGACTCTGGTGTGGTGGTGCACTGTTCTACTGTGCAGCGACACCTGCACAAATATGACCTTCATGGAAGAGTAATCAGAAGAAAACCTTTCCTGTGTCCTCACCACAAAATTCAGCATCAGAAGTTTGCAAAGGAACATCTAGACAAGCCTGATGCACTTTGGAAACAAGTCCTGTGGACTGAAGTTAAAATAGAACGTTTTGGTTGCAATGAGCAAAGGTATGTTTGGAGAAAAAAGGGTGCAGAATTTCATGAAAAGAACACCTCTCCAACTGTTAAGCACAGGGGTGGATCGATCACGCTTTGGGGTTGTGTTGTAGCCAGTGGCACGGGGAACATTTCACTGGTAGAGGGAAGAATGAATTCAATTATATACCAGCAAATTCTGGAAACAAACATCACACTGTCTGTAAAAAAGCTGAAGATGAAAAGAGGATGGCTTCTACAACAGGATAATGATCCTAAACACACCTCAAAATCCACAATGGACTACCTCAAGAGGCGCAAGCTGAAGGTTTTGCCATGGCCCTCACAGTTCCCCGACCTAAACATCATCAAAAATCTGCGGATAGACCTCAAAAGAACAGTGCATGCAAGACGGCCCCAGAATCTCACAGAACTAGAAGCCTTTTGCAAGGAAGAATGGGTGAAAATCCCCCAAACAAGAATTGAAAGACTCTTAGCTGGCTACAGAAAGCGTTTACAAGCTGTGATACTTGCCAAAGGGGGTGTTAGTAAGTACTATCATGCAGGGTGCCCAAACCTTTGCTTCGGGCCCTTTTCCGTTTTTGTTATTTTGAAACTGTAAAAGATGGAAATAAAGAAGTAATCTTGCTTAACATATTAAAGAAATGCGTCATCTTTAACTTGATGCATTTTGGAAATCAGGTCATCTTTTACTCACTTAGCTATTCCTAGTAACAGAAATTTTGACCGTGGTGCCCAAACTTTTGCATGCTGCTGCACATTTTTTTCTCCAAGCGACTGAGTAAGAGATTTAAAGCAGCCAGGAGAATTTATTTTGCACGGAGGTTTGTGAAACTGGAAAGCATGACAAGATCTGGCAGTTGAAGACTCGGTTTATGAAAACAAGTCACACATGTGGTTGAATGAAAGGAACATAGGATTAGATTTACTGCTGTGTGGAAGATGTGTCAATACACCAAACAGCCTTTGACCAAGACAAGCACCTTCTAGTTTTATTTTATTAGTCCTTAATAAGCATTTATTATAAAAATTCTTGCTACACTAAGTAATACATGGTGCAGCAGCTTCCCACTGCTATCTGTTTACCTTTTACTTGGTGCTCTATTGTACCAGCCATAAGTCAGGTCTACAGTTGGAAATGAACCTCCATTGCCACCAGGAGGAAAATTAGAATATTTACTTTCAAAGTGTTGTTGGTCAACCTTGTACACCATCTGCCTTAATTTCCATTCGTGATTAGAGAGAAGAAAGATACCGAGGAAATGAAAAGCAGTATGCTACTGAAATAGAAGAATATGCAGGCACAAGTTCATGCATGTGAATAAACACATGCATGATGTTACACTTCATTATAAAGATAAAGCTATTTTTTCCCAGAAAAGGGGAAAAGCTGATTAGTGCATCTAATCTGGAACTAAAACCTACCAGAAATCATTTGCAAAGTTTGATGATTACACAACAAACTGACTTTAAAAGAACCAAGAATTTTGTAAAAGGGAAACTATTTGAAACACTTCCACCTTGGCCATAGAATAATATGCACATAACAAGTTTCAGACAAGTCACCATTCTTTTCACCATGAGTAATACTGGAAAAGATCCATTATTAAAAATGAGTGTACCCTCACAGTGCATAATCAAACTTACTTCACAATTACAGTGGATTCCAGTTAATTGGGCAATCGATTTATTGTGCCATCTGCTTATTTGAGACAACTCTTATAGAGCAAAAATTAATCAATAGTCAGGATTCCTGTTGTTCATTTGGGTCACTCTGCTACTTAACTGGGATAGGAGACTGTCATTCAACAGTTTCTAGCTAGCATCAGATCTGTGCACTTGTGTGGCCATTAGCTACTACGCCACACTGATAGAGAACAGTTTTTAAAATAGTGTCAGTACTTGTGTTCAAAAAGCAGTGATAGTTGGCGAGACATAAGCAGTAAGATGATTCAGAACTGTTTTGCTCACTGTGGTTTCAGGCATTTGGGCTTGGAGATTCCAGAAACAACCAGGAGTGAAAATGAAACTATTTCACTACTTCAACAAGTTAGGACCTACAAAGAATTTGAAAGTATCACAAATTATCTTGAATGTTACAATGAAAATGAAGATTTGGAAGATGCAATCATCGAAAGGATTGTATGAAGGCAGTCTACCATCTCCACTAGGTGCCTGCACTAGTTTTGTCATTTACAGTCAATCACAGGAACTTATCAGCATGCACTGAATGAATTCCTCTGCCAATAACTATTAGGAACTAATTACACTGTTTTATTGTACTGTAGTAGTTTTGGTAGTGTTCTAATTTGTACTAGGTTTCAATTAAATACATTATTTGTTACTCAGTTAAATTGTAGTTCGTTTTTTTAATAGATCTTTTTAACTATTTCCATTAAACTTTGTCTAATTGGGGCAGCCGCTTAATTGGGCCAAAATGTACTGGTCCCAATGTGCCCCAATTAACCAGAATCCACTGTGTATCAAAGTAAGGCACTATGGTAACCCAGCGGTTAGCACAATGCTACTGCAGCTCGGGGTGTTTCAAAGTTCAGTTCTGGTGCCGTCTTTAAGAAGTAGGTATGTCCTCCCCGTGGAATGGGTGGGTTTCCCCTGGGTGCTCCGTTTTCCTCCCACAGTCCTAAAACGCACCGGGTAGGTTAATTGGTCATTGGAACTTGTCCCGTGATTAGGTTAGGGTCAATCGGGTTTGTTGGGAGTTGCTGGGGCTACACGGCTTGAAGCACCAGAAGGGCCTATGCCATACTGTCTCGCTAAATAACTGAAAAAAAAGTTCAAAAGAAAACAAATGCCTGATAAATACCACACACATGGAAACTGAGTAATTCTTCCCTGACAAGTCATTTACATAAAACCTTTAATGCAAATAATATTCAATAGTGCTGCCAGGCAGGATAATCAGATGGAAACTGATACCAAGCCAAAACAGATAATACACTTGGTGACTAAAATCTTGGTTAAACAGAGCAGCTGGAAAGGAAAGTCTTGAGGAAAATGAGGATAGCAAAATTTAAGATGTTCAGCATGTAGATCTTCACTGGACAAAGGCATGGATTCCAATGGCAAGACAAAATGGAACTGCATTTGCAAAGGGAGTCAGTATGTGGAAGTTTGACTGGTAGATTGAAATAGCCATATACTAGAAGCTTGGAGACACAAGAGAATGCAGATACTGTGTCCTAGAGCAGCACTTTGTTCTAGAGAAACTCTAAGTCAAGCAGCAGTTACGGAGTGAAATGGACAGTTGACAATTTGACAGAAAAGGTGGTAAGACAAGCGGAAGTGGACCTTTTGACGATGAGAATATTTGACTGAAAACTCAGCTTGTGGTCAAGTAACTTTTTGGGAGTTTCAGAAGGTCCAGTTCAACCCGAGCCTGTAAGTAAAAGCAGACGAATGATTGTGATGGGAGCTAAAGATGTCAGTCTTGATCTTTCCAATGTTTAGTTAAAGGAAACTTTGCCTAATTCATAACTAAGTTTTAGCCAGATTGGAAGGAATGGAATGCGGAAGAACATTGAAAAATATAACTATGTACAAGCCATCCCGAGGAAAGAAATGTGTTCCACTTTTACTAACATCCATAAGTCGATTTTACCCATGTTGGAAAATACACACACACAAAAAAAAAATCACTCAATATGGTATCCATACTTCTAATGCCATCAAAAACATTTAGGCCTGATGAGAACAATTACTAAAAGTGGAGTGAGGAAACTAGACCAAATGTACGTACATCATACTATCGAATTTAATAACATTATGGGAACTCAGGAGGATATCCATAATGTGGGCATTCTTAATAGCACACATGGCCTGTATGTGTCTACATGTGATTGGTATTGCTGAGGGAGCACATAGATCAGACAACAATTGGACAATGAGAAAAAAATTCTTGTGCTTTATTGGCCCTTGATGTTTAATTGATAATATATTCTTCATTATATGCTAAGTTATGCCATTACAAAACAATACAGTGAGAGAAACACGACAGGAGATCAATTTACAATATTGCTTCGTTAATACAAGAAAATTAAAATGACTTTCACATTAAGTACTCATTTTAATTCACAACTAAAAATTCAGATGTGGTCTAATATGCAAAATCGTCAACCAATAATTATACAATAATTAGCTCATTCAGCTCAAGAATCATTAAAGGAGGAAAATTAAAGGAGAGAAAATGTATCCTCATAAAACCTCTGCTAAAGATTTTCAACCTATACACAAAGTAAAATTGCCAGCAATACGGATACCAATTTGTATTCTAAAAATGGATTATAAATTTGTATTGCTTACTCATTTCATTTCTCCCCACTATGATTATTTTGCTCCAGCTTGGCAGATTTTATCATTATTTACCTAAATTAGGTGGCGGTGATTTTTCAGTCTGTTTAGCATTCAGCAGTCTTCTACTTATAAAAATGAATCCACAAGGACATGATTTACAGGCAACAGGAATCTGAAAAATTAAACATTTAAAATTGGATGACGTTTTTTCTGCCCTACGTCTCCGTAAACATTTTAATCAAAGGATATGATTAAGTTCACATATGTAAAGTCTTTACTCTATAAAATATATATTTGAATTGTAAACACGCAGGCCAGCGGAAATCATTATAAATTGTGGCTCATTTTTAATATCCAGGTGGCACTTATAGGATTGCATAGTGCCGAATAAAATATTTTTTAAAATCAAAATTTCCATTGTTTGAAAGATTATACATCAGGCAAGGCAGTTTGCCAAGATTGCAGTATTTTATATTTTCCGTTTCAACGATGAACTGACATAGCTTATGCAAATATTTTTAAGAATTGGCGTCCGTCCTACATGAAACTACTGTACAATGTCGACATAATCGAACTGCTTTAATAGCACCGAGTTAAAGCAGAAATTCACGGGCAATTCAATTTCAATATAAATGGCTGCGTGATTTGCAGCATGAACTCAAAGCTTAAAAAAAGGACAAATGTGTATTTTGAAAGTACAGGCGTAAGCCCATGAATGTATTGATTGTGATTAAGCTTTTGGCAACTCGGTATCACTTCACCAGCATTCATATTTGTTAGAACTGCCCGCAATGCATACGCCACATGACAAAGCTTAAATTCTAAATTCAAAAATATCTTAAAGTGTTTAATTTCTTCACTAAAAGTTATTTACTTCTTTGTCGAATAGGAGACTTAAAATACGGCTGCTAAATCAACGAGGAAGTAATATATAATTTTGCAAATGTGCGGTATTCGGCTGACGCCAGAACAATTTAATCACTTTCAGATGAAAGACATTTCTGTAAGGGCTGTATTCTAGTCATTAACTGTCTAAATACTATCCTTTTATTGTCTTACAAACCCAGATAGAATTCGTAACTAGATCGTAGTTAAGGCAGTGGAATCTGATATCATACAATATTCCCCACGCTTAAAAGCCAACAATAATCATCCTGGATGAAATTTCAAAAATTAAAAAAAAATCATTTTTGTCAACTGCGAGGTCATACAATAACCAAAAATATCATGGCAACGGTTCTGAGCAATGTTTTAAATATGTAACCTCAATAATATACCCTGTCAAAACCGCACAAAGAAAGACTCGATCCTTGCTGATAAACCTGAAATGAATATGAAATGCACAAATATTTATAGTCTGATATTTCCCACCTGTTGGTCACAATCTGGACAGGCTTTCGTAGCCATTTTTGTAACTTTCTTCGCCTTATTAGCAGCCATTTTCCCAGTTTTGTTGCAGTTTCTGATCCACAAGGACCGTCGGTGATAAAAAGTTCGAATGGAACTTCATTACAACTTCAGAGTAACAATGTATCCGGCTGCCATCGCCCACGAGCCCTGCAGCGACCTGCGCGCGCCCCACACTGCGGGCAAGAGCACGTAACCCCGTGCTCAGTGACACCAGGACGTAATGCCCTCCGCATGCACGGGCTCGTAACGCGGCTCCTCCGCGTGCGCGCGCATTCCGCGCAGACTCCGGGAAGTATCTTGCAACCCCAGTTGTTTTCTTCGGGAACAAATTTCTTCTGTGATTCTTCCTTTCCTGTTGAAGGCGCTGGTTTTCTACTCAAGTTGCTCCTGATGCATGAACGATAAGTATCAAAACTATACTGCATCTGCTGCAAAAATCAGTGGAGAGAATAAGGCGTTGAGGATGCAGATTTAAAGCCCTTATAGTCATGGAAATGATATGTCACGGAAGGTGCTCATTGAGCTCACAACTGCTTCTGGTGGAACTAACCAATAAACCCTACTTCTCGTACCTCAAATCCTCGCATTTTCCTCCTCATTCGAAGATTAATAGTGACCCAGATTTTGCATCACAACTGAAGCGATGGCGCTTGACGCTGAACTCAAAAGTCCTTCCGAAGATCTTGCAGTTCCTGTGATATGGAGATTTCATCTTTGCATGGCCGAGCCAGCCTGGCTTCTGCTGGGGAAGACATCCAAGCACGTGATAAGCTCCTAGACGACAGACTGAGCAGCAAAGTCAAAGCCCACGGGATCCAAGGGCGAGGTGCATTGGTTCGAAGGCTGGGTCAAGTTTTTTTAAAAAGTGAGTGAAGTTCTTTAATAGCATTCTGAAGGACTCAATACCAAGTCGAATACCAATTGCGGAGTATATAAATGATTGTACCCACGTAAACATTTGATTAGGAAGTTTTCAAATAACCCGGAAATGGGTCATATGGTTCAAAATGAAGTGGGGGTGGGAACAGTAGAAACAATGAATAGACTAGTTTGATTGGCAGAAAATGGCAATTTAATTCAGTCTCAAGAGATAATATGCTGTTCGAGGATGCAGACCTGGAGAAATTTATTATGAGGTAATGTTAATCAGGCAGCTAAGTGTCAAAATTTGTCAATTCCCAGAAGTGCGTAATGAGAAAGTTCTTCGTAAGGTACTCCCAGAGATGCAATGTGTCATCCAGATCAGACTGTTGAACATCTCCTCACAGATTATGGATTCAAGTTCTACCAGAGACTTAGCAACACTCCCATGTATATTTCAGGAATACTGTATATTGTTGAAGGCATGATAGAGAATTAGAACATTACAGGACAGAAACAGGCCCTTCAGCCAATCTCGTCTGTGCCGATTCTGCTTAGTTCTGTCAACCCGCACCTGTAGCATAGTTCTGCATACCTTTCCTATCCACGTACCTATCCAAACTTCTCATAAACGTTATAATCAAACCTGCATCTACCACCTCCACTGGCGGCTCATTCCATACTCTTCGCCACCCTTTGAGAGAAGTTCCCCCTTAAATATTTCACCTTTCACCTTTCATCTTCAATCTATGTCTCATCTAACCCCTGAGGTAAGAAGCTTGTTGCATTTACCCTGTGTAGAATTTTGTGTACCTCTATTAAATCTCCCGTCGCACTCCAACACCCTGGGAATAAAGTGCCGACCTATTCAACCTTCCCATTTAACTTAGGTCCTCGACTCCCAGCAATATCCTTGTAAATTTTCTATGTGCACATTCAATCTTATTGAAAAAGTACAGAGAATTTGATTAGATCTTACTGATACTGTTCCTGTAGATAGGTGACCAGAATCACACACAATGCTCAAAATACGGCCTCACCAATGTCTTATACAATTACAACATAACATCCCAACTCTTGTATTCAATACTCTGATTTATAAAAGCTAATGTACCAAATGCTCACACGAGGAATTCTGCAGATGCTGGAAATTCAAGCAACACACATCAAAGTTGCTGGTGAACGCAGCAGGCCAGGCAGCATCCCTAGGGAGAGGTACAGTCGACATTTCAGGCCAAGACCCTTCGTCAGGACTAACTGAAGGAAGAGCTAGTAAGAGATTTGAAAGCAACTTTGATGTGTGTTGGTACCAAATGCTCTCTTTACAGCCCTCTTTATACTTAATGTACTCAATCCTCTCTTTATACTTGTGAAACCACTTCCAAGGAATCATATATCTGTACTCCCGGATCCCTTTGTTCTATCGCACTCCTCAGCACTCTACTATTCATGTGCAAGTCTTACCTTGCCTTGTCTTCTCTATGTGCAGCACCTCACTCTTGTCTGCATTAAATTTCATCTGCCATTTTTTCCAGCTGGTCCAGATTCCACTGCAAGCCTTCCTCACTGTCCATTACTCCCCAATCTTGGTGTCATCCACAGATTTGCTGAACCAGTTTACCACATTACCATTTAAATCTTTAATATGGATGACAAACAACGAACCCAGCATCGATCCCTGTGGCACACCACAAGTCACAGACCACCACCTCTCTGGCTTCTCCTGCTAAGCCGTTGTTGAATCCAATTTATCACTTCATCCTGAATCTCAAGCAACTGAATCTTCTGGACCAGCCTCCCATGTTGGACTTTGTCAAAGGCCTTGCTAACATCTATGTAGACAACATCCACCACCTTTCCTTGATCAACATTCCTGGTAACCTCCTCGAAAAACTCAGTAGGATTGGTTGGACTTTGCATTGACTTTAGATACGATGGCAAAATGAGATCTCAATTTCTCTCAGTATATGTTTTATTGATAAAATAGATTTGGCAAGTGATCTTTGGAATTGTGTGGAACTTTAGTAATCAATGACTGAAAATTGTTCAATATCATGTTGTTATTTGTGGGAGGTTGCTGCGTGCAAATTAACACATGCTACATTATAGCAGTAATTACTTACCAAAACAAAAAGTACTTGACTGCATTGGAAGAAACTGAGGGAGGAAAGTTGCTTCGTTGTTGTTAAAAGAAACTGAGCAAATGAGTGATGATTTGGTGCTGTGCATCTGAGGAGAACAAGGAAAATAAGCACTCTATCCCTGACATTAATTAAGTTGGAATTTGGTGAATTTCCACATTTAAAATTATTGGGAATTTTAAATTTATACATTGTAAAATGAATATTTATATTCATTATTATCACCTGATTTCATGACTTGCATGTAGCTCATCTATTAATAAGAATCTTTGAACAAGTTTTAAGTATCATACGTTAGAGTTGATACTGTTGAGTAGCCATAATGTTGAAATTAACTGCCAAGGTCATATCTTTAGCTGAGTTTGTTAAATACCTGACAACATTATAGATATGCTTTTAGGACTTGTATTGTTTTAAATATTTGCATTATTTTGAAACAATCTGGGATTTTCATTCTTCAGGCAGAGATAATTACATATATTTGCTTTGTTGCCGGTATCAATCTTTGCAAGTTATTTCAGATACTTCAGTAATGATCACAGATTTCTTTCTAAGCACGTTGAAAGTGGAATAGATTAGAATCAGGTTTATTATCACTGGCATGTGTTGTGAAATTTGTTAACTTAGCAGCAGCAGTTCAATGCAATACATAATATCAAAGAGGAAAAAAATAATAAAATAATAATCATAAATCAGTTACAGTATACGTATACTGAATAGACTAAAAATGATGCAAAAAACAAAAATAATATGTTAATAAGTGAGGTAGTGTTCAGAGGTTCAATGTCCATTTAGGAATCAGATGGCAGAGGGGATGAAGCTGTTCCTGAATCGCTGAGTGTGTACCTTCAAAATTCTGTATCTCCTACCTGATGGTAACAGTGAGAAAAAGGCATGCCCTGGGTGCTGGAGGTCCTTAATAATGGATGCTGCCTTTCTGAGACACCACTCCTTGAAGATGCCCTGGGTACTTTGTAGGCTAGTACCCAAGATGGAGCTGACTAAATTTACAACCTTCTGCAGCTTCTTTTGGTCCTGTGCAATAGCCCCTCCATACCAGACAGTGATGCAGCCTGTCAGAATGCTCTCCACAGTACACCGATAGAAGTTTTTAAGTGTATTTGTTGACATACCAAATCTCTTCAAACTCCTAATAAAGTATAGCCGCTGTCTTGCAATAGCAGCATGTTAATGTTACTAGTGCCCAGTGTCAACATGGTATTAATGATAGAACTATCACTCATTACCTCTCACCTTTGATAATACTTGACTCAATAAAATGAACCTCACCCAAGTGCCCTTCTCAACCTGTCTAGATAAATTAATAGAAGGCAAAAATCTCATGTTATCAACTGAAACAAAGTCAGGTTTTTATAACCACATGTTATTGTGGCTCTAAGTAATTTTACAAAATCCAGTCAGACCTCTATTTTATGAAATTTTAATTAGCTTATTAATCTAAAGCAGTGCGAGTTTATCAAGCAGCATATAAATGAATTTTTTTTTAAAGTACACAATTTCGGGACTGGCAAGTTTATGCCCAGTTTAAGTAAGCAACAATAAAATTGAAAGTTTACGATTTAATGTTAATTAAAAAAAATTTATCCAGTGAAATTTATTCCTTCTGAATTTTTAAACAAACACATTACCAATGACATCTCTCTCCAGTCTCATGTTTTTGCAAAATAATGTTGTTACCACTAATAGATTTTGTCTCCATAACAACAGCACTCCAAGGTTAATAATTTATTGTTTCTGAAGCACTTTGAAATATTTCCTAGTAGTAACTCAGTATGAAACATATTATTAATTTAACTTCAGTTGCAGAACACAGTAAGCATTGGTTGCATATTTGGCAAAAGCCTAGAGAAACCAAATTAATAATTCTCTGACAGTAGGATTCTCTGGAGAAAAGATTTCAGTTATGCTTTTAAATAGAATGTGGGATAGATTTTGTTATTTTTGTAGAGTTTCTTCTAACAAGGATATGTATCTGGAATTCAGGCACTGATGTCATCAAGCCTAATTCATGGTTCACATGATTTCCCAGTTATTAGTTTTAATGGATGAAAACTGTGCATAAAATCACACAACCCTATAAAGTGAGACCACAGAAGGAAACCATTATGTTCTTCAAGTCTATGCTGTACAGAAAAAGCAATTATGATAATCTGGCTTTAAAACTTATTATTTTTAAGGAACAACAGACCAAATATTTACCAAGATGTTTGATAAACTCACTGCGGGTTTCTGTCCCTGTCATCCCTCACGTCCTTCTATCAATCACTTTAAATGTGTTTCCTTTTGAAATGATGTGGCTGATTAAGTCCTTTTTGTTCACTGTGCATAAGTCTCCCTTCATTTTTGTACCTCACAATTAAATCTCCATTTGTGCAAAGAAGTACCAAAGTAAACATCCCAAGTAAAAGCGAAAATCCTCTTCGGTTAGCGAAAACAGGGTACTAATGTAGGTCTTTTGTAAAACCGAAGTGGCGTAAAGTGAACTTTCGTAAAGCAGGGGACACCTGTATTAGATATCTGATTAATTTAACCCTCTCCATTGCCCATCTCTAGGTGGGAAGCTCTGCTTTAGAGACTGTCACTGTCTTGCAATAATTCTCCATTGGCTATTCCTCTTCTTGGACAAGTTTGCATAGGACATGGGCCACTAAAAAAAATATTGCAATGCTCATTAGACTGAGCTGTAACATTCCCTTTGTTCAGACTAAGCACTGAAATTCATGTCTTAACATGTTAATTTGTGCCTGATTAAGACTGTGCCATAAAGTGCTACATTCTATTTCGACATCTCAGACTTCATGCTGCCAAACAAGGCTGTGTTGTTTACTTGAAGGCACGAGGGACTGCAGATGCTGGGAATCTGGAGCCACAGGCAGTCTGCTGGAGGAACTCAGCAAAAAGGAGCCTCATAAAAAGGAGAAGGGAAATGGTGAAACCACTTCCCCCTCTCCTCGTTATACTTACCTCTCCACACACAGTGCTGATGCGGGGTTTCATCGACTGTTTCTTTCTTCCCACAGATACCGCTTGCTCCTCCAGCAGATCATTTGTTGTGTTATTTAATTAGTCCATTCCTATATCCAAAGGACAAGGTGTCTATCCACAGGTTGATGGCCTCATTTTCTTGATTGGGGTAAGATTACCAAACTAATAGATTGAATTAATGTTTCGGTTCTTGCAAACGTATGTGCAGTCTAATTCCTGATTGTACTTTCCAAAGGTAGAGTGGGGAATCCACTGACCTTAAAAGAATTCTTGTGAGTAACCCACTACTGTGCAGTGAAGCTTCCTTGGTTATTTGAATATTTCTATATTCTAAATAGGATAATTGTTAAGTTGGATTTCTAACCTTCAGCAATACCAAAGCATCTCCGATTGTTAGCACTATGGATGCCATCGAGGAATATCAGTAATAATTGTGCATGTCCACGAAGACAAAGATAATCTATTTCTCCTTGTTCTTCTTGACACTTGCGCAGTCTTTGATATGGTTGACATCCTCTTTCAACATTCCATCAGGATGGGATTGCACTAGCCTAGCTCTACACTTAATCTTCTGGTCACAGTTGCAGAACTATATAGAAACATAGAAACATAGAAAATAGGTGCAGGAGTAGGCCATTCGGCCCTTCGAGCCTGCACCGCCATTTATTATGATCATGGCTGATCATCCAACTCAGAACCCAGCCTTCCCTCCATACCCCCTGACCCCTGAAGCCACAAGGGCCATATCTAACTTCCTTTTAAACATAGCTAATGAACTGGCCTCAACAGTTTGCTGTGGCAGAGAATTCCACAGATTCACCACTCTCTGTGTGAAGAAGTTTTTCCTAACCTCGGTCCTAAAAGGCTTCCCCTCTATCCTCAAACTGTGAAGGGTTTCTCTTCTCTTCTCACACCACACCACGATCTCTCTCATTCCCCTAAGAACCTATACTTAGTCCCTATCTATTCTTGCATGTCAACAGAAAAATTTGAGAATGGTGATCTTCTACCTTAATATTACGTCCCTTTCCTCTTGATCACCTCTTGATATATTTCATATCTAGAAAATTGATTTCCTTTTTAAATATATTCAGCAATATAGCCTCTACAGCTTTCTGAGGTACAACATTTGATTTTTACCACTTTCTGAATGAAGAAATTACTCCTCATCTAGGTCCTTAATGCTTTACCCTATATTCTGAGACTATCAAGCTTGTTTTAGAGCACCGACTGGAGGAAACTTCCTTCCTACGTCCAGTGTGTCAGAATTTTATATGTTTCCATGAGATGTTTATAAGTTTCCATCTGTCTGCTTTGACTATTTCCTCATTACTTTCTTTCTTGACCAAGTCTTTAGTCATTTACTCTCATAACTTTTTTTTGTTAAGGTCATTTAGGACATTTCACTACCTTAAATCATGATTAACAACTCTCTTAGGAGTTTTTCGAAGAGGTAATCAAGGGGATAGGTGATGATGATAGACTAGTGGATATTGTTAATATGGACTTTAACAAGGCCGTTAATAAGGTCTCAGGTGGCAGGTTGGCCTGGAAGATTAGATTGTGCAGCATCCAGAGAGAAATACTTGATTGGATTCATAATTGGCATAATAGTAGGAAGCAGAAAGAGATTGTCAAAGGTTGTTTCTCAGAGTGGAGGCCCATGATAATTGGTGTGCCACAGGGTTGGTGCTGGAACCTTGTATATTTACATCCTATAAACAATTAGGATGTAAATATACAAGGCATGGTTATTAGTTTTGTAGATGGCACTAAAATAGGCTTCATAAAGGTTCTCGAAAATTATAGGGGTGTCTTGATAAGCTAGGTAAGTGGGCCGAAGATTCAAGATTCAAAGCACGTTTATTATCAAAGAATGTATAAATTATACAATCTTGAGATTTGTCTGCTTACAGGCAGCCACAAAGCAAGTAACCGGAAAGAGCCCAATTAAAAATAAATGAAAATAAAGCCCAACACCTGAAACGCAGAGAAAGGGGGAAAAGCACAAATCATGCGAACAATAGAAGTGAACAACCACATTCCAGACCAAAATGAGTCCTTGGATCCAAACCCCGGAGTAGGCCCAAGCCTCAGTATCAGTCCATCATGTTAGCGGGCATGGTGCACAGCAGCCAGGGGCAGTCTTTATAGCCTCAGTGCCATAGGGAGAGAGATGGAATGAACATTTTGGGAGAGCAAACAAAATTGGCTCTCGCCTCTGATCCTGATGCTATGTCTTTCCCGTATATCGTTTTAAATTATCCAAACAGTGTATGGTACCTCACTGTAGGACCCGGGCACCTCTACAGCGAAAGGCTCCGGCCCTAGAACACGCCACCTAGTGACTTGCTCCAGGGCCAGATTTTCCCGCTCGGCCTGAAGCCATTCTTGATTTCTCCAAATTGGCTTGGTGCCCAGAGCGATCTTACACCAGGCCAGCTGTACAGGCCTCAAAACTCCTGTGCCTTAACATCTCCTCTCCAAATGGCTCACTCCATATGCGTCGATTCTGCAACATATCAGCATGGTTCATCCCTCGATTTTGCTTCGCCTTCGTTCGCCTCTTCATTGTTTGCAGTGATAAATTACTACAATTTACTTCAGAAAAGGTGTTTTAGTAATATTTTTAGTCAAATTCCCTGGCTTTTGAACTGCCGGTGAGCTGTCACACGCGTTCGGTGGCACCATCTTTGATTGGTAGATTGGTAGATTAGCTTTCAATTTGGGTCAGTATAGTGTTGCATTTTGGGAACTCAGACCAAGGTAGGAGTTATATAGTGAATGTTGTTGAACAGAGGGGCCAAGGAGTACAAGTGCATAGAGTAGTTGCTGAAAGCAGCATCATAGGTAAACAGGATGGTGAAGAAGTTGTTTGGTACACTAGCCTTCATCAAGTAGAGCATTGTGTATAGGAATTAAGAGTATTATATTGCAGATGTAAAAGACATTGGTGAGACCACACTTGAAGTACACAATTTTGAATGTACAATTTTGGTTGGCCTGTTATAGGAAAAACGTAATTAAACTGGAAAAAGTGCAGAGAAGATTTAAAAGGATAATGCCACAAATCAAGGACTGACTTATAGGGAACGGCTGGCAGGCTAGGACTTTATTCCTTGGAATACAGCAGATTGAGGGGTGACCTTACAGAGGTGTAAAACATCGTGAGTAGCACAGATACGGTGAACACACATAGTTCTTTTCCCAGTGAAGACAGCTAAAAACTAGAGGGCACAGGTTTAAGGTGAGGGGGAAAGATGTAAAAGGAATCAGAGGGGCAACATCCTCATGCAGAGGGTGGTGCATATGTGGAATGAGCTGTCAGATAAAGTGATTAAGACAAATACAATAATAGCATTCAAAAGACAATTTGATAACTACATGGATAGAAGGGTTTCAGAGGGATATGGGGCAAACATGAGCAAATGGGGCTACCTTGTTCGGCATCATGTTAACATGGACAATTGGCCAAAGAGCACGTATTGTATCAATGCTGTATTCTGTGGCTGTAAGGCTGATATTGATGTTTGAAATGGAAGCGCTCAAAATGTTAGCAGATGGTTTATAGAATGTTATGTGCTGAAAGGATTACATGGTTTGTTTACTGAGTGAGAATAATATTGGATTAAGGTATGATGCAATGTACAATTTTATTGGCCTGTCAACATTCACTGTGTAGGCTCGCATGTGGAAAATAATCTTCTGTGGTATTTCCCAATCCTTTTGATGCCAGGAACTGGCTGGCTATGTTCCTAAGCTGATATGGGGCTGTCTTGTATCCCAGCCACTTTTGCCCATATGTTGAAGTTAAATGAAATACATCCACTGGGGTGAATTTACATTGAGTAATCTGAAATTCAATCTATTTATTAGAGATAACAATTTTTAATTTTGAAATATGACATTTTGGAATGAACATGCTTATGCATTTTTAAAATTTAAGTCTTATCACTTGAGTTGAATTGGGGAGAGCACTTTAATTTTGGCACATATTCCATTCGGAAAGTAAACTTTAGATGTAAATAGTGTATATCATTTTCATAAAACATGATTAAAGACATTAAAGCAAGATCAGCTTCTCTTCAAATTGTTTAATATTTCCACATTACAAATAACCTAGTTTAAAAAATGATTCAGTCACCATTTCCTATTGAAATTTCTGAGCTTGGCATGTACTACTAGCATTTCAATCAGGATATGAATGTTAAGAGTGGGATACACAGAGAATTTTTTCAGTGTTCCATCTTCCAGTAGTTTTAGTTGTATTCATTATTGAAATTCTGGAGAAGTGGATGAGAATGATAATAATATTTTGACTGCAATTGCATTAAATTTTAAATATATTTAATTGTCTTTAATCCGGAAAACAAGGAGTCAGGTTTTGAAATTGTGACATCAGGATCTCATTACTTAGCAACTGCAGCAACTTGTCTTCTAATATTGGCAAGGTTTCAGGATCTACCAGTTAGGAATAGGACATGAATTCAATGCTTTTTATTCCATGGATTAGAAAGAGGCAAGAAATACTCTGAACTTTTGAAGAGTTGATTTCAAATAAAATGATGTTATTTTTCCTTTAGATCAGAGTGAGATTGATGTCTTTGTTGTTATTAATAGTCATCTATTCAAAGGATGGGAACAAGTCTAGACTTTATTTCTTGGAATTCTTTCTTTCTAGACTTTGAGCATTTGAAGTGCTGTGATTTTTGTTTGCCAATTCAAATGTGCTGATTATACATCACTGGAAGACATATTTAGTAGAATGAAGGGATCAAATGTATCTGTCTGAGATGCAAACTTGACAAGCCATTGTGAATCCTGAAAATATTCTATCAAAGGAGATTTGCTTAAAGTTTGCGCTGCAGTCCATATTCTATGTTTAGAACTATAACAGTGCCACCATTACACTTAAGTATATAAAAGGAGATCATGGTGATCTGCCCCCATTTCTTCATACAGTGATAAAGGTGTGAGAGTTGCGGGCATTTAGCTTTAGAAAATTTACTATTTTAGTTATTAATAATGAGGACATTGTTAAGCTCTGTTAACAACTTCCTGGCTGCCAACACCAGTGGATCAAACAATGTGTTAATTGAGTATTTGCTGCAACTTCCATCACTCTTATTTTGCTACACCTAAGTGGCTGCCTATTTAGGCAGTGCAAGTATCAATGTTATGCCCTATCATGTACTTGCACAGATCGAATCAGCATCGGTTATATTTTGTGGCAATTCTTAAAAGTCAAGTAAATCTTCGTGGAAGGCTCCGTAGCTTGGTACATGTAAACAATAAGAACCTCAGCATTAAAAAGTCACCCGAATCATCACAAACCAGGTTGACATTTTCACTCTCAACCAATTGAGATTCAATGTCTTCTGCAATGTCAATAATTCCACATGAGACTGTATCATTTGATAAAGGAATGCTGCTAATTTTCTTGTCAGCTGGATTTATCAAAAGTGAATGACAATGAAAGTCTTCACAAAATGGTGATTTGCATTTGGTATGCAGTGAACTAGGAGATGCAATGCTTTTGACATTGTAGATAGTACATTTTGTTTTATCCCCCTTCTAATGGAAAGCATTCACTGAATTATTTGAAGCTCAGGTATGTAGTCTGAAGGTGATGAATCAGGATATAGTGCTTTCCCGACATGTATGCTGAATAAACTCTTCTTGGGCTTCCTGTACCCGGCTAGAAGCCAAAGGAAAGTTTATTCATGATGAATCACTTTGGAAGTTTTCACAACTGTTGCTTAGAATCACACCATACGTAATATATTCAGGTTTAGGGGAATTCTTCCTCTCCGCTTGGAATAAATTCATGCTTTATGATTGCAACATCATATTTTTGTTGAAAGCCAAATCCTTTTTTGACTTTTCCAGCTTCTGTTTATTGCATTGTTCATCACATACTTGTTAGGTTTCTCCAAACCTTTACTTGTTCCAGAAATGTAATCCAACAGTGCCTGCTTTGAAATACTGCAGGAGAAAATGTAAAGCCTTGTTTAACTTGCTGATACTCCCTGTTCTGAGTTGTTGGAAGTTGTCTCTGCGTAGTTCATTTTAACATTAGGTACTCCAAGTACCTGACACATTGAGACCTTGATCCAGTGGCAAGGAGGGTGGAAAATCCCTGGAGACAAGTTTCTGCTTCATGTGCCTCATGCTCACATGTTGGAGGACACACAGAGGTACCATCCACCATGCAGGCACTCTTTCACACACGACTCACACTCTACCCAGGAGCCCTTGCTCGTTCCCTTTTTGTTTCTTATCCCATTCACTCACTCTGACAACTATCCTTTGGTCTCTAGCTACTGATCCTGGGCTTAAAACTGTCCCACAATACTATACTGATTGTAGCTCCAGCCACATAGCAGGTCCAGTTCCCAGCTCCCAACTCCAGCCTCACTGTTTATCACCCTGGCTCCAGCCCCACTCCTGGTCCACGTTCGCACCTTGGTGCTTCTGTCCAATGATTCATGGAAGATCTGAAGCCGCGATGCACTGGAATGCAGAATTAGAATGAGGAGTTGATGGTAATGGAAAATTCAGCTCCATTCATAAATCTAAGAACTAGTTAATTAATTTCTTGGGAAAAGTATATGTTTTATCTAAACTAGGTGCTGTTGCATGCCAGTACGAATCCACCAGGTTGTTGAGAAACACTGACCTAGAGACTATTATATTCAGTGTTGCTCCCCCCCTCTCTGCCCCTCCCAGCATGAATAGTCAGGCTTCAGAGCAAGTGTGAGAAAGATGGTGGGACAAAAAGAAAACAATACTCTAAGAATCCAAGTCTTTGGGTTATAGTTCTGCATACAAGTACTTTTCGCATGTCAAAACAAATGTCTGCTTTTATTTCTTTATAATAATTATTAAGAAGTTTTATACTCCACATGGGCAAGGCTGAAACAAGAAATGAATTGCAGAATTCCAGTGAACTGGTAAAGTAATTCAAAAGTCCATATCCAAAAACACACTGCTGTATGAAATACTGATGAAATAATAACCAGGGAAAATACAACTGAGATTTAAGGCATCAAGCATTTTGATCTGTGTTTGGGATGATCAGTTACTCTTATAAACTGGCTGTGTCACTTATGTTATTCTTACATAGCAAATATAGCTAGATTTCAGAAGTACTTAGCACTTTGGTACATTCTTAAATTGTGGCAAGAGTTGTAGAAGTGCCGATCTTTATAGGAGTTGAATTACACTGGGAAATATTTATACAGTAGTTGGGCTTTGGGGTGGTAGGCACATCACACATGCACTTCCATCTTTTCTTTATAAGACCAAATCAAAACTTCATGAAATAAGGCTTCAGTTTTATTCCAGAAAAATATGAACACATGGTTGAAATAGTTGTGATCAGATTTATAATCTGTTCTGTTTAAGTGGGTCAACTTGCTTGACTTAATCAAATTAACTCCTCCACATCCTGTCCAACAGCCTAAGGCAGATTGTTGCAATTCTTTAAATCCCCGTCTTTTACTGTCAAAATGTCTGTATCACATTCCCTTTCTAAAGGAAAGCTTACTGTTTGTGGCATTCAGCTTTCTTTATTTAATGCCGATTTACTGTCTTTAAAAAAAACCTCCAAACAATTGGTGTAGAAACAAACAAACCATATATTTTCCGAATTTAATTTCTACATATATCTTGATCCTGGGTATGACTCTAAACTGCAACTGGTGATGAGGCTCTGATTGGGGACTTTCAGAGCTTGGGGGAAAGTGGAGTTACCCCTTAGTGATTCATTGCTCCCAGGGTCGCTCTGACCCGGAACGGTAGCATCTGCAAGGGTTCCTGCTCAGGATACAAGCAAAGGCCAACGGCTGATCCGGCAGGTTCAGTAACTGAACTTATGACGGAGAAGGCAGATGAGCTAGGACCTCAAATGTCAACGGCTACAGTATAGGCGGATGAACATTTGGGAAGAGAAATGGCGATTTCTTTAGTTCGCCCAACGGTAGGCGATAGCAAACCACCATTGCTATTTGCTAAGGAGACCATGGTCAAACTCACAAAATGTATCACACAACAACAGCATCAAGAGGATCTTCAAGACAATTCTGAAGATGCTTCGCTCGGTAGGGTTGATTCTGGTCAGCAGGAGATCCCCAACTGTCATCAAGCTACTGCTCATAAAATTCAAGTAACACAAAAGAAAATTATTGCCACTTGGAATGTAAGAACCCTATATCAAGCAGGAAGATTGGACAATGTGATAAATGAAATGGAAAGACTAAAGATTAATATCATGGGAATTAGCGAAATTCGTTGGATAGGTGCTGGAACATGTCAGATTAGAAATAAAACACTAGTTTATTCTTGTGGAACATCCCATACTAATGGAGTAGGAATTCTTTGGATGAAAACATGGCAAAAAGAGTTTTAGGACATAGGACATATCAGAAAGAGTGCTCCTTGTTAGATTCAGAGGACAACCATTTGATTTAGCAATTATACAGGTATATGCACCAACAACAGATGTAACAAATGAAGATATAGATAAATTCTATGAAGAGCTTGAACAAGCAAAGAATGAATGCAAATCTCAAGATATTGTTATTGTCATGGAAGATCTAAATGCTAAAGTAGGACAAGGTGCTGATGGAAATACCACAGGAGGACTTGGACTAGGAAAGAAATGGAAGAGGTGAGAAATGGGTAGAATGGTGCAAGATGAATAATCAGGTCATTATGAATACCTACTTTAAAAACCATCCAAGACGCTTGTGGGCCTGGAACAGTCCAGGTGATAACACTAGAAATCAAATTGACTTTATTACTATAAACCAAGGATTTAGAAACTCAGTGACTCAATGCAAAACATATCCAGGTGCAGACTGTAATAGTGACCATAACCCAGTAGTATGTCATGTGAAAGTAAAACTTAAAAAACTAAAGAAGCTAATACCTGAACAATCCCTTGACTACTTGCAATTAATTAAAGAAGAAAACTTAAGACAAAAATTTACAGTTCAAGTAAGGAAGTCTAGAAATACAATCTGTTGAAGATGATAGCAATCATGTAGAAATGAAATTTAACTCTCTAAAGGATGCCTTGGTAGAATCAGCAAAGTCAGTAATTCCTAAAAAAGAAAAAAGCACAAAGAATAAATGGATGACAGATGAAATCAAAAATCTAATGGAGGAAAGGAGACGGAAGAAAGCAAATCCTATAGAATATAAGTCCTTAGATAAAAAAGTTAAAAGCTTATGTCAAAAAGCCAAAGAAGAATGGTTAAACCAGGAATGTGAGCAAATAGAAAGAATCCCTATTACTGATCCAAAAAGGTTACATCAACAAATCAAGAATATCACTGGTAAAAAGCTCCTCTGTTCTTCAGGTGGGTGTTTGAAAACAAAGGACGGTACCATTATCAGGGAAAAAGATGAGATTATGAGCAGATAGACTGAGTATATTCAGGAATTGTTTGAGGACGATCGAGGCGAAAAACCAGAAATTAAGAAAAACATTGAAGGTCCAAGTATTTTAAAATCTGAAGTTCGTTGTACAATAAATAAGATGAAGAAAGGAAAGGCAGCAGGTCCTGATGAATTAGTAATAGAACAAATTATGGCCCTTGAAGACTATGGAATTGAAAAACTTTCTGATTTAATCAATAACATTTATGAGACTAGAATAATACCAGAAGAGATCAGTATTTATCACTCTTCCTAAGAAAGCTGGAGCAATAGAATGTGAATTACATAGGACCATAAATTTAATGAGTCATATCACCAAGATACTTCTAAGAATTTTGATGACAAGAGCTAAAAGTAAGTTACAAGCTGAAATAGGCAAAGAACAATGTGGTTTTGTGAAAGACAAAGGTACAAGAAACGCAATATTGATGTTAAGGATACTATCAGAACGAGCTATTCAAGTGCAAAAAGATTTGTTTGTTTTATCGACTACACAAAAGCATTTGATAAAGTGAAGCACAATAAATTATTTGAAATATTACAGAAAACTCTAGATCTAGATTTGAAAGGGCTCCGCCTAATCAGAAATCTGTACTGGCAACAAACAGCCGCTGTAGGAATAGATGGAGAAGTGAGTCAGTTTATGAAAATCAAGTGAGGCGTTAGACAAGGGTGTGTTTTCTCCCCTGATTTATTTAATGTGTACAGTGAAACAATATTACAAAAAATAAGAGACATCTTGGGAATCAAAGTTGGCAGTGAAAACATCAATAATTTCAGATACGCAGATGACACTGTGTTAATTGCAAGTACAGAGGAAGAACTACAAAACTTAATTGATATAATTGTTGAAGAAAGTGCAAAAATGGGTCTATCTGTCAATTGCAAAAAAACAATATATGGTGATATCCAAAAAGAAGGAGAATCCTATCTGCAGGCTGAGAATAAACGGGGAAGACATAAAACAAGTACAGAACTTTTGCTACTTAGGAAGCTGGGTGACATCAGATGGCAGGTGCGACTTGGACATCAAAAGAAGAATAGGGATGGCAAAAGACACCTTTATGAGAACGAAGAGTATACTGACCAATACTAAACTAGGCATGACAACCCGCCTCAGAGTACTGAAATGTTACGTTATCCAGTTATGTTATATGGCTCAGAATGTTGGACAACATCTAGTAATATGAGGAAACGAATTGTAGCAGCAGAGATGTGGTTTTTGAGGAGGATGCAAAGAATATCATGGACGAAACGAATATCTAACAAGGATGTCATGAACAGAGCAAACACAAAAAGAGAAATAATGTATGAGATCATGAAAAGGCAACGTAACTTCATTGGACATGTGATTAGGAAAGAAGAGTTAGAATGCACGGTAATTATGGGAAATATTGAAGGGAAGAAAGCAAGAGGAAGACAAAGACAAATGATGATGGAGACAGCAGCCAGAGAACTGGAAATGAATACCAATGAACTGATCCACTTGACCTGAAACAGGAGTGTGTGGGCCATGGTATTCAAAGCTCAAACTGGGCATGGCACCTGATGATGATGATGATGATCTTAGACCTCTTTTCTGTTAAATGCAATAATATTTTATTTCTAAAATGCAAAATTTAGTATTTATTTCAAATCGTTTCCTTCAAAAACACTTAGAAATCATGAAACATGGCAAACGGTGAGTGCTCTGGAATAACCTGAGAGAGAACCAACCAAGAATGAATCTCATAGTAATGACAATATTAAGAAGAATATGTATATCTTTCTATTTCTATGCATTTCTCCGCATAATGTAACAAAGTATTTTAATTGTGTTTAAATGAGGTTATTGTTTTTTTTAAATAGGCAATTGCAGTAAACAATTTACATACGGTTAAAGCTATGAATAGTACCAAGATTAAAAAGCAGGTTGCTATGTTTTGTAACTTCAAAACATTAAATTAATTCAAGGAAGACACAAGAGTCCGGGAATACGGGTCTGGCTTCATCTTTACTTTCAGCAAGGTGCACATGTATGTTGTGTGCAATTACTGTAACATTTTTAAATATAACCCAAAATGAATTATTTAAACAAAAATCCTTAATCAAGCAATACATATACAAGATTATTGAAATATTAAATACACAACACAGGTATTTTCTCTTGTTGTCTGATGGATGAACTTCAGTATGTCAGGAAAGTTCCCTAAATCTTCAAAAAAAAAGCACTTTTATTTCTACTGAACATGTCTTTCAGGTGCATTATTAAACAAAGACAACATATTTGACGAAGCTGCATTCTAGTATGGATTAATGTGGATTAAATATTGAGGTTCTGGAATAGGATAAAAGAATATAGTGAAATTCTAGCCCTAATGTAAGATAAAGAGAAACAGGTTATCATCAAAAACTGAAGGAAGCGTAATTTAAGATGGTTGTTAACAAGTTGTTAACAAAAGTGTGATTAATACCTGGGATATTCTTAATTGAAAATGGCAACTGAAATTTAAGATTCTTTGAAGAGGGAGTTGGATAATGTATTAATAGATTAAATAAAAGGGGCCCAATAATTTCCCTTATTTGAATGTACCTGTGGTAATAGTTACCAATTAAAAATAAAATTCATCAATATTATGTTTACTCTTTATACTGCTATGCTAGTAGTGAGCAAAAGAGGGCACCAACAAGACAGGAACTCAGTCTTCCGCCAACATCTATTGAATGGGCCAGTTCTTCCAATAAGCAGACAGGGAGTTGTTGCAATAATTGTCTGTTCAGCGGTTACCTCAGGTTATAATGAGGGCAGGTCAGTGCAGCACTTCAGTGATCTTTCTACAGCATCTGGCAAATTAGATCCCTCACCATGCTGCTTATTTATGTGAATTCATTGTTTTACTATGAATAGAAGTATAACAGACATTAAAACAAATGAAGCATTTTAGAAAACCTGTTCAAAAATTATTAACGTTAATCTTTTAAAAAGCAAATTTAGAAGTAACATTTCTAAACAGCTCTGCAAATTAGCTTTTTGAAGCAGCAACAGTACATTACAAACACAAACAATACAGTAGACTTAAATTAACTTGCATGTAATTTGTGTAACAAATTAACACAATGACATTAGTGCAAGTTGAGAGAAAAATAAACATATAACTTGAGATAGTGATGGAATTTTCCAGTTAGTTCAAGTACCTGATGGCAGTGGAGGAAAAAGTTGTTGTTGAACCCTGAGGTGTGAGTATTTGGGTTTCTGTATCTTCTGCCTGATAACAGCATTAAGAAGAGGGCACGGCCGGGATGGTGGGATTTCTTGATGATCACTGTCACCTTCCTAAATATTGGCTCTTGTAATTATCTTCAATGGTGGGAAAAGCTGTTCCCATGATGGAACTGGCTGATTCACCATTCTCTATGGTCTCTTGTGTTCCTGTGCATTGGAGTTTCTGTACCAGACAAAGACACAACCAGTCAGAATGCTTTCCACTGTACATCTGTCGAAGTTTGGTAGTGTCTTTGAAGACAGGCCAAATCAACCTAAACTTCTAAGAACGTAGAGACACTGCTCTGCCTTCTTCATGGTTCCGTCTAAATGCTGGGTCCAGGATGGAGATGTTGGCATCCAACATCAGGAAGCTGCTCATCCTTTCCACCTTTCATCAGAACTGGAAAAAGCAAATGTACGTTTGAAGTGTAACTGCAGCTCTAAAGGTACTGATAAGTTTAATAAATTATTCTTGATTTTTAACGTATCATCAGATTGTTTCTATATACATCTATAAAATGCAGAATTCAGTATCTTATTCTATTAATTGTACCTGTGCAGTATCTTTGTAGAACTATCCAATGCATTTTGCAAATATTTAACCTTCAAGTTTTTATCAGTTTTTTGAAATATGCCATTGGATTTACAGCGGAGCACATTCGAGGTAACAAAAACTTACCTTGAGCCCCAATCCATTTGCCATGGGGAAATGTTTCTCTAAGAAAGGTATGTCATGGTTACACAACAGTTATAACTGCAGTCTCCCAGCTCCAGGGTCCTGGGTTCGGTCCTGATCCCAGGTGTTGTTTGTGGAGAATTGCAGTTCACTCCATGTGTCTTCCTCCCACATCCCAAACATGCTGGTAGTTAATCTGTCAGTTGCAGCTGGTCTACATATGTAACCAAAGAGTCAAAGGGGGAGTTGATGGGGCATATGAGAGAATATAAGTTGCAGGGTTACAATGAAATGAAAACGAAGAATGAGACTGATCTGCTGGCAGCTGGCATGGATATGATGGGCTTTTTTTGCTGAGCTTTAATTGATCTATTAAATAATTATTACTAATAAATCGATATATTCTGTAATACACTTATGCAATATGTATAAAATTTCATTCAAATATGTTTTCCATGTTGCAGTGCCATAAAAGAACTTTCCAAACCATGGCCCCTTATTCAACTGTGTAATGCTCATGTTGCACATTCATCACTTTGGTTTGAGTTATCTTGTAATTACATACTTTTCAAGACATATCTAACAAGAAACATCCTGTGTTGTGATAGATAAGTTGGTAACACCCTTAACATGACCATCTCTTAACTTCGTCTGCTCTCAGCTGCTTCATTCTTCTCATATAATTGCAATACCTCAATCTTGGTGCCATCTGAGCAAACTCCCTCGAGCAAACTCCTTGTGACTGTGACAAGGGCTCAAATTAAGCATAATAATGTAGATGAAATATACCAAGTATGGTAGAATACCTTAGGATAATGCTTTTGCGTTCTGTGCTTATAAAAACAAAGTTAAACATTTCTGAACTTGTCCTGCAAAAATTTTGCTCTAATAGCCCAGGATTTACCACCCTTGAGTTGTACTATTTAGGTTACACAGGTCGACCTTCACTAATCGGACTACCTGTAATCTGGTTCCTTCGATAATCCGGCACTGATGATGCTTAATGTGATCCTTCTGTAATTCGGCATTTTCACTAATCCGGCACTCCTCAGGTCCCAATGGTGACGGATTAGTGAAGGTTGACCTGTAGTTAATTTTCCTCCTGTTTGCTTTAGCCTTATTCCAGTCCAGTCCACTCAAAACTCTGCAGCCTACATCTCTTATCACTGCAGCCCTTCCATAATGTATTTATTATCTTGCCTACCAATTGCTCTTGTTCTGCACCTCCACATCTGCATTTTTTTATTTTTGTTCATCTAAATTTTTATTGTAATCAACCATCTTAAGTTTTTATTATAACCGTAACATATTCCTCATTTTCATTTTAATTTGTTTCCATCCTTTTCTACAAAACTCTTTGGTACAATTTCAATACTAAAGGCAATATTTCTATCTTACCTGCAGTAATCATCAATAGTCTTCCTCTTCCTTAACCCAGAAATTTTCCACTTTTGCTGGCAATACAGAATGATCTAGTGAAACGTCAGAGGAATTGTAGCTTCAGGAATACAAGTACATCAGGTACGTTCTCACTGACATACTGTGAAATTTGTTCTTTTGTAGCAGCAGTACAGTGCAGACTGTACATTAAAGATTACCATGTTACAATAAGAAATGTAAAATAAATAAATAAAGTGCCCAAAGAGAGCAAAATAATTAGGTAGTGTTCAGGGGTTCATAGATCATTCAGAAATGTGATGGCAGAGGGGAAGAAGCTGTTCCTCAAGTGTTGAATGTGTGCCTTCGGGCTGCTGTACCTCCTCCCTGATGGTAGTAATCAGAAGAGGGCATATCCTGGGTAGTAGTGGTTCTTAATGATGACACTTCATTTTGGAGACATTAACTTTTAAAGATGTCCACCACGGTGGGGAAGCTAACGTGATGATGGAGCTGTCTGGGTTTAAAACCCTCTGCAGCTTTTTTCGATCCTATGCATTGGCACCTTCATACCAGCTAAAATGCTTTCCATGGTACCATAAAACCATAGTACAAAGGTCATTCAGCCCATTGAATCTGCTCCTCAGTTCAATCTTGGCTGATTTATTATCCCTCCCAACTCTCCGGCCTTCTTCCCATAATGTTTGACATCCTTCCTAATCAGGAACCCAGGAACCTATCAACCGCAGCTTTAAATATACTCAATAACTTGGCCTCCACAGCCATCCTTAGACTCACACCCTCTGGTAAAAGATATTCCTCATCATCTCTGTTCTAAAGGAACGTCCTTGTATTATGAGGCTGTGCTCTCTGGTCCTAAACTCCTCCAGTATTGGAAGCATACTCTCTACGTCCACTCTATCTAGGCCTTTCAATATTCAATAGGTTTTAATGAGATTTCCCCCTCATTCTTATAAATTGCAGCAAGTACAAGCCCAGAGACATCAAACACTCCTCATACTCTAACCTTTTCATTCCTGGGATCATTGTCATGAACCTCTTCTGAACCCCATTCAATGTCAGCACATCCTTTATTCGATAAGGGGCCAAAAAGTGCTCACAATACTCCATGCGGTCTGACCAATGCCTCAGTGTCACATCCTTGCTTTTATATTCCAGTTTTCTGGAAATGAATGCCAACACTGAAACATAGAAATAGAAACATAGAAAACCTACAGCACAATACAGGCCCTTCGGCCCACAAAGCTGTGCCGAACATGTCCTTAACTTAGAAATTACCTAGGGTTACCCATTGCCCTCTATTTTTCTAAGCTCCATGTACCTATCCAGGAGTCTCCTAAAAGACCCTATCATATCCGCCTCCACCATCATCTCCGGCAGCCCATTCTATGCGCTCACGACTCTCTGCGTAAAAAAACTTACCCCTGACATCTCCTCTGTACCTACTTCCAAGCACCTGAAAACTGTGCCCTCTCATGCTAGCCATTTTCGCCCTGGGAAAAAGCCTCTGACTATCCACACAATCAGTGCTTCTCATCATCTTATACACCTCTGTCAGGTCACCTCTCATCCTCCGTCGCTCCAAGGAAAAAAGGCCGAGTTCACTCAACCTATTCTCATAAGGCATGCTCCCAATCCAGGCAACATCCTTGTAAATCTCCTCTGCATCCTTTCTATGGCTTCCACATCCTTCCCGTAGTGAGGCAACCAGATCTAAGCACAGTACTCCAAGTGGGGTCTGACCAGGGTCCTATATAGCTGCAACATTACCTCTCGGCTCCTAAACTCAATCCCACAATTGATGAAGGCCGATGCCCCGTATGCCTTCTTAACCATAGAGTCAACGTGCACAGCAGCTTTGAGTGTCCTATGGACTCGGACCCCAAGATCCCTCTGATCCTCCACACTGCCAAGAGTCTTACCATTAATGCTATATTCTGCCACCATATTTGACCTACCAAAATGAACCACCTCACAATATCTGGGTTGAACTCCATCTGCCACTTCTCAGCCCAGTTTTGCATCCTATCATGACCAACTGTAACTTCTGACAGCCCTCCACACTATCCACAACACCTCCAACCTTTGTGTCTTCAGCAAACTTACTAACCCATCCCTGCACTTCCTCATCCAGGTCACTTATAAAAATCACTTCGAGTAGGGGTCTCAGAACAGATCCCTGAGGCACACCACTGGTCACCGACCTCCATGCAGAATATGATCCGTCTACAACCACTCTTTGCCTTCTGTGGGCAAGCCAGTTCTGGATCCACAAAGCAATGTCCCCTACGATGCCTCCTTACTTTCTCAATAAGCCTTGCATGGGGTACCTTAATAAATACCTTATCACTGCATTTGCCTTCCTTACCACCAAATCAACCTGCAAGTTAACTTATAGGGGATCCTGTATTATGACTACCAAGTCCCTTTGCACCTCTGATTTCTGAATTTGCATTCCGTTTAGAATAGTCTATGCCTTTATTCCTTCTATCAAAGTGTATGACCATATATTTCCCCTCACTGTATTGCATCTGCCACTTCTTTGCCCATTCTCCCAGTCTAAGTCCTTCTGCAGACTCCCTGCTTCCTCAACACTACTTGCCCTTCATGTATTGTACTGCCCACAAACATAGCGAGAAAGCCATCAATTCCATCATCCAGATCATTGAATATAAGGCGAAAAGAAACAACCTCAACACCAATCCCTGCAGAACGCGACTAGTCACTGGCAGCCACAGAAAAAGCCCCCTTTATTCCGCTCTTTGCCTCCTGCCAATCAGCAAATCTTCTGTCCATGCTTTCTGTATCCTTCTGTAACACCTTGGGCTCTTGTTTAGCAGCCTCATGTGCAGCACCTTGCCAACGGCCTTTTGAAAATCCAAGTAACAACATCCAATGACTCTCCTTTGTCTATCCTGCCGGTTCCTCAAAGAATTCCAAAAGATTTGTCAGGATTTGACAAATCTGACATCTGTTAGTCTTTGCTAGTTTTTGGTGACATTCCAAATCTTCTCAAACTCATAATGAAATACAACTGAGACAAATGTTTTATCATTAATGTGTTCAAAAGAAAACATTTTTAAAAAATCAATATGGAAAATTTAAAAAAAGTTAAAAACCTGCAAGATGCAGGAAGTCTAAAATAAAACAGAAAATTCTAGAAATACCCTGTAGGCCAGGCTGCATGGGTGGGAAGAGAAATGTTTTTTTTTCCAGTGTGAAGCCTCTTCATCAGACTTCTAAAGAAACTTGTTAAGAGGTGGGGAAGTCGGAGGAGGGAGGGATATTTCTGATAAAACAAAAGCTATGTAACTATAGATCAAGTCAAGTTAAGTCGCTTTTTATTGTCATTTCGACTATAAACTGCTGGTACAGTACACAGTAAAAACGAAACAACATTCCTCCAGGACCATGCTGCTACATGAACAACACAAAACTACACTGGACTAAGTGAGACAACACAAGGGTAGCAGCCACCAATAGAATCAACAAACTCATTCGTAAGGCCAGTGATGTTGTGGGGATGGAACTGGACTCTCTCACGGTGGTGTCTGAAAAGAGGATGCTGTCCAAGTTGCATGCCATCTTGGACAATGTCTCCCATCCACTACATAATGTACTGGTTGGGCACAGGAGTACATTCAGCCAGAGACTCATTCCATCGAGATAAAACACTGAGCGTCATAGGAAGTCATTCCTGCCTGTGGCCATCAAACTTTACAACTCCTCCGTTGGAGGGTCAGAAACCCTGAGCCAATAGGCTGGTCCTGGACTTATTTCCTGGCATAATTTACATATTACTATTTAACTATTTATGGTTTTATTACTATTTATTATTTATGGTGCAACTGTAATGAAAACTAATTTCCCCCGGGATCAATAAAGTATGACTATGACTATGACTAAGGCTACACTAGGCTACGTAAGACAACACAAAAAGTACACTAGACTGCAGACCTACACAGGACTACATAAAATGCACAAAACAGTGCAGGGCAGTACAATAAATGATAAACAACACAATAGGCACAGTAGAGGACAAATTACAACATGATAAAGGATGTAGATGTCAGTCTAGACTCTGGGTATTAAGGAGTCTGATGGCTTGGGGGAAGAAGCTGTAAACAAGGTTATATACTCAACGAGTGGATGGGAGCAAGAACATGGACTAAAGAAATATGGGACTTGTGAAAAGCAGAGCAGTAAGGCTACCAGGTAATTCAGTGTAAACATGTTGTCCACTTCCAGGGGTGAGAAGAACAACAAACAAACAGAGCAATATCACAGATGGATGACTGATACAGTGTCAACTTACGTGAAGCTGTATTGTTTAATATTAGCCTTCTGGACTTGCTATTGAACTTACTCATTTTTTTCCTCTGAGATTTAAGTACATTATCAAAAGTCAATAATTCCTTTATAGAACTACCCTTCTCCAAACCAGTCTTCTGTAAGAATGTGGTTCTATCCACCCAGTTTCTTACCCTCTATTGTTTCTGATCTTATGACACCTTCAGACTTGATACATCTAATATCACTTATCCTCAGCTAAGATTAATGGGCCAAGTGCTACCATTGCCCCCTTCCTCTCAGAACTACAGTAGGGTTGTTCTAATCAATTTTGTCAATCTTAACTTGCAATAGATCTTCATACGTTATTTTCAGTTCTAAATCCACCTTTGTCTTCCTTTTAAGCATTCCAGAGAAAGTGTTCCTTCTGAGATAAGCTAGGTTGGATATAGAATAAAATCCATCAACCAATGCCCTTCAATGGAAAGATCTTTTCTCATCACCCACAAGGACCCAATTAGGGAAGCGATTTATTTAACTTCTATCAATTTAAAGTATGCTACTTTTTGCATGTGGCTTTATCTTCTCTACAGTTTGTGAAGCATCCAGAGATTTCAGGCCACCTTAAATCTCAGCCACGTTGACCTCTCGTGGTGGCTACTATACGCCTATGACACAGCGAAAACTTGAAGGGAGTCGCTCATTTCTCTTTTCAAACGTCAGGAAACCAAATTATAGTAATCGAATTTCAGATCAGAGCCACTGTTCCAATTTTTTATACACACAACTATAAATAACCTTCCTGGTATTGCCACTTGCTTCTTCCCGACTACCTTGGTTCCTTTACTAAACAGCTTCTGCGCATGTCTATCCGCCAGATGACCTCTGGGAGTAGTAGTCTTTTACAATAGGCGCGCTGTGCTGGCCCGAGAGGGTGGACTACGATACCCAGAGTGGCTTGCGCAAGGCTTTGGCGGTTGGACTGAAACCAGCGGTTCTGTGCTCGATGCGCCGATGTAAGGGCAGCTGTGACACGGTGGCCAAGTGGCTTCCCGGCGTTTGAGCAGCCATGTACCTATTGAGTTCGGTGGGGAGGCGGGCAGCAGCCGCCGGCTGTGCGCGGCATGTGGGAGCCAAGGTGCTGCTGAGCTGGCGGCTGGAGCCGGGCAGTAGCGGCTTCCCTGCCAGGCTGACAACGGTGGGCACGGCCTCGGCTTTGCGGGACAGCCTAGTCGCTCCGGTCAGGAATGGTGAGCGGGTCCTGAACATGGGCAGCCTGAACCCGCAGGTCCGCGCAACCGAGTACGCGGTCCGGGGACCCATCGTCATTAAAGCAGGAGAAATCGAGAAGGAGCTGCAACAGGTGAGTGTGACAGCGACTGGCAATGGTACAATTGTGAGGAAGTTGTGTTTGAAAATAAAGAAACAGCTCGGGGAGCTTGTTCAGCCCATCGTCTCCATACTAACACCTTCAAAGAGGCGTCTCATTAGTCCCTATCCTTTCCTCGTAGCCTTTACAATTGATCTTCACATACCGTGGCCGCATTTCTTTGGAAACAATCCATTTCTTGTTTGATTAAGACAGGTGCCGATCAGTCCCCCTTCCAGTGGTCATCGGCAGAAAGATAACTGAGAGCAGCTCTTTGACAGTATGATTTTTTGTGAGGGTTACGAATGTAGAAAATGATCTGTGATCTTGACAACACCTTACTAATATTGGGGCTAGCTCAGTAGGCTTCGGCTAGGAAGAGGCGTCGGTTCTGTGTAAAGCGTCTGTTAAGGTGTCCTTTTTGTTTTTTTCCCCCCTCTCTTACTGTACCATGTAAATGGCTGTGGTGTGCTCTTCGTCCTGGATGTTGGAGAACTGGAAGACCCAGAGTCTCCAGGGGAACTACATCTGCGTGAAGTGCATCCGGCTGCAGCTCCTTCAAGACCGTGTTAAGGATCTGGAGCAGCAACTAGATGACCTTCGGCTTGTACGGGAGAGGTACGGGAGAGAGATCAAAGTTATTGGGAGGTAGTCACCCGGACGTTGCAGGAGGCGAGTAGCTGGTTGAGAGTGCAGAGTTTGTATGTTACCGTCAGGATTAAAGGCAAAGTGAATAAGAATAAGGAACCTTGGTTCTCAAGGGATATTGGAACTCTGATAAAGAAGAGAGAGAGATGTATGACATGTATAGGAAACAGGGAGCAAATAAGGTGCTTGAGGAGTGTGAAAAGTGCAAAAAAATACAAGAAAGAAATCAGGAGGTCTAAAAGAAGACATGAGGTTGCTTCGGCAGTCAAAGTGAAGGATAATCTAAAGAGCTTCTACAGATATAGTAAGGGATAAAATTGGTCCTCTTGAAGATAAGAGTGGTCGGCTATGTATGGAACCAAAAGAAATGGGGGAGATCTTAAATGGGTTTTTTGTGTCTGTATTTACTAAGGAAACTGGCATGGAGTCAATGGAAATAAGGCAAACAAGTAGTGAGGTCATGGAACCTATACAGATTGAGGAGGAGGAGGTGCTTGTTATCTTGAGGCAAATCAGAGTAGCTAAATCTCCAGGACCTGACAGGGTATTCCCTCGGACCTTGAAGGAGACTAGTGTTGAAATTGCAGGGGCCCTGGCAGATATATTTAAAATGTCGGTATCTACGGGTGAGGTGCTGGAGGATTGGAGAGTGGCTTATGTTGTTCCGTTGTTTAAAAAAGACTCTAAAAGTAATCTGGGAAATTATAGGCCGGTAAGTTTGACGTCAGTAGTAGGTAAATTATTGGAAGGAGTACTGAGAGATAGGATCTACAAGTATTTGGATAGACAGGGACTTATTAGGGAGAGTCAACATGGCTTTGTGTGTGGTAGGTCATGTTTAACCAATCTATTAGAGTTTTTCGAGGAGGTTACCAGGAAAGTGGATGAAGGGAAGGCAGTGGGTGTTGTCTACATAGACTTCAGTAAGACCTTTGACAAGGTCCCGCATAGGAGGTTGGTTAGGAAAATTCAGTCACTAGGTATACATGGTGAGGTAGTAAATTGGATTAGCATTGGCTCAATGGAAGAAGCCAGAGATTGGTAGTGGAGGATTGCTTCTCTGAGCGGAGGCCTGTGACTAGTGATGTGCCACAGGGATCAGGACTGGGTCCATTGTTATTTGTCATCTATTATCAATGATCTGGATGATAATGTGGTAAATTGGATCAGCAAATTTGCTGATGATACAAAGATTGGAGGTGTAGTGAACAGTGAGGAAGGATTTCAAAGCTTGCAGAGGGATTTGGACCAGCTGGAAAAATGAGCTGAAAAATGGCAGATGGAGTTTAATACAGACAAGTCTGAGGTATTGCAGTTTGGAAGGACAAACCAAGGTAGAACATACAAGGTAAATGTTAGGGCACTGAAGAGTGCAATAGAACAGAGGAGTCTGGGAATACAGGTACAAAATTCCCTAAAAGTGGTGTCACAGGTAGATAGGGTCGTAAAGAGAGCTTTTGGTACATTGGCCTTTATTAATCAAAGTGTTGAGTATAAGAGTTGAAATGTTATGGTGAGGTTGTATAAGGCATTGGTGAGGCTGAATTTGGGGTATTGTGTTCAGTTTTGGTCACCAAATTACAGGAAGGATATTAATAAGGTTGAAAGAGTGCAGAGAAGGTTTACAAGGATGTTGCCAGGACTTGAAAAACTGAGTTACAGAGAAAGGTTGAATAGGTTAGGACTTTATTCCCTGGAGCGTAGAAGAATGAGGAGAGATTTGATAGAGGTATATAAAATTATGATGGGTATGGATAGAGTGAATGCAAGCAGGCTTTTTCCACTGAGGCTAGGGGAGAAAAAAATCCTGAGGACATGGGCTAAGGGTGAAGGGGGGAAAGTTTAAAGGGAACATTGGGGGGGTTTCTTCACACAGAGAGTGGTGGGAGTGTGGAATAAGCTGCCAGATGAAGTGGTAAATGCGGGCTCACTTTTAACATTTAAGGAAAACTTGGACAGGTACATGGATGAGAGGTGTATGGAGGGATATGGTCCAGGTACATGTCAGTGGGACTAGGCAGAAAAATGGTTCGGCACAGCCAAGAAGGGCCAAAAGGCCTGTTTCTGTGCTGTAATGTTCTGTGGTTCTATGGAGAATTAGAAATAGGCAATTAGAGCAGAGCACCCCTGTGGCCATTCCCCTCAAAATAAGTATACTGCTTTGGATACTTTTGTGGGGGATGACTTCCTGGGAAAATGCCACAGCACCTGGTTACAAGGCACTGAGCATGGGTTCGTGGTGCAGAACGGAAAGAGAGAGAAGAAGGGAGTGATAGTAATAGGGGATTCGATAGTAAGAGGAACAGACAGGAGATTCTGTGGACGTGCACTGGACCCCTGGATGGTATGTTGCCTCCCAGGTGCCAGGGTCAGGGATGTCTCAGGTCACGTCAACAACATTTTGGAGAGAGGGGGGAGCAGCCACATGTCTTTGTACATATTGGTAACAATGACAACGGGAAGAGAAAGCAGTGAGGTTCTGAAAAGAGAATTTAGAGAGCTAGGTAGAAAGCTGAGAAGCATACCTCCCAGGTAGTAATTTCTGGAATGCTACCCATGCCACGCACCAGTGAGGGTAGAAAAAGGATGATTTTGTAGATAAATGTGTGACTGAGAGGCTGGTGCAGGGGGCAGGGCTTCAGGTTTTCGGATAATTGGGATCTCTTCTGGGGGAGGTATGACCTGTTCAAAAGTGATGGGTTGCACCTGAACCGGAAGGGGACCAATATTCTCGCGGGTAGGTTTGTTAGAACTGTTGGAGAGGGTTTAAACCAGGGGTCCCCAACCTTTTTTGCACTGCGGACAATGTTTTTGCGGACCGGCTGACCCGAGGGGGCGGGGGGAGGGTTGCCAACGGACAAGAGTAGCAGTCAAATACGTTGGGTTTATCCCAAGAAAGACTACAATGACCATGAAGCCTTGCGCAGGCACCAGTGCGCATACGTGACTTGCACATGCGTGTACATGCCAGTTTTTTTTCTACAAGTGGTTTTTGGCGATTCTGTTCGGCGGGGGCGGGGGGGGGTGTTAATCACGACCGGAATATAGGTGATAAGTGGCTAATACACTCAATTTCGTTTCTAAAAGGTTTCTCTAACAAATTTAATATTAAACACACAGCGCATATTTTCCTCGCATGAATATAGTGATAAGTCAATTATCAGGGGAGGACAGGGGAGCTTGAAGTAAGTGTTGAACGAACTTCCAGTAAAAGTGGTAGAGGCAGGTTCGATATTATCATTTAAAGAAAAAAATGGATAGATATATGGACAGGAAAGGAATGGAGGGTTGTGGCTGAGTGCCGGTCGTTGGGACTAGTTGAGAGTAGTGTTCGGCATGGAATAGAAGGGCAGAGATGGCCTGTTTCTGTGCTGTAATTGTTAAGTCACTTATGTCAATAGCATCATAACATTTTAAGTAACGTTTGGATATTAAACACACAGCACATATTTTCCCCGTATGAACATATAAAATCATTGCAACACAACAATATCGCTGAATCAGTGGGAGCCCTGGGCTGAATACTTGTTCCCTGCAACAAGATGGTCCTAACAAGGGGTGATGGGAGACAGCAATACTCGAAGGGGGTTCCTTATGTCCAGTCTATTCTGCAATTTAGTTTTCGTTGCATTCATTGCAGAGATATGTTGGAAATGGAAGTAACGTTTTCAGTGCTTTCGTGGCTATCTCAGGATATTTAGCCTTGACTTTGATCTAGAATGCCAGTAGAGATGTTATGTCAAACATACTTTTCAGCCCGTCGTCATTTGCAAGCTCGAGGAGTTGATCTCCTTCCCGCGCTGACATGGATGACACGCGGGTAATGACCTCGCATGCGTTCAAGCTCAACAGTGGGCGTGACAGGGAATGAGGAAAGGTGCAGCTGACTCATATCGCCAAATCATATCGTTTCCTCACGGCCCGGTAGCGCATGCTTTGCGGCCCGGTACCGGTCCGTGGCCTGGTGGTTGGGGACCCCTGGTTTAAACTAACTTGGCAGGGGTGGTGGGAACTGGAGTGAAGGGACTCAGGAAAGGACAGATAGTGAAAAAGTAAAGATAACATGCAGTCAGATTGACAGGAAGGGCAGGCAGGTGATGGGACTTAGTTGCAGCCAATAGGTTAAGTATCAATTCATAAGGATGCAGAGTCAAAAACAACAGCAAATACGGTACTCAAGGTGTGATATCTTCGCTCTTTTGCAGTTTAAATATATTCAGTGACTTCATCTCCATAGCTCCCTGGGGTTGAGAATCTCTCATACGGCCCATAATTTCACCCAACACACTTCTACTGATTATTTGTTTACATAATCGCCAAGATATCTTTCTTGAAGACAGAGTCTTCCATAATTGGGTGTAGCACAGTAGTGGTTAGTACAACACTTTACAGTTCTAGCGATCTGGGTTCAATTCCTGCCACTGCCAAAGAATTTGTGCACTCTCTCCTATAATCTGACAATTGACAATTATTCTACAAAACGCCCAAATTAATTTTCTGTTGGAAGATAATGTGATTATTCTTTCAATCTTAAACTAATTTAAAAATACATAAAAATAAAAAATGGCCAAACAAAACTGTTAAGATTCAAAATTGTTTAATGTCATTTCCAGTACATAACTGTAGAGGAGAATGAAATAATTGTTACTTCAGATCCGATGCAGCACAAAAATAAAGACAAGATAAAAAACACAATAATAATAAAAACCACCATGAATATAAATGCATAAGATAGCTTATATACATTGATTATATGTCCATAAAGTGATGCTAAGCACAGGAGTGCCTGTATATAAGGTGGCTGACAGGAAATGATAAAGTAGTTGTGGTGAGAGGTTGGAGGGAATGGAGGGGTGGGTTCATGTGCAGAGGTGCTGATCAGACTTACTGGGTGGGGGAAGTAACTGTTTTTGAGGCTAGTGGTTCTGGCATGGATGTTATGTAGCCTCCTCCCTGATACGTGTGGGACAAACAGTCCATGAGCAGGCTGGATGGGATCCTTTGTGATGTTCCTGACCCTTTTTTAGCACCTTTCTGTACACATGTCCTTGATGGCAGGTAAACTAATGCCAGTGATGTGTTGGGCAGTTTTGACCACCCACTGTAGAACCTTCCTGTCTAAAACTCAAGATTAATTTTTTAAAAATCAGCCATACAAAAATTTATATCTCTTTAATTACAAATTGAGATTAGATATGTTTGTAATCGCATGAAGTTTAAGAACATAAGAAATAGGATAGTCACTGGCCTGTTTAGTCTGCTCTGCCGTTCAATAAGATGGCTGATCTGACTCAGCTCCACCTATCTGCCTTTTCCCCAATCCTTAATTCCTCTAACCATGTGAAAATCTATCGGTGTCTTAAAATATATTTAATGAGACGATCTCTAATGCTTCTCTGGGCAGAGAATTCCAAATTTGTGACTCTTTGGGAAAAGCAGTTCCTCTTCATCTCCATCCTTAATCTACTTTTCCAAAATTTGAGGTTATGTCCCTTTTAGTCTCACCTACCAGTAAAAACAACTTTTCTGCCTCTACCTTATAAAATGAATATGTTTCTATAAGATCCCCTGTCATTTTTCTATATTCCAATAACCCTCATCTCCAGAATCAACCTGGTGAATCTCTTCTGCATTGCCTCTAAAGCCAGTATATCTTTTCTCAAGTAAAAAAGCCAAAACTGCACATAGTACTCCAGGTGCTGCTTCACCAGTAATTTGTACAGTGGCAGCGCAATTTCTCTGCTCTTAAATTCAATCCCTCCAGCAAAGGAGAACATTCTACTTGGCTGCTTGATAACCTGCTGCAGCTGCAAACCAACTTTTTGTGATCCATGCACTTACAAGTCCCTGTGAAGAACAACATGCTGCAAGCTTTCACCATTTAAATAATAATCTGAGCTACTATATTTCTTCAAAATGATTGACCTCACGTATGCTATCTGCCAGACCCATTTAACATATATATATCTCCACTACTTTCCACATCCACTACTTAATTTCAATGGTTTGATTTAATGCAAGAGAATGTATACAGTATACCTGAAATTCTTACTCTTCACAGACATCCACAAAACTGAGAAAAAAACCCCAATGAATGTCAGAAAAATGTAACCCCAAAGACCCCCTCCCACCTATAAACAGCAGCAAGGCATCAATCCTCCCCCTACTTGTTCCAGCAGAAAGCATCAGCTCCTCAAGCAATAGCAAGCCCACGGAGACAATGATCTATAGACCATCATAACACCAACAGGCTTTTCCACACAATTTAGTGTCATTGGCAAACTTAGATATGCTACGCTTGATTTCCCCCTTCTAAATTAATGTGTATTGTAAACAGTTGCCGGCTCAGCACTTACCCCTGGCACTCCGCTCACCACTGATTGCAACCAGAAGAACATTAATTTCCCCCCTCTATCCCCACTAATACATTGCCCCCAACTCCTGAGGTAGAAAATTATTCATGATTTTGTTGAACGGCAAAGCAGGTTGAAGGGACTGAATTGACAAACCCTGCTTCTCTTTCTTATATATATTGCAGAGGGAAAAATTGGTTGAACAAGAACTTAATTCACTGAGTATAGGTTGAGGATTAACTTTTTAACCACGGCAGTCATTTGCTGGAAAGATTCACTGTTTTGGTAGATAATTTGGGGGAGGTGGTGTGAGAAGAGCCTGGAGGGTCCTGTTGTTGAGGTATTTATTACTGTGGCTGTTTCAGCCACGTTGTTGGCAGATGGAGACAAGAGGGCATACAGGAGTGAGATATACCAGCTAGTTGAGTGGTGTCACAGCAATAACCTTGCACTCAACATCAGTAAGACAAAAGAACTGATTGTAGACTTCAAAAAGAGTAAGATGAGGGAACACGAACAAATCCTCAGAGGGATCAGAAGTGGAGAGAGTGAGCAATTTCAAGTTCCTGGGTGTCAAGATCACTGAAGATCTCACCTGGTCCCAACGCATCAATGCAGCTATAAAGAAGGCAAGGCAGCAAGCAGGTGTATTTCATTAGGAGTTTGAGGAGATTTGGTTTGTCATCTAAAACACTCAAGGACAGGCTGCTTCACTGTCTGGTACAGGGAAGGGGGCTACTGTACAGGATCGAAAGAAGCTACAGAAAGTTGTAAAATTAGTCAGCTCCATCTTGGGTAGTAGCCTCCATAGTATCGAAGACGCATTGAAGGAGCAGTGCTTCAGGAAGGCAGTCCATCATTAAGGACCCCCATCACCCAGGGCATGTCCTTTCCTCATTGTTACCATCAGGAAGGAGGTACAGAAGCCTGAAGGCACACACTCAGATTCAGGAACAACTTCTTCCCCTCTGCCATATGATTCTAAAATGGACATTGAACCCATAAACACCACCTCACTCTTTTATTATTTCTGTTTTTGCACTATTTTTAATTTAACTCTTTAATAAATATATATACACATTTACTGTAAATCAGTGGTCCCCAACCACCGGGCCATTGACCAGTACCGGGCCGCGAAGACAGAATATGATTTGGCAATATGAAACGATATGTCTCAGCTGCACCTTTCCTCATTCCCTATCACACCCACTGTTGAACTTGAACGCATGCGAGGTCATTACCCACGCGAGATCATCAGTCAGTCATTAACCTACAACTACTCGATGAGCAAAAAGCAAACGTTGCTTGAGAGTTTCTTTGGAAGAGGTGGTAGTGGACATAAAAGGCCTAACGATGATGATAACGCAGAGATAACTGAGGCCGAGACTGCAAAAAAAAGAGAAAGCTTCCTTCAACAGTAAATACGATGAGTCATACATAAAATATGGCTTTATTGTGACCGGTGACTCACATGCTCCCAAGACCCCTGTGTGTGATATGTGGAGATAAGCTGTCTAATCAGGCAATGAAGCCCTCAAAACTGCTTCGGCACCTTGAGTCCAAGCATCCTGCACTTACAGACAACCCCGTTGAGTTTTTTGAGTGGAAAAAAACGTGAGCAAGCGGGACAGAAGCAAGTGCTGAGAGCAACCACCTCCACAAATGCTGCTGCTCTGAGAGCATCATACTTACTGTCGAGCCGTATTGCTAAGGCTAAGAATCCTTTCACTGTTGGTGGAGAATTGATTCTGCCTGCTGCCAAGGACGTGTGCCATGAACTGTTGGGAGAAGCTGCAGCTATCAAGATGGCACAGGTTTCTCTTTCAGCTGCCACAGTTTCAAGGAGAAGCGATGACATAGCGGAAAACATCGAAGCACAGCTGTTGGAACAGCTTAACGAGTCACCATGGTATGCTATCCAGGTCGACGAGTCTACCAGTGTCGACAACAAGGCAATACTGCTGGTTTGTGTGCGATATATATTTCAAGACGATGTGCACAAGGATATGTTGTGTGCACTGCTGCTTCCAACTAACACAATTGGGGCAGAACTATTCAAGTCTTTGAATGTCTACATGTCAGGCAAACTGGACTGGTCATTCTGTGTTGGAATATGCACAGATGGGGCTGCAGCTATGACTGGACGGCTGTCAGGTTTCACTAATCGAGTCAAAGAGGTTGCTCCTGAATGCCAGTCTACGCACTGTGTCATACACAGAGAAATGCTGGCTAGCCGAAAAATGTCACCTGATCTTAACAGCGTATTGAGTGACGTTGTTGAAATTATCAATCACATCAAAGCAAAAGCCCTGAACTCACGTCTGTTTGAGCAGCTTTGCGAGGAAATGGATGCAGAGCACAAACGCCTTCTGTTATACACTGAAGTCAGGTGACTATCAAGGGTGAGAGCCCTGGCCAGGGTTTTTGAGTTAAAAGAACAGCTACAGAGATTTCTTTCAGGAAGAAAGACACCACTGGCAGCACACTTCAGTGACGAGGAGTGGATAGCAAAACTCGCTTATCTGTGTGACATCTTCAACCTGCTCAATGAACTCAATATGTCACTTCAGGGGAGAATGACAACTGTCTTCAAGTTGGCAGATAATGTGTCTGCTTTCAAAGCCAAACTGGAACTGTGGGGACGGCGAGTGGACAGGGGCATATTTGACAGTGCAATTGATTTACTTACAGTGCCTATTAAAAAGTATTCATCCCTTCGGCAGTTTTCATGTTTTATTGTTTCACAGTGGATTTAATTTGGCTTTTTTTTACATCAACCAACAGAAAAAGACTATTTTGTGTCAAAGTGAAAATGGATCTCTACAAAGTGATCTAAATTAATTACAAATATAAAACACAAAATAATTGATTACATAAGTATTCACCCACCCCCTCCCCTCCATTCAAATCAGTACAGGTGTCCCCCACTTTTCAAACGTTCACTTTACGAAACCTCACTGTTACGAAAGACTTACATTAGTTCCCTGTTTTCACTAACAGAAGGTGTTTTCACTGTTATGGAAAAGGCAGCGCGCGCCCCGAGCAGCCGCTCTCCCTCGGATTTGGAACGGCATTCTTGCCGGCATTGCTTAAACATGTGTCTGTGAGCAGCCATTTGCAAGATGAGTTCTAAGGTATCGGAAAAGCCTGAAAGAGCTCCTAAGGGTGTTACACTTAGCGTAAAACTAGACATAATTAAGCGTTTCAATCATGGTGAACGAAGTAAGGACAAAGTGAGTTTGGCTTGTGGAAGTTGACGAAGATGATGTTGAAGAGGTTTTGGCATCCCATGATCAAGAACTGATAGATGAAGAACTGACACAATTGGAAGAGGAAAGGATAACAATCGAAACCTCAGTATCCCACCACCCCAAACCCCGGGCCGCGGACAGATACCAATTCACGGAGAACGCAGCAGTAGCTGGGAGGCACACAGCACATATTTAAGAAAAAAGCCGAAATAAATAAGCTAATTAATTAGGTGCCGCCTGACATTTACGTGCCGGGCGGCACCTAATTAATTAGCATGTTTATTTCGGCTTTTTTCTTAAAGATGTGCTGTGTGCCTCCCGGCTACCGCTACACCACTGCACGCTTCGCGGATCGATATCAGTTTGCTGCCCGGAAGGTGGGGGCTACTGCACCACCCAAACTCCGACTCAGCCTAACACACCATTATCAGTGTGCTCGGTGCTGTCCCAATTCCGGTAAGTGATACTACACTGTACATACATTATTTCTACTTTATATAGGCTGTGTATTTTTATGTGTTATTTGGTATGATTTGGCAGCTTCATAGCTTAAGGGTTACTGGAGAGTGCTTGCGTGAGATTTTCTGCCGACGGCGCTTGCGTGAGATTTTCGCTGCAGAGAACAGTGCAGGCAATCGTTGTGGAGAAGTATTTCTAATTTATATAGGCTGTGTATTTATCATATCATTCCTCCTTTTACTATATGTTACTGTTATTTTAGGTTTTGTGTGTTATTTGGCATGATTTGGTAGGTTATTGTTTACTGGGATAATAAAGTAAACAATTGGCGGGAGGAAGAGATAGCAGCGCGCCATGCGTGCGCAGCGCTCCGGTGAAAATGATATCGTATCCGTTAAATAGGGGCCGTGGACAATTCTGATTTGATGGAGACAGACGTGAAAGCACAGAGGAACATCTGGAGAAATTTCTGAAACGCAAGTTGGCTGCTGTTACTGTGCGATGGAGAATCTTCCAGAGGGAAGGCCTCAAAATCCTCGGCTTTGCCTGCTGTTGGCGACCGAAATTGAGGTCGAATCGTTCGGATAGAGATGGTGCTTGGTGCTCGGTGTCGGAGAGCTGATTGGAGGCCCGAAGTTTTCGGATGACTCAGAGTCGGACTGTGGTCGGGCATGGCAGGGAGAGTTTTTCTTCCTTCTCCCGTCTGCGTGAGATGTGGGACATTAGAGAGACTTTGAACTTTTTACTGTGCTCATGGACTGTTCTTCATCAAATTATGGTATTGTTGCACTGTTGTAACTATATGTCATAATTATGTGCTTTTGTTAGTTTTTTCAGTCTTGGTCTGTCCTGTGTTGTGATATCACACTGGAGGAAATTGTATCATTTCTTAATGCATGCATTACTAAATGACAATAAAAGAGGACTGCGTGTCTTCATAATGTAACCTAATCTAAAGTGTACGTTAGAAACAATTATACGCGTGTCGATTTTTGTCGAAACTCCTACATTGGTGATCCCAACGTTCCGCCGGATGAATCTGGAGTGATTTTGTTTGTTTTATAATCATGACTGCAAACACCATTGCTCTCAAGCTCTCTGAATTCTGGCAGGAACATGCAGCTGTTTGGTTTGCTCAGGCAGAGTCCCAGTTCACAGTGTGGGGAATCTCGCAAGATGGCACAAAATATTACTATGTCGTCACAGCACTAGACAGCTCTTCAGCAACCAGGGTAATGAGTGCCCTGCAGCATCTGCTGTAAGTCGGCAGGTTAGAGACTCTTAAGCTACTCCTTCTAGAGACCTTCAAACTTTCCAAGTCTGAATGCATCCATCGGCTCCTCTCACCAGACAGCTTAGGCGGCTCCAAGCCGTTGGACATGTTGTCCCTCCTTGGCAGACATCAGCCACATTTCATCTTCAGAGAACTTTTCTTAGAACAACTACCTGGCGAGGTGCGGTCAGCTCTGCTGGCACCCCCTCAAAGACCTCCGGGCTCTAGTGAGAGAGGCTGACATAGTGTATTCTGATATAATTTATTACTTGGCCAAGGAGTCAGAAGATGGAACAGCTGGTGCCGTTAGCTGCTAGGGGCATTGGCAGGTCAGGCAGTTTGTTGTTTGTTCCAGACTCTGTTTCTGGGCCCTGTTCCTCTGTGACACAGGCGCTCAGGTGAGTGTCCTGCACACGTCTAAATTGGACATATGAATTGGGGAATGTGGACCATCCCTTGAGGCTGATAACGGCAGCGCCATCCAGACTTTTGATAAGCGTGAGATGGCATTGTGCTTCGGCGGCAGAAGTTGTGTTGGCGGCGGTGTCTACACCCCTGCTGGGGATCAACTTCCTCTGCGCCAGCAGCCTTCTCATTGATGTCCAGAACCAGCGCCTTGTCAACACGGAGACTTTCTACTCCCTCTCCAGCACACTCAGTGCTACCAGCACTTCGAAGTTGTCTGCACCCTGTCTGCCTCCACCTCCTTGGTGAGTTCCTGGGCCTGATCGAGCCCACCTTCTCCTCCTCCACCGCTAAACATGAGGTGGAGAACCACATCCTCACCACCAGCCTGCCCATTCATGCCCATGCCAGCTGCTTCAACCTGGCGAAGCTAGCTGTCACCAAGACTGAGTTTAATGCCATGGAGTGCCTGGGCATTGTCAGGCAGTCCAGCAGTCCATGGGCTTCCCCTCTCCAAATCGTGTGAAAACCGGGGGTGGGCGTCCATGTGGTGATTACCATCGCCTCGATGATGCCACGACCACTGACCGATACCCAATTCCACACCCCCATGTACTCTCTGCCTGCCTGGCAGGGGAAATTACTTTCTCAAAGGTAGACCTCGTTCACGATTTTCACCAGGTCCCTATCCACCTGAGTGATATTCTGCTGTTATTACACCATTTGGTTTGTTTGAGTTCCTTCGAATGCCATTTGGGCTGAAGAATGCAGCCAAACCTTTCAGCGCTTCATGGACAGTGTTCTCGGGGATTTGCCATTCCTGTTTGTTTACCTAGATGATGTTTTGGTAGCCAGCTCTTCTAGAGATGAACAGCTTTTACACGAGATCCCTTTCAAACGCCTTCGTGAGTACAGCCTAGTCAACCCAGCGAAGTACCAGTTTGGACTGACTGTGGTCGATTTCCTCGGACACCGCATCAATGCAGCAGGGGCAGTTCCTCTGCCGGCTAAAGTTGAGGCCGTTGAGTGCTTCCCTTGGCCAGTCACTGTTCAGGCCCTGCAGGAATTTTTGAGCGTGGTGAACTTTTATCATCATTTTGTCCCTAAAGCAGCTTAGCTCATGCCTCCCCTCTACGAGGCCCTTAAAGGACAAAGCAGCAGACATTGTCAGATGCAACTCTGCTGGCGCAACATCCCCCCATCCCAGACTCACTGCTTGTTCTCACCATGGACACGTCGGATTGTATGGTGCATGAGCAGTTGGTTAATGGCATTTGGCAGCCTCTCGCCTATTTTAGCCATCAGCTTCGCACCTGTGAGCGCAAGTACGGCATGTTCGACCATGAGCTTCCCGGCCTGTACTTTGGCAGTGTGACATTTTCGATTACTCCTCAAGGGCTTTTGTGGATCATAAGCCCTTGGTCTCTGATTCTTGGTCTGCTTGACAGCAGTGCTATCTTTCTTTTATTTCAGAGTTCACCACGGACATCCAGCATGTCACGGGGAAGCGTAACCTTGTGGCTGACTGCCTTTCCCAGTCCTTCACTATTGCTGTCCATTCGGGCATGGACTATGCTCAGATGGCGGCAGACCAGGTTTCGGACCTGACCGTGCAGGCACTGCGTTTGGCAGACACAGGGTTGAAATTGGTGGACGTTGTTTTTGGTGACAGCGGTGCTTCACTACTGTGTGATTTGTCAACGGGGCAACCCAGGCTGGTTATGCCAGTGAGCTGGCGGCAGTGCGTTGCGATGCTGTCCACGAGCTTTCTCACCCAGGCTAGGTGGCATTGCAGAAACCGGTGACAATAGTTTGTGTGGCACAGGCTTAAAAGGATGTCAGGGATTGGGCTAGTGCTTGTTTGACGTGTTAATGCGCGTAGGTGCATTGACACGCCAAGGCTCCTTTGTCTCCTTTCGTGGTCTCTGAGCGTCGTTTCAACCACGTGAATGTGGATTTGGTTGTCCCATTGCTCCCGTCTTGCGGGTTTACTCACCTCCTCACCATTGTTGATAGGACCACACGTTGGCCGGAGGCAGTGCTGCTGTCGTCCATTTCAGCTGCGGAGGTGGTGCGAGCGTTCGTTGGCTCATGGATCACTCAGTTCAGTGTCGGTCAGATATCTCTTCAGACCAAGAAATGCAGTTTACATCCTAGCTTTGGTGTCCAGTTGCCGTGATCTGGGGGTCAGACTGCACTAGACCACGGCTTATCACTCTCGGGCCAATGGTCTGTGCAAGCGGTTCCACCATTCAATGAAAGCCGCTCTCCGTGCAGGCCTCAATGATGGTTGTTGGGTGGACAGATTGCTGTGGGTCATGTTGGGCCTGAGGATGGCCCCTAAAGCAGACCTTCAGTCCTCTTCTGTGGAGCTTGTTTTCGGGCAACCCTTGAGGGTGCTGCGAGTGTTTTCTCACAATATCCACGGTCCCATAGTCCGCTTCACAGCAGCGGTCAGCTTTTGTGAACAGCGCCAAAACTTTTTGCTCCAGTTGCCGGGTCTGCGGGAGGCAAATTATGTGTTTGAGCATCATGATGGACATCAGGGTCCCCTGCGGCCACCTTGTGATGGCCCGCTCCATGCATTGGAAGTAGGGGATAAGTTTTTTACGCTGGACTTTGGAGGTATCCCGGACAGTGTTTCTGCGGATCGTCTCGAGCCTGCCCATTTGGATATGGACTCTCTGGTGGTAGTGGCACAACCCCAGCAGAGGGGCCAGCCTCCCACCTCCAGACCTTCTGACATTGACTGTTCTTCCTCTCTGGCAGCTACCCATGTTTTACTCGTTTGACTTTGTCTGTTAGCGTGAATTCCAGGGGGTGGGGGTATAAAATATGACATTGTCATTTGTTTGCTGGGATAACAAAGTGTAGGTTAGAAGTAATTACACTCGTGTTGATTTTTGTCTAGGCTCCTACACTGTTCTATATTTGTAATTAAGTTGTAGAGATCTGTTTCACTTTGACACAAAAATGTCTTTTTCTGTTGATCAGTGTCAAAAAGGCTAATTTAAATCCACTGTGATTTAATGTTGTAAAACAATAAAACGTTAAAATTTCAAAGGGTGGATGAATATTTTTTATAGACACTTCGTATTTTTTCTATATTCTCATGTATTGCATTGTACTGCTGCTGCTAAGTTAACGAATTTCACAATCTATACTTGTGGTACTAAATCTGGTTCTGATTCTGATTTTGTCAGGTTTCCATTCAAGCATATCCAACATAGTAATAGAAGAGCATTATGCCCTTGAACCCTGTTCTAATATAGTCATGAGTGATCTGCACCTCAATTCAAACTCTCTTTGATTATGAGACCACAAGACATAGGAGCCGAATTAGTACATACAGCCTATCGAGTCTGTTCCGCCATGCCATCATGGCTGATCCCAGATCCCACTCAACCACATACACCTGCCTTTTCACTATATCCTTCGATGCCCTGACCGATCAGGAAACAATCAACTTCTGCCTTAGATATACGCATGGACTTTGCCTCTACCGCAGTCTGTGACAGAGCATTCCACAGATTTACTCATCTCTGGCTAAAAAAAATTCCTGTTTACCTCTGTTCCAAAGGGTTGCCCCTCAATTTTGAGGCTATGCCTTCTAGTTCTGAATACCCCCACCATAGGGTGGATGTGGAGAGGATGTTTCCTATCTAGTCCTTTCACAATTCTGTAGGTTTAATGAGATTCCTGCCCCCCCCCCACACACACACACACACACACACACACACACACACACACACACACACACACACACACACACACACACACACATCCTTCAAAATTCCAGTGAGTACAGGCCCAAAGCTGTCAAATGCTCCTTCATTCCCAGAATCCTCCTGGTGAACTTCCTCTGGACTCTCTCCAATGACAACACATCCTTTCTGAGATATGGGGCCCAAAACTATTGACAGTACTCCAGGTGCGTCTAGCTAGTGTCTTGTAACAGCTCAGCTTAATCTCCTTGCTTTTATATTCTATTCCCCTTGAATTAAATGCCAACATCGCATTTACCACCTTTACCACAGACTCAACCTGTAAATTGACCTTCTGGGAGTCTTACACGAGGACTCCGAAGTCCCTCTGCACCTTTGCTGTTTGAACCTACTCCCCATTTAGATAATAATCTGCACTATTATTCATTTTACCAAAATGCATTATAATGCATTATCATACATTTCCCCAACACTGACTGTATTCCATCAGCCACTTTTTTGCCCATTCTTCCAATTTGTGTAAGTCCTGCTACAATCTCATTGCTTCCTCAGCACTACATACCCCTCCATCTATCTACATATCATATGCAAACTGTGCCACAAAGCCGCCCATTCCATTATCTAAATCATTAACAATGTGAAAAGCAGCAGTCCCAATACTGACCACTAGTCATTGGCAGCCAACTAGAAAAGGCCCTTTTTATTCGCACTCGCTGACTCCTGCCTGTCAGCCATTCTGCTATCCATGCCAGTAACTTTCCTGTAAAATCATAGGATTTTATCTTGTTAAGCAGCCTCGTGTGGCAGCTTATCAAACGCCTTCTGAAAATCCAGGTAACTGACATCCACTGCCTCTCCTTTGTCCACCTGCTTGTTACTTTGTTGAGGAATTCTGACCGTTTTGTCAGGCAAGATTACCCTTTACTGAAACCATCCTGACATTGACTTATTTTAATATTTGTCTCCAAGTACCCCGAAACCTCATCCTTCATAATAGACTCCAACACTTTCCCAACCACTGAGGACAGGCTAACTGGCCTATAATATCTGTTCTTTTGCCTTCCTCCCTCTAAAAGAGTGGAGTAACATTTGCAATCTTCCAGTCCTCCAGGACCATACCAGAATCAAGTAATTCTTGAAAGATCATGACCAATGCATCCGTTATCTCTTCAGCAATCTCTCTCAGGACTGTGAGATGTTGTCCATCTGGCCCATGTGACTTGTCCACCTTAAGACCTTGAATGGCACACACTCCTGCTACCTGACACTCATGGGCCACTGGCATACTGCTAGTGTGTTCCAAAGTGAAGACAGCTGCAAAGTACCCATTAAGTTCATCTGCCGTTTCTTTGTCCCCCATTAGTACTTCACCAGCACCATTTTCCAATGGTCCGATATCAACCCTCACCTCCCTTTTACTCTTTATATAACTGGAAAAACCTTTTGGTGTCCTGCTTTATATTATTGGCTAGTCTGCCCTCATATTTCATCCTTTCCCTCCTTGTAGTTTTTTTTAGTTGCCTTTTGTTGGATTTTAAAAGCTTCCCAATCATCCAACTTCCCACTCACTTTTGCTCCTTGTATGCCCTTTCCTTGGCTTTTATGTAGTCCTTAACTTCCCTTGTCAGCCACAGTTGTTTAGCCCTGCCATTTGAGAACTACTTCCTCTGTGGGACATACCTATCTTGCGCCTTGTGAACTATTCCCAGAAACTTCTGCCATCAGGGGGGAGGAGAAGATGGCCACGCGACGCAGTGCGTGCGGCCGCTCCGAAATGATATTGTATGTGTTAAGTAGGGGCCGTGCACAATCCTGATTTGATGGAGACAGACGTGAGAAGCACGGAGGAACACCTGGAGAAACTTCTGAAATGCCCGCTTCGCTGCTGCTGCTATGGTGCGATCGAGAATCTCCGGAAGGGAAGGCCCCAAATCCTCAGCTTTGCCTATTGCCTGTTGCCGGGGCCGAAGCACTCGGCAGAGATGGTGCTCTGTGTCGGAGGGCTGGTCGGAGGCTCGAAGTTTTTTGATGGACTCAGAGTTGGACTGTGGTTGGGTGCTTCCAGGATGCTGCATCGGCAAGTTTGCGGCACTGGAAGCTCATGGCAGGAAGAGTTTTTTTTCTTCCTTCTACCGTCTGCGTGAGATGATGGGACTTTTGAGAGACTTTGAGACTTTTTTTTACCGTGCCCATGGTCTGTTCTTCATCAAATAATGGTATTGCTTTGCACTGTTGTAACTATATGTTATAATTATGTGGTTTTTATCAGTTTTTCAGTGAGTTTGTCTTGTGTTTTCTGTGATATCATTCTGGAGGAACATTGCATCATTTCTTAATGCATGCATTACTAAATGACAATAAAAGAGGACTGTGTCCTCATAATCTAATCTAATCCCCAACAGTATCCTTTTCCAATCCACCTGAGCAAGCTCCTGTCTCATGCCTCTGTAGTTCCCCTTATTCCGTTGTGATACTGATACATGTGACTTGTGCTTCTCCCTCTCAAATTGCAGTATGAATTCAGTCATTTTATGATCACTGCCTCCTAAGGGTTCCTTTATGTTAAGCTTCCTAATGAGATCTGGATTATTACACAAAACCTAATCTAAGATGGGCTTTCCCCAAGTAGCCTCAAGCACAAGGTGCTCTAAAAAGCCATCTCATAGGCATTCAACAAATGCCCTCTCTTGCGATCCAACACCAACCTGATTTTCCCAATCCCCTTGCATATTGAAGTCCCCCATTACAATTGTGACATTACCTTTATTTACATGCCTTTTCCAGCTCCCTTTGCAATCTCAGCCCCACATCTTGGAGGCCTATATATGATTCCCATAATGGTTCTTTTACCCTTGCAGTTTCTTAACACCACCCACAAAGATTTGACATTCTCTGACCTATGTTACCTCTTTCCGAAGATGTAATTCCATCTCTTACCAACAGAGCCACACCACTGCTTATGCCTTCCTGCTTGTCCTTTCGATACGAATTATATGCTTTAATGTTAAACTCCCAAATATGACCTTCTTTCAGTCCACAATGTCATACTGAAGAACGTTTAATTTCACAAATTCGTCCAGCTTATTCTGAATACATCACCTTCTGTCCTGCATTCTTTGCCCTGCTGAATTTTGCCTCTCTGGTACAACTTAACTCTTTGCTCTGTCTGCATTTGTACCCAATCATTGGCTTGTCCTACCTTACAATTATTTTACACCCATCATCTACTTGTAAACCTGCTGGCTCACCTTCAGCTATATCATCCTGGTTCCCATCCCCAAAAATTCTCATCTGAAAAGCAGATGTGCCCCAGAATTCTCATCTATAAAACAAAGATTCCAATCTTTAAAATTTTAGTCAACTCCACATCCACAGTATTTAAGAAGTGAGAGTGTACCAGAATTTGACTAATATCTTGTAAACAATATTTCCTGGTTTCATCCCTGAATGACATACAGTAGCTTTAATTTTTAGATTGTTTAATCTAGTTTCAGTTGCTGTTATCAGAGAAATGCTTCTCCATATCTGTCCTCTAAATCCCTGAATCTTTTTTAATGGCTCAATGAAATCCACCTTCGATGGTCTAAAGTAAGGAATTACAAGATAGTAATTTAACATTTTAAACTAATTACCTGCTGAAATATTAGAGGAGAAAGGTATAAATAAAATGGCATTATTAAAACTACTATGTGTAACTAGAAGAGTAATGCACTGGATTTGGAGGTTAAAGCCTAGAAGCTTGACACGTTGGATGAAGTAAAGGCTTCAACTTTGAAACTCGAAACATAGATTGTGAGTTTTTTTTACCTGATTTATGAGAGCGAGCACAAAAAAAACTACTGATTTAATTTTAATTCCATCTTAAGTGAAATATATGGCTTGGAAAACAGTTTACTGAGGATGAGGCTGTAATCTTTGTATTACCGCAGATTTGGTGGCATCTGTGGAAGGAGAACAGAAATAACATCTTCGGTCAGTGACCTTTCTACAGAACTACTCTAATGTTGCCTGAGTGTCTGCGGCATTTTCTGTTTTAATTTCACACTTGAAGTATCTGCAAGGTTTTTTGCTCTTATGTTTGTCTGTGTCACACAGAGGAGCAAGTCACCTCATTATATAATGTTTTAACTTGTTAACAGAAATGTTCTTCAACCAGAAGCAGTCTTGAATCATTCATGTTGCCAAAAACTGACTCATTTGCCAATCTTGTGAGAATAAGCTTTTCATTCCATAATGCTCAGGAATATAATTCAATTGTTCTTCAGTGAATTAACACCATCAGAATTAAGAACCATTACCTCTGATTTTAAAATACACTTCCAGGTTTAATGTTTTTCCCTTTTAATCTCCTTTCTGTAATTTGGTCCCAAGGTAAACAAGGCTTCTCTACCTTACAAGAATTTGTTTTTGAAATTATTGAGGCAATCTTATTATGTATATCATGTTTCAAATGTGTGTTTCAGAAAGATTTGTGTAGCTTCAGGTACTGTTGGTTTGTTTTTAATAACTTGAATAAAGCCAAGATTAATGAGTGGTGCTTTCATTCCATTTCCAATCAGTGGACACTTATTGTATTAGACTATCTGACTTTAGTGAGCACTTTAAAGAGGCTTTGTAACTTCATTTTAATATGCATTTCTGACATTGTATCACATTAAATCTAAATGAAAATCAAAATTAATGCAGATGGTATGAATCCGAAACAAAATGGTAGAACCAAACCCCTATATTTATTTCTCTACCACCTCACCCCCCCACACACACACACACTACCTGTCATCAGACTTTGTTGTTAGTCAGTTATAATGGGTGGCTTCAATCTACATGTAGACTGGGTGAACCAAATTGGTAAAGGTGCTGAGGAAGAGGATTTCTTGGAATGTATGCGGGATGGTTTTTTGAACCAACATGTCGAGGAACCAACTAGAGAGCAGGCTATTCTGGACTGGGTTTTGAGCAATGAGGAAGGGTTAGTTAGCGATCTTGTCGTGAGAGGCCCCTTGGGTAAGAGTGACCATAATATGTTGGAATTCTTCATTAAGATGGAGAGTGACATAGTTAATTCAGAAACAAAGGTTCTGAACTTAAAGAGGGGTAACTTTGAAGGTATGAGACGTGAATTAGCTAAGATAGACTGGCAAATGACACTTAAAGGATTGACGGTGGATATGCAATGGCAAGCAGTTAAAGGTTGCATGGATGAACTACAACAATTGTTCATCCCAGTTTGGCAAAAGAATAAATCAAGGAAGGTAGTGCACCCGTGGCTGACAAGAGAAATTGGGGATAGTATCAATTCCAAAGAAGAAGCATACAAATTAGCCAGAGAAAGTGGCTCACCTGAGGACTGGGAGAAATTCAGAGTTCAGCAGAGGAGGACAAAGGGCTTAATTGGGAAGGGGAAAAAAGATTATGAGAGAAAACTGGCAGGGAACATAAAAACGGACTGTAAAAGCTTTTATAGATATGTAAAAAGGAAAAGACTGGTAAAGACAAATGTAGGTCCCCTGCAGACAGAAACAGGTGAATTGATTATGGGGAGCAAGGACATGGCAGACCAATTGAATAGTTACTTTGGTTCTGTCTTCACTAAGGAGGACATAAATAATCTTCCAGAAATAGTAAGGGACAGAGGGTCCAGTGGGATGGAGGAACTCAGCGAAATACATGTTAGTAGGGAAGTGGTGTTAGGTAAATTGAAGGGATTGAAGGCAGATAAATCCCCAGGGCCAGATGGTCTGCATCCTAGAGTGCTTAAAGAAGTAGCCCAAGAAATAGTGGATGCATTAGTGATAATTTTTCAAAACTCGTTAGATTCTGGACTAGTTCCTGAGGATTGGAGGGTGGCTAATGTAACCCCACTTTTTAAAAAAGGAGGGAGAGAGAAACCAGGGAATTATAGACCGGTTAGCCTAACGTCGGTGGTGGGGAAACTGCTGGAGTCAGTTATCAAGGATGTGATAACAGCACATTTGGAAAGCGGTGAAATGATCGGACAAAGTCAGCATGGATTTGTGAAAGGAAAATCATGTCTGACGAATCTCATAGAATTTTTTGAGGATGTAACTAGTAGAGTGGATAGGGGAGAACCAGTGGATGTGGTATATTTGGATTTTCAAAAGGCTTTTGACAAGGTCCCACACAGGAGATTAGTGTGCAAACTTAAAGCACACGGTATTTGGGGTAAGGTATTGGTGTGGGTGGAGAATTGGTTAGCAGACAGGAAGCAAAGAGTGGGAATAAACGGGACCTTTTCAGAATGGCAGGCGGTGACTAGTGGGGTACCGCAAGGCTCAGTGCTGGGACCCCAGTTGTTTACAATATATATTAATGACTTGGATGAGGGAATTAAATGCAGCATCTCCAAGTTTGCGGATGACACGAAGCTGGGTGGCAGTGTTAGCAGTGAGGAGGATGCTGAGAGGATGCAGGGTGACTTGGATAGGTTGGGTGAGTGGGCAAATTCATGGCAGATGCAATTTAATGTGGATAAATGTGAAGTTATCCACTTTGGTGGCAAAAATAGGAAAACAGATTATTATCTAAATGGTGGCCGATTAGGAAAAGGGGAGGTGCAACGAGACCTGGGTGTCATTATACACCAGTCATTGAAAGTGGGCATGCAGGTACAGCAGGCGGTGAAAAAGGCGAATGGTATGCTGGCATTTATAGCGAGAGGATTCGAGTACAGGAGCAGGGACGTACTACTACAGTTGTACAAGGCCTTGGTGAGACCACACCTGGAGTACTGTGTGCAGTTTTGGTCCCCTAATCTAAGGAAAGACATCTTTGCCATAGAGGGTGTACAAAGAAGGTTCACCAGATTGATTCCTGGGATGGCGGGACTTTCATATGAAGAAAGACTGGATGAATTGGGCTTGTACTCGTTGGAATTTAGAAGATTGAGGGGGGATCTGATTGAAACGTATAAGATCCTAAAGGGATTGGACAGGCTAGATGCAGGAAGATTGTTCCCGATGTTGGGAAGTCCAGAACGAGGGGTCACAGTTTGAGGATAGAGGGGAAGCCTTTTAGGACCGAGATTAGGAAAAACTTCTTCACACAGAGAGTGGTGAATCTGTGGAATTCTCTGCCACAGGAAACTGTTGAGGCCAGTTCATTGGCTATATTTAAGAGGGAGTTAGATATGGCCCTTGTGGCTACGGGGGTCAGGGGGTATGGAGGGAAGGCTGGGGCGGGGTTCTGAGTTGGATGATCAGCCATGATCATAATAAATGGCGGTGCAGGCTCGAAGGGCCAAATGGCCTACTCCTGCACCTATTTTCTATGTTTCTATGTCATGCAGTTATCTACTGCTGCTGTCATTCTCAGTTTTCCAAATATGTAATCTCACCACTTTAAGGCTATGTCTACACTACTCCGGATAATTTTGAAAACGCCGGTTTCGAGTAAAAACAATAGGTGTCCACACTAAGCATTTTTCAAAATTTCTCTGTCCACATTAGATGGATATTTGGGCGAATCTCCTCCTACTGGGCATGCGCAGGACACACAGAAAACAAGCGAAGAGGAAACGATATACTTGGTGCGCGTTTGTCCAGTTACAAAGTAGAAAAACTTAAAAGGAATTACTCTTGGCTCTCGCGCAGGAGGACTTAAAACTTAAAAAAAACAAATACTGGAGCGTATGGAGGCAACCGACAGGGAGTTCACGGACAGTATGACCCGGCTGACGATGAACATTGAAAAACTGACTAACTCTGTTGCATTAATAAAGCATCTTGTTAAATGTATAAAACATGTCTGCATCGGTGTTATCTTGTATTTCCATACAATGTTACATTAGGTGTTACATATCTATTGTCAGAGAAGTACTTGCATAAATAGGTAAACCACCTTCATACAAGCAAGGACAGAAAACAGGGCAAAGTGGGTATACTTATTTGTTCAGTAAGCTATGGGCAAAGTATTTGGTGAGTACATTGCTAACTCTTCTGGCTTCAGTCTCATTGCCGTCTGTTCTGAAATTGTTAGGTTCTGCGAAGCGCAGAATCGAATACCGCTGTGATGATTGTACGCTCTAGTATCAATTCTTTGGCGACAATAAAGTAGTAATAATAAGAAGAACAAAACAATGAAATGCCGCTTGTCACCATCTGTTCCTGCACGTCATGACAGCGGTTTTAAAAAGTTCCGGTTACCCCGTACACACTGCCACGGATATTAGGCGTGTCCAGATTTATTCACTCTGGAGACCGTTTCTGAAAATCTCCATTTTCGGGGGCTGAAAACGCCGTTTCAGTGTGGATGGAAGGTCAAAATGAAGAGAAAAAGCTTTGTTTTCAAAATTATCCGGCGTAGTGTGGACGCAGCCTAAGTTGATGCTTAATTGCCTTTCACCCTTGCTCTGTCACTTTTTCAATGGTCCTTCTCTGTTTAGCCCCCTTACCCCACTCCATGCCTCACCTTGTCTCTCCTTCCACTCTGGGCACATATTATGGGTCCATTTATACCTGCAGAATTCCTTTTTATAAGCAGGAATTTTAAAGCACTTTGAAATCATTGTCAGGCTTAATTTGATTTAGTTAGAAGCCACAATATACTTGCATCCATCTGATTCAGAAGGAAAAGTACCATTAATTTCTTTATTTTTCTCCCTTCTTTCTCCTTCTTCCTTATGCCAAGCCATAAACAACTGTGGGAATAAGTAGTTTCTGTTACTCTGCAGCCTACACCTTCTCTTCAGCTCCCTCCCATTCTCCAGTTCAAAGTAAATTTATTATCAAAGTACATACAGTTACCATATACAGCGGGGAGATTAATCTTCTTGCAGGCTTGCTCAGTAAATCCAAGAAACCTAATAGAATCAATGAAAGACTGCACCCAATGAGTGGACCAACACCTAATGTGCAAAAGACAATGAATATGCAAATAAATAAATAAACAATGAATATCGAGAACATGAGATGAGGAGCCCTTGAAAGTGAGTCCATAGGTTGTGGGAACAGTTCAGAGATGGGGGCAAGTAAAGTTATTCCCACTTGTTCAAGACACTGATAGTTGAGGAAACAAAGAATTCAGAGTAGAATGGGAAAGGAATGTCATAGATCCACCAATATCTCAGCTGTTGTGTTCATTTGTGTTATACCCTTTCAAAGAACTGATGTTGCTTATCAACCACTGTGATTGCAAAATCTTCATTGCCCAAGTTCTTTAGTTTGCATTTGTCATTGACCATAATGTGAGTATTGTGTGTCTTAACTGCTTGGTGCTCTGGTCCAAACTAACTTCCATTTTCTCTCATTTTTGTAAACTCAAATGTGTTTTGTGCTGTCGTAAGTAGTACTGGCAGTCTGAACCTCTTCTAACCATCCATATCGATAGTGTGTCTCATCATCATGGGCAAATATTCCTTCACTACAAAAGTATTCTAGGCTATCACTCTCAATTGCCTAGTCTCTTCTCTAATATTTCCCCATTCTTATGCCTTCAAACTAGTATGCTGAGATTGTGATATGTTGCAATTTTTAATATTATTGATTTATTACATTTCTCTTACTTTTGGGCCCGCCTTAATGATATTTCTTGGCTCTTCATCCATTTAATTACTTCTGCTTATCCAACCTTCCTTTCCTATCCTATATTCTTTAAGTAACTTTATGGAATAATTTACTAAACTAGTATAAATTCTATACTTAAGTACCTAAGTACTTAAATAATTCCAGAAACTTTCATAGTCATACTTTATTGATCCCGGGGGAAATTGGTTTTCGTTACAGTTGCACCATAAATAATAAATAATATTAAAACCATAAATAGTTAAATAGTAATATGTAAATTATGCCAGGAAATAAGTCCAGGACCAGCCTATTGGCTCAGGGTGTCTGACCCTCCAAGGGAGGAGTTGTAAAGTTTGATGGCCACAGGCAGGAATGACTTCCTATGACGCTCTGTGTTGTATTTCGGTGGAATGAGTCTCTGGCTGAATGTACTCCTGTGCCCAACCAGTACATTATGTAGTGGATGGGAGACATTGTCCAAGATGGCATGCAACTTGGACAGCATCCTCTTTTCAGACACCTCCGTCAGAGAGTCCAGTTCCATCCCCACAACATCACTGGCCTTACGAATGAATTTGTTGATTCTGTTGGTGTCTGCTACCCTCAGCCTGCTGCCCCAGCACACAACAGCAAACATGATAGTACTGCCACCACAGACTCGTAGAACATCCTCAGCATCGTCTGGCAGATGTTAAAGGATTTCAGTCTCCTCAGGAAATAGAGACAGCTCTGACCCTTCTTGTAGGCAGCCTCAGTGTTCATTGACCAGTCCAGTTTATTGTCAATTCGTATCCCCAGGTATTTGTAATCCTCCACCATGTCCACACTGACCCCCTGGATGGAAACAGGGGTCACCGGTACCTTAGCTCTCCTCAGTCTTTTTCACATTAAGCTGCAGATAATTCTGCTCACACCATGTGACAAAGTTTCCTACTGTAGCCCTGTACACAGCCTCATCTCCCTTGCTGATGCATCCGACTATTTCATCTAGTTTCTTCCCGTGAAGCACACTAGAATAAATGATAATGCTCTTGTTTTTTTTCTGCTGAACATCTGCATTTTTTAGCACAGTTGAATGTGCCATCAAGTTTTTTTTAGGAACACTCTGAGCTAGTTCATTTTTGAAATCAACCAAGCGATATGTTTCTCCTCACTGTTCCTCCTAACTGCAGTCATTTCCTAGGTATTGCATGATTTCAACCTTTTAACTATCAATCTGTGCCTTGCTTGAGTGATATATAGATGCCTGTCACGCAATCGGCTTCTTTGTCACATAACACAATATCCGTAACTTAACCTCTTGCAAATTATACATGCTGCATTGCTCAATCTGTAAATTCCTGTATAGTTCCCTTGCCTTAAGGTGTTTTTTGGCAATTTCTAGTTTTAATATGTGGAGTTTTTTAAGTTAATTATCTTCTTCCTTGTTCCTTTGTTTTTTTTGTGTGTGTAAATGCTTGTTATCTGTAAGTTCAGCCACCTGTTCTAAACTCTCTGCTGCCTAGTCTATTGTAATCTCTGTTAAAGCTTTTGGAGAGTGCTTTAACAATATAAGGCATAGTGAAACAAAATTTGAACACAAATATCACACAAAATGCTGTACAAACTCAGCAGGCCAGGCAGCATCTATGGGGAAAAATGTATAATGTAGTTGATGTTTCGGGCCAAAACCCTTCATCAGGACGGGAGAAAAAAAGATGAGGAGTTAGAGTTAGAGGCTGGGGGGAAGGGAGGAAGAAACATGAGGTGAAAGGTGAAACCAGGAGGGAGGAGGGTGAAGTAAAGATCTGGGAAGTTGATTGGTGAAAAAGATACAGGGCGGGATTTTAAAAGCACAATGAGTGTAAGGGCACTTTACTTGAATGCCCTTGGTTTTCGAAACAAGGTCAGTGAACTTGTGGCTCAAATCAGTACAAAGAGGCATAATTTAATGGCCATTACAGAGACGTGGCTACAGGGTGGATATGATGGGATTTAAATATCCAAGGATATCAGGTAATACAGAAGGATAGGCAGGGAGGTGGAGTAGCGCTCTTAATTAAAGATGAGATCAGGGCAGTAGTGCAAGGCGATATAAGATCTAAGGAGCAGAATGTTGAATCCATCTGGGTAGTGATTAGAAATAGTAAAGGGAAGAAAAATCACTGCTGGGAGTTGTCTATCGCCTACTGAATTATAACATTACAGTGGCACAGGCAATAAACAGAGGAATATCTGAGGCATGTAAGAATAGAACAGCAGTTGTCGTGGAGGTCTTTAATTTCCACATAGATTGGGTGAATCAAACTGGTCAAGGCAGTCTTGAGGAGGGCTTCATAGAATGCATCTGTGATGGCTTTCTTGAACAACATGCTACTGAATCTACAAGGGAACGTGCTATCTCAGATATGGTCCTGTGCAATGAGACAGGTAAAATTAGTGATCTTGTAGTTAGAGAGCCTCTTGGAAAGAGTGATCACAGCATGATTGAGTTTCTCATATAAATGGAGAGTGCAATCATTCGATCTAAAACCAGTGTATTATGCCGAAACAAGGGAGACTACAATGAGCTGAGGGAGGAGTTGGATAGGGTAGACTGGGAACACAGACTATATGGTGAGAAACAGTGGAAGACTTTCAAACAGATTTTTCATGGTGCTCAACAATAGTATATTCCAGTTAAAAGCAAGGCCAATAAGTATGGGGGGAACAAGCCTAGGATAACTAAGGAAATAAAAGAAGGCATCAGACTAAAAACTTGTTCATACAAAATTGCCAAGAGTAGTGGGAAACTGGAAGATTGGGAAAACTTTAAAAAGCAACAAAGTACCATTAAGTGAATATTAGCTAGATTATGAAAATAAACTAGCACAAAATATAAAAATGGATAGTGAAAGTTTTTATAATTATATAAAGCAGAAAAGGGTAGCTAAAATGCTTGTAGGTCCCTTGGAGGACGTGAAGGGGGAATTGATATTGGGTAATGAGGAAGTGGCCGAGGCTTTGAATGACTAGTTTGTGTCGGTCTTCACATTTAACATGCCAAAGAGAGATGTTATGGATGCAGTGGGAGGTGAGGACCTTGATATAATAGCTATCACTAAAAATAGAAAAATAGAGGGCTATGGGTAACCCTAGATAATTTCTAAAGTAAGTACATATTCGGCACAGCATTGAGGGCCGAAGGACCTGTAGTTTTTATATGTTTCTAAAGAGGTAGTGCTGAGCTAACTTGTGGGCCTAAAAATAGACAAGTCCCCTGGTTCTGATGGAATGCATCCCAGGGTACTGAAAGAAGTGGCAGAAGTTATAGTAGAGGCTTTTCATTTGTGCCAAACAAAGGTGTGTCAAATGAGGAAAATAAGGAAAATCAATTCCTTGTTAGGATAATGCAACACGGAAGCAGTCCCTTAGGTCCAACTCATCCATATTGACCAAGGTGTCTGCTTACCTAAATAGTTCCTTTTGCCTGAGTTTGGCTCGTATTCGTTAAACTCCAATCCATATATTTCTGCAAATGTCTCTTAAATGTCATGATTCTACCTGTCTCAACTACTTTTTCTGACAGCTCATTCCATATGTGCTCCACATTTGGCAAAAGTTGTATTCAAAAGGTTCAAAGGAACATCTAAACGAGCCTGATGCATTTTTGAAACAAGTCCTGTGGACTGATGAAGTTAAAATAGAACTTTTTGGCTGCAATGAGCAAAGATATGTTTGGAGAAAAGAAGGGTGCAGAATTTCATGAAAAGAACACCTCTCCAACTGTTAAGCATGGGGGTGAATCGATCATGCTTTAGGATTGTGTTGCAGCTAGTGGCACGGGGAACATTTACAGGTAGAGGGAAGAATGAATTCAATTAAATACCAGCAAATTCTGGAAGCAAACATCACTCTGTCTGTAAAAAAGCCGAAGATGAAAAGAGGATGGCTCCTACAACAGGATAATGAACCTAAACACACCTCAAAATCCACAATGGACTACCTCAAGAGGCGCAAGCTGAAGGTTTTGCCATGGCCCTCACAGTCCTTTGACCTAAACATCATCAGGAATCTGTGGATAGACCTCAAAAGAGCAGTGCATGCAAGACGGCCCAAGAATCTCACAGAAGTGGAAGCCTTTTGTCAGGGAGAATGGGCAAAAATCCCCCAAACAAGAATTGAAAGACGCTTAGCTGGCTTCAAAAAGCATTTACAAGCTGTAATACTTGCCAAAGGGGGTGTTACTAAGTACTGCAATGCAGGGTGCCCAAACTTTTGCTCACTTCTCCTTTTTTGTTATTTTGAAACTTTAAAAGATGGAAATAAACAAGTTTTCTTGCTTAAAATATTAAAGAAATTTGTCATCTTTAACTTTATGCCTTTTGGAAATCAGTTCATCTTTTTCTCGCTTAGCTATTCACAGTAACAGAAATTTTGACCACGGGTGCCCAAGCTTTTGCATGCCACTGTATGGTTGAATAATAATTAAACTTGAACGTTAACGTGACTTGGCACACGGTGATGCTTTGTAGATGCTGTGGTCCAGAGGAGTACTGTACAGTTAAAACTGGAATTTGGTGTGCAGTACCTCTTTCGTGCACAGTGGGTTCTGGAGGAAATATCCAGTTGGGATCCTGGATGAAAGAGCATGTGTATTTTGCTTATTCTGTGCATGTGTGCAAAGGAAAATGCTTAAAAGATTATTGATGTTTGTCTCTAGATGTTAACATTGGGAAAGAAGAGTTTACTCTTCTTTCGTGTAAACTATTCATTTGTTCATTCAAATTGTTTGGTTTTAGTGAATTGGCTTAATAGTTTTCTTTCTCTTGCCCTTTGTTCCAAATATTATCAGATACAAGCATGTATTTGAGATTTGAGGGTATGGTCTTAAGCAACTTGGATTGACTGCTCAGGATTATATTTTTTGGAACAAGTATTTACCTCATAAAGAGATACATCTGTAGTGGGTTTAACTGGGGTACTTAAGGATTCTATATAGCTGCAATCTCTTTTACTCATTCTAGTAGCATATTTCCTTGGCAAACTTTTGGTTGAACCATCTGTTCAATTTATTTCCCTTGGGTGATAGTTAAATTAAATTGCTAACATAATCGGTTTCTCTTCAGGAATGTATAACACTAAATAGCTACACATGACTATAATTACATTCTCCTGTTTTCCTTTTACCCAGGGAGCTCAGAAGCCTTTCACAGAAATAATCAAAGCTAATATAGGTGATGCTCATGCTATGGGACAGCAACCAATCACATTTCTGAGACAGGTAGGTGTGGGCATGACATATTCTGCAGTACTTTGTGAAGGGAATTTTAATCTGTCTTGTCTTCAAAGAGAAAGTTAATACCAAGTAGGTTTTACGAATGATTGCCTTCTTTTGCTTCTGATTCCAGATCTGCGGTCTCTTGGTGTCCCATTGTCTTTTGATTAACTACATTCCACTATTATAGTTTTATTTGTGGTAACAATTTTGTAGTATTGTATTAAGAGATGCAATATGTGTAACCCCACTTTCAATAGTTGAATGAACGGACTGATATTTAGTATTTCATTGATTCGTGATGCAAAATGTTTTTCAGGAGGGTCAGATTTGGATTCCAAACCAATTTTGACAGTCATTCATAAGATTTATTTTTAATTTTAGAGATGTGCATAACTTTTCCACCCTTACTTCCTGGCGGTTCAACTTACAGCCAATTAGCCCCTCCCTCTGTGAACCAATGAATAATATATCTTAAAGCGCTTGCCCTCCCTCAACCCCCATCATCTTCTCTACATGTAGAACACACAAGCCATCAGGAAAATGCAAAAAAAAACTGTTTGTATTAAATCATGAAGGCTCTTCACATTCTCTTGAACCATGGCTGCACCACCACCATAAAATAGCAGTCAGAACATTGTCCTGTCTCCAAGTATTATAACTCAGAATTAGATTATGCCAGTCCACAGTGTGATTCCGGGGTAGTCCAGTGCCCACTGTTCAACAGTGGCAGACCTAGCTCTGCCTGTATTGAACTTCCAATGTTATACAAACTGTGTGCACTCATGCAGCCTTAGACCATCTTGGATCATGACCCTGGGTTCAACTGCAATCCAGGTGGACAGTGGAGTGTGGGAAAGAGCTAAGTCCTACTGGCCAGTTTCGGGCTGCCTTGCCACTCTTCTTGGTACATACATGCTGTATGAACATCTACAAGGTACTCCTTTAAAGAAATTGGGCTGTTCTGAGGAATTTTGGGTGTTATCAGCAATCCCATGGCCAAAATGGATGGTAAGGTAATTGGTGAGTAGAGATGGGAGCTGAATCTGTGAGTCATAGCGTTGTAGAGATGACATACCTTTTGCACCATGGAGTTGGGAGACAAAAGGCATTTGATCAATCAAGGACAGGGAGTCACACAACTCCTTAAAGCACCACAAGAGGTTCCGGAGGAACATGTTGTAAACTCTGGATCTAAGATTGTAAATAGTTGAAGGGCCAGATTTAATCCTTGCAAATATTTTTTTAAATAATGAAAATACAACTTAATAATAAAATAAATTATACTAATTTTCCTTGGTCTTCAGGCCAAAATTCCATTTCTTGTGACACAATTATGAAGTGATTCACTTTGGAAGGTTGAACTTAAAGGCAAAATACAGGGCTAATGGCAGGATTCCTAGCAGTGTGGAAGAACAGAGGGATCTTGGGGTGAATGCAGTGCAAGGTGATTGGATTGTTAAGAAGGGATGGCAGTTGAGGCAGGTATGTTACGGCCATTTAAGAAACTCTTAGGTGGGCATATGGATGATAGAAAAATGAGGGCTATGTAGGAGGAAAGGGTTAGATTGATCTTAGAATAGGCTAAGGTGTCAACACAACTTATGAACTGAAGAGCCTTTACTGTGCTGTAGTGTTCTATGACTGGCTGCTATAGTGTCCTAAAGCTAATTCCGTAATATAATGCTGGCCGTACAATTGGGTTTTGTTATGGACCCATGGTGGAGCCCAGTATCAAGCTGAGGTCAGAATTGTGTTGGTTTCTGTCACTCAGTAAGTTCTAGATTTGTTGTGAGTTAGTACCTGTCCAAGAATTGCTATCTGGAAGCCTTCTGCTTGTTCTTTCTGCCATGGAAACTGATGGAGCCTGTGATGTACAGTTTGAATCTCGATCAAATGATTCAGCACTGTGCTGTGTCCGAAGAGTTGCCTCGCGCAGATCAGAGACGGGGTGGGGGGGTTGGTGGCCAATAAATGTCTGAGAACACAAGCTGGCTTGTAGAAAAGGCTGGAGACTCCATCTCAGCAAGGAAGATTGAAGCATCGAGGTGAATGCGGAGGGGTCAGCAAAGGCTCGGCTCAAGATGGTCGGCAGCGTTTGGACTGGAGTCGGTGGCATTCGTATCCAGGTCGGCGGTCAGTATACGGAAGGACTGAGTTTGCACGGCTGCTCTCCACATATGGAGCAAAATGGCATTTCCCCATATTATGAGATTCATGTGATTATCGAACTGTACTTTTTGTTAGTTTCCTTTAGTTTTTTTGGTGTTTTCTTGTGGATGATTAGCGGGTGGGTGATTTGTTAATTTTTTTTGTGTGTAAGAGGTAGGGTTGGGGGTGGTTGGTGCTACTGTCGCTTCTGCAAGTGAGGGGGTCAGGGATAGTTATGTGTAGACGGCCATTGATATCGTGGCTTTTTTGCTGCGGGTAAGGGGGGAATCTTAGGGTCCGCAAGTTCTGTTTCTTTTTCATGCTGATTGGGGGAGGGGAGTTGATGTCCTTAATCCACACCTGCGGTCTTTCTGTATTTAATAACTATCTGGAGTAGACAAATATCAAAAGTTGTATCATAATGCATACTTTGACAATAAAATGAACCTTTGAACTTAGCTGGGAGCAGCTGAAAGTTGGTGGCTCCCTTTGTTACCGAGAGCCACAGATAGCATGAGAAAAATCTGCTTTGATTTTTCTTTTTCCATAGATGTTAAGTGACATCTAGTATTTCCAGTGTTTCAAATTGCCCAGCTCTTAACTGGCATCCTCTTGCCTAAAAAGTGGTAAATCGATGTTTTCTATTTATTGCTGCTGTTCTCGCTATTCTCCTTTCGCACTTCAAAGCAATAAGTTAAAGTTGCTGTATCATTAAACAAAGAGGACTAACCAAAGTTAAGACCCTAAGACGTAGCGGAATTAGGCCAGTTGGCCTATCGAGTCTGCTCCGCCATTCAGTCACGACTGAAACTTTTTTTCCCACTCCCAGCCTTCTCCCCATAACCTTTGATGCTGTGGTGAATCAATAACCTATCAATCTCTGCCTTAAATACACCCAACGACCTGGCCTCCACAGCTGCCTGTGGTAACAAATTCCACAAATTCACCACCTTCTGACTAAAGAAATTTCTCTGCATTTCTGTTTTAAATGGATGCCTCTCTAGGACAAGAGGGCACAGCCTCAGATAGACTGCCCCACCATGGGAAACATCCTTTCCACTTCTACTCTGTCTAGGCCTTTTAACATTTGAAAGGTTTCATAGAGATCCCACCCCGCCCTCCCGCCCATCTATTCTAAATTCCAGTGAGTACAGGCCCAGAGCCTTCAAACATTCCTCATATGATAACCCATTCATTCCTGCAATCATCCTTATGAACCTCCTCTGAACCCTCTCCAGTGCCAGCGCATCTTTTAGATGAGGAGCCCAAAGCTGTTCAAAATACTCAGGTGAGGCCTCACTAGTGCTTTATAAAACGTCCCTGCTCTTGTGTTCTAGACCTCTTGAAATGAATGCTAACATTGCATTTGCATTCCTCACCACTGGCTTTACCTGCAAGTTAACCTTTTGGATGTTTTTGACAAGGATTCCTAAGTCCCTTTGCAACTCAGATTTTTGGATTTTCTTAAAATAGCACATTTATTTCCACTACCAATGTGCATGACAATGTATTTTCCAACATTGTATTTCATTTGCCACTTTCTTGCCCATTCTCCTAATCTAAGTCCTTCTGCAGCCTACCTGTTTCCTCAACACTACCTGCCCCTCCACCAATCTTCATATCATCTGCAAACTTAGCAACAAAGCATCCTCTTTATCTATCCTACTTGCAATCTCCTCAAAAAATTCCATCAGGTTTGTTAGGAAAGATTTTCGCTTAAGAAAACCATGTTGAATATGTCCTATCTTGCCCTGTGTCAGCAAGTACTCCATAACCTCATCCATAAGAATTGAGTCCAACATCTTCCCAGTCACTGAGGTCAAGCAAACTGGTCTATAATTTCCTTTCTGTTGCCTCCCTCCTTTCCTAAAGAGTGGAGCGACATTTGCAATTTTCCAGTTGTCCTGAACTATGCCAGAGTCCAGTGATTCTTGAAAGGTCATTACTAATGCCTCCATAATCTCCACCGCTACATATATCAGAACCCTATGGTGCAGTTCATTTGGTCCAGGTGACTTGTGTACCTTTAGGTCTTTCAGCTTTTTTAGTACCACCTCCCTTGTAATAGTAACTGCACTCACTCCTCTTCCCTCACACCCTTCAACACCTGGCACACTGCTAGTATCTTCCTCATTGAAGACTAATACAAAATACTCATTTAGTTCAGGGGTCCCCAACATTTCTCGCACTGCGGACCGGTTTCATATTGACAATATTCTTGCAGACCGGGGCTGAGGGGGGTAGTAGGGTTGCCAACGAACAAGAGCAGCAGTCAAATACGTTGGGTTGACCCCGAGAAAGACTACAATGACCATGAAGCCTTGCGTGGGCACCAGTGCGCACGCGTGTACGTGCCGATTTTTTTCTACAAATCGTTTTTGGCGATTCTGTTCGGTGGGGGGGTGTTAATCACAAACACAATATAGGTGATAAGTGGCTAATACACTCAATTTCATTTCTAAAAGGGTTTATCTAATGAATTTAATATTAAACACACAGCGCATATTTTCCTCGCATGAATAAAGCGATAAGTCAATTATCAGGGGAGCGTGAAGTAAGTGTTGAACGAACTTCCAGTAGAAATGGCAGATCGAGCGAATCGAAACAGTCTCTCCTTGTCTTGAAAGTAATGAAAACGTAAGATAACATGCCTAGGTCTATCTGACCTAGACGAGTATGATGGGATTCTGTGAACACGATCCAGTAGCGGTGGTTGGTCAGGAAATACAGTAGGGAATGCATCTTTTAAAAGCTGAGAGAAATATTTCATGGGGTTGTTAGCTTCAACGGCTTCCCTCACGCCAATCATTCGTAAATTCTGCCGTCGCTTTCTAGATTCCAAGTCAGAGTTTTTAAAAGTCAAAAAGTCAAGTTTCTTCTTCATTACATTAATTGTTTCTTCGATTTTCCCCATCTTAAGCTCACTTTGTTGCGCGAATTTTTGAAGATCAGATATAGCCGACTGATGTTCCGCAATACATGTTTGCATCTTATCAATTAAATCGGCAATTTTCTGGAAATTAGTTGAGATCTCCGTATGAATCAGGTCTTTAACAAAGCGTGCAATTTCCGTACGAATCATCTCCCTAACAGAGGTTGAAATTTCCCTCTGAATTAACTCCGATATCGCTTTCAAAGTCACCGGTGATTCAGTCGGAGGGAGATCCGTAGCTTTCGGTTTAACCGGAGGTTTACCATCCTTGCCATTTTTCCCGTTCTTAGACATAGCAGATCTAAGTATCTTCCAATTGTCAGAGAATTCAGTTTAATTCAAAGTATTGTAAAAATTGATGCCTTAATGGTTAATTAAAGTATAGCTGACCATAGAGAAAAAAAACTCAGAGGTAATGGAGCGAGTCAAGAACGCGACTTCACTCCATGAGCGCTACCGGAAGTCTCATTGCATTCATTGCAGAGATATGTTGGAAATGGAAGCAACGCTTTCAGTGCTTTCGTGGCTATCTCAGGATATTTAGCCTTGACTTTGATCCAGGATGCTGGCAGACGTATTATGTCAAACATGCTTTTCAGCCCACCATCATTTGCGAGCTCGAGAAGTTGATCTCCTTCCTGCGCTGACATGGATGACGAGTGCGTAATGACCTCGCGTGTGTTCAAGCTCAACAGTGGGCGTGACAGGGAATGAGGAAAGGTGCAGCTGACTCCTATCACCAAATCATATCGTTTCCTCGCGGCCCGATAGCAAATGCTTTGCGGTCCGGTACCAGTCCGCGGCCCGGTGGTTGGGGACCACTGATTTAGTTCATCTACGATCACCTTGTCCCCCGTTGTTAGTATTTCTCCGGCCTCATTTCAAGCAGTCCTAAATTTTATCTCTTTTTTTATATACTTGGAAAAGCTTTTTCTGTCCACCTTGATATTGTCTGCTAGCTTGCTTTCATATTTAATCTTTTCCCCTCCTAATGATTATTTTAGTTGCTTTCTGTAAATTTTTAAAAGCTTCCCAGTCCTCTATCTTCCCGCTGATTTTTGCTTTGTTGTATACCCCCTCTTTTGCTTTTACATCAGCTTCGACTTCACATGTGAGCCACAGTTGTACTATTGTGAGTATTTCTTTGTTTTTGGAATACATCTATCCTGCACCTTCCTCATTTTTCCCAGAAACTCAAGCCACTGCTGTTTGCTGTCATCCCTGCCAGCATCTCCTTTCAATTTACTTTGGCCAACGCCTCTCTCATACCACTGTAAATGCATTTACACCACTGAAATACTGCTACATCAGGTTTTACTTTCTCTTTATCAAATTATCAAATGTCGGGGAGCGGCCTTATCGTGGAAGTGCCTTGTAGAAAAGTGCGAGTCTTTGGCGAGGAGGCTGAGAGAGGAGACTACACCACAGTTGGAGAGGGGGAGAAGTAGTGAAGAAATGACCGCTAGGCTGATTCAGTGTGCTGCGTGCATGATGTGGGAGGTCAGGGACACTGATGGTGCCTCTGGCTCCTACAACTGTGGAAAATGTGTCCAGATTCAGCTTCTGAAGGACCATGTTGCAGCACTGGAGAAGCAACTGGATGACCTTAGGTTCATCCAGGAAAACGAGAGTTTTCTGGACAGGACCTACAGTGAGGTCGTTACATCGAGGATACCGGAAGAGAGAAGGGGGGGTGACGATGAGGAACGAAAGGATGCTTGAAGTACTGGACATCCCGGGGGATGTACCTCTTGTAAACAGGTTCACCCTCTTGGAAGCTGTCGGGACAGAAGACACTGCCAGCCTAAGAGGCGGTCAGGTCTGCGAGTGGAAAATTGGCTCTGAAGCAAAGCCAAGGAGACAGACGTCAGGCAGAGCTGTGGTAGTAGGGGACTCCATAGTGAGAGGCCTCCCTGGTGCCAGGATCCGGGACGTCACAGACCAGGTGCAGGGAATCCTCAAGAGTGAAGGTGAACATCCGGAACTGGTGGTGCATGTCGGCACAAATGATGTGGGGAAGAAGAGGAAAGGCATTCTACAGCGTGACTTCAGAGAACTCGGAAGAAGGCTGAAAAGCAGGACTTCCAGGGTGGTTATCCAGTTTGCTTCCAGTTCTTCGTGCTGGAGAGGGCAGGAACAGGGAGATAATGGATCTGAATGTGTGGCTGAGGAACTGGTGCAGGAAGCAAGGGTTTACATTCTTGGACCACTGGGGTATGTTTTGTGGTAAGGATGAATTGTACAAAAGGGATGGGTTGCACCCTAATAAGCAGGGCACCAGCATTCTGGCAGGCAGGTTTGCCTCTGCAACACGGGTGTGTTTAAACTAAGTAGTGGGGGGGAGGGGACGAACTGAAAATATAAGGATGGAGATAAAGGGAAAGTGAGAATAAGAAAAGTTAAGAAAGACAGCAGAATCAACGGAGCAGAAAGCTCAAGAAGGGATTGTACAGTATGGCCAAGTGAAATAGGAATTGATATGGGAGGTGAGGGGAGTAATGAATTAAAAGTATTGTATATGAATGCACGGAGTATAAGAAATAAAGTAGATGAGCTTGAGGCACAGTTGGAAATTGGTAAGTATGATGTTGTGGGAATAACAGAGACATGGCTTCAAGTGGACAGGGCCTAGGAAATGAATATTCAAGGGTATACATCCTATCGAAAGGACAGACTGATGGGCAGAGGGGGTGAGGTGGCTCTGTTAGTGAGGAATGATATTCAGTCCCTTGCGAGGGGGACGTAGAATCAGGAGACGTAGAGTCAGTATGGATAGAACTGAGAAATTCTAAGGGTAGAAAGACCCTAATGGGAGTTATCTGCAGGCCCCCATACAGTAGTCTGGATGTAGGGTGTAAGTTGAATCAAGAGTTAAAATTGGCATGTAGCGAAGGTAATGCTACAGTTGTTATGGGGGATTTCAACATGCAGGTAGACTGGAAGAATCAGGTTGGTACTGGACCCCAAGAAAGGGAGTTTGTAGAGTCCCTCCGAGATGGATCCTTAGAACAGCTGTACTGGAGCCTACCAGAGAGAAGCCAATTCTAGATTTAGTGTTGTGCAATGAACCGGATTTGAACAGGGACCTCGAGGTAAAGGAGCCATTAGGAGGTAGTGACCATAATATAAGTTTTAATCTACAATTTGAGAGGGAGAAGGGAAGATCGGAAGTGTCAGTATTACAGTTGAACAAAGGGGACTATGGACACATGAGGGAGGAGCTGGCCAAAGTTCAATGGAACAATATCCTAGCAAGGATGACAGTAGAACAACAATGGCAGGTATTTCTGGGAATAATGCAGAAGGTGCAGGATCAGTTCAGTCCAAAGAGGAAGAAAGATCCTCAGGGGAGTAAGGGGAGGCTGTGGCTGACAAGGGAAGTAAAGGACAGTATAATGATAAAAAGAAGTATAACATAGCAAAGATGAGTGGGAAGCCAGAGGATTGGAAAACTTTTAAAGAGCAACAGAAGGTAACTAAAAGGTAATACGCGGAGAAAAAATGAGGTACCAAGGTAAACTAGCCAAGAATATAAAGGAGGAAAGTAAAAGCTTCTTTAGGTATGCGACAAGGAAAAAAATAGTTAAGACCAAAATTGGGCCCTTGAAGACAGAAAAGGGTGAATTTATTATGGGAACAAGCAAATGGCAGAGGAGTTGAACAGGTACTTTGGATCTGTCTTCACTAGGGAAGACACAAACAATCTCCCAGATATAATAGTGGCCAAAGGATCTAGGGTAATGGATGAACTGAAGGAAATTTATATTAGGCAGGAAATGGTGTTGGATAGACTGTTGGGTCTGAAGGCTGATACGTCCCTGAGACCTGATGGTCTGCATCCCAGGGTACTTGAGGTGGCTTTAGAAATCGTGGATGCATTGGTAATCATTTTCCAATGTTCTGTAGGTTCAGGATCAGTTCCTGTGGATTGGAGGGTGGCTAATGTTGTCCCACTTTTCAAGAAAGGAGGGAGAGAGAAAACAGGGAGACCGGTTATAGACGGGTTAGCCTGGACGTCAGTGGTGGGAAAGATGCTGGAGTCAATTATAAAAGATGAAATTACAACACATTTGGATGGCAGTAACAGGATAGGTCCGAGTCAGCACGGATTTACGAAGGGGAAATCGAGCTTGACTAATCTTTTGGAATTTTTTGAGGATGTAACTATGAAAATGGACAAGGGAGAGCCAGTGGATGTAGTGTACCTGGACTTTTAGAAAGCCTTTGATAAAGTCCCACATAGGAGATTAGTGGGCAAAATTAGGGCACGTGGTATTGGGGGCAGAGTACTGACGTTTATTGAAAATTGGCTGGCTGACAGGAAACAAGAGTAGCGATTAGTGGGTCCCTTTCGGAATGGTAGGCGGTGACCAGTGGGGTACTGCAGGGTTCAGTGCTGGGACCGCAACTGTTTACAATATACATTAATGATTTAGATGGAGGGATTAAAAGTAACATTAGCAAATTTGCAGATGACACAAAGCTGGATGGCAGTGTGAAATGTGAGGAGGATGTTATGAGAATGCAGGGTGACTTGGACAGGCTGGTTGAGTGGGCGAATGCATGGCAGATGCAGTTTAATATGGATAAATGTTAGGTTATTCACTTTGGTGGTAAGAACAGGAAGGCAGATTATTATCTAAATGGAGTCAAGTTAGGAAAAGGGGAAGTACCACGAGATCTAGGTGTTCTTATACATCAGTCACTGAAAGCAAGCATGCAGGTACAGCAGGCAGTGAAGAAAGCTAATGGCATGCTGGCCTTCATAACAAGGGAAATTGAGTATAAGAGCAAAGAGGTCCTTCTGCAGCTGTACAGGGCCCTGGTGAGACCACACCTGGAGTATTGTGTGCTGTCTTGGTCTCCAAATTTGAGGAAGGATATTCTTGCTATTGAGGGAGTGCAGCGCAGGTTCATAAGGTTAATTCCCGGGATGGCGGGACTGTCATATGTCGAAAGATTGGAGTGACTGGGCTTGTATACACTGGAATTTAGAAGGATGAGAGGGGATCTGATTGAAACATATAAGATTATTAAGGGATTGGACACGCTGGAGGCAGGAAGCATGTTCCGGCTGATGGGTGAGTCCAGAACCAGAGGCCACAGTTTAAGAATAAGGGGTAGGCCATTTAGAACGGAGCTGAGGAAAAACTTTTTCACCCAGAGAGTGGTGGATATGTGGAATGCTCTGCCCCAGAAGGCAGTAGAGGCCAAGTCTCTGGATGTTTTCAAGAAAGAGATGGATAGAGCTCTTAAAGATAGCGGAATCAAAGGTTATGGGGATAAGGCAGGAACTGGATACTGATTGTGGATGATCAGCCATGATCACAGTGAATGGTGGTGCTGGCTCGAAGGGCTGAATGGCCTACTCCTGCACCTATTGTCTATTGTCTATAAATTTCAAGTAGAACTCAATCATATTGTGATCACAGCCTCATAAGGGTGCCTTTACTTTAATCTCCCTAATAAAGTATAAAGTATAGTCGCCTCCAGTTCATTACATAACATCCAATCCAGTACAGCTGTTCACTCTATTGAGATCCATTAACAACCTGATTTTCCCAGTCTACTGTACCTGTTTGCTAAAACCTCCTATGACTACCTTAACAGTGCCCTTTTGATGTGCCTTTTCTAGTACCTAATCTGTAGTACACGTCCCAACTACTGTTTGGAGGCCTGTATGTAACTGTCATTGTTGGGGTTCTTATACCCTTGTAGTTTCTTAACTCAACCCGTAAGGATTCCACATCTTCCAATCCTATGTCACATATTTCTCATGATTTGATGCCATTCTTTACCAGACGAGCCACGCCATGTCACCTCCTCTGCCTACCTTCCTATTCCTCCAATACAGTGTATAGCCTTGGACATTCAGCTCCCAACTACAACCATTCTTCAGCCACGATTCAGTGATGGCCACAGCATCATACCCAACAATCTGTAAAAGTGCAACAAGATCATCCACCTTATTTCTTGTACTCTGTGCATTGAGATACGACATTTTGAGTGCTGTATTTGCTACCCTTTTTGATTCTGCATTCCTACAATTTTGTCCTGTCATCTCTCTGCCCTTCTTGGCAGTCTGACTGCACATTTTCTTTTTTTTAACCATCCATCATACCCTGAGTCTCTTCACTCCAGTTTCCACCCCCCGCCCACAACGCTAACAAACCTGCCTGCGAGAATATTGACCCTCCTCAGGTTCAGGTGCAACTCGTCCCTTTTGGACAGGTTAAACTCCCCCAGAAGAGATCCTAATGATCCAAGAACTTGAAGCCCTGTCCCCTCCACCTGCTTCTCAGCCACACATTTATCTACAAGACCATCCTGTTTCTACCCTCACTGGTGCATGACACAGGGAGCAATCCAGAAATTACTACCCTGGAGGTCCTGTTTCTCAGCTTTCTGCCTAGCTCTGTAAATTCTCTCTTCAGGACCTCTTTGCTTTTCCTTCCTATGTCATTGGTATCAATATGTACCAAGACAACTGGCTGCGCTCCCTCCCCCTCCAAAATGCTGTGGACGCGATCCAAGACGTCCCTTACACTGGCACCTGGGAGGTAACATACCATCCAGGTGTCCTGCTCACATCCACAGAATCTCCTGTCAGTTCCTCTGACTATTGAGTCCCATATCACTACTGCTCCCCTTTACTTTCTCTTTCCCTTCTGCATCACGGACCCATGGTCTGTGCCAGTAACCTCATCTCCATGGCATTCCCCTGGGAGGTCATTCCCCCCCCCCCAACAAAAGTATCCAAAATGGTGTACTTAATATCGAGGGGAATGGCCACAGGAGTGCTCTGCGCTAACTGCCTATTGACCTTCACATTCCTTCTCCTGACAGTCACCCAGCTACCCGCCTCCTGCAACTTAGGGGTGACCACTTCCCTGTAACTCCAGTCGATGATCTCCTCACTCTCCTGAGGGTCATCTAGCAGCTGCTCCAGATCCCTAACACAGTCTTCAAGGAGCTGCGGCTGGATGCACTTCACGCAGACGTAGTTCCCTGGGAGACTCTAGGTCTCCCAGGACTCCAACATCCAGCATGAAGAACACACGACAGCCATTTAAACTACACTAAGTACCTCTGACATTTTTTTTTTAAAAAGGGAAACTTAACAGAAACTTGCCCAGACAACCTACACCAAGGCAATGCTTTCTATGAGCCAAAGTTTGATACTCCCACTCTCACCACTGGCCCACTCCCAACCCTTCTGTGCTTTTATTTACTCCTCTCTATGCTGCTCCTGCCACTGATTGGGCCATCGGAATGACACCGATCACCCACAAAGCTCACCTTTTAAAGAAGCGCTGCCGACCTGTGAGAAGCTTCCTGTCTGTGCTGCTCCCGCCGCTGATTGGGCCGCCAGAATTAATTTAGAGCTATTTCAAAATCTTGTGCATGTTATAAATATAAAACTTGAAAAATAGTTAATTTGTTTTAAAGGATATAAATTTGGTTACAACAGTGCCACTAAACTCAGCTAACAGATAAATTAATGACTGCAATAATCAAAGAGACAAGGGTAACAAATGGGAATAGAAGACCAAGTTTAAGCATGCCAGAAAAAATGTGTTTGATGTTCTGCTTATGTAAAGTTGAAGGAATATCAAAAGCATCATTTTGTCCAACAAAAAAATAACACTGAGGCCTTTGAATGCCACACAGAAATTCTAAATCAGTTTAGTCTTCAGTAAATTATTTTGTAGTTCCTGATAAGTATTCATAAGCAATGACTGAAATGAGTGATTGTTTTGAAACCAGTGATTAGATTTGTAGCTGATTGGTTATTAACATTTTTGGAAGTAGGAAAAATACTAACACAAAATCCATTTGAATGTTCACTTATGTTTCTTTCCCAATTCAGGTTGTTGCTCTTTGTACTTGTCCTGAACTGATTGATAGTCCTGACTTTCCTGCTGATGCAAAAGAGAGAGCCCAACGTATCTTACAGGATTGTGGAGGACATAGTCTAGGTACATCTGCTTATCCCTATTTGTGCTACTGTATTCACATTTAGGCAAGTGTTGTTCAGGAACCTTGAGGTCATCAGTGAATAATGAGTATGAAGATCTATGGCAAATCTGTAGTGGAACTTCGTGTGCTATTAAAGATCCAATTCAGAGTCTAATTTATTCCAAAGATCTATTGATGGAACAAGGAACAATTCTGATAATGGCTGTGTCCGGCTTTCAGTGTATGCTACATGAGTTTGATAAACCAGGAAGCATTTTCCTGAATTATTTTTTATGAGTACTAAACTTCCTCAAATTGTAAACTGGGCAGATACTGGCACACCTTGGATTGTGTGGATGAATAGTTTACCATAGCTATGGTTATCAATTAGAATGAAAGCTAACAGATAAAATGCTAAAACAAGATCAGTGATTTCTGCAGATAATCATCACTCAGCTATAATTTACCTAGACTTTGACAACCTCTCACAAATGAGTGAGCAGCACGTTGGAGTCTACAGCCAACCCATTAATGAATGGACAATTAAACAGATATTTTTTTGAAATTCTGGCCAATTGACAAACAGATCAGAGCTAAGTAAGCACTTGTATTCATATAACATCCTTCGGTTGACCTTTGAAAATGCAGAGAAAAGCAATCAACTAGGATGGTACATTATGTTCCAAAACAAGCTGCTACTGTACATTGTAAGTATCTTAGATGTTATTTGTATTTGATCTGTGGGCACAGGTAGCGAGGGAATAGTCTTGGGGTCTGAGCTTCCTTAAATTTTATCTAATTAAATTTATGATGTAATATTAAACACCAACATTGATCACATGAAATTTTTTTGTAAAAAAATAATTTCAGGTTCCTACAGTGCAAGCCAGGGTCTGAATTGTATAAGACAAGATATTGCAAAATATATAGAGTCAAGAGATGGAGGAGTTCCTGTAGATCCTGATAATATTTACATTACCACTGGAGCAAGTGATGGAATAATGGTATGTATATCAGCGTTTTAATGACCAACTTCTTTATTCACTAAAAGCAACACTAAATTTTTGTAACTAATTTTGGAACTGTTCTTCAAGTAAACTATATATAAATCAGTGTAGTTTTAGATTTTCTGAATTGTATGTCTTTTTTTTTCCCAGTCTGTTTTGAAACTCCTTTTGTCTGGAGAAGGCAGAATGCGAACTGGGGTAATGATTCCAATTCCACAGTATCCCCTGTACTCTGCAGCCATCTCAGAGCTAGGTGCTGCCCAAGTCAACTATTACCTGGATGAAGAAAATAATTGGGCTCTGGATAAAAGTGAATTGAAGCGAAGCTTGAACAAGGCCAAAGAATATTGCTTCCCTAAAGTTCTTTGCATTATTAACCCCGGAAACCCTACTGGTACTTTACTTAACTATTTCAAAAATAAAATGCATGCTTATGTTTGAATACACTTAGATGCTTCACTAATAATGAAGAATGACATTAAAAGAGCCTACTTGTTTTTAAGTTGGTCATATTTTATTCATGGTGTTTGGTCAGTTGTAGCTCCTGTACTTCATGAGAGAAGTCTGTGGGTTGAAGTTCAGTTTCAAAACTGGAGCACCTAATCTAGGAGGTCACTTCTGAGTTGTACCTAGGGTGCTGCAACTCAGCAGTTTGCGCTTTTTAAATGACACTTGAAATAAATATTTATTCAAGCCATTCACATGTACATTTATAAATACATCCCACGTTAATGAGAGACTGTATATAATGATGATGCTGTTTACTTCTAGGACAGAAGAGAGATTTCATCTGGTCTAGTTTAGTGACCATGCTGTTGTGAATGAGATTTATGTAGAGCAGCGTAGTGGTGCAGCCGTTAGTGCTGTTGTCTCACAGCTGCAAGCACTTGGGTTCACTCCTGATTCCTGGTGCAGTTTGCATCTTTCCATGATTGTGTGGATTTCTCCTGGGTGCTCTGCTTCCTCACCTACCCTAAAGGTAGGCTGGTAGGTTAAGTGCTTTACCAGCTGCATCTTGGAATAGATTAATGAGGAAAGGAATCAAAGGAGAGCCAATCCATGTGTGTCTTTAAATTAGGTGTGGTTAATGGCCAGCATGGAGTTGATGTCTCCTCCTGTGTCATTGCAAATACTGGTATTGTTTTATTATTGTCACATGTACCAAAATACAATGAAAAGCTTGTCATAGTGTTTATACAAATCAACTCATTTACACAGTGCATTGAGCTAGAATAAAGGAAAACAATAACAATGCAGAATAAAGTGTAAAAGCTGCTGATAAAGTGCGGTCAGATTAAAAATAAAATAAAGTGCAGAACCATAACTGGGTAGGTTGAGGTAGACACGAGGAAATCTGCAGATGCTGGAAATTCAAGCAACACACATAAAAAACGCTGGTGAATGCAGCAGGCCAGGCAGCATCTCTAGGAAGAAGTACAGTCGACATTTCGGGCCGAGACCCTTCGTCAGGACTAACTGAAAGAAGAGATAGAAAGAGATTTGAAAGTTGGAGGGGGAGGGGGAGATCCAAAATGATAGGAGAAGACAGGAGGGGGAGGGATGGAGCTAAGAGCTGGACAGGTGATTGGCAAAAGGGATACAAAGCTGGAGAAGGGAGAGGATCATGTGATGGGAGGCCTGGGGGAAAGAAAGGGGGAGGGCAGCCCAGAGGATGGGCAAGGACTTATAATGAGAGGGACAGAGGAAGAAAAAGGAAAGAAAAATAAATAAATAAGGGATGGGGTACGAAGGGGAGGTGGGGCATTAACGGAAGTTAGAGAAGTCAATGTTCATGCCATCAGGTTGGAGGCTACCCAGACGGAATATAAGGTGTTGTTCCTCCAACCTGAGTGTGGCTTCATCTTGACAGTAGAGGAGGCCATGGATAGACATATCAGAATGGGAATGGGACGTGGAATTAAAATGTGTGGCCACTGGGAGATCCTGCTTTCTCTGGCGGACAGAGCGTAGGTGTTCAGTGAAACGGTATCCCAGCCTGCGTCAGGTCTCGCCACATCGAGAGCACTGGACGCAGTATATCACCCCAGTCGACTCACAGGTGAAGTGTCGCCTCACCTGGAAGGACTGTCTGGGGCCCTGAATGGTGGTGAGGGAGGAAGTGTAAAGGCATGCGTAGCACTTGTTCCGCTTACAAGGATAAGTGCCAGGAGGGAGATCGGTGGGAAGGGATGGGGGGAACGAATGGACAAGGGAGTCACTTAGGGAGCGATCCCTGGAGAAAGCAGGAGGGGGAGGGAAAGATGTGCTTGGTGGTGGGATCCTGTTAGAGGTGGTGGAAGTTATGGAGAATTATATGTTGAAACGGAGGCTGGTGAGGTGGTAGGTGAGGACAAGGGGAACCCTATTCCTAGTTGGGTGGCAGGAGGATGGGGTGAGAGCAGATGTGCGTGAAATGGGAGAGATGCGATTGAGAGCAGAGTTGATGGTGGAGGAAGGGAAGCTTCTGGACCCTTTCTTGATCTTTCTGTCTCTGGAGACAACTTATCTACTGATGTCTACTATAAGCCTACGGACGCTCACAGCTACCTGGACTATTTCTCTTCCTACCCTGTCTCTTGCAAAAATGCCATCCCCTTCTCGCAATTCCTCTGTCTCTGCTGCATCTGCTCTCAGGATGAGGCTTTTCATTTCAGGACAAAGGAGATGTCCTCCTTTTTTAAAGAAAGGGGCTTCCCTTCCTCCACCATCAACTCTGCTCTCAAATGCATCTCTCACTAGAACTCCTTGCCCATCCTCCGGGCTCCCCTCCCCCTTTCTTTCTCCCTAGGCCTCCCATCCCATGATCCTCTCCCTTCTCTAGCCTCGTGTCCCTTTTGCCAATCAACTTCCCAGCACTTAGCTCCATCCCTCCCCCTCCTGTCTTCTCCTACATTTCGGATCTCCCCCTCCCCCTCCCACCTTCAAATCTCTTTCTATCTCTTCTTTCAGTTAGTCCTGACGAAGGGTCTTGGCCCGAAACGTTGACTGTACCTCTCCCTATAGATGCTGCCTGGCCTGCTGCATTCACCAGCATTTTTTAGATTGAGGTAGAGTCCACTTATCATACAAAAGGTCCATTAAAGAGTCTGATAAGAGTTGAATAGTCTCGGCCCGAAACATCAACTGTTCATTCATTTCCATAGATGTAGCCTGAACTGCGTTCATCCACTATTTTGTGTGTGTTGCTCTAGATGGAAGCTCTCCTTATGCCTGGTGGTGTGTGCCTCAGGATTTGTATCATCTGCCCAGTGAGAAAGGGGAGAAGAGAGGATATTCAGGGTGGGTAGGGTCTTTGATTAAGCTGGCTACTGTACTGAAGCAGTGAGAAGTATAGACAGAGTTCATAGAGAAGAGGATGGTTCCTGTGATATGCTGAGCTGTGTCCAAAAACCTTTTGTTGTTTCTTGTAGTCACATGAAGAGCAGTTGCCATACAAAGCCATTATGCATCCAGGGAATGGTTTCTGTGGTGCATTGATAAAAATTGGCAAGTGCCAATAGGAACATGCCAAATTTCTGAAGCCTGTGGATGTAGAGGTGTTGGTGAGCTTTCTTAGGTGTGGCATAAGACCATAAGACGCAAGAGCAAAATTAGGCCATTCAGCCCACCGAGTCCACTCCATCATTTCATCATGGCTGATCCCGGATCCCATTTAGCCCCGTACACCTGCCCTCTCACCATATCCATGATGCTCCGACCAATCAGGAATCTATCAACTTCCACTTTAAATATACCCACAGACTCGTCCTCCACCACAGTCTGTGGCACAGCATTCGACAGATTCATGACACTGGCTTAAAAAAAAAATTCCTCCTTCCTTCTGTTTGAAAAGGCCACCCCTCAATTTTGAGGCTGTGCCCTCTAGTTCTGGATACCCCCAGCAAGTGAAACATCCTCTCCACATCCACCTTATCTAGTCCTTTCAACATTCGGTAGGCTTCAATGAGATCTCCATGTGTTCTTCTAAATTCCAGTGAGTACAGGCCCAAAGCTGCCAAATGCTCCTCATATGTTAACCCCTTCATTTCCAGAATAATCCTCGTGAACCTCCTCTGGACTCTCTCCCATGATAACACATCCTTTCAGAGATGAGGCCCAAAACTGTTGACAATACTCCAAGTGTGGTTTGACTATTCCCCTTGAAATAAATGCCAACATTGCATTTGCCGCCTTTACCAAAGACTCATCCTGTGAATTGACCACCTGGGAGTCTTGCACGAGGACCTTTAAGTCCCTTAGTACTTCTGATGTTTGAATTTTCTCCCCATTTAGATAATAGTCTACACTATTACTCCTTTTATACCAAAACGCATTATCATACATTTCCCAACACTATATTCCATCTGCCATTTTTTGCCCATTCTTCCAATTTGTGTAAGCCCTGCTGCAATTGCATTGCTTCCTCAGCACTACCTACACCGCCACCCATCTACATATCATCCACAAACTTTGCCACAAAGCCATCATTTCGATTATTTAAATCATTGACAAACAATGTGAAAAGTAGGGGTCCCAATACTGACCCCCTGAGGAACACCACTAGTCACTGGTAGCCGACCAGAAAAGGCCCCTTTTATTCCCACTCACTGCCTCCAGCCTGTCAGCCATTCCTCTACCCATGCTAGTAACTTTCCTGTAACGGCATAGGATTTTATCTTGTTAAGCAACCTCATGTGAGGCCATTTATCAAATGCCTTCTGAAAATCTAAGTAAACGACACCCACTGCTTCTCCTTTGTCCACCCTACTTGTTACTTCCTCAAAGAACTCTAACAGATTTGGCAGGTGAGAATTCCCTTTACAGACACTATGCTGACTTTGACTTAGTTTATCATTAGTCTCCAAGTACCCTGAAACCTTGTCCTTAGTAATGGACTCCAACACTTTTTCAACCACTGAAGTTAGGCTACCTGGCCTATAACTTCCCCTCTTTTGTCTTCCTCCCTTCTTAAAGAGTGGAGTGACATTTCCAATTTTCCAGTCTTCTGGAACCATGCCAGAATTAAATGATTCTTGAAAAATCATGACCAAAGCATCCGTTTTCTCTTCAGCAACCTCTTTCAGGACTTTAGGATGTAGTCCATCTGGTTCAGGTGACTTATCTACCTTAACACCTTTCAGTTTGCATAGCATATTGTTCCTTTGTAATAGCATTGACAATCACTCCTGCTCACGGACCTCTGGTATACAGCTAGTGTATTCCACGGTATAAACTGAAGCAAAGTACTTACTAAGTTCATCTGCCCTTTTGTAATTGACTACAGTTCTGCCTTCAATACTATTATTCCAAGCAAACTCCAGACCCTGAGAGTTAATGGGCTCCCTTTAAATTAGTGGTTGATGCTTTGTTGCCACTCTTATTGAAAATGTTGGTCATGTTTCTGACTGTCTTGTCCTAGCTGTCCTTCCTCCAACAAAAGGTAGGTGTTTATTACAATGTTTGTGACATTGACTGAAGTCTAAAATATGGCAGACAATTTGTGCACAGCAAGGTCTGGTAAAAGACAAGGTAATACTGCTGCAATTTGTTTAGTGATAATGATTTAATGATAAGCATGTTCCAGGCCATAATGATAAGCACTTCTCCAAGCTTATGAGATGACATCCCTTCTAAAAGGCTGCACTTTCAGAAATGTAGTATACCATCAGTAATTCACAGCACCGGTCTAGGTCTGAAGCACTCTGGAATTCTTCGTGAATTTGGAAGAGTGACTCCTAGGATGACCTAATTGATGTTCCCACTCCTCCTTCATCCTCCAACCAATCTGTCATACTTTCTTCCCCCCATTACCAGCATTCCATCCCGCAGTTATCTTACAGTCAGTCTGTCAAATCTGGTTGGAAAACAGAATTGGAAATTGATTGATGTCCTGTTGTTAAATGTAAGCACAACACAGATTTTCTGGATTTAGCCCAGTCCCTGTTCTTACTCCATGTAATTATGCATGTTATTGCACAAAAGTCCATCTAGAGACTTCTATATCAGCCGCTGTAAGTGTTTTAGGGAAGTAAACAAATTCAGAAAACCTCTCCAATTAAATGATCAATTGGCTATTTATACAGTACCGCTGTTTTAAAAATTAGCTGGAGATGGATGGGTGAATTTACCAAAAGGGTGTAAGAAAATTCTGAATTGAAATTGTTCAAAGAAATTTGAATTTTTAAACAACCCTTTTTTTAAATAATCACACAGGCCAAGTACAAAGCAAAAAATGTATTGAGGATGTGATTCGTTTCGCTTATGAAGAAAAACTCTTCCTTCTAGCTGATGAGGTGAGGTTTACTTATGGAAATTAATTAAATGTAGCATAATTTTGAGAGCCTGGCATATTCTCAGTATATTGTTCAACAGTAAAATTGTATGCTTTATTTTCTGTATTTCAGGTTTATCAGGAAAATATATATTCAGAAGAATGTACATTTTACTCATTCAAGAAAGTACTGTATGAGATGGGTGCTGAGTACTTCAACACAGTGGAATTGGCCTCTTTTCATTCCACATCTAAAGGATACACAGGAGAGTAAGTATATCATAAACTGACTTTGAATTTTCAAAACAAACTACAGTGGATTGGGGTTAATTGGGATACATGGGGACCAGTACATTTTGGTGTACTGCCCCGAATAGCTGAAGTTTCATACAAATAGTTAAAAAGGTCTAAAAATTACAAACTACCGTTTAACTGAGTCCCAAATTATGTAATTAAATTAAATACAAAATGAATTAGAACATTACCAATACTTTTACAGTAGTTGAAAACTGTATTACTTCCTAATTGTTTTTGATGGAGGAATTCATCCAGTCTACACTGACTTTTTATTGACTGTAAATGAACAAAACCAGCACAGCCACCTAGTGCAGATAGTGGACAGCCTTCATTGCCTTGCTTCATGAGTAGTGTTGTATTCCAACAAAAAATTTCTGGTTCAAAATGATCAAAAATCACCTTTATGAATATAGAGTAAGGAGTTTGTATGTGCGATTCAGTATAATGTGTTTGGTATATTTCTTTTTCTTGAACTCTGTGTTCTCCTATGTAGAAAATTAATAAAAATATTGAAAAGAAAATTTTAAAAATTGAAAAGAAAAATCACTTCTTCTAGAATTGGTGGTCTTTTGGCCCAAATGGATAACATGAACATATGCAAATTGCACTATTTAAAAACTGTTCACTCCAAGCACGGTGTAGTTTCTAATAGCTACACAAGTGCACATGACTGATGCTAATTAGAAACTCTTCAGCTATAGTCTCCCATTCCAGTTAAGCAGCATAGTATTCCAAATAAAAGGAATTCCATTTATTTAAACAAATTTAGTGGCAAGGCAATCAAGAATAAGGGGGTACAATTTTATGCAATCAGTAGCCACTTTATTACGTACAGCAGTGGAACTCAGTGTGGTCATCTGCTGCTGTAGCCCATCCATTTCAAGGTTCAAAATATTGTATATTCAGAAATGCTGTTCTGCACACCACTGTTTGAATGCGTGGTTATTCGAGCTTCTGTCGCTTCCTGTCAGCTTGAATCAGTCTGTCCATTCTCCTCTGACCTCTCTCATTATCAAAGTATTTTCACCCACAGAGCTACCACTCACTGGATGTATTTTGTTTTCCACATCATTCTCTGTAAACTCGAAAATTGTATGTGAAAATCCCAGGGAATCAGCAGTTTCTGAGATGCTCAGACCACCCCATCTGACACCAGCAATCATTCCATGATCAAAGTCATTTAGATCACATTTCTTCCCCATCCTGATATTTGATCTGAACAGATGAACCTCGACAATATCTGCTTGCTTTTATGCATTGAGTTGCTGCTACATTATTTGACTGATTAGATATTTACATTAGTGAGCAAGTGCCCCTAATAAAGTGGCCACTGAGTGTACATTGAGTTGACAGTCAGTACCCTTTTCCCAGGGCAGAAATGGCTAATACGAGAGGGCATCATTTTAAGGTGATTGGAGGAAAGTGTAGGGAGAATGTCAAATGTTGGTTTTTACACAATTAGTTGTAGGTACATGGAATGCCCTGCCAGGGGTAGTGGTAGAAGCAGATACATTAGGGACTCTTAGGTGGGCACATGGATAAAAGAAAATTGGAGGACTAGGAAGGAGAGAAGCATTAGATTGATCTTGGGCAACACACTTAAAAGTTGCTGGTGAACGCAGCAAGCCAGGCAGCATCTCTAGGAAGAGGTACAGTCGACGTTTCGGGCCGAGACCCTTCGTCAGGACAAACTGAAAGAAGAGCTAGTAAGAGATTTGAAAGTGGGAGGGGGAGGGGGAGGGGGAGATCTAAAATGATAGGAGAAGACAGGAGGGGGAGGGATGGAGCCAAGAGCTGGACAGGTGATTGGCGAAAGGGATATGAGAGGATCATGGGACAGGAGGCCCAGGGAGAAAGAAAAGGGGGGGGGGAACCAGAGGATGGGCAAGGAGTATAGTGAGGGGGACAGAGGGAGAAAAAGAATGTGTGTATATAAATAAATAATGGATGGGGTATGAGGGGGAGGTGGGGCATTAGCGGAAGTTAGAGAAGTCAGTGTTCATGCCATCAGGTTGGAGGCTACCCAGACGGAATATAAGGTGTTGTTCCTCCAACCTGAGTGTGGCTTCATCTTTACAGTAGAGGAGGCCGTGGATAGACATGTCAGAATGGGAATGGGATGTGGAATTAAAATGTGTGGCCACTGGGAGATCCTGCTTTCTCTGGTGGACAGAGTGTAGGTGTTCGTGGTGGGCAACTTTTATGTGTGTTGCTTGAAATTCCAGCATCTGCAGATTTCCTCGTGTTTGCAAGATTGATCTTGGGAGTAGGTTTAAAGGTTGGCACCCCATTATGGGCCAAAGGGCCTGTATTGTGCTATGCTGTACTGTTCCATGTTCTCCCTCTTCCCATTAGGTAGAAGATACAAAAGAACCTACCACCAGACTCAAGCTTCTACCCCACTGTTGTAAGAGGATGGAATGGTGCTCTGGGGTCTTGACTTCACAATTTACTTTATGGCCTTCCACCTTATTGTCTACTTTCGCTACACTTTCTCTGTAACTGTACACTTTATTCTGCACTTCATTATTGCTTTGGCATAAACTATCTCATTGCACTGTTGTAATGAAATGATCTGAATGGACCAAATGAAAAAACAGTTTTTCACTGCGCTTTGGTACAAATGACAATAATAAACCAATTAACGAACTTTTACAATTCTGCTTCATAACAACCGGGCTTTCCCCACCTTGATTTGAACTTTGTCATTAAAATAATTGGCTAGCGTACATATTTAGAGCAAATGTCCTAATTCATTTTCCTAATAATTAGCAAAGATTCTATGGGAAACTAAGAGTAACATATTTGTAGATCCCTTGTACTCACTCATTTATGTTTTGTATAATTCAATAAAAGGGTGTATGGGATGTCAGGGAGGGGTAGCACCTCCAGTGGGGGAACACGTCGCGTCCTTTTCAAGGCGGTTTGTCCACCTTTGGTCCCCACCTGGAGGCTCTCTCCTGTGGCTCCCCGTAGCTGTTTGCATGTGACAAGCGGCCACACCCCAGGCAGTGGCTTCGACAAGCCGGCTAAACCAGGTGAGGGTAGCCGACGGGTCTCAAACACTCGGTGAGATAGGGAGTTGTCTATCCCAGCATGTGAAGACTCCGGCGGATTGAGCGGACGAGACCAATGGAAGGTCCAACGGTCAAGAAGTCGGTCTCTGCAAGTGTTGTGGAACGCGTAGAGCACGACTAGACACAGAAGACGTCCTGGTCATCCACTGCGCCTAGTCCCATCTCCAGCCACCTCGACTCTTGTCTTGCCACTGGATCCAGATGGGAATTGAGAAGAGAAAGTGAGGCTGACGCTGCGCAACTCTCCCTCACTTAAATCCAAATCACACGCTAGTCTCAACACCATCAATCAGTGTCGAAGTCGTCATCGGCAACGATGGACGAACACGAAAAACATGACAATACCTAGGAGTCACTGAACTTACAGGGATATAGACACATTACATTATCCTAATCTTGCCAGACATTTGCATGATACTTAGCCTGTGAAACATAATAAAATGCACAAAAGTGAAAAGTTAATTGATTTGACCCTCCAGAACCCTGAAAATGATGTGACTTTAGTACTCATTCTAACTCAGCATAAACTGATGATTGAATTAGTGGTGTCTGATATCTGACTCACTTTCACGTTGCACCACCAAGCTTTGTTGTTCTTATGAAGAATTTATCTTCTGTTTTGGACTTAAATATTCTTTTTAAAAATATTTTGCCTTCCAAGGTTTTGAAATGTTTGTTGCTGATTTATCCTGAAGATTTGGTATCAAAATATGTTTTACGGTATGACTAATATCATTTGTGTCAAGGAAGTTAATTTTTTGTTTTGTGACTGCTTAGGTGTTTATATTATTTCTCCTTCAAGTAAGCTTCTTACCAAACTTTTTTATTTTTTAGGTGTGGATTTAGAGGTGGCTATTTGGAAGTTATCAACATGGACCCTGAGGTTAAGGCTCATTTTGAAAAACTGCTCTCGGTTCGTCTGTGTGCCCCTGTTCCAGGGCAAGTAGCCATGGATGTTGTGGTAAATCCTCCAAAGCCTGGAGAGGAATCTTACAAGACATTTAAAATGGTTCGTCTGCTTTATGCCTATCCTTGCACTGCCTCTGTTCTTTTCTATTACTAGTCATTTGCTTAGAATAACATGCATTTTTTCTATTTCAAAATGTTGAAGAAATCACTACAAGTTGAAAATGAGAAAATCTGCCAATAAATTTGGACACCTATTAGCTATCATCCTTTAACATAATACTATGCAGGCTTTTATCTATGTTTATCTATGTAATTTTTCAATCACTTAGCAAGATGCAAGTAGATCTTGTTGAATTGGCAGTATTCTTTTAAGGATATGCTCCACGATAAATGAGACTTTACTAGAATCCATAGATCTTAAACAATTTCTAGTCACAATGTGCTTCAGCATCTTAAACTGCAAAGTAGAAAAACAATTATTTCAAGTTTTTCTTTCTTTTCATAAAATTGATTGTTCTGTCAGAAAACTATCCAAAGATGCCAGGGTATGGTAGCATTTTGACTGAGTCAATGCATTATCAGTTAGAATTTTAAGACCATAAGACATAGGAGCAGAATTGGGCCATTTGGCCCATCGAGTGTGCTCCACCATTTCATTGTGGCTGATTTATTATCCTTCACAACCACGTTCTCCTACCTTCTCCCCATAACCTTTGACACCCTACCAGTTATGAACCTAGCAACCTCCGCCTGAAATACTCAATGACTTGGCTTCCACTGTCATCCATTGCAATGAATTCCACAGATTCACCATCCTCTGGCTAAAGAAATTCCTTCTCATCTCTGTTCTAAATGGATGCTCCTCTATTCTGAGGCTGTGCCTTCTGGTCCTGGTCTCATCCACTATAGGAAAATATCCTTTCCACATCCATTCTATTGAAGCCTTTCAATATTGGATAGGTTTCAATGAGATCCCCACTAGTTCTTCTAAACTTCAGTGAGTACAGGCTCAGAGCCATCAAACACTCCTCATATGTTAACTGTTTCATTCCCAAAATCATTCTCATAAACCTCCTACAGACCCTCTCCAACGCCAGCACATCGTTTCTTAGGTAAGGGGCCCAGAGTTACTCAAGTGCAGTCTGACCAATGCATTATGAAACCTCAGCATCACATCCTTGCTCTTGTATTCTAGTCGTCTCGAAATGAATGCCTACATTGCATTTGTCTTCCTTACCACCTATTCGACGTGCAAGGTGGCCTTTAGGGAATCCTGCACAGGGACTTCCAAGTCCCTTTGCATCTCTGACTTTTGAATTTTCTTCCCATTTAAAAAATTATGACTTTATTCCTTCTACCAAATACATGACCATACATTTCCTACTGTATATTCCATCTACCACTTACTTGCATATTCTTCTAACCTAAGTCCTTTTGCAGACTCCCTGCTTCCTCAGCATACCTGCCCCTCCACCTACCTTTGTATCATCTACAAACTTGGTCACAATGCCATCAATTCCATCATCCCAACCATTGACATACAATGTGAAAAGAAGAGGTCCCAATTTCAACCCCTACAGGACACCACTAGTCACCAACAGCCAACTAGAAAAGGGTCCTATTTATTCCCATATTTTGCCTCCTGCCAGTCAGCAAATTTTCTATCCATGCTAGTATCTGTCCTGTAATAGCATGGGCTTTTACCTTGTTTGGCAGCCATGTGCAGTACCTTGTCAAAAGCCTTCTCTTAAAAAAATGCAGTGGTATAGTGGCATCAGCACTGGACTTTGAGGTGAATGGTCCCAGGTTCGAATCTGGCACACTTACACATTATTCATCCATGTTGAGTATCGAGTTGGCAACTCGGCCTTGTCTTAAAAAAAAGGAGAGACAAATGCTAAGGAAACGGCAAAAAATACCACCCAATGCATCACAAAGCATGAAAAGGAACAACAACATAAATCCAAATAAACAGCATCTCTTGACTCTCCTTTGTCTATCCTGCCTGTTACTTCCTCAAAGAATTCCAACAGATATTTGTCAGGCAAGATTTCTCCCACAAGGGAAACCTTGCTTATTTTGGCCTACTTTATCAAGTGCCTCCAAGTACCATAAAACTTCATCCTTTAATAATGGACTCAACGTTTTCCCAAGCACTGAAGTCAGGCAAACTGGTCTATAATTTCCTTTCTTCTGTCTCCCTCCCTTCTTAAAGAGTGGAGTGACATTTGCAATTTTCCAGTCCTCTGGAATTGTTCCAGAATCTAGTGATTTTTGAAAGATGATTACTAATGTCTCCACATTCTCTTCAGCTACCTCTTTCAGAACCCTAGGTTCTTGAGTTAATCAGGGATTTGAATTCTTCTATCACAAGGAAGATGTGTGTGCTCTCCAAGGCATCTGTCAGACAATCTGCACACATTTAGTGCACAAAAAATGAATAATATTTCTTTAGATTAAGCTAATAGATCCATACTAAAATAGCTGCTATAAATATTGGGCAAAATGAACTTCGTATAGGATGTAGAATCTAAGTAATTGATCTGTATAGCTTTTCCTTTAAGTCATAGTCATATTTTATTGATCCCGGGGAAAATTGGTTTTCGAGGGGTATATATTTATATATATTTATTTATTCCCGTTTAATATTTGCAGAGGTCAAGGCTATTCTTTTTGTGTTGATTGAATTAAAATGTAACAACTTACTTCAGCTATTAATTATGTGTATTTGTTTACTACATAGGAGAAGATGATGGTATTGCAAAATCTTGCTGAGAAAGCCAAGCTAACGGAAGAAGTCTTGAATACCATTCCTGGAATGCACTGCAACCCTTTGCAAGGTGCAATGTATGCATTTCCAAGAATTTTTATTCCTGCCAAAGCTATCAGAGAAGCCCAGGTTTGTGATTCTGGCAATAATGTGTAATTACTGTACTTGAATGGCTAAGTGTCTCATATAATTTTGGGGTGGATTATTGCTTTACATTTTTAAAAGGAATATGGTAAAACATGACCTACAGTAGCCCCCACAAGATTACAAATTCCTATCACATTCCGGTATAATTTACAAAGATGAAATTCCATTGACTTTACTGAGCTTTAGAACAGGGTTGAACTTGCAGTCATCCATGCTAAATGCCATTACACTATTTATCAAATATCCTTGTCAAATTATTTACAAGAGAGGTTGAAATCAGTTGCCACAATTATAGATTTGCTGTTTTCAGGAGCTTAGTAATTTGATGTTTCTTCTTTGCTATTACCTGTACATTTATGTCTTTCTTTTCAGCCTTGGCATTCGTTTGTCCCATTTGATAACATGCAAAGTTTCTCTTCACTTTACTGTTGTGGTGCTTCTTATGAAAGAATAAGCATTTAACCTACTGGAAATGATGTTTAATGACAATGCTCATCTGAAGATTGATAAGTTTTGGCAGAAATTTGATCCATTTTTCTTTTAAGAACAAGGGATAAACAAATGCGGCCTTGGATAACCAGGACCATACAAATATCTACAGTATATTAGGCTGCAGTTTGTTGACTACAGCTCAGCATTAACACCATCATTCCTACAGTTCTGATCAAGAAGCTCCAGAACCTGGGCTTATGCACCTCCTTCTGCAGCTGGATCCTTGACTTCCTAACCGGAAGACCACATTCTGTGCAGATTGGAAATAACATCTCCACCTCACTGACAACCAACACTGGCACACCTCAAGGAGGTGAGCTTAGCCCACTGCTCTACTCTCTCTCTATACCCATGACTGTGTGGCTAGACATTGCTGAAATGTCATCTGTAAATTTGCTGACGATACAATCATTGTTGGCAGAATCTCAGATGGTGACAAGATGGCATATAGGAGCGAGATATACCAGCTAGTCACACAGCAGTCCTCACAGAGGGATCAGAAAAGGAGAGAGGGAGCAATTTGAAGTTCCTGTCAATATCTCCAAGGACCTAATCTGAACCCAACATATCGATGCAACAAGAAGACAAGACCAAGGCTATATTTCATTAGGAATTTGAGGAGATTTGGCATGTCATCAAAAACACTCAAATTTCTACAGATGTACTGTGGACAGCATTCTAACTGGTATGGGGGTGGGGGGTGGCTACTGCACATAATCAATATAAGCTGCAGACAGTTCTTAATTTATTGAGCTCCATCAAAGGTACTAGCCTCTGTAGTATCCAGGACATCCTCAAGGAGCGGTGCTTCAAAAAAGTGGTATTCATTATTAAGGACCCCCACCACCCAGGACATTCACTCTTCTCATTGCTACCTTCAGGAAGGAGGTCCAGAATCCTGAAGGCACACACTCAATGATTCAGGAACAGCTTCTACCCCTCTGAATGGACATTGAACACATGAACACTACATTACTACTTTTTTTTTTGCATTACTCACTGTAATACACGTTTCCCTCGCTGTTATCATGGATTGCATTATACTGCTGCTACAAAGTTAACAAATTTCATGACATATACTAGTGACACTAAATCTGATTCTGATAAATTGAGATCAATGAAGAAACAGGCTAAGAGTTTCTAAAGATAAGTAGAAAGAAAATGATTAATTAAAATGAGCATTGCAGACTGAGACGTGAAATTATATTGGGAAATAAGTAAGTAGCAGAGAAAATAAACAGTTATTTCCTATGTTCTGAAGAGAGTACCAAAAAATATCCTCCTAGAACTATTATAAACTACATTTAGAATGAATGAGGAATTGAAAGAAACAGGATTAGTTTAAAAAGAAATAGAATTGGAGAAGTGAACAAGATTGAAAAGCAATTCTATTTCCAGATCTAAGTTCCTGCATTTTAGGAATCTGTAAGTGGTGGATGCAGTGGCTGTCATCTTCCAAAGTTCATTAGACTCTAGAATGGTTCTCTTCGATCAGAAAGTAGCACAGGTAACACCACTAATTAAGAAAGGAGTGTAAGAGAAAGAAAAGGGGCACGGCAACACTTGTAGGGAAATTGCTAGAATCCATTGTTAACCAAATGGTGACACGTCTCTAAGAAAATTATATCAAGACTGGGCAGTCTGGATTTTTGAAAGGAAAAATGTGCGTGACAAATTTGTTAGTGTTTAGAGTTTGGGGCTTGATAACTCTGAGGATGAATCAGCTGGTGTATTTGAACTTTGGGAGAAGTCATGTTATGGTTACCTACAAGAAAATATACAAAATTACACGGTTCAATATTGGGGGTTAATTGGCATTGATTAAGGTAGCAACCAAAAAATAGAGAAAGTGTAAATGAATCATTTTTGGCCGGGGGGTGGGGGAGGGAATGTGGCCAGTGAGATGCCTCACTGACCTGTGTACAATCTGTTTAAGTGATTTCAGTGAAGGAGATTAAAAGCATGATATCAAAGTTAGATGGTAATGTGAGCTGTGAGTAGGATGCATGAAGTTTTAGGAGGGATATGAATTGTGCATCAACAAGGACATGGCATACATTTCGATATATAATGTGGAAAAATGTCAGGTTACTTTGTGTATGGAGAATAGAAAGGGAGGTTTTTTAAATGCTGAGAAGTTGAATGTTGTAGGTGTTCAGAGGCACTGGGATGACCTTGTATGTGAAAGTTAAATGCAGGTATGGCAAGCATTTTGGAAAACAAGTCAGACAATTTTTTTTAATTACAAAAAGATTTGAGTCATAGGTAGAGAGGTATTGCTGCAATTATGAGGCCTATTGAGATAATCTCTATAATATTATATACAGGTCTAGTCTCCCTACTTAAAATGTGATAGTGTTGCGAAGGTTCACCAGACGATTCCTGTAGTGGTCTGGTTCTTGTATAATTGGGATTAAACAGAGAGGGTCCATCTTCTCTTAAAATCAAAAGACTGGGATGTATTCTTGTCACAGCATATATTTCAAAGAGCATAGGTGTTGCTATAATCCCATATTATACATTGGTCTTGTGGAATAAGTGAATTCAGGAATTTTGTCCAAGAGTGAAGTAGACTTTCGAAAGCTTCAGAGGCAAAAAGAGAAACTGCAAATGCTGGAAACCAGGAGCAACATAACATATGCAAAATGCTGGAATAACTGGGAAGTTTAGGCAGCACCTGTGAAGGGAAATAAACCGTGACCATTTCACACCAGGAATAAAGAGTCTTTGACTAGCAGCCTAGTTTTGTTTTTTTTAAATCTGGCATGGACACTTAATCTTAGCAAAATTGCCAGTGAATTTCTAGATGGGTTGCATTGTAAACATCTTGACTTGTTATTACAAGTGTAATTGCAACAACCTTTACAACTGGCTTACAAAAAAATAGAGATTTATTAATATTTACATAAGTTTGTTTTACCTGTCTTAAATTATTCTTGTTTAGGCCAATGGCATGGCTCCAGATATGTTTTACTGCATGAAGCTCTTGGAGGAAACTGGAATCTGTGTGGTACCTGGCAGTGGATTTGGGCAAAAGGAAGAAACTTACCATTTCAGGTAATTCCCAAGTCTTGGCAAGCATAGTAAAAATTGGTTTGTAAATAGATTTTATGTATAATTGAATTTTATACCCTCTCCACATATTCCCCTAATACTTCCTCTGTTCACTAAAATGTGACTGTGTAACATCTCTCTAAAACAAGAGTAAAAAATGTGAGAGTATTTAGTAAGTAACATCTTTAAAATCTGCTAGTCCTGCACTGTTAAAGTCCTAAATGTGTCAGATTAACAGTTCAAAATTTAAAGTTAATTTCATTGTCAGATGCACAATAATACATTTGCACAGATCTAATGAAAAGTTTACTTGCAGCAGTATTGATTTCTACTATATACACACACACACACACACATAGTTTAAGAGTTTGAGACAGAAGATATTTCCAGTTGTCTGGGAGAGTAAAACTAGAGTCCAAGGAGAGATCAGTTTAGATGAGATAGGGAGTTTTGGAAGATACTTCCAAAAGGAGTTCAGGCAAAGGCATGGGTGTAGTTTTAAAAAAAATTAAATTCCAGATGATCGGGAGGGAGAAGGAAATTGAAGGATATGCTGGTAAAGAGATCTTGTAGGATGGAGTGAGGTTTGAGGAACATAAACACTTGCAGAGATCATTTGAGCTAAGTGACCCATGCTTGTGGTATATATTTAAAATAATACAAAAATTAATAGAATTTTTAAAAATTCAAGAAGCTGCTTGTCAGCACAGTTAATTCTATCCATGCCTTCCTTGCATTTGTGAATATAAATCTGCTTTCTAACCCCCGGAAATGTTGTTGTAGGAAAAAAAAATTGCCAGAATTTTGCCCATTCTGCTCAGTGAAGAAATAGTGCTATGATTACCTCCAATACAGCACAGCTCTTCTATTTTAAGAGGAATTTAATTGCATAAATCTTGGCTGTTTATTTACTGTCTCTTTAATCTTGATTTTTTTTTATTTTTCCTTTTAACTTGCAAGTAAGATTTCCCCATTAATCATCCACAATCCTACAATTTTACTACTGATTCAGAATCTATATATGATCAATCACTTTAAACACTTGATTTAAAGAAGTAGGGGAATAAATTAAAAAGTATAATACATGAGTGTAAAACCAAAGGAATTAATATAGCAATGTTAGTGGTTGGAGTTTTAAATTTGGCAGTTATAGTTTTTATCAAATGTGTATTGATATTTGCATCTTGTCCCCTTCTAGAATGACTATTCTTCTTCCAATTGAGAAGCTAAAAGTGCTATTGCAGAACGTAAAGGATTTTCATGGTAAATTTCTTCAGAAATATGCATGAACACTGTTGATATTGTTTACTGGAGAAATCCACATTATTAATGTTAATCCATCCGTCAGTCCTACCAAAATGTCAAATTGACATTTGCTAAGAAGAAATGGAGAAACAATAGCTGCAACTGTTTGTCAGTTTGGTATTGTGAATACCATTATTTTGTATAACTCTTTTGCATTTTTGAGAACACTTCTGTTTACAGTGAAATAGTAATGCTGGAATTCTTTGGTACTTTTTGGTAGTTTTCTTATTGAACAGACTAACATCCTCATATCTGGTACTAGAAATGTTGCAGAAATTCAAGCCTCTAATCTCAAATTGCCAGAAAAATTTACTGGTAGTGCCTTATTTTGTCATTCTCATATCGCAATGCATTAAGTTGACTCATAAACAGATTTGCATTTGTATAACATCTGTATCCTCACCATATGTGAACTTTTTACTGTGTATGCTGTTGGATGTTCAGCAAAATATTAGCTAATAAAAACTCGCTCCGGATTGTCTAACAGAATGTTAACTTTAACACTGCCATGCAAATGGATTTTATCATAATTGAAAACATATGGCAGAAGATTCTGTCACAACCCCCTTGAATAATCAAGATGTAATGTTTACAGGGATGAGTATTTATAAGTGGCCAGACTTTGTAAGTTATGAAACTAAACTTATTTCTTTTCATGACCTTTCATGTAGATAGATTTAGAAATAGAAAATAAAGATTGGTTTCCCAAATATGACTGCTAAGATTCTCTTTTTTTGAAAAGTGATTTTCATATGGCTTTCTCCCCACTATGGAAATACTTTCTATTTGCTTCAGTTAATGTAGGGGTCAAAATGAGCTGCATATGTGCTGTGCTTCCTATTTAAGCAAAGTTGACTTTCCAAGCTGTTAAATATCTAAAGTTCTGTCTTTGATTTAATGTAAGACACATTATATTGTATTAGTCATTCTCATCTGTCAATGTGTAATGATTATATAAGTTAACTGGAGCCCTGAAAATTCCCCATTGATAGGAGGGAGGCTGGATCTGGCTCCTGATCATCTGACAAAACTTCAGAAACTCCAGAGAAACCAGGAAAATATCTGTATGCTCAATACAGTTATACAGTAGTCAAACTTCATGTTTCTTCAATGAAAAGTTAGTTCAGTTACCAGCATGCAACTGCAAGTCTGAAGAATAAGCAATTGTTCCCTCAAGTCTTCAGTGGATAAGAACACTTGGGAGAGGTCACAGTGTCAAATGATCCTTGCTGAATTAGTTGATTGTACTATGGATAATGTAACAGCTACTTCGATTAAAAAGATAAACATTCATTAACAAACCCAAGGCAAGAAATTAAGACCATAAGACATAGGAGCAGAATTAGGCCATTCGGCCCATCAAATCCACTCTGCCATTTCATGGCTGATCCCGGATCCCATTCAACCCCATACACCTGCCCTCTCACCATATCCTTTGATGCCCTGACCAATCAGGAATCCATCAACTTCCGCTTTGAATATACTGACGGACTTGGCTTCCACCGCAGTCTGTGGCAGAGCATTCCACAGATTTGTGACTCTTTGGCTAAAAAATTCCTCCTCATCTCTGTTGTAAAAGTTCACTCATCAATTTTGAGGCTGTGCCCTTCAGTTCTGGATATCCCTATCAGAGGAAACATCCTCTCCACATCCACCTCATCTAGTCCTTTCAACATTCAGTAGTTTCAATGAGATCCACCCCCCACATTCTTCTAAATTCCAGTGAATACAGGCACAAAGCTGCCAAACACTCCTCATATGTGAACCCAAAGGGGTCCAATATCCTAGCAGGCAGGATTAATAGAGCTGTTAGGGAGAATTTAAACTAATTTGGCAGGGGGATGGGAACTGGAATGATAGGTCTGAGGAACGGGAAAACAGAAATAAATCAAAGATAGCATGCAACAGAGATGATGGAAAGGACAGGCAGAACATGAGGCATAATCACAGCCAGTGGGATGAGTTACATGACAATAGAGGGTGTGGTGTAGTTTAAAAAAAAGAAAGCAATAAAATCTGGACTGAGAGTGTTGTATTTGAATGCACACAGCATAAGAAATAAAATGGACAATCTTGAAATTCAGCTACAGATTGGCAAGTATGACGTCATGGCCATCTCTGAAACTTGGCTAAAGGATGGCTGCCATTGGGAGCTGAATGTCCAAGGACATACAGTGTATCGGAAAGATAGGTTAGCAGGCAGAGGGGGGTGGTGTGGCCCTGTGTATAAGAAATAATATTAAATCATTGGAAACGGATGACATTGGATCGGAAGATGTAGTCTCTATGGGTTAAGAAGTGGCAAGGGTAAAAGGACCCTAATGGCAGCTGAATACAGGCCTCCAAACAGCAGCTGGGATGTGGATTACAAATTACAGCAGGAAATAGAAAAAGTGTGTCAGAAGGGCAATGTCACAATAATTGTTGGGGATTTTAACATGCAAGTGGATTGGGAAAACCACCCAGTACTGGACCTCCAGAGAGAACTTGTAGAATGTCTAAGGGATGGCTTTTTAGAACAGCTTGTTGTTGAGCCCACTTGGGGATCGGCTCTGCTGGATTGGGTGTTGAGCAATGATCCAGAGGTGATAAGAGAGCTTAAGGTTAAGGAACCCTTAGGGAATAGTGATCACAATATGATAGAGTTCACTTTGAAATTTGAGAAGGAGAAATTAAATTTCAATGTGTCAATTTTTCAGTGGAATAAAGGAAACTACAATGGCATGAGAGGGGAACTGGCAGGAAGGACAGCAGAGCAGCAAAGGCTGGAGTTTCTGTGAGAAATGAGGGAAGTGCAAGACACATATTCCAAATAAGAAATTTTCAAATGAAAGAAGGACACTACCGTGGCTGACAAGTGAAGTCAGAGCTAAAGTAAAAGCAAAAGAGAGGGCATACAAGGAAGCCAAAGTGAGTGGGAAGATAGAGGATTGGGAAACTTTTTTAAAACTTGCAGAAGGAAACTATGAATTGTGAAAGGAAGCTGGTGACTAATATCAAAGAAGATACTAAAAGCCTTTTTAAGTATATAAAGGGTAAAAAAGAGTTGAGGATAGATATAGGACCAATAGAAAAAGATGCTGGAGATATTGTAATGAGAGATGCAGAGATTGCAGAGGAACTTAATGTGTATTTTGCATCAGTCTCACAGTGGAAGACATCTGTAGTATACCGGACATTCAAGAGTGTCAGGGAAGTGAAGTATGTGCAGTGAAAATTATGACTGAGAAGGTGCTTAGGAAGCTTAATGGTCTGAGGGTGGATAAATCTCCTGAAACTGATGGAATGCACCCCCAGGTTCTGAAGGAAGTAGCTGGAGAAATTGAGAAGGCATTAACAATGATCTTTCTAGAATCGATAGATTCTGGCATTGTACCGGATGACTGGAAAATTGCAAATGTTACACTGCTATTTAAGAAGGGTGGGAGGCAGCAGAAAGGAAACTATAGACCTGCTAGCCTGACATCAGCGGTTGGGAAGTTGTTGGAATCGATTGTTAGGGATGAGATTACGGAATACCTGGAGGCACATGACAAGATAGGCCAAAGTCAGCATGGTTTCCTGAAAGGAAAATTGTGCCTGAATAACCTACTGCAGGAAGTTACAAGCAGGGTAGACCAAGGAGATGCAGTAGATGTGGTGTACTTGGATTTTCAGAAGGCCTTTGACAAGGTGCCGCACATGAGGCTGCTTAGCAAGATAAGAGACCCTATCGTTTTCACCTCCACCACAGTCGCCAGCAGCCTATTCCACACTCTCACCACTCTCTGCATAAAAAAACTCACCCCTGACATCGCCTCTGTACTTATTTCCAAGCACCTTAAAACTGTGCCCTCTCATGCTAGCCATTTCAGCCCTGGGAAAAAGCCTCTGACTATCCACACGATCAATGCCTCAACAGCTCTAGCAAAACTGCTCCTTATGTTGGTTAAGCTACTAGGCGAGCCTGTGCATTTTGACCATCCTTTTGAATGTCATAAGAAGTGGCACAGCATTGTACCAGCAAATCAGCTTCAATTAATGCACAAAGAATCAGATTTATTATCACTATCTTATGATGTGAAATTAGTGGTTTCGCAGCCGCGGATACAATAGGGTCTTTTAAGAGACTCCTGGATGGGTACATGGAGCTTAGTAAAATAGAGGGCTATGGGTAACCCTAGGTAATTTCTAAGGTAAAGACATGTTCGGCACAGCTTTGTGGGCCGAAGGGCCTGTATTGTGCTGCAGGTTTTCTATGTTTCTAGTACAAAGTTACTATAAATTACAAAAAACATGAAGTACGTAATGTTCATGGATCATTTAGAAATCTGAGGGCAAAGAGGAAGAATCAGTTCTGAACTTTTTGAGTGTGGTTTTTCAATCTCCTCCCGGATGGTAGTAATGAGGGCTGGGTTATTAACTTATGGAAGAATAAGAGAACAGAACGAAAGTTGTAGTGTTGTAGAGACAAAATTGATTCTCTTGATTTCAAAGAAAGATCTGGCTAATCACAATTTAAATGTTACAAGTTTGAATGATGCTTTGTAAAACTTAAAGAATTAGCTTTCTTTCTGCAGGGGCAGATGGAGAAACAACTGATTTTCTTCACTGTGGGTTGATTATTCAAATCCAGGAACTTCTTCAAATTATATTTTAGAGAAATTTCCTTTTAGTCCCTAGTATGAAACAATTTGTAAATGAGTGGAGCATGGAGCTTGATAAGGAATATATAAGAAATCTATACAATGCAGTCTTTTTTTTCTTTCAGGGCTGTTAAATAGAGTCACTAAATTTTTAATTTTATTTGATTTGTCATTTTATTAGTGAATAACTTTAAAATAATAACCAAGAGATAAACATATCAACACAGCAGAGCAGAGCATGAAATATATTCATTCAATACACTTACAAAGAAAATGCATGGAAGACTTATCACATTTACTTCATATCACCTACTTCAAGTATTGTTTGCATAATGCAGTCATTAGAGGCTCAGTTTTAAGTAGTTAATTTCCAGAGTTCTAGTTCGTCAGATTTTTGCCATCAAGTCAAGAGATGGATACACCACAGGTGCCAAAGGTAATAACGACCCACCTTGAAGGAAAATGAGTGCTCTATTACAATGTGCTGTATTTGTTTGAAACAATAGAGGAGTAATTATTCCAATACAAAAAGTTGTAGATTATGCTGAGTCTATTGATTATTTTTCTCGGTATGCCTAATGAAACATAACAGTTCCATTGCAGTCTAGATGATATAATAGGCTTTTTTATGTGAATCTCTACTGGAAAGCAGAGATTCTTTTTAAACGTAATTCCTGGATCTAGCTAACAGTTTTCAGTATGTTAAATTGAGTTATAACCCCATGATATAATTAGAAAAGATTCAAAGTTTACATAACAAATTTTCAGTATGAGGGTGACTGCAAAATTGGTTAATCTCACCTGTGTTCTTAAAATCAGTGTATAATTTTGATCAATTATCTTTCGTGTTTAAGTGTTTTTGTATCAGGAATTGAGATCGTCTCAAGTTTTTGTATTTGCCTTAGAAGATGAAATATGCATATGGATCACTGGCAAGATTGTTATCTTTGCATGCAGTAGAACACCAATCAAGTTCAATAGACTATATTATTGTGTACCTAAATATTGGATAGCAAAGATATCAACATATTCTTCATGATCCTCAGTCATCTAAGAGAAACCCTGATGCATCTTGCAGCTTAGCACCACAAGTAACTCCATTTAAACAACTATTTATCTTTAAAGCAACATTAACATGCAACATAACTAGCCCTTATTGTAAAATACTTCACATTAATGTTCACTAGGGCATAGTTTCTCAAAAATGTTGGAAGAGAAAAGATATTTACGAAGACCAGCAAAATCTTAGTAAGTTGTCTGTAGGAGCCAAGGGTTACTGGTGGTGGTTAGATTAAAATCTAAACGGTAGAGACCAGAATTAGCACACATAATCAATGCTTGTCATCATCTTCTACACCTCTACCAGGCTACCTTTCACCCTCTATCGCTCCAAGGACAAGTTCACTCCACCTATTCTCATAAGGCAAGCTCTCTAATCCAGGCAACATCTTTATAAATCTCCTCTGCACTCTCTCTATAGTATCCACAAATGTGCTTATCTAAAAGCATTTTAAATACCTCTCTTATTTGCCTTCATTACCACCCCAGCATTGCATTCCAGGTACCTCCCATTGTGTAAAAAAAAAACCTTGTTCTGCACACCCCCTTTGAACATGCCTGCTCCAACCTTAAATGTATGCCTCTAGTATTAGATCTTGGAAAGAGATACTGGCTGGCTAACTTTGTAACAGATATTTTTATAATTCTTTTTATTGTGTCTCCCCTCAGTCTGCTACTCCAGAGAAAAAAAAATCTAAATTTATCCCATCTCTACTTGTAGCACATGCACTCTAATCCTGGTAAACCTCTTCTGTCCTTTCCAAAGCTTCCACATCAGTCCTCTAATGGGCTGACCAAAACTGAATACAATATTCCAGATGTGGCCTAACCAGAGTTTCACCAAGTGCTGCATAACTTCCTGACTCTTGAATTCAAAGATTCAGAATACTTACAACAACAATGGAGGCCATGAGTAGAAAACTGGAGCCTATTCAGGAATGGTTTGGAATGAGTATAGAGGTAATAGAGGGATGGGTGATAGTTTTAACAGGTGGTGAGATGAGGCAGTCGTATAGATAGAAAACAGCTTGGCAGTGGGGTGGTAGTCTAATAGAACACTCAGGCTGCCAAGAATCTGATTCAGCATAAGCCAGGGAGTGATAGAAAGAATCACATAAATGATGATAATGCACAGGGTCATTTGGAGCATCATGTCTATGCATGTTCTCTACCACAGCAATTCTGTTGCTCCATCCCCTGGCCCTTTCTGCAGCCTTGCAAATTTTACCCCTCCAATCCCCTCTTGAAGGCCATAATTGAACCTGCCCTCTCCACATATGCAGGCAATTGTTACATACCTCATGGATATCTTGTGACTGTCCTATGAGGATGATGTAATGGTCTTGCGGTGGTCACATGATGTAATTTTCCCGCCGATGTGAGGTCACGTGATGACATGTTCACCACGGATATAAAAGGAGACCCTTGGGGTGACGCAGTTAGTTTTCCAGTTAGAACGTCAGCCAGAGACTCCGCTCTGCTGCATATTTGCCTTATGATGCAGTTTTGATTTAAAATGGAGTGTTACGTTCTATTGTAAGGTACAAAAGTGCTGGACCGGCAGTTTAACCAATTTCTGCCAGGTTTGTTGGTGTATCTTTTCAGTAACATTAGAGAGTGAAAACAGGAACCTGAAGGAGTCGTTCGACGGTTTTGGAGAGAATCGACCATTATTGAATTCGTTCAAGAAAGAGTGATCTGCATGAGATAGCCTCTGCTAAAAGTTGCAGAAAAGGCTGTGCAGGATCTAGTATCCAGAGGGAAAGGTCAGTGCCTATAAACCATTTTATTTCCAGCGTCGTGAATTCTGCAGACAAGGCATGATCCGGCTGGGATTGACGTGACATCGTGTCTTCGAGGAATTCTTTACTTCAGGAAAGTCTCTCCTAATCGACTGTATAAATCTCTTGGACTTTCCAATTTACCATTCTAAGAACTGTGTTTGAATTTACCGCTTTAAAAACTGTTTTTGCATTTATCGCTTTAAGAACTAGTACTGAGTGGCGGTTTGTTAAATGGCTGCATAGCAGTTTACTTCTGGTTAAGATTTTTAGTTTGTTTTTTTTTATATATTGAGCAGTGTTTAATAAATGTTGAATTGTTTTTATAAAACCTGACTCAATTCTATTCTATATTCATTGTTGCCGGTCATGTGACACAATATACTCCTGATTCCAATCACAGATACTTTTAAAAATGTTTTGCTCATTTCACTCTTAATTCCCTACCCCTTTATACTTTGTTCTCCAGTCCTCTGCCATAGATAACGGCCTCCCACTATCTCTTCTGTCCTCGTTTTACATGCTTCTATGATGTCTCCCCTCAGCCTTTTAATCTGTCCCTGTAACTAATATCTCATCCCAGGAAGCATTCCATTTTTTTTTCTGGACCCTTTAATTTACATTCTTCTATAATGTGGCAACAATGCTTAAGTTGAGGCTAGGCCAGCATTTGATAAAGATTGAGCATAATTGTGTTATTTTTATACTCCATGCCTCTAATCAATAACGCCCAGAATTTTGTATTCTTTGTTAACTATTTCATTTACACTTCCAATGATTTGCACAAACATATCTCCAGTCCCTCTGTTCCTGCACCTCCTTGAAACAGTATCCTTTATACCATATTATCTCTCCCCATTCTTCCTATTCAAATATATTACTTAACATTTCTCTGTGTTAAAAATTATCTGTCATACATCTTCCCATTCCAGTCAATTTATAAATTGCTGTCAACACACACAAAAATTGCTGGTGAACGCAGGGTTTCAAATCTCTTACTATCTATTCTTTCAATTAGTCCTGACGAAGGGTCTCAGCCCAAAACGTTGACTGTACCTCTTCCTATAGATGCTGCCTGGCCTGCTGTGTTCATCAGCAATTTTTATGTGTGTTGCTTGAAATTCCAGGATCTGCAGATCTCCTCATGTTTGCGTTCATAAATTGCTTTAATTTCTTTGCTGTTCACATTAACGCCAGGTTTGTGTTATCTGCAAATTTAGAAATTATGGCTTACACCCCTGATGTCTTGGTCAATAGTTTAGATCTTAGAGAATGACCAATACCCGAGAAATACCATTGTTCACCTTCTTTCAGTCACAGCTCTCAAATCAAAATATTCATCTTAACTTTGTTGCCTGCTACCATGCTCCCGCTGTCCCTTTTATACCATCTAATTCAACTTTACCGATAGTCTTGTTATGTGGTACCTAAAAGCTTTTTATGCCGGCTGGTGGTGTGGTGGCATCAACATTAGACTTGGAACCGAAAGGTCCCAGGTTCAAATCCGGCCAGCTCCTTGCACACTTTCTATCCGTGCTGGATAGCTTCAACCTAGCAACTCAGCCTCGTAAAAACAGACAAATAGAAGGGAAACGGCAAAAAAAGCCGCCTGATGCGCCACAAGATGCGAAAAGGAACAACAACAAAAGCTTTCTGTAAGTTCGTGTACACAACATCAACTACTACCTCATCAAAATGCATTCATTAAATATGATTTACTTTAAAGAATAAGCTAAACCAGTAAGGGAATAACATCTGCTATTGTCTATTCCTCTTGTACCATTCCCTAATGGCCAGTAACAAGTGACAACCTGGACCACATCAGGGACAGCTAGACTCTAGCATGCTGATGCTTGATGTTTGTGCAGGCAGTGTCTATGCACAGCTTGATGTAGATATTGGGAGGGAGCCATGTCTACATCAAGCCTCTTCCCTCTGAAGATCCGTGCATAATATCTCTAGAAGGAGGGGAAGATGGCATGGACGACTGCTGCAGCTCAGCGGTGGGCATCAGCCATACACACACACACAAAAACACACCTTGCAGTTGATGATCGGTTTCCTTCCTGCGATTAAGAGGTAACGTCCTTCCCCACAATCCAAGTTTCTGTTTCAGCTTAGCTGTGTGCTTCACCCAGTTCTTGGTCCATGTCCCAACTCCTTTAAGCTGGATTCCCAGCACGTTCAGGTAATTGGGCTGGACCATGAAAGAGCTGGATGCTGCCATAGAATCAGGGTTCGTTTTTCCTTCAATTCACTCTGGCCCCAGGGAATAGCACAAACTCAGTACAGCTCTGGGTGGACAATAGATTCAAACAGTGGACAGAGATGTCCATCTGATTAGACTGTTGTTGCTGCCCGGAATCATCATCCCTCTTAAACTCACATTCTTCCCAATGGACTGTGCCATGCACAAGACGAGAGAGAGAGAGAGAGAGCACCTTAGTCCAACTCTTAAGTCTGACCAGGAAGCTTTTAGTTTCCTATTGTTGAGCTTCCTCTTCTGTGTATGTGTAGACCAGATGGAGAGCACATCAGGCTAAAATGCCCAGTTTACACCCCCACTGTCACACAAGCAGTCGTGCCCCTGAGTATTACGTGGCATCAAAGATCAGAGCAGGTTAGATTCAAGTGATTTGCCAGCTCCAGAACAGAACTGATTCAATTGGTAGAGACACATTAAGCAGTAAGATGGGCCACCAATTATTGATCTCTTGCTAGTCTTGAAATGTGGTTAAGTAATAACACCATTTTTTCATGGATTCTGATCTCTACCCCTTCAAGCAGTTTCTGTCAAAACTTGTAGAAGAGGCTGCAGGTAACCTAATGGCCTGAACGGTTAGATGGAAACAACTTACCTTCAACCAGATAGCAGCAGAAGTATGATAATAATTGGATAAGTGCTGTAAGGGATTTTTTTTTTTTACCATGCAGGGGACGGTGAAGGGGAGTTTAAACTTGATAGCTCCAGCAAAAGAACGTCATTAGCAAAGTATATCTGCTCCTTCATCCTATGACACGCATATCAATTTCACCCGGTATAAACAGCTCCCTAGTTGATGCCTTGACAGAGAACGAGCAGAAGTCCAATGTCACCTGTTGGCAGATTCAAACATAGATTTACTGGCATTTTACTGCCAACGAAGACCTGAGAGTTGGGTAAGACCATAAGACATAGGAGCAGAATTAGGCCATTTGGCCCATCGAGACTGTGCTACCATTCATGGCTGATCCTTTCTTCCCCTTCCCAGCCTTGTCCCCGTAACCTGTGATGCCATGTCCAATCAAGAATCTTATAATCTCTCCCTTAAATACACCCAATGACCTGGTCTCCACAGTTTCCTGTAGTAACAAATTCCATAAATTTACCCCCTTTTAGCTAAAGAAATTTCTCTGCATCTGTTTAAAATGGACACCCCTCTATCCTGAGGCTGGGCCCTCTTGTCCTAAACACTCCCACCATGGGAAATATCCTTTCCACAACTACTCCATTTAGACCTTTCAACACTCCCGGCCTTCTCCCCATAACCTTTAACGCTGTGGCGAATCAAGAACCTATCAATCTCTGCCTTAGGTACACCCAATGCCCTGACCTCCACAGCTTCCTGTGGTAACAAATTCCACAAATTTACCACCTTTTAGCTAAAGACATTTCTCTGCATCTGTTTAAAATTGACGCCTCTCTAGGACAAGAGGGCACAGCCTCAGGTAGGCTCCCCCACCATGGGAAACATCCTTTCCACATCTACTCTGTCTAGGGCTTTTAACATTTGAAATGTTTCATTGAAATCCCCCCCTCGTCCTAAATTCCAGTGAGCACAGGCCCAGAGCTATCAAATATTCCCCATATGACAACCCTTTCATTCCCGGAATCATCCTTGTGAATCTCCTCTGGACCCCCTCCAATGCTAGCACATCTTTTCTTAGATGAGGAGACCAAAACTGTTCACAATACTCAAAGTGAGGTCACACCAGTACCTTATAAATCCTCAGCATCACATCCCTGCTCTCGTATTCTAGACCTCTCGAAATGAATGCTAACATGGCATTTGCCTTCCTCACCAGCAACTTAACCTGCAAGTTAAGCTTTAGGGTGTTCTGCACAAGAACCTTTGCATCTCAGATTTTTTGGATCTTCTCCCCTTTTAGAAAATAGTCCGCACATTTATTTCTACTACCGAGGTGCATGACTATGCATTTTCCAACATTGTATTTCATTTTCCACTCTCTTGCCCATCTTCCTAATCTGTCTAAGTCCTTCTGCATCCTACCCGTTCCCTCAACACTACCTGCCCCTCCACCAAGCTTCGTATCATCTGTAAACTTGCCAACAAAGCCATCTATTCCATCATCTAAATCATTAATACACAGTATAAAAAGGAGTGATCCCAACACCAACCCCTGCGGAACACTACTAGTCACTGGCAGCCAACCAGAAAAGGATCCTTTTATTCCCACTTGCTGCCTCGCACCAATCAGCCGATGCTCTAACCATGCCAGTAACTTTCCTGTAATACCATGGGCTCTTAAATGGGTTAGCAGCCTCATGTGTGGCACCTTGTCAAAGGCCTTCTGAAAGTCCAGATATACAACATCCACGACAACCCCTTCACCTCATCTATCCTACTTGTCATCTCAAAGAATTCCAACAGGTTCATCAGGCAAGATTTTCCCTTAAGGAAACCATGCTGACTTTGTCCTATCTTGCCCTGTGTCACCAAGTACCTCATTCTTAACAATTGACTCCAATATCTTCCCAACTAGTGAAGTCAGGCTAATTGGTCTATAATTTCCTTTCTGTTGCCTTCCTCCTTTCTTAAAGAGTGGAGTGACATTTGCTGCCTGGTAAGTAGTAACTTCACATTGGCCTTCAGGAGTCAGATTTATCATAAAGTACTAAATGTATAGATCCTGTTGGTTGGCGAGATATTAAATTAAAGGTCCAGATTGGGGGGTGGGGGGGGGAACAAAGTAATTTAAATTTAATTAAGTAGAGAAAAAAACTTCCATAAATTAATAATTAGAGGCTCTACTCAAAAGGAAATTAGATATCTGCTTCAGAATCAGAATATTTAAGCAGGAGTTGATGGGTATTAATGTCAAAGGTTATGGGGAGAAGGCAGAAAATGGGGTTGAGAGGGAAAATGAAACAGCCATGATTAAACAGTGGAAAAAGCACGATAGACTGAATGGCCTAATTCACCTTTTTTGTCTTATGTTCTAATACACAAAGACTCTGAAACAGATGGTGGTAATTTTGTAAAATATAGTAATTTTGTTTTTCCAAAACAACAAATTACTGGTCATATAAGTTGTCGCCGTCGTCGTGGCTATCCCTCGAGGTCAAGGATGATGGCCTTCGTTCTGTTGATCTATTTATGGGCTCTCAAGTGGCTTATGAGTCCAATCCTGGCTTTGAAAGTTCTTCTGCATTCAGGACAGGTAGTTCCAGATGGCTGATCGGGCTTTGGTTGTTGCTGCCTCTCTTTCCATTTTCTTCTCTTTTCTTCTAATTCTGCACATCTGTTGGCTTCGGAAGTTGTTGTTCCTTCTCGGATGATGGCTTGCCAGAGTTTCCTGTCCTTGGCATTGGATTCCCAATTGTTGATGTCAATGCTACATTCCTTCATGTTGGCTTTTAAGACGTCTTTGGATCTCTTCTGTTGTCTGTGCCTTTTACATTTGCCTTCTTTAAGCTGGGAGCAGAAGATTTGTTCCGGCAGACGTTTGTCTTTCATCCAAACAACATGACCGCTCCATCTTAGTTGGTTCTTGATGACGTAGGCTTTAATGCTTGTTGTTTTTGCTTCATTTAGTATGCTGACGTTGGTTCTTCTACCTTCCCTGCTGATATTTAAGATGTTTCAAAGACAGCGTTGATTAAACTTTTCGAGAGCCTTCAGATGTCATCGGTATGTTGTCCAGGTTTCTGATGCATACAGGAGCGTTGGGATTACCACTGCTTTGTACACTAACATTTTGGTGTCTGTTCGGATGTCATGATCATGAAAGACTCTTGTTCAGAGACGTCCAAAAGCTGTTCCAATGCATTTAAGACGATGTTGGATCTCGTCATGAAGGTTGACATTGGAGAAGAGGTGACTTCCAAGATACGGAAAGTGGTCCACATTTTCCAGGGTTATATCGCCAAGTTGAATTGATGGTTCCATCCGATTTGCCTCAGTTGGTGATGGTTGGTAGATGATCTGAGTCTTCTTGGAATTGATGGTAAGTCCAAGTTTCGTGTATGCATGGTTGAAGGCAGTCAGAATCTGTTGTAGGTGGTTTTCTGAAAGAGCTGCAACATTGTTGTCATCTGCATATTGGAACTTGATGAGGGAACTCGTGGATGTCTTCGTTTTGGATCTGAGATGGGCAAGATTGAAAAGTCTGCCATCTGTTCTGTAAACAATTTTGATTCCTGGGGGTAGGTCGTCCTTGATAATGTGGATGATTGTCGCAATGAAGGTGGTGAACAAAGTTGGGGCAATCACGCATCCCTGCTTTACTCCTGATCTAACTTGAAAAGACTCACAGTTACTGTTGCTGACCATGACTGTGGCAAGCATGCCATCGTGGAGGAGTCTCAGGACTGGAATGTACTTTTCAGGGCATCCTTAGGAGGAGAGGACATCCCATAGGAGTTCCCCTGATACTGAGTCAAAGGCTTTGGTGAGGTCGATGCATGCCATGTACAAAGGTTGAAGCTGTTGACGACATTTTTCTTGTAGTTGTCGCATTGTGAAGATCATGTCGATTGCTCCACATGGTCTAAAACCGGCTTGTGTCTCCGGAAGGATCTTTATAAAGTGGTTATAATGAAACTGATTTTGATCCCCACATTAAAGTCGAAAAAGAAAACGACAAATAGAATTTCTGCATATGAGGCAGTAGTGGTTAGAGAAAGATCGTTCCTTGTCACTGGTCAAGTTTTTCGTCCTTGTATTAATTTTAATCTTAATGAACACCATGTTTAAAAGCATTGAGGTTCAGCTGCCCAAAATTAACGAAATTTACAGCTGCTACCTCTCGAGCCAATGAGGACTTCTTCTTCTTCTATTTCCGGCTGTTTAGATGCATCTTGGCATATTACAGCCCTCTGCAGGATGTATAATTAATTACAGAACTTCAAGGAACTCAAATTCTCGAATACAACCTAGTCTCACGTATAAACTGAATGATAGACTCTTCAATCAGATGTTGATTCTCTTGATGGCCAAACAAAGATTGAATAGAAAACCAAAATAAATTTAAGCCAGATAGCCTCTTGAACAGCATGCTTCTTTCAATTTTGTATCGATTACAGCTCAGCAAAACATGCTGGACTGTCTCTGGACTACCACAGTCACATAATCTAGTAGGATGTTTTCCTACTATCTTTAAGTAATAGTTTAGCCCACAATGCCCCAACCTAAGTCTTGTAAATTTCACCATATCTCTATGACTTAAAAGGTAACTGTCTGAGACCTTTTTAACTAGTGGGTGACTAGAAAAATAATGCCTGCCCCTCAATTCATTTTTCTAATCCTCCTGCCACTTCTTCTCTATACCTTTTTTAATCCTACTTCTCAATTCTGCTCTGCCTAGAGGAACTCTAATTTCTACTTGCCTGCTCTGTAAAGAAGACTTTGCAATGCCATCCACAATTTCATTTCCCTCCACCCCAGCATCCCCAGGTATCCATGAAAATCTAACTGCACAACCCATCTTCCCTACTCTAAACAACACTAAGAGAATCTCAATAACTATGTCAGGACGAGCTTTTGATTTACTCCCTTTTATAGACTCTAAGGCCACAGCAGAATCCGAACAGATGATAACCCTACGTGGTCGAGAGTCTCCTATCCATCATAAGGCCCAGAGGATTGCTAATAATTCTGTTGCAAAGACAGAAACACCATCTGAAACCCGGTGACCAATCTTAACTCCAAGTTGAGACACACACATCCCAAATCCTGCCCTACTGCTCTCTGGGTCCACTGAGCCATCAGTAAAAATCTTCAGATAAGATCCCCATTTATTATTTAAATATTCATTTGTGATCAGCGCTGATGAAATTGCACTGCTTCCTTTAAGCTGAAAAAGGAGGAATAGGTCTACTTCTGGTTCTGGAAAGAGCCAAAAAGGGATGGGTGGCAGGCAAATTTGGCCAACTATGTCTTCCTCAGTCAGTTTCAATTTCACAGCCCAGTTATTGACCAAATCTAAAAACGGGTATCTTTTAATTTTACTTTGGCACTCCGACTTCCCCTGCAAAAGACACTTTGATGGACAGCTGTGATTGAATCCATTTAGTTTTACCCAATACTGCAGGCCCAACTGAACTCGTCTTAAATGCAGAGGCACTTCCCCCATCTCCACACATAATGCCAGGACTGATGTTGCTCTAAAAACTCCACAACAGAGTCTAAGTGCTTTGGACTGCACAGTGTCTAGTTTTCCAACCACTGCCGTAGCAGCTGAACCATAAACAATACAACCATAATCTATAACTGATCTAATCATAGCTAGATATATTAAGTACATAGTTTCCCACCCCCCCGTCGCATCCAGCAATACTCCTCATAATATTTAAAACTTTCTCACACTTTCCAATTGTTTTATCTATATGAACCCTCCAAGTAAGTCTTTCATCAAACCAGACACCTAAAAACTTGAATACTTTGACTCTTTCTAGTGGAGAATCATATAGACACAATTCACAATCAGGAATCTTTCTTCTAAAGCCAAAAGTCATGTATTTGGACTTAGAAGCAGAAATCCTGAAACCCCATTTATTAGCTCAGTTTTCAACTGATCTTAAAGCCTTTTGTACCTGCCTTAATATATACCTGATGTTTCTTCCTCTTTTCCAGATTGCACCATTGTCCGCAAACAATGATTTGTCAAATCCTGTCCCTACCTGATCAATGATAACATTTATCATGACATGAAAGAGAAGTGGACTAATGACACTTCCTTGAGGGGTACCATTACCTATTTTAACTGATTTGGAGCTTGTTCCACCTATTCTTACTTGAATTGTCCTCTCCTTAAGGAAATCTTTGATCCAATTAAACATTCTACCTCTAATTCCCGCATCATCGAGTTTAATTAATAAGCCATCCTTCCATAGTGAGTCATATGCTCCTTCAATATCTAGAAATACACTTACCATTACTTCTCTATTTTGAAATGCTTTTTTAATATCATGATCTAAAAGGGTAATAGATTCCATTGTTGATCTTCCAGTTCTAAAACCATATTGATAGGCAGCAAAATGTCCCTTATTTTCCAAAAAATAAACAAGTCTGTTGGTGACCATTCATTCCATAGTTTTACAAAGCACTGACGTTAAAGCTATAGGCCGATACGAACTAGGCCTAGACGCATCCTTACCTGGCTTTAAAACTGGAACTACCACCGTATGCTTCCATTCTACTGGTAATTTTCCTTCTTTCCACACTGAATTAAACAATGCTAGAATTTCTATTAATACAGAGTCATCTAAATGCTTAAGCAATTCATAACACAGTCCGTCCCTACCAGAAGAAGTGTTTAAACCTGATTGGACAGCTTCCTGCAATTCCTGAAGGGAGAAAAACAAATTTATTGAGCTATTATCATCCAAACTCCTGTCCAATTTCCAACTTTCCTTTAACATAATTTCCTTTCTCAAATCACCTAACTCTCCAGAACTGTGTAACGCTTGGAACACCTCTACAAACATATCAGCCTTTTCCTTATTGGCTACCGCTTCAATATCTCCATCCAGCAAAGCAGGGATAGATGGTTTCCTATATATCCCTGACGTTCTGTGAATGATCATCCATAGCTGCTCTATAGGTGTCTCAGGGCCCAGGGTTCCACAAAATCTTCTCCAACTATCCCTCTTTGCATTTTTAATTACTCTCCTTGCTACTGCTCTTTCCTTTTTATACTCCATAACATTATCTAACACTGGGTACTTTCTTAATTTCCTGTAAGCTCTATTTCTGTTTCTTACTGCTATATCACAATTTTTATTCCACCACGGAACTAATGCTTGAGCCTTAAATACATTCTGTAGCGGAATAGTCAACTGAGCAACTTTATGAATTATAGAACAGAGGGATTCATTCCAAAAATCTATGGAGCCCTCGCTATTAATCTCTTCTATTATATCCACAGCCTTCTCCTGGTACTCATCCCAATGGGCCAAAGAAAAATTATACCTAGCAGACCTCTCCTCAACTTCTACTATCAAATTTCTACCAAATCGACATAATATAGGATAGTGATCACTTCCTAGTATGTATGTGTCCATAACATCCCATTCCCCAACCCTAGCTAAGTTTGAGGAAGTGATAGATAAGTCTAAGTGACTACAAGTATCCTTCACAATATTAAATCTTGTAGGCCTTCCGTCATTTAGCAGTACCATGTTGTATTTATCTAGAAACTCCTCTATTACCACTCCATTACTATCTTTACTTTCACTACCCCATATAGGATTATGGGCATTGAAATCTCCAACCCAGATCACTGGGGATCTTACCTTATTCATAATTTCATCCAAATCTGATAACATCATATTACCTGGATTATAAAAGTTGATCAAAGTTTTTTGACCACAAGAGCTCCAAACCTCCACAGCCACAATTTCAACGTTAGATTTAATATCAAGTCTTCCAAACTGGAGTCCTGTTTTTATGAAGGTTGCACACCCTCCACCAGATTTACCTGTTCTGGCAGCTCTCAAACTATCATATCCAGGGATCACAAAATCTAAATGAGGCTTTAACTACGTCTCCTGTATACAGATCAAATCAGGCTTGTCTTTAAAAGTTCCAACAAACTTTTTAATTCTTGACCATTTGCAGATAACTTCTTGCAATCCATTGTAATATCAAAAACATTGAAATACTTATTGGGCTCTTCATCCACATAAAGCTCCTCGTACTCTCTGATCCTGACAACTAGGAAGTATTCAGTGATTGTCTGTCATATGCTCATGTAATTTTTCTGGTGAAATCTGTTTTATATCAAGGAATCTCTCTGCAGCTCCAACAACTACTTTTATCATAAACGTCCTCTTGGCTGTAGTCTTAGCCCCGACTAGTACATCAAAAACAAACACCAAAAAAGACTCTTCAGTCATCAACAACATGCCTGAAGGAACCATAGTTGGAGAACTTGGAATGAACTGACTCCCCATCATTCCAATCTTTTCTTTACTTATCCTTTGCTCTCTGTCAACTTTCTTTACTGCTTCAGCATATGATAGTTTTTGTTGGATACTAACATCCTGAATCTGCTTTGCCTGACTAAAATACTCACATCCTCTGAACGCCACTATATGGTCCCCTCCACAGTTACTGCATTTAGGCACCGCTGCCTTACATGCTTTAATATCATGATCCTCTCCTCATTTCATACATCTTCTTTTACCTCGACATGAACCAGCAACATGTCCAAATCTCTGGCAATTATAACAGCGTAAGGGAGGCCTAATATATTCTCTAACTTGATAAGACATGCACCCAAGATAGACTCTAGTTGGAAGAACATCACCTGCAAAAACCAGAAGAACAGGGGAATCCCAATTACCACCTTCTCTTGATTTTAATCGTTTGGCTTCAATCACTCGACCACCTTTAATATTGTCCAAAATTTCCTTTTCAGTCATGCCAGACCAGATACCATACACTACCTCCTTAACTCCCTTCCCTTCTTTCAGAGTAATACACTCCACTTTCACAACCAATTTTCCCGCCATTTTAGCACTGTTATATTGGTCAATATGTTTGCAACAAACTTTCAGCAATCCATTAGACGAAATCTTGGCCTGGAATCCTTTAAAAAAATGCAAACAATAGGAATTCTGCAGATGCTGGAAATTCAAGCAACACACATCAAAGTTGTTGGTGAACGCAGCAGGCCAGGCAGCATCTCTAGGAAGAGGTACAGTCGACGTTTCAGGCCCAGACCCTTCGTCAGGACTTACGAATCAAGTGAATCAATTCGTCAAGTCCTGACGAAGGGTCTCAGCCTGAAACGTCGACTGTAGCTCTTCCTAGAGATGCTGCCTGGCCTGCTGCATTCACCAGCAACTTTGATGTGTGTTCCTGGAATCCTTTACCTATTTGGTTCTGTAATGCTGCTGCCACTTTCAAAGGATTAAGGGCTCTAAATCCTCCTTCTCCTTCCTTCTGACCTTTAATTTTATACAGAACTATAAATTCCTCCAATTCACCCATTTTCCTCAATTTGTTGTCCCCCATTACTTCAGGTCTTTCATTTGATGCACCCCTTTTTTGGCTACCCTTACTTCTGGAGTATTCCACAGTCTCTAGCCCCCCCCCCCCCCTTTTGCAGCCATAGGCTACAAACTAACCCTTTCCAAACTACTAGGCTCCTCCACACCAAAGTCCCCACCCACTCACTCAACCAATCAACCAGCCCAACTCCCTGCAGTCACAGCCACCGTCTCACTGCTTTCAGCCGCCTTAGTGGTCAAAACATACAGACCATCACCGCACGAGAGGATGCAACTTTAAATCTACTATTTACATGGTTAACACACTAAATTGTGGCAGATTTTTAATTTCACATTGCAGTATATTTGTTACATTTCTTTCAGAAGTTACTAATACATAGCATTTTTTTAAAAAGCTACTTGGCTCCCATTTTAAAATCTTAAGCGCTGTTGCCTTGCATTCAAATTGGACAGTTTATGTATAAACCCAAGACATGTATTGGCTACAGCATGGAGTAGGACTTCCGGCCGTTTAGGCCCTGCCCCCTATCAATCCCCCGATTTAATCCGAGCCTAATCACGGGACAGTTTACAACAATCAATTAAGCGACTTTGGAACGTGAGAGGACCCCCACATGGTCACGGGGAGGACCTTACAGACAGCGACGGGAATTGGACCTGAGTCGCTGGTACCGTAAAGCGTTGTGCTAGCCACTACGCTACCATGCCAGTTTGTACTGAAAAATGAAAATAGCCGAATAGTAACATATTTTTGTGCTCTAGACAGAGTGAAATCTTAACTGATACCAGAGAAGTTGATAGGGTCTTTTAAGAGACTCCTGGATGGGTACAAGGAGTTCAGTAAAATAGAGGGCTATGGGTAACCCTAGGTAATTCCTGAGGTAAGGACGTGTTCAGCAGAGCTTTGTGGGCCGAAAGGCCTGTATTGCGCTGTAGGTTTTCTATGACTCTAAGTCAGCTTCCAGATAAATTTTACTCGAGGTGGCCTCCCAGCCCCAGCCTTTGGGTGCTCTTAGGATAGACAATTGTAAATAGTTCTTTATTTTTAATAATTTTTTTTTGCTCGACGAACATAGTCAAACGAATGTGTCAACCTCTAACTTCCTCTTGGCAATAACCAAACGATGTGGTAATCATTATCCAAGCAATTAAATTGGGCGGCTTCCCTCAATACCACTCCGGACCTTTTAAAATCAGTGAAGGACTCCAATAGAGACTGTTGTCGTTCACTGCTGTGGGCCGGGAAGACAATCGACGAGGAATAAAAATACAGAACTGCTCCCTGTTTACTTTTATTACTATAGGGTTTTATATGATACAAGGCTATTAGCCGCAAGCCGTTATACCCACAAAAGTAATTAGACGTTAAGAAGAAAATCTAAATAACAATTAGCTAATCGCTTTAATATGCACTCATCAGTCACTCTTCTTCAAAAGTTGACGGCCTTGACGGAGCGTAAAGTATGATAGACCGTTCTGCTATGCTGACCTGATCTTCTGCTTGGACAGATCTACCTGCGCATGGAGCATATCGCTCCAAACCCTTTCCATCTATGTATCTATCCAAATTTCTCGACTGAACCAGTATCTACACCTGCCGTTGGCAGCTCTTTCCACACTCGCACCACCCCTCAAATTCTCCTTAAATAGTTCACCCTACACCCTCAGCCTTTGGCCTCCAGTTCTGGTCTCGCCCGACCTGAGTGGGCAAAGCCCGTGTGTATTCGCTCTATCTCCACACGCCTCATGATAATTCTGTACACCTCTGAGATCTCCCCTCATTCTCCCGCGCTCCAGAAAATAAAGACACACAGGTCTTTCCTAATCCTGCGAGTCAAGCCAGTTTTGAAAAAAAATATTATTCGGCGTAATGTTAAAGATTTTGGGAACTTTTTTTTTTCAGGATTGCATTCTGCACGGGGCCGATATTGAACATCAAATTTCTCTGCAGCCATTCTGCAGAGAATCTTAACTAATCCGGTGGCAATAATCTGAATTAGTTTGAGAGATGAATATGAAAACAGAAGCTTCCATTTTAAAGTTGGTACCTCTAACACCGTCAGACTGGGTTTGGAGGCTTGACTGGCAGTTCAGAGCAACACTGCGCTAGAGATGTTCCCTTCGCGATAATTACCGCCAATTACATTAGTCCGAGAGGGAAATCGTGCAGGAGAGTAATTCTCACACACATATTCAGCAACAAAGCCCATTTTCGTTTGAAATGACACACGTTCCCTAATACTTCTCTGGTTACCAGACGAATCAGCAATCATAAACTGATCAGTGGCCGGTGCCGAAGTCCCACGCAATTGTACAGATAGATACATGGTGCCAATTAACACTAAAAAAGAGCAGCTGACGCGACAACCCAGCGTATTGTGACCTCTCACTCGTAACGGAGCACTAAGATATGTCACATTATCGATATTAGATGGATTAAGTTTGATATCGTCAATTAAACAATTATTACAAACTGGAAGTGCATTAAATATGAATGTGGCTCGGTTCTATTTTCACGCCCCAATCTGAATTTTAGAAGGTACGGATGATGGCCTCGGGGACCAGAGCGGAACAAGTCCACAGTTTGGATGATGCGGCCTCGGAGCAAACCGTCCTCTCCCAAGAGGCAAAGGATGAAAAAATACAACTGTTTATGAAGTATTTCGATGCAAAAGGTATGTTTGGTTCGTCTCCATTTTCCCCCTTTTTCCGTCCGTTTTATTTGCACTTGGTATCTCTAATTTCGGAGTGGCAACCTTGGTATTGGGAGCTGCTAATGTATCTACTGACGTGTTATACCCAGGCATCTCACCAAAGAGTGAGAGCTTGCTTTCTCACTAACTGCACGATTATTTTTAAGCAGGGGCTACTGGCGGCTTTCTGCCCCTGTCTGGTTGCTCCTTTATTCCCTAATGGAACGGCTGTAATTAAACGCATTCGATTATAAGTAATAATGAACCGGGGTAATAGGTTATGGAGGAAGGAGGCGAACGTGGCATAGAGAACTGTAGCCATTCCCGATTATTTGTCTCGATTGACAAGCGAATAAACCCGGAGTTGCATCTGAAATCCACGTATGAATTTTCAATAACGAAAGTGACATTTTCAAAACATGCAAGACTGAGTTCCATTTATTTTGCCCACTGGAATTTAAACCTCCCAGACTGGGATCCTCCTGTTTTGTATGTATTTGATTACTGAAATTGATTTCCCTCAGAACAACATAGAAATGAGGAGTAGGGCAAACCTGCTCTGACATTTAATTCTGGGCCCTGTTCTTCCTCCTCACATTTTTTGATTTTGCAAGAAGTTAGTGCAATATTGAACTTCAACATATTTAGTGATTTTTTTTTCCTCAACTGCTTCCTGTGGTATAAAATTGCACAGGTTCTCCACTCTGGAGTGAAAAATGCCAGTCCCTCCCATGTCTGTACTCTAAAGCTCAGCCCATTCTGAGCCTCGGCTTCCCAGACATCCACAGCATCTTTGTTGCAGCTTGCTGTAGAGTTTTATCACGATTGTAACATTCAGTGATGTTTTATTTCACTCTTCTAAAGCCCAGTGACTATAATCACAATCCTATCATCTGTCCTGCTGTGTGGAGGAGTTGGTCTGGTACACACTGGACTTCTTTCATTGCAAGAACATATTCTCTCTGATAAGGGATGCAAAATGACACACAATACACGAGGTGTGGTTTCACAAAATCTCATCACAACTGCAGAAAGGTAGTAGGGATAGCCCGGGTAATTATAGACCAGTGAGCCTTACGTCTGTGGTGGGAAAGCTGTTGGAAAAGATTCTTGGAGATAGGATCTATAGGCATTTAGAGAATCATGGTCTGATCGGACAGTCAGCATGACTTTGTGAAGGGCAGATCGTATCGAACAAGCCTGATAGAGTTCTTTGAGGAGGTGACCAGGCATATAGATGAGGGTAGTGCAGTGGATGTGATCTACATGGATTTTAGTAAGGCATTTGACAAGGTTCCACACGGTAGGCTTATTCAGAAAGTTAGAAGGCATGGGATCCAGGGAAGTTTGGCCAGGTAGATTCAGAATTGGCTTGCCTGCAGAAGGCAGAGGGTGGTGGTGGAGGGAGTACATTCAGATTGGAGGATTGTGACTAGTGGTGTCCCACAAGGATCTGTTCTGGGACCTCTACTTTTCGTGATTTTTATTAACGACCTGGATGTGGGGGTAGAAGGGTGGGTTGGCAAGTTTGCAGATGACACAAAGGTTGGTGGTGTTGTAGATAGTGTAGAGGATTGTCAAAGATTGCAGAGAGACATTGATAGGATGCAGGAGTGGGCTGAGAAGTGGCAGATGGAGATCAACCCGGAGAAGTGTGAGGTGGTACACTTTGGAAGGACAAACTCCAGGGCAGAGTACAAAGTAAATGGCAGGATACTTGGTAGTGTGGAGGAGCAGAGGGATTTGGGGGTACATGTCCACAGATCCCTGAAAGTTGCCTCACAGGTGGATAGGGTAGTTAGGAAAGCTTATGGAGTGTTAGCTTGGATAAGTCGAGGGATAGAGTTTAAGAGTCGCGATGTAATGATGCAGCTCTATAAAACTCTGGTTAGGCCACACTTGGAGTATTGTGTCCAGTTCTGGTCACCTCACTATAGGAAGGATGTGGAAGCATTGGAAAGGGTACAGAGGAGATTTACCAGGATGCTGCCTGGTTTAGAAAGTATGCATTATGATCAGAGATTAAGGGAGCTAGGGCTTTACCCTTTGGAGAGGAGGAGGATGAGAGGAGACATGATAGAGGTGTACAAGATAATAAGAGGAATAGATAGAGTGGCTAGCCAGCGCCTCTTCCCCAGGACGCCACTGCTCAATACAAGAGGACATGGCTTTAAGGTAAGGGGTGGGAAGTTCAAGGGGGATATTAGAGGAAGGTTTTTTACTCAGAGAGTGGTTGGTGCGTGGAATGCACTTCCTGAGTCAGTGGTGGAGGCAGATACACTAGTGAAGTTTAAGAGACTACTGGACAGGTATATGGAGGAATCTAAGGTGGGGGCTTATATGGGAGGCAAGGTTTGAGGGTCAGCACAACATTGTGGGCCGAAGGGCCTGTACTGTGCTGTACTATTCTATTTTCAGAAAGACAACCCTGTCTGTGTATTTCATTTCAATATTTGCACCTCCACCATCTGCACGCTCGCTTTATTTGGCTGGTGTGCTTGCCTGCAGCATTTCTTGCATTCAAATAGCCCACTTTCCTGTTTTGCCACCAAAGTAGCTAACCTCATTTATTTGACAATTGTTCAATTTAATATCAGAGAATGTATACAATCTGAAGTTCTTACTCTTTGCAGACATCCATAAAGCAGAGAAAACAGAGTGAATGACAGAAAGTCATTAGAACCCCCCAAGCACCCCCTCCCACACACCAGCAGCAAAAGCATCGACCATCCCTCCCCCACCCCCATGTTACTTTAACTCATTTAACCACCTCATGTTATTGTACTTGCACAAAAAAATAATCAATCTGTCTCTGGAGCCTTTGCATCCTCTGCTGCTCTCAGTCCCAATCCCATGACACTTGCATTGGGGTTCTTCCAATTGTCTGCAATGTCCCCTTTGTAACATAAGGGAGCAGCTGTTGTTCTCTGGACATGAAGTCACCCACGAGTGGCTTCTGACGGCACTATATCTGATATCCGAATCCAATCCTGCAAGCCAATGCCAATGTTAAGTTGGCAGTGCTTAAATAATATTGTTTTAAAAGAACACCCTTCGGTCTGTGGTTGGTTTCTTTAAACCTGGATAATTCACTGATTTGCCCATCTTTATCCAGGGCAACATTATCTATGAAATAGAATTATTCCGTAAGATTTGCTGCTTCATCTGGGAGGCTTTGGTGCAGTGAATGTTTCTATGTCCAACACTTCACAGCATGTGATCAAAGGCATTTGCCAATGGAGTTAATAGAATACTATTAATTTTAACTTCATTTAGAAACGCCATCCTATTTGGGTCATTCTAGTATCTGCAGGCAAACTCAATAGGTCAAATCAGGTCAAAATACTTGTTTCCTCCAAACCCAAAAGAATTGCTGCAACATTTAAAAAAAAAAATAAGACTTATTGGAATATTTATGCTGTAAGATTACTTAATATTAATGACTTCAGATTTCACAGTTCATTGACTGATTAGGGATATAGCAAGAACATGGTGTTCACTTCTAGAAATGACCAGAGTCTAATCGCGAAGTTAATCTGCTGATGAGACAGCTTCCGTTCTGAGTGCCAAGGAAGGTGCAGGATGCATATTCTTCCAGCTCTGTCCTCCCTTTGACCCTTCCTGATCGTACAGATCAGCATTCTGTTATTTAAGTTGAATCTATCTGAGCACTTTCAATACTGTATTTGGGCTGATCGTACTTTGAGTTTGAGCTTTTAGTTGTTTTAATCTGTTTCATTACCGCTGTCTTGTGTCGGGAAGCTTGTTTTGTGGCAGCAGTACCGTACCATCTTTGATGCAATTAATTACTTTTCTCAATTGCAGCAAACGAGAAAATAAGGGAAATGGAACAAACTTTTGGAAAGCTAATAGACATGGTTGGGAGTGTCTCGGCTGTTTACCTGCTGAAGATGCCAGCAGCAATCAAAAGAATAAAGCTGAAAGATTTCCTTGGTAACACTTTTATTTAATGCCAATTTTAGAAACTGCATTGTAGAAAGAAAGCCCTCCCCAGACAGGTGCATGGTGATGTGTGCATCACATAAGTTACTCAGTGCATCAGTCTCATTCTTTTTGACTATATCATACACCTGGCCATTCACCTCCTCCCTCGTCTCCTTTCAGGGCCCCAAACATGAGGCAACACTTCACCTGTGAATCTGTTGGGGTCATACAGGTGTATCTGATCTTCCCAAAGCGGTCTCCTCTTCATTGGTGAGACCCAATGTACATTGAGATACAGCTTTGTTGAGCACCTCTGCTCTATCCGCAAAGAACAGAATTTCCTGATGGCCAACTATTTTAATTCCTAGTCCCATTCTGATGTGTTGGTCTGTGGCCTTCTCTTTTACAACAATGAGGCCGCTCTCTGGATGGAGAAACAACACCTCATATTCCATCTGTATCCAACCTGATGGCATGAACATCGATTTCTCCAACTTCTGGCAATTTCCCCCTCCCCCTTCACTCTGCTTTTCCACTCTGGACTTGCCTGTTCTCACTGACCTTTCACCTCCCCTTGGTGACCCTTCTTCCCTTTCTCTCCCGTGATCTACTCTCCTCCTATCAGAATCCATCTTCTCCAGCTGTCTTTTCCACCTATCACCTCCCAGCTTCTAACTTCATCCCCACTCCCTCATCAAACTGGCTTCACCCATCATCCAGCTTGTCCTCCTTCCCCTTCCCCGCCTTTTTATTCTGGCATCTTCCCTCTTCCTTTCCAGTCCCGATGAAGGGTCTTGGCTGAGAACTTGCAAGTGTTTATTCATTTTCATAGATGCTCTTGACCTGCTGAGTTTCTCCAGCATTCTGTGTTGCTCTGGGTTTCCAGCAGCTGCAGAATTTCTTGTGGGCATTCACAGTAGACCAAAGAAATATAATAGAATTAATGAAAAACTACACATAAGCAAACATTAACAGTCAATGTGCAAAAGTAAAGAAACTGTAATTATAAATAATGTTGAGAACGAGTTGTCGATTCCTTGAAAGTGAGTCAATAGGTTGTGGAATCTGCTCTGTGAAGTAAGTGATGTTATCTATGCTGGTTCAGGAGCCTGATGGCTGGACAGTAATAACTTTTCCTGAATCTTGTGCTGTAGGACTTGAGGTTCCTGTACCTCTTTCCTGATGGCAGCAGTGAGAAGAGAGCCTGGCCTGGATGGTGGAGGTACTAGATGATGGATGCTGCTCTTTATGGCAGCGCTCCTTGTAGATGTGCTCAATGGTGGGGAGGGCTTTTTTCTCTATTGGCTGTATACACTACTACTTGGGCTTTTCTGTTCATGGGCTTTATTGTTTCCATACCAGACTGTGAAACACTGCACTGTGCATCCATAGAACCTGTCCAAGTTTTGGATGACGTGCTGAATTTGCTCAGACCTTTAAGAAAGTAGAGGTTCTACCACACCCTCTTTGAAGAGGCACTCGTGTACTAATCCCAGGACAGATCCTCTTGGTGAGGGAAGTTGGAAGTGTTTATTCTGCTTTTCCTTGCTGTGACTATAAGTACACTTGTGATGGCAATTTCACATTCTAGAAGCTTTGCAGTAAAGATATCTATCTGTTAATTCTGTTTTTCTCCCTGCAAGTGAAAAGATCCTCCGTCGTCCCTCTACCTTGTCTCTTCCAAGCTCTTGTGCTAACCAGGAATGATTGAGATGTCTTCCCATTCAGTTTAGTCTTTTATGCATTTAATCTCTACATTTCTTTCGTCATGGAAATCAATAGAGTTTTGTCGCTCACATTAAGCTGTCATCATTTGTGTATCTGTATATGAAATAGTTCATTCCAGCCCATTTATCACTCTTGCTCTACCAAAAATGCATTTTAGATATTAGTTGAATTGCTTTAGCATGATTGTGAGCAGCAATGTCACACCGATGGGGTTTCCTCAGTTCTAAGTTAACTGATCACAACTGAGTTCAGCTCCACAATTAGCCTCTGCGCCCTTGAAGTTGGGGAAAGATTCTTTTCCCCAACAATTAATATGCTAAATGTTGCCAAGCAGCCATGGTTGTAATCACTTCTGGTCTTGCTGTTTAATTCGGGATCTCCAGTTGTCATTTTAGTTCACCTGAATTGTTGATTTGGACAGAAGTATCAATAGGATCTGTGTCGAGGACTGCGGAGCCGTGTACCCCCTCCAGGTATGAATCAATCCATGGCAGAAGCTGAACAGGAGGAAAAATACCAAAGTAAAATAATAATCGATCTGAGTGGTGTTTTGGATAAAGAATACAGGATATGATCCAAGTAAAACCCCTTCATGCTAGTCAGCTTACAGACAAATGGTCAGAGGCGAGGGTTGATTCAGGAAGATAATTAATGCAGTTTGATTTGTGCAATAGCAGTGAAGGTGCCCAGGTGACTGGACTTTCATGTCTTTGATCTGTAATGCATTTGCTTTGCTCTTCCTTCCTTGTTATATTTTAGTTACCGGAGGAACAGATCAGGTTCCGGTTGCTGCAGTGATGGTAAGAAGATTACTTGTGCACCCGAAACTACCAGTGCTCTGCCATTTAGTTTAAAATGCATATTTGCTCTTGATTACATTTTACTCTGTCCTGGGCACTTGTAGAACTTTGCTACCAGATTTTATTTCCTCCATAAGTGCCAACTCCAGGGTGATGGTGCATTTAACGAGTCAGAAGATCTTGACTGTTATTCTAGGCATGCCTTTTACAGCCCTCATTAATGCTGAGGGATCTAATTATAGCAATGTAGTATCCAACTACGTTAGCTATTGTGTCTGTAATAATCAAGGGCAGGGTGATGTGGGGATGAGACGTCTCACAGGAAGTCAACACATACACTCCCTGAAAGAGGAATGTTTTTGATCCAGTGGTATCCAAGGAGAGAAGCCAGGTTTGGGCTTTCTGGTTTATCATTTTCACTGAGGAAAATAATCCAAAATAAACTGGCGGAAAAGTGGTCAAAATGAAGAACAGATGATTAAAGAAGTCATATCTTGAGGAAACACGATGTGTGTGGAGGGTGAAGAACTGGGTGATCTGCTACAGAAGAGGGCAGTGTGTGTGAGCTGGCCATGAATCTTTAACCCAAGGTCAAATCTATATTTTGTTAAGGAAGTGTATGCTGTGGTTTGGATTGCTTCCATGTTGGGAAACTCGGTGAGGCACGGAATGTAGGTGGCTAAGCACTTCCCACTCTCACACTGACATATCTGTCCATGGCCACATTGAGGCCAGCCACAGACTGGAGGAGCAACACTTCATATTTACACTTCATATTTTCATCTTGGTAGTCTCCATCAACATCAATTTCTCTAACTTCTAGTAACTCCCTGCCGTCTTTGTCCCTTTACTGTATTTTCCCTAACCCCTCTGGCACCTTTAAACCTTCTCTTTCCCCACCCCTAACCCTCACGAGGCCTGTCAGTCACCTTCATCTGGCTCCCCCACCTCTTTATTTCTGTAATCTATCATCTTCTATTAGATTTCTTCAGCTCTTCTGCCTATCACTTGCCAGCTTCTTGGATCACTTCCTTCACGCTTCCCCCTTCCCCATCTACCTCCAGTATCTTCCACCTCGCCTCAATTCACCCATCACCCCCCCCACATGTGCACCTCCCCCTCCCATTGTTGAAAGAGATACAGGGCTGTGGGGGGGGGGGAATCTGATGGAGGACAGAAGGCCATGGGAGAAAGAAAAGCGGGAAGACACCAGAGGGAGGGATGGGCAGATAAGGAGTGACAAGGAGAAATTTGTTGGTTTACCCTGGAGCGGAGGAGCATAAGGAGGTGTTAGAAATATCTATAAAATTGGGGGAGGAATGGGAAGATAGTAAAATTTTTCTGTTTAAGACAAGATGGCATACAGCAAGGTGTAAAATGACAGATAATTTGTTTCGATGGGATCTGAGAGGGAATTTGTTCAGAGTGGATATGCTGCCTGAATTGGTAGAAGCAATAATGGCCATGACATTCTAGAATTTTCTGGACAAGCATTTGACTTGCCATGGCATAGAAGGCTATGGATTAAATGTAATCTAATTGAATCAGTATAAATGTGCAGAGTAGAGTGTGGACATGATGGCCTGTTTCCGTGTTGTATGGCTCTGAAATGTTGGGTGGAGAAAGTAACTTGCGATATAGTGGCTACTGTATTTGGGTACCTCCTGCAGCTAACGAAGCAGCCACTGAGTGTATGTTTGTGTCTTCTGATGCTGTAGCCCATCCACTTCAAAGATTGGTGTGTTGTGCATTCAGAGATGCGCCTCTGCACAAAACTGTAACACATGGTAATTTGTGTTTCTGTCTCCTTCCTGATAGCTTGAGTCAATCTGGCCATTCTCCTCTAACCATTCCCATACGAGTTGTTTCTGCCCACAGAACCATCACTTACTGACTTTGTTTTTCCACACTTTTCTCTGTGAACTCTGGAGCGGGGGTTTCCAATCTTTTTTATGCCATGGGTGCCTACCATTAACTAAGGGCTCCATGGACCCCAGCTTGGAAACCACTGCTCTAGAGACTTGTGCATGAAAATCCCAGGAGATCAACAGTTCTGAGGTACTTGAGCCACCCTGTCTGGCACCAATAATCATTCCACAGTCAAAGTCAGCTGGATCACATTTCTTCCCCATTCTGATGCTTGGCCTGAACAACAGCTGAACCTCTTGTCCATGCCTGCGTGCTTAAGTGCTCTGAGTTGCGACAACACAACTGGTTGATTAAATGTTTGCATTAACAAGCAGGTATACCAAATCAAGTGGCCACTGAGTGTAACTGTTAGCTGGAAGATGAGAACAGAGGATAAGCAGTCAAATTGCACGATGCAAAAATCCTCTTAATCCCTTGAGTGCTAATTGTGTCTGTGCCATTGATACTTTCCACAAGCAAGAACGTTGACCTGCAGTTGAAGGATAATTTGGACATGTTCAGGGAGCAACAGAAATGGAATGCTCCTAATTTCATCATGTGAAGTGGAGAAGCATTGAATCAGTTGGACTGGGTGTTCAGCCTTTCTCTTGAGCATTGTGGATCCAGGAACCAAGATGGGAAAGACTGCCTGTTGGAGGTTTTTTTGGTTTGATAATCAAATGCAAGCACTAGATTTTTTAAATATTTAAATCAGTAATCTAAAACCCATCTTTTGAGGGTAACAGGAAGTATTTTTGTGTTCAAAGGCTGATCTTCCAGATGAAGGAATAATTGCCACGCTTGCCAAAAAGGCAAAGAAAAGAGGTATGTTCGCAGTGCAAAGACAGGCAGTTTATGTATAATTATAGATAGTTTAATGCCAACAAAAGGTATCTTTTTCAGATAAAGCTCCAGTGATTTCAAGTACTACAGAACTGAAAGGTGGAACAAAGGCATCAAGTGCAAAATCTCTCTCAGTTCCAAAAGTAAGTCCCCATGTACAAGTCTTGGAGCATGTTTATCTCAAATAACCTGTTAATAAGGAATGTGCTAATTTGCCTTATGATAATTTATTGAATTAGTAGCTTGATGTGAGATTCTTGGTTTCTTTCATTGTTTTGAGACTTTCTGATTCTTTGGTTTCTGAGTTTGGATTTGCTATCCACATTGACTTCTAAATGGTTGTATAGAGAATGAAAGGGTGGTGATTGAAGTTTTCTGCCAAAAAACTTTCTTTTTTGTTCAAAGATTGCTAACATCTCGAGGTTTTAAGCTGTAGCCTTGTGAAGTTATCGTGGCAAGATGAGAGCCCTTGAATTAAACCTATTATTTAGTTTTCCTTGGCCTAGCTTAAAAGGACACTACACCTCATCCCAAATGTTCATGGTTTTCACTTTGCAGGAACTTGTTTTTGTATGGTAACAAAAAGAGAAGAGTGGAACAAAATTTAGGAAGAGTATTTGTTTGCGACTGAGAAACCACATGTTGCTTGCCATTGCCATGGTTTGCAGTATGATCTACACTAAACACTGCATCTAAACTTTATTGCAGGTACAGCAAACCAAAAGTTCATTCTTCAACCACGACAAGGAAATGTGCATTAGAAGGTACTGGTATCTAATTGAGAAGTACAACACTTTAAATGTCTGTCTTCAATGTCAAACATAAATACCGAACATATGTTTGCCAACTTTTTTTTTGTCTATTCAATATCCTTTTTTTTTCTCCCGTATACGCAGTAGTCCAAAACCAGGCAACAAAAAGACTTGCATTCATCAAGGAGCCTCAACAAAGAACCCTTTGAGCGACAGAAGGTGAGAACCCATGTTTAGCATATTTTTAAGACCATTTTAGAAGTGACCTTTAACAAATTGATGTTTAATGATTTCTTAAGTCCTGATGTTTAACAAAGGGCCAAGCTTATTTTCTGAATTGATTTACTGTTTTGGTGCAACTTTGGAATGTTTTTACGAAACTGGTCAAATGTGGGCCCCTGACAACCAAATAAACCCAGCTACTTGTTTTCTCTCCCCCCTCCCTACTTCCCCTTTTATTTAAGATAGTAAAGTAATTTAGATTTCAAAGTTTTGCAGAACACCTACACTCAGTCCACAATGGCCATCTGGAACTCCCATTTGCTGACCGTTTCAACTTCCCTCTCCACTCCCCCTCTGACCTGTCCATCTTTGGTTTTCTCTGCTGCCAGGATGAAGCCCAACAGATCTGGAGGAGCAGCACCTAATCTTTGCCTGAGTAATTTACAACACTGTAGCACAAATATTGACTTTTTCAATTTTACTCTTTTTTTTCCTTTCTCCTGTATTTCTCCTTCTCATCTGGTGCTGCCATTTTTGTTGCCCTTTCCCCTTCTCCATCCACTAATTTCTCGTTCACAGTTTCTGGCCTCCAGGTTCTGATAGTTGTTCACCTCTCCCTTCTCCTCGGGTTCTCTTCTTCACCTTCTTTACTTATCAGGATCCAGCATTGGTGTTGCTGCTCATCTCCCTCCACAGCTGTATCACATCTTTGCAATCCCCTCCCCACTGACCTCACTCTGCTCAACCTGCTGCTTTTTAACTTTTACTTGTCTGCCTGAATCTTCCATCTCCAGTCCCGCTCACCACCTCTACCTGGCACCATCTGCGTCTCATCTCCTCAGTCCACCAATTGCCTCGGGTCCTTTCTTTTGTCCCCCTCTCCCCTCTGAGCTGACCATCTCACCTTTCTACTCGGTTTTGAGGCAGGGTTTTGGCCTGAAACATCAACAATTTCTTTCCTCTTACCGATGCTGGAAGAACTGTGTGTGTGTGTGTGTGTGTGTGTGTGTGTGTGTGTGTGTGTGTGTGTGTGTGTGTGTGTGCAGATTCCAATATTTGCAGTCTTTTTTATTTCAGAAAATAAATTTGTTCATGATTAAAATATGCACAAAGGAGTAAAGTATTTTTTAACCTTTACATTCACAGACATTGCATTCCGCAGTATAAAATTTAAAGGAGATAAAACAAGTATAGCATCATTGCTTGTCATGTGGCTCCTTGAACTGATGTCCCTTTCATTGTTCAAGTGATTTTCCCCATTCCAGCTCTGTCTCTCTGTGTGCAGTAGTGGAAGGAACTGAACTATGCTCCCTCCTCAAAGAGCTTTGGCACTGGCTGCTTCAAGCTTCCGTGCATTCCTCAGCACTCAGTCCTGAAGCCTGGACTGTGCCAGTCGGCAGCTTTCCCTTGCAAAAATCTCGCTGTGCTGGAAGACCAGCATTTTTCGTGAAGACCAAAAGCTATCCCTAAATGAGTTGTTGACCTTTGTTGTTCTCTGTCTTAATATACATCCCTGGGCACAGCCTGTAGATCTGAGAGTCTGTTAGACAGCTGTTGGGGGTGAACTGGGACACAGTCCCTTGCATCTGTCTCCACACCCACAGCAAATAAGTGGGTGGCCACTTCTTTCCCATCACACTGTCCTGAGGGCAGCGTATACTTGTGGGGGGGGTGGGTGGGATATGTTTGTTTAGGAAAACTCTGACTGGGTGGGTACCTCTCATACGAGCAAAATGCAGTCTAGCTTGTTGTCCGATCTGGTGGTAAAGCATTGTGTCATATGGCTTGGACCATTTGTTCAGGGAGAAAACTGACAGAATCCATCAGTACCCTGTCCCACAGTGTCTGCAGTATATTAAAGTGTCTTTCTTGAGATTCTTTTGGATTTCAACTTGATTGCTCTTTCCATTTTGTATTTTAACTGTGTGGATAATACACGTCAGGGTCATGGTGGAAACACTCATTTAGCTTTTTGAGATCAATCAGAACATTTATAACTTTAGCTGTTGTGTAAAAATATTTGTAGAAACTTCTGATCCTATTTTTTTTTTAAATCAGAAGTGGACCAAAAACAAGTAAATGTTCGTATCCTTCACGTGTGAATAGGTCACTGCCAATTATCAAAATACATTTGGCTGATGGACAGGTAAGTGTCTTTCAAGTGTAGGTTGGGTTAATTTTTAAAGATGTCTTTAATTATACTCATGCTTTATGCATCATCTCTTCAGAAATGTTTGGCCTTGAGCTTTCAAAATTCGGGAATGTTCTGGAATTTTCTATTCCATTCCCAATTCTTGAACAAGACCATTATTTAATTCCCAATTTCACTTTGGCTAATTTTATCGAGTAGCTCTAATCTACTGTACGATACCTAGAAATGCAGATGTTACTGCATGTAGCCCCAAAATCTACTACAAATTTGAATTCTTGAATGCCAAGTTTATTGAATATCATTTTTTCCTGTAATGATTGAAATCTATATCTGCAATCTTGATTTGGTGCTTCAACTCTGCAGAATGTTTCGGCTATAAACCCCTTCAAGGACTCTACAATTTGTCCTTGTGTTATTTCAATAACCTGACCTCTATTCCTCATTCCTCCCGTCTGTTTACCTGCACACTCTCTCAGCCAGTATTGTACCTAAAAGTTCATTCCATGAATGAGTAGCTCCAGGTTCCAGGGCTTAATTACTTCCATCAAAACCCAACCCTTTTGACAACCAGCATTTTCAAAATCTCCTACTCTTGATATTCTGGGCTTTTATCAGCAAAGGTTTTTAAATAGACCAGCCACATACTGTGGCTCTGAGAGAGGCTTTTCTGTGGCAAGCAATTCATCTAAACATCTACAAGACGAATCAGGAATGTGAATCGATGCTTTCTATTATTGGAATGGCCCTTGAGGTTAGCTTTTTAATAATTCTCTTCCATCTTCCAGTCGAATGTTTTGTTGTGAGACCTTAAGTGATGGATAATTTATCAAAAAGACTATCCATTTTAGTAATTAAAATCAGCATGTTTTTTTTCTTTGCACCTTTGTCTGTCCAAATACTCCATGCTTTCATTTATTCAGACAAACTTTGGCTTTGTTTCTGCAGCTGGACGGGTCATTCTTGACCTTGTTACGAGGTATTATAATTCTTTCTGCATGCTGTATTAGTCCTGCACATAAGTTTCTTCTGAGATCTCTCCGATTAACATCTATAAACTAATGAACTTGAGTCCACTGAATACTTGCCAGTGAATTCCCTGTTTTTAAAACTTTTTTTTGCTATGGATGTAAATGCATGCATTTGAGACTCTTCCAATCAGAATATGGATGACAAAAGTATTTTTTTTTGGCTCTGGACACATGAGCAAGTGCTGGAATAAAATCCATGCCGAAGGCTCTGTTTTGGGGCATGTGCTGTAAAATGGAACTTGTTTTGGGAGTGCTTTTCATTTTAAGAAAAGCATTCTTTTTCTCCCCTCTTCTGTTTGAGATTTGACAACCTCACATCTGAGAGTGAGGATGATTTCCCTGTTCCCCCTCTCCACTGGTGGTATAACCAGTAATTTTGCTTCTGAGATTTCCAGAACTAGGAACGTCTTGTATTTTCCTGTACATAATTTAGGGAAAAGACCTTGGTACTTTGGAAAGGTGAAAGCTGGTGGATTATTTATTTGTTTTTTTTTGCATGTCTAAAGCAGCTACTCGGGTTATTTAATTACTCTGGATGTGCAAATGGATTTACTGACAGTTGTGATGTTTCAAACTTTACTACCAAGGCAATTAGTGCTGCTGGCGAGGAAGTAAATAATATTGATGTGCAGTCACTTGATCCGCAAGCCCTTCAGGGGATTCAGTTGCTAGTGGTAAGCGTCTTTCTTTGCTTCAAACTATTTTGTGAAAATTGATGCCCTGCTAAAGCTCTGAAAGGATTGTTTTAAATCTTTTTTTTAAAAAAAAAAATTTAACTTGCTCACACAGCTTTCAAATAAGACGGCAAGGATCATTTTCACCAACTCTTTGAATGATTAAATCTTTCACTTGAAGCTTTTGACCGAATCAATGCAGTTTGAGTATTGATTTACATGCTGTCTCGTAGTGGTGATCAGTAAAGTTGGCTTCCACTAATAACAGCTGACAGCACTTGGTCCCATCCATCTTTCAGTTCCTACTGCCTCTAAATTGTTAGCTTGTCTGGTAGTGATTTGCAGGAAAGGCAGAAATGTCCTCTCAACATGGGGTAAACAAGGGTGATGATAATTCCATGCTGACTGGAGTCAATAGTTCCAATTAGAGCCTTTGATTTCAACTATTTAAAACTACATTAAGTTTTGGAGCCTTGCTTCACTGCAGTTGGATGTGCAATGTCTGGGACTTGATGGTGCATCTGTCATGTCGGCTTCATAGCCAGACTTTGGGTAGGAGTCCAACAAGTATGGCAGGGCAGCCCTGTCATTGTAGTGTCCTTGTAGGCACCTTGAAATCAATGAAATGAATTCAAAAAAAGGGTCAGTTATAAGAGCTCCCATTCCTGAATGGGGTTCATAGAAAATTTTTAGTATTTTTAAGATGAAGCTATTTTGTGATGAACATCATTATAATAGATTTCAATGTTTCTGAATATTGGGGGCAAAGTTTTGACTTCAGCACTTGTTTGCATAAAAGGGTGTCTGGGAGTAGAAAATATTTTGGGGGTGGTGGGAAAGTCTCAACTGAAAGTAGGCCAGAACATGGATTTTTCCTTAAGGAAAAATTGCAAAAAATACAATTAGGCTGAAATTTTAGCTTATCTAGTAATTCTACATTGTCATTGGTCTGGAAGGTGGTATGAACAATTCCAGAATTATTACTGATTGAGAGTTTGGCTAGAAGTTCAATTGTATTGCCAATAGTTGAGGACTAATGTCAATTGAATGACAATGAGTTGTGTAAAGGAACAAAGGTGGTGCTGGTGATGGAAATCCTTCTGAAGGGAAAAGAACTTCCAGATTTGCTATATAATTGATCCATTTACAAGTTGGATCTGTTTAAATCATGCAGGAAATATTGGGCACAGTAAGTAAAGTTTCTGGAAATGTTGCAAGGGTCGCTACATCATATTTCTAATTCCAATGCTGCAGTTGGGTAAGAAGTGTAGGAACACAGATTAATCCAAAAGCAGTGAGGGATCATGCAATTTGTGGGAAGGATGTTTGGTTCAAGGGCAAATTTAAATCAGATATAAAAGAACAACACATTTGTTTGAAAATTTGCTCTATTATTCCAGTGAGTGCCTGATCAATGATTACTTGCAATCAAATCCTGTGATGAAAGACGTGTAAGGTTAAGGATCAATTATTCAAAGAACTTGTCATACTGTATGAAACAGATATTCTCTCTTTGCTATAAACCTCAGAGGCAAAGAGACCCTGGAATCAGAAAACTGCCTTCTGATGTCTAACTAAAGGCAATCAAAAACTGATTGTAAAAGATGAGCAATCTTGTCAACCCGTTTGTTCACGGGTCTTGGAACTCACAACTGTGGCATATTGTCCACTGCACAGATCAATTATTTTAGATCTTTTTGGAAAGGAAGACCCCCAGCAAAGCCTGGATAATCTGAAAATCTCCTCCAGATACCCCCAAACCAATCATTCCAAATCTATCCACAAAGATTGAAATTCTAACCAATTGTGGGTAACAGGGTTTTCAACATACAGCCCTTTATTTTAATACTTTTCTAGACTTGCTGCCTCTCCAAATCAGAAATGGAGAATTGGACACAGAATTAATTCCTGCCTAACTCAAAAACCAATCTCTTTTTATGCTGAATCTGTTCGTTTTTCCATAAATGATTTGGACCAATACTCTGGATTTGTAAACAAAGAGTTGTTGCTCATCTACTAATCTACTAAGGCTTCAATTAGAACAAAACAGTGTATCCCTGCTTGCATTTGACCCTAATTACAAGTATGACTTTTTTTTTTATCTAAAATAGAGATTTAATCCCTGAACTGGAGAAGATTTTTTTTTAAGTTGGATAACTTGATGTTGAACTATTTTCTTTCTTCCCTGCAGACGCGACTATCAGCCTTGTGTGAAAAGGCTCAAAACAGTACCAAGCATGCCAGCAGCATATGAGTATATGCATCCGTGACTTTTTAAAATTTGCATTCCTCCAATAAATTTGGATGGACTTTTGTTCTATTATATTTAAGTAATTGTGTTATTAGAAAACTTTTTTAAATTTTTTAGACTTGGGAAGGAATTGAGCAAATGTGGCAAATAAAATTAACGGTGTTTTGGTTTATTTCCATTTTGGACCTTGTCCTTTCAATATTGCGATAAACATCAAGCTGAAATCTAATATTGATCACCTGCTGTACTGGGGAATGATGTTGTGACTTGGAAGTTGTATGAGATGGTGACCTAATCTCCTGAGAACCCAATCCAAGTAGATGAAGGGTCTGCCATAAATCCCTTGTGTTGTTGCTGCTACTTTTCATCCTCGGCATACAGCCTGGAGGATTTCATTCTCTGCCCTTTTTTGTGAATGACCCCTGTTCATTGGGTTGGAGTTGTGCATGAAGCCAGTATCTTACTAAATCTGTGTTCTTGATCTCCAAGTAGCTTTGCTGTGGGAAATATGCGCAGATTCCTTGCGATGTCAATATGTGCCTGAGCAGTCACTATTCAAGTTAACTATTCCCAGTACTTAAATAGTCCATCAGATGATATTTTCAATTCATCTTACTTAATGTCGTGTCCCTTTCTATAATACTTTTATTGTAGTAAAATGTCCATAAGACCATAATACATAGAAGCAGGATTGGAGCATTTGGCCCATCAAGTCTGCTCGGCCATTCTGTCATGGTTGGTATATGATCCCTCATCTCCATTCTCCTGCCTGCTTCCTGAAACCTTGGATGCCCTTACTTATCAACCTCCACGTTAAATATACCCAGTGGCTTGGCCTCCGCAGCAACTGTGGCGATGAATTCCACAGATTCACTATCCTCTAAATAAATTCCTCTTCATCTGTTCTAAAGGGACATCTGGGGTGTTAATCTGGTCCAGGTGACTTATCTACCTTCAGATCCTTGTTTCCCAAGCACCACCTCCTTAGTAACAGCAATGATGCTCACTTCTGTCCCTGACACTCTTGAATCTCTGACGTATTGCTAGTGTTTTCCACAGTGAAGACTGACACAAAATACTTAGTTTGTTCCCCATTACTACCTCTCCAGTTTTATTTTCCAGCGGTCTGATATCCACTCTTGCATCTCGTTTTCTATTTGTATATCTGGAAAAACTCTTGGTACCCTCTTTATTATTGGCTTACTTACCTTTATATTTAATTTTTTTCTCTCCTCATTGCTTTTTCTAGTTCTGTTATCTTTTAAAAGCTTCCCAATCCACTAACTTCCAACTAATTTTTGCTATATGATATGCCCTCTCTTTTATGCTGTCCTTGACTTGTCAGCCACGGTTGCCCCATTCTTTAAAATACTTCCTTGTGATTAATCTAGCCTGTGCCTTCCCAAATGCTCTTTTTATTTATATTTTTTTTAAAAATCCAGCCATTGCTGTTCACCTGTTTTTCCCTGATATTGTCCCCTTCCATTCAACTTTGGCCAGATCTCTTTCTCCCCCCAACCCCCCCGTGCCTCTGTGATTCTCCAGTGTAATACAAATACATCTGACTTGACTTCTCTCTCTCAAATGACAGGGTGAATTCAACATTCTGTGATCACTGTCTCATAGGAGTCCCTTTACCTTAAGCTCCCTAATTGCGCTTTTTTTTTGCTGGTGTGCTAAACCACAGTCTGCTATAAAAAGCTATTGTGTAGGCTTTCTTCAATCTCTTGAGCCAATTTCTGTAGAAACAATTTTATACTATCAATCTCTGCAACAGCATAGTGGTGGGAATTCCAGCAGGCAGCTGAAGCCCCAGGCAATAGTGCAGTGATTAATATAAGATGCTCAGCTGGGAGAGGGAGAATAATCTAAGTACGAAAACGAGTCTGATGCAGCTCACCATTGCCTTCACAATGGCAATAAGGACTAAGTAACACATACTGTCCTAGCTAAAAATACAAATGTTCTGCAAAAAATTAAAGTGAAATTATCTAGGCACTGCTAACACTGGATGACAATTTTTTTGAATGTGTTGCTCCTTAATTTATTGTTTATAATAAACTGCTTGAAGCTGAACAGAAATATAATTTCAAACTACTTGTGTCACATAGGAATTAAATTAACTTTCATTGAATATAATGCATTTCATTGCATAATGGTGCTGGCACTTTGCAATAGTTCAACTATGCTTAAAGCATTTTGTTGATAATTTTCATTTGCACTCAGTATATGAGGCTTCTTGCTACAATACCCAGCCAGCATTAATACATTCTGGTTGCCTTGATACGGTTTCTCCATGACCGCAAAGTCCTGTGAAACCTTTCACTATGCTTGTCATTGACAGTGCCAATGTTGGCAGGGAAGAAGTCTAAATGGGAGTGCAGAGAATGAATCTTTAGTGACATGTTGTACTTAGTGGTTTTGTTTCTTGAAGCATGTTGTTGACCAGCTGCACGTAGTTTAGTGTTCTGTAGTTGCCGAGAAAATCTTCAACAACATCCTTGCATGTCTTCCATATGATTTTTCTCCAGCTCCACTAGCAGCTCTTTGTATTGCCTGTCATTTGGAAAAACCTGTTTGATTTGTGGATCAACAAAATGTCTTCCTTAATCTTGGCATCAGTTATTCTGACTTGAATTATGAATTGAAATAACACATACTGGCAATTTCAAAAAAAAAATGTGCCTGATAAGGAAATTTTATGCTGATTCCCATGATCAGCAGCCAAAATCCACCAAAATGTATTTAGAAAACAGAAATTTTGTTCCATGCAGGAGGTTTGTATGAGCTACAACATTCCTTAGTTAATTAAGTTTTCCAAGATTCTTAGATGTGATTATGAACTTTGACTTGATCTAACTAATTACCAAAGGAGAAAGCTAATAGATATTTATTAGTCATATGGTGCTAGGGATGTACCCTTTCCAGTACCCTATAGAGCCAAGGTACATTTAAAGCATGACTATATGTACAGTGTTACTGTCCTTGTTTAAAGATTGATGGAACTCATTGGCTGCAATTCAGATGTTTACAAGACTGATGACTGTGATTGATGGATGAGAGTATTTTTAAAATGAATTGCTAGGCATTTTAGTGAGGAGTGTAGTGAAAAAATAATTGAAATATTATTATGAACTGGGGTTTATTCTGAGTGTACAGAAAATGGAAAAATATATTTTGGTACTGGGCTATAGTCAAATATTTGGATTATTCTTCAGCGAGTGCAATTTCATATGTCAATAATATCAATAGTTTGCTTTCTTTTACCTGGTTAGAACAGTAACCACAAATTTAATGTTCAATCAGTATTTCAAATAATCACTCAATAATTATTAATTTTAAAGCACAGCTTAAAACCAGTTCATTTAGTCTTGTTTGATTTAAAAGGTGGGAAGAGTACTTAATTCCATTTGTATTTTTGACAGTGCGGTGGCTTGTATGTCTTCAGGAAAATCCTTCTCTGACATGCTTTTGTGTGTTCATGGCATAGAAATTTAATCAAAGGTTTGTTTTGGACATTTGATTCCCATCTGAGCACAAGTACAAAATTAAAATGACCTGAAGATATCTGTGATATTCAATGACTGAGTTGCATTCATGTTACCAAACTGAGTTGTAAAACATGGTAAGGTCTCCTGCTTCTGCTTTCACATGTTGTATGTATCCTCCATAAGTGGACAATGAGAGGATAGCTCAAGTTGAGCAGGTACCAATACAATGTGTGTATCAGAATAAGCAAATGACCATAGATATAGGAGCAGAATTAGGCCATTTGGCCCATTGAGTTTGCCCTGCCATTTCATCGTACCCGATCCATTTTTCCTTTTGGTCCCAATCTCCTGCTTTCTCCCTGACTAATCAAGAATCTATCAACCTCTGCCTGAAAAATACCTGATGACTTGGCCTCCACAGCCTCCTGTGGCAACGAATTCCACACATTCACCACTCTCATGAAAGAAATTCCTCTTCATCTCCGATCCAAAAGTAAGTCCCTCTATTCTGAGCCTGTGTCCTCTGATCTTGGACTTCCCCCACCATAGGAAACATCCTCTCCACACCCACTCTATTGGGGTCTTTCGCCATTTGATTGGTTTCAGTGAGGTCACACTCATTCTTCTAAATTCTTGTGAATACAGGCCCAGAGCCATCAGAAACCCTTCCTATGACAAGCCATTCAATCCTGGAATCATTCTTGTGAACCTTTGAATCCCCTTCAGTTTCAGCACATCCTTTCCAAGATAAGTGGCCCAAACTGCTCACAATACTCCACACGAGGCCTCACCAGTACTTTATAAAGCCTTGATACTGCATCCTTGTCTTTATATTCTAATCCTTTAAAAATGAATGCTAACATTGCATTTGCCACTTTCACCACTGACTCAACCTACAAATTAACCTTCAAGAAATTCTGCTCGAGGTCTCCCAAGCCCCTTTGCACCTTTTTAAAAAAAATTTCTTTTTCTCTCTCCATTTAGAAAATACTCTTAAGCTTTTATTTCTTCTACCAAAAATGCAGGACCATACACTTCCCAACATTCTAGTCCGTCTGGTACTTTGCCCATTTTCCCAATTTGTAGCCTTTACTGCTTCAAAACTACTTGCCCCTGAACCTATCTTTGTACCATCCACAAATCTGGCCACAAAGCCATCAATCCCTACATTGACATGTAACGTAAACAGAAGCGGCTCCCAACACAGAACTTTGTGGAACACCACTAGTCACCGGCAGCCAGCCAGAAAAGGCTCCCTTTATTCCTACTCTTTGCCTCCTGCCAATCATCCAATGCTCTATCTGTGCTAGTATCTTCCCTGTAATACCATGGGCTCTTAACTTGTTTAGCAGCCTCATGCGTGACACCTTGTCAAAGGCCTTCTGAAAATCCAAGTACCCAACATCAACTGATTCTCCTTTGTTTATCCTGCTTATTATTCCTTCAAAGACTTCCAACATAGTTGTCAGACAAGATTTTTCCTTAAGGAAACCATGCTGACTACAGCCTATTTTATCAAGTGCCTCCAAGTACCCCAAAACCATATCCTTCACAATTGACTCCAGCATCTTCCCAACCACTGAGCTCCGACTAACTGGCCTCTCCTTTCTTTTGCCTCTCCCTTTTTGAAGAGTGGAGTGACATTTGCAACTTTCCATTCTCTGGAACAATCAACTGATTCTTGAAAGATCATTACTAACGCCTCCACAATCTCTTCAGCCACCACTTTCAGAACCCTGGAGTGTAGAACATCCGGTCCAAGTGACTTGCCTACCTTCAGACCTTTTGGTTTCCCAAGAACCTTCTACCTATTTATGGTAACATACATACTTCTGCCCCGACACACTTGAACATCCGGCATGCTTCGAGTATATTCCACAGAGAAGACTGATGCAAAAATGCTTATTCAGTTCATCCTCCTTTTTCTTGTCACTGTTACTGTCTCTAGCAACATTTTCCAGCAGTCTGATACCTACTCTCACCTCTATTTGCACTTTATATATCTGAAGAAACTTTTGGTATCCTCTTTAATATTATTGGCCGGCTTACCTTTGTATCTATCTTTTCCTTCTTTGTCTTTTTTGTTGTTGTTGCTTTCAGTTAGTTTTGAAAAGCTTCCCAGTACTCTACCTTATCAGTAATTTTTGCTCAATTATATGCCCTCTCTTTAGCTTTTAGGTAAGTTTTGTCTTTTCTTCTCGGCTGTAGTTGTGTCATGCTGCCTTTAGAATACATTAGAATATTTCTGCTCCCAGAAATTCCAGCCATTGCTGCTCTGTTTGTACTTCAACTTCGGCCAGCTCCTCTGTCATGCTTCTGTATTTCCCTTTACTCCCCTGTCTTTGGGTTGTTCTTCTCAAATTGCAGGGTGAATTCCATCATATTATGATCACTGTTTCGTAAGGGCTCCTTTGCCTCGAGCTTTCTAATCAATTCTGGTTAATTGCACAACGCCCAATCCAGAATAGCTGTCCCACCCATAAAACCTCACTAGCCAAACTCTCCAGTCTATCCTGACTGAGCACTGCCGTGACATTTTCCCTGACTAGTAAAGCCACCCCTCCTCCTTTAATCCTACCTGCTCTACCATGTCTAAGAAAACAGAACCCAGTCGTGCTGCTCCTGCAACCAAGTCTCATGAATGGCTAGTCATAATTCCACATGTTGATCCATGTCTTAACCTCACTGGCTTTCCTACAATACTCCTTGTATTGAAATATACGCAGCTCAGAACATTAGGCCCACCCTGCTCAACCTTTTGATTCCTGACTTTATATGTGGACTTAAGAACATCTTTGTCCATAACCACTCCACTATTTGTTTATTTGATCAGGTACTCTGGCTTCCATCCCCCTGCAACACTAGTTTAAACTCCCCAATGCAGCACTTGCAAACCTTCTCTCCTCTCTTCTTCCCCCCCCCCCCCACCCCAAAGGAAATTAGTCTCCCTCCGGTTCAGGTGCAAATTGTCCCTTCTGTACAGGTCCCACCTTCCCCAAAAGAAAGCCCAATGATCCAAAAACCTGAAGCCTTCCCTCCTGCACCAACTCCTAGGCCACGTGTCAAGCTGTTTAATCTTCCTGTTTCTGGCCTCACTAGCATGAGGCACGGATAGCAATCCTGAGATCACTATTCTCGAAGTTCTGTCTTTCAACTTAATTCCTGGAACGCAGTTTGCAGGAGCTTATCACCCATCCCACCCATGTCATTGGTTCTGGTGTGAACCGTAACCTCTGGCTGCTCACCCTCTCACAAGAAAGCTGAGGATTCGATTCAAGATGACCCTGACAGCTGGGAGGCAACAAACCATCTGGCAATCTCATTCCCATCTGCAGAACCTCCTTTCTGTTCTCCTAACCTACAAATCACCTTTCACTACAGATTGCTTTCTCTTCCCCCTTTGCTTCTGAGTCACAAAGATTCAGATTGCCAAAGATCTGACTGCTGTAGTTTTCTTCTGGTAGGTCATTCCCTCTTTCCCCAAACCCCTTCAAACTGAATACCCACTGTTGAGGGGAACAGCCATGGGTTGCTTATCAGACGGTCACCCAGATATGTGTCCTGCACCTTGGGTGTTAGCTCCCCATATGTCCTGTCTATTAATTATTCAGCCGCCTCCTGAATGAGCCAGTGTTCATCTTGTTCCAGCTCCATCTCCTCATTGTGATCAGTTAGAAGATGCAGCTGAATGCACTGCCTGCAGGTGAAGTTATCATGGACAGTAGATGTCTCCGTGTCTTCCCACATCCCACAAGAGGAGTATTTGAGGATCCTGTCTGGCATCTCCACTGCTCTGGCTGTTCAATAAGAAAGAAATAAAGAATTAATAATGAAACAAAATCTCATTTGGCCTTTGCTTCTCCTTGCCAAAGCCTTGACTCCCTACTCCAACACTGGCCCACTCACACTATGGGTGCTCCACTTAAACGTAGCTTATTTTTATTGGCTCCTGCCAAGTGTCTAATTATTCATTATCCAAAGTCCCTTCAGGACTTTTTCAGCTGATAGTTTTTATATTCTGTGTCGGGGTGGGGGCTTGGGGGCTATGTTTTTGTTGCATTTTTGTTAGTTTTTTTTCCTGAGGGAGGGGGATTTGGGAAGCCAATATTCCTGTTGCATTTGGTGGGCGGGGGGGCGAGAGGGTACTTGGTGGGCTGATGTTCTAGTTGTGTTCAGTGCAGGGGAGGGGAGTTGATGATTGTATTGCATTTTTTCGTGCAGTGGGGAGGGGATAAGTTTGCTTTTTCTCCTTGAACTAACAGCCGTGGTTTTCTTTTCGTTGCTATCAGGAGATGAAGAATCCCAGAGTTCTATACAGTATACACACTTTGAACCTTTTGGGAACTGTGGCATACCAAGTGTGCCGATGGTCCCCACTCGCCTTTTTAAACTTTCTTCCTCTACACAATCTGATGTTTCCACGGAACAGTGGTGTGCGAAAAGCTGACCTCTTTTATATTATTAGCTAGCTTGCCTTCATATTTCATATTTTCTCTCTCAATTTTTTGTTGCTTTCTTTTGGTTTTTATAAGCTTCCCAGTCCTCTAACTACCCAGTAATTTTTGCTATCTCATATGCGCTTTCTTTTGTTTTAATGCTGTCTTTGACTTCCTGTGCATTCCACGGTTGCCTCATCCTCCCTTTAGAACACTTCATCTTTGGTATGTATCGACCCTTTGCCTTCTGAATTGCTGCCAGAAATTCCAGCCATCACTATTCTGCCCTGTTATTTCCCCTTCTAATCAGCTTTGCTCCCCCCCACTGTCTCATGCCTCTGTAATTCCTTTTACTTCAACGTAATACAAATATACCTGACTTTATCTTCTCCCTCTCAATCCGCAGCATGAATTTTATCACATTGTGAAAAATTGCTTCCCAAGAGCTCCTATACCTTAAACTGCCTAATCAAATCAGGTTAAGAGCACAACATCCAATCCAGAACTATCTTTCCCCTAGTGGCCTCAATCCCCAGCTGCTCTAAAAAGCCATCCTGTAGGCATTCTACAAATTCCCTCTCTTGGTATCCAGCACCAACCTGATTTTCCCAATCTACCTGCATATTGGAGCCACCCCCGCCACCCCACCCATAACTATCATAGCACTTATTTACATGCCTTTTCTATTTCCCATTGAAAATTATATCCCACTTCCAGGCTACTGTTCAGGGACCTATATAAAACTATTAGGGACTTTTTACTCTTGCAGTTTCTTAACTCCCCCCACAAGGATTCTACCTACATCTACCTACAAAGTCAGCATGGATTTGTGAAAGGAAAATCATGTCTGATGAATCTCATAGAATTTTTTGAGGATGTAACTAGTAGAGTGGATAGGGGAGAACCAGTAGATGTGGTATATTTGGATTTTCAAAAGGCTTTTGACAAGGTCCCACACGGGAGATTGGTGTGCAAACTTAAAGCAGACAGTATTGGGGGTATAGTATTGATGTGGATAGAGAATTGGTTGGCAGGCAGGAAGCAAAGAGTGGGAATAAACGGGACCTTTTCAGAATGGCAGGCAGTGACTAGTGGGGTACCGCAAGGCTCAGTGCTGGGACCCCAGTTGTTTACGATGTATATTAATGACTTAGATGAGGGAATTAAATGCAGCATCTCCAAGTTTGCGGATGACACTAAGCTGGGCGGCAGTGTTAGCTGTGAGGAGGATGCAGGGTAACTTGGATAGGTTAGGTGAGTGGGCAAATTCATGGCAGATGCAATTTAATGTGGATAAATGTGAGGTTATCCACCTTGGTGGCAAAAACAGGAAAACAGATTATCATCTGAATGGTGGCCGATTAGGAAAAGGGGAGGTGCAACGAGACCTGGGCGTCATTATACACAGTTATTGAAAGTGGGCATGCAGGTACAGCAGGTGGTGAAAAAGGCGAATGGTATGCTGGCATTTATAGCAAGAGGATTCGAGTACAGGAGCAGGGAGGTACTATTGCAGTTGTACAAGGCCTTGGTGAGACCACACCTGGAGTATTGTATGCAGTTTTGGTCCCCTAATATGAGGAAAGACATCCTTGCCATAGAGGGAGTACAAAGAAGGTTCACCAGATTGATTCCTGGGTTGGCAGGACTTTCATATGAAGAAAGACTGGATGAACTGGGCTTGTACTCGTTGGAATTTAGAAGATTGAGGGGGGATCTTATTGAAACGTATAAAATCCTAAAGGGATTGGACAGGCTAGATGCAGGAAGATTGTTCCTGATGTTGGGGAAGTCCAGAACGAGGGGTCACAGTTTGAGAATAGAGGGGAAGCCTTTTAGGACCAAGATTAGGAAAAACTTCTTCACACAGAGATTGGTGAATCTGTGGTATTCTCTACCACAGGAAACAGTTGAGGCCAGTTCATTGGCTATATTTAAGAGGGAGTTAGATATGGGCCTTGTGGCTAAAGGGATCAGGGGGTGTGGAGGGAAGGCTGGTACAGGGTTCTGAGTTGGATGATCAGCCATGATCATACTGAATGGCGGTGCAGGCTCGAAGGGCCGAATGGCCTACTCCTGCACCTATTTTCTATGTTTCTATCTTCTGATTCTATGGATTTGATTTTTAAAAAACCAAAACCCACCACCTGTACCGACCTGTCTGTCCTTTCAATACAATGTGTAGCCTTGGATGTTAAACTCTCAACTATGATCTTCTTTCAGCAACGTCTTAGTGATGCCACAATGTCACACCTGCCGACCTTTGACTGTGCTACAAGATCATCTGCCTTATTGCGTATACTGCGTGCATTCAAATATAGCACCAGTACTGTATTCATCAACCTTTTGTCAATTTTTCAATTTTGCCATCGGGTTACAGTTCAGCACATCCCTCTGACTACATTTTGCCCCATCAGCTACCTGTCAGAATTAGGAATAGGCTTAATATCACTGGCATTGAAATCATGAAATTTGTTGTTTTGCGGCAGCAGAACATTGCAATATATAGTAATGAAAACTAAATTACAATAGGTATGTACTGTACAAAGAAAATTAAATAAGTGCTGCAAAAAAAGTAAGGTAGTGTTCTTGTCCACTCAGAAATCTGATGACGGAGGGGCAGAAGCGGTTCCTGAAACGTTGAGTGTCTTGCTGCTCGTGTACCACCTGCTTGATGGCAGCAATGAAACTCCATCTGACTATCCGTGAATTCATTCGGATGAATGAGAATTCAACCGAGTGAATCTATCATCAGTCTCAATATACACTGCATCGACTTGTATACCAACTGCCTTCTCATTCGTGTTCCAATTCCCCTACCAACTTAATTTATACCCGCCCCAGAATCTGCAGCAAACCTGCCTGCAAGGATATTGGTCCCCCTCGGGTTCGGGTGTTACTGAGAGGTTGCTCCGACTCCAACAAAGTGCTTTCAAATAGCAAGAATCACATGAATACTATTAGTCACATACAGGCATTTAAGAATATTAGATAATTTAGTAAACACATTGACATTTCTAATTTACTTATTTTACATTTGTTATTTAAATAATGTTGGTATATAGTTTGTTTACATTGCTGGTCGTCACACAATGTACAGTGAACATCTGCAAAGACCTTCAGGGTCAATGTTATTTTTAAATCATTAACCTCATTTTGCATCCTTTCTCCATTTAGTCTTTGCCAAGTATTTATTTTTGTAAAATACCATAACGCTGACCTTTTGTTTTGGGAATTGGTGCAATTCTAAAATGTACAACATGCTACAGCCACATGGTGGAGCAGTTCTAAAATGTAAAAACATGCTACAGCACATTGGAGCCAGTCAGGAATTCAAGCGGTCACCATCATTCTGTGTCATATATGGAGATACTATCCACTTAATGCAACGTATTGAGGCTCTGAATATAAACATCCAATGAGAACAGAAAACACAATGTTTCAAAACAGAAGTGAAGAAAATGCTAATGCACTGATTTATCCAACACTGGTAAGTTTTCAGTAAAGCGAGAAGCAAGCTATACCCAACAGTTACAAATGGAGGAATGTCAACTACCCAATGCAAATAATTTTTGTTTGTAATTCTCAATATCCTACAAGAATACAGAATAATAGAAATATTCAAAATATCAAGCAGAAACCTTGGAGACAAACTGCTTGCATTTCAAGTTGCTGAACTATCATCAGAACTAAGAGTTGAAGCTGCAGAAAGAGAGCAGCTGGAGAGTGGAGGGAAGATTTGTAATTGAATGGATGGGTAGTGAATAACAAGATAAAGCTAGAGGATCTGGATCTTCCATTACCAATGTCATAAGATTTTTTTGATTTCCCGGCATCTGTTCAAAGGTTTTTTTTTGCTATGAGGTTGTTCAACTTCTTTCCTTTCCTGAGGCTATTTTCCACAGAAGCAGTGTTTACATGTACTACCTTTAATTTAGTATAGTGTGTTTGTTGCTCAGTAGAGACCAAATCCAGCTTGGATGAATACTTTATGCATCAACCTGCACACCACTAATCCCACTGGTCCAATCTCTTGCTGTTTGAATAAAGCTCAAGATCAGTCTCAGCTTTCACTGACACAATAATGCTGATTCATGCAATTATCCTAGCCCTTTTCTCTCCCGTCAGTTTCAGATTTCATTCACTGGTTTCTGTATAACACCACTTCAACCCATCTTTTGTTGCTTGATGAATTTGCCAGCCTTTCAGATGGAATAATGTCCCCTCAGCACATCCTCCCTTTACTCTGGGACATCTCATCTCACAGATCAAAAAAGCTACTTTGAGTAGGCTGAAGAGAACTAGACCAAGCACTCATGACCTTCTACAGAAACACAGTAATGCACGGCATGGAAACTAACGTGGCAGACAGGAAGGCACCACAACGGGTAGTCAAAACTGACCAAAGCATCACTGGCACCAGACTACCTGCCGACATGGACATAAAAATACTGTTAAAAGGCTAGCAATACCATTAAGGATCCCACCCACCCTGCTCGTGGACTGTTTGTCCCACTCCCTTTAGGAAGGAGGCTACATAGCATCAACATCAGGACCACCAGACTCTAGTTCCTTTCCCCAAGCAGCAATTTTGACAATCACCTCCACCTACTAACCCATCCCACCAATGAATGTGCACTCCTGTATCAAGCATTCTAAGTTCGATCATTCTACATATATAAGCCAGTGTATGTACTTATATTTGTGTTTTTTTATTGTGTTCTCTACCTGAGCTGAAGTGTTTTTTTGTGCTGCATTGGATCCAGAGTAACAACTACTTCCTTCTCCTTTACACTTTCAAACAATCTTGAATTTACACTTCAACTTCTAAACTGTTTAAAAAAAAAGTTTTCCCCAATTTAGCAACCTGAAAGCCTAGTGGGGCATCATTTATCGAGAGAAACAGCTAAGTAATTTCCAGCACATTGTTTTTATTTCAGATTTCCAGCATCTCGTGTATTTTGCTTTTGGATTACTCTCCAAAACAGGTTGCATTCAGTAACTAAACACAATCAATACTTGGTGACAGGAAAACTGGGTGACTGCAGCAGAAACTTATGGACCAAATTCCCTTTCTTTGCCTTCTGCACAGGTATGCAAAAGTACAAGCCTAGTGGCAACAGATATATACAATAAACTTGAGATTGAAAATCTCACATTTAAACACTTTCATAAGGCAAGCTTTCAAAATTTTCAACCAGGGTAGGTCATACCACTCCTCTACAATTTCACTCGAGGTCTCCAAGATCCTTTGGCAACTCCTTTGACTTGGTGTTAATTTTGCTTTTCTTTAAGCTACTTGAACACAGTAAAACATTTTAAAACAATGCAGGCAGCTTGCTTGTGAGCAGAAATAGGTGACGCAGACAATATTTACAGAGACCCAGCAGTGTTTCATTCAAGTTTAAAAAGAATAGATTCCGAGCAACATCAGAGTTCAAATGATATATTCACAGTCTGTGCACAATGATACCAAAATAAATCCCCAATCATTATCTTTAATCAATTCCACCTATTTCTCTTGTTGCAGGCCCTGTTTCAAGTTTATAATTTGCTATATATATATATTCGTTTTTAAATCAGACCTCACAGCATTTCCAGTAAATGTTTACATGTTTAACATGCCTGCTTCAAAATAGTTAAACCAGCCATATATTTAACAGTGCATACAAATGATTGTAACTTTTCCAAAACCTTTTAATTTGAACAAACAGTTTAACAAATGACTCAATCTTGGACTTCAGAAATAACAGCTTGAAAATGGAAATAAAACATTGTCAGTGTTACAATATAGAATGGTCCAAAGGCTTTGCCAGAATTTAAGGCAATGGGAGGGAAAGGAAAAAGAAAGCAAAATAAACACTGCCCAAGCTTTATAAAGCAAACAGAATGGGCCTTGCTCACAAGCACAGATTCAGAATAAAAAATGTTCCACTGTTGCCATTTAAATTTATTACTTAACCACAGAACTAAGATTCTAGAAAAGAATCTTATTACCACATTGTTTTTTTGAAGCTCTTAAACTTATGGATGAGGTTCCACTTGGGTTGACATGCAGCTATTTGGAGAAATGTGCATCACTAAATTCTTTTACTATGTTAGCAGCTCATGTGATTACAGCCCATACATCAAGTGTACACAAATAAGGGCCTTAAAACATCAAAACTTTTTTTTTTTAAATGGCAGCAGAAAGCAAATGTACAGAAATTTGTTCCTTTAAAAAAAAGCAGAGATACAAGGACAAATTTGTGATATACGTTTAATTCTCACCAGCTGCTCCCCTGCATGGGCCTCAAAAGAATTGAGCACCTCACACTGTGCCATGGTTAGTTGACTTTAAATTATACATTCAGTAAATATAATTAAAAGTTACATATACAGCGAAGAGATGTCCATCAGAGTTCCTCTGGATTGAGTTGTGACAAAGTCCAGTTTGGCTTAGCAAAATCAGATGAAACCTGAAAATATCCAAAACTGAACAGAACATGTTTTGCAAGTGTTCTATCAAAGTTTACTGGTGAGCACACTGTACACCAGGGCCAGTGTGGTGGCCACTTTCCTCATCAGAACTATCATTGTAGGCCTCCCGCCGGTGCCCTCCGGCCGAGCCACGTGTATTGTCAAACTCCTGCAGGTCAACCTCCTCAATGTCACCAATCATCTCAGGGACATCCGGCCTGGCTGGGAGTAGATATTCCAGTTCCTGGAAACAAAAAGTATTAATTTTACACTTCATTTTTGCTAATAAGTGGTTTAAAAAAGCTTCTCAAAATAAAACTTACAAAGTTGTACAATATTAGATGCAGAAAATCTGACTGAATCACGGAATGAAACCAACAAATTAATTTTCAAACTTCCCTACTTACAGCTATCTTGTCAGGGTTAATCCAATTATGCTCAGGGAACTGAACATCAAATTTGACAAACAAGTCTCCTTTTTCAAACGGATTACGATACTGCGGCATTCCTTCCCCTTTAACAACACGAACACAACCTATGGTCGAAAGAACAACCAAGTTTAACAGAATGGTATAAAAGACATAAGAAATTTATTTGTATCACGAATGGGATACCACTAAGTGTTAAAAACTACAATGAATAACTAAACACGTCGAAAGATCAGTGAAAACAAATCATTCAGTCCTGCAAACACTTGTACACAGATTTAAGGCAATTTGGTGGCAAGGTGTCCATTATCAAGAACACAGAAAAGAAAACCTATTGGTCCCAATCCCATTTGGATACTAGAGCCAATTTATGATTTTTCCCCAAGAGTTCAGTTTTCCCACTCAACCATGAATCAATTCATCTTTAAGGCTGAACCCTACTATACAGCACAATTAATACCAAAACCGTTTTTTTTTCTTTACATGCCACTGGTCAAACAGTAACTGAAGACATACTTCTAAAGCTTACAACTGCCCTTAAATTACCACTCTCCCATCAGCAACAGCACCCCCAACATAAAAAAAATCTAGCCAAAAACACAACATTCAGACAGGGTGATTTAACAGAATCTAGATTCATTAACGTAGTTCAAGATCAGTTTTAATTATTTAATGGTACCTCATCAAGGACGAGGATTGTGTCATATTCCACTTTGCACAATTGGCCACTAAAATGGAGTTGACGGTATTTAAAGACACCTTGCAAACTCTCTTAGCTGTGGTCCTGTTGGTCATTCAATTTTATCTAATTCAAATTCCACCACCCTGTATCCATTCCTCATGCTTATTCAGACGAACAGTTCTGATTTTATGCTAAGATTTTAAGGACTGCACAATGGCACAGTTGGTAGAGCTGTTGCTTCATAGATCCAGTAACCTACACCTGACCACTGGTAGAGATTACATGCTTTCAAATCTGCAAAGGGGAATGTGGTGGAAGAGTTAGAATCCACAGCTATCTGATGGAGTAGATTAGTGTAATTAGGTGCCTGATCGTCAGTACACACTTTATGGACACTAAGGGCTTCATGTTTATGTTGCACAACATGAAGACTGAATATGATTGAAAGAAATGAAATGAAATGATTTCTTCTGCAAATGTATTGAGTTATGAGTAAATGGTAAAACTAAGGAAAGACAAATATACCAGTAGCGAGTATCCCCAGAGAAACTAAACATGTTGGCATCAAGAAACAAGGAAATCCCAAATACCATTATTCTGAATTTTATCATAGCACAAACCGAGCCATTGATGTCACTGCATACTTAGTACTTTCAGCACAGTCCAGATGACTAATGAAACAAAGCATTATACCATACCCCCATGAACCCAAGGTAGACCAGTGATCCAGCTATTTTTGCTACTGCATCAGAGCCTCAGTGAAGCAGGTTATACATTTTTAATTTGACTTCATAGCGATAGGTTAAATTGTGACTGTAAATAGCTCCTTGTGTAGGTGGATGATAGGATAATTTGAGGACAGCTGATGAGCACATTGAGAGAGAACAAGGTGCAGGCAGAAAAATGGGAAAGATTGGACTGACGGGCAAGCTAAGTGCCACAGAGACCCGAGAGGCTAAGTGGCCTCCAGTGTTATGGGAATATAGGAACTATCAGGACGGAAGTGAGTTAAGAGAGCGCTGAACGGCGACTCCTTTACTTGCATCTCTGGAAACAGCTCCATTTCCATCTTTATTATCTTTATTTTTCCCTGTCAGGGTTCTTTTGAAGACCCTGACCTGGAGTTACACGCTGACTTGGTTCTTTGCGGGAATGGGACCCATTCTCGGGGTTTCAGGACTGGACAATGTTCAGTATGCTAAGGAGTTGGCCTAGTGTTTGGAAGCCTAAGATCTCGGGGCTCTGGAGACAGGCAGATCGAAGGTCAGTGTCACAGCAGGAGACTTGTGTGTCATCGGGGAGGCCAGAAAATCTTTTGCTGTGGGCCTGAAAACCTGAGATCTTTGCAATATTTTAGGCACAGAGCTTGTAAAAAAGCAATGAAACGGACTTTTAACATTGTAAACCAGCGGGTTGTTGTTCTGTCTCCTGCTCGCTGTGAAAATGGGGGACACCTCCCTCTCCCTAATTAGGGAGAGAGAGAAAACCTGTGGGTTGCCAAATGCTGGATGAATTGTGATAGTCTTTGGGGTAACTGCAAGGTCTGTGTCTTTGCTATGGCTTAGCTCACGCTTGTGCTTGGTAGCGGGTGCACTGTTTGTATTGCTGGTGGGGGGAGGGGGGTGATTGTTGCTCGCTACCGCTTACATGCGTGAGGGGGAAGCGGGGGGGAACTTTGGGGTTCTCACGTTTAACTGTTGTTCATTCTTTGGGGCACTTCTGTTTTCGTGGATGATTTGCAAAAAAAAAGCATTTCAGGATGTATATTGTATACATTTCTCTGACATTAAATTGAACCTTTGAAAACTTGCATGATTTCTCCTTAGATGTGGTTATCTCCACAGATAAGGTGGTGTAAAAGTGACTATTTATATTGCAACTTTAACACAAGAATACTTACAATTGTCACTTCACAAATCATTCAATAAAAACTCATGTACCAGCTTAAAAATATACCAGTTGAACATCAGTAAATATAAAACATCAATAACTTTTGCACTGGTACCTGGTTCAATAACTTTTCCTGGAGGATACTTCACAACAATATGCCGACCATCCAAATGTTGGAATGTGAATTGAAAACCACAGAGTGCTTCAACAAGACCAATTTTGTGGGTCATGTGCAAGTCATTTCCCTCTCTCTGAAACACCTAGAAAAACAATAACTCTCCTTAGTGGTCCTATAAAGAAGCATGACCAGTTTAAGAGTGAAGTAAATGGTAACAGCTTGGGTATGATACAGTCTGATAGACAGACTCCAGAATAAAAGTGAAATGCTGGGTATACTCAACTGGCAGATAGCATCTATGGGCAGAGAAGCAGACAATATATTCAAAGTTGACAGAATATTAATGCTGTTCTCCCTTTCTTTACAGAAACCTCCCGACCTGAATATTTCCAGCCCACTTATTTTATTTCATATCTCCAACATTTGTAACTGTTTGCTTTTCATCAGTGCACCACAGCTGTGCTTCATGTATTTTTGTGGACAATTTCAAATTTCAATTCATTATAAAAGAAACAAATATAGGATTTAATTTCATTTGAAAAACAACCACTGCACGTATCACTACTTTTGAGATATAATTCAATTGCCTTGGCTTAAATCAGTTAAATCAGTTTACAACACTGACATTGCAAGATTATTTACTTTTCTTTGAAAATTGTATTAAGGGAAATGCATCGTTACATGCAAAACTAATGTTACAACAGCTACGTGAACCACCAAGTTTTTTCAGCATTTTCTTGATTCCTCCATAAACAAAAAATATAAAGCAATTATTCATGACAATTATACTTGGTCACTAATTGAATTGTGCTCAAGTAAAACCTGAGTTCATGTATCAATAGTAATCGGAAGTGAATTGCATCAATATTTTTACTTTTGCTTTAAATACAACACAAAATTGATGGGAAATAAGCAAGTTATGGCAGACTGCATATCCACAACACAAGTTCTGGATGAGAACACTGGGACAAGAATGAGTAAAGCATTTCAACATGATTCTGGATTTTTTCCCCCAGCATGGAATCTGCAAAGAAGGGCCTTGCATAAAGGCAGCATAACTGACTAAATTCCCTTCTAAAAGTGTTCTGACTTAGTTTTCAAGATTTGCATCAAGCCAGAGGCCCAACACCACCCATCAAAAAATATTAAAATAGGCAGAATGTCTAGATGGGGCAAATGCCTATCAGCTGGTTATGGAGCCAGTAATAACAAGCTATGATGCTATTATGCAGGAACTTGGGAACAGATGTACGCATAAATGTACTACAGAAACATGGATATTGTTTAGGGAGCACTTGCATGGGGTTCTGGATAAGTTTGTCCCCACTGATGCAAGGAAAGGATGGAATGGTGAAGGAACCATGGTTGACATGAGATGACGAAAATTTAGTAGAGGAAGAAGGAATCTCACTTAACATCTAGGAAGCAAGATCAGACAGGGCTCCTTTGTTACAAGGTAGCCAGGGACTTGGGAGTTAGAAGAGGAAATGAGGACTTGGTTGAGTAGGATTAAGGGAAACTCCAAGGCATTCTACACATATGTGAAGAATAGGAGGATGACTATGATGAGGGTAGGACCAATCCAAAGGGATAAAAGAGCAAATCTGGCTGTAGTCAAAGCAGATAGGAGAGGTCCTTATAGAATACTTAGCTTCATTCTTCACTAGTGAGAGGGACCTTGACGAATGTGAGAACAGTGAAGAAGAGGTTAATATGCTGGAACATGTCAACATTAAGAGGCTGGAACTTTTGGGAAAACAGTAGGACAGATAAATCCCCAGGGTTGAATAGGCTATACCATTGTTAATAGAAGGGAAGAGATTGCTGTACTTTTGGTGATAACCTTTGTATCCTCACTAGGCACAGTAGTACAAAAAGACTGAAGGGTGGCAAATTTATTCTTTTGTTCAAAATAAATAATAAGGATAAACCGGGGAATTATAAACCAGCAAGTTTTAGTGGTGGGCAAACTTTTGGAAAGGATCCTCAGAGATAGGATACAAGAACAATTTGGAGAAGCATAATCTCATTAGGGATAGTTAGCATGGCCTTATGAGAGGAGAGATCACCTCATGAGCATGATCGAAGGTAGTGACTAAACAAACTGACGAAGGTAAAGCAGTGGGCGAGTGGCCACTTTATTACGTACCTCCTGTACATAATAAAGTGGCAACTGCGTGTACGTCCACGGTCTTTCGCTGCTGAGCCCATCCACTTCAAGGTTTGTTTGACGTGTTGTGCGTTCAGAGATGCCAGAGAAGTGAAGGATCCCACTTGCCCTGCCTATCTGAGTCCCGTCAGGGATGAGGCTACACCGGAACCACAAGAATGAAAAGCAATAAATCTCCCTAAGCAGTGATCAACACCTCCACCCACCACTACTTTTATCATTTCCAATCTGTCACCCTATGTATAGACACTGGTGTACCCAGCATCACTTTATGGACATACAATCGATGCATATGTTATCTCATGCATTTAGATTTATTATGTTCTTCGCGCTGCATCAAATCCAGAGTAAAATTAATTCATTCTCCTTTACATTTTATACGGAAAATGACTTCTTGACAATCTTGAATCACATATCTCTTTCACTCTGATGTTTGGTCTGAACAACTGAACTTACAGCCACATGATTGGCTGAATAAATATTGCATTAATAAGGTGTACCTAATAAAGTGGCCACCGAGTATTTATTTTAGTAGGGCATTCAACAAGGTTCTCCATATTAGGTCGGAGACAGGGATCCAAGGAAACTTGACTGTGGATTCAGAATTAGCTTGCCCACAGAAGGCAAAGTGTGGTAGTAGTTGGACAGTATTCTGCCTGGAGATTGGCAACTACTGGTGTCCTGCAGGGATCTGTTCCAGGACCCACTGTGTTTTTCCATACAGTGCCTATAAAAAGTATTCATCCCTCTTGAAGTTTTTATATTTTATTGTTTTACAACATTGAACCGCAGTGGATTTAATTTGGCTTTTTTGACACTGATCAACAGAAAAAGACTCTTTCATGTCAAAGTGAAAGCAGACCTCTACAAAGTGATCTAAATGAGTTACAAATATAACAAAAAATAATTGATTGCTTAAGTATTCACCTCCTTCAAGTTAGTACTTAGTAGATGCATTTTTGGCAGCAATTGCAGACTTAAGTCAGTGTGGATAGGTCTCTCTCAGCTTTGGACATCTGGACACTGCAATTTTTCCCCATTCTTCTTTACAAAACTGCTCAAACTCTGTCCGACTGCATGGGAGACAGTGAGTGACCAGCCCTTTTCAAGTCCAGCCACAAATCCTCAATGGGATTGAGATCTGGACTCTGACTTGGCCACTCCAGGACATCGACTTTCTTGTTTTTAAGCCATTACTGTGTAGCTTTGGCTTTATGCTTGGGGTTATTGTCTCGCAGGAAAACAAATCTTCTCCCAAGTTGCAGTTCTCTTGCAGACTGCACCAGGTTTTCCTCCAGGATTTCCCTGTATTTTGCTGCATTCATTTTACCCTCTACCTTCACAAGACTTCCAGGGTCAGCTGCAGTGAAGCATCCCCACAACATGATGCAACCACACTGCTTCACGGTAGGGATGATGTGTTTTGGATGATGTGTGGTGTTTGGCTTATGTCAAATATAGCATTTAGTCTGATGGCCAAAAAACCCAATTTTGGTTTCATCAGACCATAGCACTTTCTTCCAACTGACTTTGGAGTATCCCTTCTGGCAAACTCGAGCCAAGATTTCATGATAGTTTATTTCAACAGTGGCTTTCTCTTTGCCACTCTCCCGCCTGAGCAGCAGTTGTTATATGCACAGCCTCTCCCATCTCAGCCACTAAAACTTGTAACCCCTCCTGTGTTGTCATAGGTCTCTAGGTGGCCTCCCTCACTACTCACCTTCTCGCAAGGCCACTCAGTTTTTGAGTACGGCCTGCTCTATGCAGATTTACAGCTGTGCCATATTCTTTTTATTTCTTGATGATTGATATAACTCTACTCCAAGGGATATTCAATGTCTTGGAAATTTTCTTGTATCCATCTCCAGACTTGTGCTTTTCAGTAACCTTTTTTTGGAGTTGCTTAGAGTGTTATTTTGTCTTCAAGGTGTAGTTTTTGCCAGGATACTGACTCACTAGCAGTTGGACCTTCCAGATACAGGTATATTTTTACTACAATCAATTGAAACACCTTGACTGCACCAAGTCTCAAAAACAGATCTCCACTTAACTAATTGTGTGAATTCGGAAACCAAGTGGCGGCACCAGTGATGATTTGGTGTGTCATATTATTGTTGGGGGGGGGGGGTGAACACTTTTGCCATCATTTTGTGTTTTATATTTGTAAATAATTTAGATCACTTTGTAGAGATCTGTTTTCACTTTGACACAAGTCTTTTCTTGTTGATCAGTTTAAAAAAGCCAAACTAAATCTACTGTGATTCAATGTTGTAAAACAGTAACACATGAAAGCTTCCAGGGAATGGGGGAAATACTTTTTATAGGCACTGTAAATGACTTAAATGGGGAAGTAAAGGTTATGTTACATTAGGAGATTGATAGGATGTAGAGCTGGGCTGAGAAGAGGCAAATGGAGTTCAATCTGGAAAAATGTGAAGTGATACACTTTGGAAGGTCAAACACAAAGGCAGAAGGCTGACAAGAGAAATTAGGGATAGTATCAATTCCAAAGAAGTAGCATACAAATTAGCCAGAGAAAGTGGCTCACCTGAGGACTGGGAGAAATTCAGAGTTCAGCAGAGGAGGACAAAGGGCTTAATTAGGAAGGGGAAAAAAGATTATGAGAGAAAACTGGCAGAGAACATAAAAACGGACTGTAAAAGCTTTTATAGATATGTAAAAAGGAAAAGACTGATAAAGACAAATGTAGGTCCCCTGCAGACAGAAACAGGTGAATTGATTATGGGGAGCAAGGACATGGCAGACCAATTGAATAATTACTTTGGTTCTGTCTTCACTAAGGAGGACATAAATAATCTTCCAGAAATAGTAAGGGACAGAGGGTCCAGTGAGATGGAGGAACTGAGTGAAATACATGTTAGTAGGGAAGTGGTGTTAGGTAAATTGAAGGAATTGAAGGCAGATAAATCCCCAGGGCCAGATGGTCTGCATCCCAGAGTGCTTAAGGAAGTAGCCCAAGAAATAGTGGATGCATTAGTGATAATTTTTCAAAACTCGTTAGATTCTGGACTAGTTCCTGAGGCTTGGAGGGTGGCTAATGTAACCCCACTTTTTAAAAAAGGAGGGAGAGAGAAACCGGGGAATTATAGGCCGGTTAGCCTAACGTCGGTGGTGGGGAAACTGCTGGAGTCAGTTATCAAGGATGTGATAACAGCACATTTGGAAAGCGGTGAAATGATCGGACAAAGTCAGCATGGATTTGTGAAAGGAAAATCATGTCTGACGAATCTCATAGAATTTTTTGAGGATGTAACTAGTAGAGTGGATAGGGGAGAACCAGTGGATGTGGTATATTTGGATTTTCAAAAGGCTTTTGACAAGGTACCACACAGGAGATTAGTGTGCAAACTTAAAGCACACGGTATTGGGGGTAAGGTATTGGTGTGGGTGGAGAATTGGTTAGCAGACAGGAAGCAAAGAGTGGGAATAAACGGGACCTTTTCAGAATGGCAGGCGGTGACTAGTGGGGTACCGCAAGGCTCAGTGCTGGGACCCCAGTTGTTTACAATATATATTAATGACTTGGATGAGGGAATTAAATGCAGCATCTCCAAGTTTGCGGATGACACGAAGCTGGGTGGCAGTGTTAGCAGTGAGGAGGATGCTAAGAGGATGCAGGGTGACTTGGATAGGTTGGGTGAGTGGGCAAACTCATGGCAGATGCAATTTAATGTGGATAAATGTGAAGTTATCCACTTTGGTGGCAAAAATAGGAAAACAGATTATTATCTGAATGGTGGCCGATTAGGAAAAGGGGAGGTGCAACGAGACCTGGGTGTCATTATACACCAGTCATTGAAAGTGGGCATGCAGGTACAGCAGGCGGTGAAAAAGGCGAACGGTATGCTGGCATTTATAGCGAGAGGATTCGAGTACAGGAGCAGGGAGGTACTACTGCAGTTGTACAAGGCCTTGGTGAGACCACACCTGGAGTATTGTGTGCAGTTTTGGTCTCCTAATCTGAGGAAAGACATCTTTGCCATAGAGGGAGTACAAAGAAGGTTCACCAGATTGATTCCTGGGATGGCAGGTCTTTCATATGAAGAAAGACTGGATGAACTGGGCTTGTACTCGTTGGAATTTAGAAGATTGAGGGGGGATCTGATTGAAACGTATAAGATTCTAAAGGGATTGGACAGGCTAGATGCGGGAAGATTGTTCCCGATGTTGGGGAGGTCCAGAACGAGGGGTCACAGTTTGAGGATAGAGGGGAAGCCTTTTAGGACCGAGATTAGGAAAAACTTCTTCACACAGAGAGTGGTGAATCTGTGGAATTCTCTGCCACAGCAAACTGTTGAGGCCAGTTCATTGGCTATGTTTAAGAGGGAGTTAGATATGGCCCTTGTGGCTACAGGGGTCAGGGGGTATGGAGGGACGGCTGGGTTCTGAGTTGGATGATCAGCCATGATCATAATAAATGGCGGTGCAGGCTCGAGGGGCCGAATGGCCTACTCCTGCACCTATTTTCTATGTTTCTATGTTTCTAATACAGGTTAATGGTAGGATTCTTAGCAGTGTGGATGAACAGAGATCACGGCATCCACTTCCATAGATCCCTCAAAGTTGTTAAACAAATTGATAGGTTTGAAAGAAGGCATATGGAGTGTTCGCCTTCATTGGTCAGGAGATTGAGTTCAAGAGCTGCAAGGCAATGCTGCAGCTTGACAAAACTCTGGTTAGACTACACTTGGAGTATTTTATTTCTGGTTATCTCGTAGGAAGGATGCGGAAGCCTTCAAGGGGGTCCAGAGGAGATTTACCAGGATGCTGCTTGGATTAGACTGATGACTTACGAGGAAGGGCTCAGAAAGTTTGGGCTTCTCTTTTAAACAATGAGAGGTGACTTGATTGAGGTATACAAGAGACATTGATAGTCCACGCCTTTTCCCAAAACAGAAATGGCTAATAAAAGAGGGTATAATTTTAAGGTGATCAGGGGAAAGTATTGGGAAATGGTCAGAAATAGGTGATGAAAGAAAAATGGAGAACTACGTGGGAGGAAAAGTGTTAGATTGATCTTGGAATAGTTTAAATATTGGCACAACATCGTCAACTGAAGTGCCTGTACTGTTCTATGTTTCATGGAAGCCAGACCCATGAAAGAAGGGTCATATATTCACAAATTGCTTCATGCTAAATTCTTCAAAATACACCAGGATTTAAATGTAGCCATTCAGTTGGAGTTGGAGATAAAATATTGGTAATGTTGCTGAAATTTCCAACGGAATAGCTGATCTGTGTACCAGATTCCATCCAACCAAAATATGCTCCACTCCATGATGTCATATTAGGGACAGGAATTTGGAATTTGTTACAAAGGATGTAAAAATATTATAAGTAAACTCTGAAAATGCTGCTTTCCATTTCCTAAATAACCTAAAGCTGGAGAAGAGTGAGATAATAAACGTGGCTGACAGATGTTAACTGCTTGGAACTCATGAGACAAAGTACCTCAATGATTTGAGGGCTTTGTCTACATTAGACTTTTAACTCCGCATAAGAATTTGGAAAAAAAAGCATGTTCAAATTTTGGACTGCAAACTGATTTAGAAAGTATGCCATGCAAATGGGCACATTTCTCTTCCAGTAGTTTATGAATTCGATTTTTTTTTTGTGTAACTAGTCCTTTAATTCCTGCACTGTGGATTTCTTTCAGAAATTACAACTTTGTGAGTTTGAAGCACAAATCATTTAAAAGTTTTCGAAAAACTATCAAGGGTGAATTAGTTATTCAAAGCACACAAATGTGTTCTTTTGCCTTGTATCTTCAGGTTGTGGTACTTTGCAGAGGGAAGAAAATTCTTATTTGATCACTTGATACAGGTAGAAAAAAGAATTTAGTTCTCAATTTGGTCTTAGGCCAGCCAAGTATTGAAACAGTTTGAATAATAATGACACTTCCACATAATTTTTTCCTATCTATACCTCTCATAATTTTATAAACTTTCATTAGGTCACTCCTCCGCCTCAAAGCAATCCAATTTTGACTAACACCCATCATGGACCAACACCCCAATCCATGCAAAATTCAAGAGAACCTCTATTACACTCTCCAATATACTATAGAATATGGAATCAACTGATTTCTCCCTGATCCCAATAATGAATCAGCTGTAAATAGCATCAGGATTTCTTGAGACATTAGGTCAACTCTTTCAAAATCATCTGACCACAACATAACTTTAAGTTTTGACACAAATAAAAAGTAGCATCAAATCTTTCAACTTGCAGTCACACACCTCATGTTCTTTCTCTTGCAGTATAAGGATAATGTCACCAGGTTCTACACCAGGAGATTGGTCTGCTTCTCCACTAAATGTAATACGTTGTCCATGCTTCATGCCTTTGTCTATATGAACTTCTAGAATCTTCACTTCCTTCACCACCTTCTTCCCCTCACATTTTTTGCATCGATCCTTTTCATTGATAACTTCACCTGTAATATTCCCAAAATATAGCACAAGTTAGGAAACAGTCTCACAAAGCAAACTTTCAAAGGATTCAAATCATGTCATCAGTTAACTCTGTTTACATTAAGAAAATATTGAAAATTAGACTTTGCAATATAAAGGATAAGCCACATATACATGCATATAAACTATTTCAAAGAACTCTAACAAACTAAGCTTGCTGTGTGCGGACAGTTCAAAGCACCTTGAGTGGTGGCATGGTTCCAATGGCACACTGAAGCTGTCCTCAGAAGATCTCTGAAAGCCAGCATTAACTTTGATAGTTATGAAACTACGAGGATTAACCAACAATTCTCAAGTGCTTCCACACACGTTTACAAACTATTAGAAATGAAGTAACTTTAAAATAATTCCAAATCTAGATGCATTCACAAGGCCAAATACGCCAGCCTCTGGCTACTGGTTCAACAGAGTACCCATACTGTGTGGAGGGCCAGACAGAACTCTGCAGCCATGAGCTCAAGCCTATTCACTTGAAAATCACTCAACTTGACTAAAAAAAAAATGGAAATGTAGACTGTTTCCTTTATCTTCATGGTTATAAGTAATATCTTGTCGCAAGTCAAAGGAGATCAATTTAAAAGTAATAAAGCTAATTCCAATTGCTGCTAAATGACATTGATCAGTCATCAAGAAAACGTCAAAGATCTTTAACAGCATTAAGTATGCTGTAAAGCTAGTGATTGGGAGACAGATCCACAGAACCCATCACTGAGGCTCAGATGTCTTATGATCTGCTCCAACTTATGGTTATTAGGCTCCTCAGTCACAAATACTAGAGTAAGCTTCATTATTATGCATTCTTATCTGAAAACTTTAGTTGTTGTTGAATTTATAAGCACTGGACACAAGATAGTAAAAACAAAATAATTCAGATAAGTAACTCTAACAGTATCCTCCTGTGACCTGCACTTTGATTGTTTGACCATTTAACTACATTAGCAAAGAGTCTCTCCATCAGCCTAGTGTTTTTCCTGTTAGTCATTATGGACGAGACAATCCAGCACAACAAATTACCTTCACATTCACGGAAGTACAGCCAAGACCAAATTCTCATGACCCAACATATATGTAATAAATTAATTAAAATTGTTGTCTCCTCAAATATCAAATTCAGATGTTTTCAGTCTGGCAAATATATCACATTAAGAAAAAGTGAAAGCATAATCTCTATGTGGTATCTGTAAACACTAAAAATGGACTTACCTTCTCCATTACAATCGGTACACACAGACTGCATCTGCTGAACCATTCCTGGTGCTAACTGTCTGATCATGATCCGTATACCTCGACCCCTGCAAACATTACACTTCTGAACAGCTCCTGCCTTGCCTCCTTGACTGTTTAAAACAAAATACATCAGCAAATAAATGTTCTGTGTCTGATTTAGATAATGCACTTATTGACAAAGAAATTCACAAAAATGTAGGCAAATGTATTCCAGCTCAATCATGAAGAAATAACCCACGGCAATTAAGATCTAAAAAAGGATACGAAGAATACTTGGGCATAAAAGATTACCCTTTTCATAACATTTTGTTGAACCACAACAGAAACCTTGCTGAAAAATAAACACCACATCAACATTTGTGCTTGTATGTAATCAACACATGGCCACTTTTACTAATTAGTTGAAAACTACAACCTTAGAAATACACCTCATCACCAGTACATTTTAATGGGAATACTTCATCTTAAAACATATTAAATTTTTTTTGAAAAGTATAAATGGGAAGTTTATTGCTGAAATTCAGAGCAGCAATTAAAAATCTCCTTACAAACTTCATCACACTGCCTCATGTTCTGGTGTTTACATAGTAAAGACATGCAATATAGACTTCATTCAAATTCAAAATTGTCAAGGTATTTACCTTCTCGTTCCCAGCATATTAAATAAAGAGCACCAAGCTCTGACACCTTGACAATACTGTACCCCAGCCCTAAAACTGGCCAATTGCAGTTTGTGGTAAGGCTCTGCATAAATGAAGTAGATTTTCTGTCTTATTCTAATCAAAAACAGACTTTAAAAATCAAAGATTTAAAACAGTTCTAGTTTAAACTTGCATATTCTTAAATAATGTACAACTTACCCACTACATGAACTGCATAGGACATTTTTGCTCAGCTGTAGTTTTGTTGTCTTTGCATTATACAAGTCTTCTAAAGAAACCCTGTTGAATTGGAAAAAAATTAGCATAGTAATAGAGACACTAAGAGAGCTTTAGAAATAAATTAAAAATCCACTCACTTGAGGGGATGCACCATATCCTCTCCCCTTCGTCTGCTGTTGCGGTTTCTACCTTGACCGCCCATGAACCCGAAGAGACCTCCACCAAAGATATGTGAGAAAATATCATCCATTCCACCTCCGCCGCCACCACTCTCACGTAGACCTTGTTCACCATAGCGATCATAAAGTTCCCGTTTCTCTGGATTCGATAAAACTTCATAAGCAAAGCTTATTTCTTTAAACTGTAGATGACAAAAACGTTTGAGTAATCTTAGAGCTAAAGCAATTCCCATTCCCAAAATAAAACATTGGACACCTGTATAACAGTAGCAGGAAAATACAAGGAACACCAAAATCATTTCACACCATAATAAGCCTTTCACTATGAAAACATTAAGTTTTACAGAATATAAAAACCTGCTCTATATAAACCATGAAGCTAACACCAACAGCATTTTGTTCAGCACATTTTTACCTAATGGCACTGAAGAGCTACAGTAAAAATTAACTTCAAAGTGAATACACAGGAAGGTACAGTAGATTTTGGTTAATTGGGACACATCAGGACCAGTAAATCTTGGCCAAATTAAACCTGTCCCAATTAGCCAAAGTTTAATGAAAATAAACAAAAAAGGTATAAAAAGCTACTGTTTAACTGAGTAACAAATTATGTAGTTAAATGAAACGTAGAAAAAAATCAGAACACTATCAAAATTACAACAGTAATATAAAACTGTACTAGTTCCTTAATAGTTATAGACATCCAGCCTTCGCTCACGTTCTTTTAACTGACTCTAAAAATCAGCGCAGACACCTAATGCACCCTCAGGAGCTGGGCAGACGTTGGATTTAATTGTTAAGGATGTAGTATTGGGGTATTCGGAGGCACATGACAAAGCAAGCCGACATCAGTACGGTTTTCTTGAGGGAAGATCTCGCCTGACAGATCTGTTGGAACTCTGAAGAAATAACAAGCAGGATAGACACAGGCATCGGTAGATACTGGGTACTTGGATTTTCAGAAGACCTTTGAAAAGGTGCCACACACGAGGCTGCTTAACAAGTTACATTACAAGAAAGACAGTAGCATGGATAAAGCAGTGACTGATTGGCAGGAGGCAAAGAGTAGAAAGACAGGGAACCTTTTCTAGTTGGCTGCCAGTGACTGGTGTTCCACAGGGGTCTGCGCTGGAACCACTTTGCTTTATATTAATTACATCAATGGTTTGGATGATGAAATTGATGGATTTGCGGAATATACAAAGGTAGGTGGAAGGGCAGGTAGTTTTAAGGAAAAAGTGAGGTTACAGAAGGACTTGGGACAGATTAGGAGAATGGTCAAAGAAGTGGCATATGGATTAGTATCAAGTAGTGTATGGGCATGCACTTTGGTAAAAGAAATGAAAGGGGTGACTATTTTCTAAAGAGGGACTATTCAAAAATTTTAAGTGTGAAGGGACTTGGGAGTCCTCGTGCAGGATTCCCTGAAGATTGATGTGCAGGTTGAGTTGGTGGTGATAAAGGCAAGTGCAATATTAGCATTCACTTCAAGAGGACTAGAATATGAAAACAAGGACCTTACTTGGAGTATTGCGAACAGTTTTGGGCCTCTTATCTAAGGAAGAGTTCAAAGGAGATTCACAAAAATGATTCTGAGATCGAAAGCCTTATCATATGACAAGCATTTGTGGCTCTGGACCTGTACTCACTGGAATTCAGAAGGGGGAGGGTGGAGAGGATATTTCCTATGGTGAGAGAGTCCATTACCAGAAGGCATAGCCTCTAAATAGAGGGGCTAACCTTTAGGATAGATGTGAGTTTCTTTAGCCAGAGGGGTGAATCTGTGCCACAGGTGGCTGTCAAGGCCAAGTTATTGGGTATATTTAAGGCAGAGGTTGACAGATTCTTGATTAGTCAGGGCATGGAGGGGTACAGGAAAAAGGTGGGAAATTGGGGTTGATAGGGAAATGGATCAGTTATGATGAAATGGTAGAAGACTCCATGGGCCAAATGGCTAATATTTCTCATCTTACCTTATCTTCAGTTAAAAAATAAATAATGCTCATCTTTACCTTATCACCAGCATTTGGGTTTTTATCTGGATGGTATTCCTTAGCCAACTTGCGGTATGCCTTAAAAATAAAGTACAGAACAAATGAATTGGTACAAAAATATTCAATTTGGCCAGTACCTTGCACATTAACTTGCTTGTTTAAAAACTTGCATAAGAAATTGTGCTCTTAATGTTCATTGTATATTAATAATATTGACAAATACTGCAATATTGGAAAAATCCAACTCACAAAAAAATCCCAAAGTATGTGTCAAATAGAGTATTAAAAGGAATTACGATTTAAGACCATACCGCAACAATACATACATATCAGTGCAATCATATACTAAAGCAACAAAATGGTGTTCTCTAAAAATTAAAATTATACATCAATGAGCATCTCTTTCCCTTCTGCATACTACTCCCAAAGGTATACAGGTCACATTAGGATACTGTATGATGGATAATCACATCTTGTTGAGATAGAGTCAAGACCAAATTCAACCTTGAAAGAACATCTACAAGGCAAGGAACATTGAATCAGGCCTGGTTGCTGCAGTAAACTTTCAAGCCAAAGGACAGACACTCCAAGTTATCCACTCAGGTCCTTCTGCCACAGATTCTGCTTAAATGATTCTGCCATCTCAGCCTGCTAAACACTTTTTTTTTTGCTTCCAATGCAAACTCAATGCTTCCAACTCCACTTCATACAACATACACCACAAAACGACAACTGAAAGTTTGGACCTTGGCTGGAAAGGAAGAGATAGCAGATGTCCTGTGTGTGAAGAGAGTGATGGAGAAGGAAGAGCGAATGGCCCCTTCGAAAAGCTATTGGTAGTGGTGGGGTGGGCTGATGTCATTAAATTGAAGATACTGAAGCACAATTTGTCTAAGGGGAAGTAAAGCCTAAAGCTTTAATAGGACATGTAGAACTAAGTTTTAATTGTTCTGGGATGCAACAATAACAGTGGAAAATATTTCCTATTATAACTTATCTACTGCACCATGATAAAAAGTACAATGTCCCCTTCAAAGTGATCAAGTAGCTTGACTGTCAATTCAATGCAAGTGAATTAATACAAATAATCAGAAAATACCCTACCAGATGCCTAGATGCACAGCTTGGAATAAAAGGATGCCCCTTTAAAACTCAGAGGAGGAGGAAGTTGTTTGGCCAGAGGGTGGTACACCCGCAGAATTAATTTCTACGAAGTATTGTGAAGGCTAAGCTATTGAGTGTATACAAATCAGAGACTGATGGGTCCTTGATTGGTAAAGGATTAGTGGTTACAGGTAGAAGAAAATCAGCAACAACTAAATGGCAGATCAGACTCAATGAGAGAAATGGCCTAATCCTGCTCATATATTTTGTGGTCAAATGAAGATATCATTGGATCATATTTGTACCTTCTCATTTGTTAACTACAGGATAAGTTAACAGATGACTGACTGACAGCAGCAGTCATTCAGACTAAATAGCAGCAGGCAAACTAAAAAAAACTGGAAATGCATGGTAGATTTTGTCAGAGGATGGAATTTTCTCTGAGGTAATTCCTGAACTCCAGAAAGGGATATGACAAGATGTCACACGGGAAATACCTAAAGAATACCTTGGGTAATAAAGTAGGTAAAGAACCCAAGAATGGGATCCAAAGGAAGATGACAGATTGGATCCAAAATTCCAAAAATGACTTGGGAACAGGAAGCAGATTTCTTTTTTTTTGTAATTGGAAGGTTTTGACTAGTGATATATCACAGATATTGGTGCTGGGACTCTTACTACAAATATATAAATATATATTAAAAAAACATTAAAGATATCTCAGATGAGCTTTTGAATCACCAAGACAAAGATTACAGACCAGTAAATTAACAGTAAAGAATACCTTGGGCAATAAAGTAGGTAAAGAACCCAAGTGATAAGACACCTGGATCTATGAGGTCAATGGTTATGAGGGAGAAACACTTGGAGCGGGGTAGGATATGTGCAATTTTGGATTAATTAACCAAAGTTCAGAGTACATTGAAGATGGAGGTTGCCCAATTCTACTGCAATAATCAGCAACAAACAGGAGAATTACAGGTGACAAGGAGAGAAACAATGTTTTGGTAGAAAAAAATGTTCTATCTGATGGAGAAAGGACACTGAATACCAGAGGGATAGTGTGGGAAGGAATGTCAAACCCCTGAATCACTACAAAACAGCAAAAATCTCTTCACCTGAAGGACTATATCAGCTGAAAATATTAGCTCACCAAGTCAGGGCAATGAATACTAGGCTTGACAGTAGCACCTACATTCCATCAATAAATTAAGCAAGTTGAATGTGTTAGGACTTGTATTTCCAACAGATAAGTTTATTTCTCATTAATTTCAGCTCACACACAGTGAACCTTCAAACCAAACCAGACATTTTAGTGGTCTCAGATCTCCTTCTCAGAAAAAAAATATATATTTCTTTCCCACTCTTCTATCAGAAAGTACACTTCGTTCATATTTAGTGCAAAAGTATGTTAAAACACCAATTAAAAAAATAAACTACATGGTGCTTCTCCCAATTGTCTGCCTTACCAAAATTGCTAATTCATTATTGACAAGACTGCAGTTGATAAATAAGAACTGCACCAACAAATGCCAACAGAATGGAAGCTTCAACAAACGTTTCCACGCATGGATATCCAGGATCATCAAAAAATAATTTCACGCCACAAATTTCAGGTTCAAAAGAGATGTTGAAGATCAGCTAACTCAGCAAAGGATAGTGACTGAAGCAGTAAATTATGTCCTCACAATCAGGAGGGGTAACAAGGGAACCCTTATTACACTTTCTTTCAGTTATCTAGCAATAGATCAGTTCTGTAGAGAACATTCAATGATTGGACTAAAAACTTCAGGGTAAGGCGCAGTGGTGGGCAAACACCAGTGTTTAGATTTCAATGGATTGTAGCTCCAACTACGTTTACTAAATAGCATACATTTTATAAGCAGAAATTACGCTACATAGTTGCCTTGCGTGTCATTCAGCTGTAGGTTGCTTTTCAGCAAACATGAAATTGAAAATACAATGCCAGACGTAATGTTCATACTGTTTGTCATCGCATCAGACTTAAAACATAACGCCAGTAGAATGTAATTCCAGTTTCCTTGTGTCCTTCCAGAACAGGCGTAACTTAGCTCCAGCGACCAATTGTGTCAGGTCTGGTGATCACGGCACCTCTGCAAATGGCCTCCGCAGTCACCGGTATTTCAGAGGGGGAGCCAACAGGATTCAACCTCTGCGGCGACAACGACATGAACAAAATGGTGTCGTGGTGTCGGGTTCACCAGCGAGCCCGGCGGCCTTCCAAATCCGCACCAAGCGCCCCACTGCGAGGCCAGGCAGAGAGCTGCCACTTCTACCCCTCACTACTCCGTCAAACCCCCATGATGGCCGCGACTGTCGGCGGGAGCACCTCGCTCCTCCCGCCGACAGCGACGGATTTATCACACCCAGAGGAAAGTCTCTCCAGAGCGGGCAGCCCGTCTACCTGACGCCGGGGCCTCTAACGCGGCCTAGCCGGCGAGGCTTCAACTTGTTCCCTCCCTCCCGTCGCCCAACCCCCCCCCCTCCCGGCCAGTCATCGCCTCCCCCTCCCCACCCCCACTAACTGACCGGCGCCGGCTCAGTCGGCCGCCCAGAGCGCTGCATCCTCTCCGCTTTCTCTGACTTCCCCTCCACCCTGATGGTTACCGACCTTCTTGAGCTCGTTCTCCGTGGCGCCAGGCTGAACCCCGAGAATATCATAGAGCTTTGTGTCAGCTACCGACGCCATCGTGACAGAGAGGAAGGAGCTCGAGCACCGGTCGCAAGGAGACAGGCTGCGGAAGTGACGTCGGCCCCTTTCCTCACATAGAGCGCGTTTACGTCATCGTGGATCGGCGTGGCTTGGGGGAGGGGAGGGGAGTGGCTTCATTGTGAGTAGAGGCAGGTCTCTGCAGAGGGGCTGAACGGTGGTCATACCTGGTATGGACTCCTGCAAATGGATCACAGAAAAGTGGCAGATATGCGTATTATAATAGATGAGTAGGCACTCACGTTTATTATGATGCAAATCCTGTATGTGTAATGAAAAATATCATGCAAAGTTATTTTATATAATTATACACAAATATTGCATACAGATATAGGTGCAAATGGATAATACAAAAAAAGTTATGGAGTTCACAGCAGAGAAACAGGTCCTTCAACCCACCGTGTCCATCTGACCATGAAGTACCCTCTATACTAATAATCCCATATAAGAGACCAGCTGAAGGTACTAACTCAAAATGTTGACTGTACATTTCCCTCCATAGATACTGCCTGAGCTGCTGAGCTCCTTCAGATTTTTGTGTCTGTTGCTGCCATTTACCAACATGACCTTCGCTGGAGATACATAAAACGGCAGGTCTGCAGCAAGAACCAAACATGCTGGAGAAACTGGGGATCAGGCAGCATCCGAGGAAAGAAACGGATGGTTGATACTTTGGTCAGCACCTTTCATCGGGATTGGCTTTCCATGCCTTGACAATTAAAGTCGTACATCTATTGCACCTAAAATATTGTGGCAAGCATTTGGTCCATGATGACAGACGAGAAAAGCTCGTTTAACTCAAGTGCCGGTTTTGTTGTGAAGAGCAACAAAACCAATCCGGGCGCGATGACCCGGGGAGAGAACTGCTCAGTTTCATACAGACAGAGGAGTTGATTACGACACACCCTGGTTACAGTCAGGCTGACCCTCAAACACTCAAGCCAATAACTGTATAACCCAAGCTAAATGTAACAACAAATAAACTTGAACATCCCACCATAATCCCACAAAAGCATTTTTAAAAAAGAACAACAGTGCCGGCTGCCAGGAATGCTGGGGCGAGTTGTCGATCACGGCTCCCCAGGAGCACCGCAATATCACACACACTTGCTAAGATTATCTTCTACTTTTTTATTATCTGTTTATTTTCTAGATGTTGCCTGGCAGACCAGCACTTACTGTCCATCCCTCTTTGAAGGATGGTGGTGAACTGCCTTCTTGAAGTATATTCCCAGAGTGTTGTGTTCTAGCATCCGGACTACATTTGTCCTCTCTAGCCGTTTCCATTTTATATACTTACAGAATCTCTTATAATCTGTGATGGCGAAGGTCTGGCAATCAAGCCAGGACTGGCAATTTCAGTTTTAGCACATGTCAGAGGAGCTGGTGAACCCAATGGATGGTGACCTAGTCCTTATGAACAAATTAAATGAAAGAGTAAAAGTAATTAGCATTGAAATAACAAAATACTATACCCACTCCCTCTGGTGCTTCCCCCTTTTCTTTCTTCCATGGCCTTCTGTCCTCTCCTATTAGATTCCCCCTTCTCCAGCCCTGTATCTCTTTCACCAATCAACTTACCAGGTCTTGTGGGCATCACTGCTTCGTGGCGGAAAGATCATAGTTGGGAGCTTAACATCCATGGATACACCTTTTATCTGGAGTTCAGGCAGGTAGACAGAGGCAACAGGGTGACACTGTTGGTTGTTGGTAACAAATGAAAAACAAATCCTTAAAAAGAGGTGACATAGATGTAGATGTAGAAAAAGGAAGATATAGAACCTTTGTGGGTAGATTTAAGGAAATGCAAATGTAAAAAGACCCTAATGGGAGTTATATAAAGGCCTCTGAACAGTAGCAAGGATGTGGGCTACAAATTGCAATGGGTGATGGAAAACACATGTTAAAAGGGCAATGTTCCGATAGTCATGGGGGATGTCAGTATGCAGGTGGACTGGGAAAATCAGGCTGGTGCTGGATACAAAGAGAAAGAATTTGTAGAATGCATACAAGATGTCTTTTTAGAGCAGCTTGTGGGTGATGTAAGGAAAAGACTATTCTGGGTTGGTTGTTATGTAATGAACTGGATTTCATGAGGAAACTTAAGGTAAAGGAACCCTGGTAGACTTCACCCTGCAATTTGGGAAGGAGAAACTAAAGTCAAATGTATCAGTATTACAATGGAATAGAATGAATTATGAAGGCATGAGAGAGGAGCTGGCTGGCCAAAGTTGATTCGAAGGGGACACTAGCAGGGAAGACAGCAGAACAGCAATGGGTAGAATTTCTGGGAGCATTTCAGAAGGTGCAGGATAGATACATCCCAAAGAATTAGAAATATTCTAAAGGCAAGATGACCTAATCTGAGTGGGAATAAAGGGTTACATGCCCTTACACTTCCTCCCTCACTACCATTCAGGGCCCCAGACAGTCCTTCCAGGTGAGGCGACACTTCACTTGTGAGACGGCTGGGGTGATATACTGCGTCCGGTGCTCCCGATGCGGCCTTCTATATATTGGGGAGACCCAACGCAGACTGGGAGATCGTTTTGCTGAACACCTACGCTCTGTCCGCCAGAGAAAGCAGGATCTCCCAGTGGCCACACATTTTAATTCCACGTCCCACTCCCATTCTGATATGTCTATCCATGGCCTCCTCTACTGTAAAGATGAAGCCACACTCAGGTTGGAGGAACAACACCTTATATTCCGTCTGGGTAGCCTCCAACCTGATGGCATGAACATTGACTTCTCAAACTTCCGCTAATGCCCCACCTCCCCCTCGTACCCCATCCGTTATTTATTTATATACACACATTCTTTTTCTCTCTCTCCTTTTTCTCCCTCTGTCCTTCTCACTACACCCCTTGCCCATCCTCTGGGTTTCCCCCCCTCCCCCTTTTCCTTCTTTCTGGGCCTCCTGTCCCATGATCCTCTCATATCCCTTTTGCCAATCACCTGTCCAGCTCTTGGCTCCATCCCTCCCTCTCCTGTCTTCTCCTATCATTTCGGATCTCCCCCTCCCCCTCCCACTTTCAAATCCCTTACTAGCTCTTCCTTCAGTTAGTCCTGATGAAGGGTCTCGGCCCAAAACGTCGACTGTACCTCTTCCTAGAGATGCTGCCTGGCCTGCTGCGTTCACCAGCAACTTTGATGTGTATTGCTTGAAATTCCAGTATCTGCAGATCTCCTCGTGTTTGTGGGAATAAAGGGAGCCTTTTCTGTTGGCTGCTGGTGACTAGTGGTATTCTGCAAAGGTTAGTGTGGGGATCACTTCTTTTCAGGTTATCTATTAATGATTTGGATAATGGAATTGATGACTTTGAAGATAGGTAGAGGGGCAGGTAGTTTTGCAGAAGCAGGGACTCTGCAGAAGGACTTAGACAGATTAGAAGAATGGACAAAGAAGTGGCAGATGGAATACAGTGCTGACAAGTGTATGGTCATGCATTTTGGTAGAAGGAACAAAAGCACAGACTATTTTTTAAACTGGCAGAAATTTTTGAAGAATGAGGTGCAAAGGCACTTGAGCGACCTCGTGCAGGATTCCCTGAAGGTTACCTTGCAGGTTGAGTCAGTGGTGAGGAAGGCAAATGCAATGTTAGCATTCCTTTTGAGAGGACTAGAAAATAAAAGCAAGGATGTAATGCTGAGGCTTTAGAAGACATTGGTGAGGCCTCACCTGGAATATTGTGGGCTGTTTCGGGCCCATATCTAAGAAAGATTGTGCTGACTTTGGGGAGGTTTCAATGGAGGTTCATGAGAATGATTCTGGGAATGAAGGGATTGTCGAATGGGGAGCGTTTGATGGGACTGGGCCCATACTCACTGGAATTTAAAAGAATGAGGGGGGATCTCATTGAAACCTATCGCATGTTGAAAGGCCTAGATAAAGTGAATGTGAAAAGGATGTTTTCTCTAGTAGGGGAATCTAGGATCAGAGGGCACAGTCTCAGAATAGAGGGATGCCCATTGAGAATTGGAGGAATTTCTTTAACCAGATGATGGTGAATCGATGGAATTCATTGCCACAAACAGCTGTGGAGGCCAGCTCATTGGGTGTATTTAAGGCAGAGGTTGGTAGGTTCTTGATTAGTCAGGGCATGAAAGGTAGAGAGGCAGGAAGTTTGCAGAGGACTTGGGACAGACTGGAAGAATGGACAGAGAAGTGGAAGATCAAATATAGTGTAGGGAAGTGTATGGTCATAGACTTTGGTTAAAGGAATAAAGGTGTAGCCTATTTTCTAAATGGGGAGAAAATTCAAAAATCAGAGATACCAAGGGACTTAGGAGTCCTTGTGTAGTATTCTCTAAAAGTTAACTTGCAGGTTGAATCCATAAGACCACAAGATATAGGAGCAGAATTAGGCCATTTGACCCATCAAGTCTATTCCACCATTTTATCATGGCTGATCCAAACTTTCTCTCTGCCCCAATCTCCTGTGTTCTCCCTGTATTCTTTCATGCCCTGACCAATCAAGAATCTATCAACCTCTGCCTTAAGTATACATAAAGGCTTGGCCTACACAGCTGCCTGTGGCAGAGAGTTCCACAGGTTCACCACTCTCTGGCTAAATAAATTCCTCCTCATCTCTGTTCTAAAAGCACGTCCCTGTATTCTAAAGCTGTGTCCTCTGGTCTTAGACTCCCCCACTATAGGAAACATCCTCTCCACATCCACTCTATCAAGGCCTTTCACCATTTGATAGGTTTCAATGAAGTTAGCACTGAATTCTAGTGAATACAGGCCAAAGCCACTAAACACTCTTCATATGACGCCATTCAATCCTGGAATCATTTTCGTGAACCTCCTTTGAACCCTCTCCAGTTTCAGCACATCCTTTTGAACATAAGGGGCCCACAGCTGCTCACAATACTCCAAGTGAGGCTTCACCAGTGCCTCCTTGCTTTAATATTTTAGTCCTCTTGAAATGAATGCTAATATTGCATTTGCCTTCCTCACCAGACATTCATCCGCAAATTAACCTTTAGGAAATCCTGCACAAGGACTCCAAGTCCCTTTGAACCTCAGTTATTTGTATTTTCTCTCCATTTAGAAAATGGTCTACCCTTTCATTTCTTCTACCAAAGTGCATGGCCATACATTTTCCGACACTGTATTCCATCTGCCATTTATTTGCCCATCTTCCTAAGCTGTCTAAGTCCTTCTGTAGCCTCACTACTTCCTCAAAACTACCTTCCCCTCTACCTATCTTCATATCATCTGCAAACTTTGCAACAAAGCCATGAATTCCATCATCTAAATCATTGACATACAACATTAAAAGAATCGATCCCAACACAAACCCCGGTGGAACACCAATAGTCACTGGTAGCCAAACAGGAAAGGCTCCCTTTATTCCCATTCTTTGCATCCTGCCAATCAGCCACTGCTTTATCCATGCTAGAATCTTTCATGTAGTACCATGGGCTCATAGCTTGTTAAGTAGCATCATGTGTGGCACCTTGTCAAAGGCCTACTGAAAATCCAAGTATACAAAATTAGCTGATTCTCTTTTGTCAATCTGGCTCGTTATTTCTTCAAAGAATTCCAACAGATTTGTCAAGCAAGATTTTCCACTGAGGAAACCATGCTGGTTATTGCCTATTTTATCATGTCCCTCCAAGTAACCTGAAACCATATTCTTGGCAGTCGATTCCAACATCTTCCCAACCACTAAGGTCAGACTAACTGGCCTATACTTTCCTTTCTTCTGCCTCTCCCCCTTCTTGAAGAGTGAAGTGACATCTGCAATTTTCCAGTTTTCCAGAACCATTCCAGAATCTAGTGATTCTTGAAAGTTCATTACTAATGACTTCATGATCTCTTTAGCCACCTCTTTCAGAATGCTGGGGTGTACACAATTTGGTCCACTTATCCACCTTCAGACTTTTCGGTTTCCCAAGAACCTTCTCTCTAGTTATGGTAACGTCTCACACTTCATGACCCCTGACAATTGGAACTTCAATCAAACTGCTACTATCTTCCACAGTGAAGTTTGACGCAAAATACAAATTCAGTTCATCCACCATTTCGTTGTCCCCCATTACTACCTCTCCAGCATTGTTTCGAATGGTCCGATATCCAGTCTCAACTCTTGACTCTCTTGTACGTTTTATGTATCTGAAGAAACTTTTGGTATCCTCTTTCATGTTATTGGCTAGCTTACTTTCATATTCCATCTTTACCTTCTTAATTACTTTTTTAGTTGCCTTCTGTTGGTTTTTAAAAGTTTCCTAGTCCTCTAAGTTCCCACTAATTTTTGCTCTATTATATGCCCTTCCTTTGGCTCTTATGTTGGCTTTGGTTTCTGTTGTTAGCCACAGTTATGTCATCTTTCCTTTAGAATACTTATTCCTTTTTGGGATGTATATTTCCTGTGTCTTCTGAGGCTATGTCCACACTGGACCGGATAATTTTGAAAATGTCAGTTTCGAGTAAAAACGACAGGCGTCCATACTATGCGTTTTTCAAAATATCTCTGTCCACACCAAAATGGATATTTGGGTGAATCTACTCCTACTGGGCATGCGCAGATACATCTACAGAAAACAAGCGAAGAGGAAACGGTATAATATTTATGTTTCCGCAGCGGCGTTGTGCTATTTCCATAGAATAAAACTAGAGTACCAACAACAACAGTGAAAGAGAGTTTTCAACAATGTCTTCGAGGAATACAAAGAAAACCTCCGCTGGATAAAGCAGACCGGACTTCTTCGTTTAGACAGACAATGAAGTCGAGCTGTTTCTGCGAGTTACAAATGACTACAAAGTCAGCAAAGCAGTGGAGATGTTTAATTCCAAACAAGCTATTAACGTAGACAATAAAGTAAACAACACACGCATGAAGCCGTCCTCTACCCAAGATCAACAAGAGAGTGGAATCTTCTGCCGCCAGACCTGCACAGTATTTCTGACATTAATATTTTTAAAGATAGACTCAATCAAATCAATTTAGGGGATCTAGTCAAAAAAACTCACTTTACAATTTAACTCTCATGCTGTTCACACCGACTGCGCGTTATAACAGCCGTCCGGCAGCGTTTGCGTAATACTAAGCAGAAGCAGAAAAAGCATTGTTGTTGTGGTGTTGTCATGACAACATTTTAAAATCTCTATGTTTACCCCATCCACACTACAACGCGAAACAACCGTTTTCAAATTTACACATGCTGGAGAGTGTTTTCGAAAATCTCTGTTTCCGGGGGATGAAAACGCCATTTCAGTGTGGACAGAGGGTCAAAACGAAGAGAAAAAGCTTTGTTTTCAAAATTATCTGGCGTAGTGTGGACGTAGCCTGAATTGCTTCCAGAAATTCCAGCCAATGATGCTCTGCCATCATCCCTGCCAGTGTTCTTTTCCAATCAATTCTTGCCAACCTTTTTCTCATGCCTCTGTAATTCCCTTTTCCGCACTGTAATACTGATACAAATTTCAGAGAATCTCCTTCTCAGGGTGATGAGAAGGTGAATTTGATCATATTATGATCATTTGTCCCCAAGGGTTTCTTTTACCTTAAGCTCTCTAATCAATTCTGGCTCATTGCACAAAACACAATGGTCATTGGTAAGGAAGGCAAATGCAATATTCACGTTGATTTCAAGTGAACTAGAATGTAAGAGCAAGGATGTAATGCTGAGGCTTTATAAGGCATTGGTCAGACTGCATTTGGAGAACTGTGAACAGTTTTCAACCCCTTATCTAGGAAAAGGTTGGCTTTGGAGAAGTTCTAGAGGAGGTTCACAAGAATAAATCCAGGAATAAAAGCATAAATGTATGATAAGCATTTGATAGCTATACTTGCTGTACTTGCTGGGGTTTAGTGGAATGGTGGGGGGGCGGGGGCGGAGTCTTATTGAAACCTATTGAATATTGAAAGGCCTGGATCGAGTGGATGTGGTGAGGATGTTTCTTATAGTGGGTGAATCTAGGGCCAGAGAGCACAGCCTCATAATAAGAGGGGTGTCCATTTAGAACAGAGATGAGGAGGAATTTCTTTAGCCAGAGGATAGTGAATCAGTTGAATTTATCGCCATAGTGGCAGTGGAGACCAAGAATTGAGTATATTCAAAACAGAGGTTGATAGGTTTCTTGATTAGTCAGTGTATCAAAGGTTATGAGGAAAAGTCAGAATGAGAGGGATAGTAAATCAGCCATGATGGAATGGTGCAGCAGACTCAATGGATCACATTCTGCTCCTATCTCTTATGGTAAAGTTTAAAAGAAGGGCTTTATTGGAATTCTAATATTGTTTTGCCTTCTTTTGCAAATCAGGCATTTAGATTTCCATTACACAATGTGTATAAATCTTTAGAAAGGTGCATGAAAAGGGACAATCCGTTTGCTTCAATGTTTGCTAAATTTATCACCCTATGAACTGATGTCTTTTTAATCCTGGCAACTCTAAAACTGGCAATACTGTCTCTATTTGTCTAGACTCTAGTTGATTTCAGTTTAATCTCTACCATGATTTAAGATTTATTAAGGATTATTTGGCTTGCACAGAATTGATCTGCAGCTTAAAAATATACTAATTAAAATGTAGCATGTTTTTGTGAAATTGAAGAAAACAACCCTTCATTAAGTTAATTCAGTGTGTACACTTAAATTGTCAATTATATAGATCGCACAAAAGTTCCATGCAAAATAAAATCAGAATCATTGCCGTAACATTGAAGTAACTGAGTCATTTTTCAGTGGACTGCAATCTTCATGCGAAGTTGATTACTGGTGAGGCAGAGCGAGGCTTAAAAGAGCTCAGGGCCTTTCAAAACTTTATGACAGGTTGCAAACATCACGAGAAGTTATTTGCTGGTGAGGCAGTGCAAAGTTCAAAAAGAGCTCGGCCTTTTCAGAACTTTTCCATGGGCTGCAATCATAATGATCTCTTAGGCACTCGGTAGGAGCCAATGAAAAGAAGTGAGGTGTGAGCAGAGCAGCCATTGTGTGAGTAGACAGAGCGGCCAGGCTTTGGCTCAACAGGCTTCGGCGAGAACAGGCACAGGCTAGAACTTAAGCTTGAGAAGTTAGAGGTGTAACAAGGGTAGGCAGAATGGTAGTTAAGACAATGGAAAGATCACCCTGTGAGATGTAGGATTTCTGGGTACCTGCCAGTCTTCCTAATAACGAATTACATCTGCAGAAAGTGCATTCAAATTTAACTCCTGTCTGACAAGTTGGGCTGGTGCTGGATGGACTCAAGAACAGGTGGGACATTTATTGAGGTGGTCACATCCAGAGTGCAGGCTTCAGATAGTAGATGGGCGATCACCAGGAGAAGTAAGGGGAGTAAGCAATTAGTGCAGGGTTCCCCTATGGCCATTCCCCTCAGCAACAAGTAAACCCATTTGGATACGGCGGTGGGGGGGGGGGGGGTGTGACCTATCAGGGCACAGCAGCAACAGCCAGGCCAGTGACACTATGGCCCACTCTGAGGATCAGCTGGGAAAGGAAAAGTCAGGCACAGCAATAGCGATAGGAGACTCGATAATTGGGGGAACAGACAGGAGATCCTGTGGTCACGAAAGCGATGCCAGGATTGTTGTGTTGCCTCCCAGGTGCTAGAGTCCAGGATGTCTCAGACCGACTGCAGAAGATTCTCAAGGTCAGCCAGAGGCCATAGTGTACATTGGCACCAATGATGTACAGTAGGTAGAAAGGGGTGAGGGGTCCTGTTCGGTGAGTATAGGGATTTAAGGAAAAGGCTGAAGAGAGGACCTTCAAGGTGGTGATCTCTCGATTACTCCCTGTACCATGTGCTAATCAGGGCTGGAACAGGATGAATGGGTGACTGAGGGAGTGGTGCAGGATGCAGGGTTTCCTCTTCTGAGGAAAATATGACTGGTACAAAAAGACAGATTACACCTGAACACAAGGGGAACTAATATCCCCGCAGTCAAGTTTGTTAGGGCTGTTGGGAGGTATAAATTAACTTAGCGGGGGGATGGGAACTGGAGTGATAGGGCTGAGGATGGGGAGTTGAATTACATGTTCATGCATTGTATAATGAGACTGTAAGGAAGGACAGGCAGATGACAGGGCAAAATTGCAATCAGTGGGGTGAGTTGAAGTGTAACATGGGGGTAAAATTGAAAAGGGTAATGGATACAGGACTGAAGACGCTGTACTTAAATTCACACAGCACATGGAATAAGGCAAAGCTTCTGGGGCAATTTGGAAGGTGCAGGCTAGCTACTGTTCATCCCAAAGAAGAAGAAATATTCTAAAGGGAGGATGACATAACTGTAGCTGACAGGGGAAGTGAAGGAACATAAAAAGAAAAGAGAAGGCATAAAATCAAACAGATATTAGTGGGAAGTTAGAGGATTGGGAAGCTTTGAAAAATCAACAGAAGGCAACTGAAAAAGCTGTAAGGAGAAAAAAGATGAAATATGAAGGGAAGCTCACCAACATTATAAAATAGGATACCAAAAGATTTTCAGATATATAAAGAGTAAAAGAAAGGCACGAGTGGATATTGGACCACTGGAAAGTGACACTGCAGGGGTAGTAATGGGGGACAAAGAAATAGCAGACGAATTTAGTAAGTATTTTGTGAAAGACAACAACTACATTGCCAGAAATTCGAGAGTGTCAGGGGGCAGAAGTGAATGTAGTTGCTATTACTAAGGGGAATGTGCTCGGGAAGCTACAAGACCTAAAGGTAGATAAGTTACTTGGACCAGGTGGATTATACCCTAGGGTTCTGGAAGAGGTAACTGAAGAAATTGTGAAGGCATTTGTAATGATGCCTCCATAATCTCTTCAGAAATCACTAGTTTCTGGAATGGTTCCAGAGCACTGGAAAATTGTAAATGTTACTGCACTCTTTAAGAAGCGATTTAGGTGGATGAAAGGAAACTATAGGCCAATTAGCCCTACTTCAATGCTTTGGAAAATGTTGGAGTGCATTATTAAGAAAGAGTTTTCGGGGTACCTGGAAGCACATGATAAAACAGACTGAAATCAGCATGGTTTTCTTAATGTCTTTCATCAACAGTATGCAGATTAGTGCTCTTTTTGAGACTGCAACTTGATTTTTTTTTTCTTTTCCATGTTTAGTTCATTTATTTTGTCTGCCTAGCATACTCTTGTATGTGTCCTACTTTGTTGCATTTTCTGCAAGTTTCACCTTTAAACCTGTATTGGTCTGGTGTATGTGAGTCTCGACCACAATGGTGACACAATTTGTTTGGCCAGGCCAGTTTCTGTTTAGACATTGTAATTTTTTTCATGCTAACTTTCATTCCTGACTGCAACTCAAATGTTTCTCTGTCTGCTGTTTCCATAGATACAGCTATTTCAACTGCTTTTTTCAATGTAAGTTGTGCTTCAATTAGGAGCCATTTTTGAATGTTTGTAATATTCCACAACATTACGTTTGCTTTAAAATACTGCTGAATCCATTCAATATACTTATTCCAATTATCTGTTTCGTAATCAAATGCATGAATCTTTCCGATGCAGCCAGCCATTTCTGTTCTTTTGTTATGTTTATCATCACCCGGTACTCACTGTTTATGAACCTGTGAATTCTTCCATTTTCTACCTTTTCTTTACTTGATTGTTCTTCTTTTGGCGAAGAAAACATGCTGCTTGAAGAAAAAGAACATGCTGCTTTTTTTAAAACTTGACCATTTCTTGCTGCACTTTTGTTTTAACTCGAATGTCTTGCTGCACTTCAATGGGTAAGTAGTTGTTTCAGGTTTGTTCCAAAAGTACCTCGTCACCACTGTTATGTTTTGTAATTCATTTGCATGAAACTAATTGAAAGGAAAACATAGAGAAAGAGATAAATTGTGTACATTCATTTTTACTTTTAAGTAAGGTGCGCAATTCATGTATTTTTACATATAATCCGTAAAAAGACCATAAGACATAGGAGCAGAACTAGGCCATTCAGCCCATCAAGTCTGCATCGTCATTCCATCATGGCTGATCCTGGATCCCACTCAACCCCATACACTTGCCTTCTCGCCATATCTTTTGTTGCCCTAACCAATCAGGAAACTATCAACTTCCGCTTTAAATATACCCAAGGACTTGGCCTCCACCTTAGTCTGTGACAGAGTATTCCACAGATTCACCCATCTGGCTAAAAAAATTCTTCCTTATCTTTGTTCTAAAAGGTCACCCTTCGATTTTGAGGCTATGCCCTCTAGTTCTGGATACCCCACCAGCAGAAACATCCTCTCCGCATCCACCTTATCTAGTCCTTTCAAGATTCAGTAGGTTTCAATGAGATCCTTCCACATTATTCTAAATTTCAGTGAGTACAGGCCCAAAGCTACCAACACTTCTCATTTGTTAACCCCTTAATTCCCAGAATCATCCCCGTGAACCTCATCTGGGCTCTCTCCAATGACAATTGAATTGATTTTATTTCTTATATCCTTCACATACATAAGGAATAAAAATCTTTACATTACATCTCTGTCTAAATGTGCAATGTGCAATCATGATAATTTATAATAAATAGAACAGTCAATATAACATAGAAATACAACTGTATCAGCATGAATTAATCAGTCTGATGGGCAGGTGGAAGAAACTGTCCCGGAGCCTGTTGGTCCTGGCTTTGTACCACTTCCCGATGGTAGCAACTGGAATAGACAATGGTTGAGGTGACTCGGGTCCCCAATGATCCTTCACACTTGTATTTGTAAACGACCTGAATCATAGGAAGTTCACAACTACAGATGTGCTGGGCTGTCTGCACCACTCTCTGCATAGTCCTGCAATTAAGGGAGGTACAGCTCTCATACCAGACAGTGATGCAGCCAGTTAGGATGCTCAGGACCAAAATTGTTGACAATGCTCCAGGTGTGGCTTAAATTAGTCTTATGAAGCCTCAGCATTTTCTCCTTGCTTTTGTATTCTATTCCACTTTAAATGAATGCCAATGTTGTATTTGCCTTCTTTACCACAGACTCAACCTGTAAATTACCCTTCTGGGAGTCTTGCATGAAGACTCCTAAATTCCTCTACACCTATGATGTTTGAATTTTCTCCCCATTTAGATAATAGTCCACACTATTCCATTTACCAAAATGCATTATCATACATTTCCTAACACTGTACCCATCTGCCACTTTTTTGCCCATTCTTCCAACTTGTCTAAGTCCTGCTGCAATCACATTACTTCCTCAGCACTGCCTACCCCTTCACCTGTCTTCATATCATCCACAAACTTTGCCACAAAGCCGTCAATTCTATTATCTAAATCATTGACAAACAATGTGCAAAGTAGCGGTCCTTGGAATGACCCCTGAGGAGCACCACTAGTCACTGGCAGCCAACCAGAAACCTGCCATTTCTCTATTCATTCCAGTATCTTTCTTGTAACGGCATAGGATTTTATCTTGTTAAGCAGCCTCATGTGTGGCACCTTATCAAGTGCCTTCTGAAAATCCAAGTAAATGACATCCATTGCCTGTCCTTTGTCCACCCTGCTTGTTACTTCCTCAAAGAACTCTTAACAGATTTGTCAGGCAAGATTTCCCTTCACAGAAACCATGCTGACTTTGACTTATTTTATCTTTAGTCACCAAGTACCCCGAAACCTCATCCTTAATATTAGACTCCAACACTTCCCCAACCACTAAGGTTAGGCTAACTGGCCTAAAAATTTCCTTTCTTTTGCCTTTCTCCCTTCTTAAAGAGTGGAGTAACATTTGCAGTCTTCCAGTCCCCCGGGACCATGCCATAATCAAGTGATTCTTGAAATATCATGACCAGTGCATCCGTTACCTCTTCAGCAACCTTTCTCTAGACTCTGGGATGTAGTCCATCTGGTCCAGGTGACTTGTCCACCTTAAGACCTTTCAGTTTGCCTAGCACTTTTCCCTCTGTAATAGCAATGGCACTCACTCCTGCTCCCTGACACTCACTGACCTCTGGCACACTGCTAGTGTTTTCCACAGTGAAGACAGATGCAAAGTACTCATTAAGTTCATCTGCCATTTCTTTGTCCCCCATTACTGCCTCAGCAGCATCATTTTCACGCTATGCTTCTAGCCGGGGCAACATGTTGGAATCAATGAGGAAGAGCATCATTACCCTCATCTACAAGCAGAAGGGGGAAAGGGATGACATTAAACATTGGAGGTCCTGAATGTGGACAATAAGATGCTGTCCAAGGGTATCGGCAACGTGGCCAAGTCTGTTCTGGGTCAGGTGATCCACCCGGACCAAACCTGTGCTATACCAGGCAGGAAGATCTCAGTTATCCTCACGCTGTAGAGGGACAGCGTGAGGTCCTGCCTATGTGTAGGACAGGGGGTGGACCCCTGTCTGGCCACCTTGGACCAGGAAAAAGCCTTCGACAGGATATCATACACGTACGTGATGGATGAACTCTCCAAAATGGGATTTGGGGAGGGAATCAGGAATTGGATCAAACTGCTCTACACAGACATCTGTAGTGCAATCCAGGTTAATGGGTGGGAAACAGACAGCTTCCTCATCAAATCTAGAGTCAGGCAGGGCTGCCTCTCTCCGGTCATGTTTGTGTGCTGTATAGAACCCTTTGCCAAAGCCATCAGGAGGGATGAGGGCATAAGAGGGGTGATGCTGCCAGGCAGTGGAGGGAACCAAGTGCAAACCTCTCTGTACATGGACGATGTCACCATCTTTGGATCTGATCTGAGGTCTGTTTGCAGGCTAATTAGCAACTGCAAGCAGTTTGAGCTGGCGTCAGTGGCCAGGGTCAACCGCACGAAGAGCGAAGCCGTGCTCTTTGGCAACTGGCCCGACCAATCCAGTGTCCCCTTCACTATCAGGTCTGATTACGTGAAGGTGTTGGTGATCCTGTTCGGGGGGCCGAGGTGAGTAATGAGAATTGGCTGGAATGGACTGCCAAGGTGAAACAGAAACTAGGACTGTGGGGAGGGTGCTCCCTGTCGATAACGGGCAAGAGCCTGGTCATCAGGTGTGAGGTGCTCTCAGGGCTGCTGTACTTGGCACAAATGTGGTCCATCCCCTGCTCCTGAAGCTTGGAAATCACCTGAGCCGTCTTCAGGTTCATCTGGTGATCTAAGATGGAGCGGGTCAGACGGGCTGCCATGCACAAGCCCCTGGACAATGGGGGCAAAAACATTTCCTGCTTATGAAGGATGGGTCTGGCCCCGTTGCCGTGCAATGCCCCAGTCAACTGGACATTGCTGCATTATCTGTCCTTCGTGGAGAAGTTCTTCCAAAACAACGCCTTTCACCACAGGGCTATCAGGCAGTGGTCGACACGGAATGTCCTGCAGGCACTGCAGGAGAAGGACGTGATGGACACAGTGGGGTGGTTCCCTGAGCAGACCTTCCAGTTCATCTGGCAAAATGCCTCATCACCAGACCTCACCAACAGGCACCAGGACCTCGCCTGGCTGGCGGTGAGAGGGGCCCTCCCAGTCAGATCCCTCCTGTATGCCTGGATCATCGTCTCCACATTCTGCTGTCCACGGGAGGACCTCAGTGAGGAGGAATCAGTAGCCCAGCTCTTTGCACAATGTGGGTTCATGGAGAAGGTGTGGAGGAGGATGAAAGGGCTAGCGTCTTCTCCACCACCAGTAGCTGCATAACAGAGGACTCTCTGATCTACGGGCTCTTCCCGGGGACACATACACAGACAAGCATCTGGTGTTGCTGGCAGATCATCAATTCGGTGAAGGACGCTCTTTGGTCAGTCTGAAACTTGATGGTCTTCCAGCATATTGAGATGTCCGTGGCAGAATGGCTGCTGACTGGCACATTCTCAGCTGCAGGAGTACGTACTGAGGGATGCACTGAAACTTGGTGCAGCCACTGCAAGGACCCGGTAGGGAAGGACCACAGTTTAGGGTTCTTCTCCTGTGGGAGTGGGAGGGTTGGAATGGTTGGGAGTATATCACTCAACTATGGGTGTATTGTATAATATGAGTGGCTGAAATTTTTAAACTGTATGGAATGTAATGGTAATGTCTGTAAAGAATTTAGAGTTATTGAATAGTTTATTGTAAATAATTTTATTGTGAATAAGGTATATGTTGATAATAAAACAAAAATTCCAATGGTCCAATATCAACTCTCACCTCCCTTTTACTCTTTATATAACTGAAAACATTTTAGTATCCTGCTTTATATTATTGGCTAGTTTGCCCTCGTATTTTATCTTTTCCCTTCTTTTTATAGGCATCCGTTAGACTCTTGAGACCATGGATTTGCGCCTTGGAAGGTTTCCAGAGCGCAGGCCTGGGCAAGGTTGTATGGAAGACCGGCAGTTGCCAATGCTGCAAGTCTCCCCTCTCCACGCCACCGATGTTGTCCAAGGGAAGGGCATTAGGACCCACACAGTTTGGCACCAGTGTAATCGCAGAGCAATGTGTGGTTAAGTGCCTCACTCAAGGACACACACGCTGCCTCAGCCAAGGCTCGAACTAGCGACCTTCAGATCACCAGACGAACACCTTAACCACTTGGCCACGCGCCAACACTTTCACCTTTTCCCTTCTTATAGCTTTTTTATTTGCCTTTTGTTGGACTTTAAAAGCTTCCCATTCATCCAACTTCCCACTCTTATATGCCCTTTCTTTGGCTTTTGTGCAGTCCTTAACTTCTCTTGTCAGCGATAGTTGCCTACCCTGCCTTTGAGAACTTTTTCTTCTGTGGGACATATCTATCCTGCGCCTTGTGAACTATTCCCAGAAACTTCAGCCACCTCTATTCTGCTGTCATCCCCGCCAGAATCCTCCTCCAATCCACCTGGGCAAGCTCCTGTCTCATGCCTCTGTAATTCACTTTATTCCATTGTGGTACTGATACATGTGACTTGTGCTTCTCCCTCTCAAATTGCAGTATGAATTCAGTCATTTTATGATCATTGCCTCCAAAGGGTTCCTTTACGTTAAGCTCCCTAATAATATCTGGGTTATTACACAACACCCAATCTAAGATAACCTTTCCCCTAGTAGGCTCATGCACAAGCTGCTCTAAAAAGCCATGAAAAAGACACTTTCTAATTGGTCACCTCTCTCTTTATCAATGATTGGTGGAATTAATTCTATTAAAATGAATATTTTACCTAAATTTATATACCTTTTTCAAGCTGTACCTGTTTTTATTCCTAAGTCTTTTTTTGATTCTTTAGATTCGAGTCTTTCTTCCTATATATGGAAGAACAGAAAACCCCGATTAAATAAAGCCCACCTTCAAAAAATTAAAAAGAATGGGGGTGATACTCTACCCAATTTTAGGTTATATTATTGGGCAATTAACATATGAAATCTCACGTTCTGGTTATATTATATTAATCGTGAGGATTGTCCAATATGGGTCTTTTTGGAAGCAAACTCTGTTACGACATTTTCTATTATCTCTCTTCTCAGAACCTCTCTTCCTTTATCTTTAAATAAATTATCTGACAGTTATGTGGTTAAACACATTTTGAGGATCTGGCTACAGTTTAGAAAACATTTTGGTTTATTGAGATTTTCTCTTTCTAGTCCTATTTTTTCTAGTTCTTTTTAAACTATCTACGACCGATCTGTTTTTTTAGAGAATGGGATAGATTAGGCATTAAACTATTTCAGGATCTGTTTGTTGGAGGGCATCTTTCTTCTTCTGAGCAGCTTTCAGTGAAATATAACTTACCAAATACCCACCTTCGATATCTACAGATTAGAGATTTTTTAAGATCTAAACTACATATATTTCCTACCAGCCTGGAAAAGAACATAATAGATGTAATCTTTAATTTGAAACCTTTTGATAATGGCTCAATATCTTATATTTATGGTCTGTTGTTGGGAGTGAGAATGGCTCCTTCAGACAAAATTTAAAAAGATTGGGAAAAGCATTTACAGACTTCGTTATCTGTTGAAACCTGGAGGGCTATTTTCAAAATGGTTAATTCTTCATCATTATGTGCTCGTCATTCCCTCCTACAATTTAAAGTGGAACATAGGTCTCATATGTCTAAAGACAAGCTCTCTGGTTTTTTTGCAGATATATCTCCTTATTGTGACAGATGTAATAATGGAGAGGCTTCATTAATTCATATGTTTTGGTCATGTTCGAGCCTTGAAAAATATTGGAAAGATGTATCCCAAACTTTTTCTGTACTTTTTAAAGTTAATTTTAAACCCAATCCTCTGACTGCCTTATTTGGTATTGTTGAGGAAAGAGCTATAATTTAGGAGCCTTCTCATTTGCGGGTACTGGCTTTTATTTCTCTTAAGGCTAGGAGGGCGATCTTGCTTAAATGGAAGGAGGTTGCCCCCCCCACACATGCTCAATGGTTATGCGATGTTATGTCATGTTTAAATTTAGAGCTGATTCGTTGCTTGATTTCTGATTCTAATCAAGATTTTCAAACGTTATGGGGACCCTTTCTGAACTATTTTGAAAATCGTTGAATTGTTATCGTTATTAAAGTATAGATCTGGGCTATTATTATAAAACACTATATGGTAAAATACTCTTTTTTTGGGTTTTTTTTTACCAACAAGCTTTGTCTTGGTGGTGGGTGTAGATGTTTTTTAATAATATAATTAACCATATTATTGTATTTCATAATTCAATTTATTTTATTTGATTGATCATTAATATGGGATACCGTGATCGTATCAGCCTGATTTATATATAGTGCATTATGTGCTACCTTATTTTGATATATAATAAGTATCCTTATGAATTCTGTATTTATATATATGAAATTTAATAAATTTAATAAAAATATTGGAAAAAGGGAAAGAAAAGCCATCTCACAGGTGTTCAACAAATTCCCTCTCTTGCAATCTGATATAAACCTGATTTTCCCAATCCCCTTGCATATTGAAGTCCCCCAGTACAATTGTGACATTACCCTTATTACATGCCTTTTCCAGCTCCCTTTGCAATCTCAACCCCACATCATGGCTACTATTTGGAGGCCTATATATAATTCCCATAATAGTTTTTTAACGCTTGCAGTTTCCTAACTCCAGCCACAATGATTCACCTCTTTCTAAAGGTGTAATTCCATCTCTTATCAACAGAGCCTGTGTCTTCCTTTGAGTGCAGTTTTGGTCCCCTAATCTGAGGAAAGACATCCTTGCCATAGAGGGAGTACAAAGAAGGTTCACCAGATTGATTCCTGAGATGGCAGGACTTTCATATGATGAAAGACTGGATTGACTAGGCTTATACTCTCTGGAATTTAGAAGATTGAGGGGGGATCTGATTGAAACGTATAAAATTCTAAAGGGATTGGACAGGCTAGATGCAGGAAGATTGTTCCCAATGTTGGGGAAGTCCAGAATGAGGGGTCACAGTTTGAGGATAAAGGGGAAGCCTTTTAGGACCAAGATGAGGAAAAACTTCTTCACACAGAGTGGTGAATCTGTGGAATTCTCTGCCACAGGAAACAGTTGAAGCCAGTTCATTGGCTATATTTAAGAGGGAGTTAGATGTGGCCCTTGTGGCTAAAGGGATCAGGGGGTATGGAGAGAAGGCAGGTACAGGGTTCTGAGTTGAATGATCAGCCATGATTGTACTGAATGGCGGTGCAGGCTCCAAGGGCCAAATGGCCTACTCCTGCACCGATTCTCTATGTTTCTATGATACAAAGTATATACTTTGATGTTAACCTCTCAACTATGGCCTTCTTTCAGCCACGACTCAGTGAGGACTCAAACAATATATTTACAGTATTACTCAAATATTACTGAAATATAATACACAAAAGAGGTCTTATTTGGATAGCTGCTGGTGACTAATGGTGTTCCACAGGGGTCAGTATTGGAACCACTTCTTTTCATGTTATATGGCAATGATTTGGTTAATGGAATTGATGGCTTTGTGACTAAGCTTGCTGATGATACAAAAATAGGTAGAGGGGCAGATACTGTAGTGCTGAGGAAGCAGGGCTTAGACAGAAGGACTTAGACAGATTGGGAGAATGGACAAAGAAGTGGCAGATAGAATATAGTGTAGGGAAGTGTATAGTCATGCACTTTGATAGAAGGAATAAAGGCATAGAATATTTTCTAAACGTGGAGAAAATTTTAAAATCAGAGGTGCAAAGGGACTGGGGAATCCTTGTGCGGGATTCCCTGGAGTTTAATTTGCAGGTTGAGTCAGCGGTAAGGAAAGCAAATGCAATGTTAGCATACATTTCAAGAGGACTAGAATGTAAGAGCAAGGATGTGATGCTGAGGCTTTATAAGGCAGCGGTCCCCAACCGCCGGGCCGCGGATCGGTACCGGGCCGCAAAGCATGTGCTACCGGGCCGTGAGGAAACGATATGAGTCAGCTGCACCTTTCCTCATTCCCTGTCACGCACTGTTGAACTTGAACATAGGGTTGGCAACTGTCCCATATTTGCCGGGACATCCCGTATATTGGGCTAAATTGGTTTGTACCGTTTCCCCCCGCTAAAGTAGAGCATTTCTATGAAACCTTTTGTGCCGAAATGCCGTGAAGTGAAGAAGCAATTACCATTAATTTATATGGGAAAAAATTTTGAGCATTCCCAGACTCAAAAAATAACCGAACAAATCGTACCACATAACACATAAAACCTAAAATAAATAACATTGACATATAGTAAAATCAGGAATGATATGATAAATACACAGCCTATATAAAGGCAAGAGAATGAGGCTGAGAGGAATAAAAAATCAGCCATGGTGGAATGGCAGAGCAGACTCAATGTGCTGAATGTTCTTATGTTATATGGTCTTATGGTACTAATTGTTAAAATGTCATGTACTGTTAGGCACGTCAGCAGTTCCTTGCTGTCCTGGGTGCAAAGATCTTCAACTGTTTTATCAATGATCTGCTTTCCATCCTAAAGACAGAAGTGTAAATGTTTGGTAATAATTGCACTGTAGTTAATCCCATTCACAACCCCTTAGCAAATGAAGCAAGCCAAGTTTTCATACAGCAGGGCCTAGAAAATATTTAGGCCTGGCCTGATAAAATGGCAAGAACTACTTGTGTCACAAAAATAGAAGGCAATGTTCACCTCCACCATGATTGGTCTAACTATTTATAGTTGACAACCAATGGTATTGTCATTATTGGAGTTCACTGTCACTAATATCTTGCTGATTTCATTGAACAGAAACTCAGCTGGACCTCTCACTGTGGCAACTGGAGTAGCTGGAGTTTCTGTATCCTGTCACCTCCTGACAACCCAGAGCCTTTCCACTGTCTTCAAGTTACGTATCAGAAGCACGATGGAATACTCTTTACTTACCTGGAGGAAAGCGGCTCCAACAACTCTTAAGAAACTCAACACCATACAGGACAAAGCAGCCCAATTGTTTGAAGTCCCCAACAATCATCCTAACTATTCCCTTTTGGGAACTGAAGAGACTGCGAAGAGGCGGTTGATTCACAAATAGAGAAAACTTGTAGACAGTGTGAGAGGTAGGATAGGCAGGTGATAGAGAAGAGACACGCTCAGACTGAAGGTTTGAGATGCGGCTATTTTAACGCAAGGTGTGTTGTGAACAAAGCGGATGAGCTTAGGGCGTAGATCAGTACTTGGAGATATGATGTGGTGGCCATGTGGAGACTTGAATGGCTCAGGGACAGGAATGGTTACTTCAAGTGCCGGGTTTTAGATGTTTCAGAAAGGACAGGGAGGGAGGCAAAAGGGGTGGGGGTGTGGCACTGTTGATCAGAGATAGTGTCACAGCTGCTGAAAAGGTGGACGCCGTGGAGGGATTGTCTACTGAGTCTCTGGGTGAAGGTTAGGAACAGGAAGGGGTCAATAACTTTACTGGGTGTTTTTTATAGGCCGCCCATAGTGACAGGGATATGGAGAAGCAGATAGGGAAACAGATCCTGGAAAGGTTTAATAATAACAGAGTTGTCGTGATGGGAGATTTTAATTTCCCAAATATCAATTGACATCTCCCTAGAGCAAAGAGTTTAGATGAGGTGGAGTTTGTTAGGTGTGTTCAGGAAGGTTTCTTGACACAATATGCAGGTACAGCAGGCGGTGAAAAAGGCGAATGGTATGCTGGCATTTATAGCGAGAGGATTCGAGTACAGGAGCAGGGGGGTACTACTGCAGTTGTACAAGGCCTTGGTGAGACCACACCTGGAGTATTGTGTGCAGTTTTGGTCCCCTAATCTGAGGAAAGACATCCCTGCCATAGAGGGAGTACAAAGAAGGTTCACCAGATTGATTCCTGGGATGGCAGGACTTTCATATGAAGAAAGACTGGATGAACTGGGGTTGTACTCATTGGAATTTAGAAGATTGAGGGGGGATCTGATTGAAACGTATAAAATCCTAAAGGGATTGGACAGGCTAGATGCACGAAGATTGTTCCCGATGTTGGGAAGTCCAGAACAAGGGGTCACATAGAAACATAGAAACATAGAAAATAGGTGCAGGAGTAGGCCATTCGGCCCTTTGAGCCTGCACCGCCATTTATTATGATCATGGCTGATCATCCAACTCAGAACCCTGCACCAGCCTTCCCTCCATATCCCCTGATCCCCGTAGCCACAAGGGCCATATCTAACTCCCTCTTAAATATAGCCAATGAACTGGCCTCAACTGTTTCCTGTGGCAGAGAATTCCACAGATTCACCACTCTCTGTGTGAAGAAGTTTTTCCTAATCTCGGTCCTAAAAGGCCTCCCCTTTATCCTCAAACTGTGACCCCTCGTTCTGGACTTCCCCAACATCGGAAACAATCTTCCTGCATCTAGCCTGTCCAATCCCTTTAGGATTTTATACGTTTCAATCAGATCCCCCCTCAATCTTCTAAATTCCAACGAGTACAAGCCCAGTTCATCCAATCTTTCTTCATATGAAAGTCCTGCCATCCCAGGAATCAATCTGGTGAACCTTCTTTGTACTCCCTCTATGGCAAGGATGTCTTTCCTCAGATTAGGGGACCAAAACTGCACACAATACTCCAGGTGTGGTCTCACCAAGGCCTTGTACAACTGCAGTAGTACCTCTCTGCTCCTGTACTCGAATCCTCTCGCTATAAATGCCAGCATACCATTCGCCTTTTTCACCGCCTGCTGTACCTGCATGCCCACTTTCAATGACTGGTGTATAATGACACCCAGGTCCCGTTGCACCTCCCCTTTTCCTAATCGGCCACCATTCAGATAATAATCTGTTTTCCTGTTTTTGCCACCAAAGTGGATAACTTCACATTTATCCACATTAAATTGCATCTGCCATGAATTTGCCCACTCACCCAACCTATCCAAGTCACTCTGCATCCTCTTAGCATCCTCCTCACAGCTAACACTGCCACCCAGCTTCGTGTCATCCGCAAACTTGGAGATGCTGCATTTAATTCCCTCATCCAAGTCATTAATATATATTGTAAACAACTGGGGTCCCAGCACTGAGCCTTGCGGTACCCCACTAGTCACTGCCTGCCATTCTGAAAAGGTCCCGTTTATTCCCACTCTTTGCTTCCTGTCTACTAACCAATTCTCCATCCACATCAATACCTTACCCCCAATACCGTGTGCTTTAAGTTTGCGCACTAATCTCCTGTGTGGGACCTTGTCAAAAGCCTTTTGAAAATCCAAATATACCACTGGTTCATCCACTGGTTCACTGAGGATAGAGGGGAAGCCTTTTAGGACCGAGATTAGGAAAAACTTCTTCACACAGAGAGTGGTGAATCTGTGGAATTCTCTGCCACAGGAAACAGTTGAGGCCAGTTCATTGGCTATATTTAAGAGGGAGTTAGATATGGCCCTTGTGGCTACGGGGATCAGGGGGTATGGAGGGAAGGCTGGTACAGGGTTCTGAGTTGGATGATCAACCATGATCATAATAAATGGCGGTGCAGGCTCGAAGGGCCGAATGGCCTACTCCTGCACCTATTTTCTATGTTTCTATGTTTCTATAAGCCTACAAGAGGAGAGGCTGTACATCATCTGGTATTGGGAAATGAACCTGGTCAGGTGTCAGATCTCTCAGTGGGAGAGCATTTTGGAGATAGTGATCATAATTCTATCTCCTTTACAATAGCATTGGAGAGAGGTAAGAACAGACAAGTTGGAAAAGTGTTTAATTGGAGTGAGGGGAATTATGAGGCTATCAGGTAGGAAATTGGAAGCTTAAACTAGAAACAGATATTCTCAGGGAAAAGTATGGAAGAATTGTGGCGAATGTTCAGGGGATATTTGTGTGGAGTTCTGCATAGGTACGTTCCAATGAGACAGGGAAGTTATGGTAGGGTACAGGAACCGTGATATACAAAGGCTGTAATAAATCTAGTCAAGAAGAAAAGAAAAGCTTACAAAAGGTTCAGAGAGCTAGGTAATGTCAGAGATCTAGAAGATTATAAGGCTAATAGGAAGGAGCTTAAGAAGGAAATTAGGAGAGCCAGAAGGGACCATGAGAAGGCCTTGGTGGGCAGGATTAAGGAAAACCCCAAGGCATTCTAAAAGAATGTGAAGAGCAAGACGTGAAATAATAGAACCTATCAAGCGTGACAGTGGGAAAATAAGTATGGAACCGGAGGAAATAGCAGAGGTACTTAATGAATACTTTACTTCAGTATTCACTATGGAAAAGGACCTTGGTGATTGTAGGGATGACCTGCAGCAGACTGAAAAGCTTGAGCATGTAGATATTAAGAAAGAGGATGTGCTGGAACTTTCGGAAAGCATCAAGTTGGATAAGTCGCCGGGACCGGATGAGATGTACCCCAAAGGTACTGTGGGAGGCGAGGGAGAGGATTGCTGAGCCTCTGATGATTGTCTTTGCATCATCAATGGGGATGGGAGAGGTTCCAGAGGATTGGAGGGTTGCGGATGTTGTTCCTTTATTCAAGAAAGGGAGTAGAGATAGCCCAGGAAGTTATAGACCAGTGAGTCTTACCAGTGTGTGGCGCGTGGCTAGGTGGTTAAGGCATCAGTCTAGTGATCTGAAGGCCGCTAGTTCGAGCCTCAGCTGAGGCAGTGTGTTGTGTCCTTGAGCAAGGCACTTAACCACACATTGCTCTGCGACAACACCGGTGCCAAGCTGTATGGGTCCTAGTGCCCTTCCCTTGGACAACATCGGTGGCATAGAGAGGGGAGACTTGCGGCATGGGCAACTGCCAGTCTTCCATACAACCTTGTCCGGGCCTCTGTCAACAGCAAAGATCGATGGACAACCCAAGAAGAAGAATTTGATGGAGGAAATCCTGAGAGGCAGGATTTATGAACATTTGGATATATGATTAGGAATAGTCAGCATGGCTTTGTCAAGGGCAGGTTGTGCCCTACAAGCCTGACTGAATTTTTTGAGGATGTGACTGAACACGTTGATGAAGGAAGAGCAGTAGATGTAGTGTATATGGATTTCAGCAAGGCATTTGATAAGGTACCCCATGCAAGGCTTATTGAGAAAGTAAGGAGGCATGGGATCCAAGGGAACATTGCTTTGTGGATCCAGAACTGGCTTGCCCACAGAAGGCAAAAAGTGGTTGTAGATGGGTCATATTCTGCATGGAGGTCGGTCACCAGTGGTGTGCCTCAGGGATCTGTTCTGGGACCCCTACTCTTCGTGATTTTTATAAATGACCTGGATGAGGAAGTGGAGGGATGGGTTAGTAAGTTTGCTGATGACACAAAGGTTGGAGGTGTTGTGGATAGTGTGGAGGGATGTCAGGGGTTACAGCAGGACATTGATAGGATGCTAAACTGGGCTGAGAAGTGACAGATGGAGTTCAACCCAGATAAGTGTGAAGTGGTTCATTTTGGTAGGTCAAATATGATGACAGAATATAGTATTAATGGTAATACTTGGCAGTGTGGAGGATCAGAGGGATCTTGAGGTCCGAGTCCATAGGACGTTCAAAGCAGCTGCACAGGTTGACACTGTGGTTAAGAAGGCATATGGTGTATTAGCCTTCATCAGTCATGGAATTGAATTTAGGAGCTGAGAGGTAATGTTGCAGCTATATAGGACCCTGGTCAGACGCCACGTGGAGTACTGTGCTCAGTTCTGGTCGCCTCACTACAGGAAGGATGTGGAAGCCATAGAAAGGGTGCAGAGGAGATTTACAAGGATATCACCTGGATTGGGGAGCATGCCTTATGAGAATAGGTTGAGTGAACACGGCCTTTTCGCCTTGGAGCGACGGAGGATGAGAGGTGACCTGATAGAGGTATATAAGATGATGAGAGGGATTGATCATGTGGATAGTCAGAGGCTTTTCCCAGGGCTGAAATGGTTGCCACAAGAGGACACAGGTTTAAGCTGCTGGGGAGTAGGCACAGAGGAGATGTCAGGGGTAAGTTTTTTACTCAGAGAGTGGTGAGTGCGTGGAATGGGCTGCCAGCAACGGTGGTGGAGGCGGATTCCATAGGGTCTTTTAAGAGACCTTTGGATAGGTACATGGAGCTTAGGACAATAGAGGGCTATAGGTAAGCCTAGAAATTTCTAAGGTAGGGACATGTTTGGCACAACTTCGTGGATCGAAGGGCCTGTATTGTGCTGTAGGTTTTCTATGTTTCAATGTTTCTATCCCATTGCTCAGATCATCGAAAGCCTGATTGACATTGGCCTGAGGTGAAATGTGTACTGCTATGAAAATGACCCTGGAGAATTCCCGTGGTAGGTAGGAAGGACAGAACTGCTAGATATTCCAGGTCTGGTGAGCAGAATTGGGACAGCACTGATATATTTGTGCACCGAGAAGAATTGATCATGAGGCATACTCCACCACCTCTGCTTTTGAGAGAGGTTGCCAGATAGCAGCAGGTTTTGTGCACCTGACTTTCATTTATTTGAGTTTTTTTCGAGTTGCTTAATGACTTCTTTATCATTAAGCTGTCACTGTGTTTTTCATGACACTTGTTATGTGAATATAGTTTCCTTAAGCTTCTCGTTTTTAGCTTCTTATTTTGAACTGCAGGGATTTGCTGTGGTTTATGTTCTTCTGGACAAGCGCTCATCGATGAGTCCTGGACTCGCATTCTGTGTGAGCCACCATTCTGTGTGCTCATGTCCCAAGTAAGTGAGCTCTTAGTTGGATTATTCCTCGCATTATTCTCCATATAAATCTTCATAGTTAAGAATAACCCATGCAAATTGGAAGGGCCCGGATTCCCCCAGCAGCCCTAGAGAGACATATGAGGCAGAGGTGTTGCCTCTACTGTGGTAAGGCTGGTCACTTCCAAGTCACCCGCCTCAATTTGTCGGGAAAACTCCGAGGACTGTCTAGTGAGGGGAGAACTGTAATGGTATCGAGTCTCACTCCTGCTTCGTCGAGTCCCAGAGCAGTTTTACTATCCCTATTGTCTTGGGTAAGACATCAACATTCTGTGACAGCCTTGGTAGATTCTGGTTTGGCGGGGAATTTTTTTGGACATTGAGAGATGTCAATGTCCAGAGAGAATCCAAATTCCTAAGGTACACCTTGACCAGCCTATCTTAGCTACAGCTCTGGATGGTAGACTATAGGGACCTGGACAAATCTTTTATCTTTCCGTTGTTCTCAAGTTGGCTGTTGGAAGGCACGAAGAGATGGTTCATTTCCATCTTACTCATTCTCCAGACATTCCCTTAATCCATGGTTACATCTTCATAATCCTTGGATTAATTGGTCTTTTTTCACCATTCAGGGTTGGTTGACCCTATACCGGGATAAGTACCTTCCTAGAGGTCCTGAGAAGCCTTCCCAAGGTTCCAAGGTGCCTGCCCGAGTTTCCAAATGATCTTCAGTGAATGATGTCGAGTCGTCAGTTGAGTTGCTTCCTGATTCCCGAAGACTGGACTTGAACTCAATGGAGTTGTCTGGAGTGCCTTCATAGTATTTGGACTTGTTGGAGGTGTTCAGTAAGAGGAGGGCCACTACACTTCCCCCATATAAGGATTACGATTGTGCCATCAATTTACTACTTGGTACATGTCCTCCCTAGGGAAATCCCATGGAGCAAATATAATGGAGGATTACATTAAGGAGGCTTTGACATCTGGGGTTATCTGACGGTCTACTTTGCCTGTGGAGGGGGATTCTTTTTCGTATCCAAGAAGGACAGTGAATTGAGACCATGTATCAATTACAGAGATCTAAATAGAATTAAAATTAAGAGCTGGTACACGCTTACATTTCATAATCCTTGGATTAATTGGTCTTTTTGCATATCTAATGAATATGCATTTGACTATTACAAAGAACCATGGTCTTCACTAACTAGACCTCCAGAATACCTACAGCCTGATACCGATTTGAGAGGGAGATGATTGGAAGACAGCCTTCAATATTCCCGCCGGATTTTATGAGTGCCTGGTGATGTCATTCAGTTTAGTTAATTCTCCAGCAATCTTTCAGAACTTCATCAATGATGCACACTGGGAGATACTTAACCACTTTGTGTTTATTTGGGCAATATTCTTACTTTTTCTCAGTTGCTTCAGGAACATGTCCACTATGTATGGCGTGTTCTTGAACACCTACTCAAGAACCAACTTTTTGTTAAACTTGAAAATAGTGAATTTCAAATCCCTAAAGTTTCTTTTTTGGGTTTTGTCAATTCCAAAAGGAATTTATAAATGGACCCTAATAAGACCCAAGCGGTACAAAATTGGCCACAACCTACATCAGTCAAACAGCTCCAATGCTTTTTAGGGTTTCCCAATTTCTATTAGAATTTCATTCACAATTGAAATGCAATTGCAGCTCCACTTACCAACCTCCCTGAAAGAGCTACTGGGCAATATTGGACTCCAGAAACAGATGTTAAGAACATATTTACTGAGGCTGCTGTACTTGTTTCCCCTGATGTAGATCTACCTTTTGTAGTGGAGGTTGGTGCCTCAAACATCGGAGAAGGAGCTGTGCTATTTCAATGAACCATCTCAGGTCAGAAGCTACACCCATGTGCTTTCTTCTCCAGATGTCTCTCTCCCACCCAGATGAACTATGATGTTGGCAACAGAGTTGCTTGCTGTCACGTTGGCACTTGAAGAATGAGGGCAATGGCTGGAGGGAGCCAAACACCCCTTTTTGGTTTGGACTGATCATAAGAACCCAGCTTATATCCAGGATGCTAAGAGACTGAGCTCTCATCAGGCAAGCTGGTCATTTTTCTTCAATAGGTTCAAATTTATCTTACATACAAACCTGTTTCCAAGAATCAGAAACCGGACACTCTCTCTAGGCAGCTTGAAACGCAGGTAAGGAGGACGTCCCAGAGAAGGAGGTAAGGCGGACGCCTCAATTCAAGGCTGGTGGCCCCATTAGGTGGGGGATGGATTCCACGGTGTGGAAGGCCCAGCAACAACATAAGGCTGATCCTGACAATGAGCCACCTGGTCATATCTTCATCTTTGAGGTTGTCTGCACTGAGGTATTGAATCGGGGGCATGGTCAGTTTCATGTACTCTGGCGTTTATAAGGAGGTGATTCTGGTGTCCAGGCATGACTAAAGATAGAAAAAACTATGCTTCATCATGCAATGTGACTGCCCAGAGCAATGCCCAAGGGCTTTTATAGCCTCTCCCTATTCCCACTCATCCCTGGGCACAGATTTCAATGGACTTTATCACTCGCCTTCCTCCATCCCAAGGGAATACTGTCGCTATGGTTGAGGTGGACCAGTTCTCGAAGGCCTGACACTTTGTTTCTCTCCCCACACTACCCATGACGGCAGAGCCAGCCAAACTAATGATGCAAAATATCTTCCAAATTCACCGCTTCCCCCAGGATATCACCTCAGACCGTGGCCTGCGATTCACTTCCAACTTCCAAATTCTGGAGGGCCTTTTGTCTTCGCAGAGGGGCAACTGTTGGTTTACCTTTAGGATTCTACCCACAAACCAACGGGCAGACAGAAAGGGTGAACCAGGATATAGAGAGATCCCGAAGCTGCCTGTTCTCGGGACGACCCAACTGGAGTTCCACGGAGTGATTTCGGCAGAATTTGAGCACAATAAACTTTTTCACTCCTCCGTTGGGATGGCCCCTTTCAAATATTAGTTTGGCTGCAGTTCTCAGAGCAGGAATCTGAGGAGGGTATCCCTGATGCTGAGTAATTGGTTAAGAGATGCAGGCAGACATGGTCTAAGGCAAGATTGACTTTAACGGCCAACTCTCAGCAGCAGCAGCAACAGGCTGACCAGCGAAAATGACCAGATCCTTCATTTCCAGCCGGGACCTTTCCGTGTGGCTGGAATTTTGGAATTTGGCTCCCAAGTACGATGGCCCTTTTAAGCTTCTCTGAAGAATCAGTCCAGTGACATATTGCTTATAATTATCCCGATCCTTACGTATCCATCCCATCTTTCATGACTCTCACCTCAAGCCTGTACTTTCCAGTCCCTTGTCCCCTGCTCCCAAGGTTTCTCCCCCTCCTTGTTTTGTCAATGGACTGCTGGTTTACATGTTTAGGCAATTACTGGACTCTTGTGTTCGTGGCAGAATACAATAGCTCATAGACACAAGAAAATCTGCAGATGCTGCAAGTCTAAAGCAACACACACAAAATGCTGGAGGAACTCAGCAGGCCAAGTTGCATCTATGGAAAAGAATAAACAGTTGACATTTCGGGCTGAGACCCTTCATCAGGACAGGAAAGGAAGAGGAGAAGTCAGAACAAGAAGGTGGGGGAGAGGAGGAAAAAACTCAAGGTGCTAGGTGAAACCGGGAGATGGGGAGGGGGTGAGGTAAGGAGCTGGGAAGTTGATTGGTGAAAGAGATACAGGGCTAGAGAAGGGGGAGTCTGATAGGAGATACTGAAGGTCATGGAAGAAAGGGAGGGGGAGGAGCACCAGGAGGAGGTGATGGGCAGGTAAGGAAATAAGATGAGGGAGGGAATCAGGAATGGGGAATGGTGGGGGGGGGGCGCGGGGAGAAGTTCAAGAAATCAATCTTCATGCCATCAGGTTGGAGGCTACCCAAATGGAATATAAGCTGTTGCTCCTCCAACACAGCAATAGAGGAGGCCATAGACTGACATGTCGGAATGGGAATGGGAAGTAGAATTGAAATGGGTGGCCACTGGGAGATCCCACTTTTTGTGGCAGATGGAGCAAAGGTGTTCGGCGAAGAAGGACAAGGACAGCAGGCACTTTGGAATACTATCTGCAGACTCCTCTCCGTGTTGGACAGCATCCAGACTCGGAAACATGTTTTTGGTCCTTTATGTTTATTGGGTCAAATTGCTGGAACACTTTACAGTACGTTCACCAGAAGAGCAGCTGTGGTTCAAGTGGGTGGCTCACCACAACATCCTCAGGAGCAATTAGGAGTTGGCTGTAAGTGTTGACCTTGCTATTAGTGTTTAAATCACCCAAAAATGAATTTAAAAAGTATATATGTATTTATTTATTTTGGAAGTAAGGAGGCAAAGCTCCAGCTCCCAACCACTATTTCCCAAGCAGCATATGAAATGAAACAAAACCTTCAAAATATAATTTAAAGAAAACAAATATAAATGCATATTAAATGGGTCATATCTCCTACATATGAATAAAATAAATCTGCAAGTAGTCTAAAGACAACTGCCAAAATTCTATGTGTTCATTTTTCATAGAATATTCAGAGAATCCAGGAAGTGTTCAAAGCATGCAGAGGTCATCTGTTTTTTGACACCTTTTTGCAGCATTAATCAATTTGCTTGCTTCTCCTTCAACTGTTGTGTTCTTATCACCACACCTACCTTTCTCTTAAAAGATCTAATATTAGTTATTTTAACCACCCCCAGTGGAAAAGCATTCCCCTGTCTATCCTCGCCGTAAGGCCTTTTCTTCCTGCCTCTCATCTCACTTTGCAACAATTTAAAATTTATGATCACAACACGCTGGAGGAACTCAGCAGGTCGGGCAGCATCCGTGGAAACGATCAGTCGATGTTTCGGGCCAGAACCCTTCGTCGGGACTGTAGGGGGAAGGGGCAGAGGCCCTATAAAGAAGGTGGGGGGAGGGTGGGAAGGAGAAGGCTGGTAGGTTCCAGGTGAAAAACCAGTAAGGGGAAAGGTAAAGGGGTGGGGGAGGGGAGGCAGGGAGGTGATAGGCAGGAAAGGTGAAGAAGGAATAGGGGAAAGCACAATGGGTAGTAGAAGGAGGCGGAACCATGAGGGAGGTGATAGGCAGCTGGGGGAGGGGGCAGAGTGAAATAGGGATTGGGGAAGGGAGGGGGAGGGAATTACCGGAAGTTGGAGAATTCGATGTTCATACCAAGGGGCTGGGGACTACCTAGACGGTATATGAGGTGTTGCTCCTCCAACCTGAGTTTAGCCTCATCATGGCAGTAGAGGAGGCCATGTATGGAGGTATCTGAAAGGGAGTGAGAAGCAGAGTTGAAGTGGGTGGCTACTGGGAGATTCTGTCTGTTTTGGCGGACGGAGCGGAGGTGCTCGACGAAGCGGTCCCCCAATCTGCATCGGGTTTCACCAATGTAGAAGAGGCCACACTGGGAGCACCAGATGCAATAGGTGACCCCAACAGATTCGCAAGTGTTGCCTCACCTGGAAGGACTGTTTGGGGCCCTGAATGGCGGCAAGAGAGGAGGTGTAGGGACAGGTGTAGCACTTACGCTTACAGGGATAAGTGCCGGTTGGGAGATCCGTGGGGAGGGATGTGTGGACCAGAGAGTCGCGGAGGGACTGATCCCTGTGGAAAGCGGAGAGGGGTGGAGAGGGAAAGATGTGCTCAGTGGTGGGGTCCTGTTGGAGGTGGCGGAAGTTGCGGAGGATAATCTGCTGGATCCGGAGGCTGGTGGGGTGGTAGGTGAGGACAAGGGGAACTCTGTCCCTGTTGTGGTGACGGGAGGATGGGGTGAGGGCTGAAGTGCGGGAAATGGAGGAGATGCGGGTGAGGGCATAATTGATGATGGCAGAAGGGAAACTACGATCCTTAAAGAGGACATTTGAGCTGCTTACTACCTCCCTCATGTTTCCGCCTCCTTCTACTACCTATTGTGCTTTCCCCTATTCCTTCTTCACCTTTCCTGCCTATACCCTCCCTGCCTCCCCTCCCCCACCCCTTTATCTTTCCCCTTACTGGTTTTTCACCTGGAACCTACCAGCCTTCTCCTTCCCACCCTCCCCCTACCTTCTTTATAGGGCCTCTGCCCCCTCCCTCTTCAGTCCTGACGAAGGGTTCCGGCCCGAAACATTGACTGATCATTTCCACGGATGCTGCCCAACCTGCTGAGTTCCTCCAGCGTGTTGTGAGTGTTGCTTTGACCCCAGCATCTGCAGATTATTTTGTGTTTAAAATTTAAGATCCCCTTTTCAGTGATTCGTCATCCTAAAAAAGTCTCTTCATCCTCCTGTTGATAAATTAAACCCCCCATTAAACCATTTACTACTTGAAAGGAAATAGACAAAGTGCCTTACATTTCACATCAATGGCATTCTCATATTGTACAGTTTTGATTACTTATTATTCTTTATTGATGTTAGTGCTGGAAGGCTAAAAAGTATTTTAACTAACCATTGACATCTCTTTAATTTGAAATATATCATTTGTTAGAATCAGTTTATTTGCCACTGACAACTATATTGATACAACATTCCTGTAGCAGCATCCATCATCCAGGACCCCACCACCCAGGCTGTACCCTCTTCTCACTGCTGTCATCGGAAAGGAGGTACAGGAGCCTTTTACCGCCGAGTTTAGGAACGGTGATTATCCTTCTACCATCAGGCCCCAGAATCAGCATGGATAATTTCAAGGACTCTACAGCCCATGTTCTCAGTATTATTTATTTATCCATTTTTGTATTTGTTCAGTTTGTCTTCTTTTGCACATTAGTTGTCAGTATTTATTTGTGTGTAATTTTCATTGAATCTATTGTATTTCTTTGTTCTACTGTGAATGCCTGCGAGAAAATGAATCTCAGGGTAGCATACGGCAACATAAGTCTGTTGATAATAAATTTACTTTGATAAATTTACATTTATGTTTCCTAACAACTATAGATAATATATATGCTCAGTAGATAATCACTTAGTTCCTGTATATTATCAGGAAAAATGTTAAATAACTATGACGTTACAGTAAAACTACAAATCTCAGAATCAAATTAGAACCAGGATTATTTTCACTGACATGTCATAAAATTTGTTATTTTGTGACAGCAAGTAAGTGTAAATCTTAATGGGATGGTTGTAAGTAAACACCTGGCAAAACAAATGCATACATTTAGAACAAAATTGCACAATCCAAAAAGCAAATTTTTGAAAAGAACAACTGACTGAAATTGCCACTTTACACTAGAGAAGATAACATAAATAGAGTTATTTGAGCACATGTAATTTAGATTTGAAATTGCAAAAGTGAAATAATGAAACAGGATCAGATGGACCACAAAGAAACATAAAGCAGTGAAAGATAAATCAGTGTTTGTAATATCGTAACATCTGCAATAAAAAAGCTAGAAACATTTCAATTGTTATGACTTTTAATTTCTTGTTTCTTGTGACCAGAGACACACTGTGACCATTCCCTTTGGTTGTTATGTGGTATGTAAGCTTCCAGTCTGTCAAGACATAGAAATTGCAGGAGTTCTTACTGACATAAATTTTGATTAAGTTAATGCTATTATATGGTTTGAAGATCCTCAAGTCAAAGCCATGAAGGAGTCAGGCTACTTTATCTAGCGTTACAGCACGGGGTAGGCCCTTCTGGGCCATTGGGCCATGTTGCCCCGGCAACCCCACAATTCTGATTAACCCTAACCTAACCACAGGACAATTAACTGACCAATTAACTACCCAGTACGTCTTTGGACTGTGGGAGGAAACCAGAGCACCCGGAGGAAACCCACACATTCCACGGGAAGGATTTACAGAGACTCCTTACAGAACAGTACTAGAATTGAACTCTGAATCTGGAATGCCCTTCGCTGTAATAGCATCGTTCTGACTGCTACGATACCATGTAGGACCTGTTTACAGCTTTCGCACTAAATAGTCATTTCTAAAATTTTATCTGTAAAACGTTTGGCAAAAATACAGTTTTAAAATATATGCCTTCCCAATGGTCTCACCCTAAGTTAATGGTCCTGACAGTGAATTATGCTTGAGATTATGTAACATTTCCACTCTTCATTGGATTTGACCAGAAGAAAGGGAGAACATGTATGTAAAGATGCATAAAATAGAAGCCACTATGTCAGAAGCTGAAGCCATTCGACATTAAATATTATGAGTTTGAAGTTTAGGTATTTGGTGGGTGGTGGAAGGGAGGGTGAGTGTTTAAAATGAATAGCAACCATGGAAGGTGAGGGAGTGGTTGCAGCTTTGTTCAGTTATTTGTTTTTCATTCCTTTTTATTTCCATCTTTTAGCCATATACAAGGGGTGATGGGATTTTGACATTCATATAATATATATACTGTACATTCAGTGCACAATTTTTGATAATAATTGAAAGGAATATACATTTGGACATTTTCATTATTCCTCTGTGCCACTTAAAATGATAACCACATGGTGTCACCAGAGCACTGTAGCTGTACTTGCTGAATGTATACATGTAGCTAATGCAGCACTGTGTGGCCAATCAGAAAAAAGGCAACTAACAATATGTTTCTCTTCTGACGCCTTGTGTGGAATAAAGAGGCAGTAAATCTAGTACTAATGCCTGTAATCCTTTATTCCCAAATGAAGGAAGGTCAGTGAGCCCCTGGTAGGCAAATGAAATGTTGCAAAGACAGACATCAAAATCAGCCTGAAGAAATTCAACATCACATCTAAAAACTGAGAAGACATTACACTTGATAGATACACCTGGAGGAAATCTGCTCAAGCCTGAGCTGTGCTACTTGAGATTGACCTCTGCTGTGCCGCAGAGAACCAGTGGCAGCTCCAAACGCAGGGACTGAACAACTAAAAGACCAACCACTAACCACAGGCACACACTGTTGCCCGCACTGCACCGGAATATATGGGTCCCTGATCGCCTCTGCAGCCACCTGAAGCCCCAGCAATAGACAACCCCTTAGGAGAACATCGTACTTGACTTGAGTGATGGCACTACTACAAAAGGTGGTTTGTGTATTACAAAAATTACCTAACTAACATCTGCGAAAGGTCTGTGAATACTCTCATTTTGCTCACCAAATGAATCTTTAAAAAAATTCTGCGGCCGTAGAGTCACCTATAAAAAGTAAAGAATTTTCTCAAGAATGGATCTGAGTAACACAGGGGTAGTTTTGGACCTATACCACCAGTTGAAAAAAAAGTGATTTGTGAAGAGGACTCAATTTTCCTCCCTATTAATTTTGGGAAAGGGACAGGAGATTGAGGTTCCTTGGGACTGAAAAGTGTGGGATGAAGAACATATTGCACAGGTTATGACTGAGAAATTTAAGCATGTGACATGGTATTTTCAGCATAAGCTGCCTTTTCCAATTCTTTCTGGAAAATCAACAGAGGTTGCATGAGTGATGCTTTTTCCAGGCATGCACATGTTGGCTTAATCCTAATGCAAAGCTTTTTCAATGTTGGTGAAATTCGATCATATTTTTCCAATGGTTACCGATTGCTGGCCATTCACAAACCAGATTGATCTTCATAACACTCTGGAAACTGCTCATTCTGAAACCAGAATCACCATGACACTTTTAATGAGCACATTGTCATGATAGAAATTAGCAAGTACTTAAATTGGGCATCTGTGAGGTGATACAGAAGTACCACAATTTAGGGCTTTGGACATGAATTCAGAGTGTGGTTTCATCAAATGTTCTTTATAGCTCACGTCCTTCCTCAGAATCAATAATCTTCTCTTGTGGGTAATTCCGCATTAGGTTCAGGTTCAAATGTGATTGATAACAGTTAATGCACCGGTGGTTGACATTGTTTGGGTCACCTTGCGAGATAATGTTACCTCCTTTTTTTCTCTGAAGTTTGGTATTTATCAGTAAAATAAATGTACAAATACATCTAGGTGTTATATCATGATTGTTATTGTATGCCCATGTACACATGAATATGTGTACATGGGCATACAATAACAATCATATGTACACATGAATATGCATATGAATTAATAAATTAGAAGCAGAGGAACACTACTCAGCCCCTACAGCCTGCTACTCCATTTAATAACGTCAGGGCTAACCTGACTGCAACCCCAACTCTGCATTCTCTCTATCAATAGTAACCTTTCACTCTCCTGTTTATCAAATATTTCTCTACAAATGCCCACAAGGATATTTATGGACTACTTCGACCATTTTTAAAGAAGAGAAATCCAGAGAGTTAATATGTTCCTGTGTCTGGCGAGCTAATTTACCATACTGGGCAAATCGATAAACATGAAAATAAGCATATGATTCTCATATTGGTCCCACACTTTCTCTTTTCTTTCAGATTCCGCTATATTCCAAATTGCCCTTCCTAAAACATTGAAGTAGATCTGCTCATGTAACGTGTATGCTCTAATTAAGTGATTAATCTCTGCCGGTAGCACAATTCTCAATGAAGTCTAAAAACAAGGCACAGACATTCTTCCCAATTTTATTCAAGAAAAAAATAGCTCCTTGTAGTTGTTACTCTGATGTAAATTAGGAAAGTGGGCTTTGAACCTTCATGTTGAAAAGAAAGAGGTACTGGCTCATGAATTTGTTAAATTTCTGTCTATTTTCAGGGAGGTTTTGTGAACATCCCATTAGCTCCTGGGAATCCTTGGCCCATGATAGGTCAAGTTGGAGTATTTGTGGTGACATTGAGTATCTCGTTTCTGCGCATCAGGAGCGCTCAGAAGCCTAGTGTAAGCAAATTTATTATCAAAGTACATTTACTGTATGTCACATAATAGAACCCTGAGATTCATTTTCTTGTGGGCATTCACAAGAAGCTCAGTAGAATCAACGAAAGGCTGCACCCAGCAAGATGGGCAAACAACCCATGTGCAAAAGACAACAAATTGTGCAAATACCAAAAGAAAAATAATGATATAATAAATAAATACCAAGAATATGAGATGAAGATTTGAAAGTGAGTCCACAGGTGTGGGAACAGTTCAATGATGGGGCAAATGAAGTTGAGTGAAGTTATCCCCTCTGGTTCAAGAGCTTGAAGGCTAGGAGTAATAACTGTTCCTTAACTTGAAGGTGTGGAACCTAAGGCTCCTGTACCTTCTTCCTGCTGGCAGCAGTGGGAATAGAGCATGGCCTGAATGGTGGGGTTCTTTGATGATGGATGCCTCTTTCCTGAGACAATACTTCATATAGACGTGCTGAATGGTGGGAGGGCTTTACCTGTGATGGACTGGGCTGTATCCACTACTTTTTGTAGGTTTTTCTGTTCAAGAGCATAGGTGTTTCCATACCAGGTGAAGATGCAACCAGTCAAAGTACTTTCCGCCACACATTTATAGAAATTTGTCAAAGTTTTAAATGACATGCTGAATCTTTGCAAACGTCTAAGCAAGTAATGTGCTGCCACACTTTCTTTGCAATGGTGCTTACATACTGGACCCAGTCCCAAAGAGGTGGGTATTCTCACAATGCATCAGCTGCCATTTGTCTCTCAGCCAGCATCATGAAGAAAGAATAATTTGCCATCATGGTTTTGCCATTTGCTGGATTTTGTGATGTAGAAATTAGCTGCAACATTTCCTACACTGTATTAGTGATCACATTCTAAATATACTTAATTAACTGTAAAGCACTTTGGTATATCCAGAGATCACAGAAAATCTAAGCACCACAAATTTCAACAAATAACAAGGCGGTGATGGCAAGTTAATCTTTCTTTGTAATGTTGGCCGAGGAACAGACGTCAGCTGTGATAGTGCAAGGATGCCCAATCTCTTTGAATTGTGCCATCGGATCTTTTGTATTCACTTCAGAGAGCAGATGCGGCCTCCAGCTGACCATTCATCTATTAGGACACCAGTCAAGTACTTCTCCATCAGGGTATGAATGCAAACCTTTTATTCTTTAAAATGGAAGTTTCTCATAAAGACGTCAGAAATCTGCTTATTCATTCAGATATGAGAATGTATTAAGTGTTGTTCACAGGCACCTAATATAAAAATTGATAATTGTTCGGCCAAGTCTCTATATCTACAGAGCAAGCTATTTGATTACATTACCAACTGTTAATTTGTTAATGAAGTGGTATAACCATCGCTTTTTAAAAATCAAAATAATCTTTATTTGTAATAAAATATTACAATAGTGAACTGTGCAATGCCTTTTCGCTCTTTACGTTCATAGTCAATGCTTTCAGTCCTGCTCTATTGCATTCCTACACATCAATAGCATTGCTGCCACTCCAGGGTGGTGTCCTACTGCATACCTCACCCAACATGGTCTCTCTCTCTCCAGTGGTGGAAGAACTCCTGTACCTCCTCCCTGATGGCAGCAATGTGAAGAAGACATGTCCTGGGTGATGGAGGTCGCCTTTTTGAGGTATTGCCTTCTGAAGGTGTCCTGGATCCTGGGGAGGCTGGTGCCCATGATGGAGCTGGCTGAGTTCACAACTTTCTGCAGCTTTTTCTGATTTTGTGCAGGGGCCCCTGCCTATCAGAGGGTGATGCAACCAGTCAGAATGCTCCGTACGATCACCTAGAAATTTGCGAGTGTCTTTGGTGACATTGCAATACTCTTCAATCTCCTCATGAAATATAGCCGCTGTTGTAACTTCTTTGTAATTGCATCAATATGTTGGGCCCAGGATAGATCCTCAGAGATGCTGACATCCAGGAATTTGAAACTGCTCACCTTATCCACTTCTGATTCATTGATGAGGACTGGTGTGTGTTCCCTCGACTTCCTCTTCCTGAAGTCCGCAATCAATTCCTTGGTCTTAATGATATTGAGTGCAAAGTTGTTGCTGCATTACACTCATCCAGCTGATCTATCCTGCTCCTGTATGTCTTCTTGTCACCGTCTGAAATTCTGCCAACAATAGTTGTGTTGTTGGCATATTTATAGATGGCATTTGAGGTGTGCTGAGTCACACAATCACACAATTTTGGGTGTTGAGTGAGTAAGCATGCATCCTTGAGACGCACCAGTATTGATTTTCAGCGAGGAGAAGATGCTATTTCCAATCCACACAGACTGACAGGGATCTTGTTGCAGAGGGAGGTCCAGAGGCCCAAGTTTTGGAGCTCGCTGATGAGAACTGAGGATATGATTGTCGCCCTTTTGAAGCAGGTGGGAGCCTCCGACTGCAGCAGTGAGAGATTGGACATGTCCTTGAACAGTCCTGACAATTGGTTGTCAGGGGTTCTCAGAGCCCTACCAGGTACACCATCAGGGCCTGACGCCTTGCGAAGGTTGGCTCTCTTGAAAGATGTTCTGATGTCGGCCTCTGGGACAGAGATCACAGAGTCACCAGTGCTGCAGGGATCCTCGAAGCTGTAGTTTTATTCTCCCATTGAAAACGAGCATAGAAAGCATTGAGCTCGTCTGGGAGTGAAGCAACACAGCCATTCATGATGTTAGGCTTCACTTGTAGGAAGTGATGGCCTGTAAACCCTGCCAGTACTGCCATGCATCTGATTCCATCTCTAACATCATTGGAATTATTTTTTTTTCACCCTTAAGCTAGCCCTTTGTAAGTCGTACTTGGAATTCTTGTTTAGTTTTAGGTCATCAGTCTTGATTGCCCCAGATCTAGCCCTCAGCAGACTACAAATCTCCTGGTTTGTCCATTTCCTTTTGTCTTATGTATGCCTGAAATGGTCTCAAAAGCACACACTCATCCATACAGGTCTTGGCGAAATCAATGACAACTGTGGCATATTCATTCGGATTTGAAGACAAATCCTTGAATATTTTCCAGTCCGCTGAGTCAAAACAGTGCTGTAGGCTCTCCCCTGCCTCCCTTGACCATACCTTCTTGGCCCTCACCACTGGTCTTTAGTCTCTGCCTGCACACTGGAAGTAGAAGTACAACCAGGTGAGTGGACTTTCCAAAGTGTGGCTGTGGGATGGCACGGCAAACGTTCTTGATTGTTGTACAACAGTGGTCAGGTGTGTTGGCTTTGGTTCCACAGATGGGATATTGGCGGTTGTTGTTCAGAAACTTCTTCAAGGTGGCCTGGTTGAAATCTCCTGCAATGATCGGGAAGGCATTGGAGTTCGCGGTTTTGTGCTAGCAGATTACGTTGCTCAGCACCTGCAGTGCCGGACTGATATTGGCCTGAATGCACACCACTACCAGGATGATGGCAGAAAACTCCCTCAGCAGATAAAGTGGACAACATTTGACTGCTGGATGTTTCAAGTCAGGTAAGAAAGAACCATGATGAGTTAATCATAAAGCATGCTCCACCTCCTCTGTGTTTAAAAGATTGAGCAGTCCTGTCTTTGCAGAGAATGCTGTAGCCATCGGGCTTCATTGTTGTGCCCAAAGTTAATGGCATGAGCTATGTTTCTGTAAAGCAGAGTACACATCAGTCCCTGATGTCCGTCTCGTACAACTCTGAGGTCTTCAATTTTATTTTCCTGATGTCATCGATTTTATTTGCCAGCCAGATAGTTGGAAGTGGAAGCCTAAAGCTTCTGTGTTTCAATTGCACTTGTAGATCAGCGTGGTATTTCCGCTTCCAATTTCTTAAAGGGGAACTGCACTCGCCCCCCCCCCACAAGTCTACAGTCCAAAGTTCATCAATTTTGACTATCAATTGAGTTTTTAAACATCTTAAAACAAAGCTGCTTACTGAAGTACCCACGGCTTTGACTGGGATTTCAGCTGTAGTAATCTTAAACTGGAATACTTGATGATGCCCATTGGAGCCGCACACGAAGAGTTGCCACTTAGTGACATCATCGCATTGAGAGGCTTCTTCCCCCAGACTGGCCCCTCCCTCTCCAGTAGTTCAGAAGTTCAATGTTCAAAGTACATTTTATTATCAAGGTACATAAATTACACTATATACAACTCAGAGATTCTTCTTTTCCTGTGGGCAGACTCAGCAAATCTATAGAATTATAACTCTAACAGGATCAACTGGAGTGCAGAAGACAACAAGCTGTGCAAATGCAGATACAAGTAAATAGCAATAAATAACAAGAACAAGGTAAAGAGTCCTTAAAGTGAGATCATTGGTTGTGGGAACATCTCAATGGATGGGCAAGTGAGTGTAGTCATTCTCTTTGTTCAAGAGCTTGAGGGTTGCGGGGTAGTAACTGCCTTGAACCTGGTGGTGCGAGTCCTGAGGCTCTTGTACCTTCGACCTGATGGCAGCAGCAAGAAAAAAGCATGGCCTGGGCGGTGAGCATCTCTGATGACGGATGCTTCTTTCCTACGACAGCTCAATGTTTGGAAGGGCTTTACCTGTGGCCAGTGTTTGGAAGGGCTTCATCTGTGAGGTACTGGGCCAAATCCACTACCTTTTGTTGGATTTTCCATTCAAAGGCATTGGTGTTTCCATACAAGGCTGTGATGCAGCCAGTCAATACAGTCTCCACAGCACATCTATAGAAGTTTCAGATATCGTGCCTTATCTCCGCAGACTCCTAAGGAAGTAGAGACGCTGCTATGCTTTCATCACAATTGCACTGAGGTGCTGGGTTCAGGACAGATCCTCTGAAATAGAACAACCCAGAAATTTAAAGTTGCTAATCCCTCTCCTCGACCCAATGGCATTCAACAACAACAACCCCCTCTGCACCTCTGATCTTCTGACGAGAACTGGCTCATGGACCTCTTGTTTCCCTCTCTTGAGTCTGCAATCAATTCCCTAGTCTTGCTGCCATTGTGTGAGTTTGTTGTTCTGACACCACTCAGCCAAAATTTCAATCTTCTTCACGTACGCTGATTCATCAGCACCTTTGATTCGGCCCAGAACAGTGATGTTATCTGCAAATTTGAATATGGCATTGGATCTGTGCTCAGCCACACAGTCATAGGTGTAAAGCGAGTCGAGAGGGAGGCTAAGCACACATCCCTGTGGTGCACCTCTGCTGGTGGAGATTGTGGAGGAGATGCTGTTGCCAATCTGAACTGACTGTGGTCTACAAGTGAGGAAATCCAGGATCCAATTGCACAAGGAGCTATTGAGGCCAAGGTGTTGGAGTTTATTGGTTAGTTTTGAGGGGATGATGATATTAAATGCTGAGTTGTAATCAATAAAGAGAAGCCTTCAGGACCAGAAAGACCCTACATTATGGTCCTTTCCTCCCACTCTTGTGTTGGAATGTGATGGTCATGAAACCTTGGCCAACATTTCAACGGGATACTGCAGAAATGCTGCACTGCCAGACGTACACCTGTTGGATGAAATGTGAAATCTGCACATACGGAAGGAGAAGTGTAAAGAAAAGATGAGGTTTTTTTTGTGTGCTTGTGAGCTTTCAATCAACACTGTCAAAAGCAGAGTGTTTGTACATTCAGAGCATTACTGTTTGTGAGAGCTTGGGATGCATATATTAGACATCCATCTGTCTGCAAAACAGTCGTTCTGCTTCAAAAGATAATTCAATGTCTCTGAAGTACTTTAAGAATATCTAGGAAGCTGAGAGGCTGCATATAAGTATAGGTAGTGCTTCTTGACTCAGATTTCTTTAAATAAATGCATAGTTATGTGGAGCACATAATTTAGTAATTTTGAACTTATTGTATTTATTCCCTTTGCAGTACTCCATTGAGGAGAAAGCAATTTTGATTTTTAGCTTATATTGCAAGGTCATATGTTTTAGTATATAAAACATTAAATAAATGAAAGGAATTAAGAAGACGTAGAAGTGACGGAAATATTTGTGAAAATTGACTTCCTCTTTGATAATCCTCTGGAGTTCTAGATTGGTACTGAAAAAAGCAGCTAAATTAGGCAATTAATATTAATTTGTCAACTGAAGGTATTACTTGGCGCTGTGGATGAGAATAAAGCAAAATGCTGAGTACAGGCTTCAGTACCTACTATTCCTACTCTGGGTAAATGAACTTCTTATATTCAAATAATTCATATTCAGCACATTTTACAATTTTCACTTATTTTCCATAGGCTTGGGATAATTACCTGCTGTAACAGGATGCATTTTAGAGGCTAAAAGTCACTTATCATATCCGTCAATAAAATTAACAAACATGTCATTTTTGGGAAAGCAGAGAGGAATGGATGAAGTCTGAAGAGTACACTCAGTTTTCTGCAGATCTGACAGCTCAGAAATGATATTGATTACACCTTGCAAAGATTTCTGTTGCATAAATACATGTTGTGTAATTTCCTTTGTTTCTCTTCCAGGTTCACCTTGATGCCCTAGCAGGAGATCCAGCAATCTAAGAATTTATTAAACAAAGAAGATAATGCTAATGGTTAAAAAGCTATGGAGGCATTTAAGATTTCTGTAACATAACTCACTCTTCACAAAATATAGCAATACATTTGAAGTTTGTGTTATTGATAGCACTTGAGTTGTTACTATTTTTCACATTGACAGCAATTATTACAGGATATAAGAGTTCACTGACATCCTGGGATAAGAAAGTGTGTAAGGAAATCTCTTACTATCTCTTCTTTCAGTTCGTCCTCATGAAGGGTCTCAGCCCGAAACATCGACTGTACTTCTTCTTATAGATGCTGCCTGGCCTGCTGCGTTCACCAGCAACTGTTATGTGTGTTGCGATAAAGAAAACATAGTTGAGATTAGATACTAAGTATAAGAGGAAGTGATAGTTTCCTGTCTGAGACCCTTGCTGATGCCTTCTTGCCTTTTCATGCTCTGAAAACTATCACCATTTTCCTGTTAGGCTTAGACAGTAAGGAGCAGAACTAGGACTCTGGGACCATCGAGTCTGCTCTGTTGTTCCATCATTGCTGCTATACTATCTCTCTCAATCCTGTTCTCCTACCTTCTCTCCGTAACCTCTGATGCCCTCACTCACCAAGAACTTGTCAACTTCCACTCTAACTATGCTGAGTGACTTGGCCTGCACAGCCCTCTGTTATAATGAATTCCTCAGATTCACCACTCTCTGGGTAAAGGAGTTCCTCCTCATCTCTGTTCTAAATGGATATCCTTGCATTCTGAGCCTGTGCCCTCCGGTCTTAGACTCACCCACCATAGGAGAGGGGCAAGTCTCCACGTCTACTCTTTCTAAGCCTTTCACTAGAGACTCCCCCCGCCCACCCACATACATCTAAATAATTCTCATGAATGTAACCGGGTGACCGTCGAATCTTATTCATTATCGTTAAAAGTGTACTTAGGCATCTATCCGGAAAATGCTAGAATAGTTGTCTGTGCCTTTAAGTGGAGACGGTGATGTCATTACACATGTGCGGGATAGTGGGGAGACCATTTTTGTTTTCTGCAGAAGAAGCTGGTGGGGCTTTGGGAATAAGTTCCTCCCAGAGATACTGGGCATGGTGAGGAATGGTGAGTATTAATTGACGATATCCATGTGAATTTGTTTATGCTTGTTGGCGAATCGAGAATATCAGTAATTTGACATGTTTTACATGTGGGTGCTTTAGATTTTCACGAGTGAAGGCATCGGCGCTGGACAACGTGGCTTGTGCAAAGTTCCTTATCGGCCAAGTAGGTCAGTCTTCCTGTAATTTAACTACCAGGCAATATCTTGTAAAAGTTGTGCCAAAGTGTACTTTTTGTCTAACTTTATTGTATCATGACTGATTGTGAATGTAACAGCGTAACGTGTATGTTTAGTCTCTGTTTGGAAGTTAAGCATGGGTGTACTAAAAGGGAGTAGCATCTTAGATGAGATGTATTCACTTACATTTTCACTGCTATGTATAAGGTACAGAGTTGGTGGGATTCTAATGTTCCTTCAGAAATGCCACTGCCGTATTAGTTTTGTGCGGTTTGCTTTATGTATTTTTATACTACATACGCAATTCGTCGATGCACAAGGGTGTGGATCGAAAGTTAAACTGAGATTGTAACGGCAGGAACTGGTTGTAAATTCATTCGTTTTGTTTTGAGACCCTCCTCTGGCACTAAAACATCTGAAACAGATAAAGGAATTAAAACCCGAAAAAGTATTTGTTGTCCTGAGTGTGTACTTTTCCCCAGGCTACGAAATTTGGTACCAGGATTGGGGATAATTCCAAGCCAGTTTAGAGGGTCTCTGATTGTTGTATGCAGTATAATATACAATACCTAATACGGTAGTGGTGAAGACCAGGACCGCTGTTCCCGTCGGGTGGAAGGAGGGAGCGCCTGTTGCCTCGTGGAGAGCGTGGTAGAGCCTCGGGAATGGGCTGGGACGTCAGGATGCAGAACGGAGATGTTAATCCAGGGAGCTGCGGGCCGTGAAGCCATCGTGTTTGCAGCAAAGGAAAATAGCAACTCCTTTTGCAGACTTGTTGTGAAAACTTTAAAGACTTGAGCTTTTACTATGTTACACTCAGAGGACACACCAGTTGAACCTGATTTGAATGAACAAATTAGGGAATTGCATTGTAGGTATGATGAAGCCATGGCAACCATAGATAAATTAAGCAGAAGGTCCTATGTATATGTCGCAAGGGAAAGACACATTGTTCCATTTACGGGGGACATTGAGAAAGATGGGAGGTCTGTTGATGACTTTATTGAAGAAGTACAACGTGCACTTCATGGTAGAAATCAGTCTGACCAGGATCAGTATGACTTTGTTATGTCCCTGCTCAGGGGTGCAGCCTTAGAGGAAGCATGTATGCTGAGGAAGACCATGCTAATGACTTGTTCACCTATCTCAGGGAAGCTTTCAGAGACAAGCATAGTGCACCCCAGCTGTGGCATGGCTTCTACAGTCGCAAACAGTGTGAGGGTGAAGATGTCAGAGAGTTTTCACACGCCCTAGCCCAAGCTCTTAACTTGATACCGAAGCACTTCCCTAATGCCGTGACCGATAAGAGGGTGGTGCTAAGAGATCAATTTATAGAGGGGATCAGGGATCCTTCCCTCAGAAGGGAGCTCCACAGATTCGTGCGGGATTTCACCCTGAGTCCTCAATGATAGAAGTGAGGGAGGAGGCTCGTCTGTGGCTCGTAGAGGAGCCCCTGGGAAATACAAGGTCTGGAAAGTCAAAGTGTAGCAGTGGCCAGGCACAGTGCTCGATTGTTAAAGCTCAGGAATCTGAGTCTGTCACACTAGATGATGTCCTTAAAGTGGTCGCAGAGCAGGGCAAAGCCCTTTGTGAATTGACTCAAGCAGTGAAAGATCTCACTGTGTGGAGGGATTTCACACGCTCTACTAGTGACAGATGTAATTCACAGCCTAGGTTCACAGAAGATGGGCAAGCAATATGTTTCCATTGTCAGGTGGGAGGGCATTTGGCCAAGGATTTCCCACAGAAGCGGGGTACAAGGGAAGTGGAGTCTGCATTCTCCTGCCCTCAAGAGGTTGGGAGTCGGGCAATTCGGCGGAACCTCATAGATATGGATAATGTACAGCTATCCCGTGACCAGTTGCTGCAGGTCGCCATAGGAACATGTCCAGTTGTTGAGCTTGAAATATCAGGTGTCACTGACTGTTGTCTGTTGGACACAGGTAGTCAAGTAAGCACCCTGACCGAGCAGTTCTTTCGAGAACACTTGAATGGAGAGGACGAGGATATATTGTCCACTGCTGGCTGGCTTAGGCTAACAGCTGCAAACAGTCTTGATATTCCCTACCTTGGGTATCTAGAGATAGAGGTACGTAAACACAAAATAATCTGCAGATGCTGGGGTCAAAGCAACACTCACAATACGCTGGAGGAACTCAGCAGGTCGGGCAGCATCCGTGGAAAAGATCAGTCGATGTTTCGGGCCGGAACCCCTAGTCAGGACTGTAGAGGGAAGGGGCAGAGGCCCTATAAAGAAGGTGGGGGGAGGGTGGGAAGGAGAAGGCTGGTAGGTTCCAGGTGAAAAACCAGTAAGGGGAAAGATAAAGGGGTGGGGGAAGGGAGGCAGGGAGGTGATAGGCAGGAAAGGTGAAGAAGGAATAGGGGAAAGCACAATGGGTAGTAGAAGGAGGCGGAACCATGAGGCAGGTGATAGGCAGCTGGGTGAGGGGGCAGAGTGACATAGGGATAGGGGAAGGGAGGGGGAGGGAATTACCGGAAGCTGGAGAATTCTATGTTCATACCAAGGGGCTGGAGGCTACCTAGACGGTACATGAGGTGTTGCTCCTCCAACCTGAGCTTAGCTTCATCATGGCAGTAGAGGAGGCCATGTATGGACATATCTGAACGGGAGTGGGAAGCAGAGTTGAAGTGGGTGGTTACTGGGAGATCCTGTCTGTTTTGGCGGACGGATTGGAGGTGCTCGACGAAGCGGTCCCTCCAATCTGACCTTCCCCTCTCTGAGGCAGAACGTTCTGTTTTGAGCAAGGGCCTCACCGTTGTCCCCCTCCGTCCACACCTCAGAGAGTTCCGTGCCCGCCATGACGTTGAACTCTTCTTCCGTCGCCTACGTCTCCGAGCCTACTTCTTTGGCAAGGATTCCCTTCCCCCTACTGAGGACCCCTTCTCCCATCTTCAACCCTCCTCCTCCTCCTGGACACCCCGCCTGGGCCTTGTACCTGCACTCGATCTTTTTATCTCCAACTGTCGCCGAGACATCAACTGTCTCAACTTCATCACTCCTCTCTCCTGTTCCAACCTCACTCCCTCTGAACGCACTGCCCTCCACTCTCTCCACACTAATCCCAACCTCACCATCAAACCTGCTGACAAAGGTGGTGCCGTAGTAGTCTGGCGGACGGACCTCTACCTCACTGAGGCCAAACGGCAGCTCTCTGACACCTCCTCTTACTTACCCCTGGAACAGGACCCCACCAAAAAACATCAAACCATTGTCTCCCGCACAATCACCACCCTTATCAACTCCGGAGATGTTCCATCCTCAGCCGCTAAACTCATTATTCCCACATCCCGTACCGCTCGGTTTTACCTCCTCCCAAAGATACACAAGCCTGACTGTCCCAGTAGACCCATAGCTTCTGCCTGCTCCTGTCCCACCGAACTTGTATCTGCCTACCTGGACTCCATTTTGTCACCCATAGTTCAGTCCCTCCCCACCTACATCCGCGATACATCCCATGCCCTCCACCTCTTCAATAACTTACAGTTCCCCAGTCCCGACCGCTTCATTTTCACTATGGATGTCCAATCCCTATATACCTCTATTCCCCATCAAGAAGGCCTCAAAGCCCTCCGCTACTTTCTGGATAATAGACCTCACCAGTTCCCCACCACCACTACCCTCCTCCAGTTGGCAGAACTGGTTCTCACACTCAATAACTTCTCTTTCGGCTCTTCCCACTTTCTTCAGACTAAGGGTGTAGCTATGGGAACTTGCATTGGCCCTAGCTATGCCTGCCTCTTCGTTGGTTATGTGGAACAGTCTGTGCTCCAAACCTGTTCTGGTACTGCTCCCCAACTTTTCCTTCAGTACATTGACGACTACATTGGTGCTGCTTTCTGCACCCATGCTGAGCTCGTCAATTTCATCGACTTTACTTCTAACTTCCACCCAGCCCTCAAATTCACTTGGTCTATCTCGGACAATTCTCTCCCCTTCCTTGATCTCTCGGTCTCCATCTCTGGAGACAGACTGTCCACTGACATCTTCTACAAGCCCACTGACTCTCATAACTAACTCAACTATACCTCTTCCCACCCTGCCACATGCTAGCATTGATCACGTGACCGTGGGTGTAAAGGAGGAGTGTAGTAATCACAAGTTAAAGTCAATTCTAGACAAGCTCGATACTGGGGGTAGTGAAGGACAACAAGCTCAGCTAAGAGCTTTTACTGGTTAAGTACCTGGATATCTTTGCAATTGAAGAGGAAGACCTTGGGTACACTGACAAGGTCGAGCATGAAATTCTGTTAATTGATGACAAGCCTGTTTCACAGCCATACAGTCACGTTCTGCCGAATCAGTACAATGAAATGAAAGAGCACATCTCAAAGTTGTTGAAGAAGGGTGTGATTCAGGAGAGAAATAGTGCGTATGCCTCACCTGTGGTGTTGGTCCAGAAGGCTGACGGTAGCATAAGACTGTGTGTAGGTTATCTGAGACTGAATCCTAAGACCAGAAAGGACACGTTCCCGCTCCCACGTATTGATGCGAACTTTGATGCCCTGCGGGGAGCGCAATTTTTCTCGACAATAGACCTCGCGAGTGGTTATCACCAAGTGGTGGTAGAGGAGCGTGATAGGCATAAGGCTGCTTTCTCGACCCCGTTTGGTCTGTGTGAATATCTTCGCATGCCGTTTGGGATCTGCAATGGACCGGCGACTTGTCAAAGGCTCATGCAGGCAACCATGAATGACATAGCCTTCCAAATCATGCTTATGTACTCGGATGATATTCTGGTGTATTCACAGACTTTCCAGGAACACTTGGAGAGGCTCGACACTGTGCTTAAGTGCCTCCAGAAGACTGGTCTGAAGGTAAAACTGGAGAAGTGTCATTTTCTGCAGTCAGCGGTCAAGTTCTTAGGACACCAGATATCAGCCAAGGGGATAGGCACCGATCCTGAGAAGGTCTCAGCTGATCAGCAGTGGCCAGCACCATTGACAGTTAAGGACTTAAGATCATTCCTTGGCTTTTGCAGTTATTATTGGCGATTCATTCACGGATTCTCAAAGGTTGCAGATCCACTGCATGAAGTAGTGAATTTGTGTACTAATGTAGGGAGTCCAAGTAAAACAAACTGGCTGATACAACAGTCTTGGATGGAAGACTGTCAAACTACCTTTGACTTGCTCAAAGAGAAACTCACCAATTCCCTGATCCTTGGCTTTGCTGATTTCTCCCAGCCTTTTATAGTGGAGACCGATGCCAGCAATCATGGGCTAGGAGCTGTGTTATACCAACAGCAGGGAGGGGGAAAGAGGGTTATTGCCTATGCAAGCCGGCAATTAAGAAATGCCGAAAAGAATGATAGGAATTATAGCAGCATGAAATTGGAGCTGCTTGCACTTAAGTGGGCTGTAGTAGAGAAGTTTCGTGGATACTAGTTGGGTTCCAAATTCACTGTAATCACTGACAATAACCCCCTATCCCACTTGAAAACTGCCAAGTTGGGAGCAGTGGAGCAGAGATGGATCTCACAGCTGTCAGTGTTTGACTTCGATGTCCAGTATCGTCCAGGTCGGAGCAATACTGTGGCTGATGCACTCTCTAGGCAGCCATTTGCAGGGGAGCCTGAGCCTGTCTCAGAGGATGCGGAGTTTGATAGGTCTGTGGCGATCGGTAGTTTGATCAATCGCTGCACTGCCCTTGACCCAGCACTGGTTACAACAGCTGTAGGGTTAAGCAGATTCGAGCCTGGGAAGCTGGTACTAGTGAGGTAAGTGGTCTGATTCAAGGGGACACTCCAACCCTCCCAGGTTATTCTAATGAGTACTTGCATACTTTTCAGCAGCAAGACCCGGTGTTAGGTGTCCTGAGAGACTTATGGGATCAGAAAAGGAAGCTGAGTGGCCAGGAGTGTAAAACTCTGCCTAACCCCGTTTTGTCTCTGTTAAAGCACTGGGACAGTATCAAGGAGCGTAAAGGTTACTGCATAGGGTAGTTGAGGATGAGAAGCTTGGGGAGTGTTACCAGCTTCTGGTACCTATCAACTTGAGGAGCAAAGTGTTAGAGTATGTACATGACTCTATGGGCCATCAAGGCGTAGAACGTACCCTGCAGTTGTTGCGAAGCCGATGTTTTTGGGTGGGCATACACAAGGATGTGGCACGGTGGGTCAAAAATTGTCCACGTTGTGTACTAACTAAGATCCCACAGCCTAGGATCCCCCCCATGAAGTCATTTCTGGCTTCAAGGCCACTTGAAGTTGTAGCGGTAGATTTCACTGAGTTGGAGCCGGCAAGTGACGGGCGTGAGAATGTCTTAGTGGTCACGGACGTTTTCACTAAATTCACCCAAGCATTTCCGACTCGGCATCAAAAGGCGGATACCACAGCAAGGGTGCTCTTGAGGGAATGGTTCATGAAGTAGGGTGTCCCTGAGAGATTGCATTCTGACCAGGGCCGTAACTTCGAAAGTGAGGTCATAGCTGAGCTTTGCAAACTATACGGGGTAAAGAAAAGCCGTGCCGCACCTCATCATCCTACTGGAAACGCACAGTGTGAGCGTTTCAACAGGACGATGCATGATTTGTTGCGTACGTTGCCTCCAGAAAAGAAGCGCAGATGGCCAGAACATCTACCCGAGTTGGTGTATGCATATAATGCGACACCTCACGCAACCACCGGGTATTCACCTTACTATCTGTTGTTTGGGGTGGATTCCCACTTGCCTGTGGTTGCTCTGCTGGGGCAGGAACAGACGGTGGACCGGAAACATGACTGGCTAGCTGTACACCAGAGCCGGCTGAGGGATGCGCATGCCAGAGCAAAAGAATACTCTGAACAGAAGGCAGCAGAACGCATTGCCTGGCAGGAGGACAAAGTTTACTGTCCCAAAGTTGATGTGAATGCGCTGGTTTACTTGAGGAACAGACCACTAGGCCGTAATAAGATCCAGGATGCTTGGCACTCAACCGTCTACAGGTTGGTAGAGAACTGGGCAACACATACACTGTGGAACCTTGGGAGGGTGGGCCCAGCAAGAGGGTGAACAGCGTAGACATCAGGCCCTGTGAGAACCATCCCACTCCAGCTACCCGAAGTAGACTGCAAACTCCAGTAACTCAGGCCAGCTCACCCCTGGGGCATGAATCAGATTCTGAGGATTCAGAGAATGGTGTGATAGTGGTAGGAGATATGTCAGAACAGGGTGTACAGAGTCTTGACCCTAGCCTAGACAGCGTATCTTCCGAAAATATGACACCTTCTGGAACTGAGACTGGGGAGCCGACGACTGCTAATGCAGGGGCGGAGGTCGGTTCCCTCCTGCATTTAAATGAGTAAATGCTGGAAAGCACCCTAACCCACATCGCGAACCAAGCTCAGTCTTTGATGAGGCCTCCATAAGTCCGGCAGCTGTGTCTGAGATACTGGCTAGTCTCAGTTCAGTTCCCTTTAGAGAAGCAGTTAAGGAGGTTAAAAGTGCCCTTGTAGTGAGCGAGTAATCGAGGACGATTACTCGAATGCAGGGGCGAATGTAACCGGGTGACCGTCAAATCTTATTCATTATCGTTAAAAGTGTACTTAGGCATTCATCTGGGTAATGCTAGAATAGTTGTCTGTGCCTTTAAGTGGAGACGGTGATGTCATTACACATGCGCGGGATAGTGGGGAGACCATTTTTGTTTTCTGCAGAAGAAGCTGGTGGGGCTTTGGGATTAAGTTCCTCCCAGAGATACTGGGCATGGTGAGGAACGATGAGTATTAATTGACGATATCCATGTGAATTTGTTTATGCTTGTTGGCGACTCGAGAATATCAGTAATTTGACATGTTTTCCATGTGGGTGCTTTAGATTTTCACGAGTGAAGGCGTCGGCGCTGGGTAGTGTGGCTTGTGCAAAGTTCCTGATCGGCCAAATAGGTCAGTCTTCCTGTAATTTAACTACCAGACAATATCTTGTAAAAGTTGTGCCAAAGTGTACCTTTCGTCCAACTTTATTGTATCATGACTGATTGTGAATGTAACAGCGTAACGTGTATGTTTAGTCTCTGTTTGGAAGTTAAGCACGTGCATACTAAAAGGGAGTAGCATCTTAGATGAGATGTATTCACTTACATTTTCACCGCTATGTATAAGGTACAGAGTTGGTGGGATTCTGATGTTGTTTGTATTGCGTTCCTTCAGAAATGCCACTGCCGTATTAGTTTTGTGCGGTTTGCTTTATGTATTTTTATACTACATACGCAATTCGTCGATGCACAAGGGTGTGGATCGAAAGTTAAACTGAGATTGTAACGGCAGGAACTGGTTGTAAATTCATTCGTTTTGTTTTGAGACCCTCCTCCGGCACTAAAACATCTAAAACAGATAAAGGAATTAAAACCCGAGAAAGTATTTGTTGTCCTGAGTGTGCACTTTTCCTCAGGCTACAAAATTAATCTCCTCTGGACCCTCTCCAATGCCAGCAAATCTTTTCTTAGATAAGGGGCCCAAAACTGCTGACAATACTTCATATGCAGCCAAACCAATGCCTCATAAAGCCTCAGCATTGCAACCTTGTTTTTATATTCTAGTCCTAAAATGAATGCTAACATTACATTTGCTTTCCTTACCACCAACTCAACTTGCAAGTCAACCCTTAGGAAATCCTGCACAAAGTCTCCCAAGTCCCTTTGCACCGCTGAATTCTGAATATTCTCCCTGTGTAGAAAATAATCTAATCTTTTATTCCTTCTACCAAAATGCATGGCCATACAATTCCTCACAATGTATTCCACCCGAACCATCCTTGCCCATTCTCCTAATCTGCCTAAACCCTTCTGCAGACTCCCTGCTTCCTCAATACTAACTGTACCTCCGCCTTTATTTGTATTGTCTGCAAACTTGACCACAAAGCTATCAGTTCCATCACCCAAATCATAGACATATAACATGCAAAGAAGCAGTCCAAACACCAACACCTGCCGAACACCATTAATTACCGACAGCCACACAGAAAAGACCTCCTTTATTCCCACTCTGCCCAACTTCTATCCATGCTATATCTTTACTGTAATACCACGGTCTCTTATCCTGTAGAGCAGTCTAATGTGTGGCACCTTGACAAAGGCCTTCTGAAAACCCAAGTAAACAGCATTCACTGACTCTTCTTAGTCTATTCCGCCTGCTATTTCCTCTAAATTTCTGCATGGGTCCTCACCCTGTGCCACCATAGGGGAGCTCAAATCCAGCACTGCCCATCTCATACACAAAGAATATTGATGACAATCCCTTTTCCCTTTTTTAATCATTATTTTCCAATGCTGCATGGTTACTTGCAGTGTGTCATAAAAACCATAGGAAAGTTAGAATGCAAAAGGAGGCCATTTGGTCCTTTGTGTCTATATTAGTAGACAAAGATTTGGCCATCTTAATCCCAGTTGTTTGGTCCCGAGCTCTGCGGGTCATTGCTCTTTAAGTACACATTTAGATACCCTTTAAATGTGATGTGTGTTTCTCCCTCTACCATTCTTTCACCGCAGTGAATTCCACATCTCTACCATCCTCTGAGTGACATAATATTTCTCCAGCTCTGCTTTAATCCTTCCAACAATTAATTAAACTGACACATTCTGTTTTTTTTGCTAAGCAAATTATCCCTTGTTACTCTATCCAGGTCCCTTTAATTAGGCACACAGAAATATCCACTTCAGCCTTAATTTTCTCTGAGAACACAACCCTTTCTCTACAGTCACAATTTTCCATTCCTGGCAATATTCTTTTAGATTTTCACTGCACCCTTTTCCAGTGATTCACATTCTTCTTGCAATGTATTGCCCAGAACTGCATGCAGTGCTCAAACTGTGATTTGGTTATTATTGTACACAGTTCTGGCATAACCCCTTGCTCTTACATCTTATACCTCAGCTAATAAAGGAAAATTTATCAGTCTTCACTACACGTCTTTGACACTTCCACCTTCTCCTTGCCAAAGACCATGATCTATCTGGAGGCAAAAGGCCAGAGAATACATTATTTGCTTTCTTGCAAGCTCTTCCTGCTCAAATTTTTAAGAAGGGGATTTTCAAATCATTCACTAATGGACAAAGCTTGAGATACTCATCAGGTCTAGAAATATCAGTGAACATGAATGTCGAGTTGACATTTGAAGTTGATAACCTTTCATCAGAATGGCTTAAATTTCCTCCAAGTTTTCATACAAATGAGTATTAGACGTCCTAATTTTGAGCGGCAAGTTTACTTGCCAAATTTCTACAAAAGCATGTGCAGTGCCATTTTGCATTTGGTACATTTTTTTTGGTATACAGGGACAAATCTGATTCATAATACACACAGTCCAGCATACTATGCCAGCATTTGCAACTTCCTTGGCTTCTGATTCAAAACCTTCTTCCAAATACAAAGTAGGAACAGTTGACGGGGATCATATCCTAGTAGTACTTCAGCGGATCCTCAGCGGCAGTTAAATATGAATTTGTTAGCCGATTTTAAGTGTTAGTGGGCTATTGTTTATTAACTACAGCTCAGCTTTTAACATAATCATTCCCACAGATCTGATCAAAATGCTCCAAAACCCGGGCCTCTGTACCTCCCTCTGCAAGTGGATCCTTGAGCCCCTCAATGGAAGACCACAGTCTGTGCAGATCAGAAGTAACATCTCCATCTCGCTGACAATCAGCACTGGTGCACATCAAGGATGTGTGCTTATCCCACTGCTCTGCTCTCTCTACACCCCTGACTGTGTGGCTAGGCACAGCCCAAATGCCACCTATAAATTTGCTGATGACACAACTATGTTGGCAGAATTTCAGATGGTGATGAGAAGGTGTAAGATAGATCAGCTGGTTGAGTGGTGTCGCTGCAACAACCTTGCACTCAACGTCAATAAGACCAGAGAATTGATTGTGGACTTCAGAAAGGGTAAGACGAGGGAATACACGCCAGTCTTCATTGAGGGATCAAAAGTGGAAAGAGTGAGCAATTTCATGTTCCTGGGTGTCAGCATTCTGGGTCCAACATATCGAAGCAGTTCCAAAGAAGGCATGACAGTGGCTATATTTCATGAGGTGTTTGAGGAAATTTGGTATGTCACCAAAGACCACTTGCAAACTTCTGCAGATGTACAGTGGAGAACATTCTAACTGTCTGCTGGTGTGAGGGGACCACTGCACAGGATTGAAATACCTGTACTGTAAGCTGCAGGAAGTTGTAAACTCAGTCAGCTCCAGCATGGGCACTAGCCTCCCCCGGCATCCAGGACATGGTCAAGGAGCGATGCCTCAAAAAGGTGACATTCATCACCCAGGACATGGCCTCTTCTCATTGCTGCCATCAGGGAGGAGGTACGGGAGGCTGAAGACACACACTCAGTGATTCAGGAATGGCTTCTTCCCCACTGCTATCAGATTTCTGAATGGACATTGAACCCATGAGCACTACCTCAGTATTACTTTTTTTTCTCTTTTTACACTGCTTATTTAATTTAACTTTTTAAATATATATATATTTACAGTAATTTACAGCTTTTATTATTATGTGTTGCAACGTACTGCCATCGCATAACAAGTTTCATGTCATATGGCGGTGATGTTAATCCTGATTCTGATTCTGATCACAAAGCTGTGAGCATGGGCCACAGACCACAGCTGCTGGACTGTGGTCGAACATTCTTTAATCTACCTTGCTTCATGGTGCCAGCACTCGCACCAATTACAGCAGTGTTAGGATCCTGTCAACCTGAAAAGGTAAATTGTGTGCCACTCCTACGGAGTTACTGATATTCACTCGAGGCTGGCTGTCAGCACCACACTTTCTGTGCAAATCAAATGGGAATGATTAGATGATTTGGAGATTCTGGATTCAATATATGGGGAATGCTAGAGCCCATGGAAATGGTTTAAAGTTCAAAATAATTTATTATTGAAGTACATATATGTCACCATATAAGACCCTGAGGTTCATTTTTTGCAATGATTCATCGTGCTGTACAGAAAGGTGATCGCATGCTTTATGAAAATGATACACGATGCTTTGCCTTTCCCTTCCCCGATCTTTTATAGCCATTGCTCCAAATAGCTTCATTCGTACCTGAAATAGGTATCAGGTCACAAATTACCCTGTGGTGAATTCATCCTTTGGCCTGCCCATGTTGCTTTGAACTCAAGCTTGGAGATCCTCCCAGTGTAGACCTCTTTTGATTCGGGTGTCTTTGTAGAGCTTGTGTGCTCCCCCTGTGACTGTGTGACTTCCCCTCCAATCCTCACATTGCAAGATTTGCTGGTTGTTAGGTTAATTGTCCACTGTAGACGATTATGGACAAATATGAGAAAGCATGTTACAGGGAAATAAGCGGTCTAATGAGATCGATAAAATTATGCTTAGGGCCAGTACAGACTCAATGGATCAAATGGCCTGCCTCTGTGTTGTAGAGCGAATGAAAACATGATGGTAAGTAATAATTCTACATAGTACCAGGATTCTGTGCAAATCAGTTTTGTATGTTTTCATATAAAATAGGAGGCCACTCAGTCCATCGAGCCAGTACTGGCTCTTAGTGTATTCCAATTTGTCTTATTCTCCCATTTATTTCCCTGCAACCTAGTCTCTCTCGCTTGTCCATCAATTCCCTCCAATCCCATGGCCACCAACTCACACTAGGGATTATTTTCAGTAGCCAGTAAACCTAGCGACCACCGTTCCCAGAGAAATCCCATGCAGTAATGGAACAAACATGCAAATTCAATATAGACAAGACCTGAGGTCAGGATGGAATCCAGATCCCTAGCTGCAGCACCACTCTGCCGCCTGCTGTACCGCTGAGCCACAAATGTGTGGAAGGGAGGTGAAATGAGAAATATGGCAACCAAACGTCATGGCAGAACATATCCTCCAATCTTGATAATTGAGTGGAGCTCTTAATTTGGCCGTTCTGGGCAAAGCATTGAGTTTTAACAGATCTTTGCCAGGTTCTCAGAACAAAGTTTAAAAGTGGTCCTATTCTGTCTCCAGCGGCTATTCCCTCGGCACCTCTCTCCAATCATCTGGAATCAGGACTCGATTGTTCCCACTATAGAGAGTTCACAGAAGATTTACGGTATTTACAACCCAGACGGTGAAGTTACTGTTCAAGTTTAAGTTTATAACCCAGTGAGGTGTGCATCGGACCCGAGCTGTGTTGGGATCATGTCCGTCCCCCTGCCTTGTTACCCACACAAACATCTGGGACTGTTGATTGACCACTTACTTTTACCACTTAGATTCACATTTCACCTTCTCTCCAGCCATCGCTTGCGTACCACAGAGCTTTTAAAATATATCTCTTCTTTATCGCAGTAAGGTCACAGAAGTGGAATTTTAAATGTTAAACGAAAGTGCCGAATATTTACATGAAAATGGATAACCATGTTGTCAATAGTATACACAGAGAAATAATTTTACATTTCAACAAGCTTTTTTATTTGAACTGGTACTGACACAATTCCGTGAGTTCGCTAACGATAACTTTATTCACATGGATTAAATGATCTAAATAATCTGGTTAATTTGTTAAAAAAACTAGCCATTACAAAGGGATAATGTTGCCATTCAAGACCATAGACTAGCAAGATCAAAAATTTTATTCTTTCCTTTTAAGTAAAAAAAGGCTATTTTAAAGGAATTTTGATGTTACTGTAATGCTGTTTTCATACTTAAATTGAAAAACTTCTCTCCAGTGAACTGGAGCAATTAATGGGCTAACAGCAGGAGATCAAAGAATTAAACCTTTAGCTTATTTACAGTAAGTAATTATAAACCAGCGATACAACATTAACAAGCTTCAGAACACAATTATAATTCTGATATTTAGAATTGTTCTTGACAGTTCACCTCACAGAAAGTCAATAAGAGTCAGGTGAGCATAATTCCTCATCTGTGGGCTGATACTCAGGGTATATTAAAATATCAAAGTAACAGAGCAGCAGTTTCAAGAGATAGCAGACCAAACCAAAGTGCTCAGTAATGACACGGCAGTTCCGTTTCAAAAGTCAATGGACATCGAACGCTGAACAGTGTCATTTCTGCCACGTACGTAAATCTCAGATGGAATCTCCTCCATCACCCTGTCTTCCATGACTCGCTCTGGACTATCCTGTGAGTGCTTTAAAGTGTAGCAGCTTTTCTTGAAGGTGCTGTTAAATGTTTTCATTGGCTGAGGCTGAGAGAAATCATTTCGAAATGGGAGATCCATTGTGCTTAAATTAGTCCTGCTTTGCTTGATGCTTGGTGGCTGGGAGCCACAGTGGTGGTCGTGAATGCACCTGGAGGCACTGGAGGAGGAACGCCTCAGTTTATGATAGTTTTCAAAGTCCTCGGATAAATCAGCCAAATCTGCTGTTATTTCTTTGTCTCTCAGGGAAAAGAGTTCATAATGAGGGGGATCGAATACTTCTTGAAATCCCGATTTGTTTATTGTCGTTTTGCGAGCTAAAACCTTCTTGCGAGGTTGTTTGACTTGGACCAGCACTGAAATGACAAGAAGAACTAGAACAATTCCTGATGAAATGCCGATGACTGTTCCATGAGTCTTGGTGATCTGGTGAAAGAGGCCAGGCGTCTTCTTTTCTGTGAAGTACAAGTATCCCAAGGTGAAAACATCAGTAACCTAGACACATTCAAACTTGTACCATATTAAAGAAAAATGAATCATCTGGAAAAAAATTAGACAACTGTTCTTGCTTTAACTACAGCTCAGCATATGAATCATATAATTGTAACAATCGTATCTCTTGGCTATAAGAGAAATCTTGGCTTCCACTTTCACAGTCGTTTTAAAATGAATGTGTTATCAAAATCTCAAAGCTTCAAATGAATTCTGATGAGTTTATAAGCTAGACCGACCTCACATAATTGTTCCATTTCAATGCGATGTTTCCAATTTTCTACAATGATATCATTGCTATCTTCTAATTTACTTAATTTACAATTCTATTGTAAATTGTGATTTGAAAATATGTGGATTTACTTCTCTTTGAGGATATAACATTGAAGTAAAGTGTCCACTTATATGTGTAAACCTTTAATTACATCAGCAATATTCAGAAACTTCCCCAATCTGAAGCTGTATTATGAACATTCTCATGAATGATTTTATTTTATTTTATCCATGTTGTCCTCAGTTCCTGGGTCCTACAAAAGAAATAATCTTAGAAAAGAATTTATGTGGAGTTTGCACTTTTCTCAAAAAAAACTAACACTTCACTACTCCTTCCTTGAAAGAGCCATTTGATTCCCAATCTCTTCCTTCTCCAAAGTTGTGGATTGGAAAACTCATGCTCATTTTTCCTCAAAATTTTAATTGATTCTTTTTGTTCCCATCTTATTACCAAGAAGGATCTGATCAAAGTCACGACTGACATACCATGTTATGACGACAAACGTCAGCTAACCATCCTTATCCTTCCTGGTGTCTGCAAACTTTAATGTACAGTAGTTGACCATACCATCCTCACCCAATGCCTCTGTGTATGGTTCAATGGGAGGAACTGCACTTGCCTGCTTATTAGTGTCACAAGTACCAGGATACAGTGGAAGATTCTGTCTTGCATGCATTCCGTGAAGATCATTTCAAAACATAAGTAATTCAAGGTAGCAAACAGGGAACAACAATAACAAAGTGCAGAATATATTTATCAAGTTAGTTGAAACCAGCGAATCATCTTCAAAGGTCCCTCTTCTGTTTACACTATCACCACCAAAGTTCTCTCCTTGACTCTGTTTTTTTTATTCTTCTTCACGCCACCCTCAGCAACATAGCACTTCTTTTGGCCCTTCCACTGCCCTTAAATTGTCAGCTTGCTTGACTTCCTCGACTGAATGAAGAAAAGTTCCATAAATTAATATTTGGAAGAATAAATGTACCATCTTTAGTCCCCATCATAACCTCTGCTCCCTTGTCACTAATTCCGTCCCTCTCCCTGGCATCTGAAACTAACAATATAGAAACTCAGAGTCTTGTTTAATCCAGGGTGCATTTTAATTACATATCCACACTTTCCACCTCCAAAACACTGCCTGAGAGACTGCGTCACAGCTTCTGCTGCTACAATTTTCATCCATTCATTTGTTTTTTCTGGACTTGATTTCCCCAAAGCACGCCTGCCTAGCTTTCTTTGCATTGTTCCCAGTAATCTTCAAGCAATTCCAAACTCTACGGCATTATCGGGCCTATCCAATACCCTTCCACTCGCTGACCAGCGTTGGCTCCTGTTCGGAAAAGGCACCTTTATTAACATCTTATTCTTGTTTTTAAACATCTACATGACTTTAGTCAGCTCCAGCCCTGAGACGTCTTTGTTGATCCAGTATTGTCTCTTGATCATTCATGAACTTCATTGTCACTCCATGCTATTACAGGTTGTCCTGGGTAACAAATGGGTTCCAATTTTATAAACCTCTGTAATCAATTTTATCTGCAGGTCAGAAAATATCGACCTGGTAACTATACCTACAGTTTTGTAATGGATGACATCAATAGCCCATAAGACTGATAAAGAATAACAATTACTTAAAGTGGTGAGAGAGAGAGGAAACTAACTTTGCTCTTCATAGCCTTAGTTTCTGAAATACAGTATCTTTTGTTCCACCTTTTATACTCTCCTCAAAACTTACTTCTTATTTTATCTGTCCTTATTTAAACTTGCATAGGTCAGTATCAAACTTTCTTTAATAATGTAAATGCTTTAAGGTACTTTGCTATTGTATAAGTGGAAACTGTTTATGTTTTGCACCACCACATACTTCATCCCTTAATGCATCAGCGGAAATATGGAAACTTTTTATTGAATAGGTTTAATAGACTAATACCTTGTATGGGTGGGTTGGCTCAGGAGGGAAGGTTGGAGAGGATAAACTTGAATTGGCTAGAGCAACATGCTAACCGTTGATGGAAATCAGTGGGTCAGGTAGCATCTAAGAGTCAATGTTTCCCATTGAGACCCTTCATCTGCATTGCTCTTCACTTTAGAAGAGTTGGAGCTGCTCAGTAGGGGTTGAGAAATCCTTGCTGAAGAAGTAGGCGTGGCAGTGTTAGTGACAGAAGAGGAGCTCGGCATCTTGGTGGGAGTGCTTCAGCAACAACATCTGAGGATCCAGCATCAATCTTCACTTGTTGATACACAGACAGCACTGTGTTGAGGTTGGGTGGTACGTGGCACAGCTGGGAGAGCTGCTGCCTCACAGGTTCGATCCTGACTTCCGGCACTACCTGTGTCAAGTTTGGAAACTCCAGATGAAGGGTCTTGACCTTGAAGCATCCATTGACCATTTCTCACCATAGATGCTGCCTGAACTCCAGTGTTTTGTGTGTTGTTCCAGATTCCAGCATCGGCAGTCTCCTTGTGTTTCTTGTATTGGCTGGTGAGAGAGCACTTGATTTAAACAGGCGGGTTCTTGCGAGGTCTTGCGAAATGTAGGAAGGATATTTCTGCTTGTGGGAGAATCTAGAACCAGAAGTTACTGTTTAAAAACACGTGTGGGAGGGGGATGGGGGGGGGAGTGGTCAACCATTTAATAAAGAAATAGGTGGATACCTTATAAGGAAGAGAGTGAAAAGTTAATGCAGGTAGATGCAAATGTAGAACTGAGGTTACAATCAAATCAGTCATGATTTTGTAAAATGGTAGACCAGGCTTTAGGGACAAAGCTGCCTAGTTCTGGTTTTAGTTAATATGTCCATAAACATGTATTCTTCTGCCATTTTATTTTACTTCTATCATATTAAAGAAAGTATGCAACACTATCTACCAATAGCCCAAAAGCCACTTCAGGAAATGAACTGTGTGTAGGATCTAAGATTGTGAAAAATGAAAGACTTGCATTGAAATGAATTCCCTACACAAGAGACCTGGAGATCTGCAGTTACTGAGTAGAAATTATTCGATGATTTAATGATTAAGGGAATCATTGAATATGGGATCATTGAAGGAAGGTGGTGCTGTTGTAAGAGATTAGGCATGAACTTACTGAACGGCAGATCAAGCACAAGGTGTTGTGCTATTCCACGTGTCTCATTTTCTGCATTCCCTAAACCAACTGAAGTGATAAGGTCCAGGCACACAGATCTGCATCTGGGTAGCTTTGATAAATGTGCTTCAGTAACCACAGAGTGACTGCATATAAATGGAGAGATGGTCTACTTAATTCATGTATGTTATTGGCTGGCATCTTGATTCCCTGAGAGAGAAACTGTGGACGAGTCCCAGTGCACAGGAAACTGAAGATCAATTGGCGAATAGTGTTTGACAGGATTAGAAGGCATAGGAGCTGTGAGAACCGCTCTACCTTCTACAGGTCTGAAAAATGTAACAACCATCTCATTGCTCTGACTTAATTTCCTGAGAATTTTCCAAACTATTAGAGAACTAGAGCTTTTATTTTCTTTCCCTAATTTAAATGAATAAAAATAGACAGTGTTATCTTCATGGCAACTCTAGCCCAAGAACTACAGAACCCACCTGCCCTGGTTTACATTATTTAGATTAAATTCAGGCAAATCTTTTAAAAGGCATGGCATTCACACATCCAATTTTTTAACATGCACTGACCTACATAACATTTAATGTTAAAATTGCAAATATTATAAGAGCACCTCAGTCTCTCAGCTTGACAGTTGCAACTAAAAGTCTTTCTAAATGCATGAATTTTACCATAAAGTGTGAAAATTAACTGGTGAAATTAAACATGGATAAACTAAATACATCACCAGGATAACTTTCATTTTTTACCAAAATAGTTGATCTACATACAAAGAGAAGGTATTTATTATCTCACAATACAACGAAGAAATCTAGGACAAAATTACAATTCTTTTCCTTTTTTAAAAAATTGAGTGTCCATAGACTTTATCGATGCAGAATGAACATTCATCAGCTTGAGTTTAATGAATCAGCAATAAAGCCGTGCACGTAGTCGAGTGTGCAGAGTGACGGCAAGCGATTGCCATTCTTCAGAGAAAAACCGCATCCATTATTGGAAAACCCATCAAATGCAATTTATTCTGATGCACTCGCATCTGCACTGCCCCAGTTTATAAAGAGATTTTAGAAAATCGAAGTAATGTAAAATAATGGAGTTGGATAAACCTTAATAGTTCCTCCAATATACGTTTTCTGAGTTGAGGCAATACGTCCTCAGCAAATAACTCTCAGTGCTTTTCGCAGGTACACACTTAAATTGGTATGACTCACATGAATGTCTATGCCTTTCTTAATTATTTAATCAATCACAAGAATATAATGAAAGTCCTGGGAATGACAGATTGCAGATTATAAACGCTTTATTCTGGTAACAATTACCAGTATTTTTTAAACCTGATGTCACTATGACAAGGAAAACCAAGTGGAAGAACAACTGGGACCTATGAAGCCAGGTTTTTACCCTGTTTGTGTTGTCCCAAGATTTACTTGGAGACTGGGATGGAGTGTTTGTGTCTAGGACAAGTTATTCTCCTATATGCTTATTCACTACCATTGACTCCCATGGTAGCAGGCGGCAAAGTTACAAATGACTAAAAAGGTAAGTGGAAGCTTACTGGTTCCTTTGGCTTTTGTGGTTCTTTACCTGTGGTGTTTAGAGAATAACTCAAAGGCCAGGATGGCAATAACCACTTGTACTGGCACGAGACTCTTAACTTTTATTTCCATGGCTAATTTTAGAAACATAGAAATATAGAAAACCTACAGCACAATACAGGCCCTTCAGCCCACAAAGCTGTGCCGAACATGTCCTTACCTTAGAAATTACCTGGTGTTACCCATAGCCCTCTATTTTTCTATGCTTCATGTACCTATCCAGGAGTATCTTAAAAGATCCTATCATATCCGCCTCCACCACTATCGCCGGCAGCCTATTCCACGCACTCACCACTCTACATAAAAAACTTACCCCTGACATCTCCTCTGTACCTACTTCCAAGCACCTTAAAACTGTGCCCTCTCGTATTAGCCATTTCAGCCCTGGGAAAAAGTCTCTGACTGTCCACACGATCAGTACCTCTCATCATCTTATACACCTCTATCAGGTCACCTCTCATCCTCCGTCGCTCCAAGAATAGGCTGAGTTCACCCAACCTGTTTTCATAAGGCATGCTCCCCAAACCAGGCAACATCCTTGTAAATCTCCTCTGCACCCTTTCTATAGTTTCCACATCCTTCCTGTAGTGAGATGACCAGAACCGAGCACAGTACTCCAAGTGGGGTCTGATCAGGGTCCTATATAGCTACAACATTACCTCTCGGCTCTTAAACTCAATCCCACGATTGATGAAGGCCAATGCCCCATATGCCTTCTTAACCACAGAGTCAACCTGCGCGGCAGCTTTGAGTTGAGCATTGCCTCAACTTTTAGGTTAAAGGTGCTGCTGCCCTGAACCAAGTTGTTGTAAGTGAGTATACTTTGGAAGCCCAGTTGTTTTGAGGACTTGAAATATTTCCTTTCCCTTTTCAATAGAAGTCTGGCATTGAAAACAGAAATGCAGTCAGACCAATACTACAAATTTCTATTGCAGAAAAAGAATCAATCTCATATCCCTTTCTCTACAAACTCTGCCGAATGGCCTGTGGGATAAAGCAAGTCAGATTCCAGGGCGGGATGTGAGCTAAAGTGAATGAAGTTGGAAACTTGAGGGTTGTCATGGGTTTGGTGTGGTGAGTAGGCAAGGCTGCCCGTGACTGCTGGAGGTTCAGGTGTGTAAGAAGGTGTGAACAGGTTGTTGGGTGTATTCCAAAGTGGTGAATGGCTGCTGAAGGGTTGTTGGAGCATGACTGGGTTTGGAGGTAAGTGTTGCAATTGGTTAATGAGGATTAGACTTGAGTAGGAACCAATGCAAAGTGTAAGTTTCTATGTTAATGTGAACTAATCTATAGCCTGACTCTACAATCTAGTATCTGCTCAGAAAGGTATCCTTTAAACTACCAGGAAATGGATTTCACTTGTCTCCGCAGAAGTGTGAACATCACAGAAGAAGAACTAGGAGAACTTTGCTAGGAGGAGAGCTAGATGAACTCAGGACTCAAGTGAAAAATCAGGAACTTTGCAATTCATGCATTAAGTCTCCAATTTTTTTAAAGTAACTTCAATTTCAGGCACTAACAATGTAGACAAGCAACAGAATTTCTAGTATTCCAACATTCGATAGATGTTGATGGGGTTGTGTATCAATAAAGCCTATTGTCAGGGTGAGCTACCTATTTAAAACAATATACAGTATATGGTTTACTTCTACTAAAGAGTTAGTTTAATCTTGCCATGAAATTAAAACATTAAATTCAGAATTGGTGTGGGTTTGTGTTGATATAGCATGGTTAACATGAATGTTTTTGCTAAGCTTTTAATGGCGACGTTTTATAGGGCACCTAAACATTCAGAAACATCATCCTACAGGCCTTTAGGGATAGGAGGACAATCTGCAGTTTTAAATGAAAGCTCTATATCCAATCTTTGACAGCAATTTACTGCATATGTAGCGTCCATTAGGATACAATAGTTAATTTAGTTAATAATTAGATCTCTATGCACAGAGCTGATTTGCTTTTGAATTGAATGCTCTTAGCACAACTAGTGTAAGGATGATGGTGTAATAGCTCCCCAAGGAGCCTGCAAAGTGGTTAATTTTTCTTCACTTCACAGCTGATATCGGTTCAAGTCAACCTCGGAGTTTGGCAAGGGCCATCTCTTAGTACAGTGTTTAGTTACTTTCTGTCTATATTCCATCATAAAGGAAAATATACTGTTTGCTCAATGGCAGTATGTCTATATTGCTATTTGTTCATTTTACATGTTTATTCGATGCACTGAATCAGGATAATATCACCCACCGTGTCCTCTGATCTACAATTAAACTAACCAGTATCTTGGGAACTGACAACACCTTTAACATTGCAGAGTTGTTTTCAGCAGTCTGTGCTTCCACGTAATGAAGGTGCCGGAAGATAACAACACTGAGTTTACATTTTGACGCGCTCCCCCCACCCCTCCTCCAGCCTGTATATACCTCCTCTGACCCCACAAACCTCCGTGTTGGTGATACGTTTGTCACTTCATATTTGTGACAAGAAGAAGGAACAAAATGCTGACTGTATAGATACACCAATGTTATTAACTGACCAACAATGACAAAGAACAAGGAAAAGCTAAATATCTTCACCGTTAACTCTTAACATCAGCAGTTACACCACTATCACAGAAGGGGAGCAGCATAGGTTACAACTTGCAAGAGTAGAATATTATTTATCAAATCTTATATCACATTCTAAGTAAGCCAAATGTCCTGCCCATTTTTACTTGGTGACAGACCACCATTTTGTAACTGAACTGAACTTTTCAGATTTTATTAGGGAATGAAATGAGCTATTAAATCAGACTTCTATATAATGGCTGTGGAAGTGTCAAAACTGGTTAAGATCTGTTAGGGCTGGCAAACCAGTGCTTAATGGAATCTTTGAATGAGATAAATATACTGATTTAATCCATAAATACAACTGTCGGCGAGAAATGGCCTTTGTCAGGTCTGATGAAGGGAAGACTTTTCTTCTTTACAAATGCTCTCACAATGCAAGAGAAACAATGTTACCTTTGCAATGATTTTCGTCCCATGGGTACACGCAGTTCTGGACTCCATTACAAACCAACGAATTATTGATGCACATGTTGCTGTGGCAAAAAAATGTGTTGTCTTGGCAGGGAGCTGTGAAGCAAAGGTTAGTGTCACTATAAATTATAGCACAGCGACTGTCTTTTAGAATCTTATACAAGCGATGTGGCATAGTATTATGTATGGCCATTTAACCATGAACAAGTAAACACAGTAAATGGGCACTTTGAAAAGGTCGTGACTTTTATGTCCCATTTAGGTAAACTGGTCATGGCTTCATTATTCACTGAGGGAGATTTATTAACCGAATCTCCCTCACAACACTTCAGTTACCAGCATTCTTAAATAGGGGAAATGAATCAGAAAACAACAAAACTATAATGGAGTGATGCACCATTAAAATGTGTTATGATGCGGAATATTTTGTACCCAGAGATCCAATTTTTCATGGTGATCTTTTCAGGAATTTATGTGGATCAATTGCTTTTTTAGAATGCTCGGACAGAAAGTAAGTGCATGTGTCAGACTACCTGGAATTGTTGATTACTCTGCAGGTGTTAAGTTGCCAGAGTTAAAAGTACAGATTTATCTTCATGCATGCGGCATCTACTATGAATAATTTACAACATTAGTGTCTACAGGTATGTTGTAAAATACACGAGACAGGAACATAACATGAAAGGGTTTATGGGCTCAGATGTGCTCTTCATTATTAATGAAAAAGCCCTATTGAAGTATGCATTTTTATATACCTAATCTAAAACTGGAAGAGATGATATAACTCTATAAATATCACTGAAAATATTTATAAATGTGGTTTAATAAGTATTTTTGCATTCACTTGACTGCTTCTGGTTTGCGATGGCTGGGGAATCACATTGAACCCAATCGCGCAAGTATTGCACTGCATAATTTCCAATCTTGCATTTTTGATATTGATATTAAAATTCTGCTGCCATATTAGAATGTGGCGGATATTTTGTAAAAGCATTACCACCTGAGGCAATCTATTGTGTGAGAATCTCGCAAGAAACGGAATCGTGCTAACATCAGCAGGCTGCATTCACTTACGATCCACAAATGAAGTAAAGAGCATTTGGAATCTGCTGCGCCTACTGCCCTCGTCGGCCCACATGCGAACCACGCCCACCCCAGTTTGCAGCATTACGTCATTGGCTACAGTGCTACAGAACTTGGCCTTTAAGTTTTCAATGGCACTGCTCCCATCATACACAGCGACAAAATTTCTCTTGCATTCGTTGGAGTGATCCATTTGATAGTCGATAAAACGTAAATAAATCTGCCAACAGAAAGACGTTGAATTTCAGTAACAGATTTTTCTCTTCGCTGTTCTTTCAAGGTTATTATTTCATATTTTCACAGCTAAAGAAAGAGTCGGCAAACAGCAGGCCCATCACAACCATGTATCAAGGAGGCTGGTGATATCACTTCTCCAAGGGTTAACCATTAATAAATACAGTGGATTCCGGTTAATTGGGCCATTGGTTAACCGGAACAGCTGCTTATTTAGGTCAACTCTTAAAGAACAAAAACTAATTGAGAAAACAGCCCTTTGTTTATTTGGGGCACTACGCTGCTTAACTGGGGAGGAGACTCCTGCTGAACATTTTCTAACTAGTGTCAGTCATGTGCACTTGTGTGGCCTTTACACAATACACTGTGCTTACAGTGAACAGTTTTTGTGTTGGTGTTGAAATATCCGTGATTTTTGTCACCGATCGTTGGCGAGCAATAAACTGTAAGACAATTCAGAACTGTTTTGCTCACTGTAGTTTCAAGCATTGAGTCTTAGAGATGCCAGAAATAGCTGGGAGTTAAAATGAAATGATTTCACTATTTCAACAAGTTAGGGACTATGAAGAACGTGAAGGTATCGACAATCATTTTGAATATTACAATTAAAGTAAAGATTTGGAGGATGCAATTGTTGAAAGCACTGTTTGAAGGCAGTCCACTACCTGCACTAGGTTCTGCACTGATTTTGTCCATCTACAGTTAATCAAAAGAATTCTCAGCATACGTTGAATGAATTCCTCTGTCAATAGATATTAGGAACTAATATACTGTTTTATAGTACTGTCATAGTTTTGGTAATGTTCTAATTTATTCTGTATTTCATTTAAATACATAATTTGTTAAACAGTAGTTTGTCTTTTTTTATACCTTTTAAACTATTTCCATGAAACTTCAGCTAATTGGGCCAAAATCTACTAGCCCCAATGTGTCCCTATTTAGCAGAATCCACAGTATTTTAGATTTTGACTGAATTTTTAGACATTTTAAATTTTAGATTTCACGTGTATCAATGTGGGCATATTAGACCTGGAGGTTCATGGTCAAACTGGTATCTCTCAGATCAAACACGATGCTTCTTTTATTCTGTGTCTGGGGAATAATCCCTCTTGTGCCAGTAAGCCACCAGTTTCCCACATTAAACCAACTTATTCACCGATTTACACAGAAATGTACAGATACAAGGACTTAGTATGTACTGAACATTGAACCTGAGCTTCATTAAGTAGAAAATAAATTCATTGTCAAGTGATGGACTTTTTTTAAGATTGAAATATAAAGATTTTGTTTATTACATGCTTGGAATGTTTGAGAATGTCTATCACTAAATGCAGGCAGCTACCTGATGCATTGGCTGCACACTTTGAGAAAGTGTGATGAGCATCTGTATGTTTGATGTCAGTATGAAGAGAGATTTACAGAAATCTCGGTGACATCATTGGTCGTGGAGTCGTAAGGAAATCAGCATGGCAAACGACTCCTCTGCCCTGTGAGTCCATACATATTAGCAACCACTCATTTCCACTGATCCTATGTTAAGCTTAGGTTTTAATCTCCGCACACTTTCTTCATCTCCCCCCTCAGACTCACACACAGAGCATTCACCTACACATTTTACAGTGGCCAATTAACACACCAACCCACACATCTTTGCGGTATGGGAGGAAAAGAAAGCATCTGAAGGATATCCATGCAGTCACAGGTAGAGCATGCAAACTCCACTTAGGCAGCACTGAATTGAACTTGGGTCTCCGGTGCTATTGCTTAGCAGTTCTGCTAACTGAGCTACCATGCCAGTAGTAGTACAATTTGACTGTAATGACACTTGAACATGATTCCTTCACACCAAAGCAGACTGAAATGGGTAATTGAGACCTGAATTGGTTAGAAGGTTCCAAACTTGCCTAGTCCACTGTTTAAGAGTGCAAGATACCTTCCAGGTGAAGGCATCTCCCCCCACCCCCAACTTTCTGCTGATGTCTTAAAGATTGCAGCTCAGCTCTTTAACCAAATTACATCACAGTCAGATTTCTGTTTGATCAACCCTTTCTGCCTGACCTCCATCAATAATCGCCTATCTGCCCAACTTCCTGGTCACCTGGAGCTGAACCTCAGCCTCAAATCATCTCTCCATCTTGTCCTGACATCCAGCACTGGTATAAACCTTTTATACACTCAACCTGGAGCCTATCTAATGTCCTTCACGAAGTAACCAAAGCAAGTGTGCAAGGCATATTCTGCATCAGATGGTATTCTAAATCACAAAATACTTTAAGCCTCATCCATAGCAAAATTTTGTAGCAGGGGTATCTCCTATAAAACTAGGGCAATCCCTATTCCCATCTCTCCACAACATTACTTAAGACATTCCCTTTTGTGCCAATCTAATTTCTAGGCCAGAGTCTCTGCACTGTTTCTTGTGTGCCGCAGAAATTATTACCGCCATCCAAAATTGGTATATGAAAATGAAGCTGACAAAGTATAATTTATCAACATCGATTATCTTGTGTAGCTTTGCAATATTAGGGTAGTTGAGTTACATAGAACATAAACCATAGAAATCTACAGCACATTACAGGCCCTTTGGCCAACAATGTAGTGCCGACCATGTAACCTACTCTAGGAACTGCCTAGAATTTCTCTACTGCATAGCCCTCTATTTTTCTAAGCTCCACGTACACCTATCTAATAGTCTCTTAAAAGACCCGATTGTATCCACCTCTACCACCTTTGCTGGCAGTACATTCCACACACTCACCACTCTGTGTGAAAAACTTACCTCTGACATCCCCCCTGTACCTACTTCCAAGCACCTTAAAACTATGCCCCCTCGTGTTAGCTATTTCAGCCCTGGGAAAAAGCCTTTGACTATCCACACAATCAATGCCTTTCATCAGGTCACCTCTCATCCTCCATCGCTCCAAGTTCACAACCTATTCTTATAAGGCACGCTCTCCAATCCAGGCAACATCCTTGTAAATCTCCTCTGCACGCTCTCAATTGTATCTACATCCTTCCTGTTCTTTTACTATCAGAGGTTGACAGTGTATACTGTATATTGACATTAAGGGAGACCATTTGCGTACAAATCTATGATGCCATTGTGGTTATGTTCTTTTCGGTTCCTTTGGGACACAGAATTAAAGAGCAACTGAGTTAAGAAAGATTCATACCCATTCATTTAAAGGGTTGGCAATATAATTATCAATACACAATAATATTTAATTTTGATTTTTTATATAAAAGAAGTTTGAACACTAATGTTAAATATATATATAGCATTAAATGGCCTTACTATGTAAGACTATGGAGTCATCTCAAATTACATATAATACACACTATTACATGCACTTGATTGTCTTATATGTAGATATATTTTCCAGTAAAGCAAAGCACGAAGAAACCCCAATGAAACTGTTAGAAAACACATTTATATTCTGCAACATGTCTGTTGATTACAAAGAATAGTTTAGCATTTTAATTATTTCTTCTAGCATTAATTGAAAACTTTTCTTAGTGTTAGCCTCTGAGTCTTATCTAATGCTAATCTGCATAAGACAAATTCCAGTAATCAATGTTGACTTGTGGATAAACTTAATCGTTCAATACTAAGTCTAAATGAACTAGCTTAGTCTCATGGGATCCCAGTGCTACCGAGTAATGAATTGTATCTATCATGCGTGATGCAGTAAATTGTTTATCATACTTAGAAACAGCAGAGCTTTCAATGTCAATGACAATTAAAGTAATTCATGGAAGTTACTATAATGCCCAAGGTATAATTAGTTGTTCAAACTAGAAACTTTGGTACTGATTGTATTATTCTGCAGGACATGACGAGCATACTTGAAGAAAATATCAAATGGCTACCTGCCAAATAAGGAAGTAGAATGATTGAATATAATTTTTAAATAGTGGTTGGAGGTCAAATGACAGTTGACTTGCAAATTCCAATTTCCCTGCCTCGGGGACAATTCCTATTAATCAGTAATGAAAACAAACGACTTTTAGTAGAGTAAGCAATCTTTTCAAAATTATAGCAATGTATGGTTGCAAATGTATATTAGCCAGGTAGGAATTTTTCTCTCTGGCAGCATGGTTCTTAATGCTATTTATGTAATATCATTTTTCTATAATAGGTTTCAGTCTGTAATATGTCGGGATGTTATTGGTATTCATTAAGCTGAGGCTGTAAATATTTTAATATTAACTATTAACATTTGATGAAATTTCTTTATAATCAAAGTAAAATGCATAGCTATATTTTGAGCTGTGAAATTAACTAACATTCCCACACATTTTCACTAAAGAAAATCAGTCTGGAAAGTACAAGAGAAAGTGCACTAATACACTGCTTCCAATATTGCATTTTAATTGAAGAAAAAGTTTTAATAACAGATTGAGATTAATTTCAATTGTTTCTTAAGAAGAACAGTGGCATAGTGCGTGGATTGCTATAATGCCATAGTCACAACATACAATTGTAGAACAACCCATAAAACTGAATTATCCACCAATTAATAGCTTAAAATGAAGGAAATGTTACTTCCAGAATGTAATTTTCCTGTTAGCATTCACTATTTTAAGAAGTGTGCACATGAGAGAGACCTACAAATTTTATTCTATCTTCGATATTTTTTCTGGTATTAACAGAGGAAGTTTCATTGGATTTTCTTTATGTACCATTTGTGAAGAGTTTAAAATTATTTCCAAGAAAGATCAATAAGAGTAAGTTAAGCTTCCTTGCTATCGACTTTCTATCCTTTGAGATTTGAATTTATTGCAGAACTCGAAACAATGTGGATAAATCAGCAATGATTTCAGTATAATCTATGCCTCTCCATACTTATAACAAGACTAACAAATCTACTCATAAACAGTGTCCTCTTCATTTTGAACTAGCCTGGCCAAGAATTGCTATGATTTTTTTAGTCTAAACATCTTATAACAAATGTTCTAGCATACAGGTCTCTCATTGAACATTGCCCTGTGTAAAGAGGAAGTGTAACATACTTTAGATTTTGCAGGGGCTCTAATTGTCCAGATGCAGTCAATGGCTTCTCCTGGTTTTATTTTCCCCTCCTTTTCCACTTGACTGGAGTATATGATCCCATCAGACCCTGATAACTGAAACTGGCAATCTGGAGAGACATATTGGTAAGAGTGGTTAGAAAAAAGAAAACATTGAGATTTTATTCAATTAGGCTAATGTTAAAGAGTCATTTTGAATATGTAAGGGTTATCATACCTGGAATAGGATTCAAGATTCCACCAAGATAGATAAAGTCAGGATCTGCAAAAATAGGACCATTTGATTGTTTTGTCGTCTTACAACTAACATTCAAATTTAAAATATTTTGCTTTATTTTGTTTGAAGGAACATGACACTAAGTGATATGATAGAGCAACACATGCAAAATGTTGGAGGAACTCAGCGAGTGATCTGTGGAAGGGAATAAACAGGTAGTGTTTTGGGCCAAGACTCTCATCAGGATGAGAAATGAAGGGGGCGGAACTCAAAATAAGAAGATGGAGGGAAGGGAAGGAGTACAAGCTGGCAGGTGATAGTAGCAGAGATTACAGACGGGCAGCAGTGAGAGAGGGTCTCGCTGAACTATGAAATGGAAGATTTAATCTTCTGCTTGATGCATACCTCAAAGAGACCTTGCAGTGGAGCAAGAAATCATAAACATAAGGGATTCTGCAGTTGCTGGAAATCTAGAGCAACACACACAAAGTGCTAGAGAAAGTCAGCAGAAGGCAATATCTAAAGAAGGGAAGTGGTCATGGTTCTAAAAGACCAGTCACCACATTCCTGGGACATGGTTATTCTGGTTTCTTGAGAACAGAATTGGCTACAGGGATAATTGGTCAACATTCAGATGATCAATGTATACAGAATATCAATATATATTCTTGCAATAACATTTTGGGGTCATTTTCGATTAAACAGCCCGACGTTTAATCTATAAGAGCAGATTTCATAAGGGGTAAACTTAACAAGTAACTTGCTCATTATCTCTCAAAAGATCCTCCTCCATCAAGTCAGCATTGCAAAGCAATATTGACTTCTTGCTTGAATGGACGGGCTTTAACCACATAAAAAAGACTTGCAACCATCCAGGTCTCAGCAATACACTTGATTGTTGTTGGTGCTCTGCACTCACTATTCAGTTACCGATATCCTAGCATACATCACTTCATCTTGAGAAAGATTCCTCTAAAATATCTCCCTTCTCTACAAATCCCTGTTGCAATATTGTGAAAATACAGGCATCTCCAAGCTCCCCTTTAAGTTAGATTGCATCATGGAAGGAACAACTGAGAGCTCCTTCTTTTTGCTGGAACTAGTTACTCGACATCATTGTTGGTGGCTGACACATCCAGAAAAGAATAACTCTTTATTATCCACTAATCTCTTTACTACACTAATTCATCTTGTACTGTCACCCTTTTGTCACTTAAAATCTCCTGCATTTCACTAGATCATAGCGTCTTTTTCTTTTCCTCTCTCTTTTCTTCTTTCCTGTTTCTGGATCTGAAAGCATCCTTAATTTTGAACATTTTGGAAATACTAAATCTGTTTCTCTTCTCATCATGCTGCCTAACCTGCTGAGGATTTCAACATTTCCTGTTTTTATTTCATATTTCCATCATCTGCGTGATTTTAGTTTTGTTTTATTGTTGGTGCATAAACTCCCCCTGAGGGCTGGAATGGCTGGGATTCTACACTTCAATGAAATGTAGACATAGAGGTGAAGGAGATTTATAAGGCGATGACGAGAATATAATTGGTACCTTCACCCTTTGACAATTATGAGTAGCTGCACATCACATTTGACGTAGAAAAATCTAAATCTTTTGCCAGAAAACATCTCCAGATTTAGCCTGCTTTTTGTGAATGGAATTTTGCTTTCATCGTTGATGTATGTCGGACTACCAGTAACTGAGCTGTCACTAGCTGGATCAATGTTCATATAGATTGGCTGATCGTTAACTTTACTTTAATATTAAAATTACCGCATTTCTCTCTAATATAGTATCTATGCTATTTAGGTTTTATGTCTCTTTAATCAGCTTAATAATGGACAAGTCCGAGTGCCTGTCAGGACACTGAGTACAGGAGTTGGGACATTATGTTGCAGTTGTACAAGCAGAAGGTGAGCTGCACTTGGAATACCATGTTCAGTATTGGTCACCCTTTTATAGAAAGGAAGTGGTTAGACTGAAGAATGCAGAAAAAAATTACAAGGATGTTGCCCCGAGTTATAGTAAGAGAGGCTAGATCCTTATTCCTTGGAACATAGGAGAATGAGGGGGTGAACATAGAACATAGAATAGTACAGCACAGTACAGGCCCTTCGGCCCACAATGTTGTGCCGACCCTCAAACCCTGCCTCCCATATAACCCCCCACCCTAAATCCCTCCATATACCTGTCTAGTAGTCTCTTAAACTTCACTAGTGTATCTGCCTCCATCACTGACTCAGGCAGTGCATTCCACGCACCAACCACTCTCTGGGTAAAAAACCTTCCTCTAATATCCCCCTTGAACTTCCCACCCCTTACCTTAAAGCCATGTCCTCTTGTATTGAGCAGTGGTGCCCTGGGGAAGAGGCGCTGGCTATCCATTCTATCTATCCCTCTTAAAATCTTGTACACCTCTATCATGTCTCCTCTCATCCTCCTTCTCTCCAAAGAGTAAAGCCCTAGCTCCCTTAATCTCTGATCATAATCCATACTCCCCTAAACCAGGCAGCATCCTGGTAAATCTCCTCTGTACCCTTTCCAATGCTTCCACATCCTTCCTATAGTGAGGTGACCAAAACTGGACACAGTACTCCAAGTGTGGCCTAACCAGAGTTTTATAGAGCTGCGTCATTACATCGCGACTCTTAAACACTATCCCTCGACTTATGAAAGCTAACACTCCATAAGCTTTCTTCACTACCCTATCCACCTGTGAGGCAACTTTCAGGGACCTGTGGACATGTACCCTGAGATCCCTCTGCTCCTCCGCACTACACTACACTACCTTAGGGAAATGTTTAAAATTATGAGAGGTGCAGGTAAAACAGATGGTAACAATGTATTCCCCAGGAGAGGAGACTCCAAAATCAAAGGGCATCAATTTAGGTTGAGAGGGGAAAGATGTAAAAGGGACCTGAGGGTCAACCCTTCCATGCAGAGGTTAGTGAGTACCTGGAACGAGCTGTCAGAAGCAGTGGTTGAGGCAGGTACAATAGTATTATTTAAGAAGCACTTGAGCAGGTAGGTGAAGGGGCGGACATGGCCTAAACACAGGAAATTGGGACTAGCTGGGTGAGCACCCTGGTTGACATGCAGTTGTTGGGCTGAGGGGCCTGTACTCATGCTATATCTCTCAATGAGTCTTATAACACTAAGTCTCTCTTTTGTGGCGTCTCACCCCCCCCCCCTTCAAATTAAGAACCTACTTGGGGACAGACATTACTCTGGCTTGCAGGCTTGGGTCTGGTCTTACACGTGCTGAGTTATATTTCTTGTTAAGTTGGACTACTTCACTGCTGTAAAGTGACATACCCATCATGGATGACCTCCAGCATATTAGTAAGCACTTTCACTATGAGACCTGTCATTTGCACCAAAATCACTCACATCATTAACACTTCACCATGGCTGAAATGCTTTAGCATGTTTGGCAAAATGTCTATCAATGTGGTGATTTTATATGCATGTTTAAACTATAATTCTTGTGCATTTAATTACTTAGCCTGAACTTGCTTGCTGTAAAAGGGGACACAAATTTGCCAGCAGTCGTCAATGCAGGTGAAAAATGACAGCGAAAAGGCTAGTTCTTCAGCACAGCAGTAGTATAATCAATGGTCTCACTGCTTATGAATTTCTGCAGCCACCAGTGGTGTCAGTTTACTGGAATTCTATAGTCTACAATCACATCATTGAGCTAAAAGACTTTCGTGTTGTTTGTCATCAGAAGCCTGCTGTAGTGGATTTCTCATTCTTCAGTCAGAAAAAATACTCTCTCCTGTTCTCATATAGAAATGCTTTAAGTAGTTACCTTCACCCTCTTTGTCACTTTCACCAGTATTACTTATCCTGAAGAACATCTCCATCTCTTCTACTTAAGTCTGATAAACACCAGAATTCCTGGGTTGGGTGGTGAGCTCCGGCCTCAGTTTATTCCTGTTTTAATAGTTACAAAGCTTACACTTAACAATCAGTATGCCCTGCCCCTTATTCCTCCTATGCTTGAGTATGAGGCCAAGTCTTGTCATTTCTGGTCTGTCAGCAGTGGCGAACCTATGGCACGCACAAGAAATATGTTGGGATGCAGCCCCTCAATTCTATAAGCTCCACCCGTAAAAAATAATGCACAATGATTATCTTTACTCCCAAAAGAAGAAGTGAATGTTTTTTTGACAGCAGTGAGATGTTTTCACAGGAAATATCTCGAGCTGGTTTGGCACAAGCTAGACTGTTGCAAAAACGTGTGACATTGGATGATACATTTTGAAATCCTCACAGATCTGGTGTACACATCAGTATTTGGATAGTAAAACAGTTGGGCTAGATGGCATTGACTTCACTCTGCTTATATGCTTTCCTTTTGTCATTTGTGAGTGAACACTAGTTATTCAGTGATGATCATGGTAAGTACTGCATGTAGTTTAGCGCTTCCATTTGTTTTGCAATGGCAATGTTACCGGTATTTTCATCAACATATGTCCGTGAGTCATTATTTTCAATGATAAACTAGGTCAAGTTGAATTATAGGAGTAGACTTACTGATGAAACTAGTGCACAACTCTCAGAACAACCAAATATATACCAGATATAAAACATTTGTCATCATTAGTGCGCCAACAAAAGTCTCATTGAGAGTAATGAGCGCTTATGATTCTTTCCTTGATCTTTCATGAATGTGCACCAAAGCTGATAATTTCACATTCACATTTCTTATGTTACATATGAGATACAACAATGCAATTCGGAAATGATGTTATTTTTCAATTGTCATTTAAAAAGATTATATATTAATATTTTTTAATGTTTTCTAAAATACTTCATTTATTTCAATCTGTCTCTATTATATTTTTATTAATAGTAAAACAATAAATACATGCAAATATGCCACAGGACTCATCCTTTTTCCTTAAAAAAAGCCCATAACTATTGTTACAGGTTGAGTACCCCTTATCCTAAATGCTTGGGGCCAGAAGTGCTTTGGATTTTGGATTTTTTTGGATTTTGGAATATATAACGGGATAGCTTGGGATCACCATCATTTCTGACTCTGAATTTATGTGCTAGCAGTAAACAATCTTTATCTTACACTTGTTCAGCACACATGTGTACTGAACAGTCAAATTATTGCATACCATTAATAAAATGAAAATAAATGTGTGCAGGGACAGGGTAACAAAAGCAGCTCAGCAGCATCGGGAGAGAATACCTGAATCAGCTGTTGATCAACAACAAACAACGACAAGCTTTCAGTCTCCACCTAAGATGCCATGATTTGATTAAAAGGTTACAGCACACTGTATTTATATTTTGCCTTTTTTTGGGGTGTTTATGTAAAGTATAAAAACAATTGACATTGTAGACTTGCTCTGGTGTTAGATTTTCATCAGTGATGATCCTTAAAAATTCAATGTGTGTGCCTTTTCTGAAATTTCTGCAATCTGTCTGCTGAACATTCATGATTGCCTTCAATTTTCAGTTTGTCGTGATAGTTCTTTGCTTGTTTCATAATCAGCATACCGTTAAGCAGCATGTGTTCACTCCAACGCTGACAAATCCATTTTTTCGATACACCACTGAGATCTTAATTTCTCACTTTATGCAGTGTTTTTTAAAAAAATTCATTAACTTCTGTTCTTTACATATGTGAGGTGGTATCCCAGAAATGTCTGCGATGCCCAGAGACCCACACATCGCCTGGGAACCTAACCAGCGCTTCGTGGAATTTTCCATTTGTAATGTCATGTCGGCGCTCAAAAAATATTGGATTTCAGATCTTTTCAGATTTTGGAATTTCAGATAAGGTGTACTCAGCCTGTACTAATTACCATGGTGCACAAGAAATTTTTTAGAAGGTTAGCACCAATTCGGGCACATACTCTCAAAAAGGTTCACCACCCCTGCTGAAGGGTTTAGGTTTGCCCATTTTCCATGACGATACAGAAACTTGATACATTCAAGAATATTTCAAAAGTTTCATTCTTTTCTCTCTGTCACATCCTCATCACTTGTGTAAGGCATAAGCAATGTGTGGAATTTATGATATATTTATGGAAAAGCAATTTTGTAGAAATTACAGGTGGAAAACACAGAGAGCTCCAAAAGGTGTATCTGGTTACTTAAGGTCTTTCTCAGATGTGTATAATGATACACGTTTAACCAAATGTGTCATCCAATGAGATATTATACATATTTACTTAGACCACAGTGCACATTGTGGTAAATTAGTTACCTGGTACAAAAGTGTATTTTGCTCGAAATCCGAAGCCTTCTAATTCTTCATCTGAGGTAAATTTTACCCATAAGAATCTTCCAGATGATTTAATGAGTGACGGAGCTTGCTGACCACAGTAATGGTTTATGAGATGAGAGAATCCAAATGGTCCATCCCTGACTTCCAAGTTGTCAAATCGACAGTCCCAGGAAGGTTCAATGCTATAGGGTTCGTCGAACGTGAGTTCAATTCTTTGACGAGGGGCCGCTGCAGATACAACAAAATGCTAGTAAATGTACATAGTTCTAACAAGGCTAGGATTACCTCAGATATCAAGGTTATCAGTGGACGAAGTAATCTTGTCATTTTCTGGAACATTTTGAACAAGGGTGGAAAAAACCAATTACAGTTTAGTAGGTGTATCAAATTATACGGAGTCATTCTTCAACTAAATACTGTAGTTAATCCCTTATATACTGTGAAAACATCTTTGTAGGGCGCTGACACCAGGCTTCGAGTAAGTGGAAATTTCATTACCTTCCAGAATATAGATGCATTCTCTGTTGGGAGGGTAGGCATTTGGGTAGTTTGGTGAAGCAAAATATCCGCCATTGTCATTCCGGACCCAAATTCCGCATTGTTTTCCTGACTTATGATGCGGTATGAAGTTCTGTCCTTCTGTAAAAATGAAGCAAATACACTTTGTTTTAAACTCAAAGCTCAGTGTGTGGCAGGTTGGTATATGCTTGGGACATGGCTGTTGCTAAATGCTGAAAGTAAAATGCATTGAATAGAGATTGATGCACTAGTTTGATAGCTGATATAACAATGTGTTTGAAACACAGTGCTGAATACATTGCAGTCAAAATACCAACCTTACGATTAACGTGACAGCTGCATGTACCCAGCAACGACTACACTAGCTGTAGAAACAAGGAGAGATGTGTTCTACTCACTGACGACCATCTTAATAAACTCTCAAAAGCCATTAGACCAGATAATTATGTTAGTCAATGCTAGGACTTAAGCTTCAAGGACATTACTGTAGTGATCCAGAGAATCAATCAATTCATTCATGCAGTTGTCAGGGAACACAATGTCAAATGCAACAGCCATTGCAACGGTCATATTTGTCCAATTTCCATATTAGCTGACCAGTCAGGGCTCAATTCTAACTTCTGTGATTCACTCCACTCTCCAAGATTCAGCAATATAGCAGGGCACACACACTTAGGGCTCACAGCCCATGCAGGGCAAAATGTGTACATGACTAAGACAGTCAGATCAGTGTGGCTATTACAAGGCTGAAGATGATGAACAGTATCTGCCACCCACCTTGGAAAAGTACATTGTTTTATCACAGTCATAAGAAATCATAGATGTGGACCTCTTTTGCAGCTACATACAATTAGATGTCAACAATGCTAACCAGCAACACACACTATCCTTTAACCTTGATATAAGGATTCTTCTCATATATTAGGTTTTCCAATGGAATCATGTCTTTATCAAAGGTTTTCTAGTCACCTTGGTTAAAATACTTCAATGAGCGGGTCATTGTTTGTGTTGTAATTGATGTGCTGATTGTCAGGAGACGTCCTGAGTACCCATGTGAAGTCAAAGCAAAGGAAACATGTCTTTGAATTGAACTGACTTTATTACTTACATCCTTTACATACTTGAGGAGTAAAAATCTTTACGTTATGGCTCCGTCTAAGTGTGCAATGTGCAATTTATAGTAATTTGTAATAAATAGTGTGTACAACAGGACAGTCAATATAGCATAGAAATACAGTTGTATCAGTGTGAATTAATCAGTCTGATGGCCTGGTGGAAGAAGCTGTCCCGGAGCCTGTTGGTCCTGGCTTTAATGCTGCATACTGTTTCCCAGATGGTAGCAGCTGGAACAGCTTGTGGTTGGGGTGACTTGGGTCCCCAATGATCCTTCAGGCCCTTTTTACATACCTGTCTCTGTAAACGTCCTGAACAGTGGGAAGTTCACATCCACAGATGTACTGGGCTGTCTGCACCACTCTCAGCAGAGTCCTGTGATTGAGGGAAGTACAGTTCCCATACCAGGCTGTGATGCAGCCAGTCAGGATGCTCTCAGTTGTGCCCCTATAGAAAGTTCTTAGGATCTGGGGACTGATGACAAACTTCTTCAACCGTCTGAGTGAAAGAGGCGCTGTTGTGCTTTTTCACCGCACAGCCAGTATGTACAGACCACGTGAGATCCTCAGTGATGTGTATGCCAAGGAACTTAAAGCTGTTCACCCTCTCAACCCCAGATCCATTGATGTCTATAGGGGTTAGCCTGTCTCCATTCCTCCTGTAGTCCACAACCAGCTCCTTTGTTTTTACGACATTGAGGGAGAGGTTGTTTTCTTAACACCACTGTGTCAGGGTGATGACTTCTTCTCTATAGGCTCGCTCATTATTATTTGAGATAAGACCAATCTATGTAGTAAATTTAATTAGCAGATTGCTGCTGTGGGTGGTGTCACAGAGATGGGTATACAGAGAGTAAAGGAGGGGGCTTAGGACACAGCTCTGGGGGGGCTACTGTGTTGAGGGTCAGAGGGGCAGAGGTGAGGAAGCCCATTCTTATCACCTGCCGGTGATCTGACAGGAAGTCCAGGATCCAGCTGCACAAGGCAGGGTCAAGGCCAAGGTCTCTGAGCTTCTTGTCAAGTCTGGAGGGAAATATGGTGTTGAATGCTGAACTGTAGCCCAAGAACAGCATTCTCACATAAGCATCCTTCTTCTCCAGATGTGTAAGGATGGTGTGTAGAGCTGTGACTATTGTATCATCTGTCAATCGGTTGTGTCAGTAGGCGAATTGTAGGGGATCCACTGTGGGTGGTACCAAGCCGCAGACGTAATCCTTGACCAGCCTCCCAAACATTTGCTTGTTATAGAGGTGAGTGCGACAGGGCGCCAGTCATTCAGACATGTTACCTTGGCCTTTTTAGGTACAGGAACAATGGTGGATGTTTTGAAGCAAGAGAGCACTACAATGGGAGAGGGAGAGATTAAAAATGTCTGTAAACACACCTGCCAGTTGTGCCGTGCACATCTTGAGTACCTGCCCTGGGATGCCATTAAATCACACAACAGGAGTTCTGATCCTTCCTGATCTTATGACAGTGCTCACACTAACACAGATGCAAAATGAAGGTGGAGCCAGAAACAAGAAGAGTTCAAGGAAGTCTTAGCAAGTGAAGTTCTTTTTTCACTGATATTCTGTGTGTGTTGAAATTGGCATGTGATGCTTATTATGAGGTAGGTGTACAAATAAGTTTTTTTGATGGGCAGAAGACACCCATTACTTTTGTTCTTATTCCCTCACAAGACGTAAGATAAATCATGCACAACTTGAGAAAGAAGCACTTTGAATTAAGTTTGGAATCAAGAAATTCTGTCACTGTTTACTAGGGAGATCCTTTATGCCGGCAACAGATCATAAGCCACAATTAGAAATATTAAACTCCAAAGCAATGAAACATAGTGTGATGAAATCAAGACTATGAAGATGAGGAAATCCTTCAATGACAATGACAATGAATCTCAAGTGAATTGTCATTGTAAATACTTAGTCATGTCTACCATTTGAGAATGTTAATGTTGGAAATCTTGAGGATTTTCTAGTAACTGTCTGAAATCACAGCCAAGCCCGGAAAGTCCCAATACATCAGGGAGCCAGCTTGGTCATACTTCATACTGAACACATGCAAGCATGATGCGGCTGCAAGAATTATTGCTTACTGGCATCATTTGGACAATGACCCCAAATCATTGATAGCCAAGTGCAGAAATTGCCAAAAATCTGGTAACAAACCAACCAGAGCTGTTTTATAGTCATGGTCATGCCCTACCAAATCTTTTCACACTTTTGTATACAAGGAATGGTATGCAGACTTTTGTGTATAAAAAATGACTATTTCCTGGTGCTGACCTGCTAGTCAGTCAAAATGAAGTCAAGTAAAGAAAAAACTGAGTTTTTGTGTATGAGTACTGACGTAATAATTGAATGTTATTGCTTACTGGTGGAGTCTTTTTCTTATGATCTCACAGCTTCGAAATACCCTTAAAATCTTATGAAATTGAATGCTATCAAACATCTTCTTGTTTCTTCATATCATTTAGATAGAGCACAAGACAGGATAATCAAAATAGCTAAATAAGGATTCAAGTAAGGATATTTATATCAGCATAATACATTGCTTGGTCAGTGCTCCGTTAAGATCAGGACAACTCTTGACAATACCACGAGGTACCTTCTGCAAAACTATCGATGAGATGCAGATTGGTAATATGCATGAACTTTGTTCCACCAAATGTAGCTTTATTGAACAAAATTTTTTAGGTATTGCCAAATTTGGTTTCAAGAACAGAAGTGATTGAGTCAGAGATGCTGCTATGACACTTATCAGAGAAATACTGTTTCATGAACAATTGCATTAATTTTCCCAGCCTCGTCACCAGATCAGACTCATACAAGTGGTAGGTAACAGGTCTAGCAGTGGTTTGCAGAACCAAGTATGACCAGAACGTTAATATGGATCAAATGATCTGAGCCAGAGATGATGTGAGAGTTGAACCACTTAGTCATTTCTGGGAATGAACTATGAAATCTAAGCAAGCCTGACGAAGAAGCAGGACTATCTTATAGTGCAAATCCAAGCCAGTTGAATGGTTAATATGATACCAAAACTTGTAAGGAGATCTGGAAGACTTCAAAGGCAATCAATAGATGAGTTTTATTTAAAACGGATGTCTTTTAATTACGCAAAATTTCTATATTGATTTTTTTTTGTTATTGTCTATCTTGTAAGGAATGGACTCATCAAAGTAAATGTAAAAAGGTACAGATTAAAAAAAAAATAGTAGCTGAGTGTATCTAGATGCAGGGACCAACTATGATCTCATTGGAGAGTAGAGTAACGTGGTATTTATACTTTGCAGCAATAAGCAGTCCAAGGTATAAACTTCAAAAGTCAACAGACTAGAAATTTAACTGACCTGCACTGACTTTTTTTATGCAGTGCATTGTTAAGATCAATTTAAATTGGTGTCGAACTCACTAGCAATTCTTTTTCTCTGTGAAATGGATTGAGAACATAAGACCAGTATCTGCATTAGGGGACTTGATGTTTATTGACTAACATGTGCTACCAATGACAATATTATTAGTCAACATCAAGTTTAATGTCATGTACACATGTACATGTATGCACAGATGCAATGAATTTTTTTTTGCAGCAGAGCCACATAGCTTCATATAAGCAACATTTGTTTAATGTCCGATCCATTTGCTAACAGGCTGTAAACAATTACTGAAAACATTTAGGAGATCTTGGCCATTTATTAGTGCAGAATGGCATGCCAGAAAAACAAGGAATGGGAGTGAAAAGCCCAGGTGAATGTATGTGTAAGCAGGCAAGGGATAGCTTATCCCTTTGTACTGGCTGATGTTGTTCTTCTCTGTGCCTTCTGGAGCATCAGACAGCAACCTTTGCCATTTTCTTAGCATTTGTCTGTTTTTTTTAACGAAGCCGAGTTGCTAGCTCGACACTCAACCCAGCGTGGATGGAAAGGAACTGGCCGGATTCGAACCCAGGACCACTTGCATTGAAATCTGGGGGGAAGCCGCTGCACCACCGGCCAACTATTTGTACTGGTTAACTAGGAGATTCTCCCTAGTCAGCACTGAAGCATGCCGGTAAGGAGAAGGAACCAAGTCCAGAATACAGCTTACCATTACCATCAGGGGGTGCCATCTCTATGTGCAGGGATGGCATAGCTCTGGTGCTGGAGTCTGTGAAAATGAGTCAGCACGTCCACTGTCAGATAGATACGCCTAGGCTTTTCCTTCTGACTGACAATATCATGCTGAGTGTAGGCTGTGAGGTTATCCAGGCTGTTCATCATGGGGGTTACTTCCTCTCATGCAGCTCTACTCCAGAGTGTAAGATACAGGGGCTGGGCATGCATTCAGAGTTGTGGTTAGTCAGGCGTTCAGCTATTATACTGGTGCCAATCCATCCAATAGAATGATTCAATCCAGGAGAACTTATGACTCATCCTGTCTTTAAATAAAACATCTAATTATTCCTCTACTCTTATTTTTCACTTCAAATAATCATCTGATTTCCTTTTAAATGTCTCCTTTGAATTTGCTTCCTACCATAATTTCAAAGAATGCATCCCAAGTCACAACAATTTCCTGCATATACTTTCTTGGATGTCCACTCTCAACATTTTATCAGTTACATTAATCTGTGTTCTCCGGTTTCTGTCCACTCTGCCACAAAAACAATTGCTCATGACTTACTCTATCGAAACCATTCACGATTAATGACTGAGCAGGGGTCTGTGGTGCAGAAGGGAAAGAGGGAGAAGTGGGGAGTGGTAGTGATAGGGGACTAAGTAGTCAGAGGAACAGACAGGAGATTCTGTGGACATGAATGAGCCACCCGGATGGTATGTTGTTTCCCAGAGGTGCCAGGGTCAGGAACGTCGTGGATCGCGTCCACAGCATTTTAGAGAGGGAGGGTGAGCAGCCAGATGACTTGGTACATATTGGTGCCAATGACATAGGAAGGAAAAGTAAAGGGGCCCTGAAGGGAGAATTTAGTGAGCTAGGCAGAAGCAGGACGTCCAGGATAGTAAATTCTGGATTGCTACCTGTGCCATGTGCTAGTGAGCGTAGAAACAGGATGATTTGGCAGATAAATGCATGGCTGAGAAGCTGGTGTAGGGGGCAGGGTTTCAGGTTCTTGGATCATTGGGATCTCTTCTGGGGGAGGTTTGACCTGTACAAAAGGGACAGGTTGCACGTGAACCTGAGGGGGACCAACATTCTGGCGGGCAGGTTTGTTTGAGCTGTTGGGGAGGGTTTAAACTAATTTGGCAGGGTGTGGGAACCAGAGTGAAGGGACGCAGGATGTGACTGATGGTAAAAAAGTAAAGATAGCCTGCAGTCAGACTGTCAGGAAGGGCAGGCAGATGACAGGACTCTGGCATGGAGCTAGAGGTCTGGAAAATTGCAAATGTCACTCCACTCTTTAAGAAAGGATGAAAGCAGCAGGAAGGAAATTACAGACCAGTTAGCCTGACATCAATGTTTGGGAAGATGTTGGAGTCAATTGTTAAGGATGAGGTTATGGAGTACTTGGTGACACAGGACAAGATAGGACAAAGTCAGCATGGTTTCCTTAAGTGAAAACCTTGCTGGACAAACCTGTTGGAATGCTTTAAGGAGATTACAAGTAGGATCGATAAAGGGGATGCTATACAGTGGTATATTTGGACTTTCAAAAACCCTTTGACAAGGTGCCACACATGGGGCTGCTTACAAAGTTAAGAACCCATGGTCTTACAGGAAAGTTACTAACATGGTTAGAGCATTGGCTGATTGGTAGGAGGCAGCGAATGGGAATAAAAGGATCCTTGTCTGGTTGGCTGCCAGTGACTAGTGGTGTTCTACACGGGTCGGTGTTGGGACCACTTCTTTATATGCTGCATATAAATGATTTAGACAATGAAATAGATGGTTTTGTTGCCAATTTTGCAGATGATACTAAGATTAGTGGAGGGACAGGTAGTGTTGATGAAACAGGGTAGACTGCAGGAGGACTTAGATAGATTAAGAGACTGGGAAAGAAAGTGGCAAATGAAATACAATGTTGGAAAATGCACAGTCATGCACTATTGTAGTAGAAATAAAAGTGCGGACTATTTTCTAAACGAGGAGAAAATCCAAAAATCTGAGATGCAAAGTGACTTGGGATTCCTTGTGCAGAACACCCTGAAGGTTAACTCACAGTTTGAGTCAGTGGTGAGGAAGGCAAATGCAATGAGGGTATTCATGTCAAGAGGTCTAGAATATAAAAGCAGGGATGTGATGCTGAGGCTTTATAAGGCACTGGTGAGGCCTCACCTTGAGTATTGTGAACAGTTTTGGGCTCCTCATCCAAGAAAAGAGGTGCTGGCATTGAAGAGAGTCCAGAGGAGGTTCACAAAGATGATTTTGGGAATGAGAGGGTTACCATACGAGGAACGTTTGATGGCTCTGGGTCTGTACTCACTGGAATTTAGAAGGAAGAGAGGGGATCTGATTGAAATCCTTTGAATGTTAAAAGGCATAGACAGAGAACATGTGGAAAAGGCGTTTCCCATGGTTTGGGAGTCCAGGACAAGAGGGCACAGCCTCAGTGTAAACGGGTATCCATTTAAAACAGAGATGCAGAGAAATTTCTTTAGCCAGAGGGTGGTGAATTTGTGGAACTTGTTACCACATGAAGCAGTGGAGGCCAGGTCGCTGGGTGTATTTAAGGGAGAACATGATAGGTTCTTGATGGGACTAGGCATCAAAGTTTACGGGGGTGGGGGGGAATGCCGGAAAGTGGGGTTGAGGAGGGGGAGAAAAGGATGAGCTATGATTGAATGGTGGAGCAGACTCGATGGGTCAAATGGCCTCATTCTACTCCTATGTCTTATGGTCTTATTGTCTTAAAGAAGTTGCTCATAACATGTTCATTGTAAGAAACATGGTCCCAATGTTTCAAGTTATTATGAAGAAACTTGCAAGCCATTAATGAAAAGTGATATGGTAAGTAGGAAGAATCTATTAGGTAGTTGGGGAAATCTAAGATACAAAGTATTACCTTACTTCAGAGCCAGGGATGTCAGAAGTGATGCTGGACAACACTGCCATTGCCTGAGCACAAGTGGCAATTAATGCTCAGACAATTTTAACTATGAGGGTGGTAGTTTTTTATTGAATTGTATCAACGATTATAGGAAACAGACTGATAGATCTATGATTCAATAAAAAAGCACAACAGGCGAGATTAGCAGAAAGGCTGTTTCAATTAGTTTTATATCCTGTTGCTCTACACAACTAATGTCTTTCAGTTTTGGCATAATTTCAATAAATATCTTAGATATCCTCTCTAAGCTTTCACATCTTTTGAAAAATTAGGTACATTAATTCCCAATTTCTCTTTGTTCCTGGACCTTTTAGTTCATATTGAGTCTCTCATTCTCCTAGAAGGCAACATTTTGGTAGAATGAGGCAAAAGCTCATCTGATACATTGGTGCAATATCATCACTTAGTCTGTCATCCTGAAAACTATTCCTGTCACTGCCCTTCGCTATTTTTCAGGGTTTGCTGATATCTGTAAATTTTGAAATCGTGCCCTGTGTACTTAAACACAAATCATTAAATGATTAAGAAAAATTGAACATGCATACACAAAAAATGACAATCCTAATAGATCCTTCCTCTGACTTTATTGAGAATCTCAAACAAATCAATGAAAACACAATTTTGCTTAAGAAATGATATATGAAATCCATATTTTTCTAAGTGTAAATTAATTTTGACTTAAGTAGTCGATCACAAAATTTAAACCAACGCATTTGTTTTTGACCTTTAACTACCTCTCCCGTTCCAATAGATGATAATAATTTGTCATGAACAAATATTATCCTACTCCTACTTTCTTCAGCATTCTAGACTCGTTGGAAAGAGTGACTTTCTACATCAAGTGATGTCATTTTTTAAAATAGCTTGTCATTATCTAGAGTCACAAAGTCACAGACAGATACAACATAGAAAAAGGCCTGTTGACCCACTGAATTGGTGTTGACCACCAATCACTCTGGTTACACAAATTCTACCCTAACCCCTTAATAGCCTCTCACATTCCCTTCAACTCCTCACTAGATTATACCACTCATCTACACACTAGGGATAATTTAGACAGAACAATTAACTTGCACCCACAATTTCTTTTGATTTAGCAGGAAATCGGTAGAGCTGGAGGAACCAACGTGGTTATAGGGAGTTAGTGCAAACTCCCCATGGACAGCACCAGAGATAAGGAATAAACTTAGGTCCCCTGGAACTGTGAGGCAGCTAGTCTACTAGTTACACCACCAGGTCATCCAGATTTTCCTACTATCAATTTTTGGAATAGAAGCTTTCAGAATGAAGTGATATATAAGCTGTTCACATTCACTACTGACCCATGGGTTACGGGGTGACCTAGTTTCTTTCCTATTGATGCAAGTGGATGTGTGCTTTCCAGATTGAGATGGCATTTAATTGTCCATCCCTAACTCCCCTTGAGCAGGTGAAGGTCATTTGCCTCCCTGAATTGTTGCAGTCCTTGAGATGTGGGGAGGGGATTCCAGGATTATGACCCAGCGACAACCGACAGCAATATACTGTACTTCTATGTCAGGATGGTGTGTGGTTTGTGTTCCTGGTGGTGGTGTTCTCGTGCTTTGCTCTTCTAGCTGGCAGAGGCCATGGGCTTGTAAGGTGCTGCCTTAAGAGTGCTGGTGAGATGCTGCAGTGCATACTGTAGCTGGTACAAACAACATTTACTGTGTATTGGCGGTGAGTATCTGAACAGTTGTGAGTGGGTGCGCTGTTCTGTATGGTGTCACACTTCTGGACTGTTACTGAAGCTGCATTCAAACCGTCAGATATTTCATCACATTCCTGTCTGGTGTGGACAGGTGTTGGGAAGTTAGGAGGTGAGTTAGTCACTCCCTGCAGAATGCATCGCCTCTGATCTGCTCTCGAAGACACATCCACTGAGTTTCTGAATCCTTTGGTATCTACTTACTTCCTGAATTTGTACCAACCCATGTGCACCAACCCAGAGCATGGCTCTGTACAGCAGTGTGACATTGAACAACATAATGCCATCTTACATGAACAACATATCAAGCCAAACTGAAGCACGAACTAACTTACACAAAAAAAGCAATGAATAAGTTAGCAAATGAAAGTATAAAAAACTTAAAAAACACTTTTAAACCATCAAAACATTATGGAAGATTCAATTAATCCAAACAATTACGTAAGTAACCTTGTACTTACCAAGACTCTTGGCAACCATTGCTTTCTATTCAAATGAATGGACTTACTGTTCCTGCAGTGAGTCTGATGCAGACACAGTTTGCAGACTTCTCAGTGTAACATCAGAGTTCAGCACTGGAATGCAGTTGGAAAAGTGCCAGTGGAAAACAACCAGCAAGTCTGTGATTGTTTGAGACACCCATGTTTGATTGGACTGTTGAAACTGCTGAAACTGCCAGAATTACCTAATAACTTCTGGCTAATGGTCATTTCTATCCAAAGATAAAGGTTTATCAAAACTGACAGTGAGCCATAAGTGCATCCAATGCAGCCTGACCTTCCTGGCATTCCTCTACTTATTCTCTTTTTTTAATAAATAGTTCAATTAGGAGATTTTATTGGAACAGTTCTGGGATAATAGGCAAAAACATAATAATTTTCAATAAAAATTCACAAGGATTTAAGTGCCAGTGTTGCATTTGTTATATTGATTGTGATAAAAAGCAAAGTTGGTTGTAAAAGGACCTTGCATGATTGTCTACTCTGATATTCTCCGTTCAAAAGAAATTGACTGGAAATAATATGCAAATCTAAAGCTTCCTTCGGAGCATTAAAAAAAAGTCCGAAATCACTGCCTTGACAATGGTAACACTTCAAGTGAAATTCAGCTAATATTTGAAAGAGGATTATGCAAAGGGAGGTGAATTATGAACCAGCTAGAAGTATTAAGGGATTTAACGGTTGTCAAATCTCTTACTTACATTACCTGTTTCTGTTGGCACGGTGGATAATGCAAGTACACAACATGATAGAATGTCCATTAATCTCTGCTAGTTAAAAAGGAATACTGGATTTATAAACAATATTTTCAATTTGAGAAATTGTAAAATGTGATTGACTGACCAGCCCGTAACTGAAAACGATCCTGCACAGCCTAATTCGGGGAAGAATAGGAACTACAGTTTTGTGGTAAAGTCACGAAATATTGTCATAAGCACAAGTACATATAAGCATGAGTGCAACCAAAAACTAACTTTCAGGAGTATCACAAGCACATGGCATCATATAAGCAACATTCACAAGAAAAAAAAAACTGACACCCAAATTTTACAAGAAAACACAATTAGAACAAAAAAAAACTGAAGTCCCTTTTAGTGCAAAATGGTTAAAGAAGTCATAGTGTTGCTAAACTGTAAAGATCAGTATTGCTTTGGTTGGTTCAGGCTGAACAGAAGTAGCTGTTCTTGAACCTGATGGCATGGAATTGTAGGCTTCCGTACCCCCTGCCCAATGATCGCTGGGAAAAGATGGCATAGCTCAGATGATTGGGAGGTTAGGTGTTCGAAGTTGCCTTCTTGAAGTGGCACTATCTGTAGAGGCTACCAGTAATGGGGAGGGACGTCCCCTTGATTTATTGAGCAGAGACCACTTCTCTCTGAGCTTCTTACATTCCTGTGCATTTGAATTGCCATACCAGACCATACTGCAACCCATCAGGTATATGTCCAACAGTACATCTGTAGAAATTTGTCAGAGTGTACAATAACAAGACGGACCTCTTTCAGCTTCCAAGAAAATATTTGTGATTACATCTATGTGCTGCGCCCAGGACAGGTCACCTGATAATACTCAGAAATTTAAAGTTTCTGATTATTTCCACTGCCAATGTAGACTGGCACATTTTCACCCTCCTTCTCCTTTCAAAGTCAACAATCCGCTCTTTAGTTTGGCAGACTTTGAGCGACAGAGTGGTGTAGCACCACTCAACCAGGTATCCTATCTCACTCGGGTAAGCTGACTCCTCACCAGCTATGAGTTGCCCGACAGCAACAGCCTTGCCAGCAAATTTGAAGATGGCATCGAAGCTGTGCTTATCCACACAGTCTTGTGTGGGTAGGGAGTAGAGCAGGGGGCTTTGCATGCAGCCTTAAGGTGCACCTGTGTTGATAATCAGAGAGGAGGAGATGTTGTTACCAATTCTCACTGATTGAGGTATGTTTGTGCTTGGAGTTAGGGCAGATGAACTGGAAGATTGGAAGACCATTCTTCAACCATCAGATAGATGGTCAAAGTCCATGTATACTGAGTCAAAGTGGTGCAACTATTTTTTATTTACTCATTCCCAGATGTCAATGTCACCAGCATGATCAGCATTTAGGGCCCGTAGAATACCTCCAACAAAAGTTGGTAAATACAAGTCCCAGTTGTCTAGGAATGAATCAATTATCTCATATCTGGGAAGAGAATCACTCAAAGTCATAGAGTCCAACATATGTTGTAGATAGGGTCGTGGGCACGTGGCCAAGTGGTTAAGGCATTCAACCAGCGACCTGAAGGTTATGAGTTCGAGCCCCAGCTGAGGCAGCGTGTTGTGTCCGTGAGCAAGGCACTTAACCACACATTGCTCTGCGACGACACTGGTGCCAAGCTGTATTGGCCCTTGCCGTTCCCTTGGACAACATCGGTGTCATGGAGAGGGGAGACTTGTAGCATGGGCAACTGCCGGTCTTCCATACAACCTTGCCCAGGCCTGCACCCTGGAGAGTGAAGACTTTCCAGGTGCAGATCCATGGTCTCGCAAGACTAACGGATGCCTTACCCGCGGAAGAGGATTGTCGAAGATTGCAGAGAGACATTGATAGGATGCAGAAGTGGGCTGAGAAGTGGCAGATGGAGTTCAACCCGGAGAAGTGTGAGGTGGTACACTTTGGAAGGACAAACTCCAAGGCAGAATACAAAGTAAATGGCAGGATACTTGGTAGTGTGGAGGAGCAGAGGGAATCGGGGTACATGTCCACAGATCCCTGAAAGTTGCCTCACAGGTAGATAGGGTAGTTAAGAAAGCTTATAGGGTGTTAGCTTTCATAAGTCGAGGGATAGAGTTTAAGAGTCGCGTTGTAATGATGCAGCTCTATAAAACTCTGGTTAGGCCACACCTGGAGTACTATGTCCAGTTCTGGTCGCCTCACTATAGGAAGGATGTGGAAGCATTGGAAGGGGTACAGAGGAGATTTACCAGGATGCTGCCTGGTTTAGAGAGTATGCATTATGATCAGAGATTAAGAAAGTTAGGGCTTTACTCTTTGGAGAGAAGGAGGATGAGAGGAGACATGATAGAGGTATACAAGATATTAAGAGGAATAGATAGAGTGGATAGCCAGCGCCTCTTCCCCAGGGCATCACTACTCAATATAAGTGGACATGGCTTTAAGGTAAGGGGTGAGAAGTTCAAGGGGGATATCAGAGGAAGGTTTTTTACTCAGAGAGTGGTTGGTGCGTGGAATGCACTGCCTGAGTCAGTGGTGGAGGCAGATGCACTAGTGAAATTTAAGAGACTACTGACAGGTATATGGAGGAATTTAAGGTGGGGGGGGTTATATGGGAGGCAGGGTTTAAGGGTTGGCTCAACATTGTGGGCTGAAGGGCCTGTACTGTGCTGTACTGTTCTATGTTCTAGCATAGAGAGACCGGACCCTCTCAGCTCACCATGTCCACACCAATGTTTCTGCCTGATATACTTCAGTGCATTGATTATCTAATTTCTTTACCCTTGGCCCTTTTGGTTGTGCATGTTTATCATACATTGAAATGATGGAAGACACAGCGATGAGTGGTGCAGCAGAAAATTGAAAAAGGTCTATTTCAAATGTACAAGTTAATGTTCACCTGCTGTTCAATCATAAATCTACCTCCCAACATAAAACTTATCTTTGTGATGGGAAATAGAAAAATATCCATCATCTCCAAATGTATCATACTGGGTCAGATAGCCTGATAGAGACAGTAGAAAATGCTTCACTAGAGAAAGAATCACACCCAGTCTGGAACTTCATTATGCAACGCTCTTTGATTCTATGCATACTGCAGAATATACATGCAGTTACTTTGTGGTTTAGGCAATACATACACAGTTAACTCAAACTACTGACTTGAGACATTATAAACTTACATTACTGTAGATCTACAGCAGATATATATGTAGCAAGGGGGTGCCTAAGACATTTTTGCTGTACTGTATTTGTCAACATGGAGCGGAGAGCGAGTTTGTAAATCTGGCGGGAACAAAGGATGTCAGGAATGGCGAGGGTGGAGCACCGCAAGAGGGATGTAGGACAGGTGGCAGAGAAGGCGTGCCAGGGGAGGGGGTTGGCATGGGTGCAGACACACCCAGCCCTGATACACCAGGCAAGGTCATTTGATTCCAAACAATTGGATTATTAGTCATTACAAACTGTCTTTCTGGTGCTTCCTGCCCCCCCTCCCCCCTTTTCCCAACCATGATTCCCCTTTCCCTGACCCCTTCCCACTCCCAGTCCACAATAGAGACCCATATCAGAATCACGCTTCTTCGCATAAATCATGAAATTTTTTTTTCCTTTGTGACAGCAGCACAGTGTGCCTGAGACTTTTGCACAGTACTGTGTGCAATAATGAAATATTAGATCTAAGCTGCCTATAGTACACACTAAAAAGTCATTTGGGTAAAATTAGTGGTGAAGTTGCCAACGTAAGTATCCTACTGGATTGAAGAAGCTTCATAAGAAAGCTGCTGATTAACTTAAGGTCATTATATAAGCCCAAGGACTGCACGCCATGCATGCAGAAAGTGGTCCTATCACTAAGGTCAGTGGTTAAACAAACTGTTGTAAAATTCTTTGTTGGCAATTTCCAAGCCATCAATCTCTAGAAGGCAAGGAAACCAGATGCACACCATTCACTGTCTACAAGTTTTTCTTATAACTCACGCCTTTCCTCTATTTTTGCAGGCTCAGTACCTTGGAATGCTCTACTTGACAGCAGCATGGGCATCGCTTCACCAGACAGATGGAACCATTTCGTCTCTACTTTCTCAGGGGCAAATAGGGCCGGATTACAAAGGCCGCTCTTCCAAGTGTGTTTCAGAGGGCATGCATGATGTCTGTTTTGCACCAGAGTTGTAGCAATAGTTTATGAATAAAATGATCAGACTACTGGGGATCAGAATTAGGCGCAAATGTGCTTTTGTAAACAAAAATTTAAAATGTTGCCACATATTACAACCACAATCATTGAAACCCTTCCTTGGAACAGATCACAGGGATAGTTTGCAGAAAAGAAACAAATATATAATTAAATTGAGGCTTACTTAAGCACAAGTTTTTGGAACGGAAACCCCACTAAAATGAAAATTATATTTATACTAAATCCACTAAAATATTAATTCATATGAGAATATGATCTGTCTTTGATTTTTTTTTACCACTTTGTTGATCTGTTTATCTTTATATCAATTCATGGAATGGTGGTGATTTCAGCCTCATAACCTGTAAGTGAATTTAAATCATTTAGTTCCTCTGTAATTTGATGAGAAGAAGGGGCAACAGTACATTGTGATGCAAGAATGTTAGTTCTTTGAGTTGCTCAGATGTAAAGGGCAGAGGAACATAGTCTAATGCGGCCATTCCAGAGCAAGGCATTCATTGTGCACTGCAGAACCTATCTCCTCATTGTGTATAAAACAACGGTGAGAAATACCCCAAGCCACTGAGCAAGGCCACATCATCTGAAACTTAAATAAAAGCAAGAGGACACTTCCATTATGAATTGACATGTGCATAGAAAGCCTGTGATTATGCAGTACTCTGAAACAACTTGAAGATGAGTAGAATCACAAACAAGAGAAAATTTGCAGATGCTGGAAATCCAAAGCAACACACACAAAATGCTGGAGGAACTCAGCAGACCAGGCTGCATCTATGGAAAACAGTAAACAGTTGAAGTTTTGGGCCAAGACCCTTTTGTCCTGCCGAAATGCAGGGTGAAAGGCTACCTAGAGTAGGAAAGAATATGAAGCTCGGTATACGATCATATCCAACATGACATTATTTCAGAGAAACTGAGCAGCTGTATCCTGTTCCCCATTCGAATGTTTGTGTACTATCCAAATCATTAACATGGGATATCACTGTAGTCTTATCATTTGTTAAGAAAACTAACTCAAGCACTATTTTGAATAAATGCCTAAAATGGCAAAACAAAACATTCTGCCTTAGAATGAGGCGGTTATATTTTGAATGTGAATTCTCTGGCTCTGCATATCATGTTGAAGGAAATTTGCAATTCCAGAGCTGTTAAAGTACAGGGTGCAGAAAATAATCCATTATCTGTGATTGCAAGATATTGATGTGAAGCCAGAGATGTTATAAAGATGCTCAATGAATAATGAACTCAATTTCTACATATCTTCATGTGATTCTTGTAATAATTCTCCAGTAACAAACTAATATGTATTTTACCTAATATGCCCATGGTCGAAACCAGAATATATATTTGTGTTTGGTCTTGAAAAGCTTCATTTACTGTGTAAACATATGCAACATGAACATCAGCAAATTACCAACACACTACTTTGACCATGGAACATTGACACCTGTAATAAACAAATCATTTAGAACCATCACAATTTCAGACATAAAAGGTACCTTTTGTTCCTAATAAAGCAGCCACTGAGTGTATGTTTCTGGTTGTCTGCTGCTGGAACCCACCCACTTCAAGGTTTGACGTGCTGTGCATTCAGAAATGCTCTTCTGCACATCACTGTTGTAACACACGGTTACTTGAGTTATTGTCACCTTCCGGTCAGCTTGAACCAGTCTGGCCATTCTCCTCTGACCTCTCTCATTAACAAGGCATTTTCACCAACATAACTGTTACTCACTGGATTTTTTCTTTGTTTTTGCACCATTCTCTATAAACTCTAGAGACTGTTGTGCATGAAAATCCCAGGAGGTCAGCAGATTCTGAGATACTCAAACCACCCCATCTGGCACCAGCAATCATACCACGGACAAAGCCGCTTAGACCACATTTCTTCCCTATTCTGATATTTGCTCTGAATAGCAACTGAACCTCCTGACTACGTCTGTGTGCTTTTATGCATTGAGTTGCTGCCACATGATTGGCTGATTAGATACTTGCATTAACAAGCAGGTGTACAGATGTACTTAACAAGTGACCACTACGTGTAAATAAATCAGCTTCATTCTAACCAGTCTAATGTCTGGCTTGTGAGAAGTGGGAGCTCTCAATGCTGAAGAATCTAGCAGGTGAGCCGTCTGATTCTTGTTACATGCCGTATGAATAGTGGACAGGGTTTACTCTGCACTTTACAGCAGATGTCTTGGCAACGCTTCAAATTTTAATCAACGTAATTATTCCGAATGGAGATGCAGATGTATCGGACTACTTGAACCGATGGCACACACAGATGCTACAAAACCTGCATCATTTCTGCTTAAATTTCAGTACAGACTTACTGAAAACTTCATGGTGCTGCCCATTTGGTGATTATTTACCTTTCCTTCATTTGAAAACTTTGACTTGCATCAACAAATATTCTACAAATGCAGATAAAAGTCATAATTTTCTGCGAGCACCATGGATTCCCTGTTGCTGTGTTCCAGGATGTTCAACACTTCAAGTGAAGTTAAAGAATTACTTTTTAAATAAATGGTTTCCAAAGCACAAGATTAATTCTAACAAATAATTTTAGGTTAGATTTCTCTTAAATACTTGTCAATAAATGTACATTCAGAAACATTTCAATTCACTGCAGGGATTATTTTACTTAGAAACAAGCTTTTATTTAGAGAAAAGAATGGAAAATTGATAGAATCCACTGCCCCTTGTTTTTCAGAACTCTGGAAATGACATTTCATCCACAAGGTTTTCCAGAAGCAATAATTATATTTTAAAAACTACATCGCATGATTGTATTCATGGAAAACTTCCCCCTCCCCCCCTTAGATTGCATTGGGTTCAAGATTTTATGGGCCATTGGACACATTTTAAAAGGCAAAAAGGTCTTTGTAACTTTAATCATTGTTTTCGGTGTAAATACTTCCCGCCGTCAGTTATTATTTAAAGGATTTAAATTGCCATAGTTTCAGTTTCCACAAAACTGAAATTTGAAAGTCATTTACACAACTGCCTGCCTCAGATGGCTTCTTACAACAGTACCACTCCGAAAGGGATTGGGGACACGGAACTGGCGTGGACGCCAGCGCGCAGTGGAGGGGCTTGGGGGTCTCCGGACTCACGACAGGCGGTCGCAGATAATAAATGTATCTCTGATGGCGCTTGAGTGAAAAATAATGCGGCGAGTAAATGGTTAATGGCTGATGCACAGACAATAAGTGGCTGTCATGTTCTCCTCCTGGCACTAACATACACGTATTTAGTAGCGGCATGTATATTTCTGAATATATTAGGGTAATAATGTGCGTAAGTGTAGGCGCGGTAAGACAGTGCTAACATTAAGGTGGTAAACGCCAGATCGATATATAACTGGGTTCTAATGCTGGACGGCAATAATCGGAGTGCCGATATATTTCCGGCTGCTCCAGTCAAATTGAATTGTTCTCGCCAACCGGGGAATAAGAGGCGCCTCTTATTTTGCCTTTTATTAATCAGATGGCTGCCGGTATACTCGCCAAAGGATTCTAACCAGATCAATGCGATCAAGTGAATTACTAGCAAAAAAACAGAATTAGAAACTCACCTTCTGCCTTTTGTATAGAAGCGATCCCTCCGGTGAGAACAATGATCGACCACACTGGAAAAGAGAATTAGGTTTCAGTGTGTGGATGTCACATAACACTGCCACTCAAACGTAGAAAACTGGGCAGAATTTACAGAGAATATGAAGTGTAATCTTAAATTTGAAAACATGGGATACAAAATAAGGTATTTATTGCATAAAGTATTCCCAATAAATATTAAACAAAGAAGAAATCTAACATGCAGGATCTGTGCTCTAGATACGCCGTACAGCAGTAAAGGTACTCTTATGAAGTACTCTTCCTCAGCAGTAAATAAGAAGGGTTGCGGGAAAATGTTTCAGGGTAGTTTGCCTCTTGCCGTCGATAAGTATGTGCTACATTGTGCCTGGAACCGGTGGTGAAGTAGTCAGCCCCGGGATACTTATACAATGTCTCCCTGAACTCACTGCATGCACTGAACAACTTAACGTGATTTTATTTCTTATCTAGAGTGTAAGAAAAAGAGGTTATGTTTGGTCAAATAGTAGTTTTATAATTGAGTGTCTGTAAGAATTCTTAAAATTAGGATTCTGTGTCAGCCAAGAGTGAGGTTTATCTCGCTTCTTCAATAAGGTGCAATTAGAAACCGTGCCATTGTCTGGACCCCAACTTTTTTTTCAGGAAATAGTTGGAATTATGGTGAGGAACTAAATACGGTATAGTTAGAGAACGTTTTCAATGGATGATCGATAGGTGTTTAAATAATTCCGCCGCCCCCACCTGCCCCCTGCTTGGAAATGAATGGTCAGGCTGTGGTCGAGTCATTCAAATTCCAATTACCAATACATGGAAGTGGGAGAAACATGTTACACTGGTCGCTGGGAAAGCCCAGCAGAGATTGGCCTTCCCACACCACCTTAGGAAATTCAACATCTCAGGAGGTATCCTGTCGAATTTTCACTCAGTCTTGTCACCACCTCTATCACCTTTTGGTTTCCCGCTCCCCGCCCCCCACCCCCCAAGTCTACGATGCTGCGAACGGTCCACTTCGAGGGGAAGATCATTCATTGTCCGTCAGCTGCTGACATTGAATGACCCTGTTCATCGCCAGAGCGAAGAAGAGAACTGGGAAAAAAAACATTAATGCTGACTCCACCTATCCCAGCAGTCACCTATTCACCAAATTGCCATCTGGGAGTCCATCACCAACAGGGCTGCACATATGTAGCTTTCCAGCTTCTCAGCAAACCCTCACTGTCCCTGCACACATCCATTAAATGGCCTTTCCTGCTCTACTTTTTTATCTGTTGATAACTATTGAGAATGTTCATATGTGCATATTTATTTAAATTTGATTATTGACGTTTGCACGTATGATCGTTCCGCTAATTGCTGATTGCTCTTGGCCGTTTGCACTATTGTCTAGTAAATTGTTGGTTGCTGTTGTGTTGAATGTTATGATATTGTCTCGTGTTTAATGCTTGGTAACGAACCATACTCAATTCTGATATGTTTCACATACTGGCAATAAAGTGGTTCTGATTAACGTGGCTACCACACGATAAATGCGCGGCCGGCCACATTTCCTGCATGAAACGATTGGTTAAGGATTATGTATTGGGGCATGTATTATTACAGAGATTATCAGACACTCTAAAACCATTGTAAGGAGATTATAAAACCACTGTTGAATAATGAGAAAAGTCTTTGCATATTTGCCCCATAAACGAAGGTTTATTTTATCAGAGCCAATTGTCAGTGTCACAGATTTCCATTTGACACCTATTTTAAAGAATTGCGGACACAAATAATAAAATCGCGATTGTTATGTTTAGAGCTTGAGATTCATAAGATGTCCGAGAGAATAAGCATATTACAGCATAAACAGCGAATAATTGCGAGCCAAGAGAAGTTACAGCATGTAATTATATTAACAGACTCCATGACACCAGAAACGAAGTTCAGACAACTTAGAAATTCTACTTGATCCTCCAATAATTAAGATCTTAAAATATTTAATGCCAATTTAAATTAATATTTACCCGTTTTCGCACGGATGGATATGCTTGGGTCTAGCTTCGCTGGTTCCAAATATCAGATTGGACACCGCTAAATACGCCTTTAATTCCGATACATAAACGGAATATCTTACTGAAAGAGCTGGCTGAACTTTCTGAATAAATGATAAAATTTAGCTACATTCTTGAGATATTGGAACTGAGATTGTGCCAGAACTACGTAGTTCTTTCCATTAAAGTTGAAAGCCTTGGTTTGAACCGGGGCTGGATGCGTGGTTTTCAGAATTAGGAACACTTCGCTGTGTGGTGAGCTTCATTAGTCATCAGCTCGCCTGTATTAAAAGTTTGTGTCCAATACATGAAATCATCAGTACATTCTAATTTACTGCGCAATTCCCTGCTGTCCTGGGATCTGGCTGGAAATCCGGTGGCAGCAGCTGGGTCAGCAGGAAAAGTTCCCTATTTTCGGGCAGAAGTGAATGTTACGTGGCAGCAGGTGGACGCTGCATAAATCGGAGGGAAATGCACTATATCTGTTCCAATGTTAAGCGACTGATTGACTTGCACAAGACAAGCGCAGACGTTCGGTGCAAATGGAGTCAATGGACGCGAGGACGTTGTGGACAGTATGAGGATGGAGAGGACCATACAGGCTCTGGCGCTGGGAGCACCGTCCACATTCAGCAGCTTCCTAGCCAGTCCCCAGGTCCCTTTATTCCTTTAGAACTACTAGCCTTGGATATACTCAGCTTAGGCAACCGTTTGGAGTACTGACTCCTCAAGATTCACAGAGATTCCTGGCTGAAGTGTTGACTTCATGGCCCTTCCTGACGATTCGGAAACATTTTCTGAGATCGTATGAGGAAACAACTTCCAAAACAACTGATTTCCCCTAATTTGAGTCTATTTCGTTTGGAATTTGCCCAATTTTAATATGGGCGACTTCAAGCCTGTAACGTGTACACACATTCAATCCATTAATTATTTACCAAGGAGAACATGGAAGTGCATTCGTCCATTTTTAAAATGTTCGGGGACCGCGCAAAAAATACACTCCAACACTTGAGCCGATGGCGGGAGTTACCGTGCTTTATGTTTAGTGCTCAGCAATATTCTCCAATATTGACCATTTAATCCAGCCAAGAAATGAGGCACTACTAATGTAGAAATCGTGGTGAACGCCTCTGACATTTTGTTCATAAAAGCTGCCAATGAAGTGTAAGCGATTGCATTTGAACCTCGGCAATACGCCGTAGGGTATTAGGTCGAGCGTGAATTCAGCGCCTTCTCCTCTCCGTCGTTACTAGTACACCTGCTCCAATAGCATAGATCGTACAATTTTCTGAATGCGTTGTATACGAAGACATTTGATATCGGTAGAACGAGAATGGGGTTGGTGACAGGGAAAAGTAGATACTTAAGACGGCGCTTTTCAGCTGGGGGCAGACATTGGGCGAGAAAGCTGCGGCGGGCAGCGTGCGGAGGGATCGAAGGCTGGGCTCGCTGTCCTCGAGGTGCTCGGACCAAGCCGCAGCACCACGTGGAGCTGTTCAGCACTTCCCGCAAAGCTGCAGACATCGGGAAAGAAACATCAGCCGGTTTCCATTTAAACCCTCACTCATCTTCAGTAACAGATACAGGCAGTTCCTTTCCAATCTTATCCGCCACTAATTAAGACAGCCGCGTTTGGACTCGCCTCTCCCGTTTTGCCATGTTTTTCCAAACCTCTAGTATCTGAGTTCCGGCGGTTCCACAATTACATCCCCGTGGGACCGAGATCTTTGCTCATGAGCGGTCGAATCGCTCCATTTTATAATCCGCTTCACTTTCCCTGTGCCCGCATTGTTTTATCGAATTTAAAAGGCTTTCTGATGTTTACGCTTCTACACCGTTATACATATTTGTGTAAACTTGTGAGTTTAAATCGTTCGGGAAAACAACCATGTCGGGCATGATCTTGTATGGATTTGTTTCAAATAGTTTGAACACAACCGAGCCGAAATACACTCGTTCTCAGTCAGTTTAAAACGGATATACACGGCCCGTGGGAAAACCAATATTAACGCTAATGCACTGAAACAAAAGCTTTTACAATGAAACAGAAAGGCAGGCAAGTTTTCAAGAGCTGTTATTTTCGCCAAGACTGGTTGTTTTACGAAGCACAACAGTCCTGTAGATGGCGACGTTATTTTATGTTTTATTTGTGACTCACCTTTGAACATGAGGAAAAAGCGTCTTTCCAGCACCATTCTCTCTCGATCAGGAAGATGCCGGTTTTCCTCGATGCCTCTTCGGGTCTATTAAGGAGGCAGTCTGCAAAGCCCAGTGGACTCAGTCGCTAGGTTCACAGCATTTCCTAGTCGGCGTTGTGTGCTCAAAGAATCCACGTTATCCGAATTAAGGAAACGAGATTTCTATTCGGTTGCTTTTCTCCCCCGATACTTACCTACATTCATTGATCAATTTCACATCCAATTTCTTGATGTTCATTACACAAACCATCCCTTTCCCCTGCTGGAGGATGGACTTCTCTCCTGGAAAACAAACTTTCCACACTGGGTTAATCCCATCTTTTGTCCCTCGAGTAATTCCTCCACGGAGACCGCGATAGTCCTTCAGAAATGTTCAGTAGCTGTATTTTTACAATGACTTTTCAAGTGCTTTTAACGCAGGACAGGGCATCTAGGAAAATATGAATTGTTTCTGAAGATGCCAAAGTCCGTTCCAGGGTGCAAAGCAGCAGGAAGGGTCTATCGATCTTTAGAGAGCCTGCAAGAGCCACTCCAGCTCCCCGCTGGATGGAAGAACTGTTTAGCGAATGAATGAGTCTCATTTTCGGATCGACGTGCTATGCTTCAGCAAGCAGCTTGTACGCATGCACCCAACTCCACATTACACACCAAGCTGCAGCCTGCTGTTTCCAATTCCACACACACACCTTCAAACACGACGGCAGCAACCAAGAACAGATCGTTAATGAAGCCGCTACAAGTTCTCTATTGTTTTGAGGGTCACAATAATGAAGACTATTTAAAACATTTCAGAGTTCTGAACTCCGTGGTGGTTTGGCGGATCTTGCGGGGCAGATATATAATATATACAAATCAGTGCATCCATTAGATTTTGCTTTACAGTGAGCAGTGTTGAGTGTCCAAGTGTTTTCAGAGAAACTATTGATCGGGAAGGATAGGTACTTGAAAAACACATGCCGTTCATTCATTTTTACCGTATATTTATATGTTGAGGTGTCAACATAGATCCTTAGGAAAAAATGTTAATATACTACAGATTTATGAAAGATAAATTTGCTAGAATATTTGAGGTTATAATAAGCAGAACAGACAAGAGTGATGAATTTGAACTTCGGCAGAGTACCATACAAGAGGTTATTAAAACGACTCATGGCATTAGGGACAACATATGGACAAGGACTGAAAATCGATCAACAAAAAGTGCAAGAATAAATGGGACACCTTTGTATTAGGAGGCTGTGAGCAGTGGGGTGCTGCTGGGGTTAAAGCTATCCACAATTTACATCCTTTGGATGAGAATCAAATGTAGTAACACACACGTATGCTGACGGTACGAAGCTAAGTGACTGTACAGGGTGAGGGAGGGGCGCTGACTTCAGCAGCATAAACATAGAACAATAGAGCACAGTACAGGCCCTTCGGCCCACAATGTTGTGCTGACCTTTTAACCTACTCCAAGATTAATCTAACAAATAATAAGGGTTAAGCAAATGGCGATAACATGACAAACAGAATATAATGTGTAACAAACATAAGGCCATCAACACCAAAGTGTCCATTTTAGTACATAAAACCCCTCAAAAGGCAGGATATCTTTAAGAAATAAGAGACTGAAAGGTATCCAAAGGGATCAAGGAATTTATTTATATGAATCAGTGAAAGTTAACAGTGAACAATTAGGAAAAGTACAGGTATCTTGCTCCAGTTGTGTAGGGCCCCGATAAACTGACACCTGGAATATTGTGTGACTGTCTGTCTGCTCTCTGTTTCTGAGGAAAATAACATGAAAAATAGCAGGAAGAAGTCATTCAGCTCCTGTGTTGACTTTGCCATTTAATAAGCTCATGGCTTTTCTCTTTGTGTTACCTTCCTATACTAACTTCAACTGAGTTCTTTTGTATAACTGCAATGGAGAGAGTGCAGTGAAGGTTCTTCAGATTGAATCCTAGGATGTACTGGGGAAGGATTGCCTCAGAAAGTGAAATTATGCAGAAATTACTTGTCTTTTGAAGAAAGGTATAACGTGTCAATGAAATGTACAAAATTGTTAGACTTGGACACCAGTTGATACTAAATGAAACAAGGGATGCAGGTTTATTGCTTTTTATAAAAGCTTTGTAACATTCTGAAATAAAACTAGTTGTAGTCACATCCACGGCCTCCTCTACTGTAAAGATGAAGCCACACTCAGGTTGGAGGAGCAACACCTTATATTCCGTCTGGGTAGCCTCCAACCTGATGGCATGAACATCGACTTCTCTAACTTCCGCTAATGCCCCACCTTCCCCTTGTACCCCATCTGTTACTTATTTTTATACACACATTCTTTCTCTCACTCTCCTTTTTCTCCCTCTGTCCCTCTGAATATACCCCTTGCCCATCCTCTGGGTCCCCCCCCCCCACCTCCTTGTCTTTCTTCCCAGACCTCCTGTCCCATGATCCTCTCGTATCCCTTTTGCCTATCACCTGTCCAGCTCTTGGCTCCATCCCTCTCCCTCCTGTCTTCTCCTACCATTTTGGATCTCCCCCTCCCCCTCCAACTTTCAAATCCCTTACTCACTCTTCCTTCCGTTAGTCCTGACGAAGGGTCTCGGCCTGAAACGTCGACGGCACCTCTTCCTAGAGATGCTGCCTGGCCTGCTGTGTTCACCAGCAACTTTGATGTGTGTTGCTTGAATTTCCAGCATCTGCAGAATTCCTGTTGTTTGCGGTTCAATCAACCTGCTGTCTATTTATTGTGAAGTACGTTAGCCATCCATATGCATGCATAATTTAAAGTTATGGATCTTGCCAGAAAATAGTTAGCAGTGTATGTATTTAATTAGTGGAACTCAAGGGTCATCCAGTCTCACAGAAAGGTATCAGTCTGAGTGTTGTATTACAGTAGTATAAAAAAGAATTTGAAACATTAATTTTAAATCATTAAAGTTTAATGTATGATTTTTAGCAACCAGAATTAATAAACATGCATTCCACAAAGACCATTTAAGTAAACATTTGAAGACATTAATAACAGAACAATTCACCATATTCGAACAACACAAACACACATTTTCAAATATTCAGTATTACAACAAAATGCATAATTTAGCTTTAAATTATTCTTAATTCCCAAAATATACATCTTGAGTTATTTGCAACCCCTGCCCAGAAAACCAGAAAAAATGATTTTAATTAATAAAAATGAGGAAGCAATTAAACTATGTACAATTCAACATTAAACATTCACCATTTACTGCTGATTGGAAGTAATATTTTAGATCTAGCATTGTAACAATTGTTCCTCAGGAGCCATTGTATTTCACATGGCATCAAAATGGAATCTGTGTGCTTCCTGGCGCTTTTCCCGGTCGTCTGCTTTCTGGAATTAAAGGAAAATGATGATTAAAAACAAATATCATTTATCACACAGCATAGTATGAGTATAATAGTTTGCTCTAACTTATTTTTTTAATCCTAGATTGAACTTGCTCTGTAGGTACTTAACCAGGCTGAAGCAAATTTTTGAATAAAGACCTGTGCTGTAATTAAACAATGAGAATACATGAAAGGAGACAGGGTTTTGGTCTTTCTCTGCAAAATCTCTAACAGCTAAATGCAAGTTAAAAAAATAACTAGAGCATTAAATGATAATGCAATGAGATTACACGTGGATTAAAGGGAGAATGTCCTCTTGAACACAGGAGAATATCTTTCCACAGAGGAGAATCCGTCATATTAAGCAAGAAGTGCTTCAAAAGGCTAACATGATGGTGCTCATTTAGATAACCAAGACAATGAAGGCAACTCAGACTGGAAGTACACCGCCTATAGAAAGTATTCACCCTCTTGGAAGTTTTAATGTTTTATTGTTTTACTACTTTGAATCACAGTGGACGTAATTTGGCTCTTTTGACACTGATCAACAGAAAAAGCCTCTTCTGTGTCAAAGTGAAAACAGACCTCTACAAAGTGATCTAAATTAATGACAAGTATAAAACACAAAATAATTGTTTGCATAAGTATTCATCCCCTTTAATATGACACACTAAAGCATCACTGGTGCAGCCGACTGGATTCAGAAGTCACATAATTAGTTAAATGACGATCTGTTTTTGGAGACCTGTGTGCAGTCAAGGTGTTTCAATTGATTGTAGTAAAAATACACCTATATCTGGAAGGTCCAACTGCTGGTGAGTCAGTATCCTGGTTCACTCCAAAAGAACGCTCCAAGCAACTCCGCGAAAAGGTTATTGAAAAGCACAAGTCAGGAGATGGATACAAGGAAATTTCCAAGTCAGAGAATATCCCTTGGAATACACATTGTTAATCATCAAGAAATGGAAAGAAAATGGAAAAAAATTGCTGAGAGCAAGCCGTCCTCAAAAACTGAGTGACAATGCAAGGAGGGGACTAGTAAGGGAGGCCACCAAGAGATCTATGACAACTTTGGAGGAGTTACAAGCTTCAGTGGCTGAGATGGGAGAGACTGCGCATACAACAACTGGTGCCATGGGTGCTTCGTCAGTTGCAGCTTTATGAGAGAGTGGCAAAGAGAAAGCCACTGTTGAAAAAAATTTCACATGAAATCTCAGCTAAAGTTTGTCAGAAGGCACGGGGGAGATTCCGAAGTCAGCTGAAAGGTTCTATAGTCTGATGAAAGCAAAATTGAGCTTTTTGGCCATCAGACTAAACACTCCACATCACCAAAAACACACCATCCCTACCGCGAAGCAATGTGGTGGCTGCATGATGCTGTGGGGATGCTTCACTGCAGCTGGCCCTGGAAGGCTTCTGAAGGTAGAGGGTAAAATGAATGCAGCAAAATACAGGGAAATCCTGGAGGAAAACCTGATGCAGTCTGCAAGAGAACTGCAAGTTAGGAGATTTGTTTTCCTGCGAGACAATAACCCCAAGCATAAAGCTGAAGCTACACAGGAATGGCTTAAAAACAACAAACTTAATGCCCTGGAGTGGCTAAATCAGAGTCCAGACCTCAATCCAATTGAGAATTTGGGGCTGGACTTGAAAAGGGCTGTTCAGTCATGATCCCCATGCAATCTGACAGAGCCAAAGTAAACTTCTGTTAAAATCTATCTTCACCAACCGACACTTGGTGTCACTGTTGGTATTCCTTCATTTGCAACATCTCAATGCTATTGGCAGAACAACACACAGCATCAAATAGAATTCACAAGGGGAAAGGCCTTGGAGATCCCTCCCTTTAACTACACCAGGACATAAAATAAAGTCCTTGACATGGAGAACAGAGAGAAAGATAATCTCTACACCTCTGTGTCGTATAAAGTCCCAGATCTGACCAAGTATTGGGGGTGTTGCACAAAGATCTCTATGCCAAGCCTCATTTTATGTGCCACCATTTTCTGTCATGAGGCAGCGCTGAACCGTACAAGCCCCCAATTCCACAAAGTATTCTTCTTAACTACTTTGTCCGTTAAACTAAGGAAGCACACAAAAAAGACAGGTACATTCGACTGCTGTTCATAGACTTCAGTTCAGCATTCAACACAATCATTCCTCAGAAATTGATTGGAAAGCTGAGCCTACTGGGCCTGAACACCTCCCTCTGCAACTGGATCCTAGACTTCCTGACTGGGAGACCTCAGTCAGTCCGGATTGGAAGCAGCATCTCCAACACCATCACACTGAGCACGGGGGCCCCCCCAGGGCTGTGTGCTCAGTCCACTGCTGTTCACTCTGCTGACCCATGACTGTGCTGCAACACACAGCTTGAACCACATCATCAAGTTTGCCGATGACACAACCGTGGTGGGTCTCATCAGCAAGAATGATGGCTCAGCACACAGAGGAGAGGTGCAGCGGCTAACGGACTGGTGCAGAGCCAACAACCTGTCTTTGAATGTGAACAAAAGAGATGGTTGTTGATTTCAGGAGGACACGGAGTGATCACTCTCCGCTGAGCATCGACGACTCCTTCATAGAGATCGTTAAGAGCACCACATTTCTTGGTGTTCACCTAGCGGAGAATCTCACCTGGTCCCTCAACACCAGCTCCATAGGAAAGAAAGCCCAGCAGCGTCTCTACTTTCTGCGAAGGCTGAGAAAAGTCCATCTCCCACCCCTCATTCTCACCACATTCTACAGAGGTTGTATTGAGAGCATCCTGAGCAGCTGCATCACTGCCTCGTTCGGAAATTGCACCATTTCGGATCACAAGACCCTGAAGCAGATACTGAGGGCAGCTGAGAAGATCATTGGGGTCTCTCTCCCGCCATTACAGATATTTACACCACACGCTGCATCCGTAAAGCAAACAGCATTATAAAGGACCCCACGCACCCCTCATACAAACTCTTCTCCCTCCTGCCATCTGGCAAAAGGTACCAAAGTTTTCGGGCTCTCTCGACCAGACTATGTAACAGTTTCTTCCCCCAAGCCATCAGACTCCTCAACACCCAAAGCCTGGACTGACACCAACCTACTGCCCTCTACTGTGCATATTGTCTTGTTTATTATTTATTGTAATGCCTGCACTGTTTTGTGCACTTTACGCAGTCCTGGGTAGGTCTGTAGCCTAGCATAGTTTTTGCGTTGCTTTATGTAGTTCAGTGTAGTTTTTGTATTGTTTCATGTAGCACCATGGTCCTGAAAAACGTTGTCTCGTTTTTACTGTGTACTGTACCAGCAGTTATGGTCGAAATGACAATAAAAAGTGACTTGGCTTGACTTGAGAAGCAAACTTTGATGGCTCCTGAAAATAGATGCAGGTACGTGGCCAATGAACCCATGTCGATCAATTGCAATGCAGGCAGTACACCAGCTTGGCATTGTGTGCTCATTACAATGATTTCACTACCCAGCCAGCACTAACTGATTAGCTGGATGTCTGGATACAACAATGGTGGTAAGCTCTAGTTAAAACTATTGTGCACTTCTCAGAGGGAGTGGGACTGCATGCTGACAGTTTTTCAGCAAATATGTTTTACCTGAGAAAAAATGATGTGTGGGATGTTGTGAGAGCAAGTAAGTGCCAAGGTTTAGGGAAACATTGCACAGAAGATGGAAGATAGCAGAGATGTCTTCTATTTGCACAGGTCCCGAAATTTTTCAAATGCATGCTTCGATGGTAGTAGATACAGAGAACCACATTACGAATTTAAGAAATAAAGCTCAGCAGATCGCGATGCTGTGTCAAAAGGGGTTCAGTAAAGTCTCATGAGTGGTCAAGGCTAGTGAATGAATCTTCAAATACCTTATTTTACTGCAACGAGAGCTCAAGCTGTGCTCAACGTAACAACACCAACAACTTATCAATACTCTATATAAATCTGAAATTTAAAAATCCTTGTTCTTACTGCATTCTCGCACTGGAAGAATTGCTACAATCTCAGATCATAGCTTACACTTTCCACATACTGATTGTCACATAATTTGAATGTTTTACACACTGAGTGAAGCATTCGTATATGTGTAAACCAAATTTAGGTAAGGACCAAGACAGAGGGGAACACAAAGAATGGCGCTGGCCACATTTACAGACATTTTAAATTAGAATGGGATATCAGATTAAATATCAGGATCTAAAATGACATAGATTATTGATGTAGCATTATTATATTATGCACAGCATGATCCATCTATTTGCAATGGATGTCTTCACCAATATGCCATACTGCACAATTCACTCCAGAACAGTGAACTACCTTGGAACTCTAGGATTATAAGCAGTGTCCAAAAATCAAATCTCTTGATTCTAATTTCTCTACAGTGGAATGATCTGCCTAGGAAAGGACAAACACTTGCAAGATCCTGCTCTTCACTAGCAGCTCACCTGGTAATGATGATGTGGAAGAAATATATCAGCTTCTGTGATGGGCCTAAAGGGTTCCAAATTTTAAAAAAGCCTTGACTTCAGGAAGTCAACATCTCACTCAATGTCAGCAAGACCAAAGAGCTGATTATTGACTTCAGGAGGAGGAAACTGGAGGTCCATGAGCTAGTCCTCATTGGGGGATCAGAGGTGGAGAGGGTCAGCAGCTTTAAGTTCCTTGGTGCTATCATTGCAGAGCATCTGTCCTGGCCCAGCATGTAAGTGCAATTTTGAAGAAAGCATGCAGTGGCTCTACATACTTAGGAGTTTGCAAAGATTTGGCATGACATCTAAAACTCTGACAGACTTTTACAGATGTGTGGTGAAGAGTATATTGACTAGCTGCATCATAGCCTGGTATGGAAACACCAATGCCTGTTAACAGAAAATCCTTCAAAAAGTAGTGGTTACAGCCCAGTCCATCACGGGTAAAACTTTCCATACCACTGAGCACATCTACACTGAGTGCTTTTGCAGGAAAGAAGCATCCATCATCAGGGACTCCCCCACCCAGGTTATCCTCTCTTCTCACTGCTGCCATCAGGTAGAAGGTATAGGAGCGTCAGGACTCACACCACCAGGTTCAGGAACAGTTATTATGCATGAAGCATCAGGTTCTTGAACCACTGTGGATCACTTCACTCGCCCCATCATTGAACTGTTCCCATAACCTATGGACTCACTTCCAAGGACTCTTCACTCATGTTCTTGGTATTTATTACTTACTTACTTATTATTATTTCTTTTTTCTTTTGTATTTGCACAATTTTGTTGACTTTTGCACATTGGTTGTTTGTCTGCCCTGTTGGGTGCAGTCTTTCATTGACTCTATTATGATTCTTGGATTTTACTGAGTATGCCCGCAAGGAAACAAACCTCAGGGTTGTTTATGGTAACAGTTATGTACTTTGAAATACTGTAGTGCTGAAATATCTGCACGTTACTTTCTCAATAAAATTCCACATTTCATAGTGAGAGCGTGAATAATTTGCTTAGTTTGTCTTTACGCTGAGAATTATAATTATATTGCTGATGGTGGAATGAACCTGAAGCAGAGGCAGAGATTGTTTGACAGATTCCAGCAGGTGATAAAACATGGCTATTGCTTTTTCTGTGATCTGAAATCTCTGAAGATCTTCTGGTAATTATAGATCTGGCAAAAACTGATCCAGACAGCAGCTTCTGTGTGAAGTAAGTATGCTTACCACACCCTTCATCTGTCTCTCTATCAGTATTTATTTGAAGAATTTAAGTTGCAGCAGTGAAAAAACAATACATCTTTAAAAACTCTCAACCGTTCAGAACATACTTCCCTTCACTGCTGATTTCATATGGGTTCACTGAGCTCATGAATTTAAGAATACATTTCAGATTGGCGAGAGGATTAAGTACTGCATGATTTGGGTGGAGTAGTAACAACATAAATCTTTGCCCAATCTCAGTCCCCACTTGCTTGTGCTATGCTGGGACTAATCACTTTGCTAACCAGAACGTTTTCCTGACTGTTCTACACAGTGTTGCACTAAATCAATCATCATTTTCATTTCAAATAACTATCACAAAAAAAATTAAAACTGCCCAAAACGTATGATTCCTAAAAACTGTAAATCAATAAACAAGACACATTGCTTCAACCTATGAGAAAATACAGTCTGTTAACTCGTTGAAACACCAAAGCTAACAGTTTAATATTCATCTGCCTTCATTGTTTTGACGATATGAATTTCCTTAAATGTTCTGAAGGGCATTGCTTCTGGAGGGATTACACTGTGTTGTCAGTGTGATGTGCAGAAAAACAGACTGCATCATCAGACTAGCAATGAACCATTTTGAAAAAATGTCCCATTTTATCCCTGAAGAACGAAATGCAGTTTTACTGACACTAGTAGTTCCCAGTACCTCTTCTAAATAGTGATTCCACATGGATATGTCTAATGATAATGTAAAGGGTTCCTCGGGCAATACACAAAGACAAAACTCAATGTGGGCTCAGGAGGAGGTACTTTGACTGATGTGAAGTTTGTGAGAGCAGGAATGTCAAATACAATCAGCCTATGTTGCTGCATGGACTTAGATCTTGGAACAATCTCATGGGTGAATTCTAATACCCTACTAGGGAAATATAAGTCTAGACAAGTTTATGACTTTGAACACAGATTAATAAGAGTTCATTTGGATAGTTGAGCTTGTGGGGTGCCTGTGTTTAATACCTTCATAAGATTGGATTCCAGGCACTGAAAGCAGCAGAGCATTACATCAGTTCCATGCATCACACTTAAAATAGAAAATTACTTCACAAAGATGAACAAACACATACGTAGAGACACAACAGTAGGTTGTAACCTAATAACTTGGATACTGGACCAATAATCCAATGATCAGGGCTCAAATCTCACTATGGCAAGTTGTAAAATTTAATTCAATTAATCTGGTCCCATTGATTTAAAGGATGTTTCTGTAAAGCTGGTTGTTTTCATCTGGAGCTCTAGAAGAGACCTCTGTGGCAGCAGTCCCAGAAGCTTTTTACCTTTATTGCTGTTGGGTGGGCAGGAATTTGGGGAGGAACCTGTTGCCTTCTTTGTAGATTACCTAGTTAAGCATTGGGCAGAGGCTACCTCAGCAACCACTTCTGATATTCATAGCTAAGCCCCACTACTATATTGGTGGAGATAACTTTTGTTCTCCTGCAATCTATTCTTTGTGACATAGGCATTGTAAATTGTCATTTGTACTCATGGCTAACCCAAGGATATATGTGGCCTGTCTGATATTACCCAAGCTGCCATAGCTTTTAATGGTTATTTCAATGATTTGTGCTTTTTTCAATTGTTTACTAGTCCCTTTTTGGTATTTTTATACTTCCCAACATTGATCAATTCAACACTGTTAAGACTTTACAGAGATCTTATTGAATTGTCTTTCATCATGATGCATTTATCTTGGCCAAATTAGAACTGTGAAATTTAACCAAAATACCATTGAAAGACATGTAGTTAACACAAATACCTAACTGAAGGTATTTTACACTTCCATTATCACTTGTAAACAGAGAACCTCCAAATTTTAGAATCAGTAAATAAACACTGTATTTCCACATTGCGATAATTCACCGTACCTAACAAAAATTCTCACTTTGTATCTGCTGCATTTATCACCATCCCTATCTAGTACTTCTGGTTATCAATTCATTGTCACTTCATTAAAACACAATGAATTTCAACTTTTCGACAAGTTTAACTTTCTCCCCTTTCCTCCAACCTATCCACAAAACCGCAACATTGCCACTTTTAATGATGTCAGGGCACTGGGACACTTGTTGCAGTTGCTGCTCCTTCATGGTTGTAAATTGTACCACTTAGTTAGTGCTACCTCCTTCCAATACTACTTGGAAGATTCTGTAGTTATTAAGGGAAGGTATAAAAGGTTACAATAGATATTTCCAAGTCTTCAATTAAACATTTATGTGATCATTTTAAACATTAAAATAACTTTCTGTGCTTTTGTGGGAACTTCTGACCCACAGTGATATGCTTAGACTTGTTCTAGGTACAACTTTTTCAGATTTGTAAAAATATAAATTTGTGTAATCAATAATTGAGGTACAATTATCTACCCTGCAAGCTTCTTTCACACACCACATGATAAAAACCCTTACTTCCAATCTTTCTATGATTTTTTTTTGTAAATAGTTACTTGCGTAGTTACTGTGTGTCTTCACAGTTTTTGCCTACGATGCCACTTTTCTAAGAACAGCAAAGAAGATACTCCTGATGTCTTGGTCAATACTTACCCCTCCCTCAATTAATACACTAAAAGAGATACCATGGTCATTATTATGTTCCTGATCACGGGTGCTTCATGGACAAAATTTAGCTGCAATAGTTTCTAGATTACAAAAGTGAGCTGATTTAAGAAAGATATTTAACTGGTTGTTAAAGCCTCTTGGACATGCTGAGGATGAGAAAGGACCATATTCCTTACATCCATATATATCAATTTGCTAAAGGCATTGATTCATATATACAGTGGCATGCAAAAGTTTGGGCACCCCTGGTCAAAATTTCTGTTACTGTGATAGCTAAGCAAGTAAAAGGTGAACAACAGGAATTCTGCAGATGCTGGAAATTCAAGCAACACACATCAAAGTTGCTGGTGAACGCAGCAGGCCAGGCAGCATCTCTAGGAAGAGGTACGGTCGACGTTTCAGGCCGAGACCCTTCGTCAGGACTAACTGAAGGAAGAGTGAGTAAGGGATTTGAAAGTTGGAGGGGGAGGGGGAGATCCAAAATGATAGGAGAAGACAGGAGGGGGAGGGATAGAGCCAAGAGCTGGACGGATGATAGGCAAAAGGGGATACGAGAGGATCATGGGACAGGAGGTCCGGGAAGAAAGACAAGGTGGGGGGGGCCCAGAGGATGGGCAAGAGGTATATTCAGAGGGACAGAGGGAGAAAAAGGAGAGTGAGAGAAAGAATGTGTGCATAAAAATGAGTAACAGATGAGGTACGAGGGGGTGGTGGGGCATTAGCGGAAGTTAGAGAAGTCGATGTTCATGCCATCAGGTTGCAGGCTACCCAGACGGAATATAAGGTGTTGTTCCTCCAACCTGAGTGTGGCTTCATCTTTACAGTAGAGGAGGCCGTGGATAGATAGTAAAAGATGAACTGATTTCCAAAAGGCATAAAGTTAGAGATGACACATTTCTTTAATATATTAAGCAAGAAAACTTTTTTATTTCCATCTTTTACAGTTTCAAAATAACAAAAAAGGGCCCAAGGCAAAAGTTTGGGCACCCTGCATGGCAGTACTTAGTAACGCCCCTTTGGTAAGTATCACAGCTTGTAAATGCTTTTTGTAGCTAGCTAAGAGTCTTTCAATTCTTGTTTGGGGGATTTTCGCCCATTCTTCCTTGCAAAAGGCTTCTAGTTCTGTGAGATTCTTGGGTCGTCTTGCATGCATTGCTCTTTTGAGGTCTAACCACAGATTCTCAATGATGTTTAGGTCAGGGGACTGTGAAGGCCATGGCAAAACCCTCAGCTTGCGCCTCTTGAGGTAGTCCATTGTGGATTTTGAGGTGTGTTTAGGTTCATTATCCTGTTGTAGAAGCCATCCTCTTTTCATCTTCGGCTTTTTTACAGACGGTGTGATGTTTGCTTCCAGAATTTGCTGGTATTTAATTGAATTCATCCTTTCCTCCACCAGTGAAACGTTGCTCATGCCACTAGCTGCAACACAACCCCAAAGCATGATCGATTCACCCCTGTGCTTAACAGTTGGAGAGGTGTTCTTTTCATGAAATTCTGTACCCTTTTTTCTCCAAACATACCTTTGCTCATTGCGGCCAAAAAGTTCTATTTTAACTTCATCAGCCCACAGGACTTGCTTCCAAAATGCATCAGGCTTGTTTAGATGTTCCTTTGAACCTTTTGAATACAACTTTTTGGCCGCAATGAGCAAAGGTATGTTTGGAGAAAAAAGGGTGCAGAATTTCATGAAAAGAACACCTCTCCAACTGTTAAGCACAGGGGTGGATCGATCACGCTTTGGGCTTGTGTTGCAGCCAGTGGCACGGGGAACATTTACTGGTGGAGGGAAGAATGAATTCAATTAAATACCAGCAAATTCTAGAAGCAAACATCACACTGTCTGTAAAAAAGCCGAAGATGAAAAGAGGATGGCTTCTACAACAGGATAATGAACCTAAACACACCTCAAAATCCACAATGGACTACCTCAAGAGGCGCAAGCTGAAGGTTTTGCCATGGCCCTCACAGTCCCCTGACCTAAACATCATTGAGAATCTGTGGATAGACCTCAAAAGAGCAGTGCATGCAAGACGACCCAAGAATTTCACAGAACTAGGAGCCTTTTGCAAGGAAGAATGGGCAAAAATCCCCCAAACAAGAATTGAAAGTCTCTTAGCTGGCTGTAGAAAGCATTTACAAGCTGTGATATTTGCCAAAGGGGGTGCTACTAAGTACTGCCATGCAGGGTGCCCAAACTTTTGCTTCGGGCCCTTTTCCGTTTTTGTTATTTTGAAACTGTAAAAGATGGAAATAAAAAAGTTTTCTTGCTTAAGATATTAAAGAAATGTGTCATCTTTAACTTTACGCCTTTTGGAAATCAGTTAAATCTTTTACTCGCTTAGCTATTCCCAGTAACAGCAATTTTGACCAGGGGTGCCCAAACTTTTGCATGCCACTGTAAATATAATATTTGAATAGTTTTGATATTTGTTCCAATATTGTTTAATAAGACACAAAATCTTACTACTTGTGCATATTGCAGAACTACCAACTGAAATCTGAGAGAAGTACCTTTTCCTGCCAGTGTAAAATACCGATTATAGCCAAAATGAAAAGGCAGACTCCAATTAAGGCTATGGCGGTGAGCAGTACAATGTTACTGGGAGTAAGATATAATTTGGCACTCCAGCTGTGAAAAGAAAAGCAGAAAAAATTAATAAAGTTTATAGTTCAGTAACTATTTTGTGCTCAATACTATCCTCTTATTTCAAATAATTTATGGCTGATATTTCCTTCAATAAATAAATACCTCATAATAGAAAGTGTTCTAAATATTTACATTTTAAGTGTAATCTAAGAAAATCAGTATCATATTATCATATGATTTATTTGGAGGCCATTTGATCATGGTGTACTGACTCAGAAATTGCTCTCCAATTAGCTGCAATCTCTTGTTCTTTTCATACAACACTCACATCGTTTCTTTTCACGAACATACTAAATTCCATTTAAAGTTCTGTTGAATCCACTTGTTATCCTCTCAAGCAACACATTATAGATCATAAAAGCAATAACACTGTGAAAATCAAAATTCTAACCACTCTGCGATTCTTTGATGAAAAAAAATCCTTCCTTATTTATCAAAATTTGGCATGATATTGACGTTTTCTATTACAGCTCCTCTCAACCCTGTTTATTCTGAGAGAACATCCTCAATTTCTTATGTTACTTTACACAACTGAAATCCTCCATCTTCTAACCAATTCTCTTAAATAGACTCTGCACAGAATGCAAGTACATGACCCATTTCATTGGTTCATGAAAATTGGGGACCATATGCAGATAAAGCTTAAATAATATTTGTATAGATTTAGTGTTAGGTTTTGTCATCAATCAGGACCGTAAATTACCAAGAATGTTTATCATATGTGTTAGTTATAAAGATTGTGCCAGGCTTGTTTTTTCTTCCTTGAAGGTACCAACTCATAAGATGACATGGTCAGTATCTCCCTTTTCATACTTCAGTGGCTATATTTCCTGTGCTCTCTGACAATAGCAGAACCTTTTCATTCATATCAAGATGTGTCACTGGATTTTAGACAGCAAAGTAACAACACTTTCTCATCCCCCCCCTAATATGGTTGACAAAACTGTCTAAAGGTTCTATCACTATCCTTTAGATCTATCACATCTAACTCAGCATAGAACCCAGAATAAATCTGCAAGATGCCTGGTTAGTAGCTCCCATCATCACCCCATTTTGGGTTTTAAACCACTTTGTTTCTTTGTCCTGCTCTCAGTATGTTACCTAGCATGGATACACAGGGTGAGCAACGTGAGGTGACTTCAGGAAGACTTGGGGAAAGTAGGCTGCAAAGACAATAGTCTAATGAAAATGCTAAAATAATAAGGCATTATAGGGTAAGAAAGGATGACAATACACACTAGTAAAATAATTTAGTGACTGAAATACAATATTCTTCAGAGAGAATAATTTTTAAGGTGTTAAAATCCTACCCTAGAACCAGTTTATGTAATGCACTAAAGCAAAAGTATTGTAAATCTATACAACAATTGCTCAAGCAACACACATCAAAGTTGCTGGTGAACGCAGCAGGCCAGGCAGCATCTCTAGGAAGAGGTACAGTTGACGTTTCGGGCCGAGACCCTTCGTCAGGACTAACTGAAGGAAGAGTTAGTAAGAGATTTGAAAGTGGGAGGGGGAGGGGGAGATCCAAAATCATAGGAGAAGACAGGAGGGAGAGGGATGGAGCCAAGAGCTGGACAGGTGATTGGCGAAAGGGATATGAGAGGATCATGGGACAGGAGGCCCAGGGAGAAAGAAAAAGGGGAGGGGAGAAAAAACCCAGAGGATGGGCAAGAGGGACAGAGGGAGTAAAAGGAGAGTGAGAGAAAGAATGTGTGTATAAAAATAAATAACGGATGGGGTACGAGGGGGAGGTGGGGCATTAGTGGAAGTTAGAGAAGTCGATGTTCATGCCATCAGGTTGGAGGCTACCCAGACGGATAATAAGGTGTTGTTCCTCCAACCTGAGTGTGGCTTCACCTTTACAGTAGAGGAGGCCGTGGATAGATATGTCAGAATGGGAATGGGATGTGGAATTAAAATATGTGGCCACTGGGAGATCCTGCTTTCTCTGGCGGACAGAGCATAGGTGTTCAGCAAAGCGGTCTCCCAGTCTGCGTCGGGTCTCGCCAATATATAGAAGGCATTGGGTCTCGACAATAAATGCTCCGCGCTTAGAATGACAATCTCAGTTTTTGGGTACAACTGAGCTGCCTGGATTGGAGGGTAGGTTGAGCGAGCTAGGGCTTTTCTCTTTAGAGTGAACAAAGATGCGAGGTGGCTTGATAGAGGTGTACAACATGATAAGAAATAATTAGCACTTTAAAAGAGAGAATGCTTGATAAACTCCAGCTTTAGTACTTAATTAATTTACCTCAGATAACACTATTGCTGTCAGAAAGTTACAAAATAGAATGAGCAGCCCGGGGAAGAGCTCTACAAGTCAACCATTTGCTGTGAATGTACAGGACACAGAAAGCTCCTCTTTGGTTTATTCCTTTAACAAATAGACTTACTTTAAGCCTACTGCTAAAAGTTAGACCAACATAAGACAGCTGCCTTGGGTCTCAAGAATGACTTTCAAATGGACCAGGTAACTGTTGCTCAATCAGAGCAAAGGTTTGAGTGATAACATTTAAAGTTAGAATACAGGGACGTATTTTGGTATTTCTTCTTAATACTCTAATTGCAAATGCACTTGATGAGATTCTCCATGAAATATATTAGAGCTCTTCCTTGTGCAGAATTAAAAGAGAAACACTGTGTACAATATTCAGCAAAGTTCCACATACAAAATCGTTGTCTGGTAAATTAGGCAATGTACTTGCTGACACAGAAATTACCATTGTTATGAAATAAGATTCAAAGAATCTTAGCATTAATGACTACATGGATATTAATTTAAAATTGGATTATTGCACAGTAATTTTAAAGTAATATGTACAGTTATTAGGAGGAATAACCCGATATTTTGGGAGCTTGGTCAGGTGAACAACTTATTTTCACACGCACCATCAGATTGACTACTACTGCAGAGAAATAAAATTACTTTTACCTTTTTGGTGAATTATGAGGATATGGAATTACTATAAGCTGAGAATTTGGAATGATAGCTGTCCATTCTTGTTTTCTTACAGACTGTTAAAAGTGAAAACAGAGCAGAAAATAATTAGGCAGAATATCACTTCAAAATGGCGTTAAATATTTAAAATAAGTGAAATCATTAGACAGTATGGCACATTACACCGATGCAGCACTAACAGTAACATGATTTTTTGCTGACAGCTTTACAGTAATGTTAGTAATACAAGGCTGATATGTCCCTAAAACTTTGAAGTCTATGGACAATTATATTCAAACTGCAAACACAGGTGAAGTGCAAGCATTTTAAAGGAAATGGAGAGTGGTAGAGAAAAAAAGACTGCTGAAGTTACTGGACTTTAATCAGAACCCTGGACAATGGATCCGAATGCCACCTCTAGAGGTGGGAGTTTAAATTTAAGTAAATAATTATGTCCAAAAAAAAATTACACTGGGAGCTACTAGATATTTGGGGAAGAATATCTGGTCTAGTCTATGTATGACAACAGACCCACCACAATGTGATTAACTCTTAACTGTCCAGAAGTTCAAAGGCAATAAAGGCAGCTCTTGCCAGTGACACAGACTTCAGGTGAACAAAGAAATTAAGCTTTTTAAAACCGAGCACCTAATACTAAGTATCAGTCATTATCTACTATTATTTGACAGATTATGACTGTGTAAAAAACTAACTGTAAATATTTAAACAGCCTGTCTTTTGTTACAATATAGTGGCTTTCTATCTACAGTACGTCCTACTGAGTTACTTCCCTAAACAAAGGGGGTGCAAGATAACCTACATTTCTGGGCTTCCAAACAGTTGTCAACTGCAATATAGAATTGACAAAGGCTTGAGGAAAAAAGCACCACACATTCTCCCAGCACCAGATTTATGCCTAAAGCAATAGAACTAAAAAAAAATCAATGACTTAACATTTTAAACTGTAAAGGCCTTTCATTGTAAAGCTAATATAATGCAGTGATCATTCTAGAAAGCTTAGAAATGATTGGGTACCATGAATCATGTCTGAAGTCTGCACTGCCCTGGTGCATAGGGTTGATTTTACTCTCGATCTGTAGTACTAAACTATTCCTCATTCTTGCTTTTCTATAAGGAAAGAGCTCTGGTTTTATTTTGCTGCAACTTAATCATGATTTCTGTTTGTTGCAGTTTACTGAAGCTCTGATTAAATGTTCTCAGTATTAATTTCATTGGCGTTTGTCAGTCTTTGTTTACGCATAGCTTTTCCTATATTTATAACCTATTTCTTTTTTTTCCTTTAAATTACTTCAAGGAAATTAATTCTCAAGGTAGTACATGCACTTTGATAATAAATTTACTCGAACTCTGAAAGAAACTGTTTCTGAATTTATGTCAAACAGAAGCCCACTGACATCTCCAACTCAATGACTGAGGGGATGCATCACTGGCTGAGGAAAGCAACTAGAGAAGAAAATTTACTCAATTTTTTTCATTCTTATCACTTTGTACTAAGAGTCTTTGAAGCTGCTAACACATTTGAATTTGCATTCAATTCAAATAATTCAGTAATATACATTCAGTGGCCACTTTATTAGGAACTTCATGGTCTTCTGCTGCTGTAGCCCATCCATTTCAAGGTTTGATCTGTTGTGGGTTCAGAGATGCTCTTCTGCACACCACTGTTATAATGTGTGGTTATCTGAGTCACTGTCACCTTCCTGTCAGCATAAACCAGCTGGCCATTCTCCTCTGACCTCTCTCATGGTTTTCACCCACAGAACTGCTGATCATTGGACTTTTTTTTTTGCACTATTCTCAGTAAACTCTAGTGACTGCTGTGTGTGAAAATCTCAAGAGATCAATAGTTTCTGAGTTACTCAAACGGCCTTGTCTGGCAAAAGCAATCATTCCATGGTAAAAGTACTTTGCTCACATTTGTTCCCCATTCTGATGTTTAGTCTGAACAACAACTGACCATACTTGCATGCTTTTATGCATTGAGTTGCCGCCACATGATTAGGTGATTATTCACATTAATGAGCAGGTATACAGGTGTACCAAATAAAGTGGCCACTGCGTGTGCATATATCAGAATGAAAATAATAACAACAGTTTCCAGCTGTGATATTACCTTTTCTCCAATAGGACGAGGAATCCCAACAAAAAGATGGTCGAGAAAGTTTGCACTACGTCCTAGACCAAGGACTACATAGGGAAGCTGAAGAGCAAAATGTGCTGACTGGCTAAGCTGTCCAGCTGCAGAGAGATCAGATCAATAATAAAAGCATAAAAATACAAGAAGACAGGGATACATGATGGAAGTGAAATTTCAAAGGGTCTAGATATAGGTGCCTCACATAATTGTTTCATATTTCAGCTTAGGTCAACTATGACTTTAAAAACTGAAGTTTTCCCTGTATTTCTTTTCCTGTCGTAAGCACAAATCTTCAAGGTTGTAAATTAAATAACTCATGCATAAAAATAAGAGCAAGAGTTAACCATATCATGCTTTATGTTGGCTCAATTATTTATCAATGTCATGATTTTCCACCTCAACACTCTGTCTTCCTACAGTATTCCCACATCCCCCAATTCCTTTGATATGCAGAAATCTACCAGTTTCTGTTTTGATTTAACCAATAATTGAGTCTCTGTTGTCCTCTAGTGCAAAAAAGCCTAAATATTTACCAGCTTCTCTGTGACACTCATTCCTAAATAACCTACCCCTTTACTGAGATTGCAATCCCTGGATTTAGGTCGCTCAACCAGGGGAAACAAGCTCCTTAAAGCCCTATAAAAAATTAAATTCTCGAGGATAGAGGTCTAGTCGACTCAATCACTCCTCAGACAGCAAATCTGGCATTCCCGCACCCAGATTATTGAACCATTGCTGCACGCTCTCTATGGCTAGACTATCATTTTTAGATAAGGAGACCTAAATTGTGTCACTAGCTAATAAAGAAATCTTTACTTCTATACTTAAATTCCCATGTAATAAAGGCCTTAATAGAAATTGCCTTAATTATTGCTTGCTGTATTTGAATGTTGGGATTCCAGGGAATTGTGAGAATTCACATTTGCTTCCTTTCAATCTTCGATCTATGACATTTTAGAAGATGACAACCAGAGCTTTCACTGTTTCTGTAGCCACCTCTTTCAAACCTCTGGGATACTGATCTGTGGATCAGTTGGCCTTAATGCTCACCAATTTTTAAATTTTGTTTACTAGTATATACTGAATTTTCTTTGATTTCTTGTTCTTATTAGTCCCTTGAGTCTCTGATACTGCTAAGTGTTTTGGGCCTTGCTCTGTGAAGATAGGTTTAATTCCTCTGACATTTCCTTGTTTTCCTATTATATATTTTCCTATTTCTGTCTATAGGAGATCCATATATTTACAATAAACTCATATTTTATTTGGTACATACTTCTATAATTTATCCTAATATTCTATCTTGGTTTTCTTTACCAGTTTCCTGATCCTTTGCTGATTCTCAAAATGCTTTGAATCATCAGCCCCACAGCAATTTCTGGCCGTTTTATATGCCTCTTCTGTGGATTTAATATGATCTTAAAGTTTTCTGTCAGTCATGGATGTACAGCTAATAGATCAGATTTTGCTGTAGAAATAGCGATGAGATTGACAGTGATCAATCATTAAAGTTTAAGTAGATCAGGGATTTCTGGCCTAGTTAAATGCGAAAATCTGCTGTCCACTTTGTACTGCTTCTTTAAAAACTATAACATTACTCTGCTGATAGATGTCATATTTAAATATATTAGAAAGTATGAACGTGTTCACTTAGACAAAACAGCATGTGCCCATTGAACTCACCAGGAAATATTAGGCATAATTTATTCCAATGTAAGCAACTTTTTAAAATGCATGTAAGTCTTAATTACCAAACAACTTCTTGCCTTGGAAATTAATTTTCATGGGTGTTGAGGTTACAATTTTGTAACTTTGTCTTCAGTCCCTTTTATCTGCTTTTCTCTCAAATTCACATTTCATTTCCCACATTCCATTGATTTTTCTTCCTGTAGCTGATTTGAAAATGAATTAAATATTTTCCGTGATACTACTGCTTCAGATTCTGCACCTTTCATTTACAATTCTTTGATCAGATTTGTTCAAAGAGATACCAAATTGCTCAAACTGCATCATCAAGTTTGCTGAGGATACAATGGTGATTGACCTCATCAGCAACAATGATGAGTTGGCATACAGAGAGGAGGTAGAAAGGCTTATCAAATGGTGTGAGAACAACAACCAGAATCTCAACATGGACAAAATAAAAGAGACGATTACGGACTACAGGAAAGCACAGGTTGATCGCACTCCATTGCTCATCAATGGTTCTGCCGTTCCTTGGTGTGCACATCATGGATGATCTAACCTGGATCCATATCACCTCTTCATTAGTCAAGGGGTCTACACGTTCTGAAGAGATTGAGGCATACAAGGCCTGCCCCCATTCTAACAGAGTACCTGAATATTCAAGAGTATCCTGATCAATGAATCATTGTACGGTACGGAAGCTGCAAGACATCAGATCGCAAGACCTACAGAGTATAGGAAAAACCGCCGAGAGGATCACTGGGATTTTCCTCCCCTGGCCCCCGTCCACATTTGAGACATTTATTGGGAATATTGTTGATGATCCCTAATGCCCATCCCACAATCTCTTTAACCTACCACCACCAGGAAGGAGGTAGAGGAGCATCAGGACTAGGGCTGCCAACTGGGTAACAGCTTCCTCCCTCAGGCTGTGAGACTAATGAACACCCGGCCACCACCGAGGTCTTGCCACCAGGACAGCAAGCTGCTTACTGTATCATTTACTGTTTACCTGTGTTGTGTATTTATTACATGCACTTTGAATTATATTTTATTAACTTATTTATGGTAATATTTTGTATGATGTGCTGGGTCTGATATGTTTTGCGGGTGCACTGTGGTTCGGAAGTACGATGTTTCGTTTGGTTATACAGTATGTACTGTCAGATAATAATAAAGTTGAGCCTGATCTTGACTTCTTAACCCGTTCAAGGGGATGGTGTACAATCTCATAGAAATTATACAGCTATTTGAATTCACTGCTAAAAACCAAAACTAGCAAAGTAAAAGTAAATTATTTTACTCTTTACTCAAATAAATTTGAAAAATTAAATAATTTGCAGTTTACAGCTTCAAACCACATGAGTTTATTATCTTGTTTCAAAATAACTTCTCGATCTTATAAAGTTATAAAGTTACTGCCTTAAAAGGGATTCTCCTGCCAGCAGCAACTAATATATTGGTCTCACAGAGATTGAAGTAACCTCTGCACATTACCCTCACCTTCCCAACTTGAACTTCCCTCAATTTCTCAGTCATGCCTTTGTCACCACCAACATGATTTACCTGCCCACCTTTGGTGCACTCTTAGCTTTGAGCCTATAATATATAATTCCCTCTCAACTCTAAAACTTTATCCTGTTCTGTTTGCTCATCAACCTTATCCTTGTGATCATCTCCTTATTCCTACTTAATGCATTTAATTATGATTCTTAATTCTTCCTCCGTTCTGAGCTTTTCTTTTGTGAACCATTTACCACAGGTCTTATCGTCAAAGAGATGATGCAACTCAAAAGAGTTGAGGTGGTTTCCAGGAGAATTAGGGGTATTGAATGAAAAGGGAGTAAAGTGGGGAGAATGGGATTGATGGTTGCTCCAAGAGGTGGCACAGATTTGATGGCAGAATAGCTTTCTTCTATGTTATGAGAAAACATGAAATTAATGTGAGATGTGAAACATGTTAGAAGATGCACTAAAGATTTTACTTGGCCTAAAGCTGTAACTTTCCTCTTTATTACTGTCAGCATGATTTAAGGAAGACCTCTATTATAATTGAGTCCTGAGATGTCACAAGAGTCTAATCATGAACTCACAAACATATTTACAGAAGGTACAAACATTTTCTCATAAGCCAGGGATCTGCTAGCAACAATTCTTCCCCTCTATTGCTTAATGTAGCTTATGGTACTGGAACCACTGAGGACGGGACTCGCACAATATCTACATCTGCTTTTTTTCAGTATTCATTCCAAAAGTAACCATATCCTCTGACCATCCAAGAATCTTTGGGCAAATTGGGCTTCTTTGGGAAGATGAAAACCTAGCATCTACATGTTAGCAACATTGTGGCAATCTACCCATAATTGCAGGAGCATTGACAGGGATGGGTGGTGGCATTGTTCCAGCTTCTTGTGCTCTGGTTGATAGCTCGCTGAGGTCTCACATCCATAGAGTAATGTAGGAATGACAACTGAATTACAGACCTGGAAACTGGTGTGCTTTAGCACTTTATGTTCAGCAAACACCAGAAGTTTTGTGCACCAGATTTTGTGTGGAATCTCAATGTCAGCATCATCACTCTGAAAAATGGGTCTATCAGGGATATTGGTCATGCCCAATTGCCTCCAAGCTCTTCACTTGGTAATGATTTGTGATGGGACATGATTAAGTCCTGAGGCAGGCTATGTGCTGTGTTAAGTAGGAATCTTAGGCTAGGGTAACTCTGTGAAAAGAATTCAGTTTGACTGATGTAACATGCTGTAGGGTTTCACTGATAATGTAATGGTTTCTCTGTAGCAACAATGTTTGGGTTATGACTAGAGATAATGGGGTTTGGAATGCTGTTCTTTCTTGAGAGTCTGGAAGGGAGATTTTTGCGGTTTTTTGCTGGGGAGAGATGCGGAGAGAAGACGCAAATGGAGAGAGTTGGTAGACCGCCGGACAGGGTGGACTTGGAGCGAGGGTCTGAAGAGCAGTGACGATCGGAGGAGGTCGATGGTAGACAATCGGCTTATCAGTGAGCTCCACCATTGCGCATTAGACTGTTTCACAAGATTAGGCCCTTTTTCTTTTTTTCTTTGTTTTCTTTACTAACCATATAGTCAAAGTAAGAATTATAAAACCTTAATCATTTAATTGCATATGGTGTACTGTTTGTTATTTTGGGGTACTGATTTGTAACAGGAGACACATCATGTAGCATCCACCCAAACGAGATTTCTTAATTTTGGCTGGGCCAGGGGCTATCACCCCCTATATTAAGCCGCTAGCCGAAGCAAGAGTTACACTGAAGATCATTCGCATTGTGCACAATGAGGTCATTAAAAGATTAGTAATGGATTATTTAGAGGTGCTTGTCATTGGGCAAAGAGAACAAAGATTTAAAAGCCGTAGTGGAAATCAATTCCAGTACAGAGGAATTCTTCAGAGTAAGGATGACTGACAAAGTGATGGAGCAATGTTGGTCTTTGGGCAATGGTAAAACCGCACAACCCCAAACGTTGGTGGTAAACATCTAATTGGAAAGAAGCCTTAAATTTATAAATTTTAAAGGGCACCCATATCTGACCAGAATTTTCCAGAAAGCTTTGCAACTGAAGGAATAAAAAATGTTGTCAAAGCAATGAAGGACATGTGACAGACAACAGTTATCTTGAAAACGGTTTAAATCAACAATGATATTCCAGCATCTTTACTGTGGCAAGGAGAATTCCACTAAAGAAGACACAGGCAAGACTTTTGTAGAAAGTGAAGTAATGATTCAGTAATTTCCAGATTCTGATTTAATTACTAACTTAAAGATTGCAAACGTTTTATTCTCATCGTTCAGAATCTTCTCATTGCACCACAAATGAGGAAAGTGTACTATTTCTGTAATGATTCTTTAACTCTGACTTTGCACACTTCAGTTGTTACGTAATCTGGCTCTGCTCCCTTGTGGTTCTTGGTTTGCATGGTAGTGCATCTGACTTCTTCATGGATGTGGTGGGCAGTGCCTGGGATTAGTGGGAATTAGATAAATGGATTTGATAGCAGTATCTATCAAGATGACTCAAGGTTTGGGAGGGAGTCAAAATATTCCTTTCATCTGGTTTTTCTTAAAGATGTGCTCAGAGGAGTGTGGCACCATGAGAGATTTGATATTATAGTATGTGGAAAAACTCCTAAACATTTTATTTATAAGCATACAACCCAATCTCCTTGGCCTTTACTTGCCACTACTTACCTTCCATGACAAAGCTTCCTTTTGGCTTCATTCCTGAGTGGCTGGTAATACTGTTACTTTTGCGGGAAAGAACTGTCATTTTGCCCATTTGTGATGGGCTTTGCTTCTCTGTTTGAATGTGCCCCAAATATCAGTGCAATTCTCATCATACTATGATAGAGCAAAAAATTACTCACACTTTCCCTTCAAGGTTAAACAAAAGTATGTTTATGATGATCAATTTTAAACTTACAAGTGGATGAAAGGCCCTTTCATATTACTCAGTAAGGTCCTTACTCTTGCCCTGATAATAGAAAGCATGGCTTTATTTTATATACACAATTGCTAGACATGACACAATATCAGATGACATCTTCATCCAATGAAGATTATCAATCTGTTATCAGCTCAGAGCCAATCACATGAAGATGACTTATGGTCAGCCATTGCTGATATTATTGACCCCTTATAGCCCTACCTGATCATGCTGTGCTGGGTTAATCGAATACCCTGAACAGTCATAACCGAGACATATACCAAGAACTTTCTCCACACTATCATTCTATCCAGGTACTTGGTGCTTGCTGCTGTAATTCCTCACAATCTCAGGCATTACTATTATTGCTCACTGTTTTCTGATGATCTTGGACAATATACACTAACCTCAGTTGTGGTTAGCACCAGCCAAAAACCCATCTGTCCCAAGTGTATTGGAAGACTCATTTGTCCTCCCATTCTCCAATCGATGACACCACTCACTCTTACTACACATCCTGAAAGATTTAATAGATTAAAAACAGCAGGCACATGCCACAGCTGTCATATGCCTGCAGAATTTAACATTCTGCTAATTTGTTCTTATACCTTTATTATTTTCTTCCTTCAAAATCAATCTTGGTATGGCAGAACATTTAGCATATGGATTCAGCATATGCCATGAGAATAGCAAGTTTTAAATGCTTCCAGCAATTCTCCATCATATTAGATACTTCATGAATGTCCTGATTGCCGTGAGGTGTTGTCAACAGGCAAATTCAATGTGAAAGAAGTATAACAGTACTCCCTTCAAGACATTCTGACTCATGAGGATCTGCAGAAGAGTCTACCGGAGAAGTGCTCTAGCTTGCAGTAGATAGTGATAATAGACTATGGCATCATTTAAATGTTAAACAACTGAATTTCATATTTTAATGAAGGATATGTTGTCTAACAAATTACAGAGGAGTCCTTTTACAGAATTTCTGTACATAAAAGCAACCTTATTTCATTTTATCGTTATTCACAACTAAATTTTTTGACATTGCAGTATATATTAAGTATTGAGGAATTGTTATTGTCAAGTCTGCAGCTACTACTGATATAAATAAAGAAGACAGCTTGTTGCAGTAAAACACTGCAGTATTGTCAATGGTTAGTGAACAGGAGATAATGAGCTTTATAAAGAACAGTATTCTAAGAAGACTCCAGTAGAATAAATCTTTTATGCAAGTCTATTTAACTATTTTGAAAATTTTTAACAAATGTGTTTTGATAGATGTAAAAAGGATTAGTCTCTTATTGCAAAGTTTTAATTGAACTCCCATGAAAATTCTTAAATAAACAATGGAAAGACTGTCTGGATCAGCTGCATTTTTTTTCAGTATTCACCATCTCATGTTTTACATGTTGGTGCTGCCGTCTCTGTTATGCAGTTTCTGTCTGACAAATAGCTTTGTGTAGGTGTTCTTACAACCCAGCCTCATCTGAAACTCTACAGTTATCCCTGCCGGTGCAGCTTTACTGCAGCAGCTTTTGTGCACAATTGGAGATCAACGACTGCTCTGCAGAATGAATCATCACACAGCAATCCTAGATTTTGAAAATACAGCGTGTTCATCTCCAGAGCTGGTGACACAAACTAACAGCATTGTATACTATAGATCGGAGGGAAGGCAGACAATTGTTACACTACAGATATACATTTAGTTTTACTTATTGAGCTAATACTTCCCCCTAATCCTCTATGATACTGATATATACATCTTGTACACCTTGTGGTCATAGGCAGTCTGATAAAAACCTACACATTACATGGTGCTGTAAGATTCTAGTTACATAACTAGTAATCTAAAGACCTGGATGAAGGACTTGGAGCTTGAGTTCAAACTCTAACAAAGCATCTGGTGAATTTAAATTCAGATAATTAAATCAACTTGGAACAAAAAGAAGCTTGTGTTGGCACTGCGACCATGAAACTATAGAGTTATTATAAAATTTAGCTAGTTCACTGTTGTCCTTTTGGAAAGATAACCAGCCTTCCTTACCGAGTCTGCTTTAAATGTGACACTAAATTTATGTGGAGGACTCTTAATTGGTCCAGTAAGTCACTCTGTTACCTAAACATAACTGTAAAGCCAATTAGATCACTTACATTGATCTATCATGACAAAGTTCAAAGTGCTCTGTTTAACCTTACAAAAACATCACCAGTAACATCCAAGGGACAGCTGTTCTAGATTATTCACACTTGATTAATATTAAATTTAATGGCAATCAGGGAAAATTCTCCACTAGTAACTAGCAGAAAGAGGACAGTTTTAGTTATTGGAAATTAGTTATCTCAGCCCGGACATCACCGTGAGTATGCTTAAGGGCATCTTCACATGTTCCAGATAATTGCACTGTTTCTCCTTAGATAATGTACTTCATAAACTTACCTGCCGAAGACTACGGCAATAAACAGAAACAGGCTGGTAATTGGCAAATAAAACTTGCAATACGAAAGTGCAAATGAAAGAGACACTAAGCATCTCCACTATAATAGTCAACTACAAATTTTCAGGTTTTGAATATCCCTCCATCAATATCCTGATTCATCTTTTAGCAGAAGGCTAACTCACACTCCTATTCTCCAAAATCTTTCCATTATCTACAAGGTATTAATCAGAAGTATATGGGAATATTCCTAACTAGACGGGATGAATACAGCTACAAAAAGTCTGGATTTCAATATCAGAATTAAACCTTTTGCTCATATTCAACAGTTTTATTCACTGATTTTTTCTATTCCATATTGTTAAATAGTTACCAAATGACTTGTCATTTCAAAGTTATTCATGAAGTAAGTTTATTCCTTTTTTCTACGATTATATAGAGTAACTTTGGCTATTAAATAATTCACTGACTTACCCAAACACTTGTGTCTTAGGTGACAGAATAGTACAATCAGTAGGGAGTTAAGAAATAGGATAGCATCCTCAGGGGTTGGGCAAGAAAACATACAGAACTGGGAGGAAACTATGAGAGAATGATAGTTGGATCATGATGGAAAACAGGTGTGGTAAGGATGAGCAACTGAGAGCCTTTGTACCAGTTTAAGAAACTTCAAGAAACCAAGTTAACGCAGCCTACAAACTAACTGTGTCCTAGAATGAATTTATCATCACCTTGCGCTTCCACCAACACTGGATGTTTAAAGAATCATAAAACTAAGCATGCATTTTTACCAACACTAAGCTTTTAAATATTACTTTCTTAAATTTATTGTCCACTGCACTCTAAAATAATAACAACAACTTTATTTATCAAGCACGTTTCTTGACAATGTGGCTCATTATGCTTTACAATGCAGCAAAAGTGCAAACATGAAAATAAAAAAAAATGAAAATAAAGGACAAAAAGATGTGAGTTAAAAGGAAGATTAAATAAATAGGTTTCGATCTGGCATTTTAAAGTGTCAACTGAGTCTGCATTAATTATAGTTTGGGTACTGAAATCCACAGTTTAGGTGCATAGTTGAAAAAAAAGCTGACCTGCTAATTATCTTTTGAGGGAACACACATCAAAGTTGCTGGTGAACGCAGCAGGCCAGGCGGCATCTGTAGGAAGAGGTGCAGTCGACGTTTCAGGCCGAGACCCTTTGTCAGGACTAACTGAAGGAAGAGTGAGTAAGGGATTTGAAAGTTGGAGGGGGAGGGGGAGATCCAAAATGATAGGAGAAGACAGGAGGGGGAGGGATAGAGCCAAGAGCTGGACAGGTGATAGGCAAAAGGGGATACGAGAGGATCATGGGACAGGAGGTCCGGGAAGAAAGACGGGGGGGGGGGGGTGGGGACCCAGAGGACGGGCAAGAGGTATATTCAGAGGGACAGAGGGAGAAAAAGGAGAGTGAGAGAAAGAATGTGTGCATAAAAATAAGTAACAGATGGGGTACGAGGGGGAGGTGGGGCCTTAGCGGAAGTTAGAGAAGTCGATGTTCATGCCATCAGGTTGGAGGCTACCCAGACGGAATATAACTTTGCTTCCAACTTTCACCCTGCCCTCAAGTTTACCTGGTCCATTTCCAACACCTCCCTCCCCTTTCTAGATCTTTCTGTCTCTGTCTCTGGAGACAGCTTCTCCACTGATGTCTACTATAAGCCTACTGACTCTCACAGCTATCTGGACTATTCCTCTTCTCACCCTGTCTCTTGCAAAAACGCCATCCCCTTCTCGCAATTCCTCCGTCTCCGCCGCATCTGCTCTCAGGATGAGGCTTTTCATTCTAGGACGAGGGAGATGTCTTCCTTTTTTAAAGAAAGGGGCTTCCCTTCCTCCACTATCAACTCTGCTCTTAAACGCACCTCCCCCATTTCATGTACACCTGCTCTCACTCCATCCTCCTGCCACCCCATTAGGAATAGGGTTCCCCTGGTCCTCACCTACCACCCCACCAGCCTCTGGGTCCAACATATTATTCTCCGTAACTTCCGCCACCTCCAACGGGATCCCACCGCTAAGCACATCTTTCCCTCCTCCCCCCTCTGCATTCCGCAGGGATCGCTCCCTACGCAACTCCCTTGTCCATTCGTCGCCCCCATCCCTCCCCACTGATCTCCCTCCTGACACTTATCTGTGTAAGCGGAACAAGTGCTACACATGCTCTTACACTTCCTCCCTTACCACCATTCAGGGCCCCAAACAGTCCTTCTAGGTGAGGCAACACTTCACCTGTGAGTCGACTGGGGTGATACACTGCGTCCGGTGCTCCCGATGTGGCCTTTTATATATTGGCGAGACCCGACGCAGACTGGGAGACCGCTTTTCTGAACATCTACGCTCTGTCCGCCAGAGAAAGCAGGATCTCCCAGTGGCCACACATTTTAATTCCACATCCCATTCCCATTCTGACATATCTATCCACGGCCTCCTCTACTGTAAAGATGAAGCCACACTCAGGTTGGAGGAACAACACCTTATATCCGTCTCGGTAGCCTCCAACCTGATGGCATGAACATCGACTTCTCTAACTTCCGCTAAGGCCCCACCTCCCCCTCATACCCCATCTGTTACTTGTTTTTATGCACACATTCTTTCTCTCACTCTCCTTTTTCTCCCTCTGTCCCTCTGAATATACCTCTTGCCCATCCTCTGGGTCCCCACGCCCCTTGTCTTTCTTCCCGGACCTCCTGTCCCATGATCCTCTCGTATCCCCTTTTGCCTATCACCTGTCCAGCTCTTGGCTCTATCCCTCCCCCTCCTGTCTTCTCCTATCATTTTGGATCTCCCCCTCCCCCTCCAACTTTCAAATCTCTTACTCACTCTTCCTTCAGTTAGTCCTGACGAAGGGTCTCGGCCTGAAACGTCGACTGCACCTCTTCCTAGAGATGCTGCCTGGCCTGCTGCGTTCACCAGCAACTTTGATGTGTGTTGCTTGAATTTCCAGCATCTGCAGAATTCCTGTTGTTTATGTTTTGAGGGACGTTGTTTAAATTTAAGAGACCAGCGGAAGAATATCTGAGAGCTTGAGCTGGATTATAAAATGCAAACAATTCTGTGATGTATTCCAGTCCCAGACCATTAAGAGCTTTTTAAATAAGTAAGAGGATGTTAAAATCAAGATAGAGGAAGCCAATGCAAAGTAGCTGGGGTGGGAGTGATATGTTCCCTCATCCTGGTTTTGGTTAAAAGTCTAGCAGCAGCTTTCTGAATGAGTTGAAGTCTGTCAATAGATTGCTTTGGAAGGTCAATAAAAAATTCACTGCAGGAATGTAGTCTTTTCGATAGAAAGACGTGAATTAGTTTTTCAGCATCACTACATGACAGAAACGTACATACATTTGCAATATTCCTTAAGTGTAGAATTGCTGCTCTGGTCTTTATGTGGGTTTTAAATTCAAATCTGAATCAGGGATAATGCCCAGGCTAGTTATTTCTGATTTTACAAGGGAAGCCAAGTCCCCAAGTTTATCAAGAAGTTTTATCTCTTTTGGCTTTGGAACCAACCAGAAGTATTTTAGTGATGAAACTGATGAATATATAAATGTTTAAAGGCATGCCCTTTATTTAAAATCAGCGTATGCATAGAGAGCGTACCAAATATTGTCAAAAATGCACCTCTTTCTAGAATCAGGTGCGGCTAGAATTTTTAGCTACTAATAAAATTCTACCAGAATTCCACCTTTCGATATGTGGTAGATTTTGTTCTTAATGCAGAAATTAGAAACACATTCTTAAATACTGCACAACTCTAGAGGTAAATAACAAACATGATAAAACCTGCAGATGTTGGAAATCCAAAGCAACACACACAAAATGCTAAGGAGTTCAGCAGGTCGGATACCATCCAAGGAAGTGAACAAACAGTTGACATTTTGGCCCAATACATCGACTGTTCATTTCTAGGGGTAAATGGCATATTTTGACAGCAACATAGAAAAGGTTTCAGAAGAAGCAGCTATTAACCTCAAATCTCACCAGCCACATTCACTGGCCAAAGAAAATACCTTTGCGCACATGTTGTACTGGTTTATCCACTACTTTTAAATTGGAAACCCAACAATATCTTGCAATTGCTGAAGGTGTATCCAATTTCATGAGTATGGTGACAATAACAGATTCAACCCTTTTCATCTCTCCATACCAGTTTGTCACTTTTAGCAAAGAAATGCGAAGTATTTACAACACAAAAATAGTTAATTTAGCTCACATGATTCAGTTTGATGCTTGTGCTCCACAAAAACAAATGGTTAATCATATTTATGTAATTACACATTTTCACACCCTTCTCTCACTTCTCCTTCACTGTCATTTTTAAGGCTGACCGACTTTCTGCCTCAATCACAAACCCCAGCAGCGAATTGCATAGTCTCACGATTCTCTGTCAAAAGAAGATTGTCTTATACTTCATTGCAAATCTGCATCAATGCTCTTTATTTCTGATGCTCAAATATAGAAGACAGCTGGCTTCCATTACTCTGATCAATCATTTCTTAATTTTAAACAACTTTATTATGTTTTCTTATAATTCATGTACATTTCTATATTTTAATACCAAATAACATTCTACTGTGTGCAGAACTCAATGCTTCCTCTGGTGTAGAACTGAATACCAAGTCATATTAAGTTCCATAAAAAATTTTCAGAGTTTGTTTGCTGCATGATCCGACCTAGAAGTCCTATAGTACTTTTAAACTAAACATTTCTCATAGATGCTGTCTTTACTGATTTGCATATCTCTCCCCCAAGTCCATCTGTGCTTTCTACAGCACCAAGCTTCTATCTATTCATAGTACATCAGTGTGGCTGCTAGTTCTGCCACCATATTGCAATTACTCTAACAATACCACCCTTCGGCCCATTGGCCTATCATGCCACAATTTATTTTGCAGCTTACTTTTGACTTCTGAAAAATTAGCTGTACCCTTACTCTGCCATAATCTGCAATTTTTACATTGCAGATTAGGCAGAGTAAGGGTACAGCTAATTCCTTACAGCTCTTCCTTAGCTTATATCTGGAAGGATTATGTTGTTTCATATGGCAGGTATTTTTCTCTTCACACTTCTAATTGGTTTTTGTCAAGCCACTCCTCCAGCTCCTGGCTGCCCCAATGAACTGCAGCAAAACTGTCTCGGACCTTGGTGAGAGGGCATGTTTGGACCAAGTGGAGGACTCCCTGGGTTGGGGCATCACAGCGGCGTGCTGGGGTTTGCTGGGTGCCCCAGTGATGTAGTGTTTGTGCTGTTTTGGCATGTTGACTTACGAGTCTATTTGCAGCTCTCCAGCCTTTTCTGGTAGCTGTAGGAAACCCCGGGAGGAGCGAGGTGGAGCCGTCAATCAGATCTCCGTTGGGTAGGGGGGTGGGATGTGTTAGTGTGCCAGTACTGGCGCCCTTCAGTGTGTTGTCATAGGAGTTGAGGTTTTTTCAAGTTGTAGAAAGGTTTTCGGGTTTTGAGTTGGGAAGGTGGATGAGCATTTTTAATGAGTTTATGAACTGGAATGTTGGACGTAGCTTGGATATGTCTGTAGAATTTTGCTGAAGCTGCTCTTCTACAGATCTCCGGGGGTGCTATTCCACTCATTGTTGGGAGCCATTGGACAGGTGTGGATCTTAGGGCTCCTGAGATTATTCTCATAGAAGTATGAAGCTGTGTACTGATGATGTTTGTGTGAGCACTTCTCTCCTAGGTGGGTGTGCAATATTCGGCGACTGAGAAATATAGTGATAGGCGAGATGTTTGTAGGACTTATTGGTTAACACCCCATTTGTTTCCTGCTATATTCCTGATCATGGCCATTCTGGATTTTAGTTTCTTTGCAACATTTGTATGAGAAGGTGTATCTTGTATAAGAGAGTTCGATCTAGTGTGACTCCTAAGTACTTTGGGTGTGGATCGTTGGGTAGCAGTTTGTCATTAAGTTTAAGTTTGGTTAGTCAGTTGTTCAGTTGAAATATGGAAGTTACTGTTTTGTTGACATTTATATTTAGGTACCACTTTGAGAGGTAGTTGGATAGGGAGTTGATAACTTGGGTAAGGTTTTCTTTCAATGGATTTGACGTTGTTCAATTGGAAGGCTTTGGCCCAGTCACCAACACATTAGATTTGGTTTCAGGGAGGTCAGTGAGATACAGACCGAACAAGGTTGGAGCCAGACTAACCCTGTGGGGACACCATTGCGAAATTTCATAATGTGACTGGTGTCAATTCCTAGGCAGGTGAAGAAAGAACGGGCGCCTGTCATTCTGTGGACGAGACGCAGGATCATTTGACATGGGATGGTCTGAACTAGTTTTAACATTAAGCCTTGGCTCCAAATGGTGTCATATGCAGCCGATAAATCGATAAAAAATGCTTCAGTTTTCCTTCTGAGTTCAAAGCCTGATTTGATGTACGATGTGAATGAGAACTCCTTCACTGGTATTGTGGTGTTGTCTGAAGCCAGCTTGTTCGATCGGTATGTAAGGACCTATTGGAGGTAATATTCTGGGTAAAATAACATGCTCTAGAAGTTTGTAGGTACAGCAGAGGAGAGAAATTGGGCAGTAACTTGATGGATTATTTGCAGGCTTTCCTGGTTTAGCTATTGCAATGACTTTGGCACGTTCCCAAGTGTCGGGGTATTTTACTTCTATTACGACGTGTCAGTGATACCACTTGATACCCTCCTCTCTGAGATGTTTCAACATTTCTAGATAGATATCTTTGATGCTGGTTGATTTTGCTGATTTAGTACTTTGCAAGGCGGACTTACTCTTCGGCTGATGTTATTATGTTATTGGAAGTGTAAGTCTGTCATCAGCTTCTGGCGCACTATTGTAAAGTTTCTGGTATTCGTGTCTGACGTGTTTTAAATTTATGATTAGGAGTATGCATTCCTCTTTGTCTGATGTGTTTTGCTACTGTGTCTGCACTGAGTGACTTGTTGCTTTGGTGCTGTGTTGGGATCTAGTTTTTTTGGGGAGGGTCCATGCTGATTTGCTGGAATGAGTGAAGTCCATGTTTTTGACAGTTTCCACCCTTCTATTTTGCCTGGCGTTGTGGAGCGATTTGAGGAGATCATTAGCTGTAGTCATTTCGGCTGTTGTTTTAAACTCTTGAAATAGTTCTTTGCCTTCTTCAGACCAACAAGGAATATATTCTTGTTGATGGCTCCTCTGTATTGCCTCTTTCGCGCATTCTAGCACGAGTCTATGAAATCGGTAGAAATTTTCGATGGTGAGTGGTATTCTTCTATGTATTGTTGACTTGCGAGGTGAAATTTTCCCAGTTTGCTTTTCTGAAGTTCCATCTGGTTTTTGGGATAGAGAGATGAGTGGGTATTTGGGATCCAACCATTATTAGCATGGATCTGTTCTGACCATGAGGAAAATCAGCAAGGATTTCTCGGATAGCTGATTGTTTATTGTTACAAAACAGAGGTCTGGTATGTAATTTTGTTGCCATCTAGCTGAGAAGAATGTTCCTTTATCTTTAGGATTGTATAGTAAGTAGTTGGAAGTCGTTATTAGATGCCCAATGATTGATCGCTTCTCTGGCTGTGTTGTTTTCTGAGTATCCCCAATCTTAATGATGGCTGTTGAAGTCTCCAAGGAATATTGCTGGGTCTTTAATCTTTGGTAACAGTGGATTTGGTCATTCCTTATTTAGAGGTTTAAAGGCATTTACTATCATTAGATTTTCACCTATTTGAATAGTAGTGTTGTCGATATTGTTATCTGGTGTGATGTTCGAGCTAGTAACTGAAATGGAAGTAAAGAGTTTTCACAACCACTCTATTAATCTCATGTATTCTCTTTTCTAACTAAATTTAACTTTCTCTGAATTCTATACCCTGTTAATTTTCTCAAGGAATTTTTCCTGTGATATCCAGAGAATCAGGGAAGAGCTGGATTAAAGAGAAGGGATTGAAAAAGTAACTGGTTCAGGAGAATACTCAGATCGGTTATTAATCTGAGTGCCTGCTGCTATTAACAGTGATCTGAATGATGTTAGTAACCAGGGATAATGACATGGGAGCAAGCATTAAGTAAAAACCTAAAAAGAGGATCTATCTACCAGAGAATCCACATGTCTGACTCAGTGGTGACAGAGGGTACAGTACAAGCAACAAAACTGCAAATTTCAATCCTTTTAAAAGATCTTCTCTGTCGAGTACAATTCTACTCCTGGGCCAGAGATGCAAATAAATTTTGATTAAATATTGACAGTCCCTTAATATCTAATCCGCAAACCTACCCAAACTTACTTTGCAATCTACGTTATGTGCAATTTCCTGATGCACCAGCATTGAAGCTTGAGATTGGGCAGTTAGTTAGAAATGTTTAGACCCCAGATGACTGCCAAAAACCAGAAAACAGGTGCGTGGAGTGAAAACCACCTTTACTCCTATGGCACTGCAAGTAACTGACAATAGTCATACTAACAGAATAATAACTTTCAGCCAACATCCTGAACTACTTCATCACAACGCTTGCATACGTCTTGATAACACGGACCTACTAGAATTAGCAGCATAGTGATATATATAGGCAAGAAGAAGTGGTGCTGAGTATTGAAACATTTACTCTTTATCTCAGATTGTTTTACATCTAGCTCAAATACATGTAAGAAAGCCTTTGGATGATTCTGAATATTGTCCTTCAACAATGTCTTATTTCTCCATGTTGAAGGTGCTTGGAAGAAGCATACATTAGAAAGGGCATGGTATGTATTCCAGGTAGGGGACTTCTGAGCCCAGCACCAAATTTTGCTCTGAACTATTACCACTGACCAGTCGTGACTACAGTTTTGGGTATGGGCAACCGGTAAGTGAACATTATCTTGAAGGTCTTGGTGCCCAATGGACTATATAGTAGGTTTGTCTACTTGTCAATCAGTTCACTATGTGTCCCAAAATACGTTACAACTAGTGATGAGTATAGCTATTTCTCAATGCCTCTTCCTAGTTAAAACCAAACCCCATCCCACCTTATCCCACATGGATATCACACATTATTATCCAATGAGTGGTAGCTTTGGCCAAATCCATGAATAGACTGTTATTTGGGGATCACTCAAGTTCAGGAAAATTGGATAAATTTGACTGAACAAACGGTGTTCCAAAAATCCAGAAGAAAGAAATGATTCCAAGTTGTTTGGTGAGGCCAGATACTCCAAAGTAACTTGAACCCTGATAATTTAGATTCTGGTGTCTGGTATTCCGAATGCTTATGATATCTCTAAACTGCAGAGCTTCAATAGTTGGCACAATTAGTTTATCTTGCATTTTAGCCTACAGCTATATTGACAGAGTATTTGACAACTTGCTAAGCCCTGCAGCTCACAATGTAGGAACTTGATACCTATTCCCTCAACAAGTTAGTGTTATTCAGGTTATACATGATTTGGAGAAACTCGGACTTCAAAGTGGCAAACTATAACTTACCGTACTGCCAAACTTGTGATAACTACAAATGACACAATTAAAATGTGCAAGAAATAATTTAGGACACTTTCTATATGGAATCATAATGTAGGTAATATATTTTAGAACAATGTTGCCACATGTCCTTTTACTCATCCTGGATTTTTCACAGATGAGACATGTAGGCAATTATATCAAATTTATTCACAAAGGTAGCAGAATTTTCAATTCAATCATTTTAGTGAAAGTTCAACTGGCTGAGCCCTTTCACCACTGAGTAAATTAAGTACCAGTACGGTCGAAGTATTTTTCACTAAATAATAGTAATTATTAAATATTTGAAGCTGCATGGAATAATGGATCAATAAGTCATTTGGCTCAATTTAATTATGTTCCACACCATCATATCAGCATATATTTCTAATCTTTCTCTCTCATATTTATTGAGCTGCTTTTGAATGCATCAAATCTTTTCACCTCAACTATCGAATATGGTTGTGACACTTATGTGATAGGTACTTTATGACTACATTGACGTTTTCATCATTCATGAAGATGAAATAAAAATTGGATATTCACTGCTCACCTCAATACTTCTTTTAGTTTAAAACTAATTTAACTATCCCTAAGGTACTGACAGAGAATGATAATTGCTGAAATTTTATAGTCACTGGCAACTGAACATTTCTTTATTCATA